>NW_023425403.1:39412995-40662995 GCF_014108415.1 Molossus molossus | reverse complement strand
CTTGATATTATCGAATTATACTTATTATCCATCATTGAAAGATAGTAATATCATACTAAAAATATTTAAAAATATTTACTTGTTTGTTATCTTCTAACCATAAAATTCATTTACTTAATTTTAAATGATTATTGGATTTCCAATCATTTGTATTAATAATAAATTTGTTAGATTTAATATTTGTCAAATTGTGTTTTTAAAATACATTCACTGTGTTCATGATGTTGGTGATGCACTAGAAGTGATAGATATGAATAAAAAAATTAATGATTCATTATTTTTAAGTATACGTTTTCTTAATTATTTCCTAGA
This sequence comes from Molossus molossus, assembly GCF_014108415.1. Taxonomy (NCBI): domain Eukaryota; kingdom Metazoa; phylum Chordata; class Mammalia; order Chiroptera; family Molossidae; genus Molossus; species Molossus molossus. The sequence goes on along the minus strand of NW_023425403.1, from coordinate 40,662,683 downwards.
GAAGTTTCTAGTCAGATTACACATGGAAGTAGACATTGCTACTTCAGTGTTTATGTAAAGAAAGGTACAAAGATCTTTACACTATCAATAGCTATAAAATGGTCTGATTTATACATATACAGGTAACACTTCTAGGCCTATACTTAATGAAATATGGGCAGGTGATGATACCAATTTGTTAAATAAACTCGTTTTGTGATGAGATGTGGAATGTGATGACCCATGGGAAAAATAGATATCGTGGGTTACACCATAGACTTCAGAGTTAAGACAGGTTAATTATAGCTCTGAGATCTTGACTAAATCACAGAAAACCTATCATATTCAATTTTATTATGATTTTTTAAATGGGTAACAATACTTATATAATGATGCTGTAATAGTATAACAAAACAGTTTTTATAATGTGCTATTTTTACCTAGTGGCTGGAATGTAAAATGAATTGAATAATAGGTAATAGGTAGGCACAACTGCACCACCATATGCAATGGATTACAATGATATCTAATTTTGTGGGCTGGATTAAAATGATAAAGTTAAGAGCTCTAACAGGATTTTATTGGAAAAAAAAAAGAATCATTAATTCCCCAAATTTGTATTAATCAACATCACTGAGGGTTTTGAACAACACAGTTTCTTATGTCCTAACCCAAAAGTACCTGAATTTATAATCCTGAAATCTACAATTTTAAAAACCTCCCGAGTTGACATTGGCATGTTAGTATATCTGGGACTTTCTTAGCTGGAGGATTATTAAAATGTTCTTACAGTGAAATTTTCTTTCATTTGGACTGGCTATAAAATTTTCTCAATGAACTCATATTATTTATTCCACATAATTAGAGAATTAACTCCTTCACATTTCCTTAAGAAAATTTATGCTTAGCTTTTAACTTATATTCACTTTTACACTTAAGTGGTCTTTCCACATCCACTCTAGTCATTATTGATCAAGAAGGATTATCTATTTTCAAGTACCATTGTCTTAATGTCATTTATATTTTTTAAATGCTTTATTTTTTCTTTAAGTTTAGAAACCATTGACGTATAGGAAGTGACGTAATTCCTCACTTCCTACCCATCTTCACCTCACATCTCCCCCATCACCACCACTCTCTCGGCTTCAGTAACACAGGCAGGCCTTCCAGGGACGAGGAACGTCCAGCCCTCGGGCCATATAAGGCTAACATCACACACCTCACCAAATTATCCTGACCAAATATAGAAGGCTAATTTTCGTAAGGCCCACGAATGATGTTATAAATGTCCAAATGGCCCTTGGCAGTAAAAAGGTTCCTCACCCCTGGGACTTCTACCTGTATCACACTATCTGTTCACCTACAAATATTTACATGTTTCAAATTCCAAGTGTTATTTGCTGGTAGAGCACTATGCTCTATGGATAGCTTAACATTACTTGCAAGTTTACTCTAGTAAATTATCTGAATAATATTTTGTCAGTCATAGTAGATTAGGCAATTTTGGTCACCATTATACTGAACATAATACTGACAATGTGTGAACTATTTACTGAATGAATCAATACAATTTATAAACTGTGTTTTGCAAGGTCTCTTTCTCAAAATATTCAGCATGCGTTATCTGTGCATATCAGATCGAGTTAATTTCCAGTAAACACATACACAAAAGGGACAACTACTTAATACTAAGCTCTGAAGACAAGGATATAGGATGATATAAGACAGTGTCATGGAGAGAAAGGACAAGTGAAAAATTTTAAAATAACATAGGCCATTGCTTTTTTGAGCTCTAATACTAATAGATCAATGCATTAATTGATTATTTATCAGTAAAAATGAAAAAAAAAAATGTTTGTTTTCCAAACCAGAAGCTATAGTGTAATCTTATTAACATTAATTATATTATCATTGAATTTACCCATGGAAAATAAAGTACATTTTACATGGAAAACTAAACTGTGTCTAACCAATGGGCACAGACAATAGTGTAAAGGTGGGAGGATGGGAACGGGAAGGAGAGGTCACAATGGTGAAAAAAGGGACATCTGTAATACTGTCAATAATAAAGATAAATTAAAAAAAAAAAACTAAAATGTGTTAAGAGTCTGAAAATCATTGTTATAACAAATTCAAATTACCTTAGTCTTTTATTTAACATCATCGTTAACAGAAAGGAAGACTAATTAGTGGATTAGTACACTCTATTCAGTTGGTGATTGTTAAAGAAATGTCAAAATGTAAAAAAGAAAACCAAAACCCATCACTTTTGTCATAAACATAATTATATATCACAATTTCTTTGTGAAAATTTTCTAGAAATAGAGTTGGCAAACCAAAAAAGAAAAAAAAAAGGTAATGCTTTATAATTATTGAAATAAAATACTGGATGCCATTTGCTCTCCCTCACACATCACTTTTTTCATTACTTTTTATTAGGGCAATTATGAGAAGCTCAGAATTCTATTTCAAACTTAGCTTGATAATGTGCTCCAAATGCGAAACAGTTAATTTGGGATGTGTATGTATTAAGCAGCAATGCACAACAAAGTCTTTAATGGCATTAATTTATAGTGCCAAACTAAAAATTAAAAAAAAGAAATGATGGAGAAATAGGTTAATGTATTTATTAAATGTATAGCTTTCATCTTGATGTAAATCGCTGTATTTCTGGTCCCTGAAATGTCAATGGTATATACTGTATTTGGAAAGAAAACATGACTGCATGTTTTTAACACTGAAACCTTATGGGACTTTACCAGCCTGATTATAGCAAAACTCAGATAAAGTAGTTAAAATATTTCTCTGTATAGGAAGTCTAAAGGAAACAATTTTGTGCCACATACTTTTGGTACTTAATTTGTTTTTCTGGGTTTCTCACATCCCAGTGAAATGGAGCCTTTCTCTTGGCAAACAGAGCATGCGTGAAATCTGATGTCTTAAACGCACCTAATTTCTTTCCTTTGTAAACATATGCATTTATTTTGGAATCAAAACTATGAAAATGCAAAAGAGTAAAATGTGTATAATGCCTTTTGTATGTTTATAAAAGCCTACGGGAAATGGATTGATCTAGGGCAACTTTAACAACAATTATCAAATCAGTAAAATTGTGCATTAATAATTAGTTTTATTGAAATCATTATAACATTATCTTTCCATATGTGACAGTACATAATTATTTTAAAAGCACAAATAATAAATTTTATGTTTTTGTGCATATAGGAGTATGTAAATATTATAAACTATTGCTTAGCTCTCAGTGTAAAAGATAACCTGTGTATATGAGTTAACTATAATGTATTTAATAACTATATTAAATTGATTGATTTTTTTAAAAAATTGAACTTATGTAATAAAAATAGATCCCTAATAAAGTCCATAATAAGAACTTAGTAAAGTGGAAATAATTTGCCAATATCTGGTGAATAAATAACAATTGCATATGAATTAACTTGTATAATTTATTTTAAAATTCCAAAAATGATCTTACTAGTATGATACTAACATTTTTTTGCCCTTGATCTTACGGCACTGAACTTATGCATTTATCGCTATTGTAGATAGTGTTTTTTGATGAAAGCTGCGTAGTACCTATAAGGAAATAACACATGTGTGTCTGATCACAAATACTCTTTAAAGTGAAGTAAACTGAGTAGCCAGAAAGATTGCAGCTCTTTTCTAAAAAGGTGTATTCTTTCTCAATGATATTAAGAAAATGTTATATTAATTATGGCAGAAATGGGAAAAAATGTCTAATGCTGATAAAGCTATAACATATCAGTGTGCAATCTTTGAAATTTTCAAAATCATCTTCAAATGTAAATAAATTAACCAAAAACAGTCCTTATCTAGGCAAAAAAAAAACACTCAGATTTTCAAGAATGTGTAAGAGGTGTATGAACCTATTCAATTTTGGGGGATTTAGTTTTTGAGACATACTGTACCAAAGGTAAAACCCAATGATTTCTAGTTACACATGGCAGCTCTTTGGAACAAAGCTGCTGCACCCATACTCAGAATACCACTCCAATAACCTAAAGGTAGGCTTTGTTATTAACTGGAAGCAATATACATAAAAAATTATCCATTATGACCAAGAGAGGTTTATACCAGGGATGTGAACAAGTTCAATAGTCTAAAATTAGTTAATGCAATCTATCATATTAACAGGCTAAAGGAGAAAATTCACATTTATATTAATCTATGTTGAAAAAACAATAGACAAAACTCAATACCAATTCATGATAAAAACTCTCAGAAAAAAAATGGAAAATGGATATATATCCTCATCTTGATAAAGAGAATCTTCAACAAACCTACATACAGCCCATATCGTATTTAATAATAAAAGACTAAACTTATTCCTGCTAAAGTCAGGAACAAGGCAAATTATCCAATCTCACTATTCTTGTTTAACATAATACTGAAAGTTCTAGCTAGTACAATAAGGCAAGATAGAAAATAAAATTCGTAGATCTCAGAAAAGAAGAAACAATCTTGACCCCGTTTACCAATTAAATCTTCACGTACATAGAAAACACCAAGGGATCTACAAAAACAGCTTCTAAAACTAACATGTGAGTTTAACAAGGGAGATTGCAAAATATACAAAAATCACTTGTATGTCTATATACTAGCAAGGAGTATTTGGACAATGAAATGATAAATACAGTACAATTTGTAATCATTCCATAAATATAAAATGTTAGGTGTAAATCTAATAAAACATGTACAGGAAATGTAGTTCTGGGACATTTGTACCAGAGAAATTAAGAGCTATTTTCAGACAAAAACCTCTATTGAATGTTTATAACAGCATTATTCCTGATAGCTGAAGATTGAAAACAACCCAAATGATTTTCAGTGACTGAATGGTTAAACAAAATATAATACACCTATACCAAGGAATACCACTCAGCAATTAAAATAAAGAAATTATTGATATATGTAAGAACCTGGATGAATCTCTAGGTAAATATACTAAGTTTAAAAAGCCATTGCTGTCCAGTCGTTGTGGTTCAGTGAACTGAGTGTCCTCCAGTGAATGTCCTCCCATAGACTGAGGAGAGGTCCCAGGATGATTCCTGGTCCCAGCAAGTGCCCAGGTTGCGGGCTCTATCCCCAGTAGGGGGCGTGCACAAGGCAGCCAATTGGTGTTTCTCACATCAGTGTTTCTATATCCCTTCTTCTCTCTCTCTCTCTAAAAAAATCAATAAAAACATCTTTAAAAAATCAGTAAAACATATTTTTTGAAAGTTGTTTCTAAATATATAACATAAGATTCAATTTACCCAATGATTTTGAAGTAATAGTTACAGAAATGGAGAACAGATTAGTGGTTACCAGGGTGAGGACAGGAAAGATGTTAGTATGACTACAAAAGGGCAACATGGTAGATCCTTACACTATGGAAACGCTCTGTGTTTTGATTGTATTAATGCCAAGGTAGTGACCTTGTACTGAAGTTTTGCAAGAAGTTACCACTGGGGAGTAACTGCATTAGAGTACACGGGATCACTATTATTTCTTATAACAGTATGTAAATTTACGATTATCTAAAAAATTTTTAATAATTTAAGAAATGAAAATGAGTATGATAATTCTTTAAGATTTAACTAGGTGTTTTACGTACTCTAAAATGTTTTCCCTCAACTGCATAAATAATTGACGTGTAAATGCCCAATCTTTCTTTCTCTCTGTGTGTGTCTACATACATACAAACACATGTAATGTACAGGTGTACTTGGTTCCATACTCGCCTTGTTCACTGGGACACTCTCTCAGAACTGGCATTAAGTCCACTGCCCCAAAGCACCAAAGCCTGAACTAGCCCAAGGAGAGAGCACACAGGGAAATGGCTGAACGTGAACTCCCCTTAATATTTGTCGCCAAGAAACAAATACAAATATTTTCTTAGCTTAGTGTCATGATTTCCATATGAAAATGTATAGACAATGGGACTGTATAGAGGACAGAAAGGGTTAGAAGTTTTGTGGATTGGTTAAATATGTATGAAACCCAAACAAGTGTTCCCAGCTAAAGAAATATCGAACAGTGTTACTCAGTTTATGTTTGGTAAAGTAACATGTTTTGTTTTTCTGTTTTCCATATTCACCACACACACACACACATTTTTAAAATATAAAAATTAATTTCTAGAATAATAAAATAACAATGATATACAAACCAAATATCCACTTAAAATGTGTTTCTAGATTTGATAGACATAAAATTCTGTCCAATTATTCTGAATTTTCTAGTACACTGACCTAAAATGTATCTCAACAAATATATTCATATAATTTTGGCAAAATGTAGGCTAGCATATATGACACTGGAAACAAATGAAAGAGACAAGAAGAAAAAGTGTTCCTGCTCTGAATTAATGTTAAATATCTAATTGTGAAAAGAACGATGGACACAACTTTTAAGTAAGTAATTACTCTGTGGTTAATTGAACATAGGGAAAGATCTGGTTTATTGCTGTCCTGCGTACAAAGTTTATAAGAAAAGTGACTGATAGCCCCCACTGCATTTCTGATCTCAGGATGCTTATACTCTGATTCAGCAGATTAAATGCCTGTTTTAGATGCTATCGAATGGAAATGCAGCAAAAATATATGTGCAGAGAGATTTTCCTGCATTTTTGTTTTTATATTTGGGATTGCATTTTCAAAATATCAAATATAAGTATTAATCAACATTGACTATAAGAAATTAATATTTAATTTTTACTTTGAAAGACCCAATGAATGATGCTTCAGAAAATCACATATAAATGCACTTACAATGGCTAATTTATATAAACGAAGGAAAAACACAAATCTGTTTAACAGAAAACCTTATTCCTGGCTCTTATTAAAATAATAATTTGAGAATTTTTGGTTTAACTGCCTATCTTAGTCTCTCCAGAACTCCATATACTTAAGTTTAATTCACTCTGAATGGGATGTGTTGATTATTTTAAAATTCAGAGACACTAAATCTACCTGATATTTCATCCTCTATGACAGAGAACATATTGAACAGTGTGATAAGCAGTCTTTGTTCTATATGTTCTGTTTAAATCTAGCCTATTTTAATGTTGTAAAAATTATGAATAAAATGAACTACCTATTTTCTATTTTGTATGATTCTGGATAAAGAGAAATTATTTTCACATTTGGTGGTCAAAACAATGGAAGAAAATATAGGCAATAAAATGTTGGACATTTCTCATAGCAATATTTTTTCTGATATATCTCCTCAAGCAAGGGAAACAAACAAACAAAAATTAAACAAATGGAACTACATTAAACCAAAAAGTTTTGTGAAGCAAAAGAAACCATCAAGAAAATAAAAACGCAACCCCCTGAATGGGAAAAGATATTCGCCAATGATACATCTGATAAGGGGTTAATATCCAAAATTTATAAAGAACTTACAAAATTCAACACCAAAAAAAACCCCACAAAAGCAATCCGTTTAAAAAATGGGCAAAGTGCCCTGGCTGATGTGGCTCCGGTAATAAGTGTGTCATCCCATACACCAAAACGTTGCAGGTTCCAGTCAGGGCACATAGCTAGGTTGCAGGTTCAATCCCTGGTCAGGGGCATATGGGAGGCAATTGATCAATGTTCCTCTCTCACATCAATATTTGTCTTTCACACACTCTCTCTCTCTCGCACTCTCTCTCTCTGAAAATCAATGAACATATTGTCAGGTAAGGATTAAAAAAAAAAAAAAGCCTTTTTTGTACATTTTCAAAAATGATGTTGCAAACTACTCTGGAAAAGTTCCACAATTAAAACTTTTATACTTCTAAAATTTTTATAGTGTCAGGTTTAACCTAAAAAGTTCCTTCCCCAAATCAGCAAATATATTTTTGGCATGACATAAATTCTCTTTATCTTATTGCGACCAAAGTACAAATAATAAATAATAAATCACACTATGATTTTTCTTTCTACTGGAATAAATTCTTAAAATATCGAAATAAATGATCCTGAAGTGACTAACTTATCCAAAAATATATGTTACTACATTAAATGAGCAATACTTCAGCTAAATTTTGTCTTAATGCATTTCTCAATTATATCACTTTATCTTAGCTGTTTTTAATATTAAAAATAATAGGAGTAATTGTGGCAGTTTCAGTCTACCAAGAATGTTTAAACTCTTTAAAACAATATATTTGCAAAATAAGCAAAGGATATTTTGAAAATTTGATTATTTCATGTATACCCACATTTTTTTTCTCTCTCAAAGCTAGTATCATTGAAGGGAACACTAGTACATATTTAAGTTGATTTTCTTGAACTTAATGAATGTTTTGAGGTTGAAGTTAACAGAGAAAGTGAAGAGTTTTCACTGACAAAAAAACGTAGGGAAAGTCAGCATAATTAGACTATAATCAAACTGGTTGTAGAAACACTAGTGAAGAGATTTTACATATACCATAAAGGTTTAATATAACTGTGTGCATATTAATATACATACCCTCTGTGTTTATGTATACACATGCTTCAATAAATGGGCACTTTTACTCCTTTAAATTAATCTCATATTAACTGATCAAAATTATGTTTTGTGGCTTGAACTTCACTAAAATACATGATTTTAACCAATTATTTTCTAAACTGTGTAATTTCAGATAATTGAAAGAACTGTATCTGAACATTTTTCCTGTACAGAGCTTCTGTCAGTCTGTCAACCTAAATAGCAGGAGAGACATTAAAAGAATTTGGATGGTACATTTCCATAATTTAAAATATAGCTAATATGGTGTATATATAGAGGTCACAATTTTTATTTTTATTCTCACCTGAGGACATTTTGGCATTTATCTTCAGATAGAGCTGGAGGGAGAGAGGCAGGAAGAGAGAGAGAAACATCGATGTGAGAGAAACACATCAACTGGTTGCCATACATACAACCCCAACTGGGGCTGGGGACCAACTGCAACTGAGGTACAAGCCCTTAGCAGGAACTGAACCTGGGACTCTCTGATCTGTGGGCCAATGCTATAACCGCTGAGCCAAACCGGCCAGGGCTGGTTCATAATTTTTAAAAAACTAAAAGCAGTTATCTTGTAGACTGACAGAGCCGACAGGCTATACGAGGCTTGTAGAGAAATATTCTAGGGCTGCAGCATCCAAGATGGGAGACTTCAGCCACATGTTGCCATTGAACACTTGAAATATTGTTAGTGAAACTGTGGAACTAAATTTTTAATTTCTTTAATGTGAAATGACTTAAATTTAAAAACTGAAGTGTTATATATAATAGAGATCAAGTACTTCTCATGAAAATTTAATATTCTCTTTGAGATGTTCTGTAACTATTAAATACACACTGGAGTTCAAAGACGTAGTACTAGTAAAAATGTATTTTATTAATAATTTTATATTGATTACATTTTAGATGATAATTTTTAAATGGGTTAAATACAGTATAATACTAACTTAAATTTACATATTTTTAACTCTTTTAATGTGGCTGCTATAAAACATAATTTTACTTATGTCTAGAATTGCATTTATATTCACCCTGGCCAGTTTGGCTCAGAAGTTAGAGTATCAGCCTGCGGACCAAGGGGTCACAGGTTCTATTCCCGGTTGTGGGCCCATTACTGGCTTACAGGTTCAGGGTGGGAAGCAACCAATTGATGTGTCTCTCTCACATTGACGTTTCTTTCTCTCTCTCTCCTTCCCTCCTTTCTACTCTATCTAAAATCAATGGAAAAATTTCCTCAGGTGAAAATTAACAAATACAAAAACTTGTATTTCTATTGGATACCATTGTTCAATGTATATTAGTTGTTTTAGAAACAGAAAGCAAATGATGATTTCTCACATATTTCCTAACAGTACTTCTCAGACTTCAATGTACTTACAACAAAACAATTAAACTTTGCAGTGATCTTGTTAAAATGCTGTTTCTTGGTCTCTTAGGTCTAGCAGAGGGCCTGAGAGTCTCCATTTTGAACAAAGTCGCAACCAATGGTAATCATGCTATTTAGTATATAATAGAAAAGGTAGATGCTTTAAAATACAGGAACCATTTGATGATTTGATGAATTTTAATATGAAAAAATGTAATGTTTATGTTGTAAAGTAAGAAATAGCAGGAATATATTTGTTTAATTTTTTCTTCTGAGCAACTTCAAGGAGGTATGCCAGTATGAAAATAAACAACCATTAAAAAACAACAGAAGAAACACTGAGGGTTTTTTTTTTACCTCAATTTAAGTATCGCCACCTCCAAGAAACTTTCTTGTTCTCAAATAGTCCTCCTTTATTTATTTAGTCCTTGTATATAAGTAAAGTCTCCTTCATTAACCTTCTGAACAATCATAAGATTTTAGTTGTATATTTCAATTTTCTTTTTTTTAATAAATTTATCTTTATTATTGAAAGTATTACAGATGCCCCCCCCCTTTTCACCTTCTCCCATCCCCCTACTGCCTTTCCCACATTATGCATATAAATTCTTTTGTTTATCTCTTCCTGCCCCTCCCCCCTTCCCTCTGAGGTTCATCAGCCTAACAACTAATCTGTGCTTTCTTTTTCTTTTAATTTAATTTTTGTTACAGATGTTTCTCCTTTTTTACCCCATTGACACCCTCTTCTCCATCCCCCCCACCCCATCCCCAGCTTTGTTGTCCATGTCTGTTGCTTATGGGTACATGTATTTAAGTTCTGTGGTTTATCCCCCCCACCCCCTCTGCTGGAGATTGTCAGTCTGTACTCCACTTCCACATCTCTGGGACTACCCCATTCCTCAGACTGTTATGTTCATTATATTCCACAAATAATTGAGATCATGTGGTATTTGTCTTTTTCTGCTTGGCTTGTTTCGCTTAGGATAATACATCCAGGTCCCTCCATGTCGTCTCAAAGGATAATAGATCTTTCTTTCTTACCGCTGCATAGTACTCCATTGTGTATATGTACCACTGCTTTTTTATCCATTCATCTACTGATGGACACTTGGGCTGTTTCCAGATCTTAGCTTATTGTAAACAGTGCTGCTATGAACACGGGGGTTTCTTTCTGATCAGCGTTTCAGGCTTCTTAGGGTATATTCCTAGAAGTGGGGTTACTGGGTCAAATGGCAGTTCGATTTTTAATTTTTTAAGGTAACACCATATTGTTTTCCACAGTGGCTGCACCATCTGCATTCCCACCAGCAGTGTACTAGAGTCCCCTTTTCTCCACACCCTCGCCAAAAATTGCTGTTTGATGATTTGTTGATGGTGGCCATTCTGATAGGTGTGAGGTAATACCTCATTGTTGTTTTAATTTGCATCTCTCTGATGATTAGTGATGTTGAGCATTTCTTTATATGTCTCTTGGCCATTTGTATGTCCTGTTTGGAGAGGTGTCTATTCAGCTCCTCTGCCCAATTTTTAATAAGGTTCTTTGTCTTCCTTTTGTTGAGTTGTATGAGCACTCTATATATTTTGGAAATTAACCCCTTATCTGATATATTCCCAACCAGAATATACAGTCCATGAGGGCAAATTCATGTCAGCCTAGTTTATCATCACTATAATGTCAGAACAGGCACTGAGCAGGCCCTCAGTAATAGTTGTTTAATTAATCTGCTTTTATTTGTTTTCAATTTTTTTTCTTTATTGATTTTCAGAGAGAGGAAGAGACAGGGATAGAAAGAAGCATTGATGAGAGAGAACATTGACTGTCTGCCCCTTGCAAGCCCCTCACTGGGGATCAGGCCCACAACCTGGACATGTGTTCTGACCAGGAATTGAACCGGCGACCTCCTGGTGCATGGGTCGATGCTCAACCACTGAGCCACACTGGCTGGGCTAATTAATCTGCTTTCCAAAAATAGAAGAGGACGATAATTTGTAATAGTTGCTTTCAGTCTATATATCTTTGTTGTATCTAAAAGAGCCCTGGCCAATTTGGCTCAATAGTTAGAGCATCGGCCCATGCACCAAAAAGTCGAGGGTTTGATTCTCTGTCCAGAACACATACCAGGGTTGCAGATTTGATCCCCAGTTCCAGTCAGGGTCATGCAGGAGACAACCAATGGATATGTCTCTCTCACAATGATGTTTCTCTCTCTCTTCCTCCTTCCCTTCCACTCTATCTAAAAATCAATGGGAAAATATCCTCCAGTGAGGATTAACCAAAATATATATTTCATCCCAATCCCAGAGACAGTCATTAGGGAATCCCCTCTTGCCTGCCCACCTCTAACCACCTGCCTCCCCTACAGTCACTCTCCCTCATTCACATTCACACTCAGACTTACAGATATTCACAGACCATCACCCACTGACATACATCACAGTCACTCACAGGTTCAAACACTGGGACCTTCATACCTCACACATTTCACACAGTCACAGAGACACAGACATTCATATTACATATTATTACTCACATCCCCATACTCTTTCTTCTTAAATAAATGTATTGGAGAGGGGGAAGGGGTTAAACCAACAAATGTATATGCCTATATGCATTGCCCATGAACAGAGACTACAGGGTGTGAAGGCCTGGTGCAGGGGCAGAACCGGGAGAAGGGGGCAATGGGCAAAAAAAAAAAAGGGACATCTGTAATACTCTCAACAATAAAGTTAAAAACTAAATAACTAAATAAATGTATAGGGGTGACATTGGTTAATGAAATTATATAAGTTACAGGTAGACAATCCTATGATACAGCATCTGTATATTGCATGAGTTCTTGACCTCCCAAAGTCAGATCTTCTCCTGTCACCATATATTTGACCCCTTACTCCGTCTCACACACACTCACTCACACTCAAACCCTCAGCTTCTGGTTTTCCGATCTCGCTCTGTCTCATTCCTCTACTCTTCGTCTTTGATCCCCACCCCTCTCTTAGTCTCTGACTGACACTGACTTTCTCTTGCTCTCCACTAAAAGTCCTCTTTAGTACCCTTACCACCCTTACCGCCATACTTTTCTTCATCTTTTACCTAACCTCTTCCTCCTCATATTGAATCACACCAGCTCATAAACACACACTTACAAGAAAACATCCCTTTCATTCTGCAGTAAATCCCCCAATTCTCCTCTCTCTCTATTTTCCTCCCGCTCTCCTGCACTCACCCCTCTTACACACACACACACACACACACACACAATGAGGAAGAGGATATTTGCCATGAAAAAAAAGAAAAGAAAAGAAAATTAATGCATCAGGTAACAGACTTTAGGGTATAAAATACAGGGGATAGTGAATTTGCTGAGAAAGCAGAGCAATGAGTGTGACATTTGATTGTGGAATTAGACAATATATAAAGTGAAAAATTGGGAGACACTTATTTTGTATAATCTATGGAAATTGTACATATTTGGGGGGATATTGTCTCTTGTTTATCAAGGCATGTAAACAATCTCAAATCTCTATACTTTATAAAAGCAATAACAGCAAGCAAACATCCCTTCAAGCTGAGTTCCAATCTCTCTGTCATTATATTCAAAATAATAGTTGCAAAATATATCTGCACACCCTTAAAGCTTTTAAATCTCTCCTTATCCTACTTTAGTCTGATATTTATTCTCTACTCCACCAAAATGTCTTCAGCGAGAGTCACCAATAATTTTCTAATTGATAATTGCATTGGGTTATTTCAGTTACCCCTCCTAATCTTGTTATTTGTTACTCCTGGAAAATTTATCATATCTCCTTGCAATTTCCTGCCGAGATAGTGGATGTGATTCTTTTCTGTCATCTGTTGCCTATTCTACTTCTACTATTTATGGCATAAAAATAGGTTTTCCCTGAGCCCTGTTGCTTCTCAGGTTACTCATTGTTGATGTGACATTGAATCTATTTAAAATGTATTAGTCGCTCTATAAAGAATCTTTAAAATCTGTATTTCCAAACTAGCTGGCTCTGTTGAACTGGGTAGTTACATGTTTATGGAACCACATGCTGTAGAAATAAAACAATTCAACATTAAATTCATCTTCTCTTCTCCCAAACCTGCTATGTCTCTCTAAATTACATCAGCAGTTATAACTCTACCATCCACTCAATCCCTAAGCCAAATACCAGCTCTCCCTCATTTGAAAGCAAGTCAAACTGACTTCATTTTCTCCCCAGCCAACCACATCCATCTCCTGTTCTCTAGCTGCACTGTCCCAGACTCAGTATTGCTTACCTCGATGACAGCAATAGTTTCTTAAATGTTTTCTTTGCTTTGGTACCAAATTCTTTTAAATTTCTCTCTTTTATCCTAAAATACAATTATTTGCATATTTACTTCCTTAAAAATTACTTGATAGCTATAAATTGCATGTAGAATTATGTGCAAACTTCCCTGTAAAACAAAATCTATGTCATGATTTCATTTTTATCTACCTCTCTGGCTTGGCTTCCCACTATGCCCACTTTTATTCTAGTTGTATGGTTACCTGCAATTTCCCAATACTCTGAACTGTGTCTCACCTCTCTGGTCACCTATGTCTTTTTTAGCTCTGCATGGCATTGCATATATGAATATATCATCTCATAATTTAAAATTCTTCTGTGTTTAGGAGAAGCTATATGTTGCATGCAAGGAATATGCATTAGAAAACTGTAACAGATGCAGGCACGGTTTGTTTTATTCACTATCATTAGTGCCTAGCACAGTGCCAAACTCATAAGTAACTATTCATCACATACCCTGTGTAAGTCCTACCTTCTTTGCTTACTCTGCCACTGGGGAAATTATTTAAATTCTGATATCTATACCTATCTTATTTCTGCCTGTGTCTGTGTCTATATAAACATAAAATTAAAATATGTTGCATTTTCATTAACACTTAACTTTAGGAAAATTGACCTGAAACTTAGGTAAATGTAAATCTGTTACTAAAAATGCACAATGTATTCGCCATGTACCAAATATAATCATGTGAAGTGTAGAAGTGTGGACCTGCAAACGGAGCAGATCAAATGCTTGCATGTGTGGAGGGAGCACAAACTCAAGCAGTGAATTTACTCTGCAGTATGAACAAAAGGAAGTGACAACTACCAATTAAAGAACACCTTGCTAGATATATATATGAAGAAGTATTTTTCATACATTAGAAAGTCCAATTACTTTTATACTCATAAATCCTAAGTAATAAATAGCACCATAACTAGAGAGAAACAGTAACATTTAGAAACCACATTTTATATGGAAATAATCATAATTATATAATTGTGAGCAGGTGAGCATAAAAAACTAAACAGAATAAAAATTAATATCACTATGCCTGTTTACTTAGGAAAAGTTGGAAAGGTTTTCTTTAGCTTTCTATGCCTATAAATAAAAGTCTATCAAATATTTGCAAATACTTAGAATAATATGTAAATAGGCTTTCATTTGGTAAAAGCATTAAAAACTCAGTAATTTAAATGTACTGCTTAATTATTTTAAAATAATTTCATTTCCTTTGCCACAAAGGAAATAAAAACAAATACAATAGAAAAAGTGGGTAAGATACCTTCTAAAGTTTTTACAACTTTCCTATGTGTGAACTATTTTAGCCAGGAGATATATATATATCTATATATATATATATATATATATATATATATATCTGTAAAATGTCTGTATCAGGCACAAACATGGAGATAAATAATCTAATTGACAAAATGTGGAAACATATTTTATCTCCTTTTTTTCCTAACAACACTGAAAAGTATTTTCAGCTATTTGTAAATATACATACTAGAAATATTTCAGTATACATTATCAAGGCACCTGGGAAAATGTAAGATCACACACACACACACACACACACACACAATAAAGCCTCAATTTCTATTACTTCGAAAGATGTATGTTGAGATATTGGACTACTGATAGAAAACAAGAACATATTTTATTCTGACATTTACTTTGCTTGTTTTTACTTTTAACTGATCACTCATCAAAATAATTTAGTAGTTTAAAAGTCTAAAATAGTTTAATAAATTATAGTGTATATAGAAAAAAATTAACTACTAAGGCCCTGAAATTTCTTCTATTAAGACATGAGCCATTTTCCTCTTGGATTCACATAAACAAAAACATATTTTATTGTAGTACAAGCAACAATGAGTATTATAAGCTGTTAATTGCAATGATACCCTCTGAGACCCAATGTCATAATGTCTGTGAGTAACAAGGAAAATGTTGACAAAACAAGTCCTTGTGCAGCAGTAAACAGTAGGGCTGGATTTCTTTTTTCATAGTCACCAATAAAATAAATGTCATATGAGTAAATTATTTAAATATGTCAAAAATTATACAATTACTAAAACAGGCATTTATAAATGACATAATCATTGCTTTAGAAAGTGTACAAATTATACATAATACAATTTTAAAATACAATATAAAACAAAATGCCATATTTAAAACATGAATTACAAATGCAAAAAAATCTATTTGTAACAAAAGCATAATATATTACTTTAGTTTATATAATTAATATTTAAAAATCAATGAGGACATAGTAATTAAATCAAATGATTGCAAATGGGATATGGAAAAAAAGAGACAGGGTTTGTAAATGCTCCATTTCATAAATAAGTAAATAAACAAATAAGCAAAAATAATCAATGTAATATTTATCATATTAGCAGTTTCCAATGCTGTCAAAAAATAAATTTGAGTGAAATTTTATCTTTTAATACAATATGCACATAGGTTTGAAATAAGAAATCCAACCACAAGAAAATTAAACCAAATAAAAAAATGGATTTTTTGTTTTATTTATTTCATAACTCTGTTTCAGTGTTGCCTGTCATTTTATTTCCATTTTGAAATGTCTTATTTTTGCTTTGACCACTGGGAAAAGTTATAGAGGCAGGTTAATGGACTACACAGGCGATAGGGCCAAGTGGACTTCTGACTTAGTAATGCTCCTTTATTTTTGCCGGATTCTTAATTTTCACTGGCTGTTTTGTTATATTCTCTTCACCACCAACTTCCAGTGAATGGCTGTCGATTCCATGTTGGCTCCTTCTTCTAGCAAAGCTGTGCCTTTCCAAGATGGCCAGCACACTTTTAGCAAACTTTGGAGCATCTACTTTTTAAAAAAATGTTTTGTCTTTATTGACTTTAAAGAGAGATGAGGGGAGAGAGAGATAGAAACATCAATGAGAGAGAACATTGGCTGCCTCTTGCACACTCCCCACTGGGGATCGGGCCTACAACCTGGGCATGTGCCCTGACCAGGAACTGAACCAGCACCCTCTCGGTGCATGGGTTGATGTTCAACCACTGAGTCACACCGGCTGGGCGCATCTACATTTTTGTTTATCTAGCACTAGTGCTGATTTAATTTGTCTCAGACCTGTTCTCAATATTGCCCTACACAAGGGAAACTCACTTTCTACAGGTTATCTTATCTGTGTTCTACAACCACTAGTTATCTGCTATAGATTATATCCCTGCTCTTCAAAAGAAACAAGAAAAAAGGGCACGCCTCAATGTAGAAAAACAAAAACACCATAAAACACAACTTAGTAGTTTAAAAAAATCCAAAATGGATAGTATGCAGAATAGTACATAATAGTACACAAAATAAGCTTTATAAATGTAAATAAGCATTCCCGGTTGGAGTTTAAATAGCACAACCCCTTTGGAAAACAACCTTGAGATTTCCTTATAAAGTTTAACAAACATGTATCTTATGACCCATTGATTGTATTTGTTGGTATTTACCCAAGAAAAATGAGAACATATGTTTTCACAAGGCCTTATAGATAAACGATCACATAGATTTATCCACAATAGACCAATACTGGAAACAAACAAAATGTCCATCAACAGAGGGATAGAAACATTTTTAAAATCTGGTTTTTCCATACAATTCAAAATTAAACAGAAACATTTGGTGACTCAACCAGCAGGTGCTGTTTCAAAGCAAATAAACAGAGTTCTAAGTACCTACTATGTTGCTGTTGATCATGAGAGGGCTCTTTTCTCCCTATTTATTAGGAAATAGTCTAAAAAGCAGTTTGCCTTCACCTGCCGGGGACAGAATCAAAGCTTCAGTGTCTTCTGTGAGGGTTGCGCTAAGTGTTCATCCCATAGGAACAAGGTTTGTCCACTATATTTTCAGAATTTTATAGATTAAACCTGCTGAGTTGATGTTAGCAAATAGAATGGAGCCCTGGGAAGATAAATGTGTGCCTGAAGATGTTGATAGAGCATCTGCACAATGAACACCTTATTTATTTTTCACAAAGACATATCTAACAGACCTCTCAATTTTAGCAGCAAATTTGTACTTTATTTGGATTTACTATAACGGACTCATCTGCCAAGTAGATGGTAAACTGGAAACAGTTCTAGGCTCCCATGTTAGTTCCTCTTCCCTCACTGTGTATGACCCAAGGGATCCAACAGTGCTCAAGTGTCTGGGGCAAATGGATAATTTGGAGCAAAACTATGCTTTTCTCTGCAGCTACAGCTTGGTCCTTTAGAGACTGAATGCTTGTCCATAGCCCTCAAAGCACCAGGGCATTTAGAAAAGCCCATCACGAACTGGATGTGTCTGACACACCAAGGCATGAGACTGAGTGGTGCAGCCACATCCATCATCAAGTTAAAGCGGCTTGTACGAGAGAGTCTTCTACAGAGGCAATCCCGCCAGATGTTTGATGCAAAGAGAAATTTCACGGAATGCTTGTTTTCCACCTATTTTAAGGTAGGACCCTGAAATAGTTGATGTGAACTTGGTCAGAGATTCTGGAGAACTGCAGGAGTTTCTTGGTTTGATTTTGAGAAATGGCTCCTTTTTCTAGTGACGCATTTAGTATCTGCCGCCGCCTTTCCAGCTGCAGCTCCACTGACATTGGCAGCACTTTCCCGTATTTCCTTTATTCCAAAGGTCTTAATATCTGTAAAACATAATTGCTACACTGTTGTTTTTCTTCTCAGAATTCTTGCATTGGCTCTAGCTTTGTGACTGGATTAGGTAAGATGATGCATGTCCAAGAACTTTTCTGGTAGAAAGTGCACTGAGCCCAGCTGGTGTGGCTCAGCGGTTGGGCATCAACCCATGCACCTCAAAGAGGTGGCCAGCTCGATTCCGGCCAGGGCGCATGCCCAGGTTGTGGGCCCAATCCCCAGTGGGGACATGCAGGAGGCGGCCAATCGTTGTTCTCTCTCATCAATGTTTCTATTTCTTTTTTTCTCTCTCTTCCTCTCTCTCTAAAATCAATAAAAGAAAAATTTAAAAAAGGAAAGAAAAGAAAGAAAGCATGCACTGAAGCGGAATAGATATATTTTGGGTCTCTCCCTTAGAAAGATCCACTTCCTACAGGTCTACTTTATGATGGTGTGAAAGCAATATGCACTCAGTATAAACCGTACCTCAAATTTTGAATTTTGATCATTTTCCAGGGTAGCGATAGGAGGTAAAATAGTCTCTTACAATCTGGGCAGTGGTAGCCAGCTGCAGCTCCTACAAGCCAGGTGTACACAGCTGAAACTCTACAGTGCACGGTGTTGCCAGTGTTCCTGGATATTGCGTTTTGTGTTTGGCATCCCATCAGGTCCACAAATCGCTCCTCTGTGTCTCCTGCTGCTGGTTAGAAGAGGAGGGCAGTCACAGATGCTTCCTTGATGTACAGTTGGGGTCCAGGCACATTTCAGGTAGGCTAGACTAAGCTATGATGTTTGGTAAGCTGTGTACTAAATGCATTTTTGACTTCTGATATTTTCAAATTATGATGGGGTGATCAGGATGTAACCCCATTGTAAGTCGAGGAAAATCTGCACATGCAGAAAAAAGCACAGCTAGAGTCAATTTAATATTTTATTTAGACTCAATAAGATGGTTATAAGAAATGCTCTTTAGTTAATGTTTAACCTGTAGAACCCATCTCTTATGTTTAGAAGAACACAGGTGAGTTTTGTCCATTTAATTTATAAACAAGAACAGAAGCACTACTGTCCCATAAAATACATTGGCTTCATTTTCATCATAGAATATGCACCTGAAAATATTAGATATATTTCATGCTTGTTTCTGAAGGACACAATCATCACTAATATTATTATAAGAATTAACTCTAAATTTTACCAGGTGTTTGGAGTATACTAATTCTGGCGACACTCCCAAGGAATCACTGTCTTTCTATATCTGGAATAACAATGTGTGTCTGTGAACTAAACACCTTGACAATTTCCTTTATCAATTTAATTCATCAGAGTTTAATAAATGATTAATGTGCGACCTCTTGTGTGCTAAAATGCCAGCAATGTTCAAGTGCATAATGCAGATGTGTGTCTGCGTGAAGACATGAGCACACGTGTGTATGTGAGGAGAATGCTGATCAAGTTCTTACTCCACATGGACCGTCAGTGGGCAGGTAGTCAGGCTTATAGTTAGGAAATCAAATCTATGTGAGTCTCTTCTCAAAATCATGTTACAGATTTGCTTATCAATGCATTTATCACATGACTTTATAATACTGGTGATGTTGAATAGCCTAACAAAAGGAACATTTTTTATGAATATGTAATGTTTAGTCAATTCTGTTAATTCCCGCCCCCCCCCCCCCGCCATATATTGGTTTTCTGGGTGCCATTCCATTTTACAAATACTTTTTTTTAGTACTGATGTTTTTAATTTAAATTTTTCTTGTTAATCTACAATCTCTTCTCTTTAATTTTTCATAATTCTGGTGCTTCTGAATCCCAAATATTTACTTTAGTTCTGGATTCTTTAACATTGGGATTGGAGCTTTATGGACACAGAGAATCTGATTAAGCTTATAAACATAGTACTCAGAATATGGTACATATTTCCCTCAAAAAAAGTTTTGCATAAAATTTCAGAAATTTTTCAAACTTAATTAACTTTGCCATAAAGTGTTAATAGATTCAGGCACATTATATTATGGAACCCTATAATAAACCTATTTGTATATAAAACTAGGTTTTAGCCTTGATATCTATGGTGATAGATGACTGAATGCAATGAATGTTCATAATTCTATTTCATTCTGACTCTGTTTAATGTATCTTCATGACTGTCCATACTTATTTAACATTTCAGCCCTGGGAATTAAATGTGTAAGTCATCTCCAATTACAGATAGGATAATCTTCCAGCATTTTCTTTTGATTTGGGAACGATATACTTTATATATATAATCCTTAATGCCATTGATCAGCTCAAACTAAACTTTTACTGGTATATTTTATTTAAATATATCTCTATGAAGAAACAGACTTCCTGTCCTGGCCAGTTTGGCTCTGCGTTTGGAGTGTCGGCCTGTGGACCAGAGAGTCCTGGGTTCAGTACCTGCTAGGGGCACGTACCAAAAAAAAAAAGAAACAGACTTCCCAGACTTTCCCATTAATTTATCTCAAGGCTACTGGTAATTATATTTAAGCTATTTCTAAGTTGAGGAAGGTTTCAGAAAAGGTAAACCCGTGTGCGTATCTGTGTATACATATATTAGAATTCTACTGTAATTGTAGATATAAGAAATATTAATACTGAGCAGAAGTCTCTAAACTAATACTAAAACTATTTCAACTGTTTTTCACAAGTCAAGCTGGGGGGCTCCATGAGGATTCAAGGAACTCTACACATTTAGGGGAAGAATGAATTTATAATCACATTAAGAGTGGGGGACAGCCTGGCCGATGTGGCTCAGTGGTTGAGCGTCGACCCATGCACCAAGAGGTCACCGGTTTGATTCCCAGTCAGGGCACATCCCCAGGTTGTGGGCCTGATCCCCAGTGGGGAGCATAAAGGAAGTGGCCAATCAGTGTTCCCTCTCATCGATGTTTCTATCTCTCTCTCCCTCTCCCTTCCTCCCTCTCTAAAATCAATAAAGAAAAAAAATTAGAAAAAGAATGGGGGACTGCCAGCATCTTTATTTATAAGAAGGAATAACGGTTGTACCTGTCTAACTGCTTGCAGTTGAGACAGAGAAGGATCTTGCTGATACATTTTCTCTCTTACCATTCCTCTACCATCACCAGTGGCTTCTGTGACAGTAACAGTAGCAAGAATGGGGTAAAAAAAATACCTTTTAGTAAAATTGTTCCAACTTGTGCAGGTGCAACAGCTCTTATATTAATTCAAAGAAGATGAAAGATAAGACTCAAATCTGGAAATCTTTTGGTTAATGTAGATTAAAAACACTAATTTCACTTACTCAAAGTAAGCTCTATAGCAAAATGTGCAAACAGTGTTTAAGTTCTTTTATAGTAATTGATACCCAAATCACCTACATCTATAATGATGGATAATGGTGTTTCTATATTTCAATAAAGGAATAAAAGTACTCTCCTATAGCTATTTCATATAATTAAAAATTATATAGAAACATTCTTGGTACTTAAAAACTTTGACCAAATTGTTCTTATAAGGGAATATAATTTCACTGTGCTAAGGTGACCTGATAATTGTATAAATTTCTTTGAGGGATTTATAATGTAAAGAAAAATTACACAATGCATTTCTCCATTGGCGTTATATTTGTCATTCTTTCATTCATAATTATGTTCAGTGTTCACTGCCCCTCCGTCTACCTCACTAGGTTCCTCTTCACACTACATTTACTGCATCTTCCCTTCTTAATTTGTGTGACCTCAGTTAAACATGACAAATGTTTCATAAACTATTTTTGCAGTTAGGGAGATTTCTAAGTTAGGAAGATTGACATTTAGAGATATCTCACCTCTTCGTCCCCACTTTCACACCTGCTTCGCCTCTTCACCTTTTGTTTTCTCCTTCACTGCATTATGATAACCATTACGTTGTTCATAAAGGTGCTCACAATGAAGGGCCAATGCAACTAAGAGTTAAAAAATAAACAAATTTGTATTGAATGGTTTTTTTTCCAGCACACTAGAGAGACAGAATGTATTCAACACTAGATAAAATAAATGTTATTATCCATTTGGCTATTAGCTTAATATTATGATTTCCTAAATGAATTGTGATTCATTTAGTCCTTGGGAATAAGTCATGGTATGTCAGTGCATGAGTCCACAGGTGTATCTTGCAACATCATCCATGTTAATTCATTACGAACTGTTTTTGGAGAATTTCTGTGTGATGAAATGTCCCTGTTGCTTGCATTTACAAGGAAAATAAACTCAGTCTTTCATATCCATAACTTTCATGTTTTTTATTGTTTTATTTTAGAAACTTTATAAAATAAAAAATGTTTATAATAAGGCAAGCTATGTGTATATTTTTATGTTATTGGGACTGTTACTTCAGTCACTGAATATTTATTGGGCACAAGGCATTTTACTCAGCATTGAGAACACACACACAAATAATGCAAGCATGGTTCCTGCCCTTGTGGAGCTTACTTTTAAATAAAAAAGAAAAGAAAAGCCTGGGCAGTGTGGCTCAGTGGTTGAGTGCCAACCCCTGTACCAAGAGGTTGCTGATTCCATTCCTGGTCAGGGCACATGCCCAGACTGTGGGCCAAATCCTCGAGGCGGGGGGGCATGCAGGAGGCGGCCAATCCATGTTCTCTCTCATTGATGTTTCTATCACTCTCTCCCTCTACCTTCCTCTCTCTCTAAAATCAATAAGGAAAAAAAATGAAAAAATAAAAGTAATGCATTATATACATAAACATATACATAAAGGAAATGATGAAGAATTTGTGAGAGAAAATAATAAATGTGTTTTTATATAGGTCAGAAGTGTCCTTTCAGAAGAAATAAGATCTTTATTGAGACCTGAAGAGTAAGGCAGTGTAATGGACTGACAGTTTGTGTCTCTTCAAAAGTGGCGTGTTGACACTTAATCCCCAATGTGATGGTATTGGAAAGTGGGTACTTTAAGGGGTAATTAGGTCATGAAGGTGGAGCTCTGAATTGAATGAGTGCCTTATAAAAGGGGCCGCAGAGGCTCTCTTAATCTCCTGCCATGTGAGATCAGTCCTCAAGAAGGCTAGCAATTCTAAATATACATGCACCAAAAACAGAACTGCAAAATATGGAAAAGACAAACCATAGAACAAAAGAGAAATAGACAAATCCACAATTATTCTTGAAGACCTCAGTTCCTTTTCCTCAACAATTGAAAGAACTACCAAGAAAATCAGAAATGATGTAGAAAAAAATCAACAATATCAAACAACATGCTCTAGTTGAAATTTATAGAGTACTCCACTTAACAAGAGCAAAATATACTCTCTTTTTCAAAGTTCAAGTAACATTCACCAACATGGACCAAATACAGGGTCATAAATAAAATCTCCACAAATCTATAGGAATTGAAATTATACAGAATGTGTTCTCCAACCACAATAAAATCAAACTAGAAATAAAGAGAAAACAAGACAATCTCCAAATACCGGGGCGGGGGGAGGAACAACACATTTCTAATGTGTTTAATGACCACATTTCTAATCTTGGAAAAAAAGAGGAAGTTTCAAAAGAAATTTAATACTACTAATAAATAAATAATACATTGAACTGAATGAAAATGGTCTACATTGTGGGACACAGCCAATGCAGTGCTAAGACAGAAATCATAACATGCTTTAAAAAGGACTCAAATGAATAATCTAAATGTCCACCTCAAAAAGAGACAAATATGAACAATATAAAAGGGCCATGTGGATATAAGACTTTTGCCATATGTTATTTTAAAATATATTATCCGTTTTTTACTTTTCATTCACTTAAGATTTTTTTCACGAGTTTTTAATTTTGAAAACTCCATTAGCAATGAATAAAAATTCTGTCTGTGATCTCATTTACCAAAAGAAAATGTCCTGGAACTGCACCCAGGTGGAATTTACAGGAGCAACTAATGATCTAGAAAGATCAGTTCCATTTCAGTTTCCAACACACATTGAGAAGAGGAGTAAGAAGGAAAATGAATGCTGTCAAAAGCGAGATAAGGTAAGCCTGCGGGTGCGCTTCCCTTGGCACACAGACTGATATCTACCAGGCTGTCAACTCCAGCGTGTTACGATATAGAAAGTTAAGACAGTTACAGATAGGGCGAGCCAAAAAGAAAGTAAATATAATGCATTCCTAGCAATTGATCAGATTGCTACAAAAAAGATCACAGAGGCACGATTTATATTTTTGAACTCAGTAGCATTTGTTTTTACTATCTTCATCCTCAGGGCCCAAGAGAGTTCAAATTCCTCCAGCATTACATTGTGCTCAGGGTAAAGCTGGTTTGCAAAACTAGTTCTCTTACCTTTTGCTCTCCTTTTTGTGTTAGGCCTCCTCTTTGGATGCGTCTCAGTGAGCATATCTCTCTACCCTTTCATATCACTCGCAGCTGTTTCCACTGTGATGGGCGTTACAGTCACTTCTCTGATTAAGCTTACCCTTAGGCTCACACTAACCTCGGGACATGTGGTGAGTGACCTTCTCCTATGGACCCCACCCCAACCTCTGTTTGGAGTTCTGTGTTCAGAAGGTGATCTGCCCTTTCCTCATGAATAGAGAGAGGGTTGTTGTTTTTTCTTATTTGTTTTTGCCAGCTTCTTATACCAACTGGGATATATTTTCACAAGTGTTAAAAATCTCATTTTTTAGTATTCAAAGTAAACAGTGTTCTTTACCTCCTATGTCCATTAACAGCTGAAATTTTTTATAGTACTATGTAGTATTATAATACTACTAATATTACTAATAGTAGTATTATTTTATTATAGTCTATGTAGTCCTAAAATTGTACCTTATTACAATATTAAGTTTAAAAATACACATTTTTTTACATCTTGCTTATATTTTTAGAGTTTTGTTGTGTTTAATGTTTGAGAAGATTTTAAAAATTGTTTTGGAAATTGGCATGTAGTATGATAATTGTGAGTTATTAAAACAAAAATCCTGTAATTGTTATATACAATGATTATTAATATTACATATATTCTTAAGAAACAATCCATTACAAAAAGTAATAGACCTGATCTTTTTATGTGTCTGTTGGTCAGAGTTCACTGAGATCCTTACATAGAAGGTACAGAATTAATGGGAAATACTTAACTTACTTACATGTTATAAAAATAAATAATTGCCTCAGGGGAATATTTACAAAGGGAAAAATTGTAGAGTATATAGATATAACTTTTCTCACTCAAAAATTTCTTAGAAGTATTAACTCTTTCCAGACGTAAAAAAAAAAATTAATTTACCATTAAATTTACACTATTTAAAAATAAATCAGTTAATATTTTAAATGGAAATAAGACAAGAATTTTTCCTGAGGTGTGACTATGCCTGTCATCGTTACAGTGAATTAAGTTGTTAATAGAGAATATCTCAATTTCCAACTGGTGCCACCAATATAGCCTTTTCATGTTCACAGTGAGAGAGAAAAAATAATTTAAGTAGCTGGGTAATTGAGTAATTAGCTACTTTTAAATCAATTTGTCTTAAAGTATTAGAGACTTTGTGATTTCAAACTTTTGCTTTAAACCAAGCAGTGTATTCTTAAGGGAAAAAATAAGACTATAATGCAGATAACTGTATAATATCAAAATGGCCATCATTATCACATAATATAAGAATTAAATTATAATATTCTTTTTTTTTTTCCCTCACCTGAGGACATTTTTCCATTTTTTGTACAGATAGAGCGGGAGGGAGAGAGAGGAAGAGAGAGAGAGAGAAATATCGATGTGAAGGGACACATCGAGTGGCTGCCACCCACATGACCAACCAGGGCCGGGGACAAACTGCAACCGAGGTACGTGCCCTTAGCGGGAACCGAACCCGGGTCTCTCTGTACCGCAGGCCGACGCTCCAACCGCTGAGCCAAACCGGCCAGGGCAAATTATAATATTCTTAATGGGACCACTAAGAGTTAGTTGTCTTTGGGAAATGATGATCGCTAATTATATTTTCATTTATCTACTTATTGTCACTAAATCTTAAACTGTCTTCGTTTCCTATGTGTGTTGTTGTTGACAGCTGATTAGATAGATGTGTACGTGCCATTAAGTCTATCTTTGTAGATTCAATGTATAATTATTGAAATGAGCTTTTACTATCTTTATTTTCCTTGCCCCCCCCCCCCCTTTTTTCTCCTCTCCTCTGCGTGTACTGGTAGCACTGAAATGAGCTGGTAGGCTTCATCTCGGACCACCGCTCCTTCTGTAAATTCCACCTATTGTAGAAATACAAAACACTTCCATTAATGGAATTGCTTCTAGGATTTTGCATTAAAGAAACAGGACTCGGTTTCCATGCTCTGAGCAGGAACATGTTTATGAAAAGGGGCTACATACTCAATCTGACAATCTCAAAGGAGGCCTGCTCGGTGACCTTAAAAACTCGGAGACCTGAAGTAACCACATAGGATGATCTGAAATTAAAACTTTTTAACTAACAGCAATTTATAGTGGGTAGTCATATTCTAGGCTAGAATCTTCCCTGACAAAAGATAATCTTTACTTTAATGGAGCCTGTCTTTTATTTTTGCATCTACAATAACACAGCTTTGGAATGTCAAAGTAACTTGCCCTTCCTGGACCCCTCAAAGCACAGGCACCGCATCAGAGGGGAGACCACAGTCCCCTCTTTGTTATTGTCATCATGATAATTGTTGATGGTTAACTATCCTGTACCCACCTATGTAAAAGAAGTATATGTTTATCACTACACTTTTTATCCAAATTCAGAGGGTTCCCTGCTCTGCCTTCTCCTGTCTCCCTAACCTATCACCAATGGATTTCAGGTAACTCACTGAGTCTTCTCATTTATTGTAATGTATAAAATAGGTGCATGGCCCTGGCTGTGTGATTCAGTTGGTTGGAGCATTGTCTGGTGCACCCAAAAGTTTTGGTTTTGATTCTCAGTCAGGGAACATGCCTAGGTTGCAGGTTTGACCCCCAGCTGGGCGCATATGGGAGGCAACCAATGTTTCTCTCTCTCCCCCTCCCTCCCTCTATTCCTCTCCCTCTAAAATCAATAAAAATATATCCTTAGGTAAGGATTAAAAACAAAAAATAGGGCCCTGGCTTAACAATAGGGCAGTTTAGCTTAACAGTTGGAGCATTGGCCTGTGGACCAGAGAGTCCCAGGTTCGGATCCCGCTAGGGGCACGTAACAACAACAACAACAAAAACATAGGGTGCAAGGCTGCTCAATCCATTGAAGTTTTGCTTCTGGGCAATTGTCAGTTTTACTCAAATACACTCACAAAAATTCTCTACATGTTTGAATTTCTTATGTTTACAAACACTACCAAGTAGTCTTTAAATTTTTACAAAACACTTAATGAATGCTATTAACTGTTAGAAATTACAGACAATCTCACGATCAAAATGCAGTTCTTGATTATATTGACATTTACTTTTATATTTAATATGTGTGTATGTCTCTATGTATGTCTGTAATTTCTAACATTTTTCTTGCAGAGACTTTGAGGAGAAGAATTTAATGGTAGCAATTGGAATATACCTTCTAGTTCAGTAGAATAACAGAATTTAGAAGTATAATGTACTTTGGCATTTTCTCCAGTAGAATATTGGTATGAGGATGCATTTCAGATCCTTTACCATGACATTCAGCGGTAGCTATTCAAACTGATTATTCTCTCGCATCTCTTTAGAACATACTATCACTTCTGCAGGGAAAAAAAGCCGTTTTGGCTGCCTCTACTTGGCATAATATAATGTAGAGTTTCTCAACTTTGGCATTATTGGCCTTCTGGGATGAATAATTTTTTGTTGTGAGACTGGCCTGTACATTGTAGAATGTTTAGTAGCATTCCTGGCCTCTATTCCTTAAATGCTTATAGCACCCCTCTCCCAATGTGAAAATAAAAAAATGTCTCCAGACAGGGTAAAATATACCCTGGGGGACAAAAACCTTCCGGTTATGAATCACTGTTGTGAGCAAAAGAAGCCTGCCCTTGGTGTTTGTTACAACCGAATTTAAATCCTTATTCTGCTATTGATACATCTTGGGCAAATTACTTAAGTTATCCAGGCTTCAGTTAAAAACAAATACTTCACATATTTGCTGCAAGGTTTAAAAGATATGACATACAATTTACACATATTAGCTTGGCCACTGCCTGAAAGATAGTAGTACCCCTAATTCTTTCAGCGCCTGGCCACAGGCCACTTCTCTTAAAGGATCAATTCAGGAGCTCTTGCATTTAGAAGTCTTACTTTTACTGCAGACCTTGCAGCACAGTATATGATAATCTTCACAATTAACTCCCCTGTTGTTCTTTGCCGGGGCTGCCATAATTCCTGAGTCCTGATCTATCATGTCATTCCCCTCACCCACCAGATGTGAATTGTTAGTCTATTTTCCTGTACATAGATCTACAGGATGCTTTCCTGGAAGATAAAGAAGATTTTTGTTTGGCTCTTTATTTCTTCTTGCTGGCTCAGGGTTTGACTTGTGATACATGAAGTTGTATATAAATAGAAGCATTATTCTCAGTAAGTGTTTCATAGAGCCCACTGAGCAGCTGGTGTTCACCTCAACGTCAGACACTCTGCTGTGATGTTTTGCATTTACAATTTCCAAAAACAGTAGATCCCAAAGCAAAACAAAATAAGAGCAATGGCAACAGAAACAAGAACAATTAAATGCGTATTTTTGTTTTTAAGTGTTTTGAAGCTACCCTTTTGTGACTTACACACTCCATGGCTGCGTTTATGTCTTGCTTCCTCTGGACTCTTTAATCCCAGCCATATTTTTAAAATAATTCCATTGCTATCAACCATTTTTTCTGTGTTTATTGTCTTGTTTTGTTTTGATTTTGTCACTTGTGGTATCAGGAATGATAGAATTTGTAAGTACTCAAGTGAATGTAACAGAAGCGTTGGGGAAAAGCACCTAAAGCAGAAAAGGCTGAAGGGCACAGAAAACATCTAGTGCAGCGGTTCTCAACCTTCCTAATGCTGCGACCCTTTAATCCAGTTCCTCATGTGGAATGTGGGCGTGTCTGCATGTGGGTGGACCCGCCTGGAGTCGGATAGAGGAGCAGTGTCTAGGTGCCTAAAACTATCGGAAATACAGT
Source organism: Molossus molossus (assembly GCF_014108415.1). NCBI lineage: Eukaryota > Metazoa > Chordata > Mammalia > Chiroptera > Molossidae > Molossus > Molossus molossus. The sequence continues at coordinate 40,632,756 of NW_023425403.1, read as the reverse complement.
GATACCTCGGTTCTCGAACGCCTCGGTTTTCGACCAAATCGGTATTCGACCAGGAGATTCGAGAAACTTTTGTGTCGGAATCCGAACAAATATTTGGAACTCGAACTTCCGAGATGAGCCGAGTTGAGCCGAATGGCGTTCATTCGGCCCAGCGCGCCTTGCTTGCGTCATCAGTGTGCGTGCAGAGAGAGAGTCACGCTTTGTGGAGTCACGCTTTCCTATTGGTTTCATTGCTTCGGTTCTCGAACAATTCGGTTCTCGACCGTCCTCCTAGAACGAATTATGTTCGAGAACCGAGGTATCACTGTAAGTGTTTTCCAATGGTCTTAGGTGACCCCTGTGAAAGGGTTGTTCACCCCTCAAAGGGGTTTTGACCCACAGGTTGAGAACCGCTGATCTAGAGGATAAGTCACAGCTAAAAGAGAAATGAATAAGTAACCCATTGTTCCAGTGTCATTTGTTACAAAGACTGTCTTTTTGCCATTGAATTTCTTGTTTTACCTTTGTCTCAAATCAACTTATCATATAAGTGTGAATCTACTTCTGAATTCTTCATTTTGTTTCATCTGTATTTATTCTCATGCCATTACCACATTGCCTTAACTACTATGTTGCTAAAGTAGATGTCAAATCAGATAGTGTGTGTCCTTCAAATCAGCACTTTACAGGACTGTTTCAACTACTCTTTTGTATTTTATTACAATTATAAAAAATCTCATCAATTTTTAGCAAAAAGAAAGTCTCCTGTGATTATAACTCATATCATATTAAATCAATAAATTAATGTGAGATGTAATAATTAGTTAAAAGTGATTGAATCTTCCAATCCACTAAGACAAAGATCTCTCCATTTATTTAAAATTTGCTTCATGTCTCTCAAAATTGTTTTGTAGTTTTCAATATACAGGACTTGCAGATATTTGATTCAAATTATCCATAACTATTTAATGGTCTTTGACATTATAGGAAATGTTTGTAATACTATTTCAAATATTTTCAATTAATTGCTCTTTGCTTATAGAAATGGATTTGATTTTTGCTTAATGATGCTGCATCCTAAGATTTTGCTACACTTCATTTTTATAATTTGTTCAATTTTTAGATTTTCTACTTAATTATACCATCTTCAAATTGAGATAGTATTGTTTTTCTTTATTAATTTTTAGAGAGAGGGGAAGGGAGAGGGAGAGATAGAAACATTGATGAGAGAGAATATCAATTGGCCACCTCCTGCATGCCCCCCACTGGGGATTTGGTCCACAACTTGGGCATATGCCCTGACTGGGAATAAAACTGGGGACCTCTTGATGCATGGGTCGACACTCAATCACTGAGCCAAACCAGCCGGGTGAGATAGTATTTATTTTTTATTTTACAATTATGCTTTCAATTAACCTTTATTTTTATTGCTCAGGATAATGATTATGATAATTGTTGAAAATGGACATCCTTGTCTTTCCTCCAAAAAATAAAAGATGTGTGTCATCTAAAGGGTCAGAGTGATGTCAGCTTCCTGGTTGCCTGAGAGACCTCCTGGTTACTCCTCTTAAAGTTACAACAAGTTGGGCAAATATAACTCAACAAAAGATTCCCTGAGCAGCACACAAACACATCTGAGAGATCTATGCATTGGGACATTGAAAGTGGGTGTACCTGCAGGGGAAGCAGGATTGGGGGGGAAGGGATGAGGTAGGACAAAGATGGAAGCACAGATGCAGTCCAGCACTTGCCAAGGCCCCAGTAACCAAGTAGCAGTGGAAGGTTGAGGTGCAACTCCCACTGTGCAGACCAGACAGCGAGAGGCAGCAATCCAGCCTGAGTGACCAGTGCACAGTGAAGCTGAGCCAAGGTCAGGGGAAGAGAAGTCCAAAGGGTGACAGTGGTAAAGCAACTGTCATCATGGGGAGAACATAGCCACAGTTGTGGGAATCCTACCCCCATCCCTATCGCCCTCCCTTTTCCCACATGGGATTACATCCTTCACTTCACAGATCACAAATGGGCAGAAGCAACATTCTAGCCTAAGTGGTCTGTACTCCTTCTAGTTAAACCCAGCAGGAAAAAAAAAGGAAGGAGTAGACACACAAACCTTTTTTTAAGAATTGACATCTTGCTACAGTATAAGAAATCTGGGGTAAAGGGATTAAGCAATACCATGGGATTGGGATTGGGTGCATGGTTTGAAAGAAAACAGATATCCTTAGTTAATCTAATACTATTAACTCCCATTTATTTTTCAATAAAACTTTCCACTTTTTCATCAACTTCCTAAAGTGCTAATGTATTTACCACTAGTAACCAGTTAACTTTAGTACTTTATATATTTTATGACTGTAGAGATTATCTAGGATTTTAGCTTTACTTAGCATAGAGATAGTCTAGGATTTTAGCTTTACTTAGCTCTTTGAACATAAATCTTTCTAATCTGGCATAGTGTAAATAAACAGTTTATCTCCTCCTCTTAAGATAACCTATGCTTCCACAGATTTCTCCCACTTATTTATGTTATTATTTTTTCAGTGTAGTTGGTTTTTGTGCTTCTTCATTTTGTGTTACCATAGTGCCTTATCATGTAATCACCCAGAAAGTAATGGAGAGTATTTTTCTATCTGCCACTCCGTTTGGGTCCTTGAAATCAGGGACTTGACTTTCATTTTTCTGTATAGCACAATGCCATTTGTCACAATCATTCATTCACATAAAGGCATACCCATACAAAAAGAAAATGAATGAATACATAAATCTAGAATGATAATTTTTATTTTTTAAGGTTCTCAATATTTTTGGAAATTCCAGATGTATTGTTATTATCAATAACATACTCCAATATTTATTTTTAAACTACAAATCAAGATTATAGTAGAAGAAAAGTAACTAATCAAGCTCAAAACTTATTCATACAACACTTCTTCAAAAATATATGCTTCATAAGACCTAATCCATATTTTCATTTGATGAAAAATTAAAAGTAATTGAGATAGCAATTCAGTTACAAAGAGAAATAAATTGAAACAAATAGTGAAAAATTAAAATTGACCTCATTTAATTGCTTCAATTATAATTTATAATTTAATTTAATTTTGGTTTAATGATAGCAAAATTATGCTCTCTATTTAAATTAAATGAACAAAAATGCTGATTTTTTTATGTAATACATGATTAAAATTCATTAATATTGCAATTCCCTAACACTTTTTTAATATGTCTCAGCTTTGTAGCTTATAATTTGTCTGTAAGGCAAGAGAACTTAATCATTTACATACATATTAAATACATAAATAAAATATAAATTATATACATATCTATACACATATATATTATCTTCTAACAATAATACCTATTGTTTGTAAATAACACCTATTGTTTTTAAGTAACATTATTATTATAACCTATTTTTTAATATTATTTTTTAAATGAGTAAATAGTTTTATTTAACATATGTCTTTGCCTGATCAAATTTTATAGACTGATCTTAAATATTTATTTAATAATTTAAAGTAGGTTGCTAAAAATTTAGGAATTTTAAAATATTGTTTAATATGGCATAAGTATGCAACTTAATTATAATCAGCACAACAATATAATTTCAAAAACATGCTGTATTAACTGAGAGCACTGTGTGTTCTCTTCCTTCATTGTTTGGAAACATTCAGAATATCCAAGGGGATAATCAGCCCATTATTAAATTTAAAAGTTTCCCTGATGTCTAGGAGTGCTTGAAGATGGGGTTTTCATATAGAAATATCCACGCGCCACGTGGTGTGGTGACAGGGTGTGACAAGGGACAAACTGTTAAAGGGCATCTCTTGCTCTCCTGGAACCTCATTCAAAGCAATTTTTGTGTAAAAATATACAAATAAAAATATCTTTGCTTTAATCACAACTTTCTGCCATTTTCTGTCATTACATCTAAATACAAGCAGACCTCTGAGAGAGTATGGGTTCAGTTTCATACAACCGTACAAAAAAGTGAATATTGCAATAAAGCAAGTTACACAAAATTTTTGGTTTCCCAATATATATAACAGTTATGGTTACACTACACTGTGGTCTATTAAGTGTGAAATAGCATTATGTCTAACAAATTTCCATACCATATTTAAAAATACTTCATTACTAAAAAAAAAAAAAATGCTAACTATCATCTGAGTCTTTAGTAAGTCATAATTTTTTTTCTGCTAGAGGTTTTGCCTTAATGTTGATGGCTGCTGATGAGAAGGGTGATGGTTGCTGAAGGTTGGGGTGGCTGTAGCATATTTTTAAAAACAAACAACAATGAAGTTTGCCATATCAATTGATCCTTCTTTTAATTAATAATTTCTCAGAGATTCCAAAATGGCGGCGGAGTGAACGGAGCTACACAGACCGTCTCCCAGAACCAAACTGGAATTACAACTATAACACAGACAAATCGACGGGAAAAACCAACAGAAAAGCAGCTTGGAGAACCATACAACGAGGGACACTGACTCCATCCCGGTAGGCTTGCGAAGGCGCGAGACGGGGCTGGGAGCGCACGGTCGGCAGCTCGGCAGCGGCCTCAGCTGGGAGCAGCGCCCTCGGGTCACACTCCCAGGCGGCCCCACAGCGCAGCCGGGACAGAGGCTGAAACAGCCACAGCCACTCACCTTGGGCTCCGGCAGAGGGAGGGCGGACTGGACTGGAACTGTGTCGGGACACTCGGGGTTTGGAGGGCGCTCAGAGCTTTGGCTGAGCTGCAGCCACACAGGACGGTGGCCACATTGCTCCTTCCCAGGGCTCTGGGGAGAGGCAGCAGCCCCTCCCTCGGAGATCCAACCCCACCCTGTGGGCCACTGAAGTGCTATTTGAGGCTCACTAACAACCAGCATCTGTCCCACCCTTGGGATTTCCACTTACACTGAGAACCTGAGGGAGTTTTTCAATCAACTAACAACCCCAAACTCTTCAAGTAACCTTGACGGCTAGCCTCCAGGCAAAAATCTAGAGGAAAACAGTTCCTTTTCTGGGCTGGCAACTTTAACCAGGAAAGTAAGACTTGACAGTGGTGTTCAACGTGGGTCCTCCCTCGCTCATCTAAACCCAGGAGAGGGAGCCACAAACAGCAGAACACCAACACCCACAAGGAAAATGTGACAGGCTCCAAAGCCCACTGTGATAGCCAAAATAGTGAAACACAGAAACAAAAGCCAAATGAAAGAACAAGAGACCTCCACCAAAAATGAGATCAATGTGGATCAGTTAGGCAAGTTAACAGAGCTATAATTCAGAGCATGATCTTGAAGAAGCTCAACAGCATGAGTAAGACATAGAGATGCTGAAAATAAACCAATTGGAAATTAAAAACCACTAAGAAGAGATCAAGAGTGACATATCAGAAATAAAGAACACATTGGAATAACAAGCAGAGTAGAGGAAGCTGAGGACCCGATCAGTGAATTAGAAGGCAGGGTAGAAAAAAATCAACCAATCAGAAAACCAAAAGGAAAAAACAATTAAAAAACAGAAAGACAGCTTAAGAGAACTGTGGGACAACTGAAAACATAATAATATTTATATCATAGGAATCCCCTAAGAAGAAGAAAATGAGCAAGGGTTAGAGAATATATTCAAAGAAATAGTGACAGAAAACTTCCCTAATTTGGTGAAAGAAGAAAGCATTCAAGTTAAAGAAGCACAGAGAGCCCCAAGTAAGAAGAACCCAAACAGGCCCACACCAAGACACATAGTAATTAAAATGCCAAAAATTAAAGACAAGAGAGAATCCTAAAAGCAGCAAGAGATAAGTAACAGGTTACCTACAAAGGAAACCTCATAAGGCTTTCAGCTGACTTCTCACAAGAAACACTACAGGCCAGAAGGGAATGGCATGAAGTAATCAAGGTCATAAAAAAAAAAAGGATCTAGCTCTGGCCGGTTTGGCTCAGCGGTTGGAGCGTCGGCCTGCAGTACAAAGAGACCCGGGTTCGGTTCCCGCTAAGGGTACGTACCTCGGTTGCAGTTTGTCCCCGGCCATGGTTGGTCGTGCGGATGGCAGCCACTCGATGTGTCCCTTCACATCGATGTTTCTCTAGCTCTTCCTCTCTCTCCCTCCCACTCTATCTGAACAAAAAATAGAAAAATGTCCTCGGGTGAGGATTAAAAAAGAAATAAAACAAGGATCTAAATCCAAGACTACTCTATCCAGCAAGGCTATCATTCAAAATAGGTCAAATAAAGAGCTTCCCAGACAAAAAAAGGCTAAGGGAATACATTAACTCCAAACCAGCACTGCATGAAATGTTAAAAGGACTGCTGTAATTAGTACAAGAAATAGGAAAAAAAATAAAACCAAACTAAACAAAAATGGCAATGAATAAGTACATACAATAATCACCTAAAATGTAAATGGACCAAATGCTCCAATAAAAAGACACAGAGTAGCTGACTGGATAAGAAAGCATGACCCAACTATATACTGTTTACAAGAGAACCACCTCACAACAAAAGGCTCACATAGGTTGAAAGTGAAGGGATGGAAAAAATCTTCCAAGCAAACAGAAAGCAAAAAAAAGCTGAGGTAGCAATACTCACATCTGATAAAATAGATTTCAAAATGAACACCATAACTAGAGAAAAAGAAGGGCACTACATAATATTGAAAGACTCTATCCAACAGAAAGATATAACCTTGATAAACATAAATGCATCCAATATAGGAGCACCAACATATATTAAAAATCTTCTAGAGGACTTCCAAGGAGAAATTGACAGCAATACAAGGGACTTCAATACCCCATTGACAGCACTGGATAGATCCTCTAGACAAAAAATTAGCAAGGAAACAGAGACTCTAAATGAAGCACTAGACCAAATGGATTTAATAGATATCTACAGAGAATTACACCCCAAAACTACAGAATTCACATTCTTCTCAAGTGCACATGGGACATTCTCAAAGATAGACCACATGATAGGACACAAACTAAATCTCTACAAGTTCAAGAAGATTGAAATCATATCAAGCATCTTCTCAGATCACAATGGCATGAAACTAGAAATTGATTACAACAAAAACATGCAAAGACATTGGAACACATGGAGTCTAAATAGCATGTTATTAAACAATGAATAGGTTACTGAGGAGATCAAAGAAGAAATTAAAAAATTCCTGAAAACCAATGAAAATGAACACACAACAACACAAAATCCATGGGACGCAGCAAAGGCAGTTCTGAGAGGGAAGTTCATAGCACTACAGGCCTACATTAAGAAACAAGAAAAATTTCTAATTGACTGTCTAACGTCACAACTTAAAGTATTAAAAAGCAAACAAAAAGAAAACCCCTGAGCAAGTAGAAGGAATGAAATAGTAAAGATCAGAGCAGAAATAAATGACATAGAGACCAAAAAACACAATTCAAAGGATCAATGAAACAAAAAGTTGGTTTTTTGAAAAGATAAACAAGATTGATGAACCCTTAGCTAGACTCACCAAGAAACAAAGAGAGAGAATGCAAATGCACAAAATCAGAAATGAAAGAAGTAACAACTGACACCACAGAAATACAAAAAATTGTTAACAGCTACTATGAACAACTATATGGCAACAAATTCGACAATCTAAGCGAAATGGACAAATTTCTAGAAACACACAGTCTCCCAAAACTGGACCGGGAAGAGATAGAAAACTTAAACAGACCAATAACAACTAAGGAAATTGAAGAGGTAATCAAGACTCTCCCAGAAAAACAAAAGCCCAGGCCCAGATGGCTTCACGGGAGAGTTTTACCGAACATTCAAAAAAGAACTAACACCCATTCTCCTCAAAATATTTCAAATAATTCAAGAAGAAGGAAGACTTCCAAATTTGTTTTGTGAAGCCAGCATAATTCTAATTCCAAAACCAGAAAAAGACACTACAAAGAAAGAAACCTCAGGCTAATATCCCTGATGAATATAGACGCCAAAATCCTGAACAAAATACTAGCAAATCGGATCCAGCAATACATCAAAAAATTATTTATTATGACCAAGTGGGATTCATCCCAGGGATGAAAGGCTAGTTCAATATCCACAAATCAATAAATGTGATACACCACATAAACAAAATGAAGAATAAAAACCACATGATCATATCAATAGATGCCCAAAAAGTCTTTCACAAAATCCAGCATCCATTTCTGATAAAAACGCTCAGCAATGTGGGAATAGAGGGATCATATCTCTACATAAAAAAGGCCATATATGAAAGACCTACAGCCAACATCATACTCAATGGGCAGAAACTAAAAACATTTCCCTTAAGAACAGGAACAAGACAGGGATGTCCACTTTCGCCACTTTTATTTAACATTGTACTGGAAGTCTTAGCCACAACAATCAGACATGAAGAAAAAATAAAAGGGATCCAAATTGGAAAGGAGGAAGTGAAACTGTCATTATTTGCAGATGACATGATATTGTACATAGAAAATCCTAAAGACTCCATCAAAAATCTACTAGACTTAATAAATAAATTGAGCAAAGTAGCAGGATACAAAATGAACATCAAGAAATCGACAGCATTTGTGTACACCAATGATGAACTCACAGAAAGAGAAACTGAAAAAACAATCCCATTTACCATCACGGCAAAAAAATTAAGATACCTAGGAATAAACTTAACCAAAGAACCTATTTGCAGAAAACTACAGGACATTGAAAAAAGAAATAGAGGAAGATATAAAAAAGTGGAAGCACATACCCTATTCATGGATTGGAAGAATTAACATCATTAAAATGTCCATATTACCCAAAACAATCTATAGATTCAATGCAATCCCCATCAAAATACCAACGACATATTTCACAGAACTAGAACAAATACTTCAAAAGTTCATATGGAACCAAAAAAGTCCCCGAATAGCCACAGCAATTTTGAAAAAGAAGGACAAAGTAGGTGGGATCACAATACCAGATATCAGATTATACTACAAAGCCACTGTATTCAAAACAGCCTGGTACTGGCACAAGAACAGGCATATAAATCAGTGGAACAGAACTGAGAACCCAGAAATGGACCCAAGGCAATATGCTCAATTAATATTTGACAAAGGTGGCAAGAACATACAGTGGAGTAAAGACAACCTCTTTAATAAATGGTGTTGGGAAAATTGGACAGCTACATCCAAAAAAATGAAACTAGACCATCAACTTACACCATACACAAGAATAAACTCAAAATTGATATAAAGACTTAAATGTGACCTGTGAATCCATAAAAATTCTAGAAGAAAATGTAGGCAACTAAATTCCGGACATTATACACAGCAGAATTTTCACTGATACATCACCTAAGGCAACAGAAACAAAGGAAAAAATGAACACATGGGACTACATCAAACTAAAAAGCTTCTGTACAGCAAAAGAAACAAAGGAAAAAATGAACACATGGGACTACATCAAACTAAAAAGCTTCTGTACAGCAAAAGAAAAAACCATCAAAATGGAAACGCAACCCACTGTATGGGAGAACATCTTTGCCAATGATACATCAGATAAGGGGTTAATTTCCAAAATATATATAGTATTCATACAACTCAACAAAGTGAAGCCAAAGAACCCAATTAAAAAAAGGGCAGAGGAACTAAATAGACACCTCTCCAAACAGGACATACAAATGGCCAAGAGACATATGAGAAATGCTCAACATCACTAATCATCAGAGAGATGCAAATTAAAACAACAATGAGGTATCACCTCACACCTGTCAGAATGGCAGCCATCAACAAATCATTAAACAAGTGTTGGCGAGGGTGTGGAGGAAAGGGGACTCTAGTACACTGCTGGTGGGAATGCAGACTGGTGCAGCCACTATGGAAAACACTATGGTGTTACCTCAAAAAATTATAAATTGAACTGCCATTTGACCCAGTGATCCCACTTCTAGGAATATACCCTAAGAAGTCTGAAACACCAATCAGAAAGAATAGATGTACCCTTATGTTCATAGCAGCACTATTTACAATAGCTATGATCTGGAAACAGCCCAAGTGTCCATCAGTAGATGAATGGATAAAACAGTAGTGGTACATATACACAATGGAGTGCTATGCAGCTGTAAGAAAGAAAGATATCTCATCCTTTGAGACGACATGGAGGGAGCTGGAAAGTATTATCCTCAGCGAAACAAGCCAAGCAGAAAAAGACAAATACCACATGATCTCACTTATATATGAAATATAATAAATATAACAGTGTGAGGAATAGGGTAGACCCAGAAACACGAAGTAGGGTAAAGACTGACAACCCTCAGAAGAGGGGGTGGTGGGGGAAGGAAGAGATAAACCACAGAACTGATATGCATGTATGCATAACCAATGGACGTGGACAACAAAGCCGGGGACGGGGCGAGGAGTTGGGGAGGAGGGTGTCAATGGGGTAAAAAAGGAGAAACATCTGTAACAAAAATAAAATTAAAATAAATATGTATATAAAAAAAATTCTCTGTAGCATGAGATGCTTGCTGTCTGATAGCATTTTACCCCCAGTAGAACTCTTTTTGTTACCTGACAATGTAGGTTCTCCTGAGGTGTAGCAACTTAGCTGACTGGCTCAAGAGCTTTAGATTTTGACCTGTCTAACCTTCAGGCATGCCTTCCTCGCTAGAATCAATCATTTCTAGTTTTGATTTAAAGTGAGAGACTTGCAACTCTCCATTTCATTTGAACACTTGGAGGCCATTGTAGGGTTATTAATTGGCCTAATATCAATATTGCAGTGTCTCAGAGAACAGGAAAGTCCAAGGAAAGGGAGAGAGATGGAGAAACAGAAGATATACAACATTTATAGATTAAGTTCACTATCTTACATGGGGCCTGATTCATGCCTCCCCCCAACCCCCGCAAACTACAATAGTAACATCAGAGATCATTGATCATTGATAACCATAACAAATATAGTAATAATGAAAGAGTTTTAAATATTGCAAGAATTACCAAACTATGACACAGAGACAAGAAGTGAGCAAATGCTGTTTGAAAAATGGCACCCATAGACTTGCTGCATGTAAGGTTGCCACAAACCTTGAATTTGTAAAAAGACACACTATTTGCAAAGCTAAATAAAGCAAAGCACAATAAAATGAGGTATGCCTGTAAGGAGTTAAATAATTGTTGCTACGAAAGATAAGTATGGCCTTTCTAACTTTTAAGAAAAATATATAGATTATTTCAAACATTCATTTTTTAATTGATTTAAATGTTAAACTAAAAACCTCCAGGTTATATAGCAAAATTCTTAGTAATAAGCTCTGATCACTTTGGCTCAGCAGTTAGAGCATCGGCCTGAGGTACAGAGAGACCGGGGTTTGGTTCCCACTAAGAGCGTGTACCTCAGTTGTAGTTTTTCCCTGGCCCTGTTTGGTTGTGCAGGTGGCAGCCACTCAATGTGTCCCTTTCACGTCAATGTTTCTCTCTCTCTTCCTCTCTCTCCCTCCCACTCTATCTGAACAAAAAAAAATGGAAAAATGTCCTCAGGTGAGAATAAAATAAATAAATAAATAAAAATAAAAATTCTTAGTAATAATAGTTCTTAACAATAAAGATATTTCAATACTTTATTCAATCACTATATATCCCTTTTAAAAATAGTAAAGCAATCTTGCCTAGTAAACATTCAAATAATGTTTACATGATTGCTATGTTTCACTAAATTCTAACATTTTCTCTGCTTGAGAAAGGTTGTATGTTTTTTTTCATTTGGAGAGAATTGTATTTTAAAAGTGTTTTCTTAAACCACAAGGATGTCTAATAAACATCACAATTAAACATGCCAAAGGAGACATGCCATGTTGTCAAAATGCCCACTTAACCACCCAAACATCTCAAACCTACCCTTTGCTGACCTTCTATAACTCTCTCTTTTTTAAAAAAAATTTTTAAACAAGAGGAAACAGAGGGTACATGTTGATAAATGCTAACTGTTCCTATTCATATAGAGACATGGTATAATCTCTGAGCCCAATATATAGAGAATGGAAGAAAAAACTAGAATTCTACTACACTACTATGTAGGGGACTAACACCCTCCAGCTTCCAGCAGAGCTAAGGAAGCAGAGGTGGGGTTTTTTTTTTCCCCCACAGAGCACAGTGGGGTTGATTCAATAAAGTTTTTATTGAGACAGAAAAGGATAAAAATGAATTTGGAACCAAAAGGCTGCGCAGATATTCTTTTCCCACTGTATTCTGCTCAAGGTACATCTACCCCCAGGTAAGGTGAGAACCACAGTGTAAAGGAGAAAAAAGAGATCTCAAAGCAGGGCAACTGAGCATAAGAGAAAAAAAGGGGTCAGTGGGGGCTGCAACTTGTTCCCAGGGACTGGAGAAAATTGTTAAAGGTTGGAATCCATCAGTGTTTGATTAGTCGTCTTCTCCTTCACCTTCCTCCCCCTCACATCATCTTCATCTTCTTTACTTTCATCCTCATCCCCTTCTTCATCAATATTTTCCAACTTTTCCTCATCATTATCATCTTCTTCTCCTTCCCCTTCATCATGCATGTCAGGAACCAAGCAGTACTGTAATGGATTTCACTCTAACATTGTCAAATTGGTGCTCACGAACATAATGAAAAGATGAATGAATTTGAATATTCAAGGGGAAAATATCTGTGCTTTATGAAAGATTGCACTATGCAAATGTTTAACAGCAAAACATGAAAATATATTTTCATATGTTTTGTTTTTCCACAACTTATAACTTAAGTGGTTTCATTTTGCTTTGTGTTTTTCAGCGACCAAAATAAGATACAGTAATTAAAAATCAAAATTAAAAAAAGAAAAGACTTGTATCCCAAACCTGATGTGTATGTACATTAGAAGACAGTACTTTCTATGATGAAAAATAAGGTAGGAAAGTGGACAAGAGGTGTTGAGGTGTCCCCAGGATATTATGTAAGTATAGGAACTGACCACTGAGAAGCTGACGAATATTGGACAAGTACACAGGAGTGAATTATGAAGAAATTGAAAGTACAGTATTCCAGACAGAGGGAAGAAAAAGTGCAAATGCCCTGAGTGGGGAGTTTGGTAGGCATTTTTAAGAGAAAAATTACAAAATATGACTGGAACAAGAGTACATGTGTTCAAGGAGGTGTGGGAAGCCAGACTGTGTAACATCTTGTAGACCTTTATGAGAAGAAATGAAATGGGAGGTGATGGCAGCATTTTTTTTTTTTTTTATCCTCACCCGAGCACATTTTTCCATTTTTTTTTTTTTTTGTTCAGATAGAGCGGGAGGGAGAGAGAGGAAGAGAGAGTGAGAGAAACATCGATGTGAAGGGACACATCGAGTGGCTGCTACCTGCACAACCAACCAGGGCCGGGGACAAACTGCAACCGAGGTACGTGCCCCTTGCGGGAACCGAACCCGGGTCTCTCTGTACCGCAGGCCGACGCTCTAACCGCTGAGCCAAACCGGCCAGGGCGATGGCAGCATTTTTATAGAAGAGTAACATGATCTGGATTAAAGTCTTAAAATAAGAACAGTCAGAATGTTATGTTAAAGAGAAACTCAAATGAAGCAATTGTAGAGGCAGGGAGATTAACAATACAATTTACATTTACATGTTTTCTTTAAATTTAGATAGTATATTGGAGAGCAAGATGACAGCTGACATTTAAGTTAATTTTAACTTTATTAATTTTCATTTGATTATCAGAAATTCATCAGATTTTCACTTGTAATTTGTATGCAATATGTTGCTTGCTTTTGTAGCTTGGAATTTTAAATTCATAGAAACTATTAAAAGGAAGTGAGGGCCTATAGAATTGATACAAAATTATATGAAACTTTGAATAACCAGGATGTCAGAAAAGTTGTGAAACATGTAGACCAACAAACTACACTTAATAATATCTGTATATATGGATATACTGACAATATTTAAATAACAAGGATAAAATTAAAAGTCTGTGCATATAAACTTGATACCAGTGTGTGTTAAAGGCTCAAAACCTTTTCAAATTTAGCAAAGCTCCATAAAGTAATTGCTAAATGTTAATTTGTATTCAAATTGTAAATCTAAAAAGGCCTTATTTTGAACATAATGGTCGAAGTATAATAATAATAATTTTAACTTGGAATCGGTTCAACAAATGACAATTTTAAGAAGATAGGAGCAAATATTGGTTAACTGAATGGTCATCTGATATGCAAAAAAAACTAAACCTTACAGTCATCCTGGCCTGATGAAACAACTGATAAACCAATCTGCACCCTAAGATCATGTTATGACACTATAGACGCTGATTGAGAACACAATGACGCTAGAAAGGCTTATTAAGGCCTCCGTCGATGATATCCGAGATGTCAACCTCAATGAATTATAAAACTATGACCTACTGTGGGAGGTATGTATAGTGTGTATGAATGATTAATAAATTTGAGAAAAATAGGTATTCAAAAAAATTTGTGGGATTGATAATCAAATATTTTACTCAATGCTTAAAATATTATCCCTGAATTGTATATGTAAAAACCCAAATATGGTAAATAATTTAATAAAGTCCAAATGATTAATAACAAATAGGGTTTAGCATCTCAGTAAATATTAATAGGGATTATGTGCTTTTCAGTTCACTAGGTTCCTGGATAAGGGTGAATTGGGATATATTTAATTAAATAGTTGTTTGCAATAGCTGATTAAAATGCATAAATGTACCTGGCCGGTGTGGCTCAGTAGATTTAATGTCATCCCATGGACTCAGTGGTCCCGGTTCGATTCCCTGTCAGGGCACATGCCCAGGTTTCAGGCTCGATCCCCAGCAGGGAGAGTGCAGGAGGCAGCCGATTGAAGTTTCTCTCTCACTTCAATGTTTCTATCTCTCTCCCTTCCTCTCTCTAAAGTAATCAATACAAAAATATTTTTAAAAGATACATAAATGTTATAAAAGCTAAAAATGAATAAATTTTTCTTCAATTATATGAGAACAAAGATGATTCAAAAGTTGATATTTATTTGAAAAAAAAATACCTGTTTTGTAGTAAGTTTGCCACTGCTAAATAGAAAATTCAAGTATTTAATATGCATATTCATGAGTTACATAAACTCTTTTTGCTAACCTACATATGAAGTAATGCAAAGGTAATATCTTATTTTTTCAAAATTGTATCTTACTACAAAATTGTATCTTATTTACTATCTTGAATACTAGTTTCTGACTGAGTACTAATTGTCATCTCATTTCTGAGACTGAGTACTAATTGTCATCTCATTTCTGAGACTGCTATCCTTCTTTGAAAATCTCATTTTCTGTTTTCCTTTATGTAATGAAAAAATCAATATACTTGATGAAGCACCTATTCATTTAAGTAAAATTATAGTTCATCACACACGAAAAAAAGAACAAAAAATAATTACTTACATTCTTTTTGGGGAAAAAAATCTATCCACTTGTAAACAGAAAGGATAATATCAAACTTTCAGAGCAAAGTACAAGCAGAAAAAAGTCATACAACTTTTTTTATTACTACCTCATTATGCTGACTTTGGCCACGGTCCCGTAGGTGTAATTTAATGAAGGGATGAGGATAGCTCATCCTTGCCCATTTTGCCCAGTCAACACAGTCAACTCAGTTCTGTTCAAAAACTCCTCTCACTCTCTTTTGGAAATTCGCATTGTAAAGAGTTCCTTTTATTTCTCTCTTTTTATCAACCTTTCAATTCATAGGCATGCAATTTACTGAGGTTTTAATTATAACTCCAACATGTTCCATAATATCCTTGGTATACTAATAAATAATATTATTATTGGATTGGAAATAGTACCTACTGAATAAAATTACTATAAATTTTAAATTAATTAGGACATGCAAAACTGTGTCTGACATATTGTGTAGCTCAACAAATATCACTCATTTGCATTATGGCTAATAATGATCATTCTTAGAACACTGGGTTTGATTTATAGGTTGATGTACTAGATGTCACAGTGGATAAGGAGCTGAATTAGAACCAGCTACCACTTTAAAGGAGTTTACACTCTGGGAATCAATACTCCCATACAAATGACATAGACACGGGAAAATACCAAATTGTTTTGAGTTTTGTTGGTCCATTTAGTAAAATGAGTCCATAATTCAATTAATGTACCCATGGTGCTCTGAAAATGTTGAATCAGCTTCCCAAAGGCTGTTCCATGTAGCAACACTATTTAACTCTTTTAGTGTCGATATTCTGTTATATAAAAAAATAGACTCATTTCACCCTGGCTGGTTTTGCTCAGCGGTTAGAGCGTCGGCCTGCAGTCCAGAGAGACCCGGGTTTGGTTCCCGCTAAGGGCGCGTACCTTGGTTGCAGTTTGTCCCCGGCCCTGGTTGGTCGTACGAGTGGCAACTAGTTGATGTGTCCCTTTCATGTCGATGTTTCTCTCTCTCTCTCTTCCTTTCTCTCCCTTTCTCTCCCTCCCACTCTATCTAAACAAAAAATGGAAAAATGTCCTCAGGTGAGGATTAAAAACCAAAACAAAACAGACTCATTTCATTTGCCCTGGCCGGTTTGGCTCAGCCGTTAGACCATCGGCCCGTGGACCAGAAAGTCCAGAGTTCGATTCCGCTAAGGGCATGTACTTGGTTGCAGTTTGTCCCTGGCTCCGGTTGGGGTTGTGTGGGTGGCAACCAGTTGATGTGTCTCTCTCACATCGATGTTTCTCTCTGTCTCTCTTCCCCCTTCTCTCCCTCCTGCTCTATCTGAAGATAAATGCAAAAATGTCCTTGGGTGAGGGAAAAGAAGAAAGAAAGAAAAAAATAGACTCATTTCTCAAAGAAAATACCCTATATGTTTTTACATCCTCATGTTTCTCCTGTTACTTTTCTTACCTTTGCCCTTCACTGATGATATTTGAAAATGTGAACCCTGATAAACTACTAAACTACATCCAAATAAATCTTATAGTAAATTTCCAATAATATATACAGGTACAATGAAATAAAGACATAGAAATAAAAGCAATAAATTTTGATAATGGAAATAGAGAGATGAATGAGGTAGGCAGGATATATTATAATAACACAGAGTTAAAAATAGAAACAGAGTTATAATGATCTCAGTTGTGCAGAGAGATTCTGCATATGCCAAATGAGGCTAAGTCAGGCCAGGAATATTCAGGCTTGCTGTTAAAATGTTGACACTGGTTCCAAATTCAAACCCCAGAGTCTATCACCATAATCTATGGAAATCACAGTCCAATGAAAAGACCTGAAGATAGTAGAAATCAGGCATTAGTAAACATAAAAGCAAAAACACATACAAACCCTCAATAATTAAAGAATGATTTCAAAATTATGTTTCAAACTATATCTTTTTATTTAATTAATTTATTCTTGTTATAGATGTTTCTCCTTTTCCCCCATTGACACCCCCCCCCCCCAGCATTGTTGTCTGTCCATTGGTTATGCTTATATGCCTGCATTCTTTGGTTTATCTCTTTCCTCCCTCTAACCCCTCCTCTGAAGCTTGTCGGTCTGAACCTTACTTCTATGTCTCTGGGTCCATTTTTCAAATTACATTTTGATGTACCTGTCAGAATGAAAAATCATAAAATGTTACCTTAAATCGTGACATTAATTAATCTGATACATAGACTGGTTTAGTATTACCCATCTGGATGCAAAAAAAGAATCGGCCAATATCAACAATTCTGATTCAAAAATAGTTCATGTTGAGATTTTCATTCTGACAGTAAATTGGCCAACATACTCCATTGTTTCTAGAAGCCATCCTTTATTATGAGAAAATGAGCATATAATCAGCACAGTTTGATTAAGATAATGCTCAGTGTTTGTCTTCTTATATTAAAAAGGGGCATATTTTCAGCTTTTCTAAAAAAAAAAATACTTATGCATAAATTGAAATGAAGAGTATTTAGGAAACAATCCTATTTTCCTATTTTTCTCCATTCAGTTTGCTCTGTCAAATTGCCGTATCTTTCAAAAATTTTCTTGTTGTTTAAATGGTATCCAATTTCTTTGTTTATAAACATAAGTTTCATAATACACTATATGAAAAACCCATAAAGGTATAAATCTTCAAAATCCTCTCTTCCCAACTCTCCCATGCCTTTTCTCTCTTTCCCTTTCTCCATGAGGAAAGAAATGATGTGTGGCCTTTTGGGGAACTTGTAAGAATTTTAAATATTACTTTTGCAATAAGTAATTTCCTAATTTTATTATCAGTGGTAATAGGACCTGATGTATTGTTTCAAAACACATCAAACAGATGAATTTTAAAAACATCAGAAATGCAAGAATAGTGGCAGGGAGACCAATACAGAGGCTTTGCAACAGTCCAGGCCAGAGACCGTAGGAAGAGTGGAGGAGTTTTCAAATTCCAATATTTTAGAAAAGTAACACTGCAAAGTTGCTATAAAATGCTGCCAGGGGGAAAAAAAAAGACATTTGATTGTTACAACATTCTTATTTCTAAAACAAAAACATTGATGCCTTCTAAATTTCATGTTGTGATTATATCTGCCATCTAGAGCAGTAAAAAATAAATCCTTATCATATTCTATTTCACAATAACATTTTCCCCATATTTTTTCACCTTTTAATCTTATTTCAATACTTTGATCACAATTAAGAGTGTCTAAAAAAAAATATGTGCCTTTCCAGACCAGTACTTCCTTAGAAACTCTAGGTGACCTTTTCCATCAAGACCGACTTTGTCCTCCCAAAATTACCACCATCCTGACATTAGTGATAATTATGCCTTTTTTTAGAGCTTCACCACCCATTATATGCATGCCTGATCAATATATCAATATTGTTCACTCACTCCAGTTTTTAAAATTTACATACAGAGAATTATATTGTGCCTCACATCTTTGAATATTTTGTTTTTAAGAACCATGCATCTGATGTTGTATGGTTGTAGTTAATTTATTTTTGTTATGTTATAGTAATCCATCGTATGCTGCTACCACAATTCAGTTGTACATTTATCATTTAGTCTCTTATGAATAATGCTGTTCTAAATATTCTTGGATACATCCTGGGATATAATTTGCAATACCACAGAGTGAAATTGCTGTGGCTTAGGATATTAGTATCTTGAAATTCACTGTACAATCAAAAACTGTTAAACAAGTGATTGTACATTTCACACTTTCATAGCAATCCCATGGCATTATAAATCTGCCATAATTTGGTTGAGTTAGATTTTATTTTATTTTTTCCAAATTTGGAAGAAAATGCATTCATAACTTATTTGTGCCTCACCTTGAATTTCAGCCATTATTTAATAATAATTTAAAATTTTGACAAGTGTTGGGAAAATTACTCTAAAAACAAAAAGCCCTACCAATTCACATTTAACCAGTGCTTATGAGAGTACACATTTGTCTCAGCTTTAAAATAACAAATGGATTGACTTTTATATTTTGACAATATGATAAAAAATATATCTGATTCTTGCTTATGCATTAACATGATGGTAAAGTTGACAGATTTTCATGGTTATTGACCATCAGTATATCTCATGCAGGGTGCTTTCTTATGTTTTAACCTATATCTATTGAATTATTTATTTTTTATTAATTTGTAGTAGTTAGTAGATATTATTCACATCAAGTGTTTTGATTGTTTATGTCCATCAAATATTTTCCTCACATTTATTGTTTGTCCTTGAACTTAAAAACTAATAATTTTATTAATTTTTTAGAGAGAGAGAGGAAGGGAGAGGGAGAGAGAAACATCAATGTGAGAGCAGAGCATCCATCAGCTGCCTACTGCATGCCTCCCACTGGGGATTGCCCCCCGAAACCTGGGCGTGTGATCAAACCGTCAACCTTTCGGTGTGCAGGAGGATGCACAGCTAACTGAGCCACACCGGCCAAGGCTGTCCTTGAACTTTTTGTATAGGAGCTATGCCAAAAGAGAAAATTTTAATTTGTATGTATAAATGTAGATTATAATATTTTGGAATGGTTTTAAAAACATAAAGAAATTTTATTTACAAGACATAATCTTGTATTTTCTTTGGATAGTTTTATGACCCTAAAACAAAATTAAGACAAGGTAAAGACATACCTACATTTTTCCATTTCCTTGTGAACTGAAAATGGAGCTCCACCACCAAATATTTTGTATGTTTGTAGTTAATTTTATTAGGGCTCATTATACTTGAAAGTATTAAAGAATTTTCATATTTACAATATTTATTTTATAATATTTGTATTTCAAAATATTAAAATACATGCATATAAACAAATACATTTATACATGTATAAATGTAAATTCTTATGCACATGTAAATACACATATAAGTGGAAGTACATGTCCTATAAATGTCATGGGGACACACCTCCAGGAAAGGCTAAACTTTAAGAGTCTAATCATAAGGTTCTGTTTAATCTAGAATGTGGAAAATTGCAAGAAATATAACTCCTAAGAATGAGAGAAAACATTATATAATCTACAAAATCACATCCCTTTTTGAGCCCAACAAAGAGTTTAGTTTGCATGGCAAACAGGTAAATAGTGTGCCAAAGGGTGACTATTAGGAGCTAATTCTCTATGTATCTTTATGTTTAGGCATTAACATCAGATTTGTTCAGATAGTAAAAATAAAGACCTCTCCGTTCTCTCCCCAGAGACTTTTTGCTTATTTTCCAGAGTAATAAATATAATGTCTCTCTCCAAAAAGGAAGAATGGGAATATTTGCTAGCAACTCACTCATATGTTTTGAGGTTTCTATAGCTCAGTGTTACTCAGCTGCCTCACAAACCCACCATGTGAACAGCATCTACTGGGTCTAGTTCTGAATCACTCCCATTGAATCTGGGGGAGTTGAGCAAGGAAAACCAACACAAGCAGGAAGTCATGCTGCCTGCTGTGCCATGATTAATATATTCCTTTGTCTCTGAGCTAAGTCTCTCATGTCTTCTGCAAGCATCTAGGAATATCAGGCTAACTAGGTAGCTTTCAAACATGATACAATCTCAGACCCTTCTAAGTTATTATTATTTGTTTAAAATCCTCACCCGAGGATATGATTTTAATGATTTTTAGAGAAGGGAAGAGAGAGAGATAGAGAAAGAGAGAATCATTGATTGATTGCCTCCTGTACACCCCCCCCCCACACACACACACACACACTGGGATCAAACCCACAATCTTTTGGTGCAACAGCCAATGTTCCAACCCACTGAGCCACATTGGCCAAGGCACACTTTCTAAGTTCTTGACAATGACAAGTTCCTCTGAGGAGAAATGGAAAACATAGTACTGTCTAAATTTAAACACAGCACAAGTGTAAAAGGTGGCTAAAAAAAAGCAAGTAAGAAATAAAGAATGGCAACAAAGAACAAACAAAAACACCCCAGCAGATAACAGTACACCTCTGCAGAGTTCTCCTCTACAGAAACAACCACATTAGTCCTTAACACTTCAATAGTTATTTGATGCCTTTAAACATATGATTATAATATTTTATCTCACTTTTCTATTTCTTATAGGGAACATTGTACTGCCAAAAGCTTCTCCATCCTACTTAATATTAGAAATCTGTAAGAATTAATAAATTAGTAATAGAAGGAAAATTCCTCAACATTACAAAAAACATGCACTCAAATCCTACAATATACATAACCCCAAAGTGTAAATAAAGGGGAAAAAATCAGGATCCTTCTTCAAAGAAAGAGCACAGAATGGAGGGATTATCACATCAAATCTAAGGTTTTATCATAATGCTATAGTAATTAAACAATGGAGATCTTGTATAGCAATTAACATACTGATCAACAAATAGAGTAAGGTTCATAGGATAACGACTAATTTCTACCTATGTTTGGTTTTGTGATTAGAAAATAAAAAAAGAATGAAATTATTTTGAAAGATAAGCCTGATCGGTGTGGCTCAGTGGTTGAGCATCGACTCATGCACCAAGAGGTCACCAGTTCAATTCCCAGTCAGGGCACATGGCCAGGTTGTGGGCCTGATCCCCAGTGGGGGGCATGCAGGAGGTGGCCAATTGATGTTCTCACTCATTGATGTTTCTATCTCTCTCTTCCTCTTCTTTCCTCTCTCTCTAAAATCAATAAAGAAAAAAAATTTTTTTAATAATATTAGGGAAGTGGATAGATGGTTTTTCATGCACTATGTATTATAATATATGTTACACGTATTATATATATGAACATATTCTGAGGCAACTTTAAAATATATTTCTGATGTTTATTTAGTAATTTAAAAATACTCTAATGATCCCTGGCTGGTTTGGCTACGCAGTTAGAGTGTTGGCCCTCGGACCAAAGAGTCTTGGTTCAATTCTGATCAATGGCACGTGCCTCGTTGCAGTTCGGTACTAGGCCCTGGTTAGGGTCGTGCAGGAGGCAGCCAGTTGATGTGTCTGTCTCACATCAGTGTTTCACTCTCTCTCCCTATCTTTCCTCCCACTCTGTCTGAAAATAAATGAAGAAATACTCTCAGGTGAGGTTTAAAAAGAAAGAAATTCTACATATTAAAAAAAAATACACTAATGAGGTTGGTTCTGTATTCCAAGAATTTTTTATAGACTTGAATAATTTTTAACAACTACACAACTGATTAAGACTAAACATCACCTATGAACAGGTAAAGTTTATCTTCTACCAACTACATTCACATCTTATGTAAGACAGGGAAGGGAATTTCAGGCATTATAAAATCTAATGCTCACTTGATTTTATTGATCTAAAATTATTTTCTTTCCCATTGGATGTTTAATTATAGGATATCAAAATGAGGTTTCTACTTAATACTGAAAATATAATTTTAGAATTTTTCTCTTTCTATTTTTGTTGTTGTTGTTAATCCTCACTGGAGGATATTTTTCCATTGACTTTTTAGAGAAAGTGGACAGGAGGGAAGGAGAAAGAGAGAAAAAGAAAAACATCGATATTAGAGAGACACATGGATCAGTTGCCTCCCGCAAAACCCGGACGGGCCCCAGACCCTTTGGTCCACAGGCCAATGCTCTCACCCTGAGCCAAACCAGCCAGGGCTCTTGCTCTAATTTTAAATGGGACTTAACTTGTACTGGAATTTATTTATTTAGCAGGTTTATATAATTTAACACAAACAGATGCTATAGTCCACATTAGTTTAAATCAATATATTTACATACACTAAAGTTTGCAAATACTATAAAATTTGCATTTAAAAAAGAAAGTTAAGGAAATTCATTAAAGAAGACAGTTAAAGAAATGCATACTATTTTGTAAACTGAGAAATTTGCATTTATATTTTTTTCAGAATGTTTTAAAAATGCTGAATTTTTAAATTTGGGACTCTTAAGTTCTCAGAGTTGTAGAGTTCATGGCATGTTCTTTCAGGTCAAATTCAAAGAAGTTAATTCTATTAAGCCTTCTGGAAAATACTATATCAATTAGAGGTATCCTAATTAAGTCTGCCAGTGAGAAGGGCAAGCTAATTAAGTTATAGCAGCTGCTTTCTTTACCATAAGCTAAGATACACCATTTAGGTTCACCCCAGTTTAAGTGTGAAATTTATTCTTTAATGTATTTTTACTTTGCTTTTAGCTTTCTTATTTTCTAAGATAACTAGATATGAAAAAATGTATGTCCCCCAAAAGAATAAGAGACAAAAAGTGGGATTAACTTTCTAGTAAATATAGTTACATTCAGAATGTAACCATTTTCCTTTTCTTTTTTTCTGATTTAAAGTATCCACATACTCATATTTGGTGAATTTACAATATGTAATTCATAGAACACTCATAATCTTTTCAAATTAACTGTTTTAAAACATACAACTTTCAGGTCATTTCAGAAAAGTTAACTTTTTTTTTCTTTATTGATTTTAGAGAGAGAGGAAAAAAGAGGGGGAGAGAGATAGAAACATCGATGAGAGAGAACATAGATTGGCTGCCTCCTGCATGCCTCCCACTGGGGATCAAACCCACAATCTGGGCACGTGTCCTGATTGGGAATTGAACCTGTGACCTCTTGGTACATGGGTCAATGCTCAACCACTGAGCCATACCAGCTGGGCAAAAGTTAACTTTTTTTTTTTCAGAAAGATCTTACTGTGTGGTGAAGTACTTTTAACGTGTAATAGTTTGATTAAGATTACCTCGAGTTGTACGCAGTAAATCTCCATTACTTGTAAATTATTTTTCTTTTGGAATGCAACCATTCCCCCCCACATCCAAATCCCTTGTCAACCTATGTTTGTGTCACTGCCAATAAGTTTTCTAAGCTATGTGGTATTCTTATGGTTCTTGTACAATCCAGTTTGCCTAACATAAACTTTAAAAGAATGCTCCCGCTTAATGTTCTTTGCGCAGGGTGGGAACCACTTTCATTTTTAATCTAGAAATCTGCAAACTAAGGGGCAAATTTATAAACAACAAATAAACACAATAATTAATGCAAAGAAAAACTAAAAACTAGACAGGCAGATCATAGCTTAGTTGTTCCAGTGTGAAATAATTTATTCTTGGAAATTGAACATTCTCATTGCTTTGGGACAAAAATCTGAATTTTTCTCTTAAAACAATTTTGGATATACTTTAATATTCAAATATATCACTTGGTGTGTATATTTGAAAAAATTAGACAAATCTAAGTAACAACTATGTAAAATAAGATTAAAAACCACATATTTCAAAGTACCTGCCAAAATGAACTAGCCAAAAAATAAACAGAAACAAAAAATCAATGATAAAATATGCATGTTCTCCATTCTTGCAATGTGACATGCTAGGTATCTGTCAGGAGAGCATTAAAAATGCTGGGGAAACATGACAAAACATATTTCTAAAACCATAAAAAATTTATAAATTCTAACTAAAGATAGGAACACAGATTGATAAGTAATAAAGTTGCTTTTGCTTGAGAATATTTGGTTACCTTGGTGAGGTTGTGCTACATGGCCTCCTGGCCTACAACAGACAGAAAGAAAAACAGTCTATTCAAGATGTGTCTAAAGATGCTGGGGATACAAAGACTATAATCATGGTCAAAAACCAGGCATAAACCCGGTTCCTTAATACCAGAGCAACAACTGCTTGACATTAAGTAGAGAGGGAAGGCAAGCGGGAAAAACACCTTTTAAAGGTGAAACATGAAGCAAACGTTGCATGAATTTTTTCAGCAGAATTTAATGCTGCATATGAATAAATGAAACACTCATGTATTGACTCATATAAACATAAATCAAGATTTTTCTCTGATTGGTGGTGCCTGCTCTGTCTATTAGAAGCAAATGCAAATCCTCTCTGGATGAACACACCTAGAGCTCAGGTAATTTCCCAAATCTTTTTACAAATAAATGGGAAAAAGTCATCAAACACATAGGACCTACAGAAAGGGGAGGGGGAAGAAAAAAGAGCCACAGAGCTATAAATACAAAAAAAAAAAAAAAAAAAAATGCTAAAGAGAGAGGGTAAACAACTATGCTTAATCTGACTAAACAAATTAAAAAATCAAGAATATATTCAGAGAATAGTAAAAAAATGGAACATGATTAGTTGATTTTGTAAAAAAGAAAACTTCTGCAATTGGATGGAAAAAGATAACATTTAATTCACTATGAATTAAAAAGTAATTGAATAAATATAAAACAATTATTGCTGGAGATAGAATTTCATTACCATAACCTAGTATAAAACTAGAATTATGGAAATGTACATTTTCAGAAAATATGAATGAAATATTGATATAAAGGGGAAGAGAAACCTTAGTACACAGAATTGGTACTACAGATGAAGGAGAAAAGAAGAAAGAGAAATTTAAAGAAAAATAGGTAATTGTTTTTATAAAAGATAAAACACCCTAATAACAGAGGGAAAGCAAACTAAAAACAAAATAGGACTTCCTCTCAAGATGGCAGGGTAGGTAAATGCGGTATAGGCTCCTCCCACAATCACACCAAAATTACAACTGAACTACAACACAACAATCCTTCAGAATGGCCTGACATTGAGCTGAATGGAAGTCCTACAACTATGGAATTAAAGCAGCAGCCACAGTGAGACTGGTAGGAGGGATGGAGGTGTGGACAGGCTGGTCCCACACACACATGGCTGCCATATCTGGGGATCCAGCAACCTGGCTCAGACTGTTTGCCCCGCCCAGGGAATCACCAGGGCAGGGCCAACAGTGCTGTCAGAGGCCTTTGTTCTTTGGTGAGCCCTTCCTTGGGGCCGCAAACAGCTGCCATACCTGGGACTCCAGCAACTTGGCTCACACTGTTTGCTCCACCCTGGTGATTCCCTGAGGCCCTGATCCACCCAACTTTCGGGCCCACCCAAGCTGTTTCCAAAGGCTTTACCAGAGGATTGGCCTGTCTTGGATCCTACTTCAGAGTTTCCTAAAATCTTTCAAACAAATAGCATCTGGTCTCTGCTAGCCCCATACCTCTCCTTAAGCTGCCCCATACCTGGCACTAGAAGCAGCCAGCCTTAGTTCCCAACTTGGCTTTTCCTGGACACTTCCAAACTCAGCAAAAGAAGTAGACACCTGCAGATCACTTTGTAGCTTATGCCAGGCGGCCCTGGATAGAACACAGGCAGTGGCTGACCTTGCCCCAGAGCCAGCACACCCAGTACACAGCTTCAGACCTCAACAAAACACCACCACCCAACCACCTCCACAAGTGATACGCTCAATGACTGGACTCAGCAGGTACCAGAGCCCTGATGAAGTAAGTCTTGCTTTGTGTGGTGGGTGCCTGCACAGCTCATCCTCCAAGGTAGTCAGAGGCCAGTGGTTAGTGGACACAGCCACTCTTTGCAGCTGATCAGCCTGAGTAAATCCCTCCCATTGTCGTACCAGCAGTAATTAAGACTCAAATACAACAGAAGGGTGTACAGTCCACATGAGGGGTGCACCTTGAGGGCCCAGCTGGGGTGATCAGGAAGACTGTGCCACTGAATCCTACAGGACACTTACAACAGTAGGACACCCTACGAAGCCTAGGAGGCATAGCAACTCTGCCTAATACATAGAAACAATCACAGGGAAGCAGCCAAAATTAGGAGACAAAGAAACATGGAGATAAGCAATCAATCAGATGCAGAGTTCAAAACACAGGTTATAAAGTTGCTCAAGGAACTTGGTGAGACATTCAAGGGACTTAGTGAGACCTTCAAGAAACTTAAGGAGACCTCCAAGGAACTTAGTGAGCACATCAACAACATAAAAAAGGACCAGTCAGAAATAAAGGATGCACTAACTAAAATAAAGAATAATTTACAGGGAATCAATAGTAGAGTATGTAAAGTCAAGAAACAAATTATCGATTTGGAATATAAGAAAGCAGAAAACACCCAACCAGAAGAGCAAAAAGAAAAAAGAATCCAAAAAAATGAGGATAGTGTAAGGAGCCTCTGGGACAACTTCAAGCATGCCAACATTCGCATAATAGGGGTGCCTGAAGGAGAATAGAGAGAGCAAAAAATGGAAAACTTATTTGAAACAATAATGACAGAAAACTTTTCTAACTTGGTGAAGGAAACAGACATGCAAGTCCAGGAAGCACAGAGAATTCCAAACAAGTTGAACCCAAAGAGGTCCACACCGAAACACATCATCATCAAAATGCCAAAGGTTATATTCAAAGAGAGAATCTTAAAAGCAGCGAGAGAAAAGCAGTCTGTTACCTACAAAGGAGCTCCCATAAGACTGTCAGCTGATTTCTCAAAAGAAACTTTGCAGCCATAAAGAAGTGGCAAGAGATATTCAAGGTGATGAAAAGCAATGACCTACAACCAAGATTACTTTATCCTGCAAAGCTATCATTTAGAATCGATGGACATATCAAGAGTTTCTCAGACAAGAAAAAGCTAAAGGAGTTCATCACCACCAAACCAATATTATATGAAATGTTGAAGGGTCTTCTTGAAGGTGAAGAAGAACAAAAATGAATAAAATAGCAATTAATACATATCTATCAACAATTGAATCTACAAACAAAATGAGCAAGCAGAACAGAAACAAACTCAGATTCAGAGAACTTTTTGTTGCTTGCTAGATGGGTGAGGGCTGGGGGAATGGGTGAAAAAGATAAAGGAATTAAGAAGTATGAATTGGTTCTTAGACTGATGAACCTCAAAGGGAAGGGGGAAGGGAGAGCAGGATGAGACAAACCAAAGAACTTCTATGCATATATGCATAACCAATGGACACTGACAATAGTGTGGGGAAGGCAGGAGGGGGGTGGGATTGGGGAGGAGGGAGTCAATGGGGAAAAAAGGGAGAAACATCTGTAATATATTCAACAATAAAGATGAGTTAAAAAAAAAAAAAAACTTAAAACAAAATAAAGTTTAAAGCCATGTCTAAACATATTTTAAAATTGAAGAACACAATATAGAAAGAAAATATTAACAGCAGTCAGGGTAAAAAAAATTTAAGTATCCTCAAATATGTAGAACAGGAACATAGCAAATTTACTACCTGAAGATGTACTATTTTTAATGTATTGAGAAAAAAAATCAATTGATATTTTAGCATAAGTTTATGTTACCTGGTATTTATATCTGATGGTGGGTATACAGATTAATATGAGTTTCAAAAAAGAGTGCATATACCTTTATTACATCAAACAAACAAATGTAAATTTTGAGAGCTTTTAAAAATATTCAAATACAAAAAAATAAAATAAAGTCATTGCTGAAAAAATATTCAAATACATAGAAATAATATCATGTTATTAATCTGGAATAACTAATAATGTAATAATTTCAATTATATATAAATTCATTGTTAGATTCCATGAGCACCAGATGAAGTCCCCAATACTTTTTTATATTGTTGTGAAATTTGACAAGCTCTGTTGTTTAGCATATTCAACAAAACTATAATCTGCTGATTGTGAACTTTCTAATAAAGAAAAACATATATATACCATTTAACCCAACACAATCCCTCTGCTGTCATAGTTGCAATAGAATCTTTGTCTAATCCTAAATCATGAAATTGCATCCTATGTGTTCTTGTGGAAGTTTTAAGTTTCACGTTTATGTTGAGATCTGTTTAGATTAATATTTTGAATAGCTCATAGTATGAATCAAGATTTACTTCTTTGACTATGGATATTCAATAGTTCCAGCACTATGTTGAGAAGTTTACTCTTTTTCCATTACATTCCTTTCAGCCTTAGAAAATCAATTAACTGTATATGTACAAATCTATTTATTGGCCCCTTCTTCTGTTCCATTGATCTATTTATCACTATTTATGCCAGTTTTTCCACTTTCTTGATTTTTGTGGCTTTATAAAATATCCCAAAGTTAAGCCTCTTTGTCTCTCTTAATGCTGTTTTGGCTATTTCTGTTTCTTGAATTGTCCCCAAAACTTTATAATCACCTTGTTAATTCCTACAAAAATTCTGTGAAAATTATTCCTAGTTATTTCTTTAAGTCTTTAAAAAATGTTGGGGAAAATTGTCATTTTAACAGAATTGAATCTTTCATTCCATGAAGAGGAATTAAATATCTTTTCATTTATTTGTTCCTTTAAAATTTAAACTACAGTGCTTTATGGGTTTCAGTGTGCAAATATTGCATATATTTTCTTTATCTCTAAATATTTAATAATTATACATTATTTAACATAGCATTTTTAAAATTTCAATTTCTAGTATTATTTAATCCTAGTACATAGAATTATATTTGATCTTTCCATACTTATCAAAAGATAGACAAACTAGACTTTAATCAAAATTTCAATGTTTGTTCTTCAAAGGCACAATCAAAAAACTGAAAAGACAACCCACAGAATGGGATAAAATATTTGCAAATCATAATCTGACAAGGAACTATGTTTACAACATATAGAGAACTCCTAGAATTGAGCCATGAAAAGACAAATAACCCAACTCAAAACAGCAGATGTATGAACACAATTCAAAACCACTTAATACCCACTGGGCTGGCCATCATAACAGACTGATAGTGAGATTGTGGAGAAACTAGAACCTTTGTACACTGATGGTAGAAATGTAAAATGAAGAGAAATTTTGGAACACTGTCTGGCAGTTCCTCAAAATATTATACATAGTGTTAACTTTTCACCCAGCAATTCTACTCCTAGCAATAAAATTAAGAGAAATGAAAACATATTTCTATGCAGAAATTTGTACATGAATGAGCATAGTCACATCATTCATAACAGCAAAAGTTGAAAACAATCTAAATACCCATCAACAGGATGGATGTATGATCAAAGTGTAGTATATCTATACAATGAACTACTTACTCATTCATTAAAATGAAGTACTGATGCATGTTAAAACATGGTTGAACCTTGATAACAATATGCTAAGTGAAAGAAAACAGCCAAAAACCCCCCAGATATTATATAATCCCATTAACCTGAAATGTTCAGGGTAGGCAAATATATAGACACAGAAAGTAGACTAGTGGTTGCTTAAGGCTGGGTCAAAGAATGCACTTACGGGATGATAGTTAGAGTTTAGGATTTCTTTTTCGGGTGATGAAAATGTCCTAAACTAATTGTGGTGATGATTGTACAAATATGTATGTGTACTAAAAAGTATTGTATTGCATACACTTTAAATGGGCAAAATGTACAATATGCGATACACTTTAAATGGGCAAAATGTACAATATGTGAATTATATTTCAATGAAGCTGTTACCAAAAAAAAAAATCTTTTTTTTTTTTAATTCTCACCCAAGGACATTTTTCCATTTTTTGTTCAGATAGAGTGGGGAGGGAGAGAGAGAGAAAGAAACATCGACGTGAAAGGGACACATCGAGGGTTGCCACCCGCACAACCCAACCAGACCGGACAGGGAAAAAAAATATCTTAAGAGAAGCCATAAAACACTCTCCTTTAGCCTAGCTGGTGTGTTTCAGTGGATTGAGCATTGTCCCATGGACTGAGAGGTCTGGGTTAGGTTCCCTGTTAGGGAACATGCCAGGGTTGCAGGCTCCATCCCTAGTAGGGAGTGTGCAGGAAGCAGCCCATTGATGTTTCTCCCTCACATCAATGTTTCTATCTCTCTCTCCCTTCCTTTCTCTCTAAAACAATCAATAAAAACATATTTTTGCCTGGCTGGTGTGGCTCAGTGGTTCAGTGTTGACCCATGCACTAAGAGGTCGCTGGTTCAATTCCCGGTCATGGCACATGCCCAGGTTGTGGGCCTGATCCCCATTGGGGCAGGCAGGAGGCAGCCAATAGATGTTCTCTCTCATCGAAATATCCCTCTCTTCCTTCCTCTCTCTCTAAAATAAATAAAGAAAAAAAAGAAAAAAATGTCCGTCCTTTAAAAAAAAATACTCTCCTTTATCTTACACAATTTTGTTTACCTACAAACCTCTGTTTCAGAAATTGAATTTAAACATTTGTAAAATAATTTTCTTTCAAATTCTTAGAGGAAGGCATTATTAATAACATTCTTTCAAGCTTCCCTTGTTTCAGAGGTTTCTTTTGGTTAAATATCTCGTTATGCTTAAACCAAATGCATCAAGGTTCTTTTTTTCAAATATATTTCATTGATTTTTTTTTTTAGAGAGCGAGGAAAGAAGAGCTAGTAACATCAATGTGAAAGAGAAACATCGATGGGCTGCCTCCTGGACGCCCCCTACTGGGGATCAAGGCTGCAACTCAGGCATATGCCCTGACCAGAAATCGAACCAGGACCTCTCAGTCCATGGGACAACACTCAGTCCACTGAGCCACACCAGCTGGGCAAAGTTCTTTTTATAACAAAAGCTTTTTGATTAGCCTGTTAACTGGGAAATTCCCTTTTTAATTACGCAGCATATAACGGGCACGAACTCTTTCACTAGGACGTGTAAATACGTCACGCCTGGAGGACGTAATTTCATATTATTATTTTTTTATTTATGCTTAAAATAAATGAAAAGACTATGAAATATATATATTTTTTTGTTTATTTATATATAAAGCACAAAAGAAAATACAAAATTACAAACAAATAGAAAAGAATACCAACAAAAAAATGGAAACATCGAATTAAAAATTATAAATTTTACAATTATAAAGATTACAAAAAATATATTTTTTTTATTTAGATACACAATAAGAAATATAAAAAGTTAACAATTATAGAACAATAAACAAAAGCACACAAATAAGATAGAAATATTGAGTTTAAAAATTAAAATATATATGCAAAAATTCAAAACTCAATTTCCGTGTGATATATTTTAAAACAATTGTTGATACATAGTGCTACCTTACAATCCGGACACCAGTATGTAGATTCTTTCCTAACACCTTTTTTGTAGCAAACTCAGCATTTTCTGGATTTAGTTTTTCCTATATCGCTTTTCATTTGTTCTGGAAAATGCCTTTCAACTAGGCGTATGGTTTAGGTGTAGAGCTGCTTGTTGATGTCTTTGGGTGGGTTTTCACTATATTGTTATCTACCAATTTCTCTACTCTATCAAAAAGTGTAATCGATCCAAATGACCTTTATCTTTTTTTGTATATAATATATGCATTGAAGCAGCACATATCAATTAATCGTAGAAAAATTTTTTAAAAAAAATTTTTTAGCCTATTACGGGCAGCCGTGTAGGCCACCATAACTCCATCTCCCAAATCTACGCCAATCATATTCTTGTTATAATCCAGGACAACATTCGGTGTTTCTTGCCTTCTTCCTCTCTTTTCAATCATTGTCTTTTCGTCATTTTGAATAGAACTGAGCATCAATACGTCTTTTTTATCCTTCCATTTTAAAACCATAAGTTTGTCTTTGAATCTTACTATATGTTCATTTTTCTGTAATTTTTTTGTTTTTATTTCACTGGGGATTCCGACTCTGTTTATCCTCATTGTTCCAACAATGTCTGTATTGTTTTGACACAAGAGTTCAGCCAAATGAATTGACGTATAGAAATTATCTAAGTAAATCCTACACCCTCTATTCAGTAAGTCATGTGTTAACTCCAAAACAATTCTTGTTAATTGTTTTTCTTGTGGGTAGTCGAACCATAATTTGTGTCCTTGCCTGTGTATAAAATTATATTTTGTACGTATCCAGATTGGCTTTCACTCAAAATAAACAACTTCATTTCAAATCTAGCTCTTTTTGTAGATATAGTTTCAAGATAAATTCCCTTTCCATAATGAAAGAGATTCATCTACGCATATTTCTCGTTCACATACATAAAAACTTTTAAACTTTTCTGACAAATTATTGATGATTAGATCAATTTTATATGTTTTTCTATTAGATGTGTTAGGATCAAAACTTAGATTGTCTGCGAAATGTAAAAACTTACATAATAATCCAAACCTGCTTTCGCTCATAGTTTCGTTAAAAAACGGTGTTTCAATTATTCTTCTTCTTGAAAAATAAAGTTCAAAAGCCGGTTTTCCAATTATTCCTGTAAAATTAGTAGCCCCCCAAAAATCTTCCTGTCAGCTTCATTTGTATCCTTCCATTTTCGAATTCTCGAACGTGGTTTCAACTCAGGATCATTATCAAAAAATTGGGCGGCGTACAAATTTGTTTGCTCTGTAATTAATTTGATAAGTTCCTCATCTGAAAACTTCTCAAGATAAAACAAAGGAACTTTTTTTGGAGGAGTATCGAAAGTTTTTTCCAGAATGTGCAGTGAAAGGAAACGGTGGTCATTCTGCATTTTGAGGTAGGCGTTCTTCAGAAACAATGCTGTTGCCAGGACCAGCTTCATCATCTTCTTCACCCTCTTCATTCTCAGTATCGCTCAATTCCGTGTCGGAGTCAAAATTACTGTCAGATGACTCCGATGACGAACTCATAATACGTCTCCTCTTTCTACCTGCCGGTACATTGATTTCGTCATCGCTGATATCGCTTTCATTCATTTTGATGGATACTTATAAAAATGTATTCTAAAATAAAAAGGTTGGAAACATAAAAAATATAAGTAAATAATATATAATACGAAAATAGGCAGGTAAGTGTAAGTACGTACCAGTCACTGCTCGCCCAGAACATGTCCACCACTCTCAACAGCGAAATGATACCGATTCCCTCCGTGTCTTAAATTCATGTCGAGACATGTATGGATGACTAATACCTCTGTTGTTCCAAAATGTACCTCCCGCCCGTTCCAGGGCGCAACATATATTTCAAGGACCTATTCATATGTCCTACCCGTACCCGATATTGTTTACGTTTGACGTATTTATACGTCTCGCTCAATTAACAGGTTAAACTCTTCATTTACTAATGTCAATAAAAACATATGTAAAATATTTTCTGATTTTTTTTACAATATAAAAAAATGAAGACAAATATTTATATTAACTAAAATCTAACCAGGATATTAAAAAGTGTTTGATTAAAATAAATCAAAACCTTTAAATTGTAGATATGTAAACTAATTCTTGTAGAATACTTAAACGTGCTGTAAATCAGTGTTTATGTCCTCAGGCTTTGAAGTTAGCAACTATGGATTTGCAGTATGTCACGGCCAGGTACCAGCAGCATGATTCCATCATTTAGACACTTCATCTTCCAATCCTAAGGTAAAATGAACCAAAAATATCTCCTCAATGCAGGAACATGTTTAAGATAATTCATCCTCAATTTTATTTATTATTATTATTACAAGTGTGCATTAAAACATAAAAAATGATTGCCCTCAACTCTATACATTGTTGATTAAAAAAAAAAAAAAAAAAACCAACCCTAATCTTCCTAAGTGATTAATGCCACTTTTTGGAAATCAAACAATTAAAATACATTCATTAACATTATGGTTCCCTATAGAGTTTTTTTTTTTTTTTTCAAAAGACTTAATCTGGAGTAATGTAGACTGAAGAAGAAAACACTTCACTATGTGTGTGCTAAAGAGAAACAATTATTAACACACCCTGCATCATTATGTTTCTTCCTGGAGGCTGAAATCTCCACCTCTGTATCTTTTTTGACTATGTGCAAAATGGTCATGTATTTGTTGCTAAAACATTTCATCCTCATTTGTAATTTTCACCTTAAAGGAGAAAATGACTGCTCAAACCAGGTAATTTTGTTTTAATGTTGAATAGAGTTTTGAGGGACAAGAAGCTCAAACTGTTACCTAAATTTAGATTTTGGGTCAGATGTGAGTTTCATTTTTCCAATGTTTTCCCTTAGTCCCCGTAGAACAAATAATACTTGGCAGACATTGCAAGCAAAAAGAAGTCAATTCATTGATTTTAAGGATGATGCTCCCAGTGTCTTATCCTGTACAACAATCTCTATACTAGTGGAAGCTGTAGTCTAGTGTAATTGAGCTGAAACCTTAAGTGATGATAGACAGGCAGGATGGTACAGTATCAAACTTAATATCAGATTTTAAGGAAGCTGATCAGAAAGAGAAACAAGCTAAAATTCTAGTGAAAATTTAATGTTTATGAAGAAGAACACTACATAGATAACATAGATTGGTAGATGATAGTGATTGATAGATATAGATAGATGATAGATAGATAGATAGATAGATAGATAGATAGATAGATAGATACTAATTAATCATCTGTTTTATACATTTTACCTTCAAGTTCATAACAAGTGGAAGAATTCAGCTTAAAAAAGAAAACCAATTGTTTGGCTGGAAATTTGACCAAACAGGAAAATACAAGAGTGATAGAAATGATCACATCACTTTTTTGTTTCAAAAAAAAAAGACAGAAAGAAAAAGTATCCACATATTTATCAGGTTATTTACATTTATTATTAATAAATACAAAATATGAATGCATAGTCAAAATTTGGGTTCAAGTTCTGCCAGGCTTTGCAATACAAACATATTAGTACATGTGTAAGTATAAAGATACTTCCCAGACAATGGTTAAAAATTGAGGAGAAAGACAAACTTAAGTGTACACAGCCCCACAGACTTCCTATTGAATACATAATGAATTGTAATGCTTGCAGACACAAACACTAAGACATGCTGCATTGCTTTGAAAGTCAGCCCTGCCCCTTATTAACACAGTAACCTTAGGCAAGTGATTTAATTTTTCTGTAACTCAGTTTCCTCCGGTTTAAAGTAGCCATGATAATAGTCCCTATCTCATTACGGTAATTGACAATTGAATAAATCAGTATTGTAAAGCACTTAGAAGGATGGCTAGGACCTGAGAGAATGGTATGCGTTTGTTGTGCTGTTATTGATGAGGGAACTTGTGGGAATGAACTGAAGTATAAATAGCTGTAGTAAAGAGTGGAATGACTGAGTAAGTGGTTTAAAAAATAAAGCAGTTAATACTTGCTGCTGACAAGACACTAGAGGGGATCATGAAACAATGTGAAAAACAATCTTGCTGTTAAGGTAATTAAATAATTAAAGACTGAGGTTTTGGGTTATCTCCTTTTTGATTATGTAAGTTTTTAAAATATTTTTATTGAACTTACCGGGTTACATTGGTTAATAAAATTATATCGGATTCAAGTGTGCAATTCTCTAATACACAATCTGTATACTGTATTGTGTTGAACGCCCAAAGTCCAGTCTCTTTTTATCACTATTTATCACCCCTGTTGCCTCTTATTCCTACTCCTAACCCCCTTTCCCTCTGGTAATCACCATACTGATATCTGTGTTTGTGAGGGGTTTTTTTGTTTGTTTTTTGGGTTTTCATGTTGCTTTAATCCCTTCACCTTCTTCACCCAGCCCCCAAACACTCTCTCTGACAGCTATCAGTCTGTTTCTATTTTATTTGTTTCTTTGTTCATTAGATTCTACATATGAGTGAAATTATATGGGATTTGTCTTTCTCCAACTGGCTTATTTCACTTAGCATAAAACCCTCTAGGCCAGCAGTTCTCAACCTGTGGGTTGCGACCCCTCTGGGGGTTGAATGACTCTCTCACAGGGGTCGCCTAAGACCATCAGAAAACACATATTTCCAATGGCGATTCATAACAATAGCAAAATTACAGTTATGAAGTAGCAACAAAAATAATGGTATGGTTGGGGGTCACCACAACATGAGGAACTGTATTAAAGGGTCCCAGCATTAGGAAGGTTGAAAACCACTGCTCTAGGCCCCTGCATGCTGTCACAAAAAGTAAGATTTCCTGCTTTTTAATGGCTGAGTACTATTCCACTGTGTAAATGTACTACAGTTTTTTGATCCAATCATCTATCATGGGCACTTGGCCTGCTTCCAAATCTGTGCTATTGTAAATAGCACTGCCATGAACATAGGGGTGCATATATTCCTTCACATTAGTATTTAATGTTTCTCCGGATATATTCCCAGAAATGGAATCGCTGGTTTATAAGGCAGCTTAATTTTTAAATTTTTGTAGAAACTCCATACTTCTAGATGATAATATCTGTTCAGAGAGTGATAAAGAGGAATTACACATCACTCAAAAGAATAATGGGTTTACATAAAGGTGGAAGAGGAGGGATTTAGAAGTGCAGTGGGAACAGGCCTTTCTGAACTCATACCTTCAAGGGAAAGAACTCTAAGCATTAAGAAGACTGCAGAGAAAGTGTCATCCTAAGGGTAGAATTGAGTTTTAGTTCATTTGTGAATGAAAATGTGGATGCAATAAAGTTTAACATTGTAGCAGAATTTTCATACTTAAAATGGAAAGACTGGGGAGAGCATAGGAAAGAATCAGAGAAGAACTCTCCAGACAGTGAGAACACAGCAGACATATTTTGAGAAGTAATTGTAATTGGATTGTGTTTTAGTTAGCCATAATGATGCGAGTCTTTCAAGTTCTAAGATAGAAAAGAGTTTTGGGCATTCAGCTGTTGCCTCAAAAAATCACACTACCCAGAGTGATTTGGGAGGGTAGGATTCCAGGAGGTATTTTGTGTATCTTGAATTTGAGGGGGTCACAGGAAATTTTAGAGCTCCATTATACCAGACTCATAGAAAAATAATGATGTGATGAACTAAATACCTACAACCAAAACACTAATATTCTCACAGAAAATAATATTTAGGTTGTTTTGTTGTTATGTCTTTGAGTTTTAAAAAATGCATTGGGGTGACATTCATCTCCAGTGTACAGTTCTATAATACATCATCTGTATATCACATTGTGTGTAAAGTGGGGGGTCAAATGTATAGTGATAGGAGACTGGACTTTGGTCGGTGAACACAAAGAAAAAAATGTTTTTCACAAGTTAATTGGGTCCAGTATTCTTGAGCATTTGCTTCTATTCCTTTAATCATATTATTTCTAACCATCTCTAAATAGGCACATAAGCATGTAATTATTTCTGCCTGTATGCATTATCATCAGCATTCCATGTCTTGGGTAGGTTTAAAGATGAAAACAATGCTTATTGTATGTACACATATGATCATAAATGAATTGTTAGGATAATTTTTCAAGTAATCTTGTGCTCATTAGCTCTGGATAGGTAGACTATAGTAAAATGCCTTAAGATATATGAGAGCACGTCAAAAAGATTTACTTTTCAGTCAAAATCAATCATTCTTGAATTATTATCAAATTGCTATTATACTTATAAGAGCAAAAACTAAACTAATACAATTAACGAGTCAGAATATAATGATTAAATAGCAAATTACTATTGTTTTCCAGTGAGTATATTTTTCTGCATCATTTTTAGAATTAAGTTTTAGGAGGGAAAGCCATTCTTCCAAAAGCTTCCATGTAGAAATTATTTCAAGCAAGTGTTTTTCTTCTCTGATTTAACAGTATATGACAGGAAATATTAGTGACATTCAAACACTAAGTTTGTCTCCACTGGAAACATTAAAATCATTATATTTTGCTTATAAAGTCAACTTTGATTCAGTCACTTTAATTCTAAATCTAAACCATGACCACTGTATTCTGGGAATAAATTTTAATCAGATTTTGAAAAAGAACTATCTTGTTATACGTAGTGAATGAATTAAATAAAACTAAGTACCTACTTCCATTTTAGGAAGTAGATCTCCATTAAAAACATAATAGAAATATAATTGAGAATGCTGTTCTTTGTGATAGATACTTTTAATGTCCAAATTCCTATTAATGATAGCACTTATCTATGATACTCTACATTGAAGAAAATATAAAAGTTGAATTTTTCCTTAAGAGACCAATACTTGCTAATGCCATGAGTTGCCAATAATATGTTGTGTACCTTAGATAAAAACATACTGTGTTTATGCTGGAAAATAAAAAATAGGTTGTGTTCCATGTTAGAGCGGACACTATCATAAAAATATACAGTAGTACTGCTATTATTATTTTTTATGTTCAATCACTGATAAAAGTCTTGTAAATTAGGTTCAGTCTTTAAACAAACCACAGAGAAGTTCCTCTGTTTTTTTGCATTATTTTTCCAGTAAAGTATACAGAAAATCATAAGAAAAAATGATAAATTAAATTTTTTAAACAATACAATAAAAACTAAAAACCATGGCTATTCCTCAAAGATTAGATAATTTCAATTTAAATATATTTCAGGCAAGACTGGCATTTGTAATAAACAACTATAGCACATGATTCAATCCCAAATATATAAGCTAAACAATGAATTACTCAATTGCAGAGACATGTGGTATAAAGGCACTACTAAATGGAAACATAAGGAAAAAAAAATCGCAGTTGATATACTACATGAAAAATTAAGATATAAAAAAGGAGATCTCAAAGAAATAAAAATTTAGTGGTTATGAAATAATGTACATTTCCTATTTTTTTTCAAAACAGATGTCTCCAAAAGCATGCATTTATTGCATAAGAACATTACATTACATTGAACCCAGGTCCAGCTTGTGTGGCTCAGTGGATTGAGCATCATCCCATGGACTGAGGGGTCCTGGTTCAATTCCCAGTCAGGATACATGCCTGGATTTCAGGCTCGATCCCCAGTAGGGGGTTTGCAGGAAGCTGCCAATGGATGTTTCTCTCTAACATCAGTGTTTCTATTTCTCTCTCCCTTCCTCTCTCTCTAAAAAATCATTAAGATAAAAAATATATTAATCCCAGAATTAAACCATGGCTATAAAAGGCACTGAGGAAACCACTTTACATATCAAATATTTTTAGAAAAAACAAATGGTCCACATAAATTATGAGATATTATTTAATCTAAGCTCTGTATTATGCTCATTCATCTTTCTTTTTCTTCATTTTTAATGTATTTATATATAATATATATACACACACATATATATAGTATGTGCATATAACTATATTTGCATTATATTTTATTTTGAATTTTTACATATGCTTATATATTTATATATTTTCTCATATCAAATATTTGCATATGTTTAGATGACAGAAAAGAGTAAAAAATTCACAGCAAATTCTACACATTAGATAGAAATAGGTGACACATGAAGGATTTTTTGATTTATTAAAATAAAAATATATTACTTGTATAGTTAAAAATGTTATAATAAAGTTTCATGAATAAACACTGAATCAGGAAACAAATTTTGGTATACCAACTACCATAAAGATTCAAATGTAATATGGTTAATATGGTTATTATTTGCCCACTTCTAACATTATTTATAAAATTAATAATTTTAGATTATTTTCATCAGAATTTGGAGGGATACTCTGAGTTTTCTGGTAGAGCTCCAGGCTAGAAACGTAGAGACTTGATAATCCAGGAGTAAGCAAAATATTAACACCTAGCTTGCATTTTTGTTTATGTATTTAAAATTACAACTCTATACTTATAGGTAACCCTCATTTTAATGACTGTATCATGATTTCCATAGGTGATATTTGGGGTCTTTGCAATAATTTTTCTGCTTTATTAATGATTCTGGTCATGTAGGAAAACCCAAACCCAAGAGGTCTATAAATATTGTAGATTATGGATTGAAAAGTAGTTATATTTATTATATAATAAATAAGTAAAGAGCAAAAAATCCCTTATTTTCACCATCAAGGTAAAAAACAATGAGATAGAAAACAGTAAATATATTCTTAAGTTACAGAGAGGCAAGTGGAAAATGTTCAAGTGTTTCCATTAAACCTAAAATCTTAACTCTCAAAGGAGGAAACCCAGAAATAAATTGATCCACTTGAAAGAACTGCAAAACATCTTTGGAATTGGATGATTACAGATAATACTGATAAGGGAGTAGTGGGTAGACAAAAAGAGAAAGATAAACAGTAATGCATGAGGTGCCATTACTTACTAAAGATAAAGGAATTGTCTGAAAGTGCATATACTAAAAATTGATAATACTGTGAGTTCATGCGTGCATGTGTTTGTTTTTCTAGACAGAAGACTGCATAATCTTGCTCTGAAAAAACTTACCATTCCAAGAGAAAAGACTTGGAAAAAACTTGATTGAATTGCCCAGACAGTGCCATAAGGGATAAGTAAAAGGTAGAGGAATTGAAAGGGAAGAAATCAAACTACCAATATCTCTGCAAGTAATAGGACCATACATAGAAATGCCATAAAAAATAGACAAGTTATCAAAATTAATTGAATTCCACATGATAGCCAAATATAAAATACATGTTAAAAAATCAACAACAAAAATATCAACAGACTGTAAAATATTGAAAAAATACTATTCTGTGAAGGAATTTAATCTGTAAAATATGGGGAAATCAAACTAAAAGAATGCATGTATGGGATCTTAATGTAAAGACATTTAGAATGTATATAATGACATTAAATAATTTTTTTATTTAAAAAAATATTTATTTGAATAAATAAATATTCAATCTTATCAACAGGAAGATGTAACATTAAAAATTAATTTCCCCCCCAAAATCTACCAGTGAGATGAAATCTCAATTAAAATTCTCATGGTTTATTTATTTATTTTTTTTAATTTTTTTTATCCTCACCCAAGGACATTTTTGCATTTATCTTCAGATAGAGCGGGAGGGAGAGGAGGGAGAGAGAAACATCAATGTGTCTGTCTGAGAGAGGCACATTGACTGGTTGCCACCCACACGACCCCAACTTGGGCCAGAGGCAAACTGCAACTGAGGTACATGCCCTTAGTGGGAACCAAACCCGGGACTCTCAGGTCCACAGCCGATGCTCTAAATGCTGAGCCAAACCAGCCAGGGCTCATGGTTTATTTTTTGAGGAGAACTCTTTTAATTCACTCTATACTTCACGAGTTTAATTTTCAAATAGCAATTGTGCCTACTGTTTAAAAAATTAGAAAATCATTATGTCAATAAAATAACAAAACTAAGAAAAATGCATATCAAATATGTTAAGAATGTAACAAAACAGGAATTTCTGAAGAATGTGAGGAAACAAGAATTTTTATTCCTGTAGGTAGTATTGTAAGTTATGTGGCGTTTTATAGAAAATAAACAATATTTAGTGAAAATAAATGTGTAGAATCTTTGAAACACACCTACTGAAATAACCCACTCTTGAGTGGGCATCTAAAACAAGTTATCACAAACATTTGTGGGATTACATATTCAAGAATGTTCATTCTGAATTATTCATAAAGAGGAGAGGAGTGTAACCAATGAATGCCATCATAAAAAAAATGAATATGTGAGCCTTGGCTGGTTTAGCTCAGCGGTTAGGGTGTCAGCTCATGAACCAATGAGTCATGGGTTCAGTTCTGGTCAGGGGCACATACCTCGGTTGCAGTTTGGTCCCCAGCCCTGGCCAGCATTGTGTGGGAGGCAACCAGTAGGTGTGTCTCCTCACAGTGATGTTTCTCTCTCTCTTCTTCTCTCTTCCTCCCTCCTACTCTCTCTGAAGATAAATGGAAAAATATCCTCAGGTGAGGATTAAAAAAAAAAAAAATGAGTAAGTGAAATATGTGGTGGCCTACCAGAGACAATATGCGAAGAACTGAAGAGTACTCTTAATTTAACTCTGAAACTGAGTATTCTTAATTTAACTCTCAACATTCTGGCAATCTATTTCATTAACATCATAAGAATGGGAATGAAAATATTCATATTTAGAATAACAATGTCTTTTTAAAAAATTAGTTTTCTCTAAAGACAAAGAAAATTTAATTCATGTGAACTTTAAAGGTATATGCCTATTTATTGTTCCATTTGAAAATGTGGCTCACTGGTTGAGCATCGACCCATGCACCAAGAGGCTGCAGGTTCAATTTCCGGTCAGAGCACTTGCCTGGGTTGTGGGCCCAATCCCCAGTGAGGGGCATGCAGGAAGCAGCCAATCGTTGTTCTCTCTCATCTATGTTTCTATCTCTTTCTCCCTCTCCTTTCCTCTTTCTGTAAAATCAATAAAGAAAAAATATTTTAAAAAAGAAAGAAAATGTTGCATCTGCGGTATCTAAAACTAAATTTAGACCAGTAATTCATGCAGTTTTACTGGGACTGGAAGTCAAAGTTCAGATTTCTAATATTTGTGACTTCTTAAAGTGAGTCTGGCAAGAGATAACTAAAATTTAGCAAAGTGTTGCTATATATGCACTGACTGGCACAGATATCAATAATTAACTGTTGTAAAGTTTATTTTCGAAGAGTACATAACAGAAATTGGTAAAAATATAACTGGCATATTTGGTCCTGTAGGAAAATAACACAAAATAATTAGAAGATAATGAAAATTTTATCAAAAATAAATTATTGTACCACATTTTCTGGAAGGAACAAAATGTGTAAAAGATAAATTCTTCAGCAAAATAGACAAAGAGCATCAAATGGTTTCAGAATGTTCTACAACTGAAGATTTAAAGGTATAAGTCTTTAAGGAAATAACTGATGCCTAATCAATTAAAATTCAATATGTCCAACCCTTTTGTGCCCTTCAGTAGGAGCTTTAATGTGTGTTAGGATTGTTTAAGCCATTGTTTATCCATGTCCTTAATGAGGGACATTT
Organism: Molossus molossus; assembly: GCF_014108415.1. Lineage (NCBI taxonomy): Eukaryota > Metazoa > Chordata > Mammalia > Chiroptera > Molossidae > Molossus > Molossus molossus. Next base: position 40,589,036 of record NW_023425403.1, on the reverse strand, counting down.
GTTTTCACTTTATTTGCAAGTCAGCAGGACTTACCCGAATGGGCTACAGATCTATTTTATTGGTTTTAGATTTGCTCTGAATTGAATTTAGCGTGTCTATTAACTTATTTAGCTAACGATCTCTAAATGCAAAATCTATTTACTTTCTTTGTTGCATGAACGTCACTTTATATACTGCATATAAAATTAGTAAAGGATGGCTCCTTGCACAACAGCAAAAGCAAGGTCATTATATTACCATTATTTTTTTAATTACTTTTTTTAACCATTTAAAATTAGATTTAAAAAAAAAAAGAGTAGTGTGAACAATTATGTTGAAAGAAACCAAAATCTGCAAACACAATTCATTTTATTTTTTAAACATCATCTCTGATGTCCTCAAAGGAAAGATGTTACTTACAAAGTTCCCACAGAGATTTCACATACTAATTCAGGTCAACAAGGCACATAAAACAGGAGTTGGGACCTGTGCTTAGCTGTCTTCCCATTTAGCTTTCTGGAGCCAGCTGTGGTCTCTGAGATTTTAAATCCACCCGACTTTTGCAATACACAAGGGTCCTCATGAGCTGCTGCTGTGTGTGTGACTTTCCGTACTCTGCAAGTGAGGCGTTTAAGGGGCAAGGTATTTATTTCTCCTCTGAATGGATTACATGTGATCAAACCATCAGTGATAACATTTCCTTTGCACGAGGCCTTTTTAAAACTCTGTGCACTTTTGTGGGCACTGCTGAGACTCAGTTCCATGACCTCAGGTCAGAGACCTCCCTGCCCTGAGGAGTTATATTGAATAAATAAATTAATGCTCAGTTAATAGGACATCTAACTTAAGGGGAACATTCTGATTTCTAGATCATGCCTGTCACCTTAGGAGTCACAGAAATATCTGAGCATTACTGCATATAAGCTTTAACTAAAGTCTACAGTTATTACTTCCCTGTTTCTGAACACTTGAATGTGAACATTTTTATTGCAAACAGAAAAACTTTTTGTGGTTTTCTTGCCAACCTTTTGCAAGATTTGTTTATGCTTTTATTATTTGTTTCTTTTTTTAATTTTTATTGTTGAAAGTAATACAGATATCCCCCCCTCTTTTCCCCTATTGACCCCCTCCTCCCCACTCAAACCCCTCTTGCCTGCTGCAAATACAATTTCAATAATAATTGATAATATGGTAAACAAATATTTTGCAATGATATTTAATCATGTTATATTTATATGTAGTTGTGTTTCATAATGAAATCTATTTAAAAGCTGGACAGCTGATATAATAAGAAAAATAAGATATTAAAAACTTCATATTTTGTTTATATATATTACAATGTAAAAATATTGGGAAAATATAAAGCTTAATATATTAGACAGTTCTAAATTCTATGTCTTCTAAATGAATATATTTTTGACATTTAAAGATTGTATAAGTAGCTTTCCCTCAGGTGACAATCACAGAAGAGCTAGTCACACAACAGATATTTACATTATATCTTATTAAAATTTCATTATTTTAAATAAATCCTTTACCTCCTTATTAAGATGAATAAGTACTTATTAATTTTATGTAATAATTCAATATACAAACTACAGGAGAGAAAAATAATCTTTGCTAGTTGTCATTTATTTATTTATAGATGTTTCCTAACTTTTCAGAGAGTAACTAATTCTATTGTCACTAAAAACTGAAAATTGTATTGTTTAAGACATAGATGAAATCCAAACACTCTTGTTTGTTTAATTAATTGTAACATCCTCAATGATATGTCACTTACATTTTTCTTCAACTTTTTTTCACTAAGTGAATATAGTTAGACAAGTTATCAAATATTAATATTAAAATATTTTATATGCTGTCATATCCAAATGAAAATTAATCTTTGTAGGTTATTTTGAAGTCAAAGTAGCTAACATGATGTCTCTGCATCTTCAGAAACAACTGAAATTAACATAGCATTTGCTTTTTCATACACAAAATTATATTGTATAAAACACCTTAATCAAATGCATGAAAAGTAAATATGGAAGATTTAGAAAGAATTATTTTATACTGCAAATTTAAAGTAGGACTAAAATGGAGAGATGAAGAAAAGAGAACATGTACAAATTATGCATAAATCCATGGAAATTTTAAATATCTTTTTGGTTTTTGCAAAAGTACTTCAATTTCAGGTACAATGTGACAGACACAAATAAATAGGTATACATATCTATAACAAAATGTATGGCCCAACTCAAAATTTAGGCTAATGGTTATCATCAAACAGAAAAATAAGGAATAGCTAAAAAATTAAATAAGGAGGATGAGAAAGAAGAGAGATCAATGTCAAAACCCAATAATAAAACAAATTATCTATTGTATATGCCAAAGAGAATATTAAACATGATTTATAAAAATCATGCATACTGAACTATAAAGTGAATATTTTGATAAAACGTCTGATAAGGAGTACTGAGATATTTGTCTGAGTAGAGGGGGAATGTCTCAGTAGAGGGAACAAAGTTCCCTAACCAGGAAGAGAAGGTATTCATTCCAGAAAAGGGAAGGAGAGGAGGAGGAGGAGAATGCAGAGAAGACAGAAGAAGGGAAACATGGTAAACAGCGTAGGAGAAGCAATAGTAGCAGGAAATAGTAGCAGAAGAAAAAGGAAGAGGAGACAAAAGATGAAGATAGGAGAAGGGAAGGGAGAGGAGGAAGAAGACTCGGAGGAGGAAAAGAAGGTGAATGAGAAGAAAGGAGAGGAGAAGGCATCAATAGGAATGAGAAAATGGGCATGACCATAGATGCAAAGAGATTTTTAATTATGTGAGAATATTGTTATATTTTGTAAAAAAAAATTTTGTATTCTAGCTAAGTAAATTTTATGTTCTAGATAAGTAAAGCTGGATAATTGAAACAAATAACTGCCCCAAATATATGGCAAATGATGGAAAGAGTCTGTCATAACCTTCACACTGAATTTAAACAAAATCTATACAAAAGAAAAGAAAAATATTAGGTCACACAAAAATAAATACAAAAATAATAACATATTTAGCTCAATAATACATTGAAGTAATAAAATACCAAGCCTCAGTAGAAAGTAGAACATGAATATAAAGTTTTTCACACTAAAAAAGTTAATGCAGTTGATGTATTAATAAATTGGAGAAAAACATGATAATGTAAATAGATAAAAGAAACATATTTCATAGTATTCAACACTTATTTCTGGTGAAATTCTTTTAAAGAAATGAAATAGGCTCAGCTCTTGTGGTTCAGTTGGTTGAGCATTGTCTCATGCACCAAGAGGTCATCAGTTCGATTCCAGTCAGGGCACATGCCTGGGTTGCAGGCTCGATCCCTATTAGGGGGAGTGCAGGAGGCAGCTGATTGATGTTTCTCATCAGTGTTTCTATCTTTTTCTCCCTCTTTCTTCCTCTCCCTCTTTAAAATCAATAAAAAGATATTTTTAAAAAATAACAAAATAGAATTTCTTTAGTTTGATAAAAAGTAATCTATTAGACACCAACACTAAATATCTTCATAATGTTAAAATTGTATGTGTGTATATACACATAAGAAACATTAATACAGTTAAATAAAAGGCTCATGTATATCAATAAAAATAGAAGAGAGATAAACAAATCATAGAATAATATAATGTACAAAATACATATATAATTTTATATAACTATATATTTAACATTAAAACTGCCTTGCTAGTGATCCACTAATGTCTCATAAATATGAGTAGCTAATAGATTGATATGGTTGACATCATATCACCATAACTGGATATAATTGAAAAAGATCAATACTACACTGTTTCTCTTCGTGAGAAGTTAAATATTTACTGCTAATTTGACATAAATTTTCCACTTTTAGTGAAAGTGAAATGCGCATTCCGTAATCATCAACATCATTATCATATCGAGAACTAACATTTATTGGACTTTGACTCCAAGCCAGCTCTTGTTCTATGAGCTAAATATTTTTTATGGTAAATATATGAATTAGGTATCAAATTTTCTAACATTGTAAAAAGGAAACTTAGACTCAAATGACCTTAATTTGTCCAAGATCTTACATATAGCAAATGGTGAAGCCAAGTTTCAAAAGTAGGTACTAATTTTTTAGCACCAAATTTGCATCTCCATAACAGACCTCTCCTCTGTAACACAAACTTATATTTCTGACTACCTCTTTGATATCACCTCCATGAATATCCCCCCAAAAATGTCAATTATGTTATGTTCCTTATACAATCATGTAATTTCTTTTTTATTATTATTATTATCCTCACCCGAGGACATTTTTCCATTTTTTGTTCAGGTAGAGTAGGAGGGGGAGAGAGGAACATCGATGTGAAAGGAACATATCGAGTGGCTGCCACCCGCACGACTGACCAGAGCCGGGGACAAACTGCAACTGAGGTACATGCCCTTAGCGGGAACCAAACCTGGGTCTCTCAGGACCACAGGCCAACGCTCTAACCACTGAGCCAAACCGGCCAGGGCTACAATCATGTAATTTCTAAGTAATTTAATATCCTATGCTTTTTCAGTTTCATATCTTTCACAGATACACCGTCAGTTCCCCCATAAATAATCCATTACAAAGTAATGTCAGTCACTTAATAAATATTACTTTAATGCTTTTCTTTGCACATATATCAACACTTTTCTAAATTTTACTTATCTCTTGCCTGAACTAATGAAATAGCTTTCTAATTGGAGTCCTACACCTCTCTGGTACTCTCCAATATACACTTGGTAATAAAGACAGAGAATCTAATTATTACACTCAAGATTTCCAAACTGAATATATATTTTTAATATGTTTTTATTGATTTTTTTAGAGAGAGAAGAAGGGAGGGAGAAATAGAAACATGTGGAGGATGTGGAAGAGAAACATTGATCGACTGCTTCCTGCACGCCCCCTACTGGGGATCAGAGCCCACAACTGGGGCATGTACCCTGACCAGGAATTGAAGTAAGACTTCTCAGTCCATGGGAGGACGCTCAATCCACTAAGCCACACCAACTGGGCCCAAACTAAAAATATTTAAGTAAGACACAAACTTCTGTTGTTTTCTGTATTTTTCTATGGTACTTGAAATATGTCACTATTTTATAAAAGTAATAAAATAAAATGATTAGAGGATAATAGAAGTGATTCCAAAATCAAGTATAAAAAAAGAATTAAACACTCTATCCCAAATCAACTTTATTTGAATTCTAGTTGTTGAATTGAATGGCTTCTGCTATGACTTAACTTTCAGTCATAACACAACCTATAAATGCTTGACAGGAGAGAGAATGAAAATCTAGCCTTCTAGAGAACTTTCAGGAGACTAATTTTAAATGAAAATTATTTATAATAATAGGTCTGTGGTAGATATTTCCTATAAACTTTTTAAAAATTTTTTTCAAAATGTAGTCATGTAGCTTGCTATCATATATTTTTTAATATAAATTTTCATTCTGGCCCTGACTGGTATGGCTCAGTTGGTTGGGCATTGTCCCATGCACCGACCAGTTCGATTCCCCATCAGGGCACATACCCAGGTTTCAGGTTTGATCCCTGGTTGGGGTGTGTATGGGAGGCAACCAATCAATGTTTCTCTCTCTGATAGATGTTTCTCTTTTTCTCTCCCTCTCCCTTCTTCGCTCTTTAAAATCAATAAAAACATACATTTTTTAAACTCTCATTGTATATTATAAATGTGTGTTGTTCTTTCATTTCTATTTTCTCATAATTTCCAGCATAGAGACAATGAAATAAATCAATGCCATGGCACATTACGAAAGTGGTGTATAATCAATGTGTAAAATATTATTGTAAATCTTTCTTCCTAATTTTGATACAGTTGAGGTATTGGGGAGCATGGTTTGCTGAATAATGTCCCCTAAAAAATATTGTTGCTCTAATCCCCAGTAACTTGTGAATTTTACTTTGAACAGTACAGCATAAAAGGACACTGCAGATGTGAATAAGATAAAGACTTGAGGTGGGGAGTGTCTTGGATTATATGAATGGCCCCTAACTGCTATAGCAGTGTTTTCTCTTACAAGATGGAGACAGAGGGAGATGATTTGACACATGTAGAAGGCAGTTTGTCGGTGGACAAAGAGACTGGAGTGATGTGGTCACAAATAAATGATTGACTGGCAGCCGACAGAAACTGGAAGAAGCAAGAAAAGAACACCTCTCTGCGTCCTCTAGAGAAAATTTAGTCCTGCTGACACCTTGAACTCAGCCTAATGAAACTGGCTTCGGACTTCTGGCCTCCCGAACGGAAAATAATTTTCTTTGCTTTAAACCACCAAGTCTGTGGTCATTTGTGAGAGCAGTCATAGGAAAGTTATACAGGAAATAAGCCCAACTAAATTGTTGATGTCTCATTAGTTAATTTTCTTAAGTTTTCTCAGATCGTCAATACTATCAAAATAACTTAAAGTTACATTTCTCATTTATTATTCACTTATCTAGTTCCCTCTGTTGCACATCTTTGCCTATATAATATCAGCAATATAAATTTCAATGCAAAATAAATATCAAGTACTTGATGTGTGAGTTTGTTTCAATTGTTCTAAAAATTACTCTTGAAAGTTAATAATTAAACTTGTATTTTGTAGATTGCTATTATAGTTAGGATATTGTAGATATTCTAACAGTGATATCGAAATAAATAAATAATTTGTGTCTTAATCATAAAGGTGTCTTTATGTATTTTGTATTAAATGTATTTTTCAAAGGTGCTCTTTCTAGCAATTACAGACTAGACTGTTTCTTTTTTTTTTTTTTTGTTACAGATGTTTCTCCTTTTTTCCCCATTGACACGCTCCTCCCCTTCCCCCCCACCCTATCCCCGGCTTCATTGTCCATGTCCAGACTAGACTGTTTCAGATGAACCCTCCTACTGATCTTTACCATAAAACCAGGACAAAATATTTTCATCTATTTGAAAACATAACAGAGTTAATAAGGTAATTAGGATTTTTAAGATAAAAAGAAAATCCAAGAAAAAAAGAAATAAAAAATGGTGGTCAAAGGATTTGGTTATTTGGTTCTGGCCCTGGCCAGTTTGGCTCAGCGGTTACAGCATCGGCCTACGGACCAGAGTGACCCGGGTTCCGTTCCTGCTAAGGGCACGTACCTCGGTTGCAGTTTGTCCCCGGCCCAGGTGGGGTTGTGTGGGGGGCAACCAGTCAATATGTCTCTCTTACATTGATGTTTCTCTCTCTCTCTTCCCCCTCTCTCCTTCTCACTCTATCTGGAGATAAATGCAAGAATGTACTCGGGTGAGGATAAAAAAAAGGATTTGGTTCTGGATTTCTCCTTTAGCTGTTTGAATACCCCAAGAGTTGAGAAGCAGAGAACTAAGCAGATATTTTTTAAGAATAAAAAGTCTGGGAATAAAAATGGAATTCATCTATGCTAGTCTTGAAGGCCCTAGTGAATACTCCAAGTATTCAGGATTATACCTTACAAAGATGTTAACCAGACCACACAGTACTGAAGCTCGGTACTGAGTCATTCTAATCCCTGATGATTAAGATGGTCTGGCTTAGTAGTGTGCCTAGCCGACTGCATGCCAGAACAAAATGTGAACTGAATCAGAAAAAAAAAAATCATTCAAAACCACACATTATATCCACGTTTTCATTTATATTTTATTTTGTCTCAATAAACTAGAAATAGAAGGAAACTTCCTCAAACTAGTAACATTTTTACAATTCTTACATCATATTTAATAATGAAAGACAGAATGCTTTTCTAAAATCAGAAAAATGTAATGGATGTCTGAATTAACCATGTCTAGTGAACATCATGTGGAGTCCCTAACCCATGAATAAGGCAAAAAAAAGACAAATACAATCTCTGCAGATTGAAAATAAAGTACAAAATTTGTTTTCAAATTACATAATCTTCTATATAGAAAATCATTAAGAATTTATGTAAATACTGCTTGAATAAGTGCATTTATTAAAATAACAAAGTACGTCCAGCCAGTGTTGCTCAGTGGTTGAGCATCTACTCATACACCAAGAAGTCACCGGTTCAATTCCCAGTCAGGGCACATGCCCAGGTTGTGGGCCAAATCCCCAGTGGGGGGGCATGCAGGAGTCTGCCAATTGATGTTTCTATCTCTATCTCCCCCTCCTTTACTCTCTCTCTCTAAAATCAATAGAGAAAAAAAAAAATAAAGTAACAAAACACAAGATCAACAAGCAAAAATCAGCTGTATTTTTATAAAATAGTGAAAGACAATTAGAAATTAAAATAAAAATACACGAAGATGGTGGTATAGGTAAACGCAGTATCGTGTCTTCCCACAACCACACCAAAGTTACAACCAAACTACAAAACAACCATCATTCAAAACACCTGAAATCAAGCTGAATGGAAGTCCTACAGCTACGGAATTAAAGAAGCAGCCACATCCAGACTGGTAGGAGGGGCAGAGACGGACAGGCTGGTCCCACACCCACATGTGGCAGATAAAAATCAGGAGGTCACCTCGGCTGGGAATGTCCTCCCTGAGGACTGAGGGGTCCCTGTCCCACATCAGGTGCCCTACTCAGGGTTCCAGTGCCAGGAAGAGAATCCCCATAACTTCTGGCTGGAAAAACCAGCGGGAACTGAGGCTCAGGGAGGCTGAGGCGGCTGGAGCCCCAGGCAGCTCCTCTTAAAGGGCCTGCACACGGACTTATCAGACTCACTCCCTCTAAGCTTGGAGGGGAGGCAGCTCGAGGGGCGCCAGAGACATACAGGGAAGAACTGACCTGTTTGGCATTGGAGAGAGGGCTGGAGAGGGGGTTTTCTCAGGGACAAACGTGCTGTTAGAGGCCTTTGTTCCTTGGTGAGCCCTTCCCTAGGACGGCAGACAGTCTCCATATCTGGGACTCCAGCAACCTGGCTCACACTGTTTGCCCCGCCCTGATGATTTCCTGAAGCCCCGCCCCACCCAACTTTCAGGCCCACCCAAGCTGTTGCCAGTTGCTTGGCCATAGGATTGGCCTGTCTTGGATCCTGCTTCAGGTTTTCCTAGATTCTTTCAAACAAGCAGCATCTGGTCTCAGCTACCCCCGTACCTTCCATTAATTAATACATAGGATCAAACACAGAGAGGCATTCAAAATGAGGAGACAAAGAAACAGGTCCCAAATGAAGGAACAGAACAAAACCCCAGGAAAAGAACTAAGCGAAATGGAGTTAAGCAACCTAACAGATGCTGAGTTCAAAATACTGCTTATGAAGATGCTCAATGAACTTAGAACCTCAGTGAACTTAGTGAGGGCCTCAAGAGTATAAAAAAAGGACCAGTCAGAAATGACAGAGGCACTAACTGAAATAAAGAATAATTTACACAGAGTCAATAGTAGAGTAGGTAAAGCCAAGAACAAACCATTGATTTGAAAAATAAGGAAGCAAAAAACACCCAATCAGAATAGCAAAAAGAATCCAAAAAAATGAGGATAGTGTAAGGAGCCTCTGGGACAACTACAAGCATGCCAACATTCACATCTTGGGGGTGCCAGAAGGAGAAGAGAGAGAACAAGAAATCAAAATCCTATTTGAAACAATAATGGCAGAAAAATTCCCTAACTTGGTGAAGGAATCAGACATACAAGTCCAGGAAGCACAGAGAGTCCCAAACAAGATGAACTCAGGAGGTTCACACCAAGACACATCATCATCAAAATGTAAAATGTTCAAGACAAAGATAGAATCTTAAAAGCAGCAAGAGAAACGCAGCTAGTTACCTACAAGGGAGTTCCCATTAGGCTGTCAGCTGATTTCTCAAAAGAAACTTTGCAGGCCAGAAGGGAGTGGCCAGAAATATTCAGAGTGATGAAACACAAGAACCTACAACCAAGATTACTCTATCCTGCAAAGCTATCATTTAGAATCGATGGCCATATAAAGAGTTTCCCAGACAAGAAAAAATTAAAAGAGTTCATCACCATCAAACCATTATTATATGAAATGTTGAAGGGTCTTCTTGAAGAAAAAGATAAAATATATGAACAAAGAAAATGGCAATGAATACATATCTATCGACAATGGAATCTGCAAACAAAATGAACACGCAGAACAGAAACAGTCTCATAGATACAGAGACTGTTTTGTTGGTTGCCAGATGGGAGGGGGGTTGGGGGAATGGGTGAAAAAGGTGAAGGGATTAAGAAGTACAGATTGGTTGCTAGACTGACAACCCTCAAAGGGAAGGGATTGGGGGTTGGAAAGAAATAAACCAAAGAACTTATATGCATAACCCATGGACACAGACAACAGTGTGGGAGAAGATGGGGTGGGGAGGAGGGAGCAGGGAGGAGGGGGGTCAGTGAGCGAAGAATGAGGAACATCTGTAATACATTCAACAATAAAGATAAAAAGAAAAAGAAAAATAAATAAATAAAATAAAAAATACACAATTTACCATAGCATAGAAACATGAAATGTTGAGGGCAAATCAAACAAAATATTTGCAAGATTTGTATGAGATAAAAAATTGCTGAAAAAATTTAAAGAAGACCTACATAAATGGAGAAATATATGCAACAATAACAATATTTAATATAGTTTAGAAGTCAACTTTCTGAAATTATTCCATAGACTCAATATCATGCTAAAGTCCCAGAAGACATTTTTGGAGACAGGATAAGTTGATTCCCAAATCTATATGAGAAAACAACAAAACTAACAAAGCCAAAATAATTGGAAGAATAAGAATTTTGGAGTACTCACCCTATTTAATTCATATGTTACCATAAAGCAATCAAGGGAGTGCTATATTGGCATAATTATAGGCATATAACAATAGAAAAATAGATAATACAGAGATCTATACATATATAGTCAATTAATTTTGTAAATGGCAAGATAAAATTCAAGATAAATGACATATCCACAAGTAGTGTTTATAGAACATCTATTCATGATAATCCCAAACAGGAATCAACTCTAATGTCCGACAATTAGGGAATCTGTGGTAAGTCAAAGCATGAGAATTTTTCTGATCAGTAAGAGAATCAACTGCTAATAAAAGCAATAATATGAAAAAACATTATTGTAAGAATTATACTAAGTAAAATAAGCTAGAGAAAAAGGCTATATAAAGTATAATTTAAAATACCGACATTATGAGAAAAATAAAATTACAGAGCTAGATGAAGGGGGGAGGCTGGAGGGGACTCAGAGCACAGAGACATGAGAGAACTTCCTGCTCAATGTCAATACTCTGCATCTTGATTGTGACGACAGTTACATGACTGTGTACATTTATTAAAACTGATCGCACTCCACACATAAAAGGTTTAATGTTATTATATTTTATTTATGACAATAAATTTTGCTTAAATACAGAAAAGTAAGCCAAAACATATACAAATATTTGCAATATTTATCTCTAACAAAAGGCTTTTATCTAGAATATATTAAAATACTCATTACTAAATAATAGAAAACTATACCAAAAAAGGAAACAATCATTAAAAAGGAAGCAAAATGATATCAAATTTAACTCAGAGGCATTTTAAAGAATTTAATAAATGCTGTAATAGTAGACATTAATAAAATACAAATAAGTATGTTGTAAATTGGCTCTTTGAATGACTAATGAGAATGACATTTCTAAGACAATAATAACCAAAAATATATAAAAATATAGAAGTTATCATGAGGGGAGGGGAGTGGGGGACACAAAGAGATTAACCAAAGAACATATAGACATATGTACATAGTCCATGGATACAGACAATAGTGTGATGAAGGCCTGGGGTGGGGTGGGGTTTGAGTGGAGAGGGGCAAAGGGGAAATACATGGGGGATACCTGTAATACTCTCAACAATAAAAAAAGAAATAGTGAGGGAAAGCAGACATACATAGTTTAAAAAAAAAGTAATAAATTATAGACCACCATAAATTTTACATGTATTAAATCTATACATGATTATATTATTTTAAAATTATACTATAAATGTTTCATCATTTTGATGAAAGTTACAGATTTCTAGAAAAATTAATTGAAAAACAGACATGAAGAAATTATAAATCATAATATCACTACATCTATTTAAGTATTTATAAATTCAATTAATATTCGTTCACAGAAATCTCCCAAGCCATGTCATTTTGCTGAGGATCTGTACTATTTTTAAATGTTATTTAACACTTCCAGGAACACAAAAGGAGAGGCCATTTCCAATAGTGTTGTATGAATTCAGTATAACCTTGTTTCTAAGCACGGACAAAGATGTTATAAAACATGAAAAATTACAGGACAATTATTTTGATGAACATAGATTAATATTCCTAAACAAAATATAGCAAATGATATGAAGCATTATTCAAATAGAGTTGTGACAATGGTTGTTTAGAATTAATTTCACATTTGAAAAATTAAACGACAAAATTCACCCCAAGAAAAATAAAAAATGTAAGGTCATTTAATACATGCAGATTAGGATTTCATAACATTTGACATCTATATTTGTTAAAAATTCAGCAAACTAGGAGTAGGAGGAAACTCTAACACTATACTACTACCTAATAGTAAAATGCTAAAATATTATCTTCTGAAAATAGAATGAACCAAGGTGGACTGCTACCATTCATTATATACCACATTATTCTAAATGTCTTAACCAGTATCTATGGCAGGAAAAGGACACACACAAAAATAGATATGTTCCTGGACTGGATAAGACTATAAATATTTTCAGCTACCATAATTGCATAAAAAGAAAATGCAAAATTGCTCTAATGATATAAAAATGCAATGTGAATAATTTCATGTGTCTGCACAGTGAGGATGTTGTCTTCTACAAAAAATAAAATCTGGTACCTGGTTTAAGAGACAAACCATGGAAGTTAGAGTCATTATCTGGGAATCTTCCCTTTTTCTTCCTAGAGAAGATTCCTTTATATTAGGAAAATTAGATTTATCTCCCTCTCTCAAAAGGAGAGGTAGGCATATGTCTAGGAATTTCTATATAAACTCCCAGATTCTTATTTTCAGGACCCCTGATAGGTGGCATCAGAAACCCCCTTCTCTGTGCAGTATTAACCATCTGGTTCTCATTAGCTGCTCTAAAGGAAGAGAATGGGGCTTAGGGACCCAATAAGATTAATACTACAAGTCTGATTCCATATACAGAAATTTCATGTTTGTTTTCATGAAAGCATAAATATAAAAAATAGATATTAAGAACATCTAATAGAAACTTTTAATAATTTAATTTAGCAAGCTTGCCATATGCAAGAAAGTATTAAAAACTGCATTTCTAACACTGTTTCTACATAGTTATTAGAATGATTAAAATCCAAAAAACCAGCTGGTTGGGATGTGGAGCAATAGAAACTCACCTTCATCACTGGTGGGAATGCAAAATGGTAGAGCCACTTTGGCAGAACATGTCACAGTTTCTTACAAAGCTAAAGTCTTATCACCTCAACCAGAAATCACACTCCTTGATATTTACTATATTATTTAAAAAATGTCCACAAAAAAAAGTCCTGAATATGAATATTTATAACAGTTTTATTTATAATCACCAAAAACTTGAAGCAACCAAGATGCTCTTCTATGGATAGCAAGCTCATATTATGGAATAAAAAGAAACTATCCTTGCCCTGGTCGGTTTTGCTCAGTGTTTAGAGTGTCGGCCTGTGGACCAAGGAGTCCAGGGTTCGATTCCGGCCAGAGGCACGTACCTTGGTTGTGGTTAGTCTCTGGTCCCAACTGGGGTAGTGTGGGTGGCAACCAATTGATGTGTCCCTGTCCCCAACTGGGGTCATGCAGGTGGTAATTAATCGATGTGTCTCTCTCGCATGATGCCTCTCTCTCTCTCTCTCTCCCTTCACTCTGTCTGTCTGAAGATAAACGTAAAAATATCCTCAGGTGAGGATTTAAAAAAATGAAAAGAAAAAGAAGCTATCCAACATGAAAAATCATGGATGAATCTTAAACCCATAATGTTAAATGAAAAATGCCAGTCAGAAAAGACTATATATTGTATTATTACAATTATATGGTATTCTGGAAAAAAGCAAAACTGTAGTGCACCAAAAGGCATATACTATATATACCAGTATATTTATAATAGCATTATTTTTATAGTCATTATCTAGGAAAAGAAAATGAGTAAACTAACAAACTAAATGTTCAACAATAGTAGAGTAGCTAAATAAAATGTGTTATGTTCATAGAATATAATCCTTTACAGGACCACACGGTATGAAAATAAACTAAAAATTGCCATATACACTGAAAGAATAAATCCATGAACATAATGCTGAGTGATAGAAGCCAGTCATAAAAGAACTCATCTGTATGTTTCCATTCATATAAAGTTTTAAAAGAGTCACAAGAGGCTCTGGCTGGTTTGGCTCAGCAGTTAGAGCTTTGGCCCACAGACCGGAGAGTCCTGGGTTCGGTTTCTGCTAAGGGCATGTACCTCGGTTGCAGTTTGTCCCTGCCCCAGTTGGGGTCGTGTGGGTGGCAACGACTCAATGTGTTTCTCTCACATTGATATTTCTCTCTCTCTTCCTCCCTCTCTCCCTCCTTCTCTATGGGAAGATAAATGCAAAAAAAAAAAAAAAAAATGTGAGGATTAAAAAGAGTCACAAGTGAGAAAAGGGGACTCTAGTGCACTGCTGGTGGGAATGCAGACTGGTGCAGCCACTATGGAATACACTATGGTGTTACCTCAAAAAATTAAAAGTTGATCTGCCATTTGACCCAGTGATCCCACTTCTAGGAATAGACCCTAAGAATCCTGAAACACCAATCAGAAAGAATATATGTATCCCTGTGTTCATAGCAGCACTATTTACAATAGCTAAGATCTGGAAACAGCCCAAGTGTCCATCAGTAGATGAGTGGATAAAAAAGCTGTGGTACATATATACAATGGAGTACTATGAAGCTGTAAGAAAGAAAGATTTCTTATCCTTTGATACAACTTGGAGGGACCTGGGGTGTCCTATGTGAAACAAACCAATCAGAGAAAGACAAATATGACATGCTCTCACTTATTTGTGTAATATAATGAACAAAACAAACTGATGAACCAATTCGATCCAGAGACATAGAAGTAGGGTATAGACTGACAAACCTCAGAAGAAGGGGGGGAGGGAAGAGATAAACCACAGTACTTATATACATATAATCATAACCAATGGACATAGACAACAAAGCTGGGGACGGGGCGGAGGGTGAGGGTATGGGGTGGGAAAGTGTCAATGGAGGAAAAATGAGAAACATTTGTAACAAAAATAAAGTAATGAAAATAATTTTAAAAAATAAATAAAATAATAAATAAATAAAAAGAGTCACAAGTGAACTGCAACATCAAAATGCGGGTAAAATGTTTCAATAGTCATAAAGCTGGCACATATTTCTTTTTGTATTTTTCTATATTTTATTTCAACAATATTCCATTTTAATCTTGATTCTAGACTACTGTTTTAAAAATTCCCCAATCCAATTTTTGCTGAATGTATAACAATGATATAAGTGATATATTACAAAGAATCAATTCAGAGCTTTAAGTAATCATTTAGATTTATGTATTCCAATACTGACTTTGGTGAATAGGGAAGACTGCAAAAGTGTCACCCAAAACAATGACTAGAGTTGAGACTGACTTCCCTCTGAACAGCACACAAGTAATGCAAACACCAGTTGTGAATACAGGTGATTGGGTACAGTTCGCAAATACTCCTTAGCTGCTCAAAAACAAAGGCCTCAAGTTTGTTGATCATTTCAGGTGGACATAGGGAGGAATCTGCAGAGACTTTTAGATAAACTGGCAAGCTACACTGTCTACTATCAGGCCTATGAAAATCCTATTTATTTGCTATTGGTGCAGTGGTATATACCTCCAAACTTCTGTATTTGGCTTTTTCCTTCACCACCAAACCTAAAACAGATCTAACAGTAGCCTACCATACTTATCATTTTAAAATACACGCAAATCAAACATATAATGCTGGCAGTGATAGAGTAATCTAAGAGGATACTCCATATTGTACATTCATTAAGGAGATATTCAGGACATGGAGTCAAAAATGCCCTGCTAATCATTAAGTTGTCAGTGTAAAGGTAAAGTAGGAACTATCTGTGAAGGTCAGGTTTCCGGCATGTATAAATTGCAGATAGTTTCACTGAAGTAATAAATACAGGAAGAAAAAAAGGCCTGGAAAATGAAATTAAGGAGAAGCCAAATGTAATTTTAGAATGTTAAGTTAGAGCTTCTAGAGAAATACCTAATGTATGCTGACAAAGACTTATGTTTCCTTCATAGTGAAATTATGTTCAATATAGGTTATTTTTGTTACAGGTATCTAATAATTTGCTTGGTAAATAAGAGATAAAAGAAGTATCATTGATTCTCTCAGACAGTGTAATTCTATCTGCTGTAATATTTTATTATTTCATTGTAAATATACATATGTCTTTCATTGTATATATTTCATATTTTATGTTTAATTCATTATATTACATTATTAATTGAAAATAAAATCTAAAAAATCATTCATATAGCTTATTTTTATAAAGCTCTGATTGATCTAAAAATATACTAATCTTTATACCGATGATGATACAGCCAACCCAAAAATATACTTATAGTTTCTAGGGGAATTTAGTCAAAGGGGTAAAATGTAGCTTGCTTGCTGAAGTCATTTCTTGGCAAGAAAAGCACCAAAATATATAGTAGGCATAAAGCGTTCTAAGTTTTACCAATATTTTCCCATTGGTGCACTAGCTAAATATTTTCTATTCAGCTCCAGACACAGTGGATATTACAAAACCATTTGAATATTCATTAGAGATATTTTGTTGAAGAACTTCTTTCCTTTTTTCATCTTGTCTTTACAAAAAGCATTTAACACATGCTTATTATGGGTTTCACTTTATGCTAGTCGTGACTGGAATGATGCCTAATATTCTCTGTCCTCAAAAGTTTACAGAAGAGATACAAACAAGTAAAATGCAATAGCATCACTATGTAAAACATGCTATTATAGTGTATTCTTGGGAATATGGGGAAATAGAGGAGAAAGAAACATAACAATGTGTGTGTTGGTATCTCAGAGGCTGTTGAGGATGAGAGAAACTTGTGATAAAAACAAAAAAATTAAGAGTTATTGGCAGATACAGCAGCTCATGTAGTCAACAGAAAGGAAGATAAAGAGTGACACATTTGGAGAATAGGAAAGTCACTGTGAATTTAACACAAAGTATAATAGTCTATAAAAGACTGGAAAGAGCCTTGGCCGGTTTGGCTCAGTGGTTAAAGCATTGGCCTGCGGACCTAAGAGTTGTAGTTTTGGTTCTGGTCAAAGGCACGTACCTGAGTTGCAGGTTCAATATCTGGCCCCAGTCGGGGTCGTTTGGGAGGCAACCAATCTATGTGTCTCTCTGACACTGATGTTTCTCTCTCTTTCTCTCTAAAAATTAAGGGAAAAATATCCTTGGGTGAGAATTAACAACAACAGAAAAAGACTTGAAAGATAAGCATGGGTAAGTTTATAAAGGAATATAAATAAAATCACACTACAATGTTTGGACCTTTCCCAGAGGGTAACAGAAGCTCTGAAATACTGTTATGTAGACAAGTGGAATAGAGATATTTGCATTTTAGAACCATTTTTATGTCTTCACTAAGAAGTAACACATATTTGTAGGACAAAAAAACAAAACAGCAGTAAGAGGATCTTGGAATCGTTGAGGGAAGCCAAGTGAACATGGTAACGGTGATGCAAATGAATAAACGGCAGGTAGGATGTACAAAAGTGAATGCATTGAACAAATAATTAGGGGATCAAATCAATGAAATGTACTAATTGGTTGGCTGTCTGTGCAATGACAGAGGGAGTTACGAACAGTTTGTGTAACTGGATGGAACAGGCATTCTCTGAAACAGGAAGCACAACATCGTAAGAGAGATTTGGGGAGAGGGTAACATCAGGTTGGCGGGTGTTAAGTTGTAGTCTCTTGGGAACTGCTTTATTTGTAGGCAGTTTAAATTATGGATTTAGGATAAGGAAAATAAATATTAACTACAGATAAAGATATGAGAAAAAGCAAACATATAGATTGTAACTGAAAAAAATGTATTTGATCATTGCCTAAGAATGATGCTCAAGTGAGATGAGGGTTAATTAAAGGCTAACAAGAGGAAAATCAGCAGAAAAGTGTCCAAAAGAGAAAGAAGATTGTATTATGGTCAAAACAGAACTAGAGGAAACATGGAAAATATCCAGGAAGGAAGAGTAACAATACTGTAAACAACAAAAATAATAATAAAAAATTTTAAATAGACAAAAATTACCCATTGGGTTAGAATTTCTAAGATCTTTGGTAAGTATGTCAATACCAGGTTCAACAGAATCATTCAGATAGAAACCAGACTGCATTATAATGAGAAATAACTGAGAAGCAAGGAATATGAAGGAAAATTATAGATTCCATTATATACAAAGGTTACTGGGAAAGGGAGGAATTTGGTAGCAGTAAGTAGAGTTGTCATGAGGCCAACGATTTTTCTTAGGTGTTAAGATGCAACTTGTGTTTAAATTCACATGTAGAAATAAAGGGGAAAGAAAGAAGTTAAAGATAAGAAAAAGAGGTAATTAGTAGGGTAAGATGTAGTAGGTTATTTTAACATGCAGTGTGTGCTGTGGTCCAGAAATATAGGCACCATCCTAAAGCTCATTAGATATACAGAATCTGAGGTTTCACCCAAGATCTGAATTCTTAGCATGATCCCCAGTAATTTGTATGGGCACTAAAGTTTCCTAAGCATTACTTTAAGTTCTTCAAAACCTGATTGTTTATTTATAGAGGCATTAGTCTTAAGTAGGAGAAAGGGTACAACTTCTATACTTACTAGGAAGAGACACAGATACAAATGTATTACAAATGCAGATGTGGATCAAGCAGTTGAGGAGTTTCCTTCTTGATCATTTCAACCACCTCGGTCATTTGCTGAATGTATAAAGAGGTGTGGCAGAGTTGTAGTGGAAAAACGTTCTAATGCTTGATGGAATAAAAGTGAGAAGAGATTAGAGAGATGTTATAATTTTAAGCCAGGTTTGAGGAATCAGTTAAAATTGGACACCAGAAATGTGTGATAGCACCAATCTACTATGACTTATTTTCTATAACAGCACTCAGAAGCTTTGGTATAAGGTAAAAGCAGGCAAGTAACTGCTGTGATTCAGAGTTGGAATGTGTGTGTGTGTGTGTGTGTGTGTGTGTGTATACACACACATATACATATACATATATATATATAATTGAGCATATTTGTAGAAAAATAGTTGATACAGAAAATTGTTTAAGGAAAGAAATGAAAACAAAGTGATTGGATTGATATTCATGACTGTAGTCAAGGGGCTGGAGGTTGATGAACAGAACAAATAATAGAATTAGATAACTGGAGTTAGCAGAAATAATAATTTAAGGACAAAAAATTTGAATTAATTTTTCCATGTGGAGCATTTCTGAATAATGACAAAGTATAGGTTACGATTATGAAAATTAGTTCCTGATGTACACTGACATTAAATACCACGTGAAAATATCAAGCAAATGAAACATCAGGATGTTAAATAGTGTATCCATTTGACTGTAGAAATCAATGTTATAAGTTGTCTCTGAGTAGAAAGACTGTATCAACTGCAAAGTTCTACAGTAAACAATGAACAAGAGCAGAAGTTAACAGAGGACAGTACTATGGCTTTTCACAAAATCTTGGCATTTTCATCTTTGTGATCCCCTTCCTCTGTTAAAATAATAAATAGATAAAAATTACATTTTAGCCCTGGCCAGTTTGGCTCAGCGGTTGGAGCATCAGCCTGCAGACCAGAGAGTCCCGGGTTCGGTTCCTGCTAGAGGCACATACCTCGGTTACAGTTTGTCCTTGGCCCCGGGTTGGTGTCGTGTGGGTGGTGACCAGTCAATGTGTCTCTCTCACATCGATATTTCTCTCTTTCTCTATTCCTTCCTCACTTTCTCCTGCTTTATCTGAAGATAAATGCAAAAATGTCCTCAAGTGAGGATAAAAAAAATTGTATTTTATAGCTTCATTACATTACATATTGAGATATTTTTTCAACCTGAAATGTCATTCCTGTGTCCTTCTGATTTTAACAGAATTAAAGCATTTCTGTGAGCCCCTAAAATTATTGTAGGCCCTCATAACTTTGCATAGTAGATAAGTTGGTCCCAAATAATTCTGTGCCTGTAAAATCAATTAGTTTGTGTGATTAATTTAAAAGAATATGAGGCTGAAAATGTTTGCTAGTTTATTGTTCTTTGCTTATATGAGTTTTCATTAGATTCTTTATCAATCAAAATTTAACTTTATTAATAAAAAGTTATTTGGACTTGAAAAATGATTATAGAAACTTCCATCTCTTTCTGGATACAAGCAAAGAACAGAAAAGTAAATTAAATACTTTTCAAAACATGATAGGAGGCAACAAAGGACTGTGATCTCTACAATACAGGAAACAACGTAGCTGAGCCATGTGTTTGTCCCAGCTCATTATCTTGAGACTGTTTCCAATCCATGATTCCAGGTAGAGGAATGGTAATGCCTCATGGACTCCTGGAGATGAGGAGAGAGATCTAAGAGTCTAGGGAGACACAGCCAACAAGGTGGAACACCAAGAGAAAATACACTACCCAAACATTAGCGATAAGTGTCTGGCACTCAAACAGAGCCCGAAATAAACTGATTCACGGAACACTAAATGGAGTACACAGAGGAACGTCTTCCCCCAGGAATGAGGAAAAACTAGGCCCTGACTGAGCATGGCCTAAGTAATGCCTACCAAATATTAAAAGTAATGCTTGGAAGTATCAAACTGTTCCCAAGTATCTTAACTACATCCCAGAAAAAATTATTCAAGAACATCTATAAGATTACAAATGAAGAACTTATACACATATTTATGCATAACCAATGGACACAGACAATAGTGCAGTGAAGGTGGTGGTGGGAGCCAGAAGGAGGATGTCAATGGGGAAAAAAACAAAGGGACATCTGTAATACTTTCAACAATAAAGATAAACATTTTTTTAAATGATTCAGTAAACAGGAAGGTAATAGTCACAAAGTTCAGCATTCAATAAAGTCTATCAGGCATGTGAAGACATAGGGAAAACTACACATAATAGAGAAATATTAATTAATCAGACCCAAACTCAAACTTAAATTATGAGACAAGGCTATTGTTTATTATGATTATATTCCCTTTGTCAAAATGTTTAGTAGAAAATATAAAGTGTACAAAAAAACTGAATCAAACTTCTGTTGAAATATATATAGTGTGAAAGAAAACTCACTGGATGAGTGGGTCTTCCAAAATGTTAGTACATTGTTTCCTTAAAAGCAACAGTAAAGCCCTAGCTGGGTGCTCAGTTGCTTGGAGCATTGTCCCGTACACTAAATAGTTGTGGGTTCGATTCCTAGCTGGGCATCATAAAGGAGGCAACCAATAGATGTTTCTCTCACACTCTGATGTTTCTCTCTCACCTTCTCTCTTTCTTCTTCTCTCTCTAAAAAAAAAAATCAATGAAAGCACCCAGCTGCTGTGGCTCAGTCGGTTGAGCATTGGCCCCAGCAACAGGAAGCTGCAGGTTCAATTGCAGGTCAGGGTCGATCCCTAGTAGGTGTGTGTGTAAAGCAGGAGGCAGCCGATTAATGATCCTCTTTCATCGATATTTCTCTCTCTCTCTCCCTGAAATCAATACAAAAAAATAATATGTTAAAAAAATCAATAAAAGCATATCCTTGAGTGAGGATTTTTTTTCAAAAAAAGCAACAGTAAAGAAAACTTTCAAAACAATCATTGCTAGGACCTCGAACCTAACCAAGAGCGTACAGCATGCAACAAATTGAGTGATATGCATTCAAGAAATACTACTGGAAGCTTCCAGTTTCTTGTTCTGCATGTACGGATCTG
Organism: Molossus molossus; assembly: GCF_014108415.1. Lineage (NCBI taxonomy): Eukaryota > Metazoa > Chordata > Mammalia > Chiroptera > Molossidae > Molossus > Molossus molossus. The sequence continues at coordinate 40,567,075 of NW_023425403.1, read as the reverse complement.
GGAAGTCACCACCCTGTCCTAACAAGTGAAAAACAAAGCAGACTGAAAAAATCAACACCTCTTCTTGGATCCACCAGAGAGGGAAGGACACAGGGAAAACCACTGCTCCCAAGATGAAAGACAGGTAAATACAGGGAGTCACAATTTGCTAGAGTATTGACTCACCTCAGTTACCAGTGCTGAGAACTGTAACTGACAAATTGCTAGAAGCTCAGCATGGGCAATTGTGAGACATTAACTCCAGGGTACTAGTGCCCCACAATATTGTGATATTTACTTCCAGGAGAACCACCAGGATCCCAAAGAATATGAAGAAAAGTCTCCTCATGCTTTGGGCAAGGTGAGGGGAAAGGAAAACTACTGAACCGTGGGGAAAACAGTGGAATTCCATGATATACCAGCCAGGGTCTGCCGCCATTTACCCACTGAACATAATGCACAGTAGTTATACCAGGGCTGTGCGGGCCATGAGTCCCTGCAGTTCTACTGTTTAAGTAGCTGGCTGGATTGAGAGAAGAACAAGAAAGTCACCATGTCCAGAGAAAATCAATGTCAAAAAACAATGGCAGCCCTGGCCAATTTAACTCAGTGGTTAGAGAATCAGCCTGCGGACTAAGCATTTGAGGGCTTGATTCCCAGTCAACGGCACATACCTGGTTGCAGGTTTGATCCCCGGCCCTGGTTAGAGTCATGTGGGAGGCAACCAATCCATGTGTCTCTCTCATTGGTGTTTCTCTCTCTCCCTCTCTCTCTCTCTCTCCCTCCTGCCCTTCCCCTCTAAAAATTGATGGAAAAATATAGTGAGGATTAACAACAACAAAAAAAGAACAATGTAAATATAACATTAGAATAGGTTGAATTTATTAATTTGTGTATACTTAATGATTTTGTATTTAAAGGCTAACTTGTATAGTTGGACACAACTCCGTTAAAAAACTTGACTGAAACTTGATCTTAAATTGTGATGGCTTAGATCCAATTAGGTTGAGATACTAAAAATGACTTAGAATAATAAAGAAGAAAAAATCCCAAAGGTTTAGGGAGATAGAAATGCTGAACTGTATTTATCATGTGCTCCTGTCACACCCACCTGCCTGATATGTCGTCCAACAGACCAAGAGTATATCCATGTCAGTAAAACTTAAGATTCACTCATGAGGCTGTGACATCATCCTCATGAACTCTGCCATAGATGGTGTGCAGATCATAAATGATGATGAGAAATGGCATCATTTGGACAGGTGACATGATTTCTATATGTATTATTAGATTCAGTGCAAAGACACTAAGTATGAGTACTTAATAATAAGAGAAAAAGTAAGCATAAATATAATAGGCAGCAAGAATTAAGTAGTGATCAAAATACTTTGACATAATCTTTGTGGTAGCCAATTAATGATAGATTACTAGCTATAAAATATGAAGTCAATATACTCAAATATTACTTAATATGTTATAGAAAATATCTTTAAGTTGAGAGAAACTTGATTTGTATTTTCACAACAGAGAGTAACAAAGTCTTAAGAAACGTCTGAACCTTAATTTATTCAAAATTCGGTAATCCTTCTTTGAGCAAGAAGCTAGATTTCCTTATGAAAAGACCCAACAACTTTGACAAATACAAACTGTGTTTATGATTCCAAGGTTATCTCTAAAGGAACTGAGACCATTTATAAAGGTGACAGAATACTAGCAAATGGGAATTATTCAGAACGTTTGAGGATATACAGACATTAACTTTAATATAGTGCAATTTTCTGAGGACCAAAATCAGCACTCTGCCTATGGTATTCAGGAGGTAAAAGTAGTTTTGGTACAAGGCCATCTCAGTGTGGTATAGTGGGTTTGTAGACTTACTCAGTAATTATTTTGTCAGTTAAAGTGAATAGTTAGAATAGGTATTATTTATGGCTGCCAGAATCCCAACATTGATTCCTGAACCTAAGGATCAAGGAACATTTTTATTTATCATACAATCTGGCCAAATTCAATTTACCCCTACTGTTTAGATAAAATTATTGCACCCTTTCACTCAGAAAAGTTTGAATGTTCGAAGCTATTATAATATGACTAGTACAAAAAAATTACTCTTATCAGGATAATGAATAAAATTAATGGCACATATTTTCAGAAAATGCAGAAATTAGTACCATAATTAAATACTTGCAAGATGCAAAGATGAGGATTATTATCACATTTCTGTTGCAAAAAGTGGATGGTAATTCCAATTGCAAACACTGTTCCAGATATGTTATCTAACCTGGAACAAATTTTACCTCACTTGGTTTGCATCTATTTCTCTGGAAAATATTTCTTTCCTATACCAATTTACATGCATCACCATAAATTGTTTGCTATCATCTGGTTGGTATGACAGTAAAATTATATGGTCCTGCCTCAGGGCCATGCCAATTTGTCTAATCTCATGCATAATCTTTCCAGTGCCATTTTGATGTATAATCTGTGAATTATGTCATTCTGTAATGACATAAGTAAAAGCTTACTTTCAATTTATGTACTTATCTCATTGTGGGCCAGGAACAGTTTAGACCACGGACCTTGCAACTGCCAGATAATCACAATGGTTAATTAAACTCATAATATCATGATGATTGGACTGCTTTATTTATTTATTCATTCATTCATGTTTTTTTTAAATCCTCACCTGAGGATATTTTTCCATTGATTTTTTTTTTTTTTTTAATGAGAGGGAGGGAAGATGAAGAGACAGAAAGAGAGAAACATCAATGTGAGAGACTGCCTCCTGCACAACCCCAACCAGGGCCAGGAATCGAACCCCAAACCCCAAACTGAGGTATGTGCCCTTGACCAGGAACTGAACCCTGACTCTTTGGTCTGTGGTCAACACTCTATCTGCTGAGCCAAATCAGCCTAAATTTTTTTTTAAAGCAAGTCTATGCCATGCGTTGATGTGACACATGAACATCAGATAATAGGAGACAAAGCCATTTATATTCATTAATCCATGACCTCAGTGAAATATCTTCTCAGAGGACCTAATGTGGACATGATGGACCCTCCAAATGAAAAACAGTTTTAACATATTACAATGATTATGACTAAAAAAGAGGAACAATCTTAATGGGTATTTTTAAATTTTTAGAGGTAATAATTATATTTGAGTAGAGCTTAGAGCAAGAGAAGGCTCTGCAGCAATTTCCGGCTTCTAAGAAAGCTATTTGCAATTTTCCCTCATGATGGAATAGATTCAAATGTAATTTATGTGTCCTTGACAAATAGAATGTTGAATATAGCCATTGTAACACCTTAATATGAGAATCACTAAGCAGACTTCCAGAGTTTTGAAGAGAGACCATTTCCCTCCAGTTTTAAGAAACAGGTAATGTCATATTATGGGAATCTAGGAGAAAATATATACTGATCATAGAATCAAGTAAACTTCTGATTATAATTTTGATCCTAACTCATAAAACATTTTATAAAATGGGTAAGGCACAAGCATCACCCATGCTCAAGTGGAAACAGTATATACACAATCAGGTTTGAATAGGTCATCATGATAAAAATAAATTACAGATGTATATTGCTCGGGCTCGCAGTACATCTGATCTTGTCGTGTATCTCCTTTACCTCATTTCGCAGTGATGGACTGATGGACAATTTCACAACACCAGGGCATTTAGGAAGAAAAATAAATTGGCTACAGATGGTGTTGATTAATATGCTGGCATCAATGGAAACATTTGGTGCAGCATTAACATACTAATTGAAAGTGTTTCACAGTGGTGAAAGGAAATATCTCCTTAGATAGAACTTTGAGTACTGCATCTGATTGTCCTGTTTTAATTTAAATATCACAGAATCACATAGCCTGTCAAAAGTTAACCCTATTAAACTGAGATCAAAAATAATTTTATAAATTTACTGATAAATTATTAGATTTTTTAAAATCTTTTTGTATGTTTCTAAATGTATTGGTCATCTAGCTGACCTTATATTCTTTTTGGTCTTGCAGTTCTGCTAATATTAACAATGTATAAGGAAACAGTTCAACAATTTCTCATTATTATCTGAATTTTCCCTCATCTTGTATGGTATATGGATAGATGTACATTATTGACATTTGGAAAACCCCTTAAAATACTACAAATCATTGCATTTTTATTACTGACTAACTCATAGGTGCTAAATGATTGCACCTTGAATCAAGAAAACATTTCTGAAATTTATCTTGGGATGACTGAATTTATACCAAGTTGTAGATGTATTTTCCTCTTTTTATTTCTAGATGTGTAAAATAGTAGGTAGGGTCAATGGTGCTCCCCATTTTTTTATTCTCTCCACTGAGCTATACCTAGAAGAGAGTACTTTCTATCAGTGACTGTGTTTCTTTACCTATTATTCCTATGTAGTGTGTTTGGGGAGAGGAAGATATATCTTTCTAGGAGAAATCTAAAATCATAGCATCACTGATATTGTTTCTTCAACCAAATCTAAGAAGGAATAAAAAGAGAGGTAGTGGTAACCTAGATTTAAAAAGACTTCAGCCCTGGCCGGTTTGGCGCAGCGGTTAGAGCATCGGCCTGCGGTCCTGAGAGACCCGGGTTCGGTTCCCGCTAAGGGCACGTACCTCGGTTGCAGTTTGTCCCCGGCCCTGGTCGGTTGTACGGGTGGCAGCCACTCGATGTGTTCCTTTCACATCGATGTTTCTCTCTCTCTCTCTGTGTTCCTCTCTCTCCCTCCCACTCTACCTGAACAAAAAATGTCCTCAGGTGAGGATAAAAATAAATAAATAAATAAATAAATAAATAAATAAAAATAAAAAGACTTCAAAGACTTAATCTAATGCAATATAATAGACCTTGCTTGAATTCAAAATCTAACAAAGTAAAATGTAAATGTTAACAATGACAAGACATGATAATATAAAGGAATTATATTAATAGCCTAATAATTTTTAAGTTGGTATTTGATACAAACTAACAACTGAAGGGGGCAACCCTAAAATTGACATTTGTTAAAGCAGAGATATGAATGGATCAGTCGCTATGTTATTCCCTCTGCTTTTTAATATCTTTGAAATGTTCCATAATGAAAAGTTTTAAAAGAACAAATAATTAACTCTCTTTGCTGTTCAGACTTCTTCAGCCAGAAATTTACCAATCTGAGTTTCAGAAAGTCCAGGGGAAACTATATTCTGACATTTTTGTGCAACATAAGAAACCAGTTGTATCCGTATGGAAATTATCAGAGGAAATCGTTTCTTTAGGATTTGGTCTCACTACTTAACTTCAGACATGTTTAAAATAAACTCTAATAAAATATGGCAGAAAAAGAAACCAGTGTCAGAAAGTACTAACCGTAATTCTGTCTGGATAGAAACAGAACAAACACCAGAGTGCTTCCTGATAACCCTTGAGGGCTTTGCTATCAGATACTCTAAGTAATAGTCATTCCATAGAAAGGGCCTGGCCACTCCTTTACTGTTTAACCAAATTATATTACATTGTTTATAGATTGTATCAGCATTACTGTAAAGGGTTATGAGTGGATTTTCCAGAATGGCACTTTAAATACAACATGATTGATTCTTTTGTTCATTCTCCCAAACAATTTTATCACTGACAAAGCTTCTCGGAATATACCAAACACGACAGTAAGATCCTGACAAAAACACATGTATGTAGGTGTTTACAAATTTCTGCATGTATCACATGCAAAAACTACATGAACCTCAGTAGGGTGATTAAAGTTCTTCTTTTAAAATAGTTAATATATTCAACACTAATATCCTTCAAAAGGAGAAATGAGAAACTTCTCATTGCCTCATAATCTTGCTCTAGTAATACTTCCATGATATCATTTTTAAAATGTCTTTCTAATTGACTTACTGTAAAAGAAGTTTGGAAAATTGTTTTTCTATGTCTGTATAGAAAGCACAGAGTATTCATCTTCTGCTTTCTTTTTACCCAAACATATTTCTCATTACAGAAAAGACATATGGAGCTTCTCTTCTGTCATCTTCAATAGTTTATAAAGATCAGAGTACATTTGAAATAGAGAAGGGTATATTCTGAGCAGCAACTACTTACATGAGTTGTACCTCTTCTTTAGATTAATTTATATTGATTTTCTGTTTATGCCTTTGCTGTAATAATAATGAGCAATATTCTTAGACCCATATAGATTTAGTTGGTTTAAACAAGCTCAGATCCACCCATGAGTGTGATATTTTGACTTAATTTTTTATAGTATCACAGCTGTGGGAAAGGTTCTTCTATTTTTTTTTTCTTTAGGAAATTGTTTCTTTTTTAAACCATAAAACAAGTATATAAAAAATAACTTTTGTCTGGACCTACAAATATGAGTTTTGTTTCTTCCCCAGTTCTCCTTTGTATCTAGTTATACATTTAATAATTCAACAACAGCTTTAAGAAATACTATGATGGTAAAACACAATACTAAACTACTGGGTTTAGTTAAAGTAACTATCAGCATACTAGTATAATGATTCTGTTTAACTGAATCAAACTGTATAGTCAAAATCATTTCTCTGGCAAGCTCTAGCCCATGTAACTATATATCATACCCACTCTGCATTCCAAACAGTGATTTTTTTTCTTTAGTAAATATTGCTTCATCTACTAAGAATCTCACCTTGAATTTAATCAGATTCTTTTATTTTTATTGAAGTTATTCAGGTCATCTTGGTTAATAAAATTATATAGGTTTCAGGTGTACAATTCTACAGTACATCATCTGTATACTGTATTGTGTGTTTACCACCCCAAGTCAAGTCTCCTTCCATCGCCACTTATCCCCCATTTACCCTCTTCTGCTGGCACCCCCTTTTCTCTGGTCATCACTATACTCCTGTCTGTGTCTATGAGTTGTTGTTGTTTTTTTCTTTAATTCTTTCACCTTTTTCACCCAGCTTCCAAATATCCCTGCATTCTGACAGCTGTCAGTCTCTTCTCTGTATCTATGAGTCTGTTTCTATTTCATTTGTTACTTTATTTTGTTCATTAGATTCCACATATAAGTGAAATCATATGGTATTTGTCTTTCTCTGAGTTGCCTATTTCACTTAGCATAATACTCTGCAAGTCTATCCATGCTATCACAAAAGATAAGATTTCTTTCTTTTTAATGGATGAGTAATATTCCATTGTGTAAATGTACCACAGCATTTTATCCATGCAACTACTGATGGGCACTTGGGTTGCTTCCAAATCTTAGTTATTGATAATGTTGCAATGAACATAGGGCTGCATACATTCTTTCAAATCAGTATTTTGGATTTCTTTAGTATATTCCCAGAAGTGGAATTGCAGGATCATAAGGCAGTTCCATTTTTAATTTTTTTTCCTTTATTGATTTGGGAGAGAGGGAGGAAGTGAGAGGGAAAGAGAGAGAGAAACATCGATGAGAGAGAACATCGATTGGCCGCCTCCTGCATGCCCCCCACTGGGGATTGGGTTTACAACCTGGCATGTGCCTTGACTGGGTTTCGAACCAGTGACCTCTTGGTGCATGGGTCGATGCTCAACCACTGAGCCACACCGGCCTGATGAGTTTTATAAGTTTTTTATAAATTTTATATACTAATCCCTTATCAGATGTATCTTTGGCAGATATGTTCTCCCATTCAATAGTTGTCTATTCATTTTGTTGATGGTTTCCTTTGCTGTGCCAGAACTTTTTACTTTGATGTAGTCCCATTTGTTTATTTTTTCTTTTGTTTCCTTTGCCCAGGAGATATATCAGAAAAAAATATTACTATGAGAAATGATATATCACATTAACAAATTAAGAATAAAAATTACACAATCATATCAGCAGATGCAGAAAAAGCACATGAAAAATTCAGCACTCATTTATGATAAAACTGTCAGCAAAGTGGGAATTGAGGGAACATACTTCAACTTAATAAAGGCCATATGTGACAAACCCACAGCCAACATCATACTCAATGGGCAAAAACTAAAAGTGTTTCTCTTAAGATCAGGAACAAAACAGGGATGTCTACCACTCTTATTCAACATAGGACTGGAAGTCCTAACCACAAGCTATCCAAGTTAGAAAGGAAGAAGTAAAACTGTCATTATTTGTAGATGACGTGATACAATATATAAAGAACCCTAAAGATACCATCAAAAAACTACTCAAACTGATAAATGAATTCAGTAAAGTATCAGGATACAAAATAAATATATAAAAATCAGTTGCATTTTTATACAACAATAATGAAATATCAGAAACAGAAAGTAAGAAAACAATCCCATTTACAATTGCAACCCCCCCAAAAAAAGAATTTAACCAAAGATGTAAAGATCTATACACAGAAAAATATAAGACACTGAAGAAAGCAAATTTAGAAGATAGAAAAAGTGAAGTATATTCCATGTTCATAAATAGAAAAAATTAACATCATCAAAATGTTCATACTACCCAAAGTAATAGATAGATTCAATGCAAGTACTATCAAGATACCAATGACATATTTCACAAAACTGGAACAAACATCCCAAAAATTTATATGAAAGCACAAAAGACCTCAAATCACCACAATAATCTTGAGGAATAAAAATAAAGTTTGAGGAATCGCACTACCTAATATTAAGCTGTACTTCAAGGACATAGTAATCAAAACAGCATGGTACCAACATAAAAACAACACATAGATCAATGGAACAGAATAGAGTGTCCAGAAATAAGCCCACACTTTTGTGGTCAATTAACATTTGACAAAAGAGGCAAAAAACATTCAATGGGTAAAGATAAATAGTGTTGGGAAAATGGGACAAATGTGTGCAAAAATAAAAATGAAATAAGACCACATTCTTACACCATACACAAGAATAAACTCAAAATGGACTAAAGACTTAAGTATTAGACTTGAAAACATAAAAATCCTAGAAGAAAATATAGGTGGTATAATCAAATTCTTTTGAATTTTGATTTAACATTGTCTTTTGAACATTCTGAGATAAACCAAAATGTTAAGTATTATTGAAAGCCCAAACTCTTTTAACACATCACAAAAAACTGGTTTCTCAGTACTTTATTTACCATCCAACATATGTTCAAAATAAACCTTGAAAGTTCTGACCAAGTAAAAGTGAATAGATAAGTGGTGCATGGCCTCTGAAAAATTTTCCCAGTAGTGATCTGTGTTCCTTAAATTCATGTTAGTTCTTATTTCTCAGTGGAATTTTCTTGTGCATAACTGTTTTGTGTAAAAAGTAAAATATTAAATTAAATCAATACAGATATTATACTAAATAAAATCGAATTCATTTAACTCTAGGATCTTATAACAAATAAGCTCATTCTTCAGAATATAAGGTCTAATGTGCCGTTTTGCGTTGAAAAGCTACAAGATTACACCAAAAAAAGTTATTTGTATCCTTCAACTCCTACCCAGAATAATCGAAATGTGTGTGAATGTCACCTAACATAAAAAATGTTTTTTGTACTTTTGTGCACTGTTTCAGCAAAGCACTTGAACAACATCAATTTTTGTTGTTGTTGTTAATCCTCACCTGAGGGTATTTTTTTTCCATTGACTTTTAGAGAGAGTGGAAGGGATGGGGAGAGGGGAAGAGAGAGAGAAACATCGATGTGAGAGAGACATATTGATTGGTTGTTTTTCACACGCGTCCTTAACAGGAACAGGTATCGTATCTGCAACCCAGGTATGTGCCCTTGACTGGGAATCAAACCTGTGACCTTCCAATGCAACAGCTGATGCTCTAATCACTGAGCACACTGACCAGGGCGACATGGGTTTTTAAAGCATAATCTTTTTGTTCAACTCTTTAAAGCATATAACTTTTTGTAGTGCCATTTAAAGACTGGTTGATATTACAGAGTATATTAGTACTAAAATCATAAACAATATACAATGTAAAATATGGTAGAATTTTTAACAATATATTATGCAGCTCAGCCAGTGTGGCTCAGTGCATTGAGTGTCATCCCATGGACTGAGAGGTCCCAGTTCAATTCGCAATTGGAGCACATGCCCTGGTTGTGGCTCGATCCCCAGTGGGGGGTGGGGTGCGGGAGGCAGCCAATCAATGTTTCTCTCTCACATCGATGTTTCTGTCTCTCCTTTCCTCTCTCTCTAAAAAAAAATCATTAAAAACATTAAAATATATATATGAGTACTCTATATGCACAATGATTCCATAAGGTCCCTTTGGATGAGATATTTTCTTAATAAAAAAGAATATTGTCACATAAATTAAAAGTTTTTAAAAACAATATCAACAATTTTCTTACTGGGTTATAAGTTGATAAAACAATCATTTCTTGAGTATTACAAATTAATGGGAAATCAGTTGAGAACAAGAAAACCAATTTTGAAATTCAAGATACTAGCTGGACATCTAGGCTGAGTGATTAGTAAAATTTGCCTTACTTTCTATCTTTGAAGATCCATAATGTAAATTCATGACAGAGTAACTACAGGTCATTTTATGTCACTGGCTTTAAAATTACTGGGAAAAGTTTCAATTAAGAGTATTAAACTTTAAAACGTCACTTCAAATAGGATGATGGAGAAGATGGGGAAGGGCAGGACCGGAGGGAGGGGAGTGTGTGAGAGAGTGAGTGAGTGTGTGAGAGAGTATGAGTGGATGTGAAGGTGGACGACCAAACGAGAGCAGTGCAGAGATGCAGAGCAGAAGGTTCCTGTGCTGTGGATGGGAGCAGGCAGCTACCATGGTAAGTGGCCCTTCAGGGCACTTCTCTTTTGGAAGATCCCGGGTCTCCCCTGGGAGGAGGCAGTGGGAGAGGGTAGGGCCCAGCAACCTGAGCAACCTGAGCAACCAGCGCACCTGGCACCATCGGAGCAGTGGACACTTTGTGTCAACACAGACCAGTGCACAGTAGTGAGCTCCCAAGGTGCTGGTCGTGGAAGCGGTGGACAGCCGGGAGCCCAGCATCATCCCCCATAGTAGCAGCCTGATCAGAGTCGTGATATACCCCCAGCAACAGAGGATGGGGAGCAGACATCCATCCCCAGGAAATAGAAACACAGACCAGCAGCTGAGACCCATCCCCAGAAACTAGAGCAAAAGCTGAGCAGCAGTGGAGCCCCAGGGGCAGCAGCACTCCCCAGCTGCCAGCTATAGGACCTGGGGCTCCACAGAGGCCTGTGCCATCCAGCAGCTCACAAGAGCAGTGGGAAGGCGGAGCCCAGGAGAGACTGGTGTGATCCCCCTGCCTGCCCGCAGGATGCGGGGCACCAGAGAGGCCTGTGCGACCCAGCTGCGAACAAGATAGGCGTAGAGAATGTGAAAATGGAGGCAGAGTGAATCGAAGCTACTCAGATGGTCTCCCAGGAACAAACAGGAATTACAACTAAAATAAAGACAAATCCTCAGAAAAAAAGCAACAGAAAATCAGCAGGACAGGACCATATAACCTAGGACACGGGTAGCACCCAAGACTACTCTCTCCAGCAAGGCTATCATTCAAAACAGAAGGTCAAATAAATAGCTTTCCAGACCAAAAAAAAAAAAAAAGGCTAAGGGAATATATTAACACCAAACCTGTAATTAGCAGAAGAAATAGGAAGAAAAATAGAACCACACTAAACAAAAATGGTAATAAATAAGTACATATCAATTTTCACCTTAAATGTGAATGGTTTGAATGCTCTGATCAAGACACAGAGTAGCTGACTGGATAAGAAAGCATGACTCATATATATGTTGTTTACAAGAGACCCACCTCACAACAAAAGAATCACATAGGTTGAAAGTAAAGAGATGGAAAAAAAATTTTCAGGCAAATGAAAAGAAAAAAAGGCTGGGGTAGCAATACTCATATCTGATAAAGTAGATTTCAAAATAAAGATGATAACTAAAAACAAAGAAGGCTACTACATAATATTGAAAGGATCTATCCAACAGGAAGATATAACCTTGGTAAACATATATGCACTCAATATAAGAGCACCAACGTATATTAAAAATCTTCTGGAGGACTTCAAAGGAGAAATCAACAGTAATACAATCATACCAGGGGACTTCAATACCCTGCTGACACCACTGGATAGATCCTCTAGACAAAAAGTGAACAAAGAAACACAGACTCCAAATGAAGTGCTAGATCAGATGAATTTAATAGATATCTACAGAGAATTACACCCCAAAACAGCAGAATTCACATTCTTCTCAAGTGTACATGGGACATTCTCAAAGACAGACCACATGTTAGGGCACAAACTAAGTCTCTACAAGTTCAAGAAGATTGAAATCATATCAAGCATCTTCTCAGATCACAATGGCATGAAACTAGAAATCAATCACAACAATAACATGCAAAAACATTTGAAAACATGGAGGCTAAATAGCATGTTATTAAACAATGAATGGGTTACCATGGAGATCAAGGAAGAAATTAAAAACTTCCTGGAAACCAATGAAAATGAACACACAACAACACAAAGTACATGGGATGCAGCGAAAGCAGTTCTGAGAGGGAAGTTCATAGCACTACAGGCATACTTCAAGAAGCAAGACAAATTCCTAATAGACTATCTAACCTCACAACTTAAAGAACTAGAAAGCAAACAAAAAGAAAACCCCAGAGCAAGTAGAAGGAAGGAAATAGTAAAGATCAGAGCAGAAATAAATGACATAGAGACCAAAAAAAAAAAAAAAACAATTCAAAGAATCAATGAAACAAAGAGCTGGTTCTTTGAAAAGATAAACAAAATTGATGGACCCTTAGCTAGACTCACCAAGAAACAAAGAGAGAGAACCCAAATACACAAAATCGGAAATGAAAGAGGAGAAATAATAACTGACATCATAGAAATACAAAGCATAGTTAACAAATATTATGAACAATTATACAGCAACAAATTCGACAATCTAAGCGAAATGGACAAATTTCTATAAACACATAGTCTCCCAAAATTGAACCCGGAAGAGACAGAAAACTTGAACAGACCAATAACAACTAAGGAAATTGAAGATGTAATCAAGACTCTCCCAGCAAACAAAAGCCCAGGCCCAGATGGCTTTAAGGGGGAATTGTACTGAACATTCAAAGAAGAACTAATACTCATTCTCCTCAAACTATTTCAAAAAATTCAAGAAGAAGGAAGACTTCCAAACTCATTCTATGAGGCCAGCATAATTCTAATTCCAAAACCAGAAAAATACACTACAAAGAAAGAAAACTACAGGCCAATATCCCTCATGAACATAGATGCCAAAATCCTGAACAAAATACTAGCAAATCGAATCCAGCAATACATCAAAAAAATTATTCATCATGACCAAGTGGGATTCATTCCAGGGATGCAAGGCTGGTACAATATTCACAAATCAATAAATGTGATACACCACATAAACAAAATGAAGAATAAAAACCACATGATCATATCAATAGACGCTGAAAAAGCCTTCGACAAAATCCAACATCCATTTCTGATAAAAACGCTCAACAATGTGGGAATAGAGGGATTATATCTCAACATAATAAAGGCCATATATGAAAGACCTACAGCCAACATCATACTCAATGGGCAAAAACTATAGCATTTCCCTTAAGAACAGGAACAAGACAAGGATGTCCACTTTTATTTAACATAGTACTGGAAGTCTTAGTCACAGCAATCATACAGCAAGAAAAAATAAAAGGGATCCAAATTGGAAAGGAGGAAGTGAAAGTGTCATTATTCGCAGATGACATAATACTATACGTACAAAACCCCAAAGATTCCATCAAAAATTTACTAGACATAATAAATGAATTTGGCAGAGTAGCAGGATACAAAATTAACATCAAGAAATCAACAGCATTCTTATACACCAATAATGAAGTCACAGTAAGAGAAACTGAAAAAACAATCCCGTTTACCATCATAACAAAAAAATTAAGATCCCTAGGAATAAACTTAACCAAAGAAGTAAAGGACCTATTTGCAGAAAACTACAGGACATCGAAAAAAAAAAAAAATAGAAGAAGATATAGAAAAACGGAAGCACTTACCTTGTTCATAGATTGGAAGAATTAACATCATTAAAATGTCCATACTACCCAAAGCAATCTATAGATTCAATGCAATCCCCATCAAAATACTAACGACATATTTCACAGAACTAGAACAAATACTTCAAAAGTTCATATGGAACCAAAAAAGTCCCCGAATAGCCACAGCAATTTTGAAAAAGGACAAAGTAGCTGGGATCACATTACCAGATATCAGGTTATACTACAAAGCGACTGTAATCAAAACAGCCTGGTACTGGCACAAGAACAGGCATATAGACCAGTGGAACAGAACTGAGAACCCAGAAATGGACCCAAGGCAATATGCTCAATTAATATTTGACAAAGGTGGCAAGAGCATACAGTGGAGTAAAGACAGCCTCTTTAATAAATGGTGTTGGGAAAATTGGACGGCTACATGCAAAAAAATGAAACTAGACCATCAACTTACACCATACACAAAAATAAACTCAAATTGGATAAAAGATTTAAATGTGACCCGTGAATCTATAAAAATTCTAGAAAATGTAGGCATCAAAATTTTGGACATCATACACAGCAGAATTTTCACTGATACATCACCTAAGGCAACAGAAACAAAGGAAAAATGAACACATGCGACTACATCAAACTAAAAAGCTTTTGCACAGCAAAAGAAACAACCACCAAAATGGAAAGGCAACCCACTCTATGGGAGAGCATCATTGCCAATGATACATCAAATATGGGGTTAATTTCATATATATATATGAAACAAAAATAAATAAATATATATATATATATATAGTGTGTGCTCCTACAGCTCAATAGGAAGACAAAGAACCCAATTAAAAATGGGCAGAGGAGCTGAACAGACACCTCTCCAAACAGGACATACAAATGGCTAAGAGACATATGACGAAATGCTCAACATCACTAATCAGAGAGATGCAAATTAAAACAACAATGAGGTATCACCTCACACCTGTCAGAATGGCCGCCATCAAGATATCTTCCAACAAATGTTGGCGAGGGTGTGGAGAAAAGAGGACTCTAGTACACTGCTGGTGGGAATGCAGACTGGTACAGCCACTATGAAATACAATATGGTATTACCTTAAAAATTGAACTTCCATTTGACCCAGTGATCCCACTTCTAGAAATATACACCAAGAAGCCTGAAACACCAGTCAGGAAGAATATATGTACCCCCATGTTCATAGCAGCACTATTTACAGTAGCTAAGATCTGGAAACAGCCCAAGTGTCCACCAGTAGACGAATGGATCAAAAAGCTGTGGTACATATACACAATGGAGTACTATGCAGCGGTAAGAAAGAAAGATCTCTTATCCTTTGAGACGACATGGAGGGACCTGGAAAGTATTATCCTAAGTGAAAGAAGCCAAGCAGAAAAAGACAAATACCACATGATCTCACTTATATACGGAATATAATGAACATAACAGTCTGAGGAATACAGTAGACCCAGACACATGGAAGTAGGGCACAGACTGACATCCCTCAGAAGAGGGGATGGGGGGTCGGGAGGTGGGAAGAGATAAACCACAGAACTTATATGCATGTGTGCATGACCAATGGACATGGACAACTAAGCCGGGGACAGGGTGGAGGGGGGCTGGGGGGGTGTCAATGGGGTAAAAAGGTAAAATATCTGTAACAAAAAAATAAATAAAAATTCATAAAAAAAAAAAAAAAAGAAATCTTCCAACAAAGTTGGCAAGGGTGTGGAGAAAAGAGGACTCTAGTACACTGCTGGTGGGAATGCAGACTGGTATAGCCACTATGAAATACAATATGGTATTACCTTAAAAAATTAAAAATTGAACTTCCATTTGACCCAGTGATCCCACTTCTAGAAATATACACCAAGAAGCCTGAAACACCAATCAGAAAGAATATATGTACCCCCACGTTCATAGCAGCACTATTTACAATAGCTAAGACCTGGAAACAGCCCAAATGTCCATCAGTAGACAAATGGATAAAAAAAGCTGGGGTACATATACATAATGGAGTACTATGCAGCTGTAAGAAAGAAAGATCTCTTATCCTTTGAGACGACATAGAGGGAACTGGAGAGTATTATCCTATGGAAAACAAGCCAAGCAGAGAAAGACAAATATCACATGATCTCACTTATTTGTGGAATATAATGAACATAAAAGTCTGAGGAATGGAGTAGTCCCAGAGATGTGGAAGTGAAGTACAGACTGACAATCCCCAGAAGAGGGGGTGGGCGCAAGGGAGAGACAAACCACAGACGTTATATGCATGTATGCATGAACAATGGACATAAACAACAAAGCTGGGGGCGGGGCGGGGAGGATGGTGGAGGGGTTGTCTGGGGGAAAAAGGAGAAACATCTGTAACAAAAATAAATAAATTAAATTTAAAAAATGTCACTTTAAATGAAACTTTCAAAAAACAGTAACATTGATTACTATATTTTTGGCTGAAAAAAATTTAAATGGGTGAAACACACTGTCTGATCCTTTATTGTTTAGAGTACTAGTAAATATAATATATAAAGTAAAACTTCTCAGTGTCTTTGCCTAGTAGAACTTTATTTCTCAAGCATTAAATTGTTGGTGCTGTTTGGGAGGGGGTGATTCAGGGACAGCTGC
Organism: Molossus molossus; assembly: GCF_014108415.1. Taxonomy (NCBI): domain Eukaryota; kingdom Metazoa; phylum Chordata; class Mammalia; order Chiroptera; family Molossidae; genus Molossus; species Molossus molossus. Next base: position 40,550,451 of record NW_023425403.1, on the reverse strand, counting down.
TTCTAACTCACAGTTTTGCAGAAGAACAATATAGGGAGAATTGAGCCCTAGACTCAGACTACAAGGGGTGCATATCACTTCCACCCACATCCAATGATCCAATCACATGACCACGCTCATTTGCAAAGGAGGCTGGGGGCTGTCGGTAATCTAGCATCGCAACAGAAGGAAGAGAAAATGCACTCAATTATCATCTAGCAATCTCTACCACCCACCAAAGCAGAACTTTGTTTCCCAAGAAAAAATTAGTAGAACATGTGCAGTTCGGAGAACATTTATACTGAAGTCTGAATTTAAATATTGCTTTTGCTCAGCGGGTGTAGCTTAGTGGATTGAACATTATCCCACAGACTGGGAAATCCTGGTTCCATTCCCAGTCAGGGCACATGCCGAGGTTGCTGGCTCGATCCCCAGTAGGGGGCGTGCAGGAGGCAGTCAATAGATATTTCTTTCTCACATCCATGTTTCTCTCTCTCCCTTCCTCTCTCTCTAAAAATCAATAAAAATATATTTTTTTAAATAATAAATAAATAAATATAGAGATGAAGTCTAATGTCCACATTAATTTTTGTCCTTATCTGGTTTGTACACTTATAAAATCAAATAACAATAAAATAAAATTTGAAACTTAAAAAATTGACATTGTAATATTTTCAAATGAATGACATTCAATCAATAACATCTGCTCTTCTGGAAGATATTTCCCTCTTTTTTCCAGTTAGAATCTCAAAGATAGGAATATATAATAAAATTAGTTTGTGAGAAGAATATATATGTAATAAGAACATTATGATTGGTAATAGATCATTTACCGCTTAGTCTTTTTTACATAAATTAAAGGTTATAGCTGTGTGTAAAGCAGCCATTTTTATTCTTGTCATCTCTTATCAAGGATATATACTGACTAGATTACATTGGCTGTCATAGGAGGAAACCTATGTGTTTGATTTATTTCTTACTATAATTTTAGTTCAGGGCCACTGAAGTTCTAGTTTTAATAATCGTTTCATATTGTTTAGTCTTAAATTATTAAATTATATTTATAGAGAAGATAACAAAATTGAAAAGGGTGAATATTTCTGAATCAATGTTAAATTGGGTTATAAATCTGATCATTAGTTTTAGTTAAAAACAATGTCTATGATGCTAAGAAACTAATAGCACTTCAGAATATATATTGCTAACTCAAGTTACTTTCTAATGTATTTTTTTCTTTTGAGGGTATGCCAATATCCCATTAGATTCAGCATATTTATTTTCCAACTAAGTACAACCTTGATTTTTTTAAAATAGTTACTTCAACAATTCATAAGAATTCTTTTCTTAAAAAAATATATTTTTATTGATTTTACAGAGAGAAAAAGGGAGAGAGAGAAAGAAACATCACAACTAGAGACCAAACCTGCAACCTGGGCTTGTGCCCTGACTGGGAATCAAACCTCAACCTCTCGACCTCTCAGTTCATGGACAAGGCTCAACCAACTGAGCCACTCTGACCAGGGCCAAATCCTAAGAATTCTTATTGAGACATGGGTATCCTGCTCAATAGTAGGACCACTGACGAGGAGTTTAACTAAGTGCAGCTGCTCATATCACATTGGCCTACTTGCAAAACAGTAGAACAGTAGAACTTGTGGTAAGTAGTTAATAACTTCCTACTACAGTTATGTATCATTATTATTTCAGTAATTCAATTATTAATGTTTCTGTCAATTTAGGGCAGAAAAACAGAAAGCAGTCTAGATGTTTTAATCAGAGGGAATGGGAACAGCAAATCTACTGCAAAGTCAGTACAAAAATCTGTAAGGCAGCAGGAGCCTGGGCTTTCAGAGAAACAGTAAGAAAGAAGGAGATACCCAGATATCATAAGAGCTCATGCCCCAGGTCTGGCATAGATGAGTCAACAACTATGAAAGATGGATTACATGTAATTCTCAATGTTCCTCAAAGGTGCCACTCCATACAGGGGCAGAACCACCAAAATCATGCTGCCTCTGCCGTGGTCACTGAAGACAAGGACAGAAAGTGACAATTATAGGAACCGTGGCCAGAAAGATCTTTTTTTCTCCTCTTCTCTTTTTGCAACTCCATCTACCCGCCACCTTATTCTTTTTGTTGACCGAGTCCTTCCAGTAACTTTATAGCCAGTTTCCTATGTGGACTCCTATCTGTTTGAATTAAGGAGAGTCAAGTCTGTCTTTACTTACGTCAGTCAAGTGGTTTTCCTCCATGCATGGTTCTTATAAAAGCAAACAGGACACTTGCTACATCTAGCTCACCAGGTCTAATCAGCATACCAACAATATGATGGACCATCATAGTGTTCTACACATATGGAAACAAGTTTCATGAGTAATAATCATGGAAGAGTTAGAGTATCGATAAGAACTTTGATTTAAGGCAGTGAAGGTAGATGGCTCTTCTGGTGATTTGAAGGTACAGACTACTGGCAGTCTTTGCTAATTAATATTTAGGGAGAACAGTGTGTGGGGGGGATTATTTTCCATCTCCCCACATCAGTAGCTAAATATTAAACACCTTGCTTTATTAATTTATTCCAATAAAATATCACAGTTTGAATAGCAGCTATAATTGGAGTCACTAGCAAATAATCTATCTTATCCTCTGTAATAGATGCCTGTGGTGAGCACTTACATTAAATATAAATGTCCTTACACACTCTGCTAGTTTTGTTCTTTCACGTCATCCTTCCAAACTGGTTCTATCCTACCAAACTAATCATGAATCAATATCAACCAGTTCCTCTGCTTCTATCCCCATTGAGGCACAGTAGGCATACAAACATGCTTCCTAAGAGGATTTTCCTTCCCACTATCTGTGGGTGAAATTTCTATGAGGGAACAAAAGGACTATTAAGGGTTCCTCTTTGCTACTGAAACAGTCATTTAACTGTTGCTTATTTGAAAATAAACGATACATAGACAATTTAGTCTATGTGATTCTTACAATTCCAAAATTCACCTATGGTCACTTCTAGCATTGGTGAAACAATATCCCTGAACCAGTTGGTAAAAAAAAAAAACTTATCAAGAGTAATTATAATAGTAGTGAAATTAAGATATCTATCACTATGGAGATACACTTATGTACAAATAAATATACATATTATGTACATAGCATTTTTATCCCATGAATTTCAGTGGAGCCCAGTAGGTTTTAGCTGTTTTTAAATTTTGATGTTTTGGATAGACATATTAGTTCCTGTGTGTTATTAGCATGTTATCAACCTAAAAAGGATCCTGAGGGTTTCCCTGAACCGAGGTGGTAACAAAGACTGTTTGCTTGACCAAACTTTAGTCGGGCTCCTACAGCTTCTCCTAGGTCCGCCTGTGCACGTCCTTGTAAAATCTACAGAACCCTGCTAAGTTAGTTCAACTGATCCTTCCCACCCCATGTCTGATCTCCCTTGATACCTGATCAGGTTCCTCGGGAGTATCAGGTTCCTACTTGGACAATAAATATGTGGGAAAACCTGAAGTTTTAACTACACTCAAGAGGAATCTCCTGACTACCTTGTTGACTATGCTAAAGAGTGCAAGTTTTATTCATTTTTAAAACTTTTGTTTAACTGTCAAAGTGTCACTTAACTGATTGCCCATACATTCATCTGTCTACAATGCCTACTTACATTTTCTATATTATTTTACTGAATTATAAGTAGCACGACTGATACATAAATTTATAACCCTTCAGCTTTGAAATCAGAATAAGGTGGTTTCTTAAAAAAAAAAAAAAAAAAATCACATCATAAATGATGCCATTTTTATAGGACAAAAACTATGCTAAATATCAGGAAAATAAAAATGGAGAGGGGAATGTCTGCTACTCTCAAATTGTTCAACCAGGAATCCAGATGAGAAGAAATAGGAACCCTTTCTTTTTCCTGTTCTTTAATTATTATATTATTGTATCCTAAAGAATTTAGAATGACTTTTCTCTCCATGGATGGGAGAAATATCTAAAGTACTCAGAATAGAAAATCCATTCAAAAGATTAGGTATTTAGTTATAAATTGTTATGTTAAATGTTGCATTCTCCCACAAAGAACCAACATAAATAACCTTCTTATCACATATATGTAAAAATTACTTGGTTATTTAAAACACAGAAAACTGCCGGGCCAATGTGGCTCAGTGGATTGAGCATCGTCCCATGGACTGAGAGGTCCTGGTTCCATTCCTGGTCAGGGCACATGCCCAGTTTGCCGGCTTGATCCAAAACAGGGGGTGTGCAAGAGGCAGCCAATCAATGTTTCTCTCTCACATCGATGTTTCTATTCTCTATCTTTTCCTCTCTAAAAAAATCAATAAAAACATATTTTTAAAAAAACACAGAAAACTGTACATGGCACAAACAAAGCGATTTCTACATGTAAATTTTATTTTATTTTTTATTTTTTATTTTATTTTATTTTTTTTTATCCTCACCCGAGGATATTTTTCCATTTTTTGTACAGATAGAGTGGGAGGGAGAGAGAGGAAGGAGAGAGAGAGAGAAACATCGACGTGAAGGGACACATCGAGTGGCTGCCACCCGCACGACCAACCAGGGCCGGGGACAAACTGCAACCGAAGTACGTGCCCTTAGCGGGAACCGAACCCGGGTCTCTCTGGACCGCAGGCCGACGCTCTAACCGCTGAGCCAAACTGGCCAGGGCTCTACACGTAAATTTTAAAAGCAATATAAAATTTTCTAAGCATAAAAATAGTTTCTACAGTAATAGATTTCATTTCTTTAATTATAATTTCTATAGCTAATTTGATTAACTAAGGAAAGCTCATCTTTAAAAGATTAATTTCTGAATCTCCACCCATGTTTACTTCACAACTGTAATTCATATCTTTTCAATAGGAAAAAGTATGTCATAAATTTGAAGTATATGAACAAATGAGAGTTTACAGAGCCATACAGTAAACTTTGGAAATGTAAAAGTAATTATACTGTTAGGACAAATTTTAACTGTAGTAGTCTGAAATTCAATCCATAGCTCAATGTAATTTATATGAAAGTCTGTATCATTGAAAGAAATAATGCCACTTTAGAATTGTTTTTTAAGAATTCTCTGAAACCATCTACTTGCAAAGATAGAAAAGTCAAATGCAAAAAGATACCCATAATGTATTCATGTCCTTCAGCTCTCAGTAGATAAATTATTCTTATTCTAATGAAATCCTTGACTCATTTTTTTTCTGCTCCTATGTTCAAGAGATATGCTAAGATTATACAAATTCTCAGAGAACACTCTGTTTTCATTTTTTTCCTTCGAGGATGAAGAATAAAACTAATTGGAAGAATGCAATCTAAAATGAAACCTCAAAGGATAATTAATTGAAAAATAATGCAGGACATGAACTATTTGGCAGACAAATTTCATATGTTTTGTTATTCCTATCCACAAAGTCCTGTGAGATGTTTCTCCTTATCATACAGAATGTTCAATGTAGTAACTGTACACTCAAGGAGAATTGAGACATTTTATAACTCCCCTATTACAGCAGAAATGTTATTTCCCTCTAAATTGGCTTAACGGTGATTGCCCAGAGACCAGTTTGAGGTATCAGAAAAAATTAATAGAGCTGATATCACCTACAGTGTATGGCTAAAACAGAATTATTCAGTGTAAAAGTGGTGACTAATTTAATGGAAGACAGGTTGTGGAAGGAGTCAAATGTGCTTTCGCATAGTAATGCTAGTGCTGTTCTGCTTTAGAAACAGTGTCAAGATTCTTAGTAACAGGAAGAATGTGCTATTTCGGTGCATGCGTAAAGCTAGACAAAAAAAAAAAAAAGTAATAAATAAAACAAAAAGTAAAAATAAAATTAACCTTCACATCTGCAACACGTATTGCTTTTTAAATAACTACTGAGGAAATCAATACAGCCCTGTGTGTCGCATGGAAAACCAAACTGGCCCTAAAGCACAAACAATGGGCCAGAGAAACCCCCTTTCCTTTCAGTCTAGAAACAAGGATAACAGGACCTCCTTTAAAAGAACGTGGACAAGGTCTGAGAAAATCACCCTCGAAAGGCAGACCTTTGGTTTCCCTTTTCTATAGGCAACAGTTGAAATCCCTGTTGACGAAGAAACGCCAGATTAGGGATATTCAAAGAAGAGGCTGCGGGAGGAAAGCAAGAATTTTTAAGATATGAATACAATCTTTGACATGTTCATTTTATACTTTTGAAATCAGAGTTTCACCTATTTTTGAAAATTCTACTTTAACAGTTTTGTAGATCTTCCCTAACTCACCAACAAGAACTCACCTGAGGTGGCCAATAAACTATGTCTCCCAGGCTGCTTAAGTTCACGTCCATCTTTTCCTAGCTTGTAGAATAAGACTCAATTGATTTTTCCTTTCTCTACCTGGGGTATCATTTTTGAGAATGATTCTCACTTAATCACTTCTGACAAGGACACTATTAAGGAACATAAATTGACTTAATATATGGAAACAGTGCCCCATAAGAAGCCCTCGCAGGAAGCTGGCTCCATAGCTGGCTTCTAGAACTTCCAGTCTCACTGGCAGGCCAGCTACCTTAGCTGACTTTTCAAATCCCAGTAAGAAAAGAATTTGCCCACACTTAAATGCCGCATGGGTAAAAGCCGATGGAGAGAGTGTCTTGAACCTATTTTTCTAGTGTCAGGATTAAAGTGGAGCCCTGGCCGGTTTGGCACAGCGGTTAGAGCGTCAGCCTGCAGACTAAAGAGTCCCGGATTCGGTTCCCTCTAAGGACACGGACCTCGGTTACGGTTTGTCCTCAGTCCTGGTTGGGGTCCTGTGGGTGGCAACCACTTGATGTGTCTCTTTCACGGTGATGTTTCTCTCTCTCTTCTTCCCTTTCTCCCTCCCACTCTAACTGAAGATAAATGCAAAAATGTCCTCGGGTGAAGATAAAAAAATAAAATGAATAAAGTGGTAATCCCAGAAACTTTTAAAAATCCAATCTAAGATTCCATGTGAGCATTGACAAACAGGAGTTAATTATGTGGCTTTAGTTTGCTCAATAATATATGTTTTTTAAAAAACAAATTAATTAAATAAGCCATCAGACTGAAGTGCTTTATGCCTTAGTAGTTTACCTAAACAAACTAAACATAAACCTGGAATGCCTCCAGATTAAGAAATTAAAACCTAAGGACAAACAATCACAAACAGCCAACCAGGCTTTTCCAAAAATAAGGCAACTGCTTAAGCTATAGCCAATCAAATAATTCCCTTGCTTAGCTTCCACCTCTTCTCTACAAAAGTCTTTCCCTTGGCTCTTGTGGGTGGAGTACTCCCAACCACTTCTACTTTGGCACTGCCTGATTTGAACAGATTGTCACTCAAATAAACTCTTAAAAAATGTAATATGCTTCAGTGTATCTTTTAACAATAATGGTTAATACTTTCTCTGTACCTATGAAATAAATAGGTCAAAACTAATGAGAACAGCACTTTTGTGACTATGGATAATCTTTGGAGATTATATATGAGGTTTAGACTGAAAATAATTTTAGCAGAACCTGGAAGTAGGCTAAAGCAATTGCTGTGTTTTCCTTCAATGCTACACTGGAGTTGCACCTTCCACTGATTTTTCTACGTACAGAACTATCTTACAGCTCTGTAGAAGCAGAGGTTAACAAGTAGGTATTTATCTGTTATAGATATCAGTGATTTCTGTCCAGTGAGAAAGAAAACCCCAAAGGTCATCATAAATTACTCTGTTATTAAACTAGTTTTGCATTTAATCTCACTTTCTTTTCCTAAAACTCCATTATTAAATGATCTATAAATCCTTAAATGCACTTAAAACTGGTTTTAACAACTTCCTTAATTAGTTAATGAAAATGTTGACTCATAAAAACTATAGATTAATAAATATTATATAATACTTGAAAATAATCAATAAAATTTTGGGAAATATAATGGAAAGTATATGCTTCTAAATATAAAAAATAATTCATAGGCAGTATGATTCTGGCATAAAAATAAGTGGCTTAGCCCTGGCTGGTTTGGCTCAGTGGTTAGAGTGTTGGCCTGCTGTCTGGAGAAACCCGGGTTCGGTTCCCACTAAGGGCATGTGCCTTGGTTGCAGTTTGTCCCCGGCCCTGGTTGGGTTGTGTGGGTGGCAACCACTCGATGTGTCCCTTTCATGTCGATGTCTCTCTCTCTCTCTCCCTCCCACTCTATCTGAACAAAATATCAAAAAATGTCCTCGGGTGAGGATAAAAAATAAATAAATAAATAAAACAAATGGCTTAATACAATAGAAATATGCTATACAAAGTATCTGAAGTTTTTAAGAATATGGTTTTCTATTATAAGTTATATATACTGAATAATTTAGTAAAGATGAAGGAACAATTTGTTTATTACATATTGTACATGAATAAATAAAAAAATATAAATATTTACATGGAAAAAATAATTGATGTGAACCATTGATAATATTAAGAAATTTTGGCATTTAGATTCTCATATATGAAAATAACAACATTAAAGAAAAAAATTAAATTGAATGAAAATATTCAAGATATATATGGGAGACAATTTTATTTTGAGATTAAGTGAAATTCAGATGGTTGAAAATAAATAGCATATAGAAAATAAAGTTGAAGAAAAAATAATATTCAAAATATTATTTAAAAATGAAGGCTTTTACTTAGCTAAATAAATAAAAAGTAAAACAAATAGTATTGTCAGGTTTTTAAATACATAGTTTCTTTTCAAATTGTAGGCAAAGGAGCCACTCCACGCACCACTGTCTCAAGCATTTCCCGTGGGAAGAATGGAGCCCACAGTTCCTGCAGTACACTTCAGAAATCGGTACAGAATTTTTAAGAGCTGTTCATTTTATTTGACCCATAATATTACATTTAGACATTTATTTGTAAAATTCAATTAGAAATCACATCAAGATAAAATGTTAAAATACTGTAGCATTCTTATAATTTAAAAAAATCAATGTAAAAAGCTATGAATTCAATAAATTATGTTAATCTACTAAAATTCATAAGAATAGTCTTGCAAAAACATTATATTACACAGGAATAAATAAGCATTGCATATATTACAGAAATAACAGTGATTACCAGTATGTGAAGCATACTACTTAGGTGTAAATATTTCTGTATAGTACTTATTAGTATATTCTGTATCACCCCAACTGTGATTAGAAAGCAGTTTTCACAGATGACTAGGCAGATTGATGGTACATAGTTTTCATATACAAAGCTATATATTAACACACGCGCGTGCGTGCGCGCACACACACACACATGCAAAGGACAAAATATAAAGTCTGAGAGCTACTACTTTAAAAATTGTTTTATAGTTTTTAAAATAAAAATATTCCACTTTTCAATAATTACCTCCAATGCATGAAGATACATATCTACAAAAAGACTTACTCACCAATGTTCATAACATTATTTATAATAGCAAAATTCTAGAAATAACTTCATAACCCATCAGCAGGTAAATGAATAAACAAATTGCAGCATATTCCTATAATGGGGTACTATTCAACAATAAAAAGGATTTGTTATTGACACATGCTACAGCAAAATTCATAGAAGCAACAAAACTGAATGAACATCATCTGCATTATCCTTCAGCTATTTCATTTACAGATTTCTTTTATACACACTGGAATCTAACCCAAAAGTTGTGGGTAAATTAAGATCCTAACCTGATAGCTCAGTTGGTTAGAGCATCATCCTGATGTGCTAAGGTTTCGGGTTCAATCCCTGGTCAGAGCACATACAAAAATCAACCAATAAATGTATAAATAAGTGGAACAACAAATCAATGTCTGTCTGTCTGTCTGTCTGTCTGTCTGTCTCTCTCTCTCTCTCTCAAAAGAAAAAGAAAAAAAAGTCATGAGTGACTTCTCAAAGACCAATAATGCCTATAATAAATCAAATCTTCCAATAGGTTAAAAATCGCTGAGATGATTAAGAAATTATAAGAAAACAAATTTACAGAAAAAGTCTGTACTTGGTAATGTTATATTTAAGAAACTAGAAAAGATATTATTCCAAATAAAAGAAGTAAGAGAGCGGTATCATGGCATTTTAATGCATATGATGAAATTCATATTATGATATGGATCATTCTTCTGTTGCCACTTTAGAGTCATCATGACTTGAAACTATAGAAGTCACACAATTACTAAGGGTGAAAGTATATTTCCTTTAAGGCTGAAGTCACAAATTTACAATTATTCAGTGACAAAGCAGAACAAAAATAAAATTCCAAATAGCAATCAAGCCTATTACATGCCATTTGCTTTAATGTAACAAAGAACCATATACAAAATAAAATAAATGTTAATAACATTAATACCCCAATTTGAATATATATTTTTCATTATGATGTCATTACAAGGTATATTGTTAAGATTTTCTTGTCTTCAATTTTTTCCCCATATGTATTGACTTATGTTAATAAATATGAATTCAGTGTTAAATATCCATCTTACTTTTCTTGCATAAACAGCAAGGACATTAAAGGTTATGATTATGACAATCATTTGAATTAATTTCATGCTTAAAGAAGAGTGATGCAAAGCATTTGCTTTAATAAAAATTATTTTGCACTTCAATTATGTTAAATATAATGAAAAACCAATATTTCTAGCAAAATGATAAAAGTAAAGAACTTCAACTAAAAGTATCAAAGTAATAGCAGATATTATTATTCAGATAATTGTGTTTCAGAATGATGCATATGAACATTAAAAAAAAAGATTGATATTTAAAAGCTGTGTCTAGACTCTGACTGGTTTGGCTCAGTGGTTAAAGCATCAGCCCTTGGACCAAGGGTCAAGGTGCAATTCTGGTCAAGGGCACATACCTGAATTTTGGGTTTAATCCTTGGCCCTGGTCTGGACATGCGGGAGGCAGCGGATTGATGTGTTTCTCTGTCATTGATGTTTCTCTCTCTCCGTCTCCCTTCCTCTCTTTCTGAAATCAATAAAAACATATTTTTTAAAACAATTTTTAAACAAGTACTTCAAAATTGAATTAAACTAAGGTTTATAATCCAAAATCTAAGGCTATCATGTTGTAGTAGAAATTACCATTGACAGCTAACAGCCATTTCACCCCTTACTCTTAACATAGTGTTAATGTGGCTGTGGTATTTGGTTCATGAATATAATTGGCTCCTGGCCAAATATAAGCTAAAGCTATAATCAGAAAATTGATGGAAGTCTTGATAATAATTGTTTCCAACTTTCAAGTCAGATATGTGAAAATCAATCTCTCTTTCTCTCCTCTCTCCTTTTCTCCCTCTTCCTTTAAGAGGGGAGCAGTTAGCCTCATTTTTTTATTGGCAGCCATCCTATAACCAAGAGATTAAAGAATCTCAGCACTGATCCAAAATTGTGGAAAGCATATTGAGACTCTGAAACACCTGTGCACTTTGATTATATCATTAAACTGTTGGATCAACCTGAATAGTACTTCCCTTCTGTACTTCATGATAAGTGAGAATATATTTCTTCAGTGTTCGGGCCACTTTGATTTCACTATTACTTTGTTAGAGAGGAGCGTTTTCTGACTGATAAGCATTTGAGACCAGAAAGATATGGTATTGCAATGAATATACAATGGAATGAGCTTGTCAAAACAAAAATTGCACCATAAAACGTTAAACAGACAAGGGAGATGTTATTCAAGGCCATTGTGATAGGGAATTAAGGCCAGAATTCAGTCTGAGTTCAATTCCGCTGAAATAAAAGGCTGGAGAGTTTTAGGATCTGAGGTGGGGAAATTATAGACCCTCTGTGTATACTAATTGCCTTTACTTAAAGGGAAAGAAAAGTTTTTTGTACCTCATGACAGGAGGTATTTTTATAACCTGGAAAAAGGCTCCCACCAAAATTAGGCTTCTGTGCTACCACAGAATCTGGGAGATAGGGGTACTATTTTCTTTGATGATTACATTTCAAAGTGATGGCTTCCAGTCCCTGAGAAAGGCATTACTGGGTTGAGAAGGTGGCAAGCTTTTGAAATACTGACATCTCAAGGAGGCAATGAAAGATTTTACATTTACAAGTTGTCTATAATAAATGTTCTAAGAAAAGAGAGGTAATGGACAAGAGTCAGAAAGAAATATTGAAGTTTAATCAAATGGTATAGACTGAGTATTTGTGTCCCTCGCAACTCATGCAGAAACCTAATCCCCTATGTGTTAGCATTAGGAGGCGAGGGTCTTTGACAGAAGATTGGGTGATGAGGGTGGAGCTCTCAAAAATGGGATTTGTGCCCTTATAAAAGAGACCACAGAGAACTTCCTTGCCCCTTTCTACCAGGTGAAATTACAGCAAAATGATGACTTTGTATGAACCAGGCTGTGGGTCCTCACCAGAAACTGGAACTGTCAGCATCTGGATCTTAGACTTCCCCACTGCCTTCTTCCCAGACTGTGAAAAATAAGTTTTGGTTGTTTGTATAAGCAACCCCAACTATGGTCTTTTTATTGTAGGAACCCGAATGGATTGTGACAGCAGGGAATGTTGTCATCATCTTGGTCAGAATGAATGGAGGAGACAGGGAAGGTAGTGAGGACCTCGCCTATCCAAGCTAAGGAAACGTCAATACTGTACACCGTTGTGGAAGACACTGTTCCATGATATGACCCCTGTCTGACAGGTGCCTGACTGTTGCCAGCCCACATGCTACATCCAGCTAGATCTGGGCCAGAACAGAGATGGCTTCTCATAAACCTCTCAGACACTGTCCAACCCCTTCCTTATGCTCTAGATATGCTGGTTCCTAGACAGACCATTGTCCTGCCCTGGATAAGCATGTAAGGCATCTTCCCCTTATCTGCAGTGGGTCATGCTCCCAGTACCCCATCCATCCTGCCCTATCTTGTACAACCCTTTAGTCCCTGCCATGTAGTGCTGAGGATATCCATGTTGTTTTCCCATCCCCCAAGATGAGCCCTGTATGTAAGTTCCCTTAATACACTCTTTTTTTTTTATCCTCATCCGAGGACATTTTTCCATTTTTTGTTGAGATAGAGTGGGAGGGAGAAAGAGAGAGAGAGAAACATCAACGTGAAAGGGACACATCGAGTGGTTGCCACCCGCACAACCCAAGCAGGGCAGGGGACAAACCGCAACCGAGGTACGTGCCCTTAGCGGAAACCAAACCTGGGTCTCTCTGGACCGCAGGCCAACACTCCAACCGCTGAGCCAAACCGGCCAGGGCCCCTTAATACACTCTTGATGAAATGCTGGAGTTGTTAGATTCTTTCTGTGGTCTCAGGGCACCACAGAATTTTCCCAAGTCATTAGGAAATCACTGTTTAAAATATGGCCTGATGTTTGTTTCTCATTTGCTGATGGTATAGCACTGGGAAACTTGGTGATAACTAAGTAACTAAATACTTACTAAATAGAAATATTGTATTAGGCATTTCCTAGGATATTTGATATATCACTATATGAAGGATCGCTTGAAGACAAAAATCAAAGGAAGCATGGTTTTTCTTAGAAAACCTCTTTTCTAGACTACAATAAAAATGTTGTAAATTTAGTAATCTAGCATTCTATAGAATGCAAAATGAAACAAATGTTCTAGTTTAATAATGAAGGTAGCAGCATATATAGCAACGTGAGATAAGGAGAAAATGTTATTAAGGTAAAAATTAAGCTTCATCACCTTGACTTTTCCAATGGTTACACCCTCTTTACACACACAAAAAAACAAGTCAAACATACTGTTTAAATATTCCCTAAAGGCATTCCAGGCCAGTTGCCACCTTAGTCAATTTCAAATATCCAGTCCGGAAACCGTTAACTTAGGATCAGAATGAAAATATAAAAAGTTAAAGAAATGGGGATACTAATGGATCAAAAATCCATTTTTAGAACACTTCTCTGAGAAGTTTTTATTCCATGAAATTGATCTAAAGGACTGTTTTCTGTACATGTGGTTCAGAGACTGCTACAGATTCCTGAACTGTTTATTATTACAAGTTTGCTTATAGAAATTGAGTGTTTAGAAACTGTCATAACATTTTGACATTGCTTCAACATCCAACATTTTCTTAAATTATGTTTTTATTGATTATTTTAGAGAGAAATGAAGGCAGAGAGAGACAGAAACATCAATGTGAAAGAGATACATCTATTGGCTGCCTCCCACAGGACACTGATCGGGTCTGGGGATCAAACCTGTAACTCAGGTATGTGCCCATGACTGGGAATCAAACCCACAACCCTTCAAGCCTGCTGGCCAACACTCTAACTGCTGAGCCAAACCAGCTAGGAGCCAAACCAGCCAGGACCCAAGTGGATAATGTTTAAAGCTCTGAGGTAATTCTTAGACTCCAAACACCAACAGAAAGTGGCCTAATAATGCTCAAGAATCAGAAATCCAATTCTAATTAAGGCCATAGAGGACTGTGTTCAAGGAAGAGTCACCCAGAAACCAAATTGTGGAAATACCTCCAGATCGGCTAACTGCCTGGTCTACCAACGGGCAGATATAAAATGTCAAATGTGCAAAAACTTTAAACAAGGAAATACCTGTGTGAAAGCAAAGAGAGATGGAGCTGGAGAGGGTTGACAGAGCTGTCAGATCATGATCCAAGTCTGACCACAGGTTAAAAAAAAAAGAGGAAGAAAAAGTTGGGTGAAAGGGATTCCCTGGGCTCCGAGTGGCTATGAAAAGATTTCCTAATTTCCCAGGAATGCACCTGCCTCAGTAGCCCTTCCAAACTCTCGTGTTGGTTGGGAGCTGCACAGGGAAGTGTAGGATGGATTTCAGAGCACAGCAGCTGGAGACTGGTCAACTCCAATGCGAGGCAATACTCCTAAGCACACTTACCCATTGTGCTGCACAGATCTACTTCACAGTCTAGGTAGCAGGGCCTGCACAATTCCCACGAGCTTTTCCTCAGAAGGAAAACCCCTAAGGAGATTAATGGGGTAAATTGCAGCCCCCACCACTGCACTGCATCTCAGCACCACATTGGTGCTCATCCTCTCCCACCTTCACTATCCATCCTAAATTCCCCTCAGATTCAGCTATCACCAAGGCAGGTCCAGGTAGTTTACCTGGTAGTGTAACACAGCCCTTCATTCCGGAAGGTTAGAATTACCCTTCTGAGTTCCGGTTGCTGCACATGTCCCTTCCTAGTTACAACAGGACAAGGGGTTATCAAGAGGTGTGCCAGAGGATTATGTGAGTTCCACAGGCATTCCTCCAGGTCCTCAGTGGGTAAAAGCAGCCCTATCTCAGCCTGCTGGTCAGAGTAACCACAGCCATTAGGATGACTCCTCTTCCTGCCTGCTGGTTGTCAGACACAAAGAGCCCAAAGGGCCCTGGTGGCACCCATAGTTGGTAATGGCTGAATCATGCTGAACAAAGGAAAGATTTTTCCAGAAGGAAGTAAAAATGATGACAGGGGAGACAAGGAAAAGGCAAGAATTGATGTGCATATCTTGCATACAGGCTTGAGGATTTCAGTCAAGTGAAGGGTGGAGCTATTGACAGTTTGGAGAACCTCCAAAACAGAAAGCTGTGTCCTACTTCACTGGAGTGATACTGGTAGTCTGCAAGTTTCTCAGAGAAGTCTCAACTTTGAAACGGCATTCTTTACTGAAATGCCAATAGTGAAAATAATAGTGGTAGTAAAGCAGGCAACGCTAATTTAGGTAACCAACTGGGTCATAAACATTCCAGATTTGTTCAAATAATGCAGCCAAGTGTTCTTAGAGCTCCAACTGGGCAGAAGGTGAAAACCTGCTGATAGAGGTGGTAGTACTGCATGAGGCTGGGTCATGGGGCTGGCAGTATAAGAAACAATGACAAGAGACTTGTAGTCAGAAACAGGAGCTGTCAACATAAACCTCAGGGATTGTCTTGGACTCTACGCTGTCTCAATAGACACATGTACGCGGGACTGGGGGAAAACTAGGCTGACGGCAGGGACCTGTCCTAGCTCCATACTCTGCTATGCCTTAAAGAGAGCCTCCATAGGGGAGCTGGGCTATGGTGATGCAGGTCTGCCTGTCATTGGCTGACTGACTGATTAATTTAAATATATTTATATAAGCTTTATTCTGCAGCCATACCATCTTGGGGAAAAGAAACATAAGAAAAGAATAATTGAAGGAGGAGAAATTGACCTGAAAGAGTAGTGATAGCCCAAATTTTATTTATTATAAACTATTAAACTCTGACAAAACTTTACTTGGCAAATCAAGTATTTTATAACCTCAGGAAAATTAGCCATACTAAGGTTAGTACAACCAAGTTTTGAAAAAAAAAATACCCATTTTTCACATGTTGGCTCTGGGTTGCACCACTTACTGTCTTTAAAGTGCATGGTTAGAAAGATGTAAATGAACATATGGAATCATGGAACTCTCGACCTGCTTTCATCAAGCCTGAGAGGAGAGAAAAAAGTGTGGGGGGAAGAATAGATATTTTAAAATTTTAAAAATGGCCCTGGCCAGTTTGATTCAGCAGTTAGAGCGTCAGCCCGTGGACCAGAGAGTCTCGGGTTCGGTTCCCGCTAAGGGCACCTACTTCGGTTGCAGTTTGTCCCTGGCCCTGGTTGGGGTCGTGTGGGTGGCAACTACTCGATGTGTCTCTCTCACATGGATGTTTCTCTCTCTCCCTCCCTCTCTCCCTCCTGCTCTATCTGAAGATAAATGCAAAAATGTCCTCGGGTGAGGATAAAGAAGAAAAAATTTGTTAAAATTAAAAAAATGTTCTACTACTTAAATGATGCATTCTAAGGGCTTTTATGTTTCCTAAGGTAGACTACATGTGCATATACAAATTCTATGACACTGAAATAATGAAATGAAAGAGATTGTATAAGAGATAATTAAGAGGCCAGGGAAAGTGGGTGATATATGTGAAATATATAAGAATATAGATATCAGGTCAATTGTATAGGTGATAGTTTTAGCAACTTCAAAGGAAAAAAGATAACAAGTTTCGCCCTGGCTGGTTTGCTCAGCGGTTAGAGCGTCGGCCTGCGGTCCAGAGAGACCTGGGGTTAGGTTCCCGCTAAGGGCACCTACCTCGGTTGCAGTTTGTCCCTGGCCCTGGTTGGGTCATGCATGTGACAGCTACTCGATGTGTCCCTTTCATGTCGATGTTTCTCCCTCTCTCTCCCTCCCACTCTATCTGAACAAAAAATGGAAAAATGTCCTCAGGTAAGGATAAGAAAAAAAAGGATATTGAGACCCTGAAATATAGTACAGAGAGAGTGGCCCGGGGAGGGAGAAATTGAAATGGTGCAGCTACGAGGAACTAAGGAGCACCAAGATCGCCGAAAACCACCAGACATTGGGAAAAGGCAAGGAAGAATTCTTCCCTCGAGTCTTCAGGGAGGGCATTGCCCTTCAGATACCTTGATTTCAAACTGCTAGACTCCTAAACTGGGAGGAATAAATGTTCTGTTGTTTGAAGTCATTCAGTTTGCAGTGATTGACTATTACAGCCTTGGGAAACAAAATCTTTATACAAAGGAGACCAGACCTGGGTCTCTCTGGACCGCGGGCCGACACTCTAACCGCTGAACCAAACCGTCCAGGGCTCAATATCCTTCTTAAAGGGGCACCAGTCATTGGATTAGGGCACACCTTAATCCAGTATGACCTCATCTTAACTTGATTACCTCTGTAAAGATCTTATTTTCAAATAAAGTCACATTCATGGATTCCAAGTGAGCATAAATTCAGTGGGGTGCTGGTGACATTATTCAACCCAGTTTTAAAAAAAACAATGTGTGTAGACTTGCAAACCATCAAGAATTACAATATAAATCTAAGATTATAAAAATACTCATAATATTCCCAAGAAAATTAAATAGCTGGATCCTTGGTTAACAGGAAAATGATATAGGGATATTTAGAAAAAATGCTTACTCCAAAGGTTCTTCCTTTATTTTAATTGTTTTGTTATCTAGTTAACTTTATTTTAGGATATATGGAGTTCATAAGACCATGTTTTCTTACAGTATATGAGAAAATATGGGAATAATATTCATTGTGAAATTATTTTGCTAAATCATTTTCATTTAGTACTCTAGCAAGTAGGCAGAACAAAATACTTGAAAATCTTTTTGTTTTTTAAGTGATAAAGAAAAATTACAGAGAGAAAGATAACTTTTCATCAAAGAAAAGAGGACTAACAGTTTTTCTCTTCTACTCTGCCCCGGCTCTCTGTACCCTCTTCCGGCCTTTGCTTATTTCTCAGGCCCCGTCAGGTCAGACTCCCTTTGGTTCCACTTGTGCTACATTGTGGTTCTGATGATCCTAGAACTTGCCAAACACATCCCTACTCAGAGTTTCTTTCCTGAGCACCTAGAACGTCACAGGACACATCCTTAATGATTCCTCCGGCCTCTGCTCATATGTCACTGCCTCACAAGGTCTTTTCAAGACCTTCTTCCAAATCTATCCACCCTCCCCCTTACCTTATTTACCTGATATCTCATTGTTGTATTTATTTGCTTGTATTTTCACATTTTTTAAATTGTGTATCTTCTTTGTCTCTATCTCTCTCTAGCACTAGAGTAGGGACTTAGTCTAATTTACTTTGAGTAAATTAGAGAATAAATAAAATGCAGAAATTCTTTAAAAATCATTATGCTTGTTTAAAAAAAAACTCTGAAAAGATAAGCAAATTTTGATCGATTGCTAAAGAACTTTCAATGTTATGGAACAAAAATCTTTTATGAGTAAACTAAATTTTAAAAAATGTGTATTAGCTCTGTTTTATAATGAATTACTAACAATGAGATTTGAAAAATCATGCTTTTATCATCTTTCTAGTTTTAGTAAATTGATTTATAAGTTATTAAAATAATGCAAAAAGGAGTTCTGGAAATATTTTAAATCTACTTAAGTCAGGTTGAAAGAAAACTAAGTAGACAGCAAATATAAATATTTATTATTCCAATGTACAATAATATAGCACCTAGAATTTGACATCTTCATCTTCACATTCATCATAACTAATTAATTTTATATTGCTTTAATCCTCACCTGAGGATATTTTTACATTTATCTTCAGACAGAGTGAGAGAGAAGGAGAGAGAAAAACATCATATTAAAAGATGTTTTGAATTTTTTTTATTTTTTCCTTTATTGCTTTTAGAGAGGGGGGCAGGAAGAGGGAGAGAGAGATAGAAACATCCATGAGAGAGAACATCGATCGGCTGCCTCCTGCATGCCCCCCACTGGGAATCAGGCCCACAGCCTGGGCATGTGTCCTGACTGGGAATCAAACCCACAACCTCCTGGTGCATGGGTCGATGCTCAACCACTGAGCCACACCGGCCAGACGACATTTTGAATTTTTTGCCACATTATTGTAACAATCCTATAATCTCTTTAAGTTTTTATTTCACATTAAATTTTTTCATTTTCAGTAGAAACTCTTGTTTAGTTCTCATCATTAGACATGTATTTTATTCCATTTTTACACCTCTAGGCACTGTACTAGGATTGTAATACATAGTATAAATTTCATATAGTGTCGATTTTTTTTTCTCTGATGGAAGAATTTTTTTCTTGTTAGTTCTTTTAGTGATAATAAAACCCAATGCAATTTGAAATTGAAAGCAATACATTCTCCAAATAGATTCTCAATACTGAAATTGAACTCAATGCTAATTTACTAAAAAAGATCTTAGAGGTTTAAATTGTTTTACAGAGTGGAACATCATAGAGTATTAGGAATTCTTTATAATGTTAACATCTTAAATTATTTATCTATGTGAACTCAGACATACAATAAATAAAGCTATAACCATAAATTCATCCATACAATTTCCTTCTCATTACTGTTATATTTAGGAAAAATCTCTCCTAATTTTTGAGACTAATCATCTGCTCAAAAATTCATCCTTTCCTGGTTCCTCTGAGACCTCACTTTGTGCTTTATCTCTTCTTTTCCAAGTCTCCCAAACTTTCCTTTTTTCCCCACCTATGCTAAAACATTTTAAAAGATTTTATTCAAGTTTTACCATGGATTATCTGTAATGCCTCTCTATCTTTATGCATAACCATCCCCTCCCCTTCAAGTTTATTTCACCCCACTGGTTATTTTTATTCAGAACCCTAATTAGACCCTCATTCTTCCTGTCATCTTGAAATATCTATATTCTTCTGGTTCAGACCTACTCTCTTCTCTTTTTACAATAACATTTCCCTAAAATAATTCCTTCTAATTCCATGATTTCAGTCCTCAGTTACATACCACTGACTCTCCTGAGATACATCAAAACAACTACAGTTATATCCCAAACTAGACATTTCATTCTCTCTCCAAACCTTGCTGTCTTTCCAGTTTACAGTGTATATGAAATGACTCCCAACCACCTGGAAATCAGGTGACCCATTAATCCTCCCACACTCCCAGTTAAAAATCGAATGCTGATGTTTCTACCTTCTGGATTTATTCTGCCTCAAACATGTTTACATTTCTCTAGATTACTTATCATATGTTTAATTAGTAATAATTGTTTCCTTAACGTCAACCTTCTCACTATAAATGAAGCCACATGACCATATTGTTCACAATGTTACAGGTCAGGCTCTGGAACTCTGGTTTGTTTGGTCTCTTTTCCTAGGAAAACCTATAAAAGAAAGGTTTTTGAGATATCCTACAGTCTTTATCACAGCAGCAGATCTTGAAATAGCAACTAATACTTATCATTTCCCTCTTCTAATCCATTATAGACAGATTTCATCATCCATCAATGGAACCTCCAAGTAGAAAGCACACAATAAGTTTTAAAATTAAAAATAAGATATTTGAGATATATACAGAAGAGAACAGTATAACAACCACTCATGTGCTTATCACTTAGATTAAGCAACATAAAAATAAAAAGTTAAATATTGCCCTGACCAACCTCATTCTCCATTCATTTTTTTTTCAACATTTTTTTTCCTTTATTGATTTTAGAGAGAGAGGAAGGGAGAGGGAGAGATAGAAACATCAATGAGAGAGAACATTGATTGGCCGCCTCCTGCATGCCCCCCACTGGGGATTGAGCCCACAACCTGGGCATGTGCCCTGACTGGGAATCGAACTGGTGACCTCTTAGTGAGTGCATGGGTCGGTTCTCAACCACTGAGCCACACCAGCTGGGCTCATTCTCCATTAATATATCATACCCCTGTCAGAGCTAATCAATATCCTAGATTTGTTATCCATTTTTATGTATGTCTTTAAACATTTACTTCATATCATAATATCCATTAACACTATCTAGAATTTTGCATATTTAAATTTTTATTTAAATATAATAATGTCCTTTACATTATGCCACTTACTGCAGATTTCTAACACAAGGAATTCGGAAGTCACTGCTCCCTCCTTCCTAACAAATAAAAAGCTGAACAGACTAAAAAATCAACAACTGATTTTGGATCCAGAAAAGAAGGGAGGGCATAGCACAAAGCACGACTCCCGAGATAAAAGAGGCAGGTGAATGCGGAGAACTACCTACCAGGGCCGAGACTCATGAGCAGAAACCTCCTAGGAAACCAATGATGGGAGGAAATCTGCGCTGTAATTAACAAACTGCTGGAGAGTCATTGTGGACAATGCTGGGAATTGAAAACTCCAGGGGGACCTAGTCATAGAGGGATCCCACAATTTTGTGAGATTTGCCTCCAGGAGTTTGCCCATGTTCCCACAGGAATACTGGAGAGAAACCCCTTCATGCTTCCAGCAAGAAGAGGGGAAGTGTGGTAGGCAGTTAGACAGATAGCAGAGCAAGGACAATGGGCCACTTACAGAAAGTAGCCAGGGGGGAAGTCCTGGGTGCCTAGCAATGGACAATTGTAGGGCAGGGCTTTGTCCCCAGGGTGACCTTTCCTCCCCTAGCATATTGCTGGTCATGTCCTTAGGACCCCCTCACCTTTTCTCCCTAGAGATACCATCTAGGCTTCAGTTGTATTTCAGCTCCAGGCCCAGAAAAGCAGCAAAATCAGGCAACACCACACTACTGCTGACCTCAGGACCAGCTACCCTGAATAATGATCCCTGGCAGAAGCAGTCAATCAGTGGAGACCCTGATCCTGAAAGGACACACCTGGAAAGCTCCTGAATATGCTCTTGAGATCTTCCCCTGGGACCTCCCCTAAAATGTCCACCCTTAAAACCCTTAGGTCAGAGGACCCAGCCCACCCTTCCTCCCCAGAGCAAGCTGGAGCCTTTCTTACCTCCTCCCCAACACCATCCTCCGAGGCTCTCATCTTCACCTTCCTCACATCTAAGCTCCAAGGGCCCTTTTGCTTCCATAACTTGTTTCTAAGCCCATTTCTTCTATGAATTACTTCTTCTACCTCTGTGATTTTCTAAAGCAATGTTCGCTTATAGTTTGAGTCTTGGCTCTGAATTCTTTCCTAGCTATTCTCAAGTGCTGAGGTTGTTGACCCCAGGTCTGGTCTGATCCCACTGGTCTAACACCTGGTGCTGTTCTCGCCGCCCCCAACAAAAGGAACCATTTTTAAATGCACCAGAGCTCTCTGATCTTCTAAACAAGCCTGCTTTCAGGGGAAACTAGTTCAACAGAGCCTTACCTGCTGGATATTATCAGAGCCTAACAGACCTGGGAAAAGGAAATACCCAACTCCAAGGAGGGAAGAAAAACCCCTGAGAAACCTTTGTGAAGTTCACAGTCCAGAGGCACAGACTCACCAAACAGGACGATTAAATGCTTCTCCTCCCCCTACAACTCACTGCTCTACCAAAGGTCTATTTACAGCAGTTCTTTTTACCCACTGAGTCTTGTCCAGCTAACCAGAAAAGGTTACAACGTATTTCAAATGGCAAAAAATACAATTTGAAGACACAGAGCAAGCCTTAGTACCAGACATGGTAGGTGTAAGGTAGCCAGGTGCCGCCGGTGGGAGGTGGGAAGAAACCAGAGAGCCAAACAGCCGAATAAGCAGAAATCAGGCTTTATTGGGTACACTCCGGGCGGGTTCACAGACTCGGGGGGTTGAGTCCGAGAAGCCGCGCCCGATGCTGGGGTTTGTGATTTTTATATCTGCGCCTGTGGCAGAGGGAACTTGTTGTTAGGTTAGGTCCTGAGGGGCTACGCATGGGGGCCCCTGGAATGTGAGTCTATTGTCCCGGAGCGAACAGTTCCTGGACTAGGACAGGAGAATGGGACAGGAGTTGATCTATGAGTTTGGGGCAAACAGTTCCTAAAACAGGGAGGGAGTTTAGGTTGGGTAAGCTTGATAACAGCTGAGCAGTTTGCCTGGTGCCAGTTCCCAGGCTCTCGGACAGTAGGGATGTTAGAATTATCAGACTGGGTATAGTTAAAACAACTAAGACTAATATGCTAAGGGCTTTAATGGACAAAGTATTACCGAGATGACGGGACCTCAGTTGTCTCCTTGAAGAAAAGATTTCAATCAAGAGACAAAGTACAGCAAAGCAAGCAAGAATTTATTGATTATAGGAAAAACACACTTAGGACAGTGAAACGAGGCAGGGCATAGAAGCAGCAGCAGGAGAGCCTGGGCTGGGCTGCTTTGGCTCACTGGGGAGTCAGAGGAAAGGGGGCCTTGGAGACAGGTTCAGGGGATCAGCCCAGGGAGGGTTGCCACTGCCCACTGCTCTCCTGGTTGAAAGTCTGTGGGGTCCCTTGGAGTTTAGGGGATACTTACCTGTGGGGGAAGGAGAAGGGAAACACAAATGGCATGGGTGTGCTCTCTGGAGAGAGAGTGCACTGGGACCTTTGTTTTCAGTGGTTTTAAAGTCTGGGCATCTAGGGGACATCTTAGGAGAGGATCAATGGAATATTCATCAGCTTTATGCCAATGGACCTAAATGAGATTTTTTTCTCTTAATTTGTCTGCCCTTGGGTGTGGTTGGCAAATGGCACTAATTGGATTTCTGTTATTTGTATCACTGAGTAGGGTGATTTAAGCTATTTACCGGACAAGTGCAAACCATTTATTCTTTTTTTTTTTTCCTTAAATCTCTATTGTTGAGAGTATTATAGATGTCCCCCTTTTTATTTCAAATCACTTACTCTTTTAAAATTTTGTTTTATTGATATAATAGAGAGACAGAGGAAGGAAGAGGGAGAGAGAAATAGAAACATCGATGAGAGAGAACATCAATTGGCCTCCTCCTGCATGCCCTCCACTGGGGATCAGGCCCACAACCTGGGCATGTGCCCTGACTGGGAATTGAACTGGCAACCTCTTGGCGTGTAGGTCAATATTCAACCACTGAGCCACACCGGCTGGGCTCAAATCATTTACTCTTAAGTGTCCTTGGTTTAGGGAAGATAGGGTTTACCAGGCGGCTGCAAAGTGCTATTTAACTGTCTGTCTTAGTTTCCCTATTCCACCTGTGGTCGAATTTTCCTAGCTTCTTACTGTTCTACAGCAAAAGTAGACAAGCACGCAAGAACAGATGGCCAATGTAAGCAGAGAGGTGGACACCTAAGAAAAAATTGAAAAGAAATGCCAGAGATAAAAACCAAGGTATATGCCCTTGATCGGAATCAAAGCCGGGACTCATTTGTCCACTGGCTCACGCTGTAACTGCTGAGCCAAACTGGCCAGGGCTGAAACACATTTTAATAAAGTTGTAACCCTTGAGTTTGAGAGGCCTCCCAGATTTTACTCCCCATATTATACAATCACAGACCTCTTTCATTCCATCCCCATTTGAACTCTTAGCTAAAAGTTAATTTTTGTTCACACATAAACAAAGCCTATTCTAGATTAGCTTAACCTTCCTTCCTTCCTCTCTCCCTCCCTTTCCATTTTTTTTCTTTCTCTTTCTATCTCTCATTAGCCCCTGAAATTTGTTACTTTCTTCTGAGCTCAGTCATGCATTTAAGAGAATATTTTTAAACATATTTTATCAACATTTACCAGTATAATTTAATGTGAAATTTTCAGGATATCTAGTTTACCACGTTATTAGAAACAAAGGAAATCAAGAGACATTTTTAGGTGCTTGGTCTCTCCGAAGAGCAAAATAGAACTGAACAGAACACACACACTTTGCCCAATCTGTTAAATTATGTATTTGGCACATTTCTAATTATGCAAAGGCTGGTAAAACCTATTTAATTCCATAATCAGAGGGAAAGGTGAAAAGTTAGTGTTGATGTTTCTTAATGTTGGGAGTATTTCAAACATGACCTCTTTTCAACAATTTCCTAATAACTCAACTTTTATTTTTATTTATTTTTTAAAATTTATTGATTAATTTTAGAAAGAGAGGAAGGGAGAGGGAGAAAGAAATAGAAACATTGATGAGAGAGAACATCGATTGGCCGCCTCCTACATGCCCCACACTGGGGATGGGGCCCACAACTTGGGCATGTGCTCTGGTACATAGAATCGGTGACCTCCTGGTACATAGGTTGACACTCAACCACTGAGTCACACCGGCCGGGACTAATAACTCAACTTTTAAATTTTTCTCTTCTGAGCATTTATTATAAAATATAATACTCATCTTATAAAACCACCTTAATTTAAGAAGGAAGACAATATTTCTTATATTTGGAATATTCGTAATTATATGACACTACCCAAAACCGCAAATCAGTTATAGCAAGTACAATGCTCACTGAATAGCAGAAGTTAATTCTTGGTAACAAAAAGTTTCTTCATATCACATTACTTTAAAAAATGACATTCAGCCCCTGGCCAGTTTGGCTCAGTGGTTGAGCGTCCGGCTGCGGACCAGTGAGTCCTAGGTTTGGTTCCCGCTAGAGGAAGGTATCAAAACAATGAAAAGAGCCCTGGCCGGTTTGGCTCAGAGGTTAGAGCGTCCGCCTGCGGTCCGGAGAGACCCGGGTTTGGTTCCCGCTAAGGGCACGTACCTCAGTTGCAGTTTGTCCCCGGCCCTGGTTGGTCGTGCGGGTGGCAGCCACTCGATGTGTCCCTTCACATCAATGTTTCCTTCTCTCTCTCTTCCTCTCTCTCCCTCCCACTCTGTCTGTACAAAAAATGGAAAAATGTCCTCGGATGAGGATTAAAAAAAAAAAAAAGAAAGAAAAGAAAAGACATTCATTACTGACCATCAAGATCAAACTGACAACTATAATAAACAGCTAATGTAAGAGATGTATTGATAGTGCCTTTCTATATCGCTATTTGTACACATCATTCAATTCTAATAATTGAATTGTAACCTTACTCCAACCTTTCCTAAAGCAGAAAACCATACATAAAAGCTGGCATTGTCCCTAAATCATAACATATTTTTATGGTGGTTCAAAGTGAACCAAGTACGTTTACTTCAATGATCTCATTTGATTTGATTCTCTGATTATATTTGTATTATAAACAAAGGAGACATTATTATCCTTTGAACTTCAGGAATGTAGATTTAATACTCAGAGCCTCTTATTTCCATAATGAGGATGAACAAAAGAGGTCTTGGAGCCACTGCCCGCCTTATGTTACAAAACAACAGATTGTTCAAGTGTGCTGTGCTTTCAGCCACATTTCCATGGTCTGTCTAATAAGGAGACACAGCAGAGTGACTGTAATAACGGAATGCATGCTCTTTTAGCAGAGCTCTGCAACTAATCAATAAGGTAAATGTACTGTTACGATACTGATTTGGATTAGTAAGCAAATTCTAGATGAGAAATTATGTTGAAAGCCAGAATACTTTCTGTTATGATCAGGGTTAAATGTAATAACTGATATAACCGCATTTTTGGAAGTACTGTTGCTTTTGTCATGAATTTTATTAAACATTTTTTTAAATATGTTTTTATTGTTTATTTTTTAGAGAGAGAGGAAGGGAGAGAGAGATAGAAACATCGATGTGAGAGAAAAACATTGATCAGCTGCCTCCTGCATGCCCCCACACTGGGGACCAAGCCCACAACCCCGGCATGTGCCTTGACTGGGAATCGAACTGGGATCTCTCCATGGGACGAAGCTTTCTGCACTGAGCCACATGGTCCGGGCTTATTGAACATTTTTTTTTCCACTAAGAATTATGGTCACTGGTTATTTTAGATATAAAAAAACAATGTTTACCATTTTTCTCTTATTTCTTTCTTTTTTCCCCTCCCATCCTTGCTTCCTCTTATGTATTTTTACTTTTTAAAAAAATCAGAATACATTGCAACAACAAGAAAAGGGACCATAAATTATAGTCACTCAAAGTTATGTATTAAATATCTGAGTCCCAAATGATAAATCAACTTTAGAAAAAAACATAAATTCTTTATCTTACAATGTTTGATCAGAATTCATAATAACACAAAGTCTGAAAACATAATAATTTTTCTCTTTATTGACATGCAAGTGTAAATAATGAATTGTACACCAATATTGATAAAATGTATAAAAATGTTATGTAGATTTTAATTATAAAGACACATGGACATATACTATATATGTGTATGAGCACATAAATGGCAAATATATTAGAATTGTATTAGTTGGACTGTACTTTATATATTTGTAAAAGTGAAATTTTTAGTGGGAATATAATTCGGTAAAATTCAAACTATAAATGGGAATGCAAATACTCACTATATTATATAGGTATTCCATTCTTGGATTATTATTCAAGATAAACAAAAGGGTATACACAATAGGACTTGAATACATAAACTGTAGTATAGTCACACAATGGAATGTTATTCACCAGTAAAAATGAATGAACTAATGATACAGAACACAACAAAGATGAATATCAAAATAATTATACCACGTGGAAAAAAACAGGAAAAAAAGAGTAGGTACTTTATTATACCAATTATATATAAACTCTAAAGTGTTCAAAGAGATTACTAGTTGAAGCCCATCAGTTGGCGCTGGTGCCAGAGGTGGAGAGGAAATGGAAACAGAGAGGGACATGAGGAAGTTTCCAAAGCCTCGTGAGAAAACCATTGTGG
This sequence comes from Molossus molossus, assembly GCF_014108415.1. NCBI lineage: Eukaryota > Metazoa > Chordata > Mammalia > Chiroptera > Molossidae > Molossus > Molossus molossus. The sequence goes on along the minus strand of NW_023425403.1, from coordinate 40,522,544 downwards.
GTGATGAATACATTCATTATTTTGATATGGGTGATGGTTTCAATGTATATACTTATAGTATATACTTCAGTAAATTTTCACATAAGTATATGCAGTTCATTATATGTCAAAAATACTTCAATAAGATTGTCATAAAAAAATGATAAAACCAAGCCCAAATGCCACACCCTTCCATCCACTTCTCAGATAGAATTATTCCAAGAGCACTTATTCAAGGAAGATGAAACCTTTATACAACTGTGTTTTATACAACTGATTTTTAAGAGACTACACAGGTTACACAACTGTCTCAAAAATTTCCTGTGAAAATCTCTTTCCGGTATCTCACAAGTGCTCAAGAGTAAGTCAGGTCAGCCACCACCCAGGGGCTCCAGTGGTTTTCCTTGACGGTTTTATTTCACTCTGTGAGGCATGAGGACAGATGCCCTTGCTGGGTACCACGCTGTTCTTATTGTGCCTCCAGTTAAGAAAACCCTCCTTCCCTACTGACATCTACCAGATACTACCTCAGGCAGGATTTGGCTACAAGAAAGACAAACCATTTTAGCTATTTTAAGCAGAAAAGAATTTACCAACAAGATTAGACACTCACAACACTATTAGCATTGCTAGATGAGTGGATTCTAGACTAAACTTACCCAGAAAGGTGGGCCTCAGAAAACAGTCACTGGAACTCCTGATTTCAATTACATATTGTATGTATGTAGGTATGATCAATGGATCAGATAGACACTTTCTGTGTGAACTCAAAAGATTTTCAACATCAACTAAGCCAGTGATTGGACACTGGGAGACTATTGCAAAACCCCCGAGTTCTTCACGCCTGCCAATAAGCGGTGAGGGGGGTGGGGAGAAGGGCAGCAAGATGACTTCTGTCTTTCCAGCCTCATGGAGTTGTCTATACTTAGTAAAACCTGATTCATCTCCAAATCTCTAGACATTCCCCAGAGTCTGGAATGTAATCTAGCCTATGCAGTTTGGGAAACTATATCATAGAAAGATGGGGTATGCTGAGTGCCACTCGCCATGTCCTCTCAATCACCCCTCTCTGTCTACCACATGCAGTTAGACCTTGGTGTGGCCTGAACTGAAGCTGTGCTATCAGGGATTTCTGAATTGTAGAAATTGAACTGTATTCCTTCAGAAGAGGCAAAGACATATGTTCTCCACTTTGGTCTTAATATTTTCTCACAAGAACACCAGAGCAGTACCACTTGTGATCGTATATGTCTTCACAGATTTTTAACGAAGCAGTTCTGTTACATTTGACCCCCTTAACTCCACAATACAGATATCAGTCCAAGAAGAGAGGGATGTGGAACTCAAAGTTAATGATAAACTCTATATTGTACTCTGAATTTTCCCTCAAGAATGCAGGTTTTGTCAGTGAGTCATAGTTATCTCCTTAACTCTTTATTATTGTGATTTCTCATCTTCTATAACAATCTATTTTAAAGAGTTTGGCAGATCATGTTTCCTAAAATTCCACAACGATGATTCCCATTTCACATGTTCTTTTGCAATGTTACCTTGACACTCTGCAATCAAGAAATGATGTCTATTTCTTCTCCTTTAGAATCTGAGCCACCCCTGTGACTACTATGACCAGTAGAATCAAAGGGAACTGGCATTCTGGAATGCATAAGACCAAGCCCTGGCAATGCATAATAGTGTTCACCTTTGTGCTCTGCAGGAAGCATGCCGACAGGTAAGAAATTATGAAACCACCATACTGTGAGGAAGCCCAAGCTAGCCACACAGAGGCTGTTCGGAGAAAGAGATACCTAACTAGCCCTGAACTACTCAAGTCATTTCATCTGAGTCAATGATACATGAGTAAAGAAACCATTTGGAACATTTCAGCCCCCTGTGTCAGCACAGTATTAACCCATATGCAGTAAAGAAAAGCCATCCCTAGTGATCAGTACCCAATGTAGTGTTAGCACCCTGACATTAAGCTTTTGACTGATAAGGCATCCATTTCAAAATGCATCCATCCTGAATAAACATGTTGCCAGTTATATGACACAGCTACCAGCAAAACACCCAGATAAGGAGTTAGGCTGCCTGTAGACGTGAGACTATTCTGTGGTGTGACAATTGTCTGGCCCACAAGCTGGACCCAAGCCATAACAAAGACTACTTACTAAAAAAAAACCCTCAGAGACTGATCATTCATAATTGATGTTCATTCGGACATAAATCAGCACACTTCCTCTGCCTTCTGATATGAGCTGGCTCCTAGAACAGGTTTTTATCCTGACCTGGTTCAGCATGTAAAGTTATTTCCACACTTGATAGTATGTGTGTACTTGTACCTGTGACTATTTCCCATTTTTACCCCATGTAATTCTCTGGCTCCTGTCAAGCAGCCTCAGAGAACATCCACTTTGTCTTGCACCCACCTGAGACAAGCCTCCTGCATGTTTCCCTTGATGAACTCTGTTAGTTGCCCTACTGCTGTGGCCTGCCTCTGTCTTCAATCTTTACCTACTCGATCCCCAGTAGGGGGCGTGCAGGAGGCAGCCGATCCATGTGTCTCACATTGATGTTTCCATCTCTCTCCCTTCCTCTCTCTCTAAAAAAATCAATAAAAATATTTTTAATGAGAAATTCTATGAATATTTAAGTATTTTAAAGTCAATAGTGAAAAACTGGTCATTAGTGAATAAATTTAACTGCAGTCCCTCACTATTGAGGGGTCTACTGAATCACAGAAGATGGGTAGGTCAATGCAATAACTTTGGTCCCCTCGAGGCTGACAGAAGCTTGACTTTTCTCTTTTCTTAGGATAATTTACCAAGAAAGCCTGCCTGAGCACAAACTGACTGGTGTTGGCAGTGAACTTTTGCATCCTGACAGGACAGAGAGGACAGAAAAGAATCTCTTCCTTTGGATCTACTCTCTTCCGGCATGTCTGAAAAATCCAATGTTAGCCAGAGGAACAAAGTTACCAAACATTCGTAAATTCCCAACAGAAGGAAACTGTTCCTGAGGGAAGTCTGTAACATTTAATTGGAGCACATTTGACAAGACTCGCTTCCTCTCATTACAGGCTAATACTATCAGGGTGTTCAGAGAGCCCTTTGAAAAACATGTTAGTGCTCCAGGCCCCTCCCTGCCCCTCCCTATAGATAAGGCTGACTAGTTTGTAACAATCTTTGATGGGCAGGGCTGACAGCTTCAGATAAAGTATTTCTAATTTATAGGGCAGGGCGGCGGGGTGGGGAGATGAACTGACTATGAGGCCAGGAAAAGAAAGCAGATGTTGAGGGAAATTAGTCAGGAGTGCTACAGAGAAATTCCCTTTCTCATTTCATTTTTTTAAAAATCTGGGCTTACTAAAAGTTTGCCTAACTCTAGCTGGCAAAATCTAAAATAAATGTTATTAATATAGCCTTTAGAAAGCATTGATAATGAATATATGTAAAAAATGGATCATTATATCACACATTATGGACAAATCAAGAAAGCAGCTAATGACTGCTGCTATGTAATTATTGTCTTCCCAGGATCACCAATTTTTGCCGTAATGCTGTTAGGCAAATCTTCTGTCCTCTGAATTCTAAGACAAACCCATTTTTAGTAGATACGTCATGATGGCTTTCCAGAGAACTTGAGAATTCTGGGATTTTATCTAAAAGATTAGTATTAATTTTCCATCCTACTTAAATTCTTCCATCTTAAAAAGGTGCACACTACTGAGGAAGAATCCTAGTCCCAAAGAGAGAGTCTGTTTATGTTTTCAGTCCTTCATTTAACTGCGGTTAAAATCCCCCCTCTCAATGGAGAGTATCACTGCCCTTGTTATCCCAACTCTCTCTTCCAAGTCAGTGAAGACTGTTTCACCACTGCATGGACTTTCATTCACTTTTCCTGTGTTTAATTCTTTTTTTCCAGTAGGGTGAATATAACTTTGTGTAAACATAAGTAAAAGATTAAAACTGTTTAATATATTTTCATTGTAAGCACTACTTATTAAGCCATTTTAAATGATATGTTAATTAAATACATAATCTGTATGAAATGGAATCATATATACAAACTCTAAGCAAAAATTTTTAAGTTTATTAAGAAGGATACAAAACTCTAGGAGAAAGTATAAAGAATGTACAGTTTAGCCCTGGCCAGTGTAGCTCAGTTGGTAAAGCATCGTCTTGTGCACAAAAAGGTTGCCGGTTCAATTCCTGGTCAGGGCACATGCCCAGGTTTCAGGTTTGGTCCCTGGTCAGGGCCCACAAGAGTCAACTGATTAATGTATCTCTCTTACATCGATCTTTCTCTCTCTCCCTTCTTCTCTCTCTCTAAAAAAAAGCAGAAGAAGAAGAAGAAGAAGAAGAAGAAGAAGAAGAAATAAAAACCTTTTAAAAAAAATGTATAGTGTAAAATAAGCAATGTATTTTCCAGTGGCATGTGACTGTGTAGATAGTTAGACAGACATGAGCACAACAAGGATGATGCACAGAAGGTCACCAGGGAGGAAAGTCCCCAGTGCCTAGCAACAGATAATTGTAGGGTGGGACTAGTCATGGGGTTTGGTCCCCCTGTCCCTTCTTCCTTAGAGATAACATCTAGGCCTCAGTTGTATTTCAGCTCCAGGCCCAGAGAAGCAGCAAAACCAGATAAGCAGTGCCACGGTGGCCCTCAGAACCAGCTGCACTGGATAATGACCTCTGCCCTGACATCTACCAATCAGTCAGTGGAGACTGGGGTGCAGGTATTAGGGATAATATTCATTTAGCCTTCTGAGCTTTCTGGGCAGACTTGGTGACTTTGCCAGCTCCAGCTGCCTTCTTGTCCACTGATTTGATGACATCCACAGCAACTGTCTGTCTCATGCCACAAACAGCAAAGTGGCCCAGAGGGGACTAGTCAGAGATGCTCTCAACACACATAGGCTTGCCAGGAACCATATCGACGATGGCAGCATCACCAGATTTCAGAAACTTAGAGCCATCTTCCAGCTTTTTCCCAGAACGATGGGCAATCTTCTCCTTCAGCTCAGCAAATTTACAAGCAATATGAGCTGTGTGACAATCCAGCACAGGTGCATAGCCAGCACTGATTTGGCCTGGATGGTTCAGGACAATTACCTGAGCTGTGAAGTCAGCTGCTTCCATTGGTGGGTCATTTTTGCTGTCACCAGCCACATTGTGAAGACAAACATGTTTTTTATTTTTTCCTTTTTTTAGTTCAGTTAGAGTGGGAGGGAGAGAGAAAGAGAAAGAGAGAAACATCGACGTGAAAGGGACGCATCAAGTGGCTGACACCTGCACGACCCAACCAGGGCCAGGGACAAGCTGCAACCGAAGTACATGCCCTTAGTGGTAACCGAACCCAGGTCTCTCTGGACCGCAGGCTGACACTCCAACTGCTGAGCCAAACCAGCCAGGGCACAACAAACATCTTTGACAGACACATTCTTGACATTGAAGCCCACATTGTTCTCAGGAAGAGCTTCACTCAAAGCTCCATGGTGCATCTCAACAGACTTTACTTCAGTTGTAACATTGGCCGGAGCAAAGGTGACCACCATGCCGGGTTTGAGAACACCAGTCTCCACTTTTGCCCACAGGGACAGCACCAATGCCACCAATTTTGTAGCCATCCTGGAGGGGCAGAGACAGGGGCTTGTCAGTTGGACGAGCCGGTGGTAGGATGCAATCCAGAGCTTCAAGCAGCATGGTTCCACTGGCACTGGCATCTTCACGGGTGACTTTCCATCCCTGAACCAAGGCATATTAGCACTTGGCTGCAGCATATTGTCACCATTCCAACCAGAAATTGGCACAAATGCTACTGTGTCAGGGTTGTAGCCAATTTTCTTAATATAGACGCTGACTTCTTTAACGATTTCCTCATATCTATTTTAGCTGTAGGGCAGCTTGATGGAATCCATTTTGTTAACACCAACAATCAGCTGTTTAACACCCAGTGTGTAAGCCAGAAGGGCATGCTCACGGGTCTGCCCATTCTTGGAGATGCCTGCTTCAAATTCACCAACACCAGCAGCAACTATCAGGACAGCACAGTCAGCCTGAGATGTGCCTGTGATTATGTTTTGGATGAAGTCTCTGTGTCCTGGGGCATCAATGATGGTCACATAATACTTGCTGGTCTCGAATTTCCACAGGGAGATATCAATGGTGATACCCCGCTCATGTTCAGTTTTCAGTTTATCCAAGACCCGGGCATTCTTGAAGGAGCCCTTCCCCATCTCAGCAGCCTTCTTCTCAAATTTTTCAATGGTTCTTTTGTCAATCCCACCACATTTGTAGATCAGATGGCCGGTAGTGGTAGACTTCCCAGAATCTATGTATCCAATGACAACGATGTTGATATGAGTCTTTTCTTTTCCCATTTTGGGTTTGGTTTAGTGGTGGTTTACACACCTGTGTTCTGGTGGCAAACCTGTTGTGAAAAAGCTATTTTATTTTATTATTATTTTTTTAATCCTCACCCGAGGATATTTTTCCATTTTTCTGGAGATAGAGTGGGAGGGAGATAGAAGGAGAAAGGGGGAGAGAGAGAGCAACATCGATGTGAGAGGGACACATCGACTGGTTGCCTCCCACACAACCCGACCAGGGCTGGGGATGAACTGCACCCGAGATATATGTCCTTGGCCGGAATCAAACTGTGACTCATTGGTCTGTGGGCCGACGTTCTACCGCTGAGCCAAACCAGCCTGGGCCCAAGGGCCCTTTTTTGCTTCTTCTGTCTCTGTAATTTTATAAATTAATGTTCTCTTATAGTTTGAGTCTTGGCTCTGAATTCTTTTCTAGCCTGAACTCAAGTACTGAGGTTGCTGAACCCAGGTCCAGTCTGACCCATTTTGCCATTGCCACCACCAACATGACCTACATATCACTAAAGTTATGCTTAATTTAATCAGAAAACCATGTATTTACTTACTTTTTCATTTTTATCTTGTTAGTCCTTACCCAAGAATATATGTCCATTGATTTCTAGATAGAATGAAAAAGGAGGGAATGAGGGAAAAAGGGAGAAACATCGATATAGGAGAGACGCATCAACTGGTTGCCTCCCACACAACCCTGACCGGGATGGGATGAACGTGAAACCCAGGTATGTGCCCTTGATGTGGCATCAAACACAAGACCTGTGGTCTGCAGGCTGATGTTCTAACTGCTGAGCAAAACTGCCTGTGCAGAAACCTATGTATTTAGAGTGAAAGATAAATAAAATTTAAGAAAAATTAGAAATTCTACTTCTATCATTCAAAATGGAAGATTATATTAATAAGAAAAGAACCAAAGTTTTAAGGGGAAATATTTCAAGTGTTAAATTAAAGCAGAATTATCATGGCTTGTTTAATAATATAAATGATAAAATATGAAGGAAAAAAAAGCATAGTATAAATGGAGTTTCCCAAATTTGATCTTCATCAAGTTTCAATTTACTTTTTATTCTTTTAGCACTGCAGTTTGTACCATTAGAGACTTATTCACCTATGAGCCTGATAGAGTAGCTCTTAAGAAAAAAAAAAAAAAAGTGTATACTTCCAAAGACTACACTTTCATCAAATAATGTTTAAGTTTGGGGAATTAAACTGTAGTCGTCTGATGACTTGTTTCCCCGTAAGAGTCACATTTATTTACATTTGTTTTCTTAAAGTATACACTTAACTTCACCATAAGAAAAATGTAAACAGTACTGTATAAATACTTAAATTAAGGTAAACCATAAAATAACCTTTCAAAATTTCACATCAAGTGAAATTCCTTCCCATCCATGTACATATTTTTCTCTCCTTGGTAATCATAATATGCGAAGTTCTACTGTGGAAAGAGTCACTCTACTGACCTCTAGAAAGCTCTCAAACATGAAAGGAATTTCTTCTCTGGTCTGAAGATAGTTTATCAATTATGATTCCCCACTCAACCTTACTACCTCAAACATTCAACAATCCATAGACTGGACCTCACCCCTAGAAAATTTTTTATGACTTCCCAGGGCTAGGCCATTTGGTAGAGGCCCTGTCCTAACCTCAGTCAAATGTCTTGATCCATTCTCCACATTTGCAGTTCCAGCCAGAGCCAGTTCTATGCATTTTAAGACTTAGCTAGTTCTGCCCTGGCCAGTTTGGCTCAGCGGTTAGAGCGTCTACCTGAGGTCCAGAGAGACCCGGGTTCGGTTCCCACTAAGGGCACGTACCTCGGTTGCAGTTTTTCCCCGGCTCTGGTTGGGTGGTACGGGTGGCAGCCACTCGATGTGTCCCTTTCACATTGATGTTTCTCTCTCTTTCTCTCTTCCTCCCACTCTACCTGAACAAAAATGGAAAAATGTCCTCGGGAGACGATAAAAAATAAATTTAAAAAGACGTAGCTAGTTCCCTTTACTCCAGTTCTGCTTGCTGGTACCACTGCCGCTGGTTACCCGTGTTTGGGCCCAGCAGAGTTAAGGAGTTTTAAGAAATGGGATGAGATAGTAAATTAGGCATCAAATTTCTGTCTATACACATAATTCCTTAATAAGTGCACCTCGTTCATGTGATTCTAGGAATTTTCTAATATCCACAGGAATGTAGAAATAATTGCCTTAAATGACTAAGCCATGGATGTGACCTTTAAGTGCAGAAATGGCAAGGCAGTCACTATAAAAAAATTTTGTGTGAACACACTGAGGCTTGAATTTTTCGTTCCTTGCTGATCATAATATGCGAAGTTCTACTGTAAAAAGAATCACTCCACTGACCTTGAGAGAGCTGTCAAACATGAAAGAAATTTCTTCTTTTCTACAAGAAAGGAAACAACACAAAAATGACAGGTGCCAAGTATCATCAAATAATAAAATAGATTTACAAATTTTTGAAACTCTTTCTCCTTTCAAAGTGTGCCAAGATATGTTACTTCATTTCATTGTTTGGCAGGTGAACATCCTTCAGCAATATGTTGGATTGTAGAGGATATTCCCTGAACAATTAGTTAGATTCAAAAAAGTCTTGCAGGAGTGAAAGTCCTCTTTGACAAATTAATGATTCAAGGCAACATCTCTGAGTATTAGTATTGGGTTAAGTTATTTCAGGGATTCCCCCAATTTTTAAAATATTAAATCTGATCAAGACCAATTTGATGAGAAAAATAGTCCAGTGCAAAAGTGAACATAATAGTCACAAGAGGAATTAGTTTAACTGAGAATATTTTTTCTTTTTCTTTTAAATATATTTTTACTGATTTTTGAGAGAGGAAGGGAAAGAGATAGAAATATCGATGAGAGCCTCACTGGTGTGGCTCACTGGTTGAGCATCGACCCCTGCACCAAGATGTCACCAGTTTGATTCCTGCCCAGGGCATATGCCCAAGTTGTGGGCCTGATCCCCAGTGGGGGGCATGCAGAAGGTGGGCAATCGATGTTCTTGTTCATCGATGTTCCCGTCTCTCTATCCCTCTCCCTGCCTCTCTCTAAAATCAATGAAGAAAAAAAATTAAAAAAAAAAAAAAAAACATCTATGAGAGAAACATCTATTGGCTGCCTACCGCATGCCCTGCACCAAGGATCCAGCCCACAACCTGGGCCTGTGCCCTGACCAGGAATCGAACAAGCACTCTCTTGGTGCATGGGATGACACTCAACCACTGAGCCACTCAACCAGCTGGGTTAATTGAGACTGTTTTCAAAAAACAAAAGTCAACCTTTTGCCTGATAACGGATGTATATCTAGGAGTATATTCTCATTCAACAAATTCTCAACAAACATTTAGAGATATAAATGAAGACACTGAATAAAAAAGTAAAACATACTCAGTTATTTATGATTGGCACTGATAATAACAGTACGATGATGTTTTTTAGTATCAAATACAAATTTAAAAATAGCAAAAACATACATTGCTTATATTCTACATACTTTACCAGAGACACCTATTTTCATTCATCCCACAGTTATGTGTTCTCAGAAACTGCATATGACAAAAGTTTACTCTAATCTATCAATCTGCTAATAGAAGTAATATCACAAACATTGTAAAGCACAGTAAATTTATGATACAGTTTAGGATACTGCCTTGGTCATATGGGGCTGCTATAACAAAATGCCGTAAATTGTATGGCTTATAAACACAGAAGTTTATTTCTCCCAGGTGTGGAGGCTGCAAGTTTGAGATCAGGGTACCACCATGGTAAGATTCTGGTGAGAACCCTCTTCAGGTTGCAGACTGCCTACTTCTTGTATCTTTCAATGGCAGGTAAGCAAAGACAGAAAGCAAACTCTCTACTGACTCTTACAAGGATACTAATCTCATTCATAAGGGTACCACCCTTATGTCCTCATCTAATCCTAATTATCTCACTAAGGCCCCACCTCTATATTCCATCATACTGTAAGGGTAGGGTTTGGAGGACACAAACATGCCTTCCATAACAGATACTATACATAATTCCTTAATAAGTGAAATGTAGTCATGTGATTCCAGCAATTTTCTAATGATCCACAAGAATGTAGAAATAATTGCATTAAATGACTAAACCATGGACTTGAAATTTAAGTGCAGACATGGCAAGGCAGTCACTATGAAAGAATAAAATAAGTTTGGGATTAACATAAGAGTTGCCCTGGCTGATTTGGCTCAGCAGTAAGAGCATCGCCCATGGACCAAGGAGTCCCGGGTTCAATTCTGGCCAAGGGTAAGTACCTCGGTTGTGGTTTGTCCCCGGCCCCAGCTGGGGCTGTGTGGGTGGCAACCAATCAATGTGCCTCTCACATCGATGTTTCTCCCTCTCTCTTCCTCCCTCTCTCCCTCCAGCTTTATCTGAAGATTAATGTAAAAATGTCATCGGGTGAGGATTAAAAAACAAAAACAAAACACAAGAGTTGCACGGATTTGGGCAGTATTGAGGGGGATTCATGAAACCTGTTTTTGTTTGTTTGTCTAGCATCTGCAGACAAGTTTTTTACCTGCAATTCCTTATCTATAATCTTTGATCAAAAGTGTAAAACGTCTTATCTTCTTTTTTTAACTTACCTTTATTGTTGAATGTATTACAGATGTTCCTCATTTTTTCCCTATTCGTTGCCATTTTGTTTGTTCATATTTTTTATCTTTTTCTTCAAGAAGACCCTTCAACATTTCATATAATACCGGTTTGGTGGTGATAAACTCCTTTAGCTTTTCCTTGTCTGGGAAACTCTTTATCTGTCCATCAATTCTAAATGACAGTTTTTGCAGAATAGAGTAATCTTGGTTGTAGGTTCTTGCTTTTCATGACTCTGAATATTTCTTGCCACTCCCTTCTGGCCTGCAAACTTTCTTTTGAGAAATCAGCTGACAGTTTCATGGGAATTCCCTTGTAGGGAACTAACTGCTTTTCTCTTGCTGCTTTTAAGATTCTTTGTCTTGAGCCTTTTGCATTTTGATGATGATGTGTCTTGGTGTGGGCCTCTTGGGGTTCATCTTGTTTGGGACTCTCTGTGCTTCCTGGCTTGTATGTCTGATTCCTTCACCAAGTTAGGGAAATTTTCTGCTATTATTGTTTCAAATAGGTTTTTGATTTCTTGTTCTCTTCTCCTTCTAGCACCCCAAAATATGAATGTTGGCATGCTTGAAGTTGTCCCAGAGGCTCCTTACATTATCCTCATTTTTTTGGATTCTTTTTTCTTTTTGCTGTTCTGATTGGGTGTTTTTTGCTTCCTTATATTCCAAATTGATGGTTTGCTTCTTGGCTTTACCTACTCTACTATTGAATCTGTGTAAATTATTCTTTATTTCAATTAGTGCCTCCTTCATTTCTGACTGGTCCTTTTTTATGCTCTTGAGACCCTCACTAAGTTCATTGAGGTTCTCACTAAGTTCATTGAGCATCCTTATAAGCAGTGTTTTGAACTCTGCATCTGTTAGGTTGCTTATCTCCATTTCGCTGAGTTATTTTCCTGGGGTTTTGTTCTGTTCTTTCATTTGGGACCTTTTTCTTTGTCTCCTCATTTTGGCTGCCTTCCTGTGTTTGTTTCTATGTACTACTTAATGGGAGGTATGGGGCTAGCTGAGACCAGATGCTGCTTGTTTGAAAGAATTTATGAAAACCTGAAGCAGGATCCAAGACAGGCCAATCCTATGGTAAAGCAACTGACAACAGCTTGGGTGGGCCTGAAAGTTGGATGGGTGAGGACTCAGGGAATCACCAGGGTGGGGCAAACAGTGTGAGCCAAGTTGCTGGAGTCCCAGATATGACAGCTGTTTGCGGCCCCAGGGAAGGGCTCACCAAAGAACAAAGGCCTCTGACAGCACATCTATCCAGGAGAAAGCTGCCTCTCCAGCTCTCGCTTCAATGCTAAATAACTCAGTTCTTCCCCTGTATGTCTCTGGTACCTTTCAAGCTGCTTCCCCGACCTGGAGCCTGGAGGGTGCAAGTTTGAGTAAGTCCATGTATGGGCACTTTAAGAGGAGCTGCCTGGGGCTCCAAAAGCCTCAGCCTCCCTCAACTTCAGTTCCCGCTGGTTTTTCCAGACAGAAGTTATGGGAACTTCTTTTCCTGGCACTGGAACCCTGAGCTGGCTGCCTTGTGTGGGACGGAGACCCCTCACTTCTCAGGGAGGACCTTCCCAGCTGAGGTGTCCCTTCTGATATTTATACAACACACGCGGGTGTGGGACCAGCCTGTCTTGCCTCTGCCCCTCCTACCAGTCTCACTGTGGCTGCTGCTTTAATTTCATAGCTGATGGACTTCCATTCAGCTTGATTTCAGGTAGTTTTGAATGATGGTTGTTCTGTAGTTTAGTTGTAACTTTGATATGGTTGTGGGAGGACCCAATACTGCATTTACCTATGCCACCATCTTGATCAGAAGTCTCCCATTCTATCTTCTTAAACTAAGATTTACAATCAAGTATTTTGGTCAAGATTAAGAGTCCTGTATGGGTATCAGCTAAAAGCAAGCAGAGGAGTTTAGGAAAAGAATACTATCAAGAGTTAAATCAAGTTCTCATGGAAGACAATGATGACCTACAACATTACCAGAAATTACACTAAATATTCTTTTTATATCTTAGAGGGTTTAATTAAATTTTAATTACATATCTCTAAAGAATGTTCATTCAGGGTATTCAGGAAAAGAGGTCTGCTCAAATAGATAAGGAATTATGTCTTCCTTTCTAAAGATATAACTATCAAAGAAACAGATGAAGTAGGATAGTAAAAATCATCATGGTAAAGTCTTTTGTTATGGGCATTATAACAGATGGACACATAGATTGAAAGATGATAAGATACAGATAATTGTGTAAAAGTGGTGTAAATAGGATTAGATTAATATTACTTTATTCCAAAGAACATACCTAAGTAAACAAGTAAAAATAATAGGAAGTGCAGACTAATGTACTATAAAAATAGTGGTTTCTTGCTCAGTGTCTCTCCATTTCTTGCATAGACAAAGGCAAATAATGAATTGTCTACATTTAAAGTATTAAGAATGAAACCTATATAGTTGTTTCTTTTTATTTTTTAGAGAGAGAGGAAGGGAGAGAGAGATAGAAACACCAATGAGAAACATCAATTGGCTGCCTCCTGCACGCCCCCTACTGGGGATCGAGCTATAGCTGTTTCTAAAAGTTGTATTATATAAAAGGGATTCTTAATGTTGGAATTTCAACTATATATTCTTCAGTCTCTTTTAAATAAAAAAGAATGTTATTTGCAACATGATTTCTACATAATAAAAACAGTAGACTTTTTTTAATTTAACACTTAAAAAGAACAGACAAATGGCTATTCAAGAGGTTATTATGATTCGATAATAATTAAAAGCAAGCAAAAATCTCAGATAAGTTAAATAAATCTTCAAATTTTAAAAGTTAACAATATGATATTAAGAGTGAACCACATATAAACTATTGTCTTTAGATTATTATAATATGTCAATGTAGGTTCATCAATTGTAACAAAGTACCACTCCGACAGGGAGTGTTGATAAGGGGAAGGTTAGACATGTTTGGGACCATGGGGTATATGGGAGATCTCCATACTTTCCCCTCAATTTTACTGTGAATGTAAAATTGCTCTTAAAAAATTAAGTCTTACAAAAAGACAATGGCTGGAAGTATAAAAACATTTTTCCCTCGCAATATATAAGTAAAGCCTATAAGCAGTGCATTAGTATAAAATTAAATAAAATCTCTACATTATCTTGGAATTTTTAGCTGAAATAAGTTTCAGAAGTTTTGTTCAAATAACAGTCAAACTGAATCAAAAGACTGTAATCACGGATCCTTTTGTTTTCCCCAGAATGCCAGTAACCATTTAATGTACTTATTAATGTGGAAGCTTGTATTTTATGTCTTTTCAGCTGAATATATTTTGGGGAAAACTTAAGATTTTTAAAATTACTTTTAGTCCCTGGTTGATTATTGTGAGAGCAATAAATTTTGCTCCTGCATTTTCCTTTTCCTAACCTTTAAAATGCCCATCCTAATTGGTGGCCTCATCTCAAGCATTACTCATCACACTATCAAGAAAACAAGTTATAAAATAAAGGTTGGCTTATTTTACATTTTTTTTAAATGTGGTCATTTTATTGGCCTCTATATTCTATAAATATTTTAATGTAGTTGATTAGACAACTGAAACTCATGAAAAATTTATGATATTGGCATCAAGCGTAAAAAGTTTGAATCTCGTCAATGATCCTTTACAGTAAATGTCCATATAAGACAAATCTGGGCAAGGCCATCAATCATAATAGCTATTTCTAAAGTTGTATTATATAAATATAAATGGAATTCTTATTATTATTTTTGAATCATATAGTTATTTCTTAACCTTCTTTGAAGAAAATTTAGGTATGGCACATGGCTATTTTCCAAACCACAGTAGAGGAATTGAGTAACTACAAAAGAAACCAACTTTTCAAAATGAATTAAAATCTAGATATCAAGTCAAGTTTATGCTATGTGACAGATGTTGACAGAAAAAATATAGCTTCAAATACGATTTGCTTTAATTAAACTACCATATTTTCCGGTGTTCTCCTCATTTTAAAAAGAAAGCTTCTGCCCTGGCTCGTTTGGCTCAGTAGTTAGAGCATTGGCCCCCATATCAAAGGGTTATGGGTTTGATTCTGGTCAAGGACACATACCTGGGTTGCAGATTTGATCCCTGGCCCCAGTTGGGGTCATGCAGGAGGCAACCAATCAATGTGTCTCTCTCACATCGATGTTTATCTCTCTCTCTCTCTCTCTCTCTCTCTCTCTCTCTCTCTCTCTCTCCCTCTTTCCTTTCCACTTTGTCTAAAAATCAATGGGAAGATATCCTTGGGTAAGGATTAACAAGAAAAGACTTCCACATTGAGTTGCATATTTGACTAGCTTTCCCAAAGTGAGAAAAAGTTAAGGGGAGTTTAAAATATGCTGAATTATGTGTTAGATTTGTCTATCCGCTGGAGTGACAGAGGGAGAAAGAAATGAAAAAACAAAATATTTTCCTGTAAATAAATATTTCTCTCTTAGATTTGAAGCTTTTTTTGGGTGTGATTAGAAATAATTATGAAAGACCATAATGCCCCTGTTGGATTTTATGAGTTTAAATATAATGTGATTTAATTTTAATAATATTTGATGTAGCATTTTAAATTCTTAATTATCTGTATTAAAATATTTTACATTTGAAGCTAGAGCTATGCCATGAAAAAAACTCAATGAGAGAAAATTTTATTGTATAAAATATTATTGAATTCTGTTTCTCTTTTAAAAAAAAAACTGAATAACCCATAAAGTTGAAAAATATACACTAAAATTGTGTGCTGAGCCTGATATAAAGGGAAGTTTTAAGAGAAACCTGTGGACAATGATACCCGCCTGTGCAGTCCTATTAACTTGCTGGATGAACCAGAATCGACCTAGCTGCTGTACCGATTAACCAAGAGGAACTACTGTATTGACACCAGGTCCATCAAGATCTACATGCTGGTCTACAAGCAAAATTGGGAATACTTAACATATATTTAAATATCTAGAAATTGGGTTTTATAGACACTCCCAGATAGCCTCTGATTGGATGTTTGGGGTTTCACTGAGCTATAAAAATCAAGTTCACTATTCTGAGATATTGGCTCTAGGAGGAACAGCTCAGTCTATCTCCTCTCCCTTCAACAGACACACTCAATGTGTGAAGTTCAATAGATATTAGCCAAATTGTAAGAAACCTACACTTTATTTCATTGTTATATCAGTTAGCGTTCAAACAGGGAGGCAGAGTACTATGAGTTTCATGGACTAGTAAATGAAAGAAGTTTTTTGTTTTTGTTTTTTTCATTGAAATTTGACTTAATGCAATCTGCAGATGTGCTGGGCATGTCAAGTTCTGAAGGGGTCCGAGGAAAGCCTTTCCCAGCATGCAGCTGACAAGAGGCTGGAATGGAAACGGGAAGACGGCTATTGAAGCTGTCTCCGGAGTCGGTAGGTTCTCTGTCGCTACTCCGTTGGTGAGTTTGCTGCAAAATATCTGTTGTAGGCCTGAGTCACTGTTGGTTAGCAAGACCAGCAGTTAGGAGTTAGAACATGACGTGTTGAACTGAAGACCAAATACAAAAGGAGTTGGCAGGTCACTCTACCCTATTCCTCACAGACTACCTGACCACAGGCAGCAGACCTTGCTGACTGCTGCTTTCTCACGCATGTTTCTCTTGTAACTAAACCTAAACACCAAGCATCCGCTGAAGAGAGTGTTGGGAAACCTAGGTCAGGTATACTTAAATCCACATTCTTAAACCACAGCACTGATGGTGTTTGCAAGAGCAATACAATTTAAATAATTTTAATTATATGTAGTGTGTGTGTGTGATAAATAATTAATGAAATAGATATTTCAGGCCAATTTAGGGAACTCACCAATAGTAGTTGAAGTTTTATAACATAACTGAGAGAATATTATTTATAAACATGTAATATATATAATTCATGTTAGATGTTTACTTGAACGTCTTAATTGATCACAAAATATACAAGATAGCACAATATATAGTCCTAAAATTCTGATTGTATATTTAAATATTTTGGAAAAAAATAAATTTGAAAGTGATGCAATCAGCTTTAAAAATGGGATAAAATATAACCAATACTCAGTAATAGTAAAGATATTTCTATGTTATAGTAAACATTTCTTATATGGTCTAGGTCCTTATTAAGAGGTTTGTTTCTCCTGTCATCAGTAAATGATGAGTGTAGTTGTTTTCCTGTGTAAATAAATAAATAACTTAAATATTTGTGTTTTAAATCATGTTCCTTCATATTAAAATAAAGGTAATTGAAATCAAGAGAGAAAATTGTGGACACTGTAAAGGGTTTATGCTTATACATCTGCCAAAATCAAAAATCATGAAGATGAAAACGGACATTTTCTGGTACATAAGGTCAGAACTTACTTTATAACAGAGCAGCTGCTTATGCACTTGATTCAAGGGATATGAGGAGGGCAGAAAAGTCATGTTTCTAATATAATTTCTCTCTATAATGATGACTAGTATTCACAATTAGCCTTTTTTTTTTTTTTTTTCATTAAGCCAAATACTGTGTGCCCTATTGAAAACTAAATATATCCAGAAGAAGGATTGAACTGTACTCATGATGTTAAATATATTATTCATGTGTCCATTAGTTCATTCACACATTCATCAAATATGTGACTTTGGATTGGCTAGTTTGTAAGAAGGAGACATAGTAGAAAAGGAAGGAGCAGAAATAAAGATAAATTAGTAAATATTTAATCTTGTTTACAACATGGTTCACCCACAGTGTACATCTAGCGAGCACATCCACAGGAAAGAAATCAGTATGTTGTTACAAAACTAGGACCAAATCACCTTTCTAGGAACATCTCACTTTGTCTTGAAATCTTCATGTGAGGAGTCTGGCTATAAAATTACTGCATAAGGAACTCTAAATAATTTTCCCGTGCTCTTCTTTCAAATGCTTCTTCAAACCCAAAGTAATATGTGGCTATTTTAAATTCCAGAATTATATGATAATTCTGCAATAGAGATTCTATTTCTATCATACGAATATTTGTTAAGTATATTTACTCAAGGACACTCATGGAACAGATTATTTGCGGATTTCAAATTTCTCTAACTGGATGTTCATTGATTTTCACCATGTTTTCCCTTATGTTGCAATGTTGATTAAAGGGAATTTTGATTTGAGGTGGAGCATTGCTGTTTTCTGTGTCTAAGAACCGAAAATATCATTGCTACTTATTTTTTAAAAGGACTGAAATGTGTGGAATGATAAGGAATCTGTCCAACTTGCTATTCAGCAGTTGCACACAAACATTGTTAAAAGAATCTAACTGTAATCAATCGTAATGTTATTTCTAAAAGAATTTACATTGTGGTTTATCCTCTTAAACCCTACTGCTGCTTTACTGACTAAGTTTATGTAATATTCTAAATCTTTTGTTGTCATTTCAACCATCTTCATAGCATCTTCAATGAAGTAGGTTCCATTTCAAGAATCCACTTTCTCTGCCGACCCATAAGAAGCAAATCACTGGGATTGCAGCAATTTAGTCCCATCTTAAGGCTCTATTTCTAATTCTAGTTGTCTTGCTATTTTTACCACATTTGCAGTTACTTCTTCCACTGAAGTCTTGGACCCCTCAAAATCATCCATAGGGGTTGGAATCAACTTCTTCCAAACTCCTGTTAGTGCTGATATTTTCACCACTTCTCATGAATCATGAATGTTGTTAATGGCATCTAGAATGGTGAATCCTTTCCAGAAGGTTTCCAGAAGGATCTGGGCAAATTCACTTCATCCAGATTCGTCAGAGGAATTGCTATCTATAGCAACTATTGCTTTACAAAATGTATTTCTTTCTTAAAAATTATGTTTTTACTTATTTCAGAGAGAGAAACATCAACTGGCTACCTCCTTGATGCCCCACACTGAGGATCAGGCTGGCAATCTGGGCATGTGCCCTGACCAGAAATCAAACCAGGGACCTCCTGGCACATATCTTGATGCTCGACCCTGAGCAACACTGGCCAGGCCACGGTGTAGTTCTTGAATAATTAGACTTGAAAGTTGAAATTATTTCTTGATGCATGGGCTATAGAAGAGATGTTGTTTCAGCAAGCATGAAAACAACGCTAATCTTGTTGTACATCTCCATCAAAGCATAATAAAAAGCTATCCTGTAGTGGTCAAATGGAAGCAGCTTAAATGTCCATCAACTTATGAATGCACAAACAAAAAATAGAATATTATCCAGCTATAAAAAGGAATGGAGTACTGATACATGCCACAAGATAAATAAATCTACAATATCATATTATGGTGAAAGAAATCAGACTCAAAAGACCACATAATATATGATGATTCCATTTTGGTGAAAAGTCTAGAATGGGCACATTGATTTAGAGCAGTGGTTCTCAACCTTCCTAATGCTGCGATCCTTTAATACAGTTCCTCATGTTGTAGTGACCCCCAACCATAAAATTATTTTCATTGCTACTTCATAACTGTAATTTTGCTACTGTTATGAATTGTAATGTAAATATCTGATATGCAGGATGTATTTTCATTGTTACAAATTGAACAGAATTAAAGCATGGTGATTAATCACAAAAACCATATGTAACTATATATTGTGAAATATTTATTTCTAATTACAAATAAATAAAGCATGTCTTGAAGCATGGTGCAGCATGGGTAACAGTCTTAATATAACAACAGTAAACTACATTGCTACATTTTGCGACAGTATGGGTAAAAAGCCAGCGTCAGTGTAGAGGTTGAGATTGCTTCTTTCTCACCAGATCAGAAATTCTCGGGGCAGTCTTTGCAAGAGCACAACAAAGATCATCTTCTACAACAAGTCTACTTCTGTATTTAGAATTGATAACCAACAAGCTGGAAAACCCTGTTTCACAAAGATATGTTGCTGGAAATGGAAGAAGAAGGCACAACACTGTCTCAGACAGAACAGGATATGACTGCAAACACTAGATCCAAAATTTTGTAACTGGCATTGTAGAGAAATCAGTTCTCATTGCATTGCTGTTAATAAATTCAATGAACTCCTCTTGTGCTGTCTCAGGAACATCTTCAACTTTGACTGTGAATGGGCTTCTGGCAAGTGCAAATGGGGTGTCAGGTAGATTTGGAAAGTACAATGAAATTTCATCTGCAAGCATGTGCAAGTGTTCTTTCACAGAAATTATCATCGTAATCCTTTTGTCTAATTCAATGTCATGTTCCTTAAAGAAAGATAAGGCAGGAAACATATACATTTTATTTTCATCTAATTTTTTTTTGCCAAAGCTGAAGTTTCATTTAGAATGATCAGATCTTTTCAGAAAAATCGAGGCATGTTGCATTTGCTGCTTGCAGTGACAAATTTAACTCATTCAAGATGGCAAAGATGTCAACCAAATAAGCTATTTTCTGCAGTTCACTTTTATCGCTGAAAAGTGCTTTGAATTGCGGTCTTGTTTCTGATTAAAAAATGTTTTGAGTTCATCACGAAGCTCAAAAACAAATTTTAAAACTTTTCCTGTAGACAACCATCTCACTTTAGTGTGAAATAGCAGAGCATTGTTCGGCGCATCCAACTTGTTGCACAGTTGCGAAAACAGTCAACTATTTAAAGTGCTCACCTTTACAAAATTGACAGAACTTATGTCATTTTTCATTACTTCTTGTAACTCTTGTGGCAGCATCTTTGTTGCTAATATTTGCCAATGAATCATACACTGAGTTCTGATTACTTTTGGTGACTCATTTAGTACCAAACATTGAAATCCAGATCGACATCTTAACATAGCTGGAGCACCATCTGTGCAAACACCACAAACTTTTCCCAAGAGATCTTATGCTCTTTCAGAAATAAACCAACTGTGTCGAATAATCACATGCAGTGGTTGTCATTTTAAGAAGTTTGCAAAAAAAAACAACTCATCTTTAAAGTCACCATCATTAATATACCTCATGTAAACCAGTAATTGTGAACAGTTTGCAACGTCTGTAGATTCATCAAGCTGGATGCTAAATATTGGAAGTGGAGCAGATTTACCTGATCAAGAATATCAGCAGACATGTCATCTATTCTTCTGCAGACAGTGTCATTAGATAAGAAATTGCACTCAATTTCATAACAAATTCGTCTCCAATCATAACTCGAACAATGTCTTTGGCCACTGGCAACAGTAAATCCTCAGCAATGGTGTGAGGTTTCATGGCTCTGGCGATTCTGAATGCTACCAAATATGCAGCTTCAATTGCTGCAATGTTTTGTTTGTGGTACTTGCCACTAGTGTCAAGTCTGGCTTTCTTTTTCTTTTTTTTTTTTTTATCCTCACCCAAGGACATTTTTGCATTTATCTTTAGATAGAGCTGGAGGGAGAGAGGAGAAGTAGAGAGAGAGAAACATCAATGTGAGAGAGATACATCAACTGGTTGCCACCCACACAACCCCAACTGGGTCCGGGGACAAACTGCATCCAAAGTATGCACCCTTTGTGGGAACAGACACAGGACTCTCTAGTCCACAGGCCAACACTCTAACCGCTGAGCCAAACCAACCAGGGCAAGTCTGGCTTTCTTGAGTCCATCAGCTTTGCTTCTAAAACAGTTGGTATCTTTGCTGGAAAAGCTCAGATGCTTGCTATCAAAATGGCATTTTAGTTTGTTTGGCTTCATGTATTCGGCTGATAAAACTTCACAACAAATAACACATTGTGGTTTCTCAATTTCTGCTGTAATTATTGAGGTAAAACCATACTGTAAAAATCCTCACTATATTTTCTTTTCTTAACATTCTTCTCTACACAATCCATTGTCATGAGATGGTTTGCTAATGAAAATAATATATAACAATAGGTTTAATAATACAAAAGATGATACATGGCATAGTTTAGTCAATACAGTTCATTAAAGTTTTCTATGATTTACCATTCTGTGTTGTTGTTTTTTTACATACCTGTTACTATCACAAGGGGGCAGTATTCCCATCCACCACAGCTGAATATAAAAAGACTGATCAGCATCCAGATTAAGTTACCATGGTGTAGATTTTTTTTTTTTTTTTTTTTTTTATCCTCACCGGAGGACATTTTTCTATTTTTTGTTCAGGTAGAGTGGGAGGGAGAGAGAGAAACAGAGAGAGAGAGAGAAACATCAATGTGAAAGGAACACATCGAGTGGCTGCCACCCACACAACCAACCAGGGCCGGGGACAAACTGCAACCGAGGTACGCGCCCTTAGCAGGAACCGAACCCGGGTCTCTCAGGACCGCAGGCCGATACTCTAACCGCTGAGCCAAACCGGCCCGGGCTGGTGTAGATAATTTTTGCAGTAGTTGATAATTTTACAGTACATGATTTTACATTTACCCAGTAATTATAATTCATGAAGTGTCATTTTACCTCCAATACTGCTGCTTTCAACACAGTAGCTGCTTTTAACAGAGTAGCTGCTTTCTACACAGCAGCTGCTCTCTACACGTGTGACTGGTTCACATCAGTACATTATGGTGCCGACCCTGTCACATACACCTGTATTTGTACGGGGTGTATGTGATGGGGTTGGCGTGATGATGTCATCATTCCGGGTACTCATATGTGGGTGCATCTGTATGTGGGTGTATCTGCATGTGGGTGTATCTGCATGTGGGCGGGCCCACCTGGAGACAGACAGGGGAGCAATGTCTCGGTTCCTAAGACCATTGGAAATATGTGTTTTCCGATGGTCTTAGGCAACCCCTGTGAAAGGGTTGTTCCACTGCAAAGGGTTTGCGACCCACACGTTGAGAGTCACTGATAATAGAGAGAAAGTAGATTAGTGGTTGGTGATTAGTAGACTAGGGGCTAGGTGAGAAGGCCAATATCAGTGACGGCAAATAGTAGTATGGTACATAGTTTCTCTGTAATTTTCTCTGGAAGTGCTCTAAATTAGAAAGTGGTGATGCTTTTAAGACCTTGTGGATACACTAAAATTTAATGAATTATACACTTTAAAGTGGTTAAATGGTGAATTTTATGGTATATAAATTTTATCTCAATAAAATAATATTACACCTTTATTAACATGGCATTCCACTGTATTGCCAGTTAAAAGCCCACATTCTTAACATTTAAAGTATCTGTAAAGATACTCTAATGCATCTACCTTGTCTACCTGCTACTGCTTCCTTATAAAACAATATTCTCATCTGGTCCATGGCTAGCTTTTTGCTTAGTAAATTAGTTCCACACTCTCCTACTTGACATTTCAAATCCCTCTAGTTATTGTCCACGCCATAATTATCCAATCTTGTATCCAAAACTCAGAAACAAAATCAAGTCATACTAATCTCTTCACAGCCTACCTTAAGTGATTTAATTCCTATATATCCCTGTAGTATAGTCAGTATTTCTAAAAATGACTTCTATCCTCTTATGTGCTTATAGAAGCCTGAAATCTACAAAGCATTTAATTGCTTCCATATACTTTGTAAAAAAAACAATTAATTCCATATTATTCTCTTGTTTTTCTCAAACTAAATAATACATATTTTGTCTACTAAAATTTTCCATAAGTTAATTACTTAAGTAATTGAAAAGTACATTGGAGAAGCATCTACTATAAATGCCTAACTAGGATAGCTATCGTGTAAGAGAAATCCTTAAACATAAAAAGAGTACACGTGTACAGAAAGTTTAACCCTGAAGGCGAAACTGCCCTAACATTACCTACCAGTGCCCCAAGGCTTAGAATTTTAATTTTATTAGTTTCATGCAGAGATCAAAAGACAGGACAGAACCTGATTAATAATGGATGCTAAATTAGAGATACTTTTCAAATAGCCAGAGCAGAAAAAAGGCTACTTTCTATGTGCAAACTAGTAGTAAGGAAGGGGAGGAAGGGGAGGAAGGGGAGGGGGTCAGGAGCAAGAGCAAGGAAGGAGCAGGAGGAAGAGAAAGAGAAGCATCTGATAAGTACTTGTTGGTGTCAGGCTTGGCTTTTCGAGTCTTTACATGTTAAACAATATATTTTAGATAATGTTACACTGTAAAAGGAGGCTAGACACAAAAATTGATTGTTCTGACATTTTTAAAAAGTATATTTTCATTAATAGTAATTTCATTTTTACATAAAACAACAATGCTAATATATATGAAATGAGACTTGAAAAAGGAGTTTTTCTTTTCCTGGGTTATGGACAGTGACATATACCTGAGTACATCTAACAAAAGAAGAATGGCAATAATTAAAAACAAAACATAACAAAAAAAAACGGTTGGCCTGATTTTCTCAAAGGCAGATTGGATTTCAGGAAATTATTGAAACGAACCCTCTGAAAGCTTCTGATTCATAATCCATAATAATAATAAGCATACATAATAAGAACATTTAAAAACAGCTATACTAGATGATTACAGAAAAAAAAGAGGAAGACCAACTAGAGATAATAATACTAAGAAAATGTATGTACAATATTTCTAGCATTATTGTATCAGTTACAAGGTGACATAGTTATTGTTAGATGGTGACAATAATTTTTCATTTTGCTTCTAGAGATCCCACGTAGAGCATGCTAGAGGGTTATAGGAAGTAAAAGAAACACCAAGGTATGAAACAAAGGACAAAAATAGGTTAAACCCCATCTAAAACTGGTGTAGGAAAACAAATTGCTTAGTTTAAGGGAAAAAAGAAGAAAGAAGAAGAAAGAAAAAAAATCTCTAGCCCAGAAAACAATGTGAAAGAAAGAGTAACAAAGGTACTGCAGTTAAATCCAACATAAAAGACAGAACAAAAACGTGACCAGCTTTTAAAAAAGATAGATTTTTAAAACTCAGTTATGCCTAACTACAAAGAGAAGAAAAATGAATTAAAATAGAATACAGGCACTGTGTTTCACAACCGCAGAAAAGTGCATGACAGAAAGGAATCTTCCTACTGTTTCTGAATTACCAAAGGTTTCCAATGGCTTGGGGTAGTCAAAACTGATGGAAAGGCCAAGTTTCAAAGAAGAAGATCTGGCAGAAGTGATGATTCCCACTAGGACCTTGGTTCTTTAGGCAGAGACATCGACAGCAGCTTCATTTAAAAAACACACTAAGAATGAGTCCCCTGCTAAATCAAATGCAGATTCTCAAGGGAGGACTTCCCTATCATACTTATATGTTATATATTAAGAAACTCCACTCCAAAAATACAGCAAGCAGATACTGTAGCACAGAGTTCAAAATGCATTGGGTCTCTGAGGAAGGAGAAAAACAGAAGAAAATATAGGATTTGAGAGATGTAATCAAAGCACTCTGAATGGAGAGGTGGCTGCTACTCTGCATAGTGGAGCAAGAAAAGAAAATGTCACCTGACAGAATTCACACACAATTTATCGTTGAAGTGCCTGAAACAGACTCAAGTAGAGATGGAAATTTAGAAGTCCTAAATATGTAAAGTGGAGAATCAGACCTGACCTGACCACTGCACATTTCTAAAATTTTTAAGAAAACATAAATAGCAAGAACTGCTGTGGACAAATGTTTTTTAATTCCTTTATATGATTAAGTGAACTTTCATACTCACCTGATTTCAGACCCTTCCAATAAGGTGAATTTTCTAGGTCACAAGCTGGCTCAAACTGCCTTAGGCTCTGGAGGCTAAAACAAACCTTTTCCCAGCTTGCATGAGTTTGATTTCATTGAGTCTCTGCTATCAACTTTTAAAAAGCAGCATTTCTGTATTGTTCTATGCATTGGTTCTGAAAGCATCATCTTGTTTGAAATGTCATTGTTCCTTGAGTTTTCTGAATATCAACAGTGTAGGTGACAACTTGGACAGTTTGATTTGGAATTGAAGGCATGGTGCTGTTGAGAGTCGGTAGGAAAGAAATTCAACTCTGAGGTTTTACATATATTATTTATTTATTTTTAAATATGTTTTTATTATTTTTTTTAGAGAGAAAGGAAGGGAGGGAAAGATAGAAACATTTAGGTGAGAGAGAAACATCAATCGGCTGCCTCCTGCATGCCCCCTACTGGGAATCAACCCCAAAACCTGGGCATGTGCCCTGGCAAGGAATCAAACTTGGACCTCTCAGTCCATGAGATGATACTCAATCCACTGAGCCACACCGGCCCAGCACAACCTAGCAGTTTTATTTTATTTATTTATTTATTTATTTATTTAATCCTCACTAAGGACATTTTTTCATTTTTTGTTCAGATACAGTGGGAGGGAGAGAGAGAGAGAGAGAAACATTAATGTGAGAGAGACACATAGACTGGTTGCCACCCGCATGACCCAACCAGGGCCGGGGACAAACTGCAACCGAGGTACATGCCCTTAGTGGGAACCGAACCCAGGTCTCTCTGGACCGCAGGCCGATGCTCTAACTGCTGAGCCAAACTGTCCAGGGCGAACCTTGAGGTTTTAAATAAGCTGCCTCATTAATTCCCATTTATTGTACCAGGAAAATAAGATATAGTGTTTGGACTTAAATTTCTCTATAAAACTTTGATTATGGGGGAATTGACTAGTGGTGAAATTTTTATCAATCTCATCTCTTCTTTGCATGCAATAGAAACAGTACTGATAAACATAGAACAGACTTATTGGGGGAATATCAGGGATGCATGGAATCGTGATAACAAAAGTCTGAATATTGGGTAGAAATTAAGGTAACTCTTGAGGAAGAAGGGAAGTAAATCTAACAGCCATGTTTTAACCAGAAGAGTCTAGTTTGGCTGCTGCTGTCACCGCTGGTGGACATCACAGGTGGAGATACCTAACGTTATATACTATTACACTTTCCAGCCAATAGTGTCGTAGTTGCATGTAATGAATTCTAGTGATTTCTTCCTCTGTGTTACCTACTGCAGATTCAATTTCATGCTCTCCAGAAACACTGAATTTTCTAAGCCTAGGTCCTATGCTAGTCCCCTGCCGGTTGGAAGTTGGATTTGTGTTATTTGCAGGTCATTCCTCTTTATTACAGTAATATCAAAAACAATGTAAAGTATGTATGCAACTCAACAAAAGGAAGACAAACAATCCAATTAGAAAATGGGCAGAGGAACTGAATAGACACTTCTCCAAATGGGACATACAAATTGCCAAGAGACATATGAAAAAACGGTCCAATCACTAATCATCTGAGTGATGCAAATTAAACTGACAATGATTTATCACTTTACACCTACCAGAATGTTGCCACCAATAAATCAATAGATAACAATTGCTAGCAAGGATGTGGAGGACAGGAAACCCTAGTACACTGCTGGTGGGAATGCAGACTGGTGAAGCCACTATGAAAAACAATATGGAATTTCCTCAAAAAATAAGAAATGGAACTGCCATTATACCCAGTGATCTCACTCTTAGGAATATGTCCTAAGAATCCCAAAACACCAATCAGAACAAAAATATTCACCTCTATGTTCATAGCAGCACTATTTACAATAGCTAAGATCTGGAAACAGCCCAAATACCCATCAGGAGATGAGTGAATAAAAAGCTGTGGTACATTTACACAATGGAATACAATGCAGCTATAAAAAAGAAGAATCACTTATTCTTTGAGATGACATGGGGGGACATGGAGAGTATTATGCTAAGTGAAATAAGCCAGTCAGAGAATGACAAATATCACATGATCTCACTTATATGGGGAATCTAATGAACAAAATAAATCGATGAATAAAATAGAAACAGAGGCAGAAATGGAAACATGGAACAGACTGACAAGCCCCAGAGGGAAAGAGTAGGTGGGAGGGTGGGAAGAGATTAACCAAAAAATTTACACGCATATATGTATTACCCTTGGACACAGACTATAGGATGGTGAAAGACTGGGGTGGGATGGGAACTGGGAGGAGAGGGGCAATGGGGGAAAAAAAGAGGGGACATCTGTAATACTCTCAACAATAAAGATGAAAAACAACAACAAAAAACAATGAATATCTTAATTTTTTTCCACAAAGTGGTTGTTGGGTTGGATTCTATCAGTCTTTTAAACACACACACACACACACACAAATATGTATATGTATTTAAAAATATATCTTTAAAAATATTTTTATAAATTTAAGTTATATAAATATATATTATTTATATAAAATATATAAATTTTATATATTTAAATACATTATATATATTATTTTCCATTTCTTTTGCTGTCCAATAAGAATTATATATCATCCTTTAAATCCCAGACTTAACCTAAATAAATAATTGTGTTAAATGTGTCCCAGTAAAATAGATACTTAAATGGAACAGAACTGTAAAAGGTTCACAGGGAGTAACAACTTTGAAGAAAACTGGGAAGAGAGCAAGACTGACCAGATGAAGGCAACAGACCATGAGACCGACTTGAGAATGTTTCTGCCAGCGCAGTGGGGAGCTCCAGGGCACAGACTGCCCATCGGAGGAGTACCTCACTGATCAACGAGACAGGCCTCTGCTTAACATCCTTGTTCAGTACGTGGCTGAGAGCTCCCTGGAGAAGAGCAAGTCTTTGTATGATAACTGAGGCAGGTCCCCAAAAAATCTAACAGCTAGAGCCTCAGCTAACCATACTCTTAGCAAAGAGGCAGTGTCATTTTTTTAAAGGAGTTTTAGGTTTCACATCTCTGTTTGCCCTAATAAGCTAAAACACCCCCACAAAAACATAATACAATGAGTCTTCTATAATGAATCTCAAACTCACATTTAATCCCAAGGAAAAGCAAATCAAAACATTATTAATTTCTACATTAGGTTCACAAATTAGAATTTTAATATAATTCTCATTTCTACTCTAATACCATCTCATTCCCATATTTTTATAATGTAAGTAGTCAAGGTCTAAATTTGAAATATAACTACATTAAACATACTCTATAAGATACTGAGTAAATAAGAAATTCCAAAAGGACAGAGAAAATATGTTATGATATATTAATATAATATATAACATATATTATAGACATATATATTATACACATTAAGAAAATAAATTCATGTTTCTTTCTTTTTTCCTTCTTTCCCCCTTCCTCCCCTCTCCTTCTCTCTCTCTCTCTCCCTCCCTCCCTCCCTCCCTCCCTCCCTCCCTTCCTTCCTTTCCTCCTTCCCTCCCTCCCTCCTTTTCTTTCTTTCTTTCTTTCTTTCTTTCTTTCTTTCTTTCTTTCTTTCTTTCTTTCTTTCTTTCTTTCTTTCTTTCCTCCCTCCCTCCCTCCTTCCTTCCTTCCTTCCTTCCTTCCTTCCTTCCTTCCTTCCTTCCTTCCTTCCTTCCTTCCTTCCTTCCTTCCTTCCTTCCTTCCTGTGGGCCTGGTTGGTCATTGTGATTATTTCAAGTTACCAATTAAAAAATGTTTCCTTGTCTTCAGTTAGGACTTTGGCCAATTATACTTCTTTATTTTTTTTCTCCAAATTTTATTTCTGAGAAATCTGAAATCTTGTAAGTTCTGCTTACATAAAGCTGCAGTACTTTACCATTAATTTCTATATCTTATAATAAAGAATCCTAGGGGATTTTTTTTTTGTTCTATTCATTTCTATGCTACTATTGATAGAAAAGAAAAATTTCACTAGGCATCATCTTGATCCCATTTTCAATACACTTTCCCTGTGACATGTGAAGTCCCATGTGGTAATCTCACCTTCAAATTCAATAGAACATTGTTTTTTCTTAGGAAACTCTGCTCCCTGGCATATTAAAAACTCCAGCAGAGTTTAGAGACACAGAAACAGTAAACAAACAAAAATAAAACAAAACAAAGACAACAACAACAAAACTGATTGCTTAGGTATTTTTATGATAGGTACATCTTGACATCCAGTCCATGATTCTTGAAGCTGTCACACATGCTAGAGACAAACAGGATCATATACTGAGCACTTGTTTACAGCTTACACCACAAGAATCCAACAAAATAGAACTATGTTATCTGAACTGTCTCTGTTATCATGCCTTCAAAAGACCACATCACATCCTTAAAAAAGCTGCTGCAGTTTAATGTGGAATTGGAAAGCCTTACTATATTTAAGTGAAGTGAACCATACATAATTAGTAATGTTTCCAGAGATAATACAGGAAAAACATAAAAACTTAGAAATAAAAATGGGGAAAATTATTTCATTCAACATACTTAAAAATTTAATCCAATACAATAAGACTTTGATAAGAAAACCACAAATATAAACTAAAATATTTTTAAAGAGTGACTTCAGGTCAAGATGGCGGGTAGGTAAACGCGGTATCGCGTCCTCCCACAACCACACCAAAGTTACAACTAAACTACAGAACAACCATCATTCAAAACCGCCTGAAATCAAGCTGAATGGAAGTCCTACAGCTACGGAATTAAAGCAGCAGCCACATCCAGATGGTAGGAGGGGCGGAGGCGGACGGGCTGGTCCCACACCCACATGTGGCGGATAAAAATCATGAGGATACCTGGCTGGGAAGGTCCTCCCTGAGGACTGAGGGGTCCCCCGTCCCACATCAGGCACCCTGCTCAGGGTTCCAGTGACAGGAAGAGAATCTCCATCACTTCTTGATGGAAAAACCAGCGAGAACTGAGGCTCAGGGAGGCTGAGGCAGCTGGAGCCCCAGGCAGCTCTTTAAAGGGCCCGCGCACGGACTTATCGGACTCTCTCCCTCTAAGCTTGGAGGGGAGGCAGCTCGAGGGGCACCAGAGACATACAGGGAAGAACTGAGCTGTTTGGCACTGGAGTGAGGGCTGGAAAGGGGGCTTTCTCGGGGACAAACGTGCTGTCAGACCTCTGTTCCTTTGGTGAGCCCTTCCCTGGGGCAGCAGACAGTCACCATATCTGGGACTCCAGCAACCTGGCTCACACTGGTAGCCCCACCCTGGTGACTCCCTGAGGCCCCGCCCCACCCAACTTTCAGGCCCACCCAAGCTGTTGCCAGTTGCTTCACCATAGGATTGGCCTGGCTTGGATCCTGCTTCAGGTGTTCCTAAATTCTTTCAAACAAGCAACATCTGGTCTCAGCTAGCCCCATGCCTCTCATTAAGTAATACACAGAAACAAACACAGGGAGGCAGCCAAAATGAGGAGACAAAGAAACAGGTCCCAAATGAAAGAACAGAGCAAAACCTTAAGAAAAGAACTAAGCAAAATGGAGATAAGCCACCTAACAGATGCTGAGTCCAAAATACTGCCTATAAGGATGCTCAGTGAACTTATTGAGGGCCTCAAGAGCATAAAAAAGAGCCAGTCAGAAATGATGAAGGCACAGTTAGAAACAAAGGAGGCACTAACTGAAATAAAGAATAATTTACACAGATTCAATAGTAGAGTATGTAAATCCAAGAAGCAAACCATTGATTTGGAATATAAGGAAGCAAAAAACGCTCAATCAGAACAGCAAAAAAAGAAAAAGAAATCCAAACAAATGAGGATAGTGTAAGGAGCCTCTGGGACAACTTCAAGAGTGCCAACATTCTCATCTTGGGGGTGCCAGAAGAAGAGAGGGAACAAGAAATCAAAAACCTGTTTGAAACCATAATTGTAGAAAACTTCCCTAACTTGGTGAAGGAATCAGACATACAAGTCAGGAAGCACAGAGAGTCCCAAACAAGATGAACCCCAAGAGGTCCACACCATGACACATCATCATCAAAATGCAAAAGGTTCAAGACAGAGAGAATCTTAAAAGCAGCAAGAGAAAAGCAGTTAGTTATCTACAAGGGAGTTCCCATAAGGCTGTCAGCTGATTTCTCAAAAGAAACTTTGCAGGCCAGATGGGAGTGGCAAGAAATATTCAGAGTCATGAAAAGCAAGAACCTACAACCAAGAGTACTCTATCCTGCAAAGCTGTCATTTAGAATCGATGGCCATATAAAGACTTTCCCAGACAAGAAAAAGTTAAAGGAGTTCATCACCACCAAACCATTATTATATGAAATGATGAAGGGTCTTTTTGAAGAAAAAGATAAAATATATGAACAAACAAAATGGCAATGAATACATATCTATCGACAATGGAATCTACAAACAAAATGAACAGGCAGAACAGAAACATTCTCATGGATACAGAGAACATTTTGTTGGTTGCCAGATGGGAGGGGGGTTGGGGAAATGGGTGAAACAGGTCAAAAGATTAAGAAGTAGAAATTTATTGCTAGAATGACAAACCTCAAAGAAAAAGGGGTTGTGGGGTGGAAAGAAATAAACCAAAGAACTTATATGCATAACAAATGGACACAGACTATAGTATGGGAAAAGGTGGGAGGGGGGTGGGACAAGGGAGGAGGGCGTCATAGATGGGATTAATTATACTAAAATATATTCATAAACCTAATATAAGATTTTAAAATTACTATTACTAATACATGTGTGTGTTTTCTACTTAAAACATAATCTTAGTTTGTTAAGAGAAACTTATGCCAAATAATATTTTTAAAAGCAAACAATGGCCCAGCCAGTGTGTGGTTCAGTGTTGAGCATCGACCCATGCGCCAAGAGGTCACCGGTTTGAAACTCATTCAGGGTACATGCCCAGGTTGTGGGCCAAATCCCCAGTAGGGGGTGGGCAGGAGGCGGCTAATCAATGTTCTCTCTCATCAATGTCTCTATGTCTCTCTCCTTCTCCCTTTCTCTAAAAACAATAAAGAAAAAAACTTTTTAAATAAAAGCATACAAATGAATAGTGATAAGAGACTTATATTACTAGATATAAACAACTAATAAGAAGTTGTTTTAAAAAGTATTAGAGTTAAAATAGAATAGATCAATGAAATAGAAAACTGTGTGATAGCAAATTATTCTTCTACAGTTTGTTAAAGTAAAACATTATTTTAAATCCTACTGTTAGCTGTTTTCATAAAAGATAAATTTACCCACTGCTTTTTTAAAACTACTCTTCTCCCTTAGCTTTTGTGATTTACTTGGAATGTTAGTGACTACTGTATTTCAAACATAAGTTCCTTTCTCTCTGTTCATCTTGTTCATTTTGATCTTTGTAGGGATTCTTTCCTAGGTCTTCTATATTTCTTACTTCCCAATAGTGATTGTAACCTCAACCAGACCCAGTGTGTCTCCTAAAACTTATTATATTATATCATATTAGTTATATTAGTATTAATATTATAAAATATTAAGTTTTACATTAAATCTGGAAAAATTATTGTTTCCAAACAACATAATATTTAAACTTTTAATTTATTACACCTGGCTTTCTAAAAGAACATAAAGTTGGATAACTTTTTCATTGCATATACAACATGAATTCCAGATGAAGAAAAAATTTACGTTCAAAAACAAATTAAAATAAATAAACGATAGATCACTATGTATAAATTCTAAAAGTAGGTAATACTTTTCTTATAATCACAGAGCATCAAGTATCTGTACAAATAAAAGCTCATATGTAAGCATAAAAATTTGTTACTATATCTTGGACATATATACAATTACTGAAAAAAGTAGCAATTGATTTAGGGAAGAATTGAATATGATTGACACACGATAATTATACTAAAGATAAAGTCCTTGCAAATAGTAAAAAAAAAAAAAGCCCTATCCTTAAAACGCAATTTACATTATTTTAAATAATTAAGCATTGTAGTATTTTTAAAAGAGAATTAACTAGATTAACCATATCTCACAAATAAAATGTTGCACATAAGATATAATGATACTTAATTCCACTAAGTACTGCTACTAAATATGTGTTCCTGAATAGCTGGATGATTTTGACAGTAATAGCAGTGCAAAAGATTTGCCACTTCTTCACATTAAAATTAACACCTTTGGAGATTACTTTCTAATATTTTTTTATGTAACAGATACATTGTGGAAAAATGTGTTGTTTTCATTTGTATTTATTTGATTGCAAAAATAATTGACCATCCTTCCTACATTTATTAACGCTTCAATTTTTAAATTATTTAATGTGTTTATCCATAAAATTTGCCTGTCATTCTTTTTATTTTTCTTTGCCTTATTGATTTACAGATATTCCTTGTTTTTTTAGATATAATCTTATGTCATGTTTAACTGTCACAACTATCTGACTCAGGTATTCAATGGTAATTTTTGACAAGTATGCCTTCTGAAGTAAAAACCTTAATTTTGATATTTAAAAATATCTATTTTTTTGCCTGGCTGATGTGGCTTAGTGGTTGAGCATCGACCCATGCACCTAGGGGTCGCCAGTTTGATTCCCGGTCAGGGCACATGATTTTAGAGAGAAAGGAAGGGAGAGGAAGAGAGAGATAGAAATGTCAATGAGAAAGAACATCAATTGGCACCCTCCTGCATACCTCCCACTAAGGATTTGGCCCATAACCTGGGCATGTGCCCTGAGTGGGAATCAAACTGGTGACCTCTTGGTGCATGGGTTGATACTCAACCACTGAGCCACACTGGCCAGGCACATTTTTGTTGCTTTAGGTGTTATTTCCCAGGCCTTCTATGCTTCAGACTGCCAAGAATTATTGTAAATTAAACCAGTCTCAAAGTCCCTTTTAAAAATATATAGTTCAATACTTCTATATTCCCTTGAACGGAAAGATAAAATTTTCAGAATGGGAAAATGAATAGAGATGGAAAGCAGATTAATAGTTGCAGTGGGATATGGGGTGGGGGGCAGGTAGAAACTTTGGAATATCTTTTTGGAATGATGGAAATATTCTCTAGATAGTTGTAACAATGCACAATACTGTAACTATACAAAAACCACTGAATTACTTTAAAATGGTAAATTTTATTTTGTTAATTTTACTTAAAACAATCATCTATAACATGTGCTGAACAATATGCTAAGGACAGAAGAGTCTTGAGAGTATGACTCCTAGAGGCAGGAAGCACAACACAAAAAGGGTTACTAACAGCTGGGAGGAAAGTGACCCGCCTGGGTAGAGGTGGGAGTCTGACTGCACTGTTGTCTACAGTAACATGGAAAATGGAGAGTTTGTATAATGAATTTGTCATTGTCGCTGAACAGTTTTAGCAGTATTTAGATATATTATTTCCATCAACCGAGAGGGTGATAATTGGCTTTTTCTAGCTGTCTAAGGTAATCTATGAGAAAAGAGACATAAAATAAGAAGGAATTTTAAAGGTTTCAGGAGAATTTAGAAATATTAAGGACACTAACAATTCTTTCCAGTCAACAAATGTTTTTTTTAAAAATAAGTGTCTTTAAGAAAAAGAGAAAACTCAGGGTGCTGCCAATACAAATAAAAATAATAATCTCCATTTCAAGATGTCCTATGAACATCTACCTGCCAAAAATGAAGCTAGAACACCAACTTACACCATAAACTCAAAATGGATAAAAGACTTAAATGTAACTCGTGAATCCATAAAAATTCTAGAAGGAAATGTAGGCAACAAAATCTCAGACTTCATATGCAGCAGAATTTTCACTGATACAACACCTAAGGCAACAGAAACAAAGGAAAAAATGAACACATGGGACTACATCAAACCTAAAAGCTTCTGCACAGCAAAAGAAACAATCATCAAAACAGAAAGGGATCCTACTATATGGGAGACCATAATCGCCAATGATACATCAGATAAAGGGTTAATTTCCAAAATATATAGAATGCTCATACAACTCAACAAAAGGAAGACAAAAAATAAAAAATTAAAAAATGGGCAGAGGACCTAGACACATCTCCAAAAAGGACATACAAATGGCCAAGAGACATATAAAGAAATGCTCAACATCACTAATCATCAGAGAGATGCAAATTAAAACAACTACGAGATATCACCTCACACCTGTCAGAATGGCCACCATGAACAATTCATCAAACAACTAGTGTTGGCGAGGGTGTGGAGAAAAGGGGACTCTAGTACACTGCTGGTGGGAATGCAGACTGGTGCAGCCACTGTGGAAAGCACTATGATGTTACCTCAAAGCGTTAAAAATTGAACTTCCATTTGACCCAGTGATCCTACTTCTAGGGATACCCTAAGAAACCTGAAATACCAATCAGAAAGAATATATGCACCCCTATGTTCATAGCAGCACTATTTACAATAGCTAAGATCTGGAAACAACCCAAGTGTCCATCAGTAGATAAGTAGATTAAAAAGCTGTGGTACATATACACAATGAAATACTATGCAGCTGTAAGAAAGAAAGATCTCTTATCCTTTGAGATGATATGAAGGACCTGGAGAGTATTATGCTAAGCGAAACAAGCCAAGCAGAGAAAGACAAATATCACATGATCTCACTTGTTTGTGGACAGCAAAAGAAACAACCATAATGAACTAAAACTGCTGAACAAAATTAACTCAGAGACATGGAGGTGGGGTACAACTGACAAGCCTCAGAGGAGGGGGTGTTTGTGGGGGAGAGATAAACCACAGAACTTACATGCGTGTATGCATGACCAATGAACATAGCCAACAAAGCTGGGGAAAGGGAGGAGGGGGTCAGTGGGGGAAAAATGAGAAACATCTGCAACAAAAACAAATAAATAAATAAAAAATTTTAGAAAAAAGATGTCCTATGACCTTTTTATAGTATAATACCTCATAAAAATGCAAGGTGTTAATTCATAGGCCATGTCAGAAAAAAAACAAAACAAAACAGAGAATCTTAACATTTGCCTCTTAAAAAGCTTCTTGCTTCAATCTTCTTGTTGGACATGAATTCTTCCAGGAATCCTGAGTGGTCTCCCACCATAAACCTGACTTTTAGCCTTAGTGTAGAAGGGGTGGTACCAAAGAGTGACATGGGTACAGCCTTTGTTTAACTGAGTATGCAACAATTTGGTACACAGAAAACTCATCCAGTTTTCAACAAATTATACCTTTTAAAAACAGAGGCAATTGCCCTGGCCAGCTTTGCTCAGTGGTTAGAGCATCAGCCTGCAGACCAAAGGGTCGAGGGTTTGATTCCTGTGAAGGGCACTTACCTGGGTTGCAGGTTGATCCCCAATCAGGTTGTGCAGGAGGCAACCAATCGATGTGTCTCTCTCATGTCAGTGTTTCTCTCTTTCTCTCTCCCTCCCTCCCACTCTATTTAAAAATCAAGGGAAAAATATCCTTGGATGAGGATTAACAACAAAAGAGGCAATTAACTGTAGAGATCTACTATACAACAATACTATATTGTACACTTAAAAATTGCTAAGAAGCAGATACTTACCTGGCGAGGGAAACACCGTGACCATGAAGGTAGTTCCCCAGAGCGATGCTTCTCCATTGCCCTCCAGATGTGCGGAGCCCTGCCATTTGTCCAAATGTGGGAAACTCGACTGCATTAAAAAGAAAATTGCTAAGAGATAGATATCATGCTAAGTGTTTTTAACATAATAAAAACTAAGTAATTTTTTAAAAATAATAAAATGAAATGGAGCCTCTCAGTCCTCAACTTAGCCCCATCAGTTAGCGGGCTTTTGAAACTACTCAACTGCTAACAGCATTCTCAGGGAAAAGAAAGAACGACAGAGAGCACAGCAAACAGTTGAGCAAAACCACATCTAGGAAGCATGGGTACTGGTTAAATATGGTTGGCTGGATATCGATTGCTATGAAAGTGTCTCTCACACCCACAACCCTTCAAGTGTAGGTGTTTGCTGCAGTTATTCTGTTATCCTCAACATTATATGTTAGATATGTTTAAGTTCACAAGTCTTTGAGTCCAAGCAAATGTACCAGAGATGCTGAACACAGTGACCCGATCTATATCTTGACCTGATTTAAAGGATGAAATCTTGAACTTTTTAATAATGATATAATTCGAAGAGAGGAGGGAGTGCATTGTTTTTCCTATGGAAATAAATTATTGTGACAAGAGAATAAACATTGGTATCTAGTTTTAAAAAATAATCTCCCCCCAAATTTATTCCTTTTATATATAACCCCCTAGACTTCGGATTGTCCTGTGACATTTTAATGAAGAGATGGTGACAAAAGTGATACTCACAGACTTCACATCTCAGGCCTTAAAGTGACAGGAAGAATCTGCTTATTTTCACCTGGAAAACTTGATCTTGGGATGCCCCTCTTGGAACCAAACCATCTGGAAAAGGAGTGAAGAGGGAGGCAGAGGCAGTCTGGTTGACAGTGCCAGCAGAGATCCTAAAGGAAAGCCAGAAATAACCTCTAGACATGTGAGTTAACCACCTTGCACATGGAACATTGATGTCAGCAGGAGACTGCAGCCCCAACCATTGTTGGAAGTGGCGTGGAAGACTCCACAGGTGAACTGACTCTATACACAGATTGTAAAATATAATAAAACAGTAGTTTTAATAAAAGCAACAACTCTGGGGAACTTGTATAGCAGTAAATCACTGGTATGTCAATAAATCAACAACCAAGCATTGGCAAGGATGTGGAGATAAGGGAACCCTCGTGCACCGTTAGTGGGAAAGCAGACTAGAGCGGCCACTGTGGAAAGCAATACAGAATTACCTCAAAAAATTAAAAATCAACGGCCTAATGACCCGGAAATTCCATTTCTGGCAATTTATCTGCATTTTTTTTTTTTATCCTCACCCGAGGATATTTTTCCATTTTTTGTCCAGATAGAGTGGGAGGGAGAGAGAGGAAGGGGGAGAGAGAGAGAAACATCGATGTGAAGGGACACATCGAGTGGCTGCCACCCGCACGACCAACCAGGGCTGGGGACAAACTGCAACCGAAGTACGTGCCCTTAGCGGGAACCGAACCCGGGTCTCTCCAGACCGCAGGCCGACGCTCTAACCGCTGAGCCAAACTGGCCAGGGCTCTGGCAATTTATCTGAAGAAAGCCAAAACACTAATTTGAAAGAATATATGCACCCCCATGTTCAGTGCAGCATTATTTATTATAGCTAAGATGTGTAAGCTGCCCAAGTGTCCACCAGTAGATGAGTGGATAAAACAGCTGCCATACATTTACACAATGAGGTACTACTTGGCTGTAGAAGGAAGAAAATGTTACCCTTTGCGACAGCATGACTGGACCAAGAGAACATTATGATAAGTGAAATAAGCCAGTCAGAGAAAAACAAGTACCATATGATCTCACTCATATGTGGAATTTAATGAACAAATTGAACTAACAAGCAAAATAGAGTCAGACTCAGAGAGCAGGGTGACAGCTCTGTGTGTGTGTGTGTGTGTGTGTGTGTGTAACAGGGTATAGAATATTAAAAAAAAAAAACTCATATCTAATTAACTAACCAAGAATTAAAGATAAGAATATAATAACACAACTTATGGTCTAAATGTTGATAGTTTCATATCTAAGCAAGTTACAGGCAGTAGCAGGTCCAGTTCCCCTTTTTGCCACCTCGACCACAAGAGTGCAGCAGGTACCCATGGCTGGCCAGGACTGCAACATCCTGTCCCTGGAAATAAAACCCACTGAGAGGGGAAAAAAACAGACAATGACACACATGAAAGAGATCATCAAAACCAGCCTGGACATTCAGATGCTTATTAAAGCATGAGCCTGCTTCTCAGGTAGTCGGCACCTGGAGAAATCACTTTCCTTCCATCAGCACTTGTGTGTGTGTTTGGCTTCATGGCAGCAGGCAAAGGAACCTGAGAATCATTTGGGCTGGTTTTAGGGAGGGTAGAGGGATTGAGCAAAAAAGAAAAAGAAAAAGAGACG
Organism: Molossus molossus; assembly: GCF_014108415.1. NCBI lineage: Eukaryota > Metazoa > Chordata > Mammalia > Chiroptera > Molossidae > Molossus > Molossus molossus. The sequence goes on along the minus strand of NW_023425403.1, from coordinate 40,483,037 downwards.
TAGTTTTAATAAAGGCACCAACTTTTGGGGCCTTATGCAGCAGTAAGTCACTTGTATATCCACGTATTGTAGAACAGATAAACAAACTGTCCAACAGTCATTCAGTAAAATATGAGAATGAATAAATATAACTGTGTATAACAATATAGAAGAAACTTAGAATCATAATGTTGGACAAATGGAGCAGACATAAAATAGTGTGTACAGTTTGATTTCTATTGGATATTATTCTCAAACAGGCCAAACTAATCTGGGATGTTAGAAGATAGGGCATCATTACTCTTGGGCAGTAACTGGAAGTGTGAACCATGGTGACTTCTGGGATTAGGTAATGGGGTGATATTCTGGTTTTCGTTTGTTTGTTTGTTTGTTTTATCTAAGTTCTGATTACAAGTATGTTTTTAGTTTATGAAAATATATCCAGCTCTGCACTATGCTCAGTACACATTTGGTGTAATACAAGAAAATTTATCATTGCAAAACTTCTAATGGTATCCAATTTTATTTCTATCTTATTAACTAAATTTTAAAAGATTGATAATGCAAAATTGTAGCAATTATTTGCAAAAATAGAAATACTATAGTACTGCTGAAACATGCACAAATTATTACAACCACTTTAGAAAGTAATTTGACAATAGATCACATTTAAAAATGTACAAGTTCCAGAACTTTGAAATTCTGCTTCTATCTCTACACCTTTGTGAAGTTTGTGCATGTATGTACAAGAAAATATGGACAGAAATAATCGCTGAAGCATTCTGTAATATAAGATATTTAGAAAAAGAGAACAATAATTGCTCATCCATAAATTTAAAAATAGTAAAAAAAAAAAGAAGTATAATTGTAAAATTGTATAGTATATAACTATTAAAATTAGAACCAAATGTAACAATACTAACATATCAAAAGCATAACAGTTTTCAAAAAGCAAGGTATAGACTGATATAATTTATAAAATATTTAAAATAAAAATACAACACTGTTATAACTTTTTATAAATATGAACACATTTAATGACCATAAAAATACTTTCTGTGGATTACTGTAAAAAATATTAGTTAATATCTTTGGGGAAGATATGAGAATAGAATTGATGAGGGAAATACATTGACTTGAATGGCATCCGAAATGTTTAATTTATTGAATGTCTAAAATACAATATGAAGCAAATATGGCAACATATGGTTTGATTATATATTTCTGATATATAGACAAAGTATACAAATAGTTTCTCTAACTTAGAAATGCAATTATTTAACAGATTTTTTAAATTATTATTTTTATTTATCTATAGCATTTAACAATGAAAATTCTGCCAGCTGTATCTGGCTTTGTATCAAGATCTGATTTTAAGAAAATATGAATTTTTAATCTTTACAATCAACTTAACAAGGATTTTATTTGATACAACTCTCACTGATAGTTTTTCAAGTATTTTAAGGGCAAGTCTTTATTTATGCAATCTGTGCTCAAAAGTGTTTTGTCCAAATGAAATTGAATCCCTGTAGAGAATCCCAAAGGAGATATTTAAAAGTTCACAGATATAATGGAAATGCCATTTTGGTTACTAAGTAGTATGTAACACCTTTATAATTGTTATCATGTCCAAAGATTGCCTTTGAAATTCAGACAGAACACCGAACCTAGACAGTACCAAAGTGCTGGAGCATTATTCCCAGTTGTGCTAAATGCCAAAAGAGATCAATAAGTTTTGTGATCTGAACAGCCTCTCTGTAGTTTCTGTATTTGGTCAATTTGTTGTGACATTCAGTATTATTTATTCTCTGCTGCTAGTAGAAACACTCCCTTGTATACCTGAATGAAGTTCTGGTGTCTATAATCACTTTGACTATTACCGAGACTACCATTGACCATCATTACTTGGTATTTAAAAAAAATCACATTTCCAAAAATCAGAATTACATTATCACATTGCTGGTTCCTTATGATACTATTTTTACATCCCAGTTACTTAGGACAGAAACTGATAAAAGACAATTTATTTTTTTATAGTAACTCTTTTGTAAACCCTTGAAAAGACTCTGCCCCAGGAGGTGGAGAACAAAAATTTGACTGTTCATTCAATAGTAGTTTATTGAGCTCTCAAGATATGCCAAGTTGTATGGTTCTGTCCTTGAGAAGCTAACGGTCTGGTGGAGCATACAACTAGGTAACAGAGGGGTTACTATACAATGTAATAAGTACTTTGACAGTAATAAGTGAGGGGTTTAACGAGCAGTCACATATAGAGACACTCAAAGGAGGCTTTGGGAGCTAGTGCCTGAAATCACAGGGGAAACAAAGCAAATGCTCTTTAAGTGGATATTTGAAGGACATATCTGTGATGTCATATTTGAACTGAGAGCTGAAGGAAGAATGTTCTAAGAAGATGACATATTATTTCCAAGGATAATAGGTGCAACAGAGCAAAGCAAGGAAGAAGCATGGAGTTCAGCTTTAAATGCATATTTGCTGAAAATGTGTGAGTGATGTCAAGAGGAATGGAGGGATAAGATTGGATCCAAGTTATGAAAGGCTCTTTAAGAGGGATTGGAAAGAAGCCATCAAATTTTAGAAATACAATCAACAGATTTTGGATCTACCAGATTCTGCACCCATATAGTATATGTTTCTTCTCATTCCCCAATATGAGTTACCCAAACACTTTACTAAAGCGAATTCCTTGATTGTTGTACCAGTCCACATCTCTCTTGCCTGTAATAATATCTTCCTCACTGTTTCTACATAATCGTCATTTTGCATTAGACAGGATCATCTCCATCAGTATACAATTATGCTGATTATGTGCCATCTTAAAAACAAAACTGAAAAAACTCCTTCTTTGCCAGCTAGTAACCCATATCCTTGCCACCTTTTGTCAGACTATTTTTACTCTGCCAGTTTATATCGCTTTAACAAGTAATTCTGGATAGCCACCCTAGCCCTTGATCATGCCAGATGAGGAGTTGCTTTCCAAATCATGCCTTCTCTAAGTCCACAGTACAAAATTTGACATCCAGCTCAGCTATCATATCTGTCCTACCTCAAAATGCAATGGGCGATGAGGAAATCTCACACCTGTTATAAATATTCTGTCTGAAAGCTTGGTATGTGTATTATGATGTCACAAGATTATTATGGCTCAACTGTTGGCTTTAGTCATTTTGTCACCCAATCTTTTAATTTATATCCCAAATGGCTCTCATGAAACTGAGATGCAGATGTCCAAGTACCATGGGCATCTACATCGGGATGTACTACAGACCTAAAACCTAACTTTCCCAGTCCTACATCCATCTGCATTATTCTACCCCTCTAGAAAGACTAATTCTTCTGTGTCCTCTAGCCCAATGAATAAAAACTAATACACCCATCTACACAGGGTGTCATCACTCATTCTATTCCATACTTAATTCATTCATTTGGTCATTCAAAATACTTATTGTCAACTTGCTCATTCCTACGCAATACTTTAGGGGTGGGAAACGTTCAGTCCAGAGCCACGTAAGTCCCACAAAATCAATACCAGCTAACATCACACACCTCACCAAATTAGCCTGACCTAATATAGCAGGCTAATTTTTAAGTAGATACTTTTGTATGCCCCTCAAATGATATAATAAATATCCAAATGGCCTTTGGCAGAAAATAAAGATTCCCCACCCCTGCTAGATAGTAAAGCTGTAGAAGTTAGGAAAAAAGAGAGACCTCTACCCTTAATGAGCTTATATTTCAGTGATTGAGATGAACAATAAACATCTGGAAATATCAGTGAAAGTCCACTTATTTTTCTTCAGGCAGCTCTCTTTTGCCACAAATATAACCCTCTATTTCTTTCTTTCTTTTTTTTTACTCTTTGTTTCTGTTTTATTTTTTCATTAATTTATTTATTTTTGTTACAGATGTTTCTCCTCCCCCCCACTGATTCCCCCCTCCCTCTCCCTCCCTGCCCTGTCCCCAGCTTTGTTGTCCATGTCCATTGTTCATGCACACATGCATATAAGTTCTGTGGTTTATCTCTCCCCCACCACCCCCTCTTCTGGGGATTGTCAGTCTGTACCCCACTTCCACGTCTCTGGGACTACCCCATTACTCAGACTGTTATGTTCATTATATTTCACAAATAAAGGAGATCATACGATACTTGTCTTTCTCTGTTTGGCTTGTTTCGCTTAGGATAATACTTTCCAGGTCCCTCCATGTCATCTCAAAGGATAAAAGATCTTTCTTACAGCTGCATAGTACTCCATTCTGTATATGTACCTTTGCTCTTTTACCCATTTGTCTACTGATGGACATTTGGGCTGTTCCCAGATCTTAGCTATTGTAAATAGTGCTGCTACGAACATGGGGGTACATATATTCTTTCTGATTGGTGTTTCAGGCTTCTTAGGTATATTCCTAGAAATGGGATCACTGGGTCAAATGGAAGTTCAATTTTTACTTTTTTGAGGTAACACCATAGTGTTTTCCATAGTGGCTGCACCAGTCTGCATTCCCACCAGCAGTGTACTAGAGTCCCCTTTTCTCCACACCCTCACCAACACTTGTTTGATGATTTGTTGATGGCTGCCATTCTGACAGGTGTGAGGTGATACCTCATTGTTGTTTTAATTTGCATCTCTCTGATGATTAGTGATGTTGAGCATTTCTTCATATGTCTCTTAGCCATTTGTATGTCCTGTTTGGAGAGGTATCTATTTAGTTCCTCTGCCCATTTTTTAATCCGGTTCTTTGTTTTTCTTTTGTTGAGTTGTATGAGCACGCTATATATATTGGAAATTAACCCCTTATCTGATATATCATTGGCAATTATGCTTTCTCATACAGTCTAACCCTCTATTTCTATAGCCCATAGAACTTTTTTCATTGGTATGTTGGCTATCACCCACTATATTCCACAAACTTCAGTGGATTCAACTGGAAGCTTTTAAAATGGGCTTCTTGTCCTGGCTGGTGTGGCTCAGTGGATTGGGTGTCATCCCATGGACTGAAAGGTCCTGGTTTGATTCCCCATCAGGGCACATACCGGGTTGCGGTCTCAATCCCCAGTAGGGGGCGTGAAGGAGGACGCTGATCTATGTTTCTCACATCAATGTTTTCATCTCTCTCTCCTTTCCTCTCTCTCTAAAAAAAAAATAAAATAAAAAAAAAACCTATTTAAAAGTAAAATAAAATGGCCTTCTTGAGCTTTTCTTATTAGACTTGCAGGGAAAAGGAACCACTCCTGCCTTCCATCATGAAAGAGGTGAAGCTCAGGTCACTAAGGAACCTCTTTCTATCTTCCAGCAACTCCCCCGTTGCTTCAGAACCAGGAGGGATTTGATTTGCATTGGTCTTAAAACCTGTTTTTGACACCTCCTCATTGATTATGTCCAGGTTTTTAAAGATGCCAGTTCGGAAATTGATTACAATTCCCAACATTTAAAATATAAGTTGTAACAGAGAAAGAATGTGTTAGGTAAGAGACACAATGTAGGATGTAATTACTATAGAAGTGTATATAAAGCAGTGATTCTTAAAGGGTCCAACGACTGGGAAGGCAGTATTTTAGAAATCATTGTTGTAGTCTGCCTTATTCATTGGTATTGCTATTTGCCTTTAGTGGCTTGGTGATATCAAGCTCAATGGATTTATTTGAGCTGTAATGTACAAATCACTGGAAAAACAGAAACCTGAAATGTTTTCCCTAATCCTTTAAAACAAAAAGGTTTCACAAACATTTTCCTAAGCGTTTTAAAAAAATTATTTCTTTAATGGAGGCTAAGGTTAATAAAAGCCCATCCTAATATGTACAGGTCTGATGTACAATTATGAACACAGGAATCTACTCAGGTCAGGAAATAGGGAGAGGAAGGGCAGAGTAGAGAACAAATGCCAAACACTCCTGCCCATCCCCCACCCCAAGAAGCCATGCAAAGTCTTTAAAATAAATCATTGTAAAGATAAAACATTTTGTCTGGCCGATGTGGCTCAGTGGCTGAGCATCAACACATGCACCAAAAAGTCACCGGTGTGATTCCCAGTCAGGACACATGCCCAGGTTGTGGGCCCGATCCCCAGTGAGGGCATGGAGGAGGCAGCCAATCAATGTTCTCTCTCATCGATGTTTCTCTCTCTCTCTCTCCCTCTCCCTTCCTCTCTCCCTAAAAATCAATAAAGAAAAAATTTATTTTTAAAAAGATGAAACATTTCTATAAGCTATATCATCTAATCTTACACACCACTCATTCATTTTTACTTTATAAAGTATTTTTTAATATATTGATTTTTTTTTTTTTTTCTAGAGAGTGAGGAAGGGAGAGAGATAGAAGCATCCATCGGCTGCCTCCTTCACTCCCCCTACTGGGTGGGCATCAAGCCTGCAACCTGGGCATGAGTCCTGACTGGGAATCAAACTGGGACCTCTCAGTCCAGGGACAATGCTCAAGCCACTGAGCAACACCAGCCAAGCTATTTTTACTTTATATCTAACTTTATTAGCCCATGCATTGTGTGTAATTATTTTTTTTACCTAACAATATCAGAAAAAGCTCCTCTCTTTCTCTCTCCCTGTTTCCAGTATCGAAGGCTTTGTGTATTCAATTTTGAAATGACAGAAAAGATTTTGAAGATACACATACTACCCCCAGTATTATATAAAAGCTCTAAATATAGTAGCCACTAGTGTCATGTGCTTATTTAAATTTATATTTAAATAAATTAGAATTAAATGAAATAAAATTGTTCTCCCTAAGTCACACTGGCCACATATCAAGTACTCAGTAACTACACATGCTCAGTGATTACCACAATGGAAAATACAGTTATTAAAAATTTCCATTATTAAAGAAAATTTTCGTGAATACCACTGTTCAAGGTCATGACAGTTTTAATATGCATTACTTTAACACAACTAAATAATTGCCATTCAATGTGGAAAATAATTAAGAAATTACTAAGAAAATGCAATAATTAAACTATTATTTTAGTAGTTATGGGGAAATATATTTGAAAACATCAGGAAAATATATCAGTTTAATTTTCATACTCTCACATATTCCAGTATATTATGTAGATCAATATCTCTGAAAGCATTGCATATGAAAGTCCTTTTTATATTTAGTAATATTGAATATAATCAAGGGTGTTTGGAAAGCATTTTTATAATTTATCAAAAATTACACACATGCACAAACACATATCATATATTTAAAGTCTCAAAATAATTTTACTTAGATAAATCAATTACTAGATAATAGAAGGAATATTATACATCTGAGCTTAGATACAGTTTTGTGAAAGAGCCATAACCTGTAGAATTGCTTCTCTCTCCCCGGCTGTTGCTTTTCAAGTGTATCAAGTTCAAATACCAGATAATCAGAACTAAGAGAAAATAGAATAATAACATTTCTTTTTTTTACAGTACAAATCTCACAGATCATTTAAAACTAGGTGATCACATCTAGATAGTCTTCTGGATCCAAATTTTTGAATATATAAGTAATCATAAGATAATTTGTTGAATTTGCATTAAATTGTTCAAGCCAGTAGGGTACGCACATTTTGCATTTCAAAAATATCTAAATATAGATTTCAGTAATGGATAATATATCGCATTGATCATTTAATCTTATATAAAATGTAGTCTATCTTTAGCTGTAAGAAATGCATCCAGCTCAACACATAGACGCATATTATTTCCTGACTATACCCTTTGTTCACTAGTGAGAGAACTGCCATTTGACTTCTTAGCATTACTTAGAGTAGGGGAAGTTTGTTTTCCCTATTATTTTTATTTTATCTCATTATATTTGATTACTTTTTTTCAGATAAATTCTTTTGGAAAAATAAAATAGTAATCTTTCTACATAGAGTGGCTTGAGGGCTATTTGGGAGTTTTGTTATCCAATTGATTTCAGGTTGATTCTGCTGATCTGAATAACTAGATTGATTTTTCATTTCCTTTACTGGCTTATATAAAACATACCTACAGGTTCATTTATGATACGATTGGAGGAGATCCTAAATATCTCCAAAGAATGTCTTACATTCTGCCTTTAGGTTATATGTTTCAACTCCACTCCAAGGTGAAATAGTTTATGAACACTCTCCAACAAAACTAGGTTGCCAAAAGAGGAGACTAGAGAGATTAGTCTAAAACACTGAATATTGCCTTAGGAGGACTTGCCAGAAATGATCATAAAATAGGGAGACCTGACTAGTAAGAGAATAACTGGTAAAGAAAATAAGAGGGAAGGAAAAGATAAGAGAAAAAGAAAAGGTTTGCCCTGGTCGGTTTGGCTCAGTGGTTAGAGCATCGGCCTGCGGTCTGGAGAGACCCGGGTTCGGTTCCCACTAAGAGCACGTACCTCATTTGCAGTTTGTCCCTGGCCCTGGTTGGGTCGTGTGGGTGGCAGCCACTCAATGTGTTCCTTTCACGTCAATGTTTCTCTCTCTCTCTCTTCCAATTTATCTGAACAAAATATCAAAAAATGTCCTTGGGTGAGAATAAAAAAAAAAAAAGAAAGAAAGAAAAGGTAGAGTTTTCCATGTGTAGCTCCACTAACTTTAGGCTTTATCTTTTAAAATCATATTTTAAGTATTTTATTTCAAATATATGTAATTTAGTAAAATCAAAGTATTACCTAAGACAATTTTATTAATTTTTTATTTTTATCCTCATCTGAGGACATTTTTGCATTTATCTTCAGACAAAGCAGGAGGGAGAGAGGGAGGAAAAGAGAGAAACATCAGTGTGAGAGAGACACGTCAACTGGCTGCCACCCACACAACCCCAAGCGGGGCAGGGGACAAACTGCAACCAAGGTACATGCCCTTAGCGGGAACCAAACCTGGGTCTCTCTGTACTGTGGGCCAACACTCTAACTGCTGAGCCATACCAACCAGGGCCATTTTTTAATATAGAAATCTGTCACTTAAGATGGTAAATTTGATAATGAAAGGTTTTAATAATTTATATTCTTCCAGATGCATCCTCTTCTTATATATATATATCATTAATCTGTTGTTTGGCATTCCATTCCATTACTTTATGAGTCCTAAAGCATCTTATCTCAACTACAACAATTAATTTAGCAATGGGTTTCAATAATTATTCATTCCTTCCTCTACCATCATTCATAAACACTCTTTCTAACTCTTTACATAGCTGATAGAAAAAACATTTTCAAAGTGATTATTTCCAATTAATTATTATTTTACTATTATTCAGCAGATATTTACTGAATGCTTAGTTTTTGTTTGTGGTGTGTACTGGATGTACATAACTAAGTATGTCCACTGATCTCTAATATCTCAAATGAATTATAACCAATTCAGAAGGAAATGTTATAAAACGACTTTACTTTTGACAACATGTTTCCTAATAAAGAATCTCATTGTTCCTAGAGCAATGGCATCAATTTTCACATTTTCTTTTTTAAATTATCGTGTTGAACTCTAACCAATTGCCACACAGCAGGTGGAACTTCATGGCTCATACTGCACTCGTTTTTGTATTTATTAGCAAGCTCTTGGGTACATATGATATAAACCTGTCTCATTGAATTTTAACAGTAAGAGAAGTATTTTCTCTAGCACAGCAGGAAGTTCCAAGGTAGGTGTTAGCAGGGTTCTTAATTGCTCCATGATAGCATTAAAGTCTCAGGTCCTCACAGTTCCTCTGTCAGAAGTTTTGCTGCTGTAGTGTTTTAAACATGGCCTGTGTTTATGGGGCTGGAAAAGTGGGTGGGGAGGAAGGACACTCTTAGAAAGTGTTTGTGTCATCTTAGCAGTAAGGAAAAGCTTTTTTGAATTCAGCCAATTGTATTCTTCCTGTGCTCCAGGTGGAAATGTCATAGTTTCATTCCTAAACCAATCCATGATTAGAGTAATCGGTGTATCATATTTAGTTTACATCAAAAGGATTTTATTTCATGGATTAAGTTCCAGTTCCCTGGAGATTCATAGCTACATGGAGTAGGGTGGAGTCTCGAAACAATAATTATGGCCTGACTGAGGAGGAAGAGGGGCAGGATATATTGGGTGGGTCAGATGGGCAACAACGGGACGGTACACGGTCTGATCTGTCCCATCTCCATCTGGCAGGTTTTACTGAATGATGTGTTCTCTAGTTTCGAAGTACTGAGAAAGTGTCTTTATTCTGCCTAAAATTACAGAAAAAGGAGCTACTCACCCTTTGACCAGTAAAACTACTTTTCTAGACACCAGTGTTTGCAATCATTGAAGTCTTTTTTAATAATATTTCATTTTAAAATATCTTTCCAAAACTGTTACAGCTGTGGAGAAAAAAAAAACACAGCCTTACTTAACATGCAAAGATTCTATCTTATATTATTGCTATTTCTTAATCCACTTTAATTTTATAAAGTTAAAATTCTTATTTCTTCTTCACTGATAAAGAAGTTAGAATTGAGGTAGTATAATAATTTGCCTAACAGCTTTACTTCTCTATCAAAATATTTTTATTTCTTTTGGTGTTTGCAAAACAAGGGAATATTTATAGGGTAAATGTCTATGCTAAATGCATAAAAATGCAGTTAGTGTAATACAGCTAGTGAAAATCAGATCTAAAACTTGATCCCAAATTCTCTCATTAACTTTTATACTCTACCAAGATAACATTATACACAGAAATAATTATAACTTGAGGTCCATGAGATGATTATGTTCACCAAAATTACCTTGAATTAACTAGGAAATACCTATAGTTAGGAGACAGAAAGAATAGGCTATAAACAGTCACAAGAGGCCATCATTTCCCTCCTCGAAACCAAACTACATTTGAAAAGCTACAAAAGCATTGTTTATTTCTCAGAGAGCTGACAATAAAAAAAAAAAAAAAAATAGAAGAAGCCTAAGAGAACTGAGAGCTGGAAGAGAGAAGCCCCATATGAGAGAACAGACTGATGATTTCTCTTCTCACTGGCAGAGCAATGAGAGTCAATAAATTGGTGTAATAAGAAACCAGAGAGCCTGGCCGGTGTGGCTCAGTGGTTGAGCATTGACCCATGCACCAAGACATCACCGGTTCGATTCCCGGCCAGAGCACATGCCCAGGTTGTGGGCCCGATCTCCACTGGGAAGCATGCAGGAGGCAGCCAATCGATGTTCTCTCTCATCAGTGTTTCTCTCTCTCTCTCCCTTTCACTTCCTCACTCTCTAAAATTAATAAAAAAAAACAATTTTTTTTTTAAAAGAAACCAGAGAACATGTGGCCGAACTTTTAATGTCTATATGTCTATATGACAGAAGAACAAGGTTCTCCAGCCATAGAGCAAGTTGTAAGAATTGGGCAATATTCTCCTAGGACCTTCACCAAGGGATTGGGAACCATGTGCCAAAAGACAATGTGCTCGGGCAGAAGATGTGAGAGAACCTTCTCTGAAACAGTTGCAGCTTCTTCAGTGTGAGATAAGCATGTGAGTCAGTAGAGAAAAGCTCAGAGAAATCCCACAGGAGTCCTAGTACCTGAGGAAAGAAATGATCATTATTCATTTATGTATTTTAAGTTATGCAGTTATTTTTTAAATTTATAATATTAATAGTCAGTTAGCTATTGCATACTACATGCCAGGCATTGTGCTACATGTTTTAAAAAACATTATTTTCTATAACTAGCAAAATAACATTAAGAACTCAGTGTAGAAACTGAGAATTAGAAGATTGAAGAAACTTGTCCAAAACATGAACTAGTAGGCAGTGGAATCATCATTTGAAGCTAAGAAAGATCATAATATCTGTGTTTTGGCTGAGTAATTCAAAGGTACTAAATCCTCCAAAATATTTATGTTCTTATTAAGAACAAATTAACAGCAAAGTTTTGTATATTCACATATATGATGCAAATTGATATGCTGATTATATAAAAAAATAGATTCATATTTTAAAATCCTCTACATTACTTCTGTTCCTTAATTAGATTTATATAATTGTAATAAATATTCACAAAGGTTTATTTTTTGAACATGTGATTTGCACTTTGTTTAATATATTATGTGGAATTGTATACCTCTAAATAAAATTAAATGCATCTTTATGCTCTTAGACAAAGCATTTTTATTTCAATGTATTTTAATAGCAATAGTGATTAAAATATTGGAATACATGCTGGCAATATAAAGGCACCACCATAACATTTACCTGTTTCAGAAATTTCACCCCTCAGGGTTTTTTGTTTATTTGTTTGTTTTTCTTCCAATGGTAACAGATTACTAGCCATCAGTAATAACTTATTTTAGGAATTGTTAATAGTCTAATCACTTTGACTCAGTGGGAATTAGAAATACAATTAAACAGGTAGAATTGAAAGTACAGTTGATAAAGCAAAGGCACAAAGTCACAACTAAAATCTGCTATTTTCCTGAGTTACCGTTTGTTTTTTAATATGTTTTTATTGATTTTTTTAAAGAGAGAGGAAGGGAGAGAAAGAAACATTGATGTGAAAGAGAAATATCAATTGGCTGCCTCCTGCATGCCCTCTACTGGGGATCAAGCCCTCCACCTGGCGTGTGCCCTGACCTGGAATCCAACTGGGACCTCTCAGTCCACAGGACGACTCAGTCCACGAACCACACCAGCTGGGCATCATTTGTTTCTTGTGCCTATATAGTGTGTTATATACAACCTCTTAAATTAATCACTCCACAATGTGAGCTGTCAATAAAATTTATGTTAGTCGAGTTTAATCTTGGCTCAGAGAACTGAATTTAAAAAGCCTTAAGCTAAAAAATAGAATAAAAGAACAAAAAATAAATTTATTAAAATAATGTAAGTAGAGGATCAGCAATATATCATGGGACACAAGGTCAGGCAGTACATTTAGACCCCCTGGGGCTGAGAATTGAGATGTGGAAATCTATCATGGATCAAAGTTTCCACATCATCAGCCTCCCCACCTGGAACCCTATGACCTCTCATCTCTGCACCACTTTGTATGTCTGCTTCATTCTTCTCTCTGTACACTGGCTTTCTCTACTGCTCTCCAGATGAACAGAGCGCTGCAATTTACATGACCTTGACTCCAGACACAGAGATTTACAAAATCATTGAATTGCAAGTTTAAGTTCCTGATGATACAATTGGGCTAATAAAGATGCAACACTTTACCAGGTAAAATATATAAGATATTAGATTTCATAGGCATTAGTTGAGTAATAAAAGTTAAAAGGAAATACTTTCAGTATTAGATTGATACAGTAGACTATAATATAACCAAACATTTTGAACATACATGGTTTAAGACACTGTACAAGCAAAGCTTTCATTGCTAAATAAATATTCAAAATAATTAGTCTTTAACTTTATGTGCAGTTATCTCTTTTCTACAGAAGATTTTGAGAAAAATAAGGAAACTGAAAAGATATCACATAAGAGGTAAGAGCTTCGAGTTTCAAATGGAAAAGTTCTGAAATGCTCAAAATAATAAATTTGAGATTTTTCTTGAGTCTGTATTCCTTACTTCATAAGGGACAAATATTCTTTTATAGGAAACAAGTGGAATAGAAGAAAAATAGAGAAGGGTTCTTGGACCTGTCCTTTCATTCACAAGACTGGCAACAGAGAGTTAGCTGGGAGATATGAGAAAATACCAAGTCAAGTAGTGGAATCTGATCCTTCCCTTCACAGAGGAAAAAAGATGTCGCAGGCTTCCCCGCAATCCCTTTAGTCAAGAGAAAGAGTGGAAGCTGAAGCATTATGTTCAGAACACCGAAAACGAAATGTAAATCTAAAGTAAGAATGGTCATGTTCAAATGGACAAAAATAGTTGTCATGAGAATTTTCACTGGCAAATATGTGCCAGACAATGAAATGGCATAAAATAGAATTCTACACCAACTTAACTCTCTTTTAAGTATAATGCCTATAATCATATCCTAAAAAACAAAACAAAACAAAAAACTGGAAAATATTTATCAAAACTAGAGAATATCTAAGAAATTACAAATAAGATAAGTCACATCCAATGGCCTCAAGACATTAGTGCAATATAACTAAAAATAATGACAATTAACTAGCCAAATATACCTGTGAACATTTAAAAATTATAATAGTGTTTGGTTTATGAATAAAAAAGGAAATAAAAATAGAAATACAAATATACATAGAGAGTAGAAGACATAAAATACTTGAAATAAATTTTTTCCTCATAGTGTAGGACACTATTTCATTTAAACATGGAAAACAAAAATAGATTAAAATCAAAATTAAAAATTTATAAAAGACACAATATAAAATGTACCTAGTAAAATTCCAATAGAAAGTGAGTACATACCCAAAAAAGGTGACCACAAAGCAATTAAAGAGTAACCTAATATTTTAAAGTACTATAAAAATTTTTCAGTTAACTGCCCAAGCGTTGGAAGAACACCAATCAGAATAAAAACAAATTCTGATATTTTGTAGCTAGAAAGCAGGAGAACATAAAATGAGAGCTGGCAGATATCAGAAAAGACTCAGGGAAAAAAACACTATTGTTTTCAAAAGTAAAACCTAAATTTAGAGAACCTATGATCAGTTATACACTATGGAAGCCAGAATAAGAAAAAAGTGATAAATTTTAAACATCGACATTTGGTAATGCCTCAGGAAGCTGTTTTTGGAAACGATCAATAATGAATATAACTTTAATATGGAAAGAGGAGGCTGTCACCTCCTGAACCACTATTGGAATCTTAACTTTTCTAAAAATGGGCAACAAATATTTTGAGTTTCCTAACATGAAGCAATATGAATCTCAGAGGAGTATTTATGAAGTGTTCATGTCAAATTTGTTAATAAAATCTCTCGAGCTAACTTCAATTTTTAGCAGGTACAGAGATTAGAGGAACGAGTTAAATGACTTAATCAGACAATAAGCAGGAACTGACAACATGAGACATTCTAAAGAGCAATTTAACAGGTTTCTACGTTATAAAAAAAAGATTACACTTCTGACATCTGACATAGAAGGCTGGCTCTGGAACTCATTTAAATCCTTACTAGACTAAGTCAAATCAAAATTTGTGTTGGAGGTAAGGGAAATGTGATAAGAAAACAGCATCATGGTTAGATGATGAAAATATCTATGACCTGAAAGACAGATTTTTAAAGTATATACGGATAAAATGTCTTGATCCATTAAAATTTGTTTAAAATTCTTTAGAGCAAAAGGGACAACTAAACTAAATAAGGCAAAATTCAAAGAACATTTGAACATTTTTGTCACGAATATATGGGTTTTAGTTTACATTTCTCCTAGAACATTTTAAACAAATAAATGAAAGAAACAATAAAGCCTTGTGGGACACGGCCTAAATGGTTTACAAATGAAATAAAGTAGCTTTAATTACACTTCTCAGAAAAAATAAAATAAAATAAATGGACCGAACTTAAATATCAGGAATGTATAGAAAGATCAATAAAACAAACTAAAAAGTAAAAATAACAAGTTTGCAAAGATTTGATGACAAATTAAAGAGATACACCCAACCAAATTGTAGTGTCAATACTACAAAGTTGGCTCCTCCCCCTTCAGTAAGCTTGAGAAAAATATATAAAACGTATGCATAAATACATACTTAAATTTATGAGCCATATATTTAAAACTAAAGAAAATAGTATATATATACTTGTGTTTCAACACATTTGTGATTATACAATATATAGATTATTACTAAACTGTAATTTACAATAATGAGATCTAACATAATGAAGACAAACTAGAAATGAGACCTTTAAAGAAAATTGAAAAGCAGTACAAATTAAAATCTTAATATCCTCTGTGTGCATATGACATATTTAACTCATTAGTTCATTTTATAAAGTCAAGTTAGTGTGGCTTCAAAATTAAACAAGAGTCATATATTACAAAAACTAAAAATATCACTTAATAAAGAATCAGAACACTTAAAAAAATACTACATCATACATCAGGCTTAAACAAGAATGATCCCCAAATTTATGGGTATTTTATTTGAAATACTAATTCCAGTTTAAAAAGTGCAGATTGAGAACATGCTGGAATTTATTATACTTGAAAATAGTTCATATAAAGAAAGAAAAAGATGTACTAAAGTAAAATTATACTACAAATATAATAGTTCACATATAGCCTCAATGTGAGTGCATTAAGGAAATCCTCTGTGTACCAGAAAACTGTTAAACATTTGAAAGAGGGAAACCAAGGGCCAGACATACAGGTGAGGGTGACTCTTCCCAGTGACAGCCACCTGGGCTCCTGTGCCCTTAGCCTGCTCAGGCAGGTTCACACTAAAAGCCACAGACCCAGTTCCACCTGATGTTGCCATAAATACATGTTCTGAAAAATCCAAATTTTTAAAATGACAAATTGATCTCATAAATTGTTAAGAACATAACATAAAACTTCATAAATTAAAAGCATAGATTAAAATTCCAAAGACCAGCAGTTACATCCGGGGCTCTAATGATAAGTTAACACAGGAGTTGGAAAGGCAGAAAAAGAGGAAGTAGCTAAAGTGCTGCTCGCCATTCCAAAATTAGAAAGACAATGTTCTCCTTCTAAAGAGAGTCAAAATGATTAGAATTCAATAGGAACTTGTACAAAATTAATTTTAAAAATTCTTATTTTTCTGAAATAAATACACACGACTATTTAAGGGCATGTCAAAGAAAAACAAAGAGGATTTTTGCCTCACCAAATAACAAACAGTATATAAAGATATAAATATGTATAAAATATGCTATTATCACAATGATGGATACATACACCCAAGGAATAGCTCAGAGCATTTAGACAACCTCATGATTAAGTGTTAATTAAATAGTGGAAAGTATATTTAGAGAAGGAAAGACATTTTCAATAATTAAAAATGAGCAATGGCTATTTATTTGTGAAAATGTAAGTTATAAAATATTGTTTATAAAACTGACTGCTACTTTAAATTGATTTTTTTAAAACAAAATACAGAACTGTTATAATAACAGTTTTCATTAGCACAAATTGTGGATACATTTTTTAATGAAAGTGCCACTTTCATAAATAAAGAAAGTAGCATATACTTAGTAGTCTAACGCTCAAGTATTAAAGATACCTAACAGTAATTTAATCAGGAGTTCTTATTGGGTCTCTCCTTTATATTTTATTACAAAACTTTTCTAATGTTAGTATAAGAACATATTTTCTCTCCTTAACTAGATGTATGGTCCTCAAAGGGTAGTTGTTCCTTAATTATTTCCTAACTACAAAATATATAATAAAATGTTAATTTTAGTAGACTTCTCTATAAATTTCATTGCTTCCTGGCAAATATCTTAAATTTTCACATGAACTCAAACTAAGGCTTAGGTTCGTCACAATTTCTAATTAATGTTTGTAAGATAAATATTCTGAAATATGAAAAAATATCTGCCAACACTTCAATGACAAGGCTTTCTTCTTTGAATTCTAAAATAGCAATTTCATTAAGAAAACATCATTATTTTGTTAATAAGATAAAGTTATTTAATCTTCATGAAGGTAACATATTTCCTCTCTCAGGAACATTGACTCTCCAACTCCAGACAGATAGTCAAAAAACTTTTTAAAAGTGTGGATAGATAACCACCGTCCTTTATCAGTGCGGAAGGAAAGAGATAGAAACATCAATGTGAGAGAAAAACAATGATAGGCTGCCTCCTGCACGCCCCCTACTGGGGATTGAGCCCACAACCCGGCCCTGACCAGGAATCAAACTGGGACCTTTCAGTCCATGGGATGTTGCTCAATCCACTGAGCCACACTGGCTGGGCTCCTGGATCTTCTTATACGGTCCCAGATTTTTATTCAGATTGACTCACTTTGTGGAATGCATGACAGTTTAAATTGATTTGATACATATGATCAATATGCTTTTACAAATAAGTTTAATGAATATGATTTAAAAAGAGAGGAAAGCATAACTTTTTCAACATGTCTTCTTGGACTCTGTTCATTGAAAATCTGTGGTAGGTAAGGCTTTCATGTAAATTTTGGGAAGTAGTTCCCCTTAAAAAGGCAGATGAGTGTAAACACTACTAAGTTATGAGGGACTACATTGAGTAAACCAGGTAAAACACAGTCATTCTTTTTTTAGAAAATTTTTTTCTTTATTGATTTTAGAGAGAGAGAGAGAAACATCAATGAGAGAGAACATCGATTGGCTGTCTCCTGCATGCCCCCCACTGGGGATTTGGCCCATGACCTGGGCATGTGCCCTGACAAGACCAGCGACCTCTTGGTGCATGGGCGACACTCAGCCACTGAGCCACACCAGCTGGGCAACACAATTATTCTAAATATGAACACAGTGTGTCTTGTAAATTTGATGTATTACTATGCTAGCAATCTTAATCCAGAAAGAATTTGAATAGCTCTTAAACTGTATAGTAAAATCATATATAAATACAACTTTTTAGAAATCTTAAATGCATCTGTTAATAGTTGATGGTATACTTACAGAGGGTAATACAAATAAGAAATACAACAGTCCCTCCTTAACCACTCTTTCACTTTCCATGATTCCAGTTACCAGAGGTCAACTGCTGTCTGAAAATATTAAATGGTAAATTCCAGAAATAACTCATAAGTTTTAAATACCATGCTGTTCTCAGCAGCATGATAAGATCAAATACAATCCTGCTCATCCTGCCAGGCCCTTGAGTCATACATTTGTCCAGGGTATCAACACTACACACCGCTCATCAGTCACTCAGCAGACATCCCGGTTATCATATCAACTGTCATGGTACCACAGTGCTTCTGTTCAAGTACACTTGACTTTATTTATAATGGCCCTAAAGCCAAGAGTAATGATGCTGGCAATTTGAATATCTCAAAGATAAGTCATAAAGAGCTTCCTTTAAATGAAGAGCTATGTATGTATAGGGGAAAAAATTATATATAGGGTCAGTACTACCCGTGATTTCAGGCATCCACTGTGGGTGTTGAAATGTATCCCCTGCAGATAAGAAGGGACTACAGTACACATTTGTCAGCAGTAAATATGTCATGAAACTAAGAAAGTATAGCCATTCAAGGCCGTATTCTTTATACTCTGAATTTCCTTCCATCACAATTTTCCTTGGATCAAGTGAAAAGGAGTTTTTGGAATCTAACTGAGAGACAGTTGAGTTGGAACTATGCAATATTTATAAACACTTGAGAAAATGTCTTTACATGTCTATAAAATAAATGAGAAAAAATTAAAATATACCTTGGCAGAATAGAAAGTGTACCTATTCTACTAACTTTAATTTATGTATTTAAAAAAATGAGAGAAATCTTAGATAAATTTAATGAGACTATAACACAAATCTGATAAATATAAATGACAGAATCCTAGAAA
Source organism: Molossus molossus (assembly GCF_014108415.1). NCBI lineage: Eukaryota > Metazoa > Chordata > Mammalia > Chiroptera > Molossidae > Molossus > Molossus molossus. The sequence goes on along the minus strand of NW_023425403.1, from coordinate 40,463,709 downwards.
AGTTTGATATTGAAAAGCAAATTCTAACATTTTTATATTTTAATTAAATAAAAATATTAAGAAAAAGATGTAACTTTGAATTGTAATAATGAATAATCACTTTGATTATTAATCATCTTATGAAAACCAGTGATTCATAAAGTGCATTGAATATTGAAATTCCATGCTGATTAGGCATGAATAAATATTGACATTAACAATATTGAAATATACCACAAAAGTAAGGATATAAAACACAAAATTATTAAAATAAATATAATAAACTCAACTGTGTTTAACTTGCTCAAGAATAGAGGGGAAAAACCAAAAGTATTTCAAGTCACATACGAAAAAAATGATAAATGTCTTCCAAAACTTGACACCAACAATAATCCTATATATTTATAATATATCACTAATACACCTTGTAAAGACAAAAGATACTTATATAAACCATCAGTATCAAATTCTGATACACATGCCTGGCCGATGTGGCTCAGTGGATTGAGCATCTTCCAATGGACTGAGAGATTCCAGTTCAATTCCCAGTCAGGGCACATGCCCCAGTTGTGGGGTCCGATCCCCAATAGGGGCCATGCAGGAGGCAGTCAATTGATGTTTCTCTTTCACATCAATGTTTCTATTTCTCTTCCTTCCTCTCTCTTTAAAAATATCAATAAAAACATATTTTAAATAAATGAATTCTGATACACTGTGCCAAAAGAAAATTTAACTTCTCTCTTTAATATATTTAAGAATAAGTTATATATCCCATATTTCAAAATACTGTGCTTTACAGAATAACTATTTGGATAAAATTTGATAAGAATAAAATATGACAACCAATGGTGATTAGAGGAGATCACTTTAACAAGTTTATTCTTCCTCAATTTTAGTTAAGACTTTACAGTTTATAAACTTTAAGGAAAGCAGCAGCTTAAAATGCATATGATTCGTAGAAACACAAATATATTTGAAACATCTTTTTACAATATTTTATTGCAGATTTCATTTACCGAGCAACTCATGTGCCCTAGGATGTGTTCGTTATATAACATATTGAGATTTCATAGATCTATTGGACACTGCCTCAGGATTCTCACTATCTTATTCCAATAATTTATGTATGCAAACAATTATAGTAAGTATAATATTTTGGTATATGTATCAATATGGTTGTGCTTTGAAACAAGAAAATATTAGAGCAGAGTTCCTAGAGAAACTGTGTTTGATTTGAATTTTAGTGAATGAATAGTAAATCAAAAAATGAGGAAATTTTGGAGATGTTTGCCGAGACCAAGGACAGAATGACACGTCCACTCTGGGGAGAATGTGGCATGTTGGGGAAGTTTGTGAAATTTGGTATTAGTGATCTTCACGCACTTTTGTCTCCATATCACACACCCAAATCTTGCAAGACTGTATACCAACTTGGATCTTTCTAGGTTGACATCTAGACCTTCTATCGTATCTTTTAATATATAAACATTTAAAACTGAATGACAGCCCAGCCAGTGTGGCTCAGTGATTGAGTGTCATCCCATGGACTGAGAGGTCTCGATTTGATTCCTGGTCAGGGCGCATGCTTGGGTTGTGGGCTTGATCCCCAGTAGGGGGTGTGTAGGAGGCAACGGTCGATGTTTCTCTCTCACATCAATGTTTCTCTCTCTCTCTCTAGAAAATCAATAGAAACATATTAAAAATAAATAAATAAAATTGAACTATATAACTCATTTAAATATATTTAATAAAATCTAAATACTTTAGAAGTTTGACACCAATATCTTCCACTTAAAAAAATAAATAAATAAAAACATAATACACTCTTCTTTCACAGTTAGACATTATTACATCATCCTTTTTACTCCTGCCATACAAGTCCATTTCATTTTCTCCATAAACTGAAGTCCTTAACTAATATACATTTGTGCTTTAAAGTCTTTTATTAGTTACCATGCTAAAATGATATTCAATAATATTTATATATAAAGTGAAACAATTTTGTTTAAATTTTCTATGATCACAAGAGTAAGTTTTTAAAAGTTATTTGGAGTTGAGTTATTATATATATATATTAGTAGTATATGAATTAAAGCAATGTAATTATGTTACAAGTTTTGTTAAATATTTATTATAATAATTTAAATTTTTCTTAAAATAAATTCTGAAGTGAGACTCATAGGCCTTTTTTATCACATGTGTAAGAGTGATTCCTATTTGTTACTAGAATGAGACAGTATTCAGCATAAATTTTATTCCTTTATTTCTTTTTTGTTTTTTAGGTATCTGTTGAGAAAATATGTTCACATAAATAAATGGTAATAAAAAGTATTTGCTATATCAAGGTTTCTCAGTTCTTTGAACTTCCTAATAGTTATATGCCAAATATTACATAGCTATTTATCTTCAAAATTATTTTTTAATAATCTATCATCTGAAAATTCTGTTAGGTTTTCTTTCCATTGTTTTGACAGTAAATAATAGGAAACCTACAAAAGAGGATTTATTAACTAGTCATTAATATTACTCACTTTTGAAATACCAACCTTAATCTTCTATTTATGTCTGAGGGCATCTTAGTTATTTGCTCCCAGGGACAATGTACCATAGTTTATCCTCAGAATTAAGAATAAATATGGGCAATATATTTTTTTAAATATGTCTTTATTGATTCTTTAGAGAGAGAGGAAGGAAGAGAGAAAGAAACATTTATGTGAGAGAGATACATCGATCAGTTGTCTCCTGAATGCTCCCCACTGGGGATTGAGCCCACAACCCAGATATCTGCCCTGAACAGGAATCACACCTGCACCTCTCAGTCCATGGGACTATGCTCAGTCCACTGAGCCACACCGGCCGGGCAATATGGGCAATATCAATAAGTAAGCAACAAAAACAAGCATAGTCCAGACTGTCACTGGAAAACCAGCATGTAACTATCACCGAGATGGTAAAAAAAAAAAAAATTAAAAATGAATGTCAGGCATGTCTTTTTCTGTAAAGAGAGGAGAGTTTATAGAGGAAGAGAAGGGAAGCCATAGAATTTTTTAAGAAAAAATATTTTAAAGTAAACTTTATTCTTAGAAAACTCAATGGGGGAGAAAAAGGTGGACATCTGTAAGACTTTCAACAATAAAGAAAAAAGTTTTTAAAAAGCAAAAAAAAAAAAAAAAGTTGCATATTTGAAAGCTGAGGTCTTAAAACTCTCAGCCACATATTTGCCATTTTTAAGGACATTCTCCAGTATTTTGAGAACATGAAAAGAGTAGGCTAATGTGGGTCCAGACTGAGAGACCCTTTGACATGATGCTAATGCATTTGGAACTTTTTCTTTCAGTAATGCAAAATTATGTTTTAAGGCAACTTAGATCACTGAGTCTAGCTCCCAATGTGTTAAGCTGAGGTAGGGTGTGTTATTAAAGTGTCTGTGAGGATTTTGCTGGTCAGAGGACACATCCCATGTTTAATGGAATGAGTTAGTGCTCCAGTCCACTTTTAACTAACAGGGAAAAGTTTGCACAAGAAGCTTTATATGTTCCTAAACTTAGAGGCTATACCTTCCCATTTCACCTACTTTCAACCCAAACTAGAACTATTCATATTCACATGGCAAACTTGCAGAAAGTGTTGGGGTAGGGGGAGCTGTACAGAAATAAGGGTATCAGGAGAGGAAGTTTACTGTTACAAATTTCTTTTCTTGTTTAAAGAACTTGTTTCATCACCTATTTCAAATAAGTTACAAACTGATTCTTTGTTACCCCATACCCTCAAAGTATAGGTACTCTTGTTATTTAGACCCAGATATATATTCTCTACTATTCTGACCAATTTATAACCTTTGTAACCAGTATAGTCAATATACCTGCTATCTAGATATCAGCAGAGGTGTTCAAAATCAATTTACTGTGGAGAAACATTAAAGGAAGGAAAAATAAGAAATCAATTTTTGAACATTTAAACCATCCTGCTTAAAATGTCAGTCCTGTTCTCTTTTTCCTGTCTATTTTTTTTATTGTTTATTGATTTGATTATTGATTTTAGAGAGAAAGACATTGATGTGAGAAATAAGTATATATCCATTGCTTCCCATATGTACCCCAACCAAGGACTGAACCCGAAACCTAGGTATGTGCCCTGTCCAGAAATTGAAACGACAATCTTTTCAGTGTGCAAGATGATGCTCCAATCAACTCAGCCATTTGGCCAGGACTCCTCTTCCTTTCTTTTCATTTTCTCAAGGGCTTCATTATATTTCTGTTGGATCATAATTTCTCTCTCTTTCCTAGAATATTTCCTAGTATTCCACACATGGAAGACATAAAAATTCCTCTTGACTTCATATTTCTGATCTAGAGAGAGCCACATCTTGGCATTTCTTCTACTTAGTGTCTCCATTCCCTGGCTATACATTCCTTTTTCATTTGCTCCTTAACAGGGAAGGTATTAGTAATCTGCAAACTAATCTTCACTCCTCTAGTATTACTTGACTTAGGAGTGTTCACAGATACTGTGGCCACATTCCTTGTAAAAAAAATAAAATCATTGTTAGTTGATATCTTTTCTTGTTTATTTGATTTTTATATTTGTCTGTTGGTTACATGTGTGTGTTTAAATTGTTTATTTTATTTTTCTTTGCTTTGCTTTAATAATATAAGCTCCACAAAGTCAGGACTCTTCCTTTTCTCATTTACTCGTGCAGAAGAGGTAATAAATAAATATAAAATAAATAAGTAAAAGGTGTTCTTTTTGGAAGAGTTGTATTTACTATATAGGATCCAGAGATTTGTAACTGATGCAATGGCACTTGCTTAATCAGTAATTAGAGATAAGTCAATTTTAGTAATTTTTGCAGAAAAACAAATTAAGACTTTCTTCATTTCTTCAATTGTAAGTACCTTACCTATTTCATTAATCCCTAATTTCTTCTTTATTATTTCTCATTTCTTTTTATTTTTTATCATTATGTATTTTTGTCATATATATACATATACATACATATATATATATTTTTTTAAAGGCTGTGAATTTCTCCCTATTCTCTGTTATAGCTACATCCAACATCTCTACCATGTCATATTTTCATTATTATTCAGTTCAAATATTTTCTATATTTTTGTGACTGTCCCATCAATATGAGAGTTATGTAGAAATACATGGGCTAATGTCCAAACAATTGAAATTTTATAGTTGTCTTTCTTAAACAATTGATGTATAATTTAATTTATCTCTAGTCAAACAACATACTAGAGATTGATATCTATAATTTGATTTTGAAAAAAGTGCTTCATTTATACATTTGGTATCACCTTTATATAACCCTGAGTCAGCAGCTATAACTTCTTTTTGTTACTATGCTTGCCTCTAGCATCACCTCCTACTGCCTCCAAAGTGCTGCTTTTAATTTTCTGTGTGCTGGGAAATCAAATAAGCAAGCACTTTTTTTTTTTTCATGGTGTCTAAAATAAGAGTGTGCAGGACCTGAGGGATTTTTCTATGAAGAAAGTGCCTGGCGTTTGGTTCACAATCTATGTCACATTTATGTCTGCTGAGTCCGCTGAAAGACATGTATTTGTTGATTTTCGGGTTCATGACTTTGTGCGACCCGATTAGTTGAGTTTGTCAGATTTATAATGAGTGCCTGCTTACTGGCAGGCACTGCATCTGAGCTGGGTGTGCAAGCAGGAAACAGGCAGTCTTCACTCTAGGCTCTTGGAGTAGAAAGTCACCTACACATAAAACATGTCAATATATCAAAGCAAGTGCTATGAAAGAGGCTCGTGTATGCGAGTACTGAACTAGTGCATGCAGGGGTGGGGCTGGGGCAGCGGACATAAGAAAAGGAATTGTGGCAGAGATGATGCTTGAAAGGCATTCCAAACAGAAGGGACACGTCGCTGAGGCCTGGAGGGAACACACGACCAGCGCGGTGCCTGTGGGCACCACACGAGGCACAGCACTGGCATGTAACGTGTGTCAGGAAACTAACCCAGGAAGTGATCGCTGCTTGGCTTGAGTTTTTATTTCTAGTTGAAATGTTTTATTTATACAGAAAAAGAATGAGCGCTCTCAGTGGATACTACTATATAATCTAAGCCATTTTGTGAAAACACACAAAACAACAACAAAACCTGCCGGGCGAAACACGTCTTTTTTCGTCTGCCACAGGCCTACCTGCCACCGAGCAGGTTGCGGGTTCACTAAGTCAGTGGCGCTGTTGTCATTTTGTGGTGGACTGAAGTCACCTAAAGTTGCATATATTTCATTCTCTGTAGATAACCCATTTTAGACGATGTAATTTTCCCAAGCTGGTATTTCACTGCTCTGGGTAATGACCAAATTTTAGCCGTGCATTTTAATGGCAATTCAAGAACCATCATGGCTACAGCTGAACAATGGCAATCTTCCCCCCAGTGATTCTCAAACTTTAATGTGCACAGTAATTACCTTGTTAAATACAGCATCAGGTTTGCGTTCCCAGAGCTTGCGATCCCATTGGTCTGGAGTGGAGTCTAATCTGCATGTCTAACAAGCTCCCAGGTGATAGTGGCCCCTGCTGCTCGCCCTTGCCTGCTCCACTTTACATACCACTGCTTCGCACCATCATTTCAACAAGAAAGCTGCCATGTGTTTTTAAATCATGATAGTAATAAGTGTGTCATACGACTGTTTCAAGTCTCAAATACCCTGCACCAGTGGTTTCAGAAATTACTAGCAAATTTTCTTGTAGCTACATGTGGTTAGTTTAGTACATGGAGATAATGAGTAGGTGTAGGTACAGAATTATAGGGGAGGGGAAGGATCCAACAGCCAGCCTTTTACCTTGTGCCTGACTCTTCCTCTATTAATTTGAGGCCATTTCATTTCATGAAATACAATTCCAAAACCAAATGTAACAAAGTTTATTTAAATCTGTACTGAAGTCTTCCCTAAAAGCCAAAGCAAAAGCATCAACAACCAGTGTTTTTCTTCTTCTTCTACTGTCCCCAAACTCCCCATCAAAGCAGGCTCTTATGGGCTCTTAACTTTTCTACCCTTGCCCTTCTTGTTCTTCACTTTAACCTATGATCTGCTTCTCTTTGTTTTCCTCCCCTCCTGTTTCTGTGAACTACATACTCTGGAGCTAGACTGGCCAGGTTTGAAGGCTGACTGGTTTTGAAGCCTGACTCAGGAACTTAGCACACTTGTGAAAGTGGGCAAATTTCTTATACTCCTGGTGCCTCAGTTTTTTCATTTCTAAAATGAGAATTCTGATAACACCTACTCACAGGGTCACTGTAAAATTAACTCAGTTACTTCTTGTAAAAATGTTTAGAACAGAACACAAGGTGCTCTGTAAATATTATTATTTACTATAATAAATACTAGTACTATAAGGACTATTGTACTCTCTGCAAATGTGTTATGTATATTTATGATTTTCAAACAGCTAAAGAAAAACCTGTACATCTCTTATTGATTTACCATAAACTAAAAGGTGGCTTCAGAGATAACTTGAAAAATTACTAACTTATCTAAAAACAGTGACACTGAGTGATTTAAGATAAACCATTAAAAAATCAAAACTCTCTTTTTCTCAGTGATCTCCTAAGATAGCCCCAAGGACCGGAGCTGTCACCCTTATTATTTATGCAATAATAACTGAAGAGGGCCTGGTGACTCACATTATGCTTTCATTTTCACTCAGAATCTCTCCTTCCTTAAGCAACCAACCAATATGAAGACTCAACTTGCCTCTGATAACCCACCATGAGAACATCCAGGCCAAACCCATATAACATTAAATCCTTGTACCCACTTTTCCTAACAAGACTTCTTCTCACAATTGTGTGGCATTCTCCCTTGCTGCAAGATCAATAAGATGCATTTTTCTTTATTCATATACATATTTCTTTACTTCGGAAGGAAACTTTCTACACTAGCAACAATCAACCAATCACAGCCCATATTTTTATAATTAAGTAGATTTTTTTCTATGAGAGAATTTCAGACATTTATAAAGATGTTTCAAGGAAATATAAGGTTGCAAGTAAGGTGTTCATAGCATGGCTGAACAGTGATTAAGAAAATTTTAATTAAGGCTGGCAATATATGAGGAAGGACAGGCAACAGACTTTAACAAGATACACATTAAATAGATTTAATTGAAGGTCCTTCCTAAATATACCTCAAAACCAGAAACCAAAAAATTTCGGGTGTGCTTTCGAAGAGTGAGTTTCTGTAACTAAGCTTCCAAACACTACTTTTAGATACAGAAGAATAAAAATTCTCTCTATGGTTATATTTGGTGCCAAGCTTCTTTCAGAGATAATTTTTACCCCAGATATACTAAACCTTTGAAAGCAAAAGCATATACCAGAAGTATTTGTAAACACCTCCTTTGTTTTATTACAAAGAATTTTGTGCTGATTAAACTAAAATCACTAAATTGGTTACTCAATATGACTTGAATTTAACTTCTCTTTACATTGACCTAAAGTCACTGTTTTTAAATTAAAAATATGAACACATATCAAACAAATTTTCTTTAAAGAATTATATTGTAATATCCATACTGATGTAAATCTATTCCATTAAGAAATGCATATCCAATATGTTATAAGAAATTGGTGAATTAACTGTTTCTATTAAACACCATTAATTTTTTTTCAAAATAAATTTTACATAAATAAAAAAATATACTCAAGTGGCTATGTTTTATTATAGAGATTTGATCATTTTATTAATTAGAAATATCTTTCGATGACGTGCAAAAAATTCAGCCTCATTACTTCATCTGAGTTTTATACAATAAGGGATACCTCAGTAATTGTCAAGATTGAATTTATTACATCAAAGTGAATTTCCATAGGATTAACCTTCAGTTTTAAAACTTGCTATTTAAATAGAGTTGCTTTACTTTTTTTGTAATGGTAAAAAGATCTTATCATTACTGGTTTTATGTAAATAGCTCCTGCTTACAAAAATAAAACAAAGCTGTGTTTATACCATAAAATTATGCATCGATGTTACAGATGAAAAGTGGAGATATATTAAAGTGTTGAAAGCTACATTGTACTTTATAGACTATAAAACAATACGCAATTTTTTGTGGCTGATATCACAGAATATTTATTAGGATTCACTATGTAAACTGATAAAATTAAATGATAAATATGTGAAACCTAGCATAAATTCATTTTTCAGACACATTATCAATAGCCCCACAAAAGTTTAAATTATATCTTGTAGTAATCAGGTTAATTTGCATGACAAAATTTAAGAAACCACACTCTTTAACTCAGTAATTCAACTTAAGAGAATAAGTTTGAGAGAAAAAATGGCGGCGGAGTGAATGGAGCTACACAGACCATCTCCCAGGACCAAACTGGATTCACAACAAAAATAAAGGCAAATCGTCAGGAAGGGGCAACCGAAAGGCAGCCTGGAGGACCACATAACCAGGGACACCGACCCAATCCTGGTGGGCTTGCGAGGACGCGAGAGGGGGCCGGGAGCCCACAGTCCGCAGCGGCCTGGGCGGGACCAGCGGACTTGGTGGGAAGCTGCACCCTCGGCTGGGTCCTGCGACCTCGGCTGGGTCTAGCAGCCTCGGCTGGGAGCTGCTGCTGCCTCGGCTGCGTCTGGTGACCTCGGCTGGGTCCTGCGACCTCAGCTGGGGCCAGTGGCGTCGGCTGGAAGCTGTGGCCTCAGCTGGGTCCTGTGGCCTCGGCTGGGACTAGCAGCTGCCTCGGCTGGGTCCTGCGGCCGCCTCTGCTGGGTGCTATGCCCTCGGCTGGGTCCTGCGATTTAAGCTGGGTGCTACACCCTCGGCTGGTGCTGCGGCCTCGGCTGCCCTTAGCCGGAAGCAGCGTCCTCGGGTTAAAGTCCCAGGCAGCTCCACGATGCAGAGTCTAGACAGAGGCTAAATTGGCAGCAGCCACTCACCTTGGGCTCCAACAGAGGGAGGGCAGACTGGACTGGAACTGTGTGGGGACACTCGGGATTTGGAGGGTGCTCAGAGCATTTGCTGAGTGCAGCCAAGCAGGACTGTAGTCATCTTACTCCTTCCCAGGGCCCTGGGGAGAGGCCGCAGCCCCTTCCTCGAAGATTCAACCCCACCCAGTGGCCGTTGAAATGCTAATTGAGGCCCATTAACAACCAGCAGCTGCCCCACCCTCGGGAAATCCTCTTACATTGAGCACCTGAGGGAGTTTTTCAGTCAACTCAGAAACCAAGGTTCTTCAGGTGACCACTACTAATAGCCTCCAGGCAAAAAAACTAGAAGATAACTACCATTCCCTGGGCTAGCAACTCTAACCAGGAAAGTTAAGACTTGACAGTGGTGTTTAAAGCAGGTCCTCCCTGCCTCATTCAAACCCAGAAGAGGGAGCCACAAACAGCAAAATACCAACACCCACAGGGAAAATTTGGCAGCCTCCAAAGCCCACTGTGATAGCAAAAATGGTGAAAAACAGAAACAAAAGCCAAATGAAAGAACAAGAGACCTCTACCGAAGATGATATAAAAGAGGTGCAGTTAAGCAAATTAACAGAACGAGAATTCAGAGCCATGATCTTGAGGAAGCTCAACAGCATGTGTAGGGACATGAGCACCATGAGTAAAGACATAGAAATGTTGAAAATCAAACAGTTGGAAATTAAAACCCACCAAGAAGAAATGAAGAATGACATATCAGAAATGAAAAACACATTGGAAGGTCTAAAAAGCAGAGTAGAGGAAGCTGAGAACCCGATCAGTGAATTAGAAGACAGGGTAGAAAAAATCAACCAATCAAAAAACCAAAAGGAAAGAACGATTAAAAAACAGGAAGACAGCTTAAGAGAACTTTGGGACAACTGGAAACGTAATAATATTCCCATCATAAGAGTCCCTGAAGAAGAAGAAAATGAGCAAGGGTTAGAGAATATATTCAAAGAAATAGTGACAGAAAAATTCCCTAATTTGGTGAAGGAAGAAGGCATTCAAGTTTAAGAATCACAGAGAGCCCCCAGTAAGAAGAACCCAAACAGGCCCACACCAAGACACATAGTAATCAAACTGCCAAAAATTAAAGACAAAGAGAGAATCCTAAAAGCAGCAAGAGATAAGCAACAGATTGCCTACAAAGGAAACCCCCATAAGGCTCTCAGCTGACTTCTCACAAGAAACACTACAGGCCAGAAGGGAATGGCATGAAGTAATTAAGGTCATGAAAAACAAGGATCTGAATCCAAGACTACTCTACCCAGCAAGGCTAACATTCAAAATAGAAGGTCAAATAAAGAGCTTCCCAGACAAAAAAAAGGCTAGAAATATATTAGCACCAAACCAGCACTGCAAGAAATGTTAAAAGAACTGCTGTAATTAGCAAGAGAAATGGGAAGAAAAATAGAACCACACTAAACAAAAATGGCAATAAATAAGTACATATCAATAATCACCTTAAATGTAAATTGATTGAATGCTCCCATAAAAAGATACAGAGTAGCTGATCAGATAAGAAAGCACAACTCATCTATATGTTGTTTACAAGAAACCCACATCACAACAAAAGACTCACATAGATTGAAAGTGAAGGGATGGAAAAAAATCTTCCAAGCAAACGGAAAGGAAAAAAAAGCTGGGGTAGTAATACTCATATCTGATAAAATAGATTTCAAAATGAAGGCCATAACTAGAGACAAAGAAGGCCACTACATAATATTGAAAGGATCTATCCAACAGGAAGATATAACCTTGATAAACATATATGCACCCAATATAGGAGCACCAAAATATATTAAAAATCTTCTGGAGGACTTCAAAGGAGAAATTGATGGTAATACAATCATAAAAGTGGACTTCAACACCCCACTGACATCACTGGATAGATCCTCTAGACAAAAAATTAGCAAGGAAACAGAGACTCTAAATGAAGCACTAGACCAAATGGATTTAATAGATATCTATAGAGAATTGCACCCCAAAACTACAGAATTCACATTCTTCTCAAGTGCACATGGGACATTCTCAAAGATAGACCACATGTTAGGGCACAAACTAAGTCTCTACAAGTTCAAGAAGATTGAAATCATATCAAGCATCTTCTCAGATCACAATGGCATGAAACTAGAAATCAATTGAAACAAGAACATACAAAGACATTTGAACACATGGAAGCTAAATAGCATGTTATTAAATAATGAATGTGTTACCAAGGAGATCAAGGACGAAATTAAAAACTTCCTGGAAACCAATGAAAATGAACACACAACAGCACAAAATCTATGGGATGCAGTGCAATCAGTTCTGAGAGGGAAGTTCATAGCATTACTGGCCTACCTCAAGAAACAAGAAAAACCTTTAATGGACTGTTTAACCTCACAACTTAAAGAATTAGAAAGCAAACAAAAAGAAAACCCCAGAGCAAGTAGAAGGAAGGAAATAGTAAAGATCAGAGCAAAAATAAATTTCATAGAGACCAAAAAAACAATTCAAAGGATCAATGAAACAAAGAGCTGGTTTTCCGCAAAGATAAACAAGATTGATGGACCCTTAGCTAGACTCACCAAGAAACAAAGAGAGAGAACCCAAATACACAAAATCAGAAATGAAAGAGGAAAAGTAACAACTGACACCACAGAAATACAAAAGATCGTTAACAACTACTATGAACAATTATATGGCAACAAATTCGACAATCTAAGCGAAATGGACAAATTTCTAGAAACACATAGTCTCCCAAAACTGGACCAGGAAGAGATAGAAAATGTGAACAGACCAATAACAACAGAAGAAATTGAAGATGTAATCAAGACTCTCCCAGCAAACAAAAGCCCAGGCCTAGACGGCTTCACGGGGCAGTTTTATCGAACATTCAAAGAAGAACTAACACCCACTGTCCTCAAACTATTTCAAAAAATTCAAGAAGAAGGAAGACTTCCAAACTCGTTTTATGAAGCCAGCATAATTCTAATTCCAAAAACAGAAAAAGACATTACAAAGAAAGAAAACTACAGGCCAATATCCCTGATGAACATAGACGCCAAAATCCTGAACAAAATACTAGCAATTAGGATCCAGCAATACACCAAAAAAAGTATCCACCATGACCAAGTGGAATTCATCCCAGGGACGCAAGGCTAGTACAATATTCGGAAATCAATAAACGTGATACACCACATAAATAAAATGAATAATAAAAACCACATGATCATATCAATAGATGCCCAAAAAGTCTTTGACAAAATCCAGCGTCCATTTCTGATAAAAACGCTCAGCAATGTGGGAATAGAGGGATCATATCTCGACATATTAAAGGCCATCTATGAAAAACCTACAGCCAACATCATACTCAATGGGCAAAAACTAAAAGCATTTTCCTTAAGAACAGGAACAAGGCAAGGATGCCCACATATGCCACTTTTATTTAACATAGTACTGGAAGTCTTAGCCAAAGCAATCAGACATTTAGAAAAAATAAAAGGGATCCAAATTGGAAAGGAGGAAGTGAAACTGTCATTATTTGCAGATGACATGATACTATACGTAGAAAACCCAAAGACTCCATCAAAAATTTACTAGACTTAATAAATGAATTTGGCAAAGTAGCAGGATACAAAATTAACATCAAGAAATCGATGGCATTCTTATATACCAATGATGAACTCACAGAAAGAGAAACTAAGAAAACAATCTCATTTACCATTGTGGCAAAAAAATTAAGATACCTAGGAATAAAATAACCCAAGAAGTAAAGGACCTATTCGCAGAAAACTACAGGTCATTGAAAAAAGAAATGGAGGGAGATATAAAAAAGTGGAAGCACATACCCTGTTCATGGATTGGAAGAATTAACATCATTAAAATGTCCATACTACCCAAAGCAATCTATAGATTCAATGCAATCCCCATCAAAATACCAACAGCATACTTTACAGAACTAGAACAAGTACTTCAAAAGTTCATATGGAACCAAAAAAAAACCTCGAATAGCCACAGCAATCTTGAAAAAGAAGATCATAGTTGGAGGGATCACATTACCAGATTTCAGGTTATACTACAAAACCATTGTTATCAAAACAGCCTGGTACTGGCACAAGAACAGGCATATAGACCACTGGAACAAAACAGAGAACCCAGAAATAGACCCAAGGCAATATGCTCAATTAATATGGTGGCAAGAGCATACAGTGGAGTAAGGACAGCCTCTTTAATAAATGGTGCTGGGAAGATTGGACAGCTACTTGCAGAAAAATGAAACTAGACCATCAACTTACACCCTACACAAGAATAAACTCAAAATGGATAAAAGATTTAAATGTGACTCATGAATCCATAAAAATCCTAGAAGAAACTGTAGGCAACAAAATTTCAGACATCATATGCAGCAGAATTTTTACTGACATATCACCTAAGGCAATAGAAACAAAGGAGAAAATGAACACATGGGACTACATCAAACTCAAAAGTTTCTGCACAGCGAAAGATACAATCATCAAAACGGAAAGACTACCCACTGTATGGGAGAGCATAAATGCCAATGATATATCAGATAAGGGGTTAATTTCCAATGTATATAGAGTGCCCATACAACTCCACAAAAGGAAGACAAAGAACCCAATTAAAAATGGGCAGAGGAACTAAATAGACACCTGTTCAAACAGGACATACAAATGGCTAAGAGACATAAAGAAATGCTCAACATCACTAATCATCAGAGAGATGCAAATTAAAACAACAATGAGGTATCACCTCACACCTGTCAGAATGGCCGCCATCAACAAATCATCAAACAACAAGTGTTGGTGAGGGTGTGGAGAAAAGGGGATTCTAGTACACTGCTGGTGGGAATGCAGACTGGTGCAGCCACTATGGAAAACAATATGGTGTTACCTCAAAAAATTTAAAATTGAACTTCCATTTGACCCAGTGATCCCATTTCTAGGAATATACCCTAAGAAGCCTGAAACACCCATCAGAAAGAATATATGTACCCCCATGTTTGTAGCAGCACTATTTACAATAGCTAAGATCTGGAAACAGCCCAAGTGTCCATCAGTAGACGAATGGATAAAAAAGCAGTGGTACATATACACAATGTAGTACTATGCAGCTATAAGAAAGAAAGATCTCTTATCCTTTGAGACTATATGGAGGGACCTGGAAAGTATCATCCTAAGTGTAACAAGCCAAACAGAGAAAGACAAGTATCATATGATCTCACTTATTTGTGGAATATAATGAACATAACAGTCTGAGGAATGAGTAGTCCCAGAGATGTGGAAGTGTGGTACAGACTGACCATCCCCAGAAAAGGGGGTCGTGGGGGAGAGATAAACCACAGAACTTGTATGCATGTATGCATGAACAATGGGCATGGACAACAAAGCTGGGTACAGGGCAGGGAGGGAGGGGTAGGAAGGAATCAGTGGGGGAAAAAAGGAGAAACATCTGTAACAAAAATTAATTAATAAAAAATAAAGAAAAAAGTAAAAAAAAGAAGAATAAATTTAACGATATAGTGTTAATAAACAATGTGGATAATAAGTTTTACAAATCGTTATTCACTACATAACAGTACTATTTTAATACTAAAAGAATAAGTAATCTTAAAAAGAAAAATATTGTAATAAACAAAAATATGAAAATTACTAACTCTACATTTCTTCTTTAATATTTTACAGATGTTGTAGTACTATGTTTAAAATATTCCATTTATATCATTGTAATTAACCTATTTATAACAAAAGGAGCAAAGGGAAGACCAAATACTATAGGCATGCCATCTGGGCTGCTTTGCCAGGAAGTTTCAGCTTTCCATTTCCCAGGGAACCACCAGTCCCTTCCCTGTAGATCACTGGGGAAAGGGAATTAACAAGGGGGAAGTAGATGCATGCCCAGTAAAGTTGGGGGACTAGTAAAGGTGATTGCTGTCAGCCACACCTGAGAACAGAGGTCATTGGCCAGAACTGGTGTGGCCATGGTAAGCACAGGAAGATCTGAGATACTTAATTCCCTGAACAAAGGAACGCACTCTCTTGGCTCTTGGTTGACTCCTGGTTTGCAGGGCTCTCATGCTCCTGCTCCTGGCATTTACCCACATGGCTCACAGCCATGTGGACCCCCCCCACACTGGACTATTGGACTGCAACTAGCCTGATGCTAATCTGGACCCAGTTGCAACATGGAACAAAACTCTGAACGCTGGCTTTGCTTTTAGCTTTACTGAATCCCCAGATGCAATTCTTCTATGACTGGACTAAGGCAAATGGGACTTTGGAAAGCCAAGTATGCAATTCCATGCAAACAAAAATCATGCATCCTCCTGTGTGAGTCTCAGAAAAATTCTGTTTCTCAAGATATTGTAAAGACTCCACCCCAAGCACTCAGTGGGGAGAGGGATACCCCAACTTTCACCAGCAACACAATGGCATAGAAAAATTATTTTATGCATAAGGCTAACAGAATACATAGTAAGACAAATCTCTATAATATATATTTTACAATTTGTGTCTAGACTTACAACATAAATTTTAAACAAATCTAGACAGCAAAACATAATGTTTATAATGTTTAATTTTTGGTAATATTACTTTGAGAAATCTGTTTCTTTTTTCTGTGTCATTTCCCTAAAAGTCAGTAATTTATATTTGACCTGATTTAATTGCTTATTCAGCTTTAAAAATCGTGCTATAAAATAAGGACTATTTTTGTTAACAAATGCTTACTACAGAAAATGTGCTATAAATACTTTCATTAATGTGTTCATTTTCAACTGATAATGTATAGACCTTAAAAAAGCTGAATAATGCCCCACTGGTGTAGCCCAGTGGTGGAGCACCAATCCATGCACCAAGAGGTCGCTGGTTTCATTCCCAATCAGGGCACTTGCCTAAGCTATGGGCCAAATCCCCAGTGGCGGGCATGCAGGAAACAGCCAATCAATGTTCTCTCTCATCAATGTTTTAATCTCTCTCTTTCTCTTTCTTCCTCTCTCTCTAAAATCAATCAATCAATAAAAAAACAAAGAAAGGAAAAAATTGGTGGGACTGAATAGGGAAAGAGATGATACCTTTTGTATTGAAAGAAGAAAGATGTATACTTAATATACACTCTGTAACCATCCTACCACCACAGGAGGGACCTGCAGTAGGTAAACTTCAGAACATGGAAAGATTCTGGGTTCTCTATAGCTATTGATACTGAAACTTGCTCTTTTTCCAGACACTTTCTAACATTACATTGACTTTTTCAACACACAACAAAGCCTGAAGTCTGAGAGAGACCCTGGTTTTAAATTTCAAATTCCCAAGAAATAGGTTACTGATATTTTCTGAATTCTTAATACTTTCTAAAGAATGAAGGAAATGACTATATATATATATATATATATATATATATATATATATATAAAATCTTTAATGATACACATTTAAATATTCTAAAAATCAAAGGACTTTATTAACATATGGAAGATGGACACCAAAACCTGCCTACCCAATGTATCAATAATATGCAAGTAGACATCATAGACATGGAGCTTTGAGTCAACACAAGGAAGTCTGTGGATATCAGCACAGTCTGAAAAGTGGTCAGTAAGTTTCTAGTAACAAGTTTTTCATTTCAAAAGGTTTATACACATCGTCTTTTAGTGTCAATTAAGAGGCCATTTCATAAAAGCTTATCACGTAACAGGACAATGAAGAGTTTGAGATTATATTGGTCTTCAGCTACCTTGTTTTTCTTCCCTTTCTTCGACAGTCCTCCAAGTAAGTGAGCTTGTGCTGTGCTGCTGACCTGTTTTATATGAAAGCTTTGTATAATTGCTATGAAATTTGCCATTTGTTTTACCACCTCAGGGGGGAAACGTTTTCTTAATATTTGCACTTTATCGTCTATTTAGTTTTATAATAAACTAGACCATTCATGACATTTTACCTTCTTTCTTTGGAACTAAATGAAAAGTTTCTATTGATTTTGCATGCTTGTGTCTCTGTGGAGCCATACTATGGACTTATAGAAGACTTAAAGGTTTTTAACAGTTGGAAGGCCAGCACTCAATATTTATCCTGGAGTTGCCATGGCTACTAATGCAGACAAAATTTGCTGAACAAGTTCAAGTTAGAGATAGCCAGAAAAGCACAGAGGTTTCCGTAATGGTTTCAACGATTAACCACAGTGAAAATTAGTGAGTGAAGGTGCTGTCTTGATTTCCTATTCTGTTGATCTTTCTAATGACAGTGAAACTATTTAGGAAAAGTATACACATAAATATAGCTTGATAAATGTTATTCTTATTGTTGACAAGATGACAAAGAGAAAATTACCCTATTTTTACTCTATTATCACCTCAAACCATTAATGTAAACAACATCTAGTAACATTTTGTTTTGTTTTGTTTTTTACCTAAAATCAGAGGCCAGTAAGCCTCTGCTATTTGTTAAATATTTGTATTATACTTTCAACTATATTATAATATTAATAGAAACACATACATAAAAATGATATTGTGTGTGTGTGTGTGTGTGTGTGTGTGTGTACCAAATATTGGCTGATTCAGGTTGAAAGAAGATTTCTCAGAATTAATCTATCTTGGCTTAGTTTTGCCATTGAAAAGTATACTTGTTCATATTTTAAATGCTAAATTACTAGCAAGTCTGTGTTTTTTGTTTATTGATCTTTGAAAATATGGTCATATGAGTAAATTCATTTTCAATTTCATCCAAAGCCTTTTTGACTAAGGAAGTCACTGATAATTTAGTACAGAATTTTGTATTTGTTAGAATGCATTCAGTTGCTGAAACACATATACAAATGCTCACAGCTTGAAATCATAACAAGAACACTGAAGAAGAGACCAGAGGAATTTAGATATAGATTTTAGGCACTTATTCCTTTGATTTATTGAAGAACTCAAGGATCCAAGATTTATTTTCCATTTTCCCACTATTTCTCATTCAGTATATTATTGATGTCCCTTTTATGATTTGCAAGATTGTAGCCATAGCTTTGAATATCACATTCTTGATTTTAGCAATATCACAAAATTGCTTTTTAATCACCTAGTATTCTGTTTTAATTGAGAAGCAAAATATTTCTTAGAAGTGTCAATGTTTCAATATAAGTTACATGAACAGCCCAATGAATTATCTGGAAAAAAAGAAATATGATTACCATAGTAGTTTACATTAATCATGATTTATTTACTAGCATTCAAATAACAAAAATTGGCCTGGCCAGTGTGCCTCAGTGGTTGAGTGTCGACCCATGCACCAAGAGGTCACCGGTTCAATTCCAAGTCAGGGTACATGCCCAGGTTGTGGGCCAAATTCCCAGTGGGGAGCATGCAAGAGGTGGCCAGTAGATGTTCTCCCTCATTAATATTTCTATCTCTCTCTCCCTTTCCCTTCCTCTCTCTCTCTCTCTCAAATCGATAAAGAAAAAATAAATTAAAAAAAATAACAACAAATAACAAAAATTAAGCAATATAACTGTGGGATAGATATCCAAAAGTGTATGTCACAGACCAGGGCAAGGAAAACAGGTTGACATAACTTTAATAAAAAGCTAACTTCTAAGTCACCTCCAAGCTCCTATCCTTTGTAACTATACTTCTGACTTATTAAGTTTAATTAAGGGGAAGGAGGGAGGCCTGAACCCCATTCCTTTACCTTCAAAATCTATAAATTCTGAGAAATTGCCTGCTCTCTTCAGCCACAATGCTATGACATTATTTAATTTTTGTTATCTATCCATAAAAATGAAATGATCATTGTTCATCCTTACATTTAAGTTATACTCCTTAGTCCAGGCCCAGTATTATTAAGTAGATCAACAGTTGCTCAATAATGAAAACAATACGTAATAACCTGGAGAAAGTGTAACTCGGGAAGGCCCCTGCTCCTTATATTAGATAATGCAGTTTTGAAAGCTATTTTACCTAACCCTAAAACACCTGTAATTATAACCCATCAGTGCCTACGCAGGGAGCTCAGTATGGTTTATTAGTGTCAAGTGTCAGCCTAATAGTAGAGGTCTCCAAATATAGAGTGTGAAAGCAATGTAAATTGTGAGGTGTCTGCATTTTCTGTACACATTATTCTTCAGTTATATACAGACATTATTTACTAGATGTGATACATACCAGGGCAATTCTAGGTTTTCTTTCCTCCATTTACTGGCTGAATAAATTTGAACATTTTCTTTCTTCTTTATGAGGTCATATTTTCTCTTCTATAAATTGCAGGTTTTGCTTGCAAAATTACGAATCACTGAGCTACGTGCCATAAATGGAAAACTGAATCAACCACCGTATCTCCCCAGGGCTCATTCTGATTTAGGTGGTGGGAGGGGGGATGGGCACACAAGTCTTAATAGAAGGGAATGAAAGGAGTACTTACAATGTTACATAAAACATTTTGTTTTTGCAGTTATGAAGGAACCGTCAACCTTGAATTAAAGGTAGGGAGGATTTTTCTGAGGACAAAATATTTAAGCAGAGTCATAGAGTTTGAGTAGTTTTATGCTGGTAGGAAAAAAAAAAAAAAAACTATTGAAATAATATAAGTAGAAGTCTCACATAGAATCCTGAATTTTGAAAATGTAAGTAGGCTAACTAACTCTCCCCAATGGCCCAGAACTGAAGAGTTTTCTAAGATGTGTGATTTCAGTGTTAAAACTAGGACAAAGTCAAACTTAAAACAAGTGTTCACCCTAAAATTGAGTTGTAGATTTAGAAAAAAAGGGGGGACATATCACAGTGTGGTAGGATCACCTCTAAATATAACCCACCATGATTTGCATTCCATGTTATTCACACCCTTGTGTAGCTGTGACTCTTAAGTGTGGACTGTCACTAGTAAATTGTCTCTAATAACAGAAAACAGTACAAGTGATGAGTTGTTACCTCTGAGATCAGCTCACAAAAAAAATCTCTGGTTTCCTTCTTAATTGTCTTCTTCATTTCACTCTGAAGGAAGCCAGCCCTCATATTGTGAGCTGTCCTACTGAGTGGCCAACAGAGTGAGCAGAGAGGGAGACCTCCAGCTAACAGCAGCAAGGAATTGAAGCCTTCCAAAAACACCCAAGTAAGCCTGGAGTGGATTCTTCTTCGGTCAGTGCTTGGGTTGAGACCATAGTTTTGGACAACACCTTGACTGTTACCTGGTGAGAGAAGCTAAGCCAGCATTATCCAGTTAAACCATAGCCAGATTTCTGACTCATGGAAAATGTGAGATAATAAATATTCTTTTTAAAGTTTCTAATTGTTGGGGTATTTTGTTACACAGTAATAGCTACCTAATGCATACACAGTGACTGAAGCAGAGTGGATGAACTGGAGAACAGGGCATGGTGAGATTTGTGTGATAGAAATGTAGTTTTATTTAAGACTTTAGAAAAAATTAATATCTATATTGATTTATTTATTTTCTTTATTGGTTTTAGAAAGAGAGGGAGAGAGATAGAGACATTGATGAGAGAGGGTATCAACTGGCTGCCTCCTGCAGGTCACTCACTGGGAATTGGGCCCACAATCTGAGCATGTGCCCTGACTGGGAACTGAACCAGCAACCTCTTAGTGCATGGGTCGATGTTCAACCTCTGAGCCATACTAGCTGGGCTTAATATCTATATTTAAAGGAACCTGCACTTCTACCTTCCCTTTGGAGATGGATATTACCAGGGTTAATATTCTCTTTTTTTCCTCTCTGATTTCCTACTTTTATTTTTTTTTTTACACTGTGTAATAAATTCTCTAAAAACAAAACTTTTATTTTTAAAATAAAATATAATTGTGTAATTCTTTTATTCATGTATTCTAAAATAAGTCACTACTATTATTCCTCTTATATTATCCTGCTTCTTTCCTTTGTAGGATTATCAAAATTTGTAACCATAAATGCATCTGTATATTTTCTTTAAGTTGCTTGTCTCTACACAACTACTTCCACTTGGTTTCACAATGTGTGTAGCAGCCTTGCCTTTGACTGTCACAGAGGAGGCATTTAATAAAGTTTTCTTAACATTTTTGAGCTAATGCCTAAATATTCATTCTGAGTAATTAATCTGAGTTTCTCAGAAAAGCTGCATAAAGGAGTATTACTGGGGTATTCCACGGAGTGGAATTCCTAGGAGAGAATAAAATGAGAAAATATAGAAGGTGGAATGAATGATCATAAGAAGGAACATGAGTTTAAGAAAAGGAAAAATATACTCTTCCAGCACGAAGAATATTTTGTCATAATCATAGTACAATCATCATATAAAAAAAGTAGTGAAAAATTGACATTAATCTAAGAAGAAAATACAGACTAAGATTTAAATATGGAAGATTGAAATGTATGTAATGTTTCTGGAGGTAATAGAATGTTTATATTATATTTGTATAAAGAAGTTTTAGTTTATAACCACCAAACCAGCATATATGAAATGTTCAAAGGTCTTCTTGAAGGAGAAGAACAAAACTATGAACAATAAAATGGCAATTAATACATATCTATCAACAGTTGAATTTACAAACAAAGTGAGCAAGCAGAACAGAAACAGACTCATAGATACAGAGAACTTTTTGTTGCTTGCCAGATGGGAGGGGGCTAGAGGGATGGGTGAAAAAGATGAAGGAATTAAGAAGTACAAATTGGCCTGGCCGGTGTGGCTCAGTGGTTGAGCGTTGACCCGTGCACTAGGAAGTCGCTGGTTCAATTCCCGGCCAGAGCACATGCCCAGGTTGGGGGCCAAGTCCCCAGTGGAGGGCATGCAGGAGGCAGCCAACCGATGTTCTCTCTCATCGATGTTTCTGTCTCCCTCTCTCTTCCTCTCTCTCTAAAAATCAATAAAGATAAAAAACATTTTTTTTAAGATACAAATTGGTTGTTAGACTAATGAACCTCAAAGGGAAGTGGGGAAGGAGGGCAGGATGAGATAAACCAAAGAACTTACATGCATATATGCATAACCAACAGACACCAACAATAGTGTGGAGAAGGCAGGAGGGGGGCAGGATTGGGAAGGAGGGGGTCAATGAGGAAAAAAGGGGGGGGGGAACTCTGTAATACATTCAACATGAAGATAAGTTAAAAAGTAAAATAAGATAAAAGAGCATAAAAAAAAAGATGTTTTAGTTTAATTTCCATAAAAGAATACCTACACAGATTCTAACATTGCCCTGTCTACCTCTCATTGTTTCCTTCATTCTTTATCTATTCATTAAAACACAAGCATTTATTGCTTACTTACTTTGTATCCTGTTGTGAGCTGGTTTGCTGGCGATACTAAAAAGAATATACACAGACTATGTCCTCAAAGATATAATAATACAGTGAAAAAGTATTTATAAGTCTGATGGATCCAGTCAAGTATCCAAGGATGGGCACACATATCTATTACTTTCCCCTTCGCTGCTCTCCTTGGATGCCCTCTGGGAACGTTTACTGTAACTTTTCCAGCTGTGGCTCATATAAGATGTTGAATAAATTGAGCACACTGTAGGGGAACCTAAGTGTGTTTTGTGGGACTAGAAGCTGATAAAATTTTACATAATTTAAAAAATATATATATATCAAATATATCAAAGTAAAGATAAAATCAGATATAAATATAACATTTGTTTAGTTTAGTGTAAGAAAAATTTTCTAACAAACCACACATTTTAAAAATGGCAAATACCACCCGGCCAATGTGGCTCAGTGGTTGAGCATTGACCCATATACCAAGAGGTCACTAGTTCAGTTCCTGGTCAGGGCATATGCCCAGGTTGTGGGCCAAATCCCAAGTGGGGGGCATGCAGGAGGCCGCCAATCAATGTTCTCTCTCATCAATGTTTCTCTGTCTCTCCCTCTCCTTTCCTCTCTCTCTAAAATCAATAAAGAAAAAAATGTCGTTTTTTTTAAAAAAAGGTAATTTAGTCTCTTCTCTAGCAAGTTTGATTAAATGTATTTTTTATATTATTGACAGCTAAAAAAGATATTTTACCTTCACCATTCATCTTGTTAATGTCTCATGTAAATTTATAGTTTCTTTTCAAGTTAGGATAAACATTTTCAGGGTTTTATTTTCACATATGAGTATTAGCATTTGAGGACATTTCAAGTATTCTGGAGAAGTGGCAGACTTGAATAATCTTACATTGATAACAGCCATTGACCATATTTCTAGGACCCTTCGCAGGATCTTGAGAGGAAACTGTGTGTGAGGAAACTTCACACTTAATAAGTTTCATTAGCTGCACAATAATCTGCCTCTTGCTACAATTGGATTAAATTATTACCCTCTGTGGGAATTCTTCACATGCAAGCTCACAAAGGTAATCTTGTTTTTTATTAACATAAAATATCTGATCATCTTGGCTCCAGATGTTACAAAAGCAGACTTTCACATCATCAATAGAAATTTAGTGGAAATTAAATTTCACAAAATTAATAGAAATGTAAGATTAATAAATTAATTATTCATTAAAAATTAATAGAAATGTAGCCCAGCTGGTGTGGCTCAGTGGTTGAGCATCGACCCATGTACCAAGAGGTCACTGGTTCGATTCCTGGTCAGGGCACATGTCCAGGATGTGGGCCAAATCCCCAGAGAAAGGCCAATCGATGTTCTCTCTCATCTATGTTTCTATCTCTCTCTCCCTCTCCCTTCAT
Source organism: Molossus molossus (assembly GCF_014108415.1). NCBI lineage: Eukaryota > Metazoa > Chordata > Mammalia > Chiroptera > Molossidae > Molossus > Molossus molossus. The sequence continues at coordinate 40,439,131 of NW_023425403.1, read as the reverse complement.
CTTTCTCTAAAATCAATAAAGAAAAAAAATTATTTTAAATTAATAGAACTGTAGAAGAGAATATGCAGAATTTGACTTATACAAATTCCTTTAAGCAGCTGAAGATTATACTATATAATACCTATCATATCACAAAGTATATGTTGAATTATACTAAGCAATAATAGATACTTACATATGTATATATTTAAAGAAGTAATATACAGCCCTGGCCAGTTTGGCTCAGCGGTTGGAGCATCTGCCTGCGATCCGGAGAGACCCGGGTTCGGTTCCCGATAAGGGCATGTACCTCGGTTGCAGTTTGTCCCCGGCCCTGGTTGGTCGTGTGGGTGGCAGCCACTCGATGTGTCCCTTTCACATCGATGTTTCTCTCTCTCTCTCTCTTCCTCTCTCTCCCTCCCACTCTATCTGTACAAAAAATGGAAAAATGTCCTCTGGTGAGGATAAAAAAAAAAAAAAAAGAAGTAATATACATATATTGGAAAATTGTGTAAAGACAAAAATACATAACATAAAATACAAAATTTTTATTTAAATTTCAACATCTTTATATAGCATGATATTACTATAAAATAGACTTTATTGCCCAACTTATTCGGAAAGTTATATTGCACCACTTAAAATATTCTCTTTTTTTCCTTTTTTATTGACTTCACTGGGATGACAATGGTTAAAAAATTATAAAGGTTTCAGGTGCATGATTCCACTAAAATATTATTTATTTTTGACTAAATTTCTGTTTTTTACCCAGCTGGCTTTATTCAGTGTTAGCTTTAAAACATTGCCCAATACTACACTATTCTAAATTAAGAAATTAAATCCAGTTTCTAAAACTGATCTTCAAGAGCTACCCGTTTTCGATTCTAAAGTATATTAAAAGCTTTAAAACTGTGCACATCTCATCAGATAATCTGTAAATTCCAGCTGATTCTATGTCCCCCTTCTTCTTTTATAAAAGTGCTAGGTAAATTATTTTATTCTTTGTTATTTTGATTCTTTATTCTTTTGATATTTGTTAGGCAGGAGGAGAGTTAAAACCATTGATAAATTTTATGTTGTCCTTTGGACCACTTACGTATATGTAAGATACAACCACACAAACATCACATAAATGTCAAAGTGCAGCCTCCAATATTATGGAAAGTTTATTTTTTCCCCTGAAAATCATACACATAAAGCAATTTTTACCAAAGAAAATATACTTTTTGAATTGAATTCCACTATCAAACAAGTCGTATTTTTATAGGAGTGAAAGGTCTAAGCAAACATGAAAGGGGGATCCGCAGTTTTCCCTTTGCCTTCTACCCTTGCCCCGTTTCTTCCCTCTCCCCCGGGGAACCTTGACTCACCAGTGGGAAGGCTCACAGAAAGCACTGTTTTAAGGGTTATCAGGATAACAACCACCGCTGAGAGCAGGAGGCACCGAGCGGGAACAGCCTTCGATCACAAGACTCAGAAACTGCTGCCTGAACCCAGCCCAGAAGGACCCGTACCAAACCCGCCATCCTATAAAACCCAAACTTGTTTTAATTAAGGAGTCACCTGCTCTCTGGTGCTCCCTGCGAGGCATCAGCTGAAGATAGCTTCAAACTGCAATCAGTCTTAAAAAAGTCTCCTTCCTTTTTTTTTTTTTAAGTTAAAACTATAATTATTTATTATTTGTAAATAAAGAAATTAAGGTTGGTCTTTCCCTTTAAAAACAAACAAACAAACAAAAACACCCCAAAACAAAAAAAAATCCTGACCCTGACATTCCAAGGTGGGAGCTAAGTCTCCTCCAGGTGTTCTGATCACATGTGGTGGACGAGGCCGAGGGAAACTCAGCAGCTCTCTTTCACCCTGACCACACGGACCGCTTCATTCCCTGGGCCGCCTTCACCTCCTCCCCGTCCAGCGTGATGTCTGGAACCTCATCTTCGGGCTCTAGATCCTTTCTCAAGGCTCCCTAGGGCGAGGCTACCACGATGGGCAGAGGGCCGCATTCCTCCCGGAACGCCACAACGTGGAGCCAGCTGTTGGTGGGTTTCCTGGCGAGAGAGCCCGTGGAAGAGGCCCCAGGTGAGGCTGAGCATGTTGAGAGACCCTGAGACCTTGGCGTACATGTCTTTGATGCCAATGAGACCGCAGATGGTGATGATGGCCCGGTGACAGTGGAGACCATAGCCTCTGGGTTCTTTCTTCATCTTGGTATGTGTCCTTTTAAATGTTAACAGAGATAGCATGGAATATTGTATGGTCTTCATATCGTTCTATACAATGCAAATAGTGAACTGCTCTGTTCTTTGCTTTTTTGAAAGCATCCATCCGTTCAGTGGCTTTCCCAACAGAGGAGTACAATCCCCCAAGTGAAGTACAGTGTTTTCATAAGGAAGAACTGGTGACAAGCAGCACTTTCTGACCTGAGGATGAGCCCATACCATCTAGCAATTTATCGGTAGAGTTATTCACCGAACAGACTTTCTTTCAAGTCAAGACAATTCTAAAAGCTAAACTTGTAGCTCTCATGTACATCCTTTTCCTGGAGTCTTTGGAAATCTACTAGTTAGATGTAGTTAGACGGTAGTGTGCAATTGACAAGAGAGTGCAGGACTCTTTGAAGATGGATACATGGACTCTGTTTGAATCTTGCACGAGGATAGAACTCAACATGTGTGTAAGTGCATAGGCACTCTTGATCCTAAGGTTACTTGAGTTTTATTTGGTATCAAGAATGGGGTTAGAGAGAGTAGCTCCCAAGTAGGGGTCCATTTAGAATCTATTATATTATTAGGAGAAAATACAGTTAGACTCATGTTTAAGGCATTCAACAGCAAAATTCTTTTAGACGAGATCGGGCACATTCAGGGTGGAATGGCCGTAGATTGAAAATTCTTTTTAATTACTGCAGAACATTGAGTAAATTATTATTCTGTTCTGTAGTGAACTCTTCCTGTTGTGGTGGGGTGGTTAAACAAGTGTGTCAACTTTGGGTGAAACAATACAAAAGCCAAGGTAGCAGATTCCAATAGCAGAAAATGTAATTTGCAGAAAAACAGTTTTATTGACTAAAACAGGTGGATTTTTTGTCATACTGCAGCCACCGGTATCAGAAAGCATGTAAGCATTATTTGAAAATTAAGAAAGAAATAAAAAGAAAAATATCGGAATAAGACAACATGGGAAAAAGAAGACTAAAAATTCAAGGGAGGTGAAAATACAAATGAAAGTGATTTGGTCATTAAGCATAACCAAACAGCAAAATTTTTGTTATTTGAATTATGCCATATAAGGAAAGGAAAAAATTGTCCAGTTAATACCCTCCTTAATTGTTTCCAGTGAAAACAAAATAAGTTTCTATTACATCCAGGATATATTAGAGGACAGGATTGTCAAATATTTGTATAATCCTCCACATATAAAGTAGTCCCTCTACAATGACCACTTATTTGTTTGGTTACAATATATTCATTTCTCATATTGGCCAAAACACTGATTCAATAACAGTGACTATTAGTACGAAAAATTAAAAATGTAAAAAAAATAAAATATTAAAATTAAATATATTTTTATTACTTAGATTATTTCTATGGGGTAGAATGGAATTATATGAAGAATAAATATCTTCCAGAAAAAAAGAAGAGAAATCACTAGAAACTTTTTTTTAGAAAGAAGGGGTTTAAATAGTTTTTTTCTTCCTAATGTAATAAATAAGTCTCTTGAAAAGTATATCACATGTGCAAATATATAAAATAAAGTGTGAGCCCTGGCCGGTTTGGCTCAGCAGTTAGAGCATTGGCCTGCGGTCCTGAGAGACCCGGGTTCAGTTCCCGCTAAGGGCGCATACCTCGGTTGCAGTTTGTCCCGGGCCCTGGTCGGTCGTGCGGGTGGCAGCCACTCGATGTGTTCCTTTCACATCGATGTTTCTCTCTCTCTCTGTTCCTCTCTCTCCCTCCCACTCTACCTGAACAAAAAATGGAAAAATGTCCTCTGGTGAGGATAAAAAAATAAAAATAAATTAAAAAATGAAATAAAGTGTGAAAAACAAAATAACTACCAGTATGTTAAAAATTGGATTTTATTAATAATTTTGATGTCCCTTTTCTGCCTTTCTCTTAATATAATTCTTTCCAGCTTTATTTATAACTATGACATTTCTCAGTCATCTAGGTATGACCACGAAACTAAATTCTGCCCAGTGGGTTGTAGGAAAATGTTGGATAGAACATCTGAAATAGTCCTCTAAAAAGAAGTATTCCCTTTTTTGCTACTTCCTCTCTTCCTGCAGGCTGAAATGTTGGCATGATTGCTGGAACCATGGAATGTATGTTCTGAAATAAGGAAGACAGAGCAACGATTAATGTAGAAAAAGCTAGGTCCCAAGTAAAGTTCTTGCCAGCCAATTCAGTCCTAGACTGACTACTTTTGGACATAATGTATATGAAGGAGAATGCATAATGTGTATCTTGATTACACAGCTGTTAATTTTATATTCTGTCATTCTCAGCTTTACATAAACTTAATACAGTTATGTTAGAAAGATTTTCTTCCAGGACCGGCTGGTGTGGCTCAGTGGATTGAGCATTGTCCAATGGACTGAGAGATCCCAATTCAATTCCTGGTCGGGGCACATGCCTGGGTTATGGGTTCAATTCCCCAGTGGGGAGCATGCAAGAGACAGCCAATCGATCTTCTCTCTCATCAATATTTCTATCTCTCTCCCTCTCCTTTCCTCTTTCTCTAAAATCAATAAAGCCCGGCCAGTGTGCTCGGTGGTTGAGCGTTGACCCATGTCAGCATTGACCTCAAACCAGAGGTCGCTGGTTTGATTCTTGGTCAGGGCACATGCCCAGGTTGTGGGCCCGATTCCCAGTGAGGGGCATGCAGGAGGCGGCCAGTCTATGTTCTCTCTCATTGATGTTTCTATATTTTTCCCCATTTCCCTTCCTCTCTCTCTCTCAAATCAATAAAAAATAAAATCAATACAGAAGAAAAAAAAATTTAAATATAATTCACTTTGTGACTTTCATTTTTTTTTTTTTAGGCATATTCATCATTCTGAATAGAATGAGATGACTTTATTAGAGTACTCGTGTTTCTTTAAGCAAATGGAAATTTCCTCAAGTAAGCAGTAGTGGTATGAAATCATTTTTGGAAGTTATTCAATATATGTGCACAGATCATTTATATTATGGCCTTACTTAGTCTTCAAAATTGTTCACTTTTAAATTCATTGTATTGGCTACATTTTCTCTGTTTAAACTAAAAAAGTCAAAATATTTAATTATTAAAAATATTTTTAAATAATTTATGGTATTCAAGATATTTAATAAATCTTAAAGTTGATAATGTTTCTTGGCAGTCGAGTAGCAGTTTATTTATTTTTTTTAAATTGACAATAGTCCAGCTAGTGTGGCTCAGTGGATGAGCATCCTCCCATGGACTGAAAGGTCCTGTTTCGATTCCCAGTCAAGACACATGTCCAGGTTGCAGGCTTTATCCCCAGTAGGGGGCGTGCAGGAGGCAGCTGGCCGATGTTTCTCATGTCAATGGTTTTTCTCTCTCTCTTCCTTCCTCTCTTTCTAAAAAAACAATAAAGTCATATTTTATTTTAAAAATTGACAATAATTGTTAACAATAGTCTAAGCAGTAATTATCAAATAAATATGAAAGAGAGCATGGCTGGTGCCGCTCTTTGGTTGAGCATCAACCCATGCACTAAGAGATCACTGGTTCAATTTCCCATCAGCGCACATGCCCAGGTTGTGGGCCCAAACCCCAATGGCGGGATATTCATGGGGCAGCCAGTGGATGTTCTCTCTCATCGATGTTTCTCTCTCCTTTCCTCCCTCTAAAATCAATAAAGAGAAAATATTTAAATATAAAGAAATAAATAACGAGGACAACAGAAATTGGACAGATTGTAAGCAATATAACCTCATTGCTAATAACTTATAGAACTGTAATTTCACCTCTTTGTTCATTTTATGTTAGCAAGGGAGGGAATTGTTTTACATTTTCATTTGGGGAAATTTATTTTTAAAAATTGGGTATTTGGAGAATTAATTTCTAAGTAAAAATATGGCAGTATGATCAAAATCCCCATCCATGTGAATCTTCACAAAAATGTCAAAACATACAGTAAAAAGACAGCTGATCTTATTGGTATTATTATCTTTACATAGGTGTTATAAGAATTCCATTGTTTCATTTGTCTAAAAACAAATGGTAAATGATATAATAAATATACTGAAAAATTTATATTCGGAAGACATTAAACAATAAATGGGTTTCAGTGGCGTTCTGTGATTTAGATGGCAAAAAAGGGCAAAGTATAAATATATGCTTAAGGAACAGATTATGGGACATTATCTTTTGCTCCTTTAATTTCACACACTAATATGTCATATTGTATTGTAATATATTATGCATAGTGTTGTAATATATTATGTATTTTGTTTTATTGTTCTTTTATTTTAAACAATATGCTTTTGTTGCATGTTGTTGAAATTCAGTAAATTTAATTTTTAGGCTAATGTTGGATGCACTAATTTTATTTATTTATTATTGATTGATTTTAGAAAGAGAGGAAGGGGGAGAGAGAGACATTGATTGGTAGTTTCACTTATTCATGCATTCATCTGTGGGTGGCTTCCTTCAGAGTGAGAGTAAAGAAAGAAAGTAAAAAGGAAACCAGAGATTTTTTTATGAACTAATTTCAGATGTAACATTTCATCACTTTTACTATCTTCTGTTTGTTAGAGATGGTTTACTAGTAGCAGAGTCTACACGAAAGAGTCATGGCTACACAAGGGTATGACTAACAGGAAATAGGAATCATGGTGGATTATATTTAGAGGTGATTTTACCACACCTGGTACACCCTTTTTTAAAATACAATGTCATATGAGTATATTTGTGGGACACTAGAAGACAAGACAATTATATGCTGTGCAGTCTGTGTGTGAACTGACCAATCACCAATAGATTTTTGATAAAAGTGATATGATTGATTTCTGATCTTGATATGATTTACTAAGTAGTGACGTTTGTGTGTATGAATATGCAGTTACTCACAATTAATTTACCCAGGTAACTATATTTTGAAATGTGTTGCTGACAACTGGTGCTATTTAACTAAACCATGGTAACTGAAATTCATTAAGTCAGAACCATGCAAAATAAGGATTGCCTGCACTTCAAAGGCAAAGTAATCAATTGGCATGTTACTCTCAGAAGAACAGACAGAGCAATGGAGAGAGAATACAGAGCCTAAGAACTGCCCAAAATAAAACAAATCAATAAGGCAAGAAGCATTTCTGTAGTGGATAGAGTAAGAAAACTGGTTCCCTTTATAAAGAAGCATACAACTGGATGCCTCCTATAGCAAAAAAGATGGAACCTACAAAGACTAAATTTATTTATTTAGTTAGTTTAATATGTTTGTATTTATTTATTTTTTTTGGAGAGAGAGGGAAGGAGAGAGAGGTAGAAACATCGATGTGAGACAGATACATTGAGCAGCTGCCTCCTGCATGCCCCCTACTGGGGATCAATCCTGCAACTAGGGCATGTGCCCTGACCCGGAATCGAACTGGGACCTCTCAGTCCATGTGACAATGCTCAATCCACCAGCCGGGCAAGACTGAATTTTTAAATATTCAAAGCAAAACTATATAATTAACAGTGTTAAATATAAAGAATATCTTTATAAATGTGAAGTGAGAGAGATAATTATTTTTTAATTCACTTTTGTTTTCCCTCATTGTTTTCAATTCACTAAATTACAGATTTGACCATGTGAAATGTGATCATGATTCTAAAATCAGATCTGTACAAAAGCTATCCTGAGAATCTCCCTCTGTCTCCCTGCTACTCCATTCCCTTCCCTTCTATCTTTCCCACATATTGTTCTTCGTGGACAGTAAAGAAAGTTTAAAGTATATCATAAACTAAGAGCATCTAGATAGAATATATGTGATTGACACCCATAAAGAATTTTTAGAAATAAATAAGAGAGCTTGGTGTGGCTCAGTGGTTGAGCGTCAACCCATGCACCAAGAAGTCACTGGCTCAATTCCCAGTCAGGGCACATGCCCAGGTTGTGGGCCCAGTCCCCAGTGGGGAGCATGCAGGAGGCGGCCAATCAATGTTCTCTCTCATTGATGTTCTCTCTCATCGATGTTTCTATCTCTCTCCCTCTCCCTTCTTCTCTCTCTAAAATTAATAAAGAGCCCTGGCTGGTTTGGCTTAATGGTTAGAACGTCAACCCGAAGACCAATGAGGCATGGGTTCAATTCTGGTCAAGGGCACGTACCTCAGTTGTAGTTTGTCCCTGGCCCTGGTTGGGGTCGTGTGGGAGGCAGCCACTTAATGTGTCCCTTTCACATTATGTTTCTCGCTCTCTCCCTCCCACTGTATTTGAACAAAAATGGAAAAATGTCCTCGGGTGAGGATAAAAATAAATTAAATTAATAAAGAAAAAACTTAAAAAAAAAAAGAAGTCAGTAAACTAGTAAAAAATTGGAATTTATCTGCAGATAAAATTTGAATACCTAATAACCATATAAAAGGGGGCTCAAAACCTCCATAACATTTAGTTTAATCACATAGCATGTCATCTCTACATATATATATATTTTTTTTTTATCCTTACTCGAGGACATTTTTCCATTTTTTGTTCAGATAGAGCGGGAGGGAGAGAGAGGAAGAGAGAGAGAGAGAAACATCGATGTGAAGGGACACATTGAGTGGCTGCCACCCGCACGACCAACCAGGGCCAGGGACAAACTGCAACCGAGTACGTGCCCTTAGCAGGAACCGAACCGGGGTCTCTCTGTACCGCAGGCCGACGCTCCAACCGCTGAACCAAACTGGTCAGGGCTCATCTCTACATATTTTTAAAAATTTTAAGTAAAATATTGATTTTTGGTGAGTATGTGGTATAACAAAAATACACATACAGTGTTTTTGTTGTGTAAATTTGTACACTGGAAAAAATTTTTCATCTCCCATCATCTACTAAAGCTGAAAATGTGCAATTCCTTTGTTATTAAGAATTAAAAACAAAATTCAGAATTGTGGTTACTTCTGAAGCTGGAGACAAGGAGGTAAATGATATTTTGAAGTTAAAAGAAACAGTCTGTTTCAAAAACCGGTTACTAGATACACCGGTGGTAATAATTGTGCAAAGCAGAATGATTTCCCAAAAAATGCCCACCCCCTAATCCCAGGAACCTGTGAAAAAGTTATGTAACGTGCTAATAGGGGCTTCTGAGGCGTAATTGAGGTTAAGGGCTTTCAAATAGGGAGATTATACTGTATTATCTCAATGAACCAAATCTAATAACATAAGCCCTTAAAAGCACAGCTTTCCTTTTTTTTTCAGCTTCAGGTACATTGATGCGGCAGGAGGGAACTCAAATGCGAGTGGGCCTCCACCTACCTTGGCAGGAGGGGCTGCGTGGGCAGTGTGAGAAGGGATGCAGACAGCCTCCAGGAGCAGAGAGACAGCCTTGGCTGGCAGCCTGCAAGGAAATGGAGACCTTTGCCCTGCATCTGCCAGGAACTACATTTGGCCACACAAGTCAAGGCGATTGGCAGCAAATTCATCCCCAGGGCCTCCAGGAAGGAACACAGTTCAGCCAACACCATAACTTTGACCTTGCGAGATTTTAAGCAGTGGAATCAACTGGGATATGCTGTAATAACACTTCTGACCTAAAGAACTAGGAGATAACACATGGGTGTCATTTTAAGCCATTAAATGTATGGTAATTTGTTAAGGCAATGAAAAACAAATACACCAGTATTTGTATATTACACATCTATTTAAGCGATTATTATATTGGGGTCACTGTTTTATGTAACAGAAAAATGATCAAGAAATTAATAAAATCCAAACTTGTAAAAGGTTAATTTTTCTTATATATTTTTGTGTCAGCTCAAAAATTAGAAATTTGCCTTGGCCAGTTTGGCTCAGATGTTGGAGCATCGGCCCGCAGATCGGAGGGTCCCGGGTTCGGCTCACACTAAGGGCATGTACCTTGGTTGCAATTAGTTCTGGGCCCCTGTTGGGGTCATGTGGGTGGCAGCCAGTTGATGTGTACATCTCACATCGATGTTTCTCTCTCTCTCTTCCTCCCTCTCTTCCTCCTACTCTTTCTGAACAAAATGCAAAAATGACCTCAGGTGAGGATAAAAAAAAAAATTAGAAATCCAATGTTCTATTATGGAAATTTGAAAATAATGTAATATATTAATATTAGTGATAAATCAAAATTTTTTTGCTCAAAGGAAATGTATAGCCTTATGGCTACCAGAATTAAAAATACTTTCTTTGCAGTATAGTGGCTAATTGAAGATAGTTTTGAATTCACAAGGCTGATAAATTAGTTTCAGGTTCTGGTCCACTTCATACTATTTTTGTACTATCTATACTTTTGTTTCAAAGGATAAAGTGAGTGTAACATTTCTCAGTCTAGTCCAGCCGGTGTGGCTCAGTGGTTGAGCGTCGACCCATGCACCAAGAAGTCGCTGGTTCGATTCCCACTCAGGGCACATGCCCAGGTTGTGGGCCCGATCCCCAGTGGGGGGCATGCAGGAGGCGGCCAATTGATGTTCTCTCTCATCGATGTTTCCATCTCTCTCTCCCTCTCACTTCCTCTCTCTCTAAAGTCAATAAAGGAAAAAAAAATTTTTTTTAATGTACTTTGACTCGAACAATGATAGTTATCCTTATTCACTAAATTTATTGGCAATATGTTTTCCTATTTTATATGGCTTTACTGTGTATACAATGAAACAGTTTAAGTCAGGGGTCGACACACAATGACCCATGAGTCAAATTTGCCTGGCTACCTATTTTGTAAGTAAAGTTTTATTGAAACACAAAAGCCATTCTTTTACTTATGGTGTATGGGTGTTTTCATGCTGCACTAGAGAGTTAGCAGTTGCAACAGAAACTACGTGGTCCATGAATCCTAAATTATTTGCTATTTGGCTCTTTACACAAAAGTTTGCCAAGCCCTAATATAAGGAAACACATAAATGATATTTTCATGGTATCTTCATGGTGTAAAATTCTACTAAAGACCAATTAGTGCTAATCAAGGCATGGGGCGGGGGTAGTGGGGTGGAGGCGTCAACGGGCCCTCTCTTTGCTCCTGGAGGCTGTCTGCATCTCTTCTTGTGCTGCCCCTGCAGCCCCTCCAGCACACGTAGGTGGAGACCCATTCATTTTTTTTCCGTGTCATCCTGCCACATTGATTTAACTCCAGCTGGAAAAAAAATTTCTCTGCTTTTAAGGGCATATGTCATCAGATTTAGGACCTGTTTCAATTACAAATAAGAATGGCTAGCTTTTCTGCATAAAATAAATTTTAAAGTAAAGTAATTAAAATTTAACAAATACGTTATGTTTATCCTTTAAGGTGGGAAAGAAAAAATCATTTTGTATCTTATTTTGTATCAATAAATTGTTCATGAATTGTTAGAATTTGAAATCATGAAATGATGATTCTTTGGAGTGGAAAAAGAAAGTGAAGGTTGAAACTGAACCCTATTCTAAGAGAAGTATAATTAGATAAAGTTAATGTTCCAAGCAAGATCTATATGTTCTATTTCTAATTTCCAATCTTCACAGAGCTTCTAAATCTTTTCTGACTCTTGGCATAGATTTAATCATCACTCTCCCTGAAAGTGATTTAAAATGAATTCATTATGTGACTTATTTATATAACAGTTGGGCAAAGGAAGCCTCCAAGACTTAGTATGTATAAGACTTCTAATATGTATAATTAAAACTTTATGTACATTGTTTCCAAGGGTCATCAGCATTTGGAGAAACAGATTTAAATAAAATATGAATTATTATGCCCTATGAGTTGCAATGTCTTTTCTCTTCTAAAGGTTAATTAATATATAGAATGATTGATTTTTCTTTCCTAAACAGGAACACTAAACTGTAGTCTGGTCTCTATACATTCACTCCCTGAAATAGTTCCTCCACTAGAAAGGCAGATAAGGAGGGCGTAGCCATAGGTAACCAGGGGTCCTGTCATGGGGGTAATCAAAACAGTGATTCTGAAAGTTTGTAATGAACACAAATGGCTTGATGGGAGAAAAGGGAGATTAGAATATTTTACTGTGGAAAAGGTGAAAAGTAGAATTAATTTTTTTCCCTTTTTCTTAAAATTGTGACTCAGTGTTCTATACTTGCAGGAGGTTAAACAAGAGTATTTTTATATTTAGCAGCAAAGTGTCTTTGCACACACAAAAAAAACATATTTATTATTTTTTTAAATATGTTTGCATTGAGTTTTAAATTTTTAGAGAGAGAGAGAGAAACATTGATTGGCTGCCTCCTGCACGCCCATAACCCAGGCATATGCCCTGACTGGGAATTGAGTTGGGACATCTCAGTCCATGGGAGGAAGCTCAATCCACTGAGCCACACTGGCTGGGCCAAAATATATATATATATATATATATATATATATATATATATATTAAAAAGGGGGTAAACACAGGAGGAAAGAACCAATAAGATTCTATTAATTATTCAGTCTGCAGTAAACACTTATCAAGATGTGGGTACTGCCTTTCTTGGAACGAGTGATCTGGAACCATTTGTAGCGCAGCCTGGTAACCTGAGTTGTGTCATCTGACGCAAACAAGCTGCATGCTCTCACAGCAGCTTAGCCACAGGAACTTAGCATCACCAAGCAGAAGACCTGGAATCAGCCCTAGTTGAGACGTGTGTTCATTGCTGGAGAAGTATTATAACAACTTTCTGGAACAGGACAGTTGAATTGAAAATTGTGCCTATATACCTGAGATAACTGGATCAAATAGAACAGCGAAATTGCTCTGAATCTAAATGTCTTCATCTGAAAAACGGGGAAACATTTTTTTTTTAAAATAATTTCAAGAAGGTATTGTGAGGATTAAATTACAATGTTTAAATTGCCAAGCTGCTATATGCTCCTGTACTATTTAGCAGTTTCTAACTAGACATTGTCTTTGAGACTTATATTTTGTTGTTTTTCCTTAATGCTACTAGAACAGTTTCATCTGCTATTTCCAAATAAAGTCAAATTCTAGTAACGCGGGGAAAAAAAGTAATGGTGATTTCACCACAATCCATTTAATATTCCATCAACAACTACTTCTTCAGGGCTTTGACTCAAATGTTGGGGGCAATAAAGTTATCTTACATACTTTATTATTATCATCATTCTTAGATAATGTCAATGCCTGTTTTCCCTGACCTAGTCTTTATTTGACTCTCATAATACAATTAAACCCAATGCCAATTTAGGGAAAAATATAAATTCGCTTTTATGTGCCTTTAACCTATGACAGAAGGTTTATGACTATGTTAGAGACACATTTATTGGCTACGTCTCTCAATAATTTTGTAAATGTTGCTCTTTATATAAACAGTCTATGGTCTGTGAAAACTATGTTTTTATTAAAAATTGTCTTTACAATTGAGGAAAATATACTCTTCATCTTAATGCTTGATGAGATATTTTTTAAAAGAAGTAAAAAATCTTATTTTTTAATATTCATGCACCTAATATTTTTTAATGATTTGGTTATAATTCTAAAGTTAATTATTTATTGTTGATTTATTTTACATTTTAATTTTTAGTAGCAACTGTCAAATGGTGGTAGGGTTGTAAAGCCATCATCTCTTTTTTGTTTGTTTTTTAAATCTGTGTGATACCAAAATAATTGGGAGTTTTCCTTCATAATATGAAAAAGTCATATTATCTCTTTTTGTGAGGGCAATTAAATTATGCTCTAGTATGGTTTAATACTAAGTTCATTTTTATCTTAGTATTTCATTCATGTGTAATTCTCTTTAAATAATTCATACAACATAAAATAATTAAAATATTCAATAATTTTATAAAAATAATACTTGTATAAAGTATAGAAATTTAAAATAACATCACTGTCCAACTACAGAATCCTGAATTTTTAAACTCTTTACCAACATGCTATGTTAGGTAATAGAATCCAAATATAGAAATTAAATTTAGAATTGAAGATTGAAATGGCAATCTGCCTCAGGATAACATTCTGCTTGAAAATAAATTACACATTTCATGGCTATTTGGCCACTGAATCACTTACCCATTCATTCTACAAATATTCCTTGTGAAGCATTGTTTGCAAGGCACACGTGAAATCAATGGGAACAGTGTGCACAAGGTAGAATGCAATGACTCTTGAATTCAAGGAGGTGATTCCTGAAAGGGTTAAGAAAACCTGACAATGTATTAATGAACAAGATAATTTCAGAGAGCGAAACACGCTATAACAAAAGTGAGTAAGATGAAGTGACTACAGAGATGGAAAATACCTCAGATATTATTGTCAGGAAATGTCTCCATTAAAACAAAAATGTTCTCCTTGCTAAATCCTGAAGACAAAAAACAGGTTCATATGGTGCCAGTATAAACCAGGAAAAGGGTAAAGCAAGTTCATGTGAAGATGCACATGCTAAAGGTAGAGAAGACAGTCCCTGAAGGCTGAGGGGACTGAGCAAGGTCAAGATGGATGGAAAGAACCTCAAAGGGAGAAGCAGGGTTCTGCATGGCCACACTATCGAGAAAAAGGGTGTGACTCTTATTACGAGATGAATTAGATATCAAATAGGAGGCCCTGGATAGCTTGAAGAACAGAAGTGACATTATGTGGTTTATATACACATAATGCATAAATGCTGTGTGCATACAGACTGGTCCATTGGAAAAACAGATGACAGGAGGCAGAGAGATCGGTTGTGAAGCTGTTGTAGCATCGTGATTAACTATGGGTACTATTAGGCGTTGTTCTTTAAGCTGAAAGAAAATACTTTTAAGTATTAATTAAGAATAAAAATGTTTAGTAAGATTATACTTGGTCAAAGAAAGCGCCTGGCATTGATACCTCCACTCCGTCATTTTTGTAGGAATCTAATGGGGTGTGGTGGGGTTTTTTTGTTGTTGTTGTTTGTTTGTTTGTTTTGGTCTTTTTTCTTTCTTTCTTTTTTAAATTTTTTTTCCCCCTTTATTGATTTTAGAGAGAGAGGAAAGGAGAGGGAGAGAGAGATAGAAACATTGATGAGAGAGAACATCGATTGGCCGCCTCCTGCATGCCCCCTACTGGGGATTTGGCCTACAACCTGGGCTTGTGTCCTGACTGGGAATCAAACTGTATATCTCTTAGTGTATGGGTCGACGCTCAGCCACTGAGCCACACAGGCCAGACTGTTTTGGGTTTTTTTTAAATGGTTTTGGGGTGATATTCATGAAGAGCAGTGAGTTCTTATAACTGTGCCACAAACAAAAGGACATCCTGTTGGAGAAGGAGATTTCTTCCCTGGGCCCTCTGCTGGGAAACAGAATCAAGTGTCAAACACGCCTTTTTAATCACGTGCTGTAGTACTATAGACGTAGGGCAGTACTGTATCATACCTCTGTGAATGTAAAATACCTTGAACCTGCTTTATGACTCGAAGTAGTGACCGTGCTTTATCAGAGCTATTTTTAATGATGTTATTCCAGGATGTTTTCTTTCCAGAGGATGATGAAGCTAATAAAAAAAATTTTTAAAAATAGTGCCAGGTATCACAACAGTAACAGAACTTTGCTGTTTTCTGGGGATTTGTTTTGTACCTTTTTTTTCTTTCTTTCTTTCTTTTTTTTTTTTTCATATGGAATATCAGACATATTTTTTTTATTAATTTATTTTTGTTACAGATGTTTCTCCTTTTTTTCCCCGTTGACACCCTATTCCCCATCCCCACCACCCCATCCCCAGCTTTGTTGTCCATATCCATCGGTTATGTGTACATGCATGTAAGTTCTGTGGTTTATCTCTTCCCCTCCACCCCCCTCTTCTGAGGGTTGTCAGTCTGTACCCTACTTCCATGTCTCTGGGTCTTCCCTGTTCCTCAGACTGTTATGTTCATTATATTCCACAAATAAGTGAGATCATGTGATTTTTGTCTTTCTCTCCTTGTTTCATTTAGGATAATACTTTCCAGGTCCCTCCATGTTGTCTCAAAGGATAAGAGATCTTTCTTTTTTATAGCTGCATAATACTCCATTGTCTGTATGTAACACTGCTTTTTGATCCATTGGTCTACTGATGGACACTCGGGCTGTTTCCAGACCTTAGCTATTGTAAATAGTGCTGCTATGAACATGGGGGTACATATATTCTTTCTGATTGGTGTTTCAGGCTTCTTAGGGTATATTCCTAGAAGTGGGATCACTAGGTCAAATGGCAATGTAATTTTTAATTTTTTGAGGTAACGCCATAGTGTTTTCCATAGTGGCTGCACCAGTCTGCATTCCCACCAGCAGTGTACTAGAGTCCCCTTTCCTCCACACCCTTGCCAACACTTGTTTGACGTACCTTTCTCTTTTTTTTTTATGGAGTGTGCTGGATGTCTCTAATTTTGTTCAGATGACCGTGGAACCTGGAAAAGCTGTTGCTGCTACTGATGCATAACAGGCTGTGACTGGCCTTTTTATATGTACATATACATATACATAAATATACATATAATTTAAATTTCTGGAAACTTTAGCTATGCTATCAACTTTGGAAAAACTACTCCAGTTGTACCGTGTTGGGTTGGCATTGTACAGAAATTAACAGCCATATTGGTCTAGAAACGTTCAACATCCATTTGTACAGGGGTAACACACTGTATTAAATATGTAAGGTCTTCTTCTACATGGGTTTGAGTACAGAAACTAATAAAATATTCTCTAAATAAAAAAAAATAAAGCCTTGGCCGGTTTGGCTCAGCGGTTGGAGCATCGGCCTGCAGGGTTCAGTTCCCGCTAGGGGCACATACCAAAAAAATAAATAAATAAAAATAAATAAATAAATAAAAATTTTTAAAAAAGAAACTGCTAAGCCTTGAGAATACAAAAATAAACTAGGTATACTCTCTACAGTAGAGAGAAGGCCTCAGACGTTACAAAATCGGTGGGTACACAGAAGTGTGCACCAAGGCCTAACGCGTGCGACACAGGAAGCAGGTCTGGAGCTGGCTGTGTCGGGTGCATTTCCCGACGAGCTCTCGCCTGGGCCAGCTCAGTGCTGAGTCTAGTTAATGAGTAGCATGTCACTAAAAGCCATCGGTCACGGCCCACATATTAGGGGAGGTACTACCGACTAACTGAATGAAGAAGGTAAGGCTTTCCCCAAATATCATTAACTTGTTCAGTTACATAAAACTTTCAGATACTCCTCTGGAGAAAAATCGTCTTTCCCATGAGAGTATACATTCAGAGATGAATTTACCATGAAGCTAATAAAGTTAAAGATTCACAGATCCTCATTGACTAGGTCCCTTAAAAGGGTTTTAGCAACGTATTCACTTTGCTTTTTATAATACTTGTGTAAAATTTGTAAAATTAAGAGTTTGTTTTACTCTGCCCCTGCTCCTCCATCAGACTTAGTCTGGAGTTCATTAACATAAGTGTATACACATGTATTTTTGTTACAAATACACAGTGAAGGAGAGTAGGGAGTACATTTAATTCAATTTTCCTGAGATATATTCAAACAGTTACGGTACTGTCCACACATAATTATTATCAGACCCTTGGTTTGGAAATGGCTTCTAGGAATCAGGATAAATTAGTTCCAGTTATATTTATTCATGAACTTTCTAGTTCATTCAACAATTATTTATTCAGTATCTATCATGGGTCAGAAAATGTGCTAGGAAGTAGGAATATAATAATGAATGAAAGAGATATAATCCCACATTGACATTTCTTACTTTACTTTTTATAACAGTATCTGTACTCACTCTGCTATAAATGTATGAAACTTTCTTCCCATTCTCATTCTAGTGGCATTGCGACAACTTTCCAGGCATCATGGCCTCGCTATAGGCACGGATCAGGTGCTCACTGTTTGAATGTAGTCTATAGGCAGCAATGGAAGTATGTACATATGAAGAATAAAAGATCTTTCAGCCCAGCCGGTGTGGCTCAGTGGATTGAGCATCCTCCCATGGTGGAGAGGTCCTGGTTCCGTTCTCCGTCAGGGCACATGCCCGGGTTGCTGGCTCGATCCCCAGTAGGGGGCGTGCAGGAGGCAGCTGATTGATGTTTCTCTCTAACATTGATGTTTCTATCTCTCTCTTCCTTCCTCTCTTTCTCTCTCTAAAAAAAATCAATGAAAACATTTTAAAAAGATCTTTCAAAAAAATATCTTTACATTACATCTATAGAAAATACTTCAAATTATTTTCATAGAGGTGATCAAGCGTTTTCACACAATATATAGGGTAAAATGTTACAGAGGTGTGAGGGAGTAAATTATAAAGAGTATAATAACATTTTCTCTAGATTTTGTGATATCAGTGGTAATTTCCAGTTTTATTAACTCTGTAGTTTATTGTAATTTTTCCTCATTCTAAATAAATATCAATGTGCATATCAAATATTATTCATAATATGTATCCTTTATTTTACATTGCATAAGCTTCAAGGCCCACAAAACCTGGATCTACTAATGGCTATATTAATGTAGGATTTCATTATTTAAATAGCATTTTACATAAGTTTCTCAACTCTTGCTCTTTCAAATGCATATTGTGCACCTGCATTTTGCATCTGTGTATAAAATTAAGGTTCAGATATTTAAAGACATTTATCCCCCAGGGTCATTTAAGGGAATTGATTCCCTTTCCACTCTAAGTCCAGCACTATCCCACATACAAACATTTCCCCTATTCATACTATGAAAAAAGGCAAAACCAGTTTCCTAAATTTTGCAGAGCTGGGGTATTTATTGTTTCAAACACATTCTTATATAATGATGAAATGATTTTATACCTTATTACCTTAACTTTCCAACATATTTTGGACAGAGTGCATAATGGACTTATTAGACCATGTTTAATGACTTGCCTAATGTCATGGATGTGCTTAATTTTAACTAGAATCTGAGTGTACTTAAAGATCAAAAACTCATCTAGAATTCTTTCACAAGCTAATCATAAGCTCCTTGAGAAGCAAAAGAACAATGTACCCAAAGAATTTTCAAGCATTTGCCAGTATGCAATTAGAATTTACCAACAAAACTGCAGTGAGTTATTTTTATAATAATTTGACACTGTATCTTTGTATTTCTAAAGTAAGATTTTAATGTTTTAATCACAGAGGGTGGGAGTGAGGATTAAGCTAGTGAACTGGAAAATCAGAAAACTCATTGTACATTCAACAATATTTCCTAGACAAGATTTTATGAGCAACTTGTTCTCGTAAAATCCAAAGTAAAATGACAACATACATGAGAAAAATATTAAACATTCAATAGCTCAAAAGGTTGAAAGACAGCAGTGTTAGTGTAGTGACTGATACAATAAGGTAAATTTAAAATAGGTTATTTTAAATATTGAGACTATATGTTTTTAAAATACGAAAACTGTAACATAAAATGTCTTAACTACACAAACACTAAGGAAATGCTATTCAATGATATGCAAATGCTAGAGGAAAAAATGATATTTAAGAATGTACACCTGGAGGTGCACGGTTAAAAAACATATTGTTAATAATTATCACTCAGTTCTTATACTAAAACACACTTAAGTAAATTTGTACCTTGTTTCTCTCTTACTAAATTCACTTGTATCAAACACCAGTGCACTCACCATGCAGCTTAAGACAAAGGAAATTGACCAATTTTAATCCTCCCCCCAACTCCCTACGAAGGGAGGAACCACTGTCCTGGATTTTCTCAGAAACTTATTTGCTAATGTTTTCACTTTCAATTTAACAGCAAAGTTTTTATTGAACAGAAATCAAACTCAGATGTATAAATATATAAAACAAGTCGGATACGGACGGCTTCAGATGCCCGTCAGCCAATTCTCCGCTCTGCCCCCTAACGGTGAGGCAAGGCACCGCGTGACTACGAAGGTATTTCCGGAATCAAAAGAACAGTAACTCGTCTTATTTGCATACCCACAGTGCCCTGCATCAAATCCAAGTTTTCAAAGAAAAAACTTAAAATTTATTCATTTATATTTCTAAAGATTAGGTTTCCATGTAAGGAATAACCTGGATATTTTTACTAGGCACTAAATCTTGTCACTAAGCAGCCACCATCAGTGTAATAAACGTCACTTTTATTCGACATTTGCCTGACAAAGGGGGCTCACCATCTTCTCTCTCTCTCCCATTTTTTTTTGGGAGGCAACCAAATTTTTGGTGGCCTTGTTTCGGCAAGGCTGATATATTAAGTTCGGAAAAGCAGAGCTAAGTGTGTTTAGTTGTCAGTTATTCTGGTGATTCACTGTTATTCAATAATCACCCTAAATGTTACATATTTTCACTAATTTTTTTCGGAAAACCTATTACCTGTAAAAGTCCGTGTGGGAAAATGGTGTGTGCCAGCAGCAGGTTCCTTGACAAGGTCTACACTTAGTATAAAACTCAGCACTAGGCTACCTGTGTTCGAGATACTTGCGGGGTTGTGTACCTAAATCTCAAAGTAGTGAAGACCAACTTCGGTTGTCTGTGCTCAGGCTGGTTGCAGTTTGTGTAAGTAAATCTGCAACTGGTAAAAATTGACTTCGCGTATCGGTGCAAGCAACGTGCAGTTTCTGGAAGTAGATCTACAACTGGTATGGTCAAGACTGGCTCTGTGTATCCGTGTTGAAGCTGGTTGCAGTTTATCCAAGTAAATCTGCAGCTGCTGAGGATTGGCTTTTCTAGTAGCCCTGGTTAAAAGCAGGCTGCAGCTCGCTTCTTGAAGTAGATCTGCAATTAGTGAAAACTATCATCGGATAGCCATGTGCGAAATTGTTCTAAGAAATATACAGTTAAGAATACTTTACTCCCTTGGCTTCGTTTTATTTAAGATTTCTTTATTGTTGAAAGTATTACGCATGCCCCCCCCCCCTTTTTTTTTCACAGAGACTCCATCCTTCCTACCCTCTCCTACTTTCCCCAACCTAATGTCTGTGTCAATTGGTTGTGCACATATACATATAAATTCTTCGGTTTGCCCCCCCTCCTACTCCCATTCTCCCTTGGTTTTGTAGCTTTGAAGATTCCCACGTGTTGCTACCAATACTTTGTAGTAGTTTCGATTTCAAGTAGAAACATGGACTCTTAAAGTTTTAGGAAGCCAATTAATTTTTTTTTCAATTTTTATTTATTTTTGTTACAGATGTTTCTCCTTTTTCCCTCCTAGACACTCCCCCCCTCCCCCCCCCCCCAGTGTTATCCATGTCCATTGGCTACACATACATGCATAAAAGTTCTTTGGTCAATTAAGCAAAAAGGGAGGATAAAAAGAAAAAGAAAAGAAATTGACCAAAGAATTAATGTAAAGAAACAAAAATTGGGTTCACCTACCGCCGTCTGAAAACAAAACTGAGAACCAATTCAATAAAAGAACGGTTAAGTAAAATTTGTAAAACCTTGAAAGAACCACCTCAATATCTTCTGCTCAAAAATGTTCTTCCTTACGACCCAATTTAAAAATTCTTTCCACCCTTTTTCTACGTTGTGTATTCTTGATACCGCTGCTGTGTAGTAGTTCTGTCCTGCTGCTCAGCACTGTGTCTCAGGATGAATCCCATTTCAGCTGGCATCTGGCAGCATTTGGTCGATGAGAGGACGGTGTGAGGAGTTGGGGGTATGAAGAAGGGAAGAGCACACAGATTTCTTTCCTCCCTCTTTACCTTTGGTTGCATATCAGCAGTAGCTGTGTAAGTTATGTGCTTGTTGAGTCCTCTATACCAAAATACTATGGCCAAAGAACTTAGATGCATATATACATAACCCATCGACACAGACAATAGTGAAGGCCTGGAGGGATGGAGGGGGTCAATGGGGGACATCTGCAATACTTTCAACAATATAATATATACGGATACATTTTTTAAAATATCATATATTGGATGGCTTAAACTGTTACGGGAAAGACTTGGACAGAACACCGGAGGAAGCGAAAGTTTCCTTTATTTACACATGAGGACCAGAGGAGGCAGTCTCCAAATTCTGGGCCCGGAGCTGCAGGGAGCGCCTAGCTTTATAGCGGGCTGGGCGGACATTTTTTAGATGCAAGAGCCATAAGCAATTTACAGAAGCAGGAAGCAAAAGGTCTGGTTATCTCTAGAAGACAAAAGGGTCTAGGTATCTAGGCAAAGGGTCTAGTTATCTCCTGGGAACTTGCTTTTTCTAAAATGGCAGTTTACTTCTTCTATCATTCCCCTCCTTTTGATGCTATTCGCTGCTATTGCTGCCTATTGCATCATGATACAGATCAGACTTTTGTAGGAGGTGATATCTGTAATGATATTGTTTGAGGGCCAACATATTGGCCGTGGCCCACCTGGTTACAGTGGACTCTAAAGTTTGGACTATGGTCCGTATGATTGACATCTTTGACTTTGGTATCCAATGGTCCCTCCCAACTTCCCCGTCATGTATAATTTATTGTCCCAGAAACATGTGGGGAACCCAGTCTGACAGCGTAGGCATTCCACGGGCATAGCAGTGGCATATGTGAAGGATGATGCTGGGAATCTATAGCTTGCTACTTACTCCTCCTGCAAGTGGTATCCTTTCTGCAGGCTTGCTACACTGACATACAGGGGCTTGAATTGGGGCAGGTTCTGCTAAGCAAAGGATACTAAGTATCCAAAAGTACAGACAAGCCCAACATATGTTCCCCGAAGAGCCAGTCGCTCCCAGGTGTTCCATTCTGTTGGGCTACAGTCATCAGTCCAATTCCTAAGATTATAGCAAAACTTCCCACTGCAGTCAGGTACCATCCTGGGCAATTGTCCATTCCTCTGAGCCTCCGTCAATGCCTGGTTTCCTTTTCAGCTTCAGGGTCGGCAACTGTGGTGGCTGGTCCTCTGGGTCCCCCTCTGTCCTCCTGGAGTCCACTGGGTCCATTGCTCTCTTGGCTCGGCTATGATAGATCCAGGGGGGGATTCCTGCAACCTTCAGTGTGGTAGGGGTTGTTAGTATGGCAAGGTGGGGCCTGGTCCATGTGGGCTGGAGGGGTTCCTTTATCCAGTCTTTAATCCATACATAGTCCCCTGGTTTATGTGAGTGGACTGGACCCCTCGTGGTAAGGGTCCTTGGCCTAATCTGGCCTGATGTATCTGGCTAGGTGTTTCCCTAGCTTCTGGAGGTACTTAGTCTGCCCTGCCTCCCCTATAATCCGAAGCTCTCCTCTAGGTAGGGGTAGTACGGCTGGCGGCCTCCCATAAACTAACTCAAATGGTGTATACCTTGTGGCGTTAGGGAGGTTTCGTACCCTGAATAATGCTAAGGGTAACAGGTCTGGCCAGGGCAGGTCGGTCTCCTGATGGAACTTTGCAAGAGTTTCTTTTAGAGTCCGGTTCATGCGATCTACCTTTCCTGAGCTCTGAGGGCGATAGGCAGTGTGTAGCTTCCAAGTAATTTTTATTTGTGCTGCTAGTTCCTGGAGCACTTTAGCAACAAACGCTGGACCGTTGTTGCTGCCAATGGTCATAGGCAACCCAAAGGGGGGTAATTCCCCTGAGGAGGGTCTTGACCACCTCTCTGCTTTTTTCTGTCCTGGTAGGGAATGCTTCTACCCATCCAGAGAAAGTACAGTCTAATACGAGTAATATCTGTATCCCCAGCTTGGCCTGATCTCAGTAAAATCAATCTGCAAGTCCTTAAAAGGCTGTTGCCCCCTGTGTTGTATTCCGGGAAGCCTTTTCAGGTGACCTGCTGCATTGTTCCTGGCACAGGCCAGGCATTGAGCCGCAGCTGCTGTACATAATCTAGACATGTTGGGGAAATAGTAATACCTCCTGAGTAAGGCCTCTAGCGATGTTGTCCCTAGGTGTGTGAGGGCCTGGCATTGCCTGACGAGATTGCTGGCCTGGCCTGGGGGTATGTAGAGCCGTTCGTCCGGCAGTTTCCATGTGCCGGTGGGCGTTCGGAGGCAGTTCTCTTGTGTGGCCCATTTCTGTTCCTCCGGGGAGTAGTCTGGCTGATTGAGGTTCCGTTCTAATAGGGTACCTTCCATGGCTGGGGTATTTGAGCCCCCTTTTCTATAGCTGCTGCTTTTGCTGCCTGATCTGCCCTTCTGTTCCCTGGGCTACTTCTGTCTCTTCCTTCTGGTGCCCCTGCAATGCATTACTGCTGCTCCCCGAGGGGCCCAGACTGCTTCTAGCAGCCCAAGTATTTCTGCCTTGTTTTTAATTTCCCCTTGGCTGTTAAGAGTCCTCTCTCTCGGTAGATTGCCCCATGGATATGTATGGTGGCGAAGGCATACCGAGAGTGTGTAAATATTGACCCTTTTTCCTTCTGCTATTTCAAGCACCCTGATTAATGCGCAGAGTTCTGCCCTTTGGGCAGACCAGCCGGCCAGCAGGGGCTTTGCTTCAGTTATTTTCTCATTGTCCACAACAGCGTATCCTGCCATTCGCTTCCCCTCAGTCATGTACCTGCCCCCATCGGTGTTGAGCATTAAGTCTGGCTTGTCCAGGGGCTGGTCCCGCAGGCCCGGTCGGCTGGCGTGCGCCTCTGCAGCTGTCTCGAGGCAGTTGTGGTCTGGTTCTCCCAGCTCACAGGGAGGAACGTAGCCGGGTTTATTCGCCGGACAGTGCTGACTTTCACTCGGGGATTCTCATGGAGCAGTCCCTGGTACTGTGTCAGTCTCGGGTTGGAGAGCCATTTGTGTCCCTGTCCAGCCAGAGGCCAGATACTGCGTGGGGAACAAATATGCTGATCTCTTGCCCAAGCGTTAGTTTGTCTGCCTCCTGGAAGAGACTGACAGCTGCAGCTATGGCCCTCGGGCAGGGCGGCCAGCCTGCTGCCACACTGTCCAGTTGCTTAGGTAGACAGACAGGTGCACAACACAGACAGGTACACAACCAGCCTTTGCCATGTTCCCATTGTTTGCATAAGGACCCCTAATGCTATTGTCTCCTTTTCGTGCGTGTAGAGGTTGAAAGGCCGACTGGGGTCTGGCAGCCCTAGGGCCGGCGTGCACCCAAGATGATCTTTTATAGCCTGGAAGCTTCTCCTGTTCAGCTTCCCATTAGAGGGGGGCTGTGTCTGGACCTTTTAGCACTTGGTAAAGTGGTTTGGCCAATGCTGTGTACTCCGGTATCCAGATTTGGCAGAATCCGGCTGCCCCTAGGAACTCTCGAAGTTCCCTCTGTGTGACTGGGGTTGGTAGGGCCATCATGACCTACTTCCTTTCCTGGCCCAGGACGCGTTTCCCTTGGGAAATGAGGAATCCCAGATATTGTACCTGGGCCTGGCATGTCTGTGCTTTCTCCCATGCGGCCCGGTACCTGCCTCTGTTGGCAGTTCACGGAGCTGCAGGTGCCCTCCCAGCACCGGTCCAATGTGGGGCGGCTAGTAGGAGGTCATCTACATATTGCAGCAGCACTAGGTTCGTTTCTGTATCAGTAAACAGTTCTAAATCTCTGGCCAGGTCCTCTCCAAAAAGAGTGGGTACATTTTTAAGTCCTTGTGGCAATTTGGTCCAGGTCAGTTGGGTCTTTGCCGCAGTGTGGGGTCTTCCCATTCGAAAGCAAAGAGTGTTGGGCTCACCTTCGCAAGTTGGAGGCAGAAAAAGGCATCCTTCACGTCCAAACAGGTGAACCAGGCTACCTCTGGCAGGAGCTGGCTGAGGAGCGTGTATGGGTTGGGTACCATGGGGTGCAGTGCAATTGTTGCCCCGTTCACTGCTCGCAGATCCTGTACTGGCCTCTACCCACTCCCATCGGCTGCTTCGCTGGCAGCAAGGGCGTGTTCCAGGGGGACTTCCCGCAGAGGCTCTGGATGACCTCTGTGATGCCTCGCCTGGCCTTCCTGGGGGTGGGGCACTGGCAGATCTGTTTTGGTCCGGCTCCCAGCTTCAATTCTATAATTATAGGTGGATGGTTCCCTGCCAATCTTGGCAGGTTGTCTTCTGCCCAGACCTTTGGGTGTCTCTTTCGAAGGTCAATCCCCCTTCCCTCTGTGGGCTCCCGTTGGCCTTCCTCCGCTTCCTTATATAGTCGACTTTCTTCTCCCCGAGGAACTAAGACTGCTATGAGGTGTGGGGCGCCAACTTGTAAGTGAGCCTCTCCCGATGGGCAAAAGGAGCTCCTAGTATAGAAAGCAGGTCGGGTCCCAGGAGCAGAACCAGACACTCCGGCATGTACGGGGATTCATGACTTACCTGGTGGCCCCCGAGTTCTACGGTTCGGGCTTGACAACACTGTCTGGGGCCCCCTAGGCTGTCAGTGGAACCAAGGACAGAGATCTCCCGCCCTGAGGGAGGTGCAACAGCAGTTGTTACTACTAAATGTTCTGCCCCAGTATCTACCAAAAAAGGGAAGGTTTGGCCTCCAACTGTCATTTGGACCATGGGCTCATGGGGGCCAAGGTGTAGTGAGCCCAGTTTCCCCGAGTCCGAGTCTAGGCCTGCCAGACTGAGGATGGTAGGCGCCTGGGTCTCAGGTCCCAATTGCCTATCGGCCTGCCTTCTTCTTTCGGTTGGGACACTCTCTTTTCCAATGTCCCCTTTCTTGGCAGGGTGCACATTGGTCTGGTTCCACACTCCAGTGTGTAGGCTTGTTCTTTCCTTCTGGCCTCTGGCCTTTCCTGGGTGGCAGGGGCTTTCCCAGTGAGGCCACCAGGAGGGCTGCCTTTCTCTCCATTCTTTTCGAGCCTCCCACTCGGCCGCCTCCTCTCTGCTATTGTACACCTGTCGGCAGTCTCTGTTAGTTGGCTCGTGTTCATTCCGGCAAAGCCCTCGAGTTTCTGAAGCTTCTTCCTGATGTCCGAGGCTGACTGGGAGATGAACGCCGTGTTGACCTTTCTCTGGTTGTCTGGCCCTTCAGGATCTAAGGGGGTGGTCCCCGTCAGGTTGGGCCTCGGGTGCTGCTGCTCTTGCCCATTGGGCTGGGTCTAAAGTGCACACGGGCGCCGTGGTCTCCAGATATCAGTGAGCTTCCTGGAGAATGTGCCTTCGCTCCTCGGTGTTGAACAGCATGAGGAGTAGCTGTCGGCAGTTGTACCAGGTGGGACGATGCATCTGCATGATGGACTCCACAGGGTCAGTCAGGGCCTGGGGTTTCTCCAAGTAGGACGGAGCATGGTGCTTCCAGTTTAAGAGGTCAGTGGTGGTGAATGGTTGGTAATAAATGATGGTCCATCCTGGTTGCTCGGTACCATCTGGTCCAATTTGTGGCGGGGCCTGGGTCTCCCTGAGAGGCATCTGGAGTGCTGCTGTTGCCAACACCTTGTCGAGACCGAGGAGGCCGGGGGCACTTCTGGGGCCAGTGCTGGTGAGACAGATGGTGGAGTGTCGATTTCGGGGGCCCGGGGGACTGTCTCAGGCACATGGGGGAGGGTAAGTGGATGGGCAGTTCTTCCTCTGGGTCACCTTTAAGAATGGGGGATCGTGTGCATCCTTAGATTGAGCCATGAGGTCATGGGCAGGGACACGTTTGACAAGGTGAGGTCTTTTTCTTTGTTCCAGTTACCCCTGCCAATTTTGGCTTCTGCCCAGCACAGCATTAGAGCCACTTTGGCATGTCCTGAGCTAGTTCCTGCCGTCTATCTATGTAGATGTAATGGTCTGGGTGTCCTGGCCTCCCTGTTACTATCAGATGTACTGCCTGTATGATTCCTAGGTTGAGGGTTCACTCAGGGGGCCAACCTACCCCCAAACTGGGCCATTCAGCTGAACAGAAGGTTTCCAATTTGCTCAAGGTCATGCTCAGATCCTGGCTGCGGAACCGATCAAAATTCTGCAACATGCAGTCAGTACTGTTGATGAGCCTCCTCCCATAATGGTGCAGACAGACAAGGGGTGGAGATTTTCGGTTCACCCGCCTGGCTGCTCCCCTCACAGGGATTTAGGTACCTCTTAGCTTTGGCAGGTCAGTACAAACCCCTGACTCGAATCAGGTTCGCAGGGAGAAACTGTGTCCCCCAGTACCTAATACTGCCCTTAGCCGTATGAGGTCACCACGGTGCCGCAGGTTTGGAGCTCACTCAGACTCCATAGGTATCCACCAGTAGAGCCGCATAGACATTCGCACTCATTCATGCACTGACATTCAAATGAGTTTAAGCATTCCCCCCATTAGGGCTTGCCCTACCTGGTGGCCGGTTGGCCTGAGAGGTGATCAATCTCTCCTTCCACCTCAAGGGTGGGCCTGTACTTGGGCTCCTGGTCCCTGGGGCACTTACCAGTCCTGAAGCTGTGCAGTCCCTGAAGCTGGTCCGATTTGCTTCCCCTGGCAGCCCAGGTGGGGTGTGAACCTCGCCGACAGCTGGCTGCAGAGCCTGGGGCGGGCAGGGACCCGAAATGGCTGGGGCACACGCTTCCCTCCATCACGGGGCTCCACAGAGCACCCGCGGAGCCACCTCACTGGTGGCAATCACCTGCTCGTAGGAGTTGTTTTCTGGTCAGGGAACCAAAATGTTACGGAAAAGACTCAGACAGAACCCCAGAGGGAGTGAAAAGGTTCCTTTATTTACACCTGTGGACCAGAGGAGGCAGTCTCTAAATTCTGGTCCCCAAGCTCAGGGTGCGCCTAGCTTTACAGCAGGCTGGGCGGACATTCTTTAGATGCAAGAGTCGTAAGCAATTTGCAGAAGCAGGAAGCAAAAGGTCTGGTTATCTCTAGGAGGCCAAAGGGTCTAGTTATCTCCTGGGAACTTGCTTTTTCTAAAATGGCAGTTTACCTCTATCAAAACCATAAGTAGTTGTTTTTCACAGTTCTGAAGCGTGGGCAGATCAAGGCGCAGGCAGATTCAGGGTCTAGTGAGAGCCTGCTTCCTGGTTAATGCATGGCTACATGCTCCCCATGTTCTCACATGGCCAAAGGGCGAGGGAGCTCTCTGGGGTCTCTTTTGTAAAGGCACTAACCCCATTCATGAGGGCTCCATTCTTATGACCTAATAATCTTCCAAATGCCCCTACCTCCAAGTACTACCTACCACAGGGGATTAGGCTTCAACATATGAACTGGGAGTTTGGGGGGACAGGGGGACATTCAGTCTATAGCATAGTTCCTGTTAGATCTATCATGAGTCCAGATTTTGCAAACCACTGTGACCTCTGGGCTCACTTCACACTATCTCTTCCATTTGTCACTCCACCCTAGTGTAAGGCCGGGGAGCTCCGGGAGTCAAGTGCCTGGGAAGTCACATGACCCGGAAATGGATGGCCAGAGAAGGAATCAAAACCTAACTCGGCTGGCTCCGCCTTACCCAGATGTGGCTGAGGCGACACTCCTGGTCATGTCCCACCATCCTTCCCAGCCAATCAACATGCGCCTCGTTCGAATCTCCCCAGCAGCTAGCCAGTCACCTGATGCCACACCTAATCACCCCACCCAGGTCCCTAACGTCCCTATAAATCTTCCCCGGGTGAAAGTAGCAGGATGACTTCCCTGGCCCCTGCCACGTGGACCAGTGAACCTCGCTGGGGATGCTTCAATAAAACTTTTGCCCGCCTTTGTGGCTCCGTTTCTCTTTCTTCCTCGGTGAGATACCTTACACCTAGGAGTGGAAGAAGCAGCCTATTGTTATCAGTCCAATAACCTAGTTATTACTTAACAAGAAAGGAGTGAAGGGAATACAAGCTAATTTAATACTTCAGGTCTGTTCCCTGCTGGTTAGTGGGGGAAGGGTCTGGACAAAGGCAGTCTAGAGCATGCCCAGTGAGATGAGTGATGTGAGAGGTGCCTACCTGTCTTCGGAGGGGCCTACCTGTCTGTCACACCTGGGGGCAAGTCAGTGGCCAGGACAGGTGTGACCACTGCAAAGCCTCGAAACCTGAATAATTAATCTCCGAGACAAAGGAAAGCTCTCCCTTGCTTCCACTTGCTCTCTCTCTTGCTGCTGGAGCCAGACTTTCTGTTTGTGAGGCTCCCATGCCCTGCACCCTCCTACATGACCCACGACCCTGCGGGACTCCATACAATAGACAGATGGACTAAATCTGGACCAATCCTAATCTGGATGCAGCTGCACCATGGAATGGACACTCTGGATCTTGGCTTTATATATGGCCTTGCTAAACCCAAAGCTGCCCCTCTTCCAGGACTGAACTGGGGGACATGGCATTTTTTCAACCCCAGAAGTGTAATTCCACGCCAATAAAAACCATCCACTCACCCTTGGGGGCTCCTGAATATGCTTTTTCCGGCTGTGCCCCAGGAGCTTCCTGCCCACGAGGAGGGATCTGGCTCATTTGTCCCTCTGGTGACACTATTACTAGACTAGATTGCTTCACAGACATTGATTCAATGTCTCAACTTACCACATCAATAACCGGTGTGTTAAATTTTCTCTCTTCAAATGCTCAGAGGTTTCTTTCCTGACTCAACTTTAACTAATGAATAAGTACTTATCTAAAACTGTCTTACTAATATCCTTTTACAATTTATTGTTATGGAAGCACTATAATTATTTCATGTGAGCACTACCATTAGAACCAGGCTTTTGAGAGTAAATTCCACTACCAGTAATCAAAGAGGTTTTTGGAAGTTTCTGCTTCTTCCTAATTCAAGATCCTTCACCAGTGTGGGCTAGATCTTGTTTCAGCCATGGTACTTCCAACACTCCTGAGAAAGTGCAGTCACCACCTATGAGAAAAGATTGTCCAATAAGTAGGACTCTTTTTCTTACAGAAATATCTCAGCACTTTATGTTTTAATTATATCCTTTAGAGTTAATATAACTCAGAAGAATTTTAGATTATCTGTCTTTTTTAAAAAGCAAATTGGATGGCAAGAATGGTATTTTCATTTTTTAACACATAACTGACTCATTAATCAAGTTTAGCATATAACATGTACTTATACTCATAAAGTTTGTTTTCTAATTGGTTTTTAGAGAGAGACATGTGGATTTGTTGTTCTACTTATTTATGTATTCATTGGTTGATTCTTGCATGTGCCCTGACCAGGGATCAAACCTGCAACCTTGTCGCATGGGGATGATGCTTCTAACCAACTGAGCTATCTGACCAGAGCTATGCTCATGAAGTTTTTTTCCTTCTGTATTTTGAATTTTTGCTTGGCCTCTCAAATTTGTGCTAACATTCTTTCCCTCTCTTTTATTTTACATCATATTTTGAGATAGTTTCCTTTCACAATGTATTTGGTTTGTCTTTGGAAAGCTGTCCAAAATCAGCTTACACGTCAAAATAAAATATAACTAGTTTTGCATTAATTTGGCATGTTTGGTTATAATGGTAGAGGTAAATGGGAATAAACAAATTATCTTAATTGGACCATCCAGTCTGTTTTGCTTTGTTTGTTTTTTATTCTGCTAGTACTTCAATTTATTTTTCAGTTCTCATATAACAGAATGTGCGTATACTTTTTTTTCCTCAAATTGAAATTTATATTTAAAGTAAAATTATCAATAATCATAGGGATAATGTAGTTGGCATTTTAAATTTTATTTACTTTAAATTAGCAAATTGACTTTATATCTGTTTACAATATTTTCTCTCAAAAAATCATAAAATTATTTTAAAAATCAAATTAGGAATAATTGAGATAATGACACTTCAAATTTTCACTTTTTCTGTTATCTATTTCTAATAAACTAAAATTGTACAAATTAAGTTCAGGTATTCTAATGTTTAAAGAAAAATAGCATCCATGTGGCTATTTATTTTGAGTCACGAATCACATTACGGCAGTGGTTCTCAACCTTCCAAATGCCGTGACCCTTTAATACAGTTCCTCGTGTTGTGGTGACCCCCAAACATAAAATTATTTTTGTTGCTACTTCATAACTGTAATTTCGCTACTATTATGTCTTAGGCGACCCCTGTGAAATGGTCGTTCGACCCACAGGTTGAGAACCACTGCACTAAGGCAATTTACAGATAAAATATTCTAATTTTTTCCAACTAGTTTAATAAATAACAACAATAATGGAGTTAATAGTGCTATATATATATTCATTGGACACCTAAAATGTTTATCAACGCACACCAGAAAGTAAGTAATTAATGCAATTTGTTAATAATGATTTTACTTGCATGCGACAATAAACCAAAGTTAACCTTAATTTAATATTGTGTATATTTACTCTGAAACTTGCCTTAAAGTGGGTTTCTTGTACGACATGAAGGCATTCCACTGTCACACCTTAAAGACATGATGTTACAT
This sequence comes from Molossus molossus, assembly GCF_014108415.1. Lineage (NCBI taxonomy): Eukaryota > Metazoa > Chordata > Mammalia > Chiroptera > Molossidae > Molossus > Molossus molossus. Next base: position 40,406,979 of record NW_023425403.1, on the reverse strand, counting down.
CTGTTTTATTTTATACATGTGTCATTTAGCTTTGTTTGAAAAAAATTATAGTTCATTGTTTAAGTAGCCAATTGATGTTTGAAGCATCCCTAAACAATGGTGCCACAAATCAAGCTTAAGCAGTCTTGGCTCAGACTACGACTCTCCTCCAACGCAGTCCAATTGATGAACACCACCTGTGGTACTCCTAATTCACAGCAGCAGGCAATAATTTCCCTTGGATACCCATTGCCAGTAATTATTCCCAAGACAGACTATTAGCTATGGCTGTGAACATCTCAGCTGTAAATTTGAAAAAATTAATTCTAATATTTCCTTTGAGATTCATTTGTACCATGGTGACAACGTAAATTAATGGAATTCTCTTTAAAAGAAAAAAAAAAGGCATAGGCTAATTTTTGGAAAGGTTATAAAAGTATTTTAAATAAAAAATTTACAGATTTTTCAGCGTTCTTAGGTGATCATTTTAAAGTATAGAAACAGTTGTAAATCCTGTAGGTAAGGCAACATGAAGCACTTGGTATTTAACTTTTTTTTCCCCCTCATACTGAAAGCATTTCCAAAAATTTGGCTTTGAGTACATAACAATTGTGGTTTAGCAAAAACATCACTACAGACGAAGAAGAGAGAAAACAGAAGGAAGAAGAGAGAGAAAAAAAGCATTAAACACATTTTACACAAATGGTTTATTTCAAGATACTTCAGTGAATTTGCTATTTACAGCAGTAGATACAGAGTTGAGAACTGAAATGGGTGGTGAAACTCCAGGGACAAGCAATAGCCAGAAGCATCACCACGCCCAGCTCACAGGGAAGAGACTGCTTCCATCAGACCTCACAGTAAGCATTTAAGTTACGGAAATGTGGCCATGAAAATGTGGCCACCAAAATGTCACTGTGGTCATAGAAAATGTAACCACTGACAAAACAGTGACCCACTGCAGAATATATACCAACACTACTCTCCCCCTACCCTTTGGCCAAAACTAGAACCAGTGGGCATGGGATCTGAAGGTTAGCCTCCCAGGGCAAAGAGAAATCAAGAGGTGAATAACGGTTCTGCACAGCACACTCGGTAAGTTCATCACAGCAGCAAACTCAAGTTCAACACATGTCTATATCTAAATACTAACATTTAAGTTGAGGAAAGCTTGTACACATATTGAAACTATTTTAGTCACAACTATTTCTCAAGATTAAATAATTGCATAGAAAATTTTAAGAAATATACAATACATAGTTCAAACCATTTGAGAATTTTTTGTTTATTTTAATTTTAATAACAGTTGTCTAACGGAAGAATAAAATGAACAGACTCATTGCTATTTCACAAGCTATCTTAGATTCTATTACTATAGAATGAATAGAGAATGGTATATATCCCTAAATTACTGTAAGAACTCTATGTGGTTATTAAGAGAAAGATTTAGTAAAAAAAAAAAAATATGATAAACCCGGTTGATGTGACTCAGTGGCTTGAGCATTGTCCCACAGACTGAGAGGTGACAGTTTGATTTCTGGTCAGGGCACATGCCTGGGTTGTGGGCTCGATCCCTAGCAGGATGTGTGCAGGAGGCAGCTGATGATGTTTCTCTCTCTAAAAAAATCAATAAAAACATATATTTTTAAAAATGTGATAAAACCTAAATTATCTAATATTTTAAAAGTACTATTGGAAATTTACTTTAGGTGATATGTTAGATCAAATGCACTGGAGAGCCTCTTACTGAAAAATGATTGGATGCTGCTGAAACATAATTAAAAACTTTATAAATTGGATTCCTCTGTATCTGAGGAGACTGAGCAGTAAGCACATGAAGATGATGTGGTTGCCTTGAAGGATGTGGGATGTAGAAAGTGGATGGTTAGCTCTGGCCAGTTTGGCTCAGCGGTTAGAGCGTCAGCCTGCGGTCCAGAGAGACCCTGGTTTCAGTTCCTGCTGAGGCACATACCTCGGTTGCATTTTGTCCCCGGCCCTGGTTGGGTCATACGGGAAGCAAGCACTCGATGTGTCCCTTTTACGTCAATGTTTCTCTCTCTCTCTCTCTCTTCTCTCTTTCTATCATCTATCTGAACAAAAAATGGAAAAATGTCCTTGGGTGAGGATGAAAAAAAAAAGAAACTGGATGATTGAAGGGGAGCAAGTAAACACACACACTTTATATATCCACCCAGGTCGTGTCCTACACTTTCCTCTTATTCTGGGTCAACCAATCATTTCTCTTTAGGGAAAAACTACTCTTTTTCCTTAACAAAAACACACCCTATGTACTTTGTATGCAGGTTTGATCTTCTCTGCCATTAATATTCCTATTCGTATATATTGACTATAACTTTTATTCACAGTAACTTCTCTTTCACAGAAAACACCAAGAGATGCATCATTGTGAACTGTCATACACCAGCATTACAAAGCAGGCTGGAAGAGCTTAGGAATACATATTTCACAAGGTTTTATAGATATATGTGTTCCTTATATTACAAATACTATTAGAGCAAAAATGAACGAGGACATTAACAAATGCAAAAATATGTACTCTATAAATGAGATACAAAGTGTATCATTTTTAATATTACAAAGTTTGCAAATAGATGATACTTACATGCAATTATATATTTATTTTAACAAATGAATTTATAATTTTATGAAAGACTATTCAAAGCAACCACTTTAAATTCTTTTGAATTTAGCATGTATTTAAATTCAGTTAATGCACACCCCAAACTTCTCAACTACTGATCAGAGGACTGTATAAAGACAGACTCAAAATCTTTGAACAGTACTGTGGATGAGAAGGGGCCACATGCTAACCTGACAAGCTCAGGGAGGGCCTGCGTCACAGACCTGCAAACTCAAAGACCTAAAGTCACCACAAGGGATGGTCTGCAATGTAAACTTTGTAACTAAAAGAAGTTATGGCAGGTAGTCATAACCCAGGCTGGCATCTTCCCTGACAAAGGTCAATTTTCACCTACTTGCATCTATAATAATATACCTTTGGCATGTGGGGTAATTTCCTTTTTTCCAGACCCCTCGGCACAACCTATGCACCAAGGTAGAGACCACAAATCCCCTCATTGTTATTATTATCATGTTAATTTTTGACTGTTAACTATCCTGCACCCGCTTATGTAAAAGAAGGATGTGCCTATCATTTTAGTTTTATCCAATCCCAGAGATTCGCCTCCCTCCTTTGCTTTCTCCCACCTCCCTAATCTATCACCAAGAGATTTCATGTTACTTACTTTTCTCTTTTCACTGTAATGTATACATTAAGGTGCAAAACTATTATTCTCCTAGTGTTACCTCAATACGCTGAGGTTTTGCTTCCTGCATTTGTTGATGGTTTGGTTTAAATAAACTCACAAACTTCTTCACAAGTTTGAATGTTTCTTACATTGACAATACTGTAAATTCATATGCTAATTCTATAAATAAGTTTGTGCACATGACCCAAATAAAAAAAATGTAAAGCATTGCTCATTTGTTTTTACAATGAAATAAATGTAGCCATTAACAGATGTTGTAAAAAGTAATAATATAAATGTCAAAAACAAAATGGTTGCTTAAATAATAAATTTAGCAGAATTTTTTTCTTCTAAGTGCCTATGATAGGCCTGAATGAAGTACAAGGCATCCCTTCCAGCTTCAGAGAGAAAAGTGTATAAATACTTTCCAGAAAACAGAAAAGCCAGTACAAATATTATCAGAGCAGTAAGGGAATCAGTCTAAATTTTCTAACTTAAAATTTTACTTTTCAGCCCGGCCAGTGTGGCTTTCAGCATGGCCGGTGTGAATCCGTGGTTGAGCATCGACCCATGCACCAAGAGGTCGCCAGTTCGATTCCCAGTCAGGGCACATGCCCAGGTTGTGGGCCCGATCCCCAGTGGGGGGCATGCAGGGGGCAGCCAATTGATGTTACCTTTCATCAATGTTTCTCTCTCCCTCTCCCTTTCTCTCTCTAAAATCAATAAAGAAAAAAAAATTTTTTTAATTTACTTTTTAGAGAAGTCTTGTTAGAAATAAATTTTGCTAGATTTTTTTTTAAATTTATAATAATATCTCCTTTTATTTTGCTGCTGTAAGGGCAAAAGGCATTTTTCTCCTTTGAACCCTCCTGAGATTCCTTTACTAGCAGTTAGAACAGTCTGCATATCAAGGCTGAGTATTGGAATTCCTTTACTTAGTGCTACCAGTGGGGGAGGGGTGGTGAAAAAACTCTGAAGTCCTCTAAACATATAATATGGAGGAGAAAAATGAAGAAAACAATTTTAACAAATGGATTGAAACTTGTATCTACTTTTGTTCACTGTTGTTTATCAAGCAATATTTTTTCTTTTTCTTATTGAATTTATTGGAGTGCCATAAGTTAGCAAAATTTTTTTTGTTAACTGTCCATCTTCCACCTTGGCCGGTTTGGCTCAGTGATTAGAGCGTCGGCCTGCGGTCCAGAGAGACCCGGGTTTGGTTCCCACTAAGGGCACGTACCTCGGTTGCAGTTTGTCCCTGGCCCTGGTTGGGTCATGCGGAAGGCAGCCACTTGATGTGTCCCTTTCACATAGATGTTTCCCTCTCTCTTTCTCTCTCTCCTTCCCACTCTATCTGAACAAGAAATGGAAAAATGTCCTCTGGTGAGAATAGAAAAAAAAAAAAATTAAAAATAAATAAATAAATAAATAAATGTCCATCTTCCTAAAATCCTTAATTTCTTGTTTTTCTGATAACTGCAAGTATATTCTTAGTGTGCCTTACTCATTTAATATCCAGACAAGTTATATTATGAGGAATTCCTAAGGCTTCAATTTATAGCACATTTTAGAATAATCACTGCTTTATATTAATCATTATTTCCAACATCACTAACAGTGCACAGTTTTACCCCTAAGTTCCTGAAAAGTAACTTGCCACTGTGGATAGATCCTGGATACTATCTTGTAAAAAGCAGAATCTTCCTTTTGGATGTAGTTTGAAAATTCAAGAACAGATTTGTATTTGTTTGAAAGTACAAGCAGTGTTCCTTGCTAATGAGGGCGACTCACCCATTCCTTTGCTCTGAAAGGTAAACAAACAAAGCTATGTAGTTCTCTCAGTTCACAGTTTTGACAGAAATTATCACAGTTAGAAGGAGGTTCAGGCCTATTGCTTAGAAACGGGATCCTGTATTACTGACCTGCTCTAAAACATCTGCTAAGTGCCCGGCTGGTGTGGCTCAGTGACTGAGCATCGACCCATGTGCCAGGAGGTTGTCAGTTCTGTCGCCAGGCAGGGCACATGCCCAGGCTGTGGGCCCAGTCACCAGTGAGGGGCATGCAGGAGGCGGCCGGTCGATGCTCTTTCTCATCAATGTTTTTATCTCTCTCTCCCTCTCCCTTCCTCTCTCTCTAAAAATCAATAAAGAAAAAAAAATTTTTTAATAAAATAAAATAAAACATCTGCTAAGTATTTGATTTCTCAAATAGACCCTGCAATTCTATAAAAAGAGAGAGTTATTTGCCCCAAGTCAGTGCTTTATTACAAAGTCATGGATGTTGTTGGACTTTTTCTTAGGCAAGGTTGGAGGCTGATCCAAGATAAAAGTAAAATAGTATATGTGTCAAGGGCCAGCCCAAACAGAAGTAAGTCCATTAATGACATATATCATTGTTAGTCACCACACCTTCTTTCTTAAATCTGAAAGTCATACGCAAACGAGATGGTATTGCACTTTGTATAGGTTGGATTGTCAGTACAGCCTCTGAAATGTCTATATATACTGAATCCCTTCAGCAGGATATCATCTTTGACAGAGTACAATTATCCAGGGACGTTATTAAATGCAAAATAAAGGCAGGTTTATCATCTGCATTTTGGCAGAGACACAAAGAAGGTAGAGAAAGCTGTATAATGGAAGAAAGGGAAAGGTTCAGCTACACCTTGCTTTGAGGCTGTTGACGTGGGGAAGCTGTAGGCAGGCTGCCTAGAAGAAGGGCATCCTACCTGATTGTTAGAGGTGCATATTTAGCTTTCTTCATTTGGCCCTAAATTGGAAGTAAGTGGAGAAAGAGATTTTAAAAGAGGGATGAGGCCCAGCCAGTGTGGCTCAGTTGTTGAGCATTAACCCATGCACCAAGAAGTTCTTGGTTCATTTCCTAGTCAGGGCACATGCATGGATTGCAGGCTCGATCCCCAGCAGGGAGCGTGCAGGAGGCAGCTGATGGACATTGATGTCTCTCATGGATGTTTCTCCCTCTCCCCTCTTTTCTCTCTAAAATCAATAAAAAACATTTTTTAAAAAAGGGATGAGGACATAAGTTAGAAAGTAACTTGTAAGTTATTAACAAGTCATGGTCATTTGGGGCTGACTGTTACAGGGGTTGTTGTTTGGTTTCCTGTACTGGTAACAAAAAACAGTAGTTTGACTTCCTGAACTGGTTACTGAAGATACTGGGTTGACATTTTAGACTGGTTGCTACAGAATGTGGGTCAGAGTTTATTTTAGTAACTTTGTGTAGTAATTTATCCTGGTGAAAATCCTGCGATACAGGTACTGCTATTGTCTTTATTCTAAGCATGGGGAAGTTAAAGCCTAGACAAGTTAATATATATATATATATATATAATTTTTCTCCAGAAATACATAGCAAAGAAGTGACTGTGATATGTGAAAGGGTTAATAATGTTTTTTGTTTGTTTGTTTGTTTTTTAATAATGTTTTAAAGTATAAAGGCAAAAGCTTGCAAGAGGCAGAAACTGTGAAGAATGCTTGCATGACCTTTGCTCAGCCTTCTGTTGAGTAAGGATTATCAGATTATCTGCAAGACAATGAATCACCCAGCAGATAGATGCAGGATGAGATACCAGACCAGTCCCACTGCAGAGTGGACAATGGGCCAGGCAGAGTAGGTCAGCAGGAACTGCTGGAAGCTAGATGTAGAATATATAACCTACATCCCAACTGTTATTTGAGGCTGACCCCTTTTTGGGCTCAGCCTGCCTGCATCCAAGCACATGCAGTAAAATTGTTTTGCTCTACATTGGCCTTGTATTGTGGATGTGATCTCCTGCTAGCTCAGACCTTTTAATATGATTTTAAAGTTCTATATATTATTCTTTTCTTTCTTCTTTATTGTTTTTAGAAAGAGAAGAAGTGAAAGGGAGAGAGAGATAGAAACATCAATGAAAGAGAACATTGATTGGCTGCCTCCTGCAATGCCCCTACTGGGGATTGGACCGAAAACCTGGGCATGTGTTCTGACCAGGAAATGAACAGGTGACCTCTTGGTGCATGGGTCAATATTCAACCACTGAGCCACACCAGTGGGGTGAGAAATTTATTTTCTTTAATTTCACTTCTGAATGATACAATTGTTTTTCCTCTAAGAATGAAATATTATAGTTGACACAGGGCCATTAGCTAGTTATGTGTTATCTACTAATATAGAATAATATATAAACTGTTTTTAAAATGTTATTATACGATATATGATTATATTTCTAAATTATACTACAAATTATATAAAGTTCAGTTTCCAATATATAAAATTAGAATTTGCATACTATTTCATGTCAATAAAATTGTCTCAAGACCAAAATCCTATATTCTTAGCATTTTTATATGAAGAAAAGTTGTAATTTAATAACACATTTCTCTCAATGACTTGTGAAAAAAATGTTAGAATAAATAACTTAAATTTATAATATTGAGATACGTTCAGGAATACATAAGTATACTATGGAGCATTTCATTGTACAGTGAAGCTATCTCATTCCGACTTAAATTAATAATAGTTGTTACTGCCCAGGCCGGTTTGGCTCAGCAGTTAGAGCATTGGCCCACAGACCAGAGAGACCTGAGTTCGGTTCCTGCTAAGGGCACGTACCTCAGTTGTACTTTGTCCCTGGCCTCAGTTGGGGTGATGCAGGTGGCAACCAGTCGATGTTTCTCTCTCTCTCTTCTTCCCTCTCTCCCTCCCACTCTATCTGAAGATAGATGCAAAAATGTCCTCCGGTGAGGATAAAAAACAGTTACTACTAAAACAAAGTATAGCAATTAAAATAGTTTATGTTTTTTATGAATTACACATCACTGTGTATTCACTTGATCAAGATTTACACTTAAAAACATTGACTTGATATGTCATAAGAAAATTACGTTAATTTTGAAGTGTGCTAATAATATTGTGCTTATAATTTTGAAAATAAAATTTTATCTTTTGGCAATATGTACTAAATTTTTTATAGAACAAGGCAGCTAGATGGGAAATTGGTGTGCCTATAGATGCAATAACATTAGCCATGAGCTGATAGCTGTTAAAGCCAGGTGAATCAGATATGAGGTTTATTATATTGTTCTAGTTACTATTATAAATATTTAAAATTTTTAAATAAAAAAATTTAAAATAGGAAAAATAGCAAACCAGAGTGAACTGCTTAAATTTTTTTAAAAATCAAAGTTCTTTTGAAGCATATAATATAAAAAAGTAGATAGCAATCTAAAATTGACATTTTTTACTTTGGGGATTTATATTATTAATTGCCTGGATCTATACTTGCCTAACAGAATTGATCTTCCATTAACGTTGTTATCAATCTACATTATGTCTCTGGGCCACACAGCTCTTCCAGCAGAAGAAGCAAAAATTACTGAACAAGCAGGTTTAAGGGACTGAAGAAAGCAAAAATGTAAATGTGCACCTAAGCATGAATCAAGCATGTATCTCTCCCTGGGTCCTCACACGGCAAACAGAGAGAACTCTCTCTCTTCCTCTTCTTATAAAGCCACTAATCTCACCATAAAAGCCCAGTCCTCATGATCTCATCTAATCCTAGTCACCCCCGAAGGCCTCATCTCCAGATACCATCACACTGTGGTTAGAGCTTCAACATAAGAATTTGAGGGGAACTCATTCAGTCCACAGAGCTGTGTTTGCTTTATTTATTTATTTATTTAAAAAATTTTTTTTCTTTATTGACTTTTAGAGAGATAAGAAGGGAGAGGGAAAGAGAGATAGAAACATCAATGAGCGAGAACATCAACTGGCTGCCTCCTCCATGCTCCCCACTGGAGATTTGGCCCACAACCTGGGTATGTGCCCTGATGAGAAATCAAACCAGCAACTTCTTGGTACATAGGTTGATGCTCAACCACTGAGCCACACCAGCTGGGCTGTGTTTGCTTTAAAGAGGAGAGACAGCCCTGGCCGGTTTGGCTCAGCGGTTAGAGCGTCGGCCTGCGGTCCGAAGAGACCCGGGTTCGGTTCCCGCTAAGGGCACGTCCTTCGGTTGCAGTTTGTCCCCGGCCCTGGTTGGTCGTGTGGGTGGCAGCCACTCGATGTGTCCCTTTCACGTCGATGTTTCTCTCTCTCTCTCTCCCTCCCACTCTATCTGTACAAAAATTGGAAAAATGTCCTCGGGTGAGGATAAAAAATAAATAAATAAATAAAAAGTAAAGAGGAGAGACAGTTTGAAACTATCTTCTCAAGGAAAACACAACATAATGCAAATCCTAGGAATGTTTTCAAAATAGGACTTCTATACTAAGATCAAAGACAAATATTTATTAACCTAAGTTTAAGAACTCCTAAAGCATAATTAGTGACAAAAAGAAAGGGCTAAACATTTTCTTAAACAGCACAGGAAAAATAGATGGTGAAAAATTTTCTCCACTTCCACTTGAAATTTAGTAAATTTTGGCTAAAATAAGAGTTCCACTGCAATTTAGACAAATAGATAACCCACAACATATAACCTTGCATAGACATAATTTTCCCACTGATAGTCCCAATTTTAAAGGCAAAGTTTGCTTAATAACTTCAGGGCAACTAGGAATTGTGCACTGGGAATTGATATATGAGATAACCACAAGGATGAAGAAAGACTCTTTGTGAGGTCATACTGGATAGGTACTCCCAACAAATAAATGAGATGTGGGCAGGCTTAAAATTTATGAATTATACAGTTGGAGACATGGTCACAGGATTGTCAATTACTCCATTAATATGATCACATCAGTGTAATAGCCAGATCAGCTCTGGGAGAATCTGTTACATGCAGAATATAAAGTAAAAACATTTCAAATCTAATTTTGTTAAATATGCCGTTGGTATTTTGATAGGAATTGTGTTGAAACTATAGATTGCTTTGGCCAGTACAGACATTTTAATGATGTTAATTTTTCCTATTCATGAACATGGTATATCCATCCATTTATTTGTATCTCCTTCAATTTCTGTCTTCAGTATCTTATAATTATACAAGTACAGATCTTTTAACTGCTTTATTAAATTTATTCCCAAGTACTTTGTTTTTTCTTGCCTAAGGCAAGTGAATCACTTAAGTCTTTAGATAAATATGAAAATCAATGCACTCTTAGGTTACATCAGAGTTTTACTTGCTGACTCTCAATCTAGAGCATGTAACACTATCATTATTATAATACTATACCTTAGAAAAAGAACAATTACCCTTAGAAGCTCTTATTCATTCACATTAGTAAACATCTGATCTACCAAGTGCCAGCTCATTAGAGTGAAGTACAAGACAGATGTTATTACTTCCATTTTGGAAGTAACTCACAATACACACTGCCAAGACACATAGTTCCCATACACATAACATGGAAATATTGCACCCCAGAACTATGTAACAATCTTTGCGTCTTGGGTATTAAATCCTGTAGGATGTCAGACATACAATAAATAAATGACTTCAGAGAATGACCAGATCAATGAAAAATAAAATTTAAAAATCAGTGGAATTATTAGTGAGCATATAGAAAACAGTGTGCTTTATCCAGAGAGACCAGCCAGGAGCCAGTTCAGCTCATTTGAGAAGATCTAGCAATAGAAAGATGCCAGGAAAGGCCTTCTGTGCAAAATTAATTGTCAGTGCAAAGACTGGGATAAGTTTGGAGTGTTTCAGTGTCAGGAAAAAAAATGCTGCAGATGGGGAGCCAGGTGACATTATTACTACAAGGGACAGGAGGTAAAGCCTTGTATGTCACAGAAAGATTTGTACTCTATTCCACTGCAATGACATCCATTGATGTGTATTAAGCATGTGAGTAACATGATCTGATTTGTACTGTAAAATTGTTACTTGGAATGCAGTGAGAAAGGGAACTATACGGGTTCACAAGAAGTGGGACCATTCAGAAAGGTTGATTAATAGTTCTCAGTCCCGAGCAACAGGTTGGTGAAACCATTAACTGAGGTGAAGAAGGCTAAAGGAACATAGAAAGGGCAAGAAAATGGATTCTCCTCCAGAGACCTCACACAGTAATGCATCTTATACTATGTTAAGACAGTGGAAAACAAAAAACTTGTAGTCTGGCCCATGTGGCTCAGTGTTGAGTGTCAACCCATGCACCAAGAGGTCACCGGTTTGATTCCCAGTCAGAACACATGCCCAGGTTATGGGCCTGATCTCCAGTGCAGGACACGCAGGAGGCAGCTAATTGATGTTCTTTCTCATCAATGTTTCTATCTCTCTCTCCTTCTCACTTTCTTTCTCTCTAAAATCAATAAAGAAAAAAAAACTTGTAGTGTGCTAAGACCAAGTGGGTCTAACATCATTCTGATAAGGGGGTAACAACAGTCCTTCCTCCAATCACACTAAATTCTATCATGTAGAAGACATTTCACCATCTCCACTCTTGGAATGCTCACTGCTTGTAGAGATTGAGGGAAAGAAGGGAGGTTAGGCTCAATTGATCTACTCACTTCAAGGCATACATTTTTTACTGAAACTGCCAGCTAAGGTGATTTTTCTTTTTGGCTGCCAGGTCTCTTACATTGGCCTTGCCTTCCTGGACTAAAAGACAATCAGTTTTTTGGAAACAACCTGTCACTAATGTGAGGTGATACAGTGAACTACTAACTCAGGTAGCTTGAGGTGGTATGTTCCTATTACTAAACTCATCTAGAAGGGAAATAATTATATTATTTAATGTAAAGGAAGAAATAGTGTTACTGGAATGGAAACAATATTCAAATACAATAAAAATTATAAATTAGAAAACACATTAGATAGCAAGATATCATAGCAACCTCTCAGTTTCAGAGGAGCTATCTGAAATCTAAATTGGTAAATGGTTTCTTTTGTGTCACATTGTTAGACAAATAAAATTTTATCTAAATTGTGGGAGACTGTTTGCATGGCATCCATTTTGCTAAAATCTGCTCTGCCATCTCCTGCCCCAAGGCAGGATATCTCTGCATCTCTGCATACAATGTTTCTGCATTCCTTTAAGTAACCATTTACTCAGCCAGTTATGCTCTGTTTATCATTTGTTCCACGCAGGATATTTACATGATATTTACTTGAAATTGCTTCGGGGTGGTCACCACAGACATCGCTTGGCAACAAATGTTCTTGTTTTTCTGCTTCTTGCCCTATATATACTGTGGATCTCCCCAGAATAAACGAGACTTGATCAGAACCCTGTCTTGTCTCCATTTCTCGTGTCTCTTGTCCCTCCTCATCCTCACTCCCCCTCTAGAGTCCTCATTGCTCGACCTGCGGGACGGGTCACTAAATTATAAAAACATTTTTTTTCTTTATTGATTTTAGAGAGAAGGGAAGGGAGAGGAAGAGAGAGAGAGAGACATCCATGAGAGAGAACATAGATTGGCTGCCTCCTGCATGCCCCCCACTGGGGATTTGGCCCACAACTTGCGCATGTGCCCTGACTGGGAATCAAACCTACGACCTCTTGGTGCATGGGTGATGCTCAACCACTGAGTCACACTGGCTGGGCTCAACTAAATTTTTATAAAGTGACTTTTCTACCAAAAGATTATTTTGTTCTTTTGGAGCTGTGGGGAAAGAAGTCACCTCTACCCAAGTACGTGAGGGCTGGGATTATAACACTCATAATATTTACCAAACATTATGTGCCAGACTTTGCACCATATACTTTCTATACTCGATCTTATTTAATTCTTGTAAAACAAAAGAAAGAAATACATCTATAATCTTGTTTCAGAAATGAGAAAAAGGAGACACTAAGAGATGGGACAACTTTTTCACAACCATAAAGTAGTAAATGACTGAGATATATCCTGGCAGGGAGACATTCTCAAAATGAGCAGGTAGGGTGTGTGAGCACCATGGTCAGCTGGGCTCTCCTGTTGGTTATTAGGATTCCAAGCAAAGACACAGAGGCTTCAAGATCTTCATCCTGCAAAGAGAATTACGAACATTTGCAACCCAGGCATTTCCTCTAAGAATAATTAAGGATTACATCAATTTCTACTGTCTACATCAGGTTATATAACCTACAGAAGAGAAATTATGGGTTCAGAAGTGTGTGTGTGTGTGTGTGTGTGTGTGTGTGTTGCAGTATGTGTCATGGACCTAGTAGAAAGTACCCTGGCTTTTTCTCTTGTGAATGAGTTTCTCTTTTCCTAAAATAAGAGATGCTCCTTGACATTGGAAGAACCCATCTTATTTCCTTTTTACCTCTTTGACCCAACACATCAGGTGATATAGAGTCTATAACAGAGAGTAAGTGTCCTTCGACTCCAAAGTGAGGCTGGAGAAGGAGTCATTAAAAACATACACTTGCCCAGCCAATGTGGCTCACTGGTTGAGCGTTGACCCATTTACCAAGAGGTCACTGGTTCGATTCCTGGTCAGGGCACATGCCCAGGTTGTGGGCCAAATCCCTAGTGGGGGGCATGCAGGAGGTAGCCAATCTATGTTTCCTCTCATCGATGTTTCTATCTCTCTGTCTCTCTCCCCTCCTAAAATCAATAAAGAAAAAATATTTTTTAAAAAACGAACATACTCTCTCTCCTCATTTTAAATCCCTCATAGATAGTATCATCAAATATTATTCAGAAGATTGTGAAATTTGCGTAAGATAATAGCGAAACCGTGTTTATTATATTGTGATCTACAAACTTGTACCAGAATGTAAATAAGCACACTGGGTGTTTGTGTGTTTTATTTTAATGTGTTGGTCAAAATAATATATTAAATTGATAAAAATTAGTACAGCACAGTTTTAATAATAAGAAAAAACAGTTATACCCATACTTCTGCATACATAGGACTCTCCAGAGGCAATTGAGTATATCAGTTTATTATCTGCAATACTAGTGGTTATTTTAACATTTTTACACATAATGTTTGCATATTTGCATGTATATATTATATGTGTATTTTGATATAGATAGATATACATATACGTGTGTGTGAGATGTGGCAGTACTTTTAATAGAAAGACACATACATTTCAATGAGAGCCACAATGTAGAAAACTAGCAGCATGAAATAATATCATTTGTGTTTTGATGTAAATATTTTGGAATATTTTACCAAATCTATTTTCCAACAAATCTATTATTGTATTTTAATTTTGGAAATTGTTTTAATATTTTCAAAGCCATCTCTTCCTACATTATTTCATGTTCATACTAATTTTCCCTATGAAATAAAGATCTTTGTGAATTTATTAATATTTGGAGTTCTTAAATTAAAAAAATATATATATTTGTTTTCTTACTTGTCATATATCTACTTTTTATTTTCAGTCAAATTGTTCTGCTTTTTTAACCTTGGTATTTTGCCTTCAATTTCTGGCCTTTTCAAATGTCCAATAAATGTTTTGTCTTTTCATGGTTTTTATCTTAGAAAAGTACCGGCATATAGTAAGTAGTAACAAGGAGCCCATTGAAACTATTATTTTTATGGTAATAACGAGAAAAGCTTTGTTACATAACAAATTTCCTTTACAGTATTCACGAGAAACTACCACAAACATGATAGGGGTCATTCAAATGTCAGAAGATTATTTCTAAAGTCAGCTACACCCATACTGACTCTTCACTTTTTCCCTAGAGAAATTATATAATACATCGGGAAAGAATGCCTTTTTTTTTTTTTGTGGTAGGCAAATTTCTGGCTGCCCTGCAATTTCTAAATAAAGGCAAGGGTGGGAAGTGTGAATCCATAATACACTGTTATGTAAATGACATTCAAGTCTTCAGTTGGTACTTCTGATTTCTGCCTCCACCTCCCCCTCCCTCCCTGGCGCACGCACCGCTCCCTCTAAGTCCAGAGCTTCTCAGCACTCTCCACCTGTGTGCAGGCTGTAATTTCCTCTGCTTTGCTTCATCAATAAATAGTCTAACATCCATTTTTCAAATTATATAAACGTTGAAATTTCTCATATGTTGAAATACTACTTTAAATGTTATAAAATCATGTTCATTAATCAGTGCTATTTTTATTTAATATGATTAGGAAATAGAAATGTTCAGAAAGCATGAATTCAGGCTTTCACTTTTACCCTGGAAGCACCCTGGGGATATTTCTGCCTTTAAATTCCTATCATTCTTGCAGCTTCCAATCCAGTTCACAGAGACCTGGAAGGAGGATTACTCCAACTTATTAAAAAATTGAAGCTGAGCTAACCTCAAATTCACAACTTTTTAAAAACCCATTGAAGAGGTCATAGAGCAACCAAACAGAACAGAATCTCTGAGAGAGAATATATTCAGTGAAAGGAGACTCATCATTCACCCATGGTAGAGGCAAAGGGAAGGGTTTACTGAGAACAGTTGTAAATTGATGAAAGCTGAGTATGGGCTGGCAGGACAGTGTAAAACTAATGGGAGCTGAAGATATTGGAATCTACATCCTTTTGAAAAATTTCAACATGAACCCTACCGTGTGCTCACATAAAAGTTTGAGGAAAAACCTAAGAACCGTCCCTGTGGCTCAAACCTGGACCGGAAAAACAGCAGCAGTGCAGAAGGGGCAAGAAGCTCCACTCAGACCCTCTTCCCTACACTGCTGAACAATCTTTTTACCCTTTGGGAGTGAACAGCACCTAGGTGGTGCAGTCCTTAGAGTATTGCAACTGAGAGAATATATCAGGGTTAACCAACAAACCAAACTACAAAAATTATTCCTTGGACAGCAGTTGGATTATACATTGGGCCCAAACTATAATCAGGAGAAGGTCACCAGGGCCAAGGAAGCTATAACCTCCAAACCCAGGAATATTATTCAGGGTCAGTATTGAGACTTAATTAGAACATTAAAGAATAGATCGAGAAGACCATACCACACCAATAAGTAAGAAGCTTCAAAGAACAAGTAACTGCAGAACACTTCAGAACAGAAATAAGAGAAGAAAAAGAGCACGCAGAGACTCTCTAAGACATACCACAGGGGGAGGACCTAGAATTCAACATTGGAGAGACGGTGCTCTGGAAAATCAATCCCACTCTAAATATAAAGTATTTCAACAGAAATGTGAAGCCTGAGGTACACTGATGATGACCATAGCAGCAACACTACAAAACCAGCCAATTCATAACTATGTAGCCTTATATATATGCATTGAAGGCCTACTGGATAGGCGTGCCCATTTCCAATCATACATGTTATTTACTTCAGTCTCTTCTTTCATACACAGTAATATAAAATATCACATATATGTAAAGGCAAGAAAAACACACTAAAAATAGAGCAATAATCTTAACCAGACTCAGATATGACACAGATGTAGGAATTGTCTAACAGATAATTTTAAATAACTATAATAAATATGTTAATAACTATGCCAGGTGGGAGAAGAGAATTGGCTGACAGAGATGTTATGACAAAACCAAATCACTAGATATTACATAAAAAACAAAAACAGAAAAAAGAACCAAAGAATAAAGGGAACAAGTATCAACAGCCAGTAAGTTGATAGAATTGATCTAACCACATTACAGATCACATTAAAGAAAAATAATTCCTGTAATAAAGAATAATTTACAGTGAATCAATAATAAGAGTTGGAAAGCCAAGCAGCAAACCATCAATTTGGAATATAAGGAAGTAAAAAACACCCAATCAGAACAGCAAAAAGATAAAAGAATCCCTCAAAATGAGGACAGTGTAAGGAGCCTCTGGGACAACATCAAGCACCAAAGTTTGCATCATGGAGGTGCTGGAAGGAGAAGACCGAGAGAACAAGAAATTGAAAATCTATTTTAAAAAATGACAGAAAACTTCCCTAACTTGGTAAGGGAATGGATATACAAGTCCAGGAAGCACAGAGAGTCCCAAACAAGATGAACTCAAAGAGGCCCACGCCAAGACACATCATCATCAAAATGCAAAAGATTAAATGCAAAAAGAGAATCTTAAAAGCAGCAAGAGAAAAGCAGTTAGGTACCTACAAGGGAGTTCCAATAAAACTGTTGTCCGAGAGCCTGGGAACTGGCACCAGGCAAACTGCTCAGCCGTTACCTTGCTTACCCAACCTAAACTCCCTCCCTGTTTCAGGAACTGTTTGCCCCAAACTCATAGATCAACTCCTGTCCCATTCTCCTGTCCTAGTCCAGGAACTGTTTGCTCCAGGACAATAGACTCACATTCCAGGGGCCCCCATGCATAGCCCCTCAGGACCTAACCCTAACAACAAGTTCCCTCTGCCACAGGCGCAGATATAAAAATCACAAACCCCAGCATCGGGCGCGGCTTCTCGGACTCGACCCCCCGAGTCTGTGAACCCGCCCGGAGTGTACCCAATAAAGCCTGATTTCTGCTTATTCGGCTGTTTGGCTCTCTGGTTTCTTCCCACCTCCCACCGGTGGCACCTGGCTACCTTACAACTGTCAGCTAATTTCTCAAAAGAAACTGCAGGCTAGAAGGGAGTAGCAAGGAATATTAAAAGTGATAAAAGCAAAGACCTACATCTAAGTTTAGTCTATCCTGCAAAGCTATCATTTACAATCAATGGGCATATGAAGAGCTTCCCAGACCAGAAAAAGCTAAGGGAGTTTACCACCACCAAACTAGTATTATATGAAATGTTGAAGGATCTACTTGAAGAAAAAGAAGATAAAAAATATGAACAACATGGCCAGTGTGGCTCAGTGGTTGAGCATCAACCCATGCACCAAGAGGTCACTGGTTCGATTTCCAGTCAAGGCACATGCCCAGGTTGTGGGCCCAAACCCCAGTGAGGGGCATGCAGGAGGCAGCCATTTGATGTTCTCTCTCATTGATATTTCTATCTCTCTCTCCCTCTCCCTTCCTCTCTCTCTAAAAATCAATAAAGAAAAAAAAAAAAAGAACAATAAAAGGGCAATAAATACATATCTATCTACAACTGAATCTATAAACAAAATGAACAAGCAGAACAGAAACAGATTCATTAATACAGAGAAGTTTTTGTTGGTTGCCAGATGGGAAGGGCACATGCCCAGGTTGTGAGCAAAGTTTCCAGTGCAGGGCATGCAGGAGATGGCCAATCAATGTTCTTGCTCATCAATATTTCTATCTTTCTCTTCTTCTCCCTTCCTCTCTCTCTCAAATCAATTTAGAAAAACACAAAAAAAAAAACACACACAAGAATAAGATTCCAAAATGGCAGCAGAGTGAACGGAAGCTACACAGACTGTCTCCCAGAACCAAACTGGAATTACAACTATAACACAGACAAATCGACGGGAAAAAGCAACAGAAAAGCAGCTTGCAAGGACCATATAACCAGGGACACTGACTCGATCCTGGTAGAATTGCGAAGGGACGAGACGGGGGCTGGGAGCCCATGGTCGGCAGCACAGCAGCAGCCTCAGCTGGGAGCAGCGCCCTCGGGTGACACTCCCAAGTGGCTCCACAGCTCAGAGCCGGGACAGAGGCTAAAATAGTCACAGCCACTCACTGTGAGCTCCAGCAGAGGGAGGGTAGACTGGACTAGAACTGTGTGGGGACACTCGGGATTTGGAGGGCACTCAGAGCTTTTGCTGAGTTGCTGCCACGCAGGACAGTAGTCATCTTGCTCCTTCCCAGGGTTCTGGGGAGAGGCAGCAGCCCCTCCCCCAGAGATCCAACCCCACCCTGTGGGCCATTGAAATGCTAATTGAGGCTCATTAACAAGCGGCTTCTGCCCCATCCTCAGGAAATCCCCTTATGCTGAGAACCTGAGGGAGTTTTTCAATCAACTGAAAAACCCAAAACTCTTCAAGTAACCACGACTGCTAGCCTCCAGGCAAAAAGCTAGAGGATAAGAGTACCTTTAACCAGGAAAATAACTAGCAACTTTAACCAGGAAAGTAAGACTTGACAGTGGTGTTTAATGTGGATCCTCCCTCGCTCATCTAAACCCAGGAGAGGGAGCCACAAACAGCAGAACACCAACACCCACAGGGAAAACTTGACAGGCTCCAAAGTCCACTGTGATAGCCAAAATGGTGAAACACAGAAGCAGAAGCCAAATGAAAGAACAAGAGACCTCCACCGAAGATGAGATCAATGTGGAGCAGTTAGGCAAGTTAACAGAGCTAGAATTCAGAGCCATGATCTTGAGGAAGCTCAACAACATGAGTAAGGACATAGAGACACTGAAAATAAGCCAACTGGAAATTAAAAACATCAGAAGAGATAAAAAATGATATATCAGAAATTAAAAACACATTGGAAGGTTTAAAAAGCAGAGTAGAGGAAGCTGAGGACAGAATCAGTGAATTAGAAGACAGAGTAGAAAAAATCAACCAATCAGAAAAACAAAAGGAAAAAAAGATTAAAAAACAGGAAGACAGCTTAAGAGAACTGTGGGACAACTGGAAACTCAATAATATTCACATCATAGGAGTCCCCGAAGAAGAAGAAAATGAGCAAGGGTTAGAAAATATATTCAAAGAAATAGTGACAGAAAACTTCCCTAATTTGGTGAAGGAAGAAGGCATTCAAGTTCAAGAAGCACACAGAGCCCCAAGTAAGAAGAACCCAAACAAGCCCACACCAAGACACATAGTAATTAAAATGCCAAAAATTAAAGACAAAGAGAGAATCCTAAATGCAGCAAGAGATAAGCAATAGGTTACCTACAAAGGAAACCTCATAAGGCTCTCAGCTGACTTCTCACAAGAAACACTATAGGCCAGAATGGAATGGCATGAAGTAATCAAGGTCATGAAAAACAAGGATCTGAATCCAAGACTACTCTACCCAGCAAGGCTATCATTCAAAATAGAAGGTCAAATAAAGAGCTTCCCAGACAAAAAAAAAGCTAAGGGAATACATTAGCACCAAACCAGCACTGCAAGAAATGTTAAAAGGACTACTGTAATTAGTAGAAGAAATAGAAAGAAAAATATAACCACACTAAACAAAAATGGCAATAAATAAGTACATATCAATAATCACCTTAAATGTAAATGGACTGAATGCTCCCATAAAAAGACACAGAGTAGCTGCTTGGATAAGAAAGCATGACTCATCTATATGTTGTTTACAAGAGACCCACCTCACAATAAAAGAGTCACATAGATTGAAAGTGAAGGGATGGAAAAAAAATTTTCCAAGCAAATGGAAAGCCAAAAAAAAGCTGGGGTAGCAATACTCATATCTGATAAAATAGATTTCAAAATGAAGGCCATAACTAGAGACAAAGAAGGCCACTACATAATATTGAAAGGATCTATCCATCAGGAAGATATAACCTTGATAAACATATATGCACCCAATATAGGAGCACCAAAATATATTAAAAATCTCTGGAAAACTTCCAACGAGAAATTGACAGCAATACAATCATAGCAGGGGACTTGAACATCCTGTTGACAGCACTGGATAGATCCTCTAGACAAAAAATTAGCAAAGAAACAGAGATTCTAAATGAAGCACTAGACCAAATGGATTTAATAGATATCTAAAGAGAATTACACCCCAAAACTACAGAATTCACATTCTTCTCAAATGCACATGGGACATTCTCAAAGATAGACCACAAGAAAGAAAGAAAGATCGCCTATCCTTTGAGACGACATGGAGGGACCTGGAAAGTATTATCCTAAGTGAAAGAACCCAAGCAGAAAAAGACAAATACCACATGATCTCACTTATATACGAAATATAATGAACATAACAGTCTAAGGAATACAGTAGACCCAGACACATGGAAGTAGGGCACAGACTGACATCCCTCAAAAGAGGGGATGGGGGGGTGGGGGGGGTGGGAGAGATAAACCACAGAACTTATATGCATGTATGCATGACCAATGGACATGGACAACTAAGCCGGGGATGGGGCGGAGGTGGGGTGGGGTGGGTGGTGCCAATGGGGTAAAAAGTTAAAATATCTGTAACAAAAAAACAAATAAAAATTCATAAAAAAAATAATTAAAAAAAAGGTAAAAAAAAAAAAAGAAATATTTTGAATTAAAAAAAAAGAAAGATAGACCGCATGATAGGACACAAACTAAATCTTTACAAGTTCAAGAAAATTGAAATCATATCAAGCATCTTCTCAGATCACAATGGCATGAAACTAGAAATCAATTGAAACAAGAACATGCAAAGACATTTCAACACATGGAAGCTAAATAGCATGTTATTAAACAATGAATGGGTTACCGAGGAGATCAAGGAAGAATTTAAAAATTTCCTGGAAACCAATGAAAATGAAGACACAACAACACAAAATCTATGGGATGCAGTGAAAGCAGTTCTGAGAGGGAAGTTCATAGCATTACTGGCCTACCTCAAGAAACAAGGAAAATCTCTAATAGACTATCTAACCTCACAATTCAAAAACTAGAGAGCAAACAAAAAGAAAACCCCAGAGCAAGTAGAAGGAAGGAAATAGTAAAGATCAGAGCAGAAATAAATGACATAGAGACCAGAAAAACAATTCAAAGAATCAATGAAACAAAGAGCTGGTTTTTCGCAAAGATAAACAAGATTGATGGACCCTTAGCTAGACTCACCAAGAAACAAAGAGAGAGAACCCAAATACACAAAATCAGAAATGAAAGAGGAGAAGTAACAACCAACACCACAGAAATACAAAAGATCATTAACAGCTACTATGAACAACTATATGGCAACAAATTTGACAATCTAAGGAAAATGGACAAATTTCTAGAAACATGTAGTCTCCCAAAACTATATCGGGATAGAAAGAAGAGATAGAAAACTTGAACAGACCAATAACAATTAAGGAAATTGAAGAGGTTATCAAGACTCTCCCAGTAAACAAAAGCCCAGTTCCAGATGGCTTCACGGGGGAGTTTTACCGAACATTCAAAAAAGAAATAACACCCATTTTCCTCAAACTATTTCAAAAAATTTAAGAAGAAGGAAGACTTCCAAACTCGTTTTATGAAGCTGGCATAATTCTAATTCCAAAACCAGAAAAAGATACTACAAAGAAAGAAAACTACAAGCCAATATTCGTGAAGAACATAGACGCCAAAATCCGGAACAAAATACTAGCAAATCAGATCCAGCAATACATCAAAAAAATTATTAACCATGACCAAGTGGGATTCATCCCAGGAATGCAAGGCTAGTTCAATATTTGCAAATCAATAAGCGTGATACACCACAGAAAGAAAATGAAGAATAAAAACCACATGATCATATCAACAGATGCTGAAAAAGCATTCGACAAAATCCAGCATCCATTTCTGATAAAAATGCTCAGCAATGTGGGAATAGAGGGATCATATCTCAACATAATAAAGGCCATATATGAAAGACCTACACCCAACATCATACTCAATGGGCAGACTCTAAAAACATTTCTATTAAGAACAGGAACAAGACAGGGATGTCCACTTTTGCCACTCTTATTTAACATTGTACTGGAATTCTTAGCCACAGCAATCAGACATTTAGAAAAAATAAAAGGGATCCAAATTGAAAAGGAGGAAGTGAAACTGTCATTATTAACAGATGACATGATACTATATGTAGAAAAACCCCAAAGACTTTGTCAATACTTCACTAGACTTAGTAAATGAATTTGGCAAAGTAGAAGGATACAAAATTAACATCAAGAAATCAACGGCATTCATTTACACCAATGATGAACTCACTGAAAGAGAAACTGAAAAAACAATTCCATTTACCATCACGGCAAAAAAGTTAGGATACCTAGGAATAAACTTAACCAGAGAAGTAAAGGACCTATTTGCAGAAAACTACAGGACATCGAAAAAAGAAATAGAGGAAGATATAAAAAAGTGGAAGCACATACCTTGTTCATGGATTGGAAGAATTAACATCATTAAAATGTCCATACTACCCAAAGCAATCTATAGATTCAATGCAATCCCCATCAAAATACCAACGACATATTTCACAGAACTAGAACAAATACTTCAAAAGTTCATATGGAGTCACAAATGTCCTCGAATAGCCACAGCAATTTTGAAAAAGGACAAAGTAGGTGGGATCACAATACCAGATATCAGGTTATACTACAAAGCGACTGTAATCAAAACAGCCTGATACTGGCACAAGAACAGGCATATAGACCAGAGAACCCAGAAATGGACCCAAGGCAATATGCTCAATTAATATTTGACAAAGGTGGCAAGAGCATACAGTGGAGTAAAGACAGCTTCTTTAATAAATGGTGTTGGGAAAATTGGACAGCTACATGCAGAAAAATGAAACTGGACCATCAACTTACACCATACACAAAAATAAACTTGAAATGGATAAAAGATTTAAATGTGACCCGTGAATTCATAAAAATTCTAGAAGAAAATGTAGGCAACAAAATTTCGGACGTCATACGCAGCAGAATTTTCACTGATACATCACCTAAGGCAACAGAAACAAAGGAGAAAATGAACACATGGGACTACATCAAACTAAAAAGCTTCTGCACAGCAAAAGAAACAACCATCAAAAAGGAAAGGCAAACCCACTCTATGGGAGAACATCATTGCCAATGATATATCAGATAAGGGGTTAATTTCCAATATATATATAGAGTGCTCATATAACTCAACAAAACACAAAGAACCCAATTTAAAAAATGGACAGAGGAGCTGAATAGACACCTCTCCAAACATGACATACAAATGGCCAAGAGACATATGAAGAAATGCTCAACATCACTAATCATCAGAGAGATGCAAATTAAAACAATAATGAGGTATTACCTCACACCTGTCAGAATGGCCGCCATCAACAAATCATCAAATAAGTGTTGGCGAGGGTGTGGAGAAAAGGGGACTCTAATACACTGCTGGTGGGAATGCAGACTGGTGCAGCCACTATGGAAAACAATATGGTGTTACCTCAAAAAATTAAAAATTGAACTGCCATTTAATCCAGTGATCCCGCTTCTACGAATATACCCTAAGAAGCCTGAAACACCAATCAGGAAGAATATATGTACCTCCATGTTTATAGCAGCACTATTTACAATAGTTAAGATTTGGAAACAGCCCAAGTGTCTAGCCCAAGTAGACGAATCGATAAAAAACAGTGGTACATATACACAATGGAGTACTATGCAGCTGTAAGAAAGATCTTTTATCCTTTGAAACAACATGGAGGGACCTGGAAAGTATTATCCTAAGTCAAATAAGCCAAACAGAAAAAGGCAAATACCACATGATCTCACTTATTTGTGGAATATAATGAACATAGCAGTCTGACGAATAGGGTAGACCCAGAAATATGGAAGTAGGGCACAGACTGAAATCCCTCAGAAGAGGGGGTGGGGAGTTGTGAAGAGATAAACCACAGAACTTATATGCATGTATGCATGAACAATGGACATGAACAACAAAGCCAGGGACGGGGCGTGGGGAATGGGGAAGGGGGTGCCAATGGGGAAAAAAGGAGAAACATCTGTAACAACAGCAACAAAAATTAATAAAAACAATACAAAACAAAAACCAAAACCATGATAATCTCAGTATTTTACATAAAGTGTTGAACTCATTTACTTTTTTTTTTCTTTATTGATTTTAGAGAGAGGAAGGGAGAGGGAGAGAGAGATAGAATCATCGATAAGAGAGAACAGCAGTTCGCCGACTCCTGCATGCCCTCCACAGGGGATTTGGCCCACAATCTTCACATGTGCCATGACTGGGAATCGAACTGGCAACCTCTTGTTGCATGGGTTGATGTTCAACCACTGAGCCACACTGGTCGGGCCTGAGATTATCATGTTTTTTAAAAGATCTAACTATATGGTATATAAATTTAAAATTAAAAGATGAAAAAGACACACCATGCAAACAGATTAAAAAAACGGAAGTAGCAATATTAATATCCAAAGAATTTGAATTAATAACAGGGAATACTATCAGTGACAAAGAGGGATATTACATAATGATAAAATGGATTATATCTCTAAGAAGACATGTAAATCCTAAATTTGTATGCATATGAATATAAATTATAAAAAGTCATGAAGCAAAAAGCTGTTATAAATGAAAAGGCAAAATAGACAAACCCACATTTTATGTAAAGGCTCCAACATTATTCTTTCATTTATCAATAATAATAAAAAAAGAAAACCAGGAGTTATATAGGAAAACTGAACAATGCAATCAAATAACTAGTCCTAATTCAGTGTTACAACATATTCTTTCTTCAAACAGCATAATGTAATTTCTTGTAAAATAAACATAAAACCAGAGAACATGCACTAAAAAAGATTATATTCTAGACCATTAAAAACACTCAACAAATGTAAAATAAAACAATTTATTCAAACAAAATATGTTCTATGTTTGGCATATAACAAAATTAAGCTAGAAATTAATAACAAACATATATCTGGAAATTTACCTAAATACTTTTTTTGGTACGTGCCCCTAGTGGGAACTGAACCCAGGACTCTGGTCCACAGGCCAATGCTCCAACCACTGAGCCAAACCAGCCAGGGCCCTAAATATTTTTAAACAACCATTAGTTCAAAGAGTAATTGTCAAAAGATATTTTTTAAAATATCTAAACTAGCCCTGGCCAGTTTGGCTCAGCGGTTGGAGCGTTGGCCTGCGGACCACAGAGTCCCGGGTTTGGTGCCCGCTAGGGTCAAGTACCAAAAAAAAAAAAAAAAAAAAAAGAGATATCTAAACTAAATAAAAATAAAAATGCAACCTATTAACATTTGTGGGATGAAACTAAATTCTTTTTGTGTGTGTGTATGTTTGTGTCTGTTTATGGGGTTTAATAAAATAACATGATAAATAATAAAAATAAAATATTTATTTTATTGTTCCTTACTTTAATAATAATTTGATCTTGTATTTTAATGTCATAATGTTGTTCGAACAATGACAAGCTAGGAAAATTCTGGAACAAGTGCAATAGGGAAATGAAGGCAGGAAAATTAAAGCCAAAAAGCCTTGCAGGCTGCTTGTAACAGGGACTTATCTTGAGAATAAAGGGTTCAAACCTCTTCTCACAGAAGAATGCAGGAGTAGAGGGGGAAGAGAAGGGAAAGAGGAGGAGGAAGAATCAGAGACCACTGAGTGTAAATCATGCTGAAGTTGTTAAAACAGCAGGGAGAAGGGGAAAGAAGAGTATAAACAAGAAAGCTAGCAGTTGGGATTTAATTCCCAGGTATTTCCCAGAAACTGTGGGAAAGCCATAACAAAGAAAAGGGGAGACTTTTAGAGTTAGTCTGTACCAGAATATCTAGCAGAGGAATTAAAAAACAAAACAAACAAAAAAAACCAACCTTATAGACAGAAGGGTATATAAGGCAGAACCCCCCACCCCACTTGCTCTTCAGATGAGCTGAGAGCCCATCAGTGCTTCATAAACCAGATGCCTAGGTTTGCTCACTTTGCTTCATTAATGTGCATGCTTTGATGTTTTAGTAAATTCATTTGCTTTAATGTTTTAATAAATACCCTTCACAAGGCATTCAAGGTCTCTCTTATAAACTCATTTATATGAGAAGACAAGGGTTCAGTTTGGGGACAGCCCGCTCCCTCTGACTCAGGAGGCTGTCTAATGACACCTCCCTGGTGTCTGTGAGAGGTGCCTGTCTCAAAAACATCAATCAGCCCTGGCCAGTTTGGCTCAGCGGTTAGAGCGTCCGCCTGCGGTCCGGAGAGACCCGGGTTCGGTTCCCGCTAAGGGCATGTACCTTGGTTGCAGTTTGTCCCCGGCCCTGGTTGGTCGTGCGGGTGGCAGCCACTCGATGTGTCCCTTTCACATCGATGTTTCCCTCTCTCTCCCTTCCTCTCTCTCCCTCCCACTCTATCTGTACAAAAAATGGAAAAATGTCCTCGGGTGAGGATAAAACAAACAAACAAAAAAACAAAACAAAAAAAAAACATCAATCAGTGGTTGATATCCAAGATAAAACACACATGTGGATATGTGTGTGACGTGTGCGTGTTCTGAGGGGATTACATTATTACTTGTTAAATGCTTTTCAATTTTACCACGTATGTATTAGATAAATGCTTGATGTATGCATTCATTCAGAACTCCTCACGAATGATCTCTTGCTCTTAAATTGTTATGGAAAAGACTCAGACTGAAGACCACAGGAAACGAAGAAATTCCTTTATTCACGCATGCGGACCCAGAGGAGGCAGTTTCCAAATTCTGGGCCCCGAGTTGTCGGGCGTGCCTAGCTTTATAGTGGCTGAATGGGGCACTCTCTTGGCACGAAAGCAGTAAGCAACTTACAGAAGCAGGAAGCGAAAGGGGTCATGTCATTTCTAAGATGGTAGCTCAATTACAATGGTGGTTTACTTCCTCTGTCATTCCCCCCTGTTGATGCTATTAGCTGCTGTTGCTGCCAATTGCATCCTGACACAGATCTCCATAACCTGGGTCTTCAGACCTTTGTAGGAGTTGATATCCGTACTGATCCTGTTGGAGGGCCAGTATTTTGGCTGTGGCCCATCTGGTTACAGTGGACTCTAAAGTTTGGACTGTGGTCCGTATCATGAGGTACTCCAACAAACCTGCCTACCCAGGGGCCCGTATGCCTGACACTTCTCTCTCTGGTATCCAATAGTCGCTCCAAATGTCCCCATCATGTATAATTTACTGTCCCAGACACATGTGGGGGGCCCCACCTGGTCGATACCTGGGAGATAGTGTTGTAGGCATTCGCGGGCATAACAGTGGCATATGTGAAGGGAAATGCAGGGATTTATAGCTTGCTACTCCTCCGCAAGTCATATCCTTTCTGCAGGCTTGCTACATTGACATACAGGGGCTTGAATTGGAGCAGGGTCTGCTAAGCAAAGCATACTAAGCATCCAAAAGCACAGACAAGCCCAAGATATGTTTCCCCAAGAGCCAGTTGCTCCCAGGTGTTCTATTCTTTTGGGGCTACAGTCATCAGTCCAATTCCTAAGATTATAGCAAAACTTCCCTCTGCAGTCAGGTACCATCCTGGGCAATTGTCCATTCCTCTGAGCCTCCGTCAGTGCCTGGTTTCCTTTTCAGCTTCAGGGTCTGCAACCGTGGTGGCTGGTGCTCTGGGTCCCCCTCCTTCCTCCTGGAATCCACTGGGTCCGTTGCTCTCTTGGCTTGTCTGTGATAGATCCAGGGGGTGATTCCTGCAACCTTCAGTGCAGTAGGGGTTGTTAGTATGGCAAGGTGGGGCCCGGTCTATGTGGGTTGGAGGGGTTTCTTTTTCCAGTCTTTAATCTATACATAGTCCCCTGGTTTATGTGAGTGGGCTGGTCCCCTCACGGTAAGGGTCCTTGGCCTAATCTGGCCTGATGTATCTGGCTAAGTGTTTCCCCTAGCTTCTGGAGGTACTTAGTCTGCCCTGCCTCCCCTATAATCCGAAGCTCTCCTCTAGGTAGGGGTAGTATGGCTGGCGGCCTCCCATAAACTAACTCAAATGGTGTATACCCTGTGGCGTTAGGGGCGTTTTGTACCCTGAATAATGCTAAGGGTAGCAGGTCTGGCCAGGGCAGGTGGATCTCCTGATGGAACTTTGCAAGTGTTTCTTTTAGAGTCCAGTTTATGCGATCTACCTTTCCTGAGCTCTGAGGGCGATAGGCAGTGTGTAGCTTCCAAGTAATTTTAATTGTGCTGCTAGTTTCTAGAGCACTTTTGCAACAAATGCTGGTTCATTGTCACTGCCAATGGTCATAGGCAACCCAAAGTGGGGAATAATTTCCCTGCGGAGGGTCTTGACTACCTCTCTGCTTTTTTCTGTCCTGGTGGGAATGCTTTTACACATCCAGAGAGAAGTACAGACTAATACGAGTAAGTATCTGTATCCCCAGCTTGGCCTGATCTCAGTAAATTCAATCTGTAGGTCCTCAAAAGGCTGTTGTCCCCTATGTTGTGTTCTGAGAAGCCTTTTCAGGTGACCTGCTGCATTGTTCCTGGCACAGGCCAGGCATTGAGCTGCTGCCACTGCACATAGTCCAGACATGCTAGGGAAATAGTAATACCTCCTGAGTGAGGCCACTAGGAGGGCTGCCTTTTTCTCCATGAGTAAGGCCTCTAGAGATGTTTCCCTAGGTGTGTGAGGGCCTGGCATTGCCTGACGAGATTGCTGGCCTGGCCTTGGGGTATGTAGAGCCGTTCATCCGGCAGTTTCCATATGCCGGTGGGCGTTCGGAGGCAGTTCTCTTGTGTGGCCCATTTCTGTTCCTCCGGGGTGTAGTCTGGCTGATTGAGGATCAGTTCTAATAGGGTACCTTCTGTGGCTGGGGTATTTGCTGGAGCCCCCTTTTCTATAGCTGCTGCGTTTGCTGCCTGATCTGCCCTTCTGTTCCCTGGGCTACTTGTGTCTCTTCCTTCTGGTGGCCCCTGCAATGCATTACTGCCGCTCCCCGAGGGACCCAGACTGCTATGAGGTGTGGGGTGCCAAGTCGTAAGTGAGCCTCTCCTGATGGGCAAAAGGAGATCTGGGGTCCTAGCTTAGAAAGCAAGTCGCATCCCAGGAGCAGAACCGGGCACTCCGGCATGTACAGGAATTTGTGCTTTACCTGGTGGCCCCCGAGTTCTACAGTTCGGGGTTGATAAAACTGTCTGGGGCCACTAGACTGTCTGGTGGCACCAATGATAGAGATCTCGCACCCTGAGGAAGGTACAACCGCAGTCGTTACTACTAAATGTTCTGCCCCAGAACATATGGTTATTTACCATAAAGGGGGGGGGGTGGCTCCCTACTGTCATTTAGACCGTGGGCTCATGAGGGCCCAGGTGTAGTGAGCCTGGTCTCCCGTAGTCCAAGTCTCGGCCTGCCAGACTGAGGATGGTAGGCATCTGAATCTCAGGTCCCAATTGCCTCTCTGCCTGCCTTTTTCTTTTGGTTGGGACACTCTCTTTTCCAATGTCCCCTTTCTTGGCAGGGTGCACATTGGTCTGATTCCACACTCCAGTGTGTAGGCTTGTTCTTTCCTTCTGGCCGCTGGCCTTTCCCGGGTGGCAGGGGCTCTCCCAGTGAGGCCACCAGGAGGGCTGCCTTTGTCTCCATTCTTTTCTGAGCCTCCCGCTCGGCCGCCTCCTCTCTGCTATTGTACACCTGTCGGCAGTCTCTATTAGTTGGCTCGTGTTCATTCCAGCAAAGCCCTTGAGTTTCTGAAGCTTCTTCCTGATGTCCGAGGCTGACTGGGAGATGAATGCTGTGTTGACCTTTCTCTGGTTGTCTGGCCCTTCAGGATTGAACAGGGTGTATATCCGGTAGGCCTCACACAGATGTTTGTAAAAATCCGGGGCATTCATCAGGCGCTGAGTCACATTAGCTTCCTCTGACATGTTAGTAGGCCATCAGGTCCCCACCCAGATTCTGCGGAGAAGGCATCCCTGTATCTCTGAAGCAAGGCCCTTCCTTCTTCTGAATGGTGGTCCCAGTCAGGTTGGGCCTCAGGTGCTGCTGCTCTTGCCCATGGACTGGGTCTAAAGTGCCCATGGGTGCTGTGGTCTCCAGATATTGGTGAGCTTCCTGGAGAATGTGCCTCGGTGTTGAACAGTGTAAGGAGTAGCTGTTGGCAGTCATACCAGGTGGGACGATGTGTCTGCATGATGGATTCCACAAGGTCAATCAGGGCCTGGGGTTTCTCTGAGTAGGATGGAGCATGGTGCTTCTGGTTTAGAAGGTCAGTGGTGGTGAATGGTTGGTAATAAATCATGGTCCGTCCTGGTTGCTCGGTACCATTTGGCCCAATTTGTGGCAGGGCCTGGGTCTCCCTGAGAGGCATCTGAAGTGGCTGCCATTGCCAGTGCCTTGTCGATACCCACGGAGGTGTGGGGCACTTCTGGGGCTGGTGCTGGGGAGACAGATGGAGGTGGAGTTTTGATTTTGGTGGCCTGGGGGGATTGTGTCAGGTGCATATGGGGGGTAAGTAGACGGGCGGTTCTTCCTCTGAGTTGCTTTTGAGAATGGGGGCTTGCTGTGCTTCCTTCCTAGATTGAGCCATGAGGTCGTGGGCAGGGACTGCCCATGTTTGACAAGGTGAGGTCTTTTTCTTTGTTCCAGTTACCCCTGCCAATTTTAGCTTTTGCCCAGCACAGCATTGGAGCCACTTTGGCGTGTCCTGAGCTAGTTCCTGCCATCTATCTATGTAGATGTACTGGTCTGGGTGTCCTGGCCTCCCTGTTACTATCAGATGTACTGCCTGTATGATTCCTAGGTTGAGGGTTCACTCAGAGGGCCAGCCTACCCCAAAACTAGGCCCTTCAGCTGACCAGAAGGTTTCCAATTTGCTCGAGGTCATGCTCGAATCCTGGCTGCGGAACCGATCAAAATTCTGCAGTCAGTACTGTTGATGAGCCTCCTCCCATGGTTTCTCCTCCCATAATGGTGCAGACAGACAAGGGGTGGGGATTTTTGGTTCACCCACCTGGCCACTCTCCTCGTGGAGATTTAGGAACCTCAGCTTTGGCAGGTTAGTACAAGCCCCTGACTTGGATCAGGTTCGCAGGGAGGGACTGTGTCCCCCAGAATCTGATACTGCCCTGAGCCATATGAGGTCACCATGGAACTGCAGGTTGGGGCCCACTCAGACTCCGTCAGTTTGCACCAGTGGAGCCACACAGACCTTCACACTCATTCATGCACTGACATTCAACTGACTAAACATTCCCTCCCGTTAGGGCCACCGTTAGGAGGCAAGTCTCTCCTTCCACCTCAAGGGTGGGCCTGTACTTGGGCTCCTGTCTCCGGGACACTCAGTCCTGAGGCTGTGTAGTCCCTGAGCTGGACCCATTTGTTTCCCCTGGCAGCCCCGGTGGGGTGTGAACCTCGCCAACAGCTGGCCGTGGAGCCTGGAATGAGCAGGGACCTGAAATGACCCGGGCTCATGTTTCCCTTCATCACAGGGCTCCGTGGAGCACCCACAGGGCCACCTCACTGGGAGTTGTTTGCTGGTCAGAAAACTAAATGTTACGGAAAAGACTCAGACAGAACACCAGAGGAAGAGGTTCCTTTATTCACGCATGCGGACCCAGAGGAGGCAGACTCCAAATTCTGGGCCCTGAGTTGTAGGGCGTGCCTAGCTTTATAGCAGGCTGGGCGGGGCATTCTTTGGGCATAAAGGTGGTGGGTGAGGCATTTCTTTTGGCTCAGAAGCAGTAAGCAACTTACAGAAGCAGGAAGCGAAAGGGGTCATGTCATTTCTAAGATGGTGGCTCAATTACAATGGTGGTTTACTTCCTCTATCACAATTTTGAGAGTAAATCATATATAGGATACATAATTGTACATAAATTATATATTTTAATTAAAGATAAACATAAAATTTAGTCTTGATAGATATTAAGTAGAAAATTTTTTTTTTCAAATCTTTATTGTTGAATGTAAAATGTATTACATATGTTCCACATTTTCCCCCCATTGACCCACTCCTCCCCACTCCCGCCCCCCTCCCACCTTTTCCCACACTATTGTCTGTGTCCATTGGTTATGCATATAAGTTCTTTGGTTTATTTCTTCCCCCCAACCCCTTTCCCTTTGAGGTTTGTCAGTCTAGCAATGAATTTGTGCTTCTTAATCCCTTCACCTTTTCACCCATTCTCCCAACCCCCCTCCCATCTGGCAACCAACAAAATGTTCTCTGTATCTATGAGAATGTTTCTGTTCTACCTGTTCATTTTGTTTGTAGATTCCATTGTTGATAGATATGTATTCATTGCCATTTTGTTTGTTCATACATTTTATCTTTTTCTTCAAAAAGACCCTTCATCATTTCATATAATAACGGTTTGGTTGTGATGAACTCCTTTAACTTTTTCTTGTCTGGGAACGTTTTTATATGTCCATCGATTCTAAATGACAGCTTTGCAGGATAGAGTAATCTTGGTTGTAGGTTCTTGGTTTTCATCACTCTGAATATTTCTTGCCACTCCCTTCTGGCCTGCAAAGTTTCTTTTGAGAAATCAGCTGACAGCCTAATGGGAACTCCCTTGTAGGTAACTAGCTGCCTTTCTCTTGCTGCTTTTAATATTCTCTCTTTGTCTTGAACCTTTTGCATTTTGATGATGATGTGTCTTGGTGTGGGCCTCTTGGGGTTCATCTTGTTTTGGACTCTCTGTGCTTCCTGGATGTGTATGTCTGTTTCCTTCACCAAGTTAGGAAAGTTTTCTGCCATTATTGTTTCAAGTATGTTTTCGATTTCTTGTTCTCTCTCTTCTCCTTCTGGCACCCCCAAGATGCAAATGTTGGCACTCTTGAAGTTGTCCCAGAGGCTCCTTACACTATCCTCATTTTTTTGGATTTTTTCTTTTTGCTGTTCTGATTGGGGATTTTTTGCTTCCTTATATTACAAATCGATGGTTTGCTCCTTGGATTTACATACTCTATTATTGAAGCTGTGTAAATTATTCTTTATTTCAGTTAATGCCTCCTTCAATTCTAACTGTGTATCCATGATTTCTAACTGGTCCTTTTTTATGCTCTTGAGGCCCTGACTAAGTTCACTGAGGTTCTCACTAAGTTCATTGAGCATCCTTATAAGCAGTATTTTGAACTCAGCATCTGTTAGGTTGCTTATTTCCCTTTCGCTTAGTTCTTTTCTTGGGGTTTTGATCTGTTCTTTCATTTGGGACCTGTTTCTTTGTATCCTCATTTTGGCTGCCTCCCTGTGTTTGTTTCAGTGTATTACTTAATGAGAGGTATGGGGCTCGCTGAGACCTGATGCTGCTCGTTTGAAAGAATTTAGGCAAAACCTGAAGCAGGATCCAAGACAGGCCAATCCTATGGTTAAGCAAGTGGCAACAGCTTGGGTGGGCCTGAAAGTTGGGTGGGGCGGGGCCTCAGGGAGTCAGCAGGGCGGGGCTACCAGTGTGAGCCAGGTTGCTGGAGTCCCAGATATGGCGACTGTCTGCCGCCCCAGGGAAGGGCTCACCAAAGGAACAAAGGCCTCTGACAGCACATTTGTCCAGGAAAAAGCCCCCTCTCCAGCCCTCGCTCCAGTGCCAAACAGCTCAGTTCTTCCCTGTATGTCTCTGGCGCCCCTCGAGCTGCCTCCCCTCCAAGCTTAGAGGGAGAGAGTCCGATAAGCGTGGGCCCTTTAAGGAGCTGCCTGGGGCTCCAGCCGTGTCAGCTTCCCTGAGCCTCAGTTCCCGCTGGTTTTTCCAGCCAGAAGTTATGGGGATTCTCTTTCTGGCACTGGAACCCTGAACGGGGCACCTGGTGTGGGACGGGGACCCCTCAGTCTTCAGGAAGGACCTTCCCGTCCGCCTCCGCCCCTCCTACCATCTGGATGTGGCTGCTGCTTTAATTCCATAGTTGTAGGACTTCCATTCAGCTTGATTTCAGGCGGTTTTGAATGGTGGTTGTTCTGTAGTTTAGTTGTAACTTTGATGTGATTGTGGGAGGACGCGATGCCGCGTTAACCTACCCACCATCTTGACCGGAAGTCCCGCTGAAGGAAAGTTCTAGAAGAAATTTTTGATGTATATAGAGGTTCATTCAATTCAACAAGTATTTCTTCTCCACATAATTTCCAAGTTCTTTAAACCCTGAAGATACAATAATGAACAGAGCCATGATGTTTTAAATCTTATGAAAATTTACATTTTAAAGAGGGAGAGCAAAAATAAAAATAAAAATGGACATATTGAAAGTGATAAATAGTTAGAAGATAATGAAGTTATAAGGATTACATTCATGCCCTAGAGGTTGTAACTTTATTTTGAGTGTTAGAAAATGCCTCATTGAGAAAGGAGCCTTTTTGAACTAAGACTAGAAAAAGTCAGGGAGCAAGCTGTGTGGACATTTGAAGGCAAGTGTTGCCTCCAATCAGAGAGACAGCAAGATCAAAGACCCTGAGCCAGGAGTGTGGGGGCATTTTCTTGAGTGTCTGGGAGGTTCTCTAAGGGTGGAACTGAGGCAGGATACAGAGATCAGAGGCTTAAGAATTGAGGGAAGGGAGGCAATGTAAGGCCTTTCCTGAAAACATCCTTAAAAATCTGTTTCATTCCTAAACAAGTAAGATTAAGAAGAAGTATATAGATGCCTAAAAAGCACTTTTGATGTGATTGTTATAACCAATCTTCATTTATGTTAATGTCCAGGAGTATTTGTTGAGTGTTTACTGAAAATTATACTCACAGAGTGGGAAAAAAAGCAAGTAGACTTGAATTAAGTTTGATACAAAAGCAAAGAGGTGTTGCCTTCTAGTGAGGGCTGTCACTATTAAAATAGAAACAATATTTTAAAGTGTCCCTCTAGAATATGTTAATCCTTAAATAAAGGACGCATTCTTAAAGTTGTTCTTTTTCATTCATCAACAAATATTTATTGAATGTTTAGTTTTTTAAAAATAAAACGCAAGGATTCTATAACTATTTTTATTAAAAATATCTGTTTCCCTGCTTGAAATTCTCATGATGAATAAATAATGACTAGAATATCTTTTCTCTAGTATAGAATAAACTTGGATCAGAATCTATGAGGCATGAACCATGATATGAAAAATCTGGAACACAAATTAACTAGAAATTACTGAGGATAGAAAAAAAGTTGGTTTAATATCCCAAAATTATTATGGTAAGATATTTAATTTTTATGGTTGAATTGCAATATATAGTATATAATAAATAGTGGGTAGAAAGATAGTCCAGTAAAAGCTATGGGGAAAAAGAAGCCTTTGGAAGTGAGAAGTGTGAGGATTTCCCCTCTGGTTGAAACCAGAGTAAGACTTCTAAAATGTAAATCAACCTTGTCTTTTCCTTGCTTTAAACATTTTCAAAACATGTCATTGACCTTAAAATTAAAATTGCTTAATATGGTTTTATAGAAGTCATAGCCTGTTTATCTTGCTTGTCTTTATTTTTCTCCATTCCTAATTCTTACTTCTGCTCACATTCGATTACTTTGAAATCCTCTCAGCTACAAGGACAAAATGTCTTCTCTAGCCTGTGGATTCTCAAACAAGCATTTTTTCCTCTGTCTCAAACAATTTTGGCTCTTCTACTTCAATCATCAGATTAAATAGAATTTTTCATGGCCACCCCTAGACCCCTGTGGCCAGATAATATTTTTAGATATAATCTGGGAAGCTTTTTCCTTCCTGCCTAACCACATTTTTTCCTTCTCTTTCTTCCAGGATGTTTTGAATGGCAGGGCTAACACCTTTGTGCCTCGGGGAGTTGCCTGCCCGTAAGAATTAGTCAGCCGGACTTTTGTCTTCAGAATCTTAAAACCAATGTGGAAGAACGGGTTTTCAGTAAAAACGAGTGTATTTGGAAGAGTAGAAGGCAGAGAATGGGCCCTGCAGATAGGTACATGAGAAAAATTCACCGGGAAGGAAGAATCACGAGAGGAGTTTTGGATTTGGAACTCTCAGAACCTGGACTTTGCTCTCTGCCATTCCCCAAGGAAGGCCAACGCTCCAGTTGGCTTCTGTTTTGAAATGTCTTTGGGCTACAATAACTGTAATAATACTTATTATAGATACTCAAGAAATGTTTGTTTTTTCTTACTGAATGATTGTACCAGAGTACAAACCCAGAGCAAATACCACTAGAATTATTAAGAGAACATTTCTGAAGTGCCTAGAGGCATGGAAACCTTATAGAAAAACTTAAATTAATTTTAGCAAATAAAGTGACACTTCTTATATTGTGTATTTGGAGACAGAGCAACATTGCTCTAACAGTATATGGTCCCACAGCAACCTATTACTATTAGAATATACTGCATTTTATGTCTATTGCTTAATTGTGTGTGTTTTCCCCTAGAAAGGGAACTGTTCTTGAATCTGCTTTTGCTTTACATTTTATTCCCAAATGCCTAACAAAAAATAGCAATTAATGATTTTGTGTGTAGAAATTGAACTAAAGACTGTGGATGAAAAGTTTGACCACCTGAATTGAATTTCCATTCCAATAACCTAATTGTTAGTACAAATTTTAAAAACATCCATTTCAGGGTTTTACATTTGCTATCTAATAATCTCTCCACTTTACATAGCCCATTGTCCTCTTTTCAAAACTGCAACTTGTGGGCAATGGTCTTGTAAAACATGCAACGTGGTTCTTACATTTTATTTCTACTTATCTGTATTAAAGGAAAATATTCTCTCTGATCATATTTTAAACCTGCTAGGAAACAAACCCACACGTGAAGGTCAATTTTCTTGTCTTTATTTATTTTAGAGAGAGAGGAAGGGAATTGATGAGAGAGAACATCGATTGGCTGCCTTCTGCATGCCCCCCACTGGAGACCGGGCCCACAACCTGGGCACGTGCCCTGACCAGGAATAGAACCAGTGACCTCTTGGTGCCTGGGTCAATGCTCAACCACTGAGCCACACCAGCTGGGCGTGAAGATTAACTTAAGAAGATGGCATAAATCTGTAAGCAAGTGGACCTCACAGTACACTAACTCCTCTGTAGACTCCCACTTTGGGGTCTCCCTCCTTTATAGAACTTTCACATGAGAAGTAGAGAGGAATCTGTGTAATTTGTGAGTAAGTAGCTAAGAGAGAAAACCATTGAGCTAGGGACTTCTAGTTCATTTTCCCCCAGTTTGCCAATCAAGTGTGTCGGAATCCAGGCTCATCTTTCAATCGCTGCAGACAGGCAGCAGTGGAAGGTGTTGTCACTGTGTGTGCACAAGAATGCAACTTTCAGGATAGGTGCGAACAGCTGGGACTGAAATCCCCAAGACAATAGCGTAGTGTCATTTAAAAAATGTGGCAGACCAACTCTCTTGATGTCCCTGAAGATTTTTCGTAGAAAAAATGTGAACGCTGCTGACTGAATGAGGAGAAATTTTAGACACACCTTAATCTATTTATTTAATTTGTATTTTACTTCCTTATGGACACATAAGAATGATACATAATTAATTTCTAGGTCTAAATAAACACGAATGAGTTCTTCCTATAAGTATAAAATAAAAATGCAGTGTGGGTAGAATTTATTTCCAATACTGCATATTTGGTGTTTTCTATTAGTATCACATAAAAGAGTCACTTGCACTCAGTGGCATCTTGTATTAGAGAAGAGATGGTTCATTAAAATATACTTGTATTAATTAGTCAATCTCAAGTAGGAGCAAGTGGGAGTAGTACTCATTTAGTATTTCAGAGATAACTAAACTAACTCCAGGCTTTTTGAACAACTGACAATGGGTATTAATTTAATTCAGATCATCTAAGTTACATAAGACAATAAAGAAAATTCTATGTGAACCAAGATTCCTAAGAAACAGGTTGGACATTTGGTTGTTAATAATTTTTTTTTGGCTGTTAATAACTTAATAATTATTCATCTCCTAAATAAGTTCTAGTTTCTAAAACTCAGATCTGTCTTCTAAGAAATAAGCTTTTATTAGATGAGGCAGGTTCTAGCAGTATTCTCGACTATTGCACTCATGTTCTTTCATAGATCTTTTATTCAATAAGATTTTCATGTTCTCTTTTCTTAATCTGATTTTAGACCCTGGCTTTATTTTCCTTAATTTTTGGTCTTCAATGTGGACATCTTAACCTTAACCTTAAGTGGTCCTCCCTGGCTCATAGCTCTCTCACATTTCAGTATCACTCCTATGTGTAATGGATTCTACAATCTCTACCACCAATCCTCCTCTTTTATTACAACTCAGACCTAAACTTGGGTGAAAATTCTTCACTGAGATCCTGGAACTAAGAGTTCCTGGAGAGAATCCTCTGTCTTCACCGGGCATGACCTATGGGTACTTTCTTTTCATAAGTCTCCAATTTCCTAGGAACCTGGAGCACTACCTCAACAGGCTTGTCTAGATTTCCAGCCAGCTTCATTTTTATAGGTTGAATTAAGCTTGGAATCTACTAGAGGATTTTCTAGTTGTACAACAAATAACTATATCTTTTACAGTTTTGGAATAGCATAGTATCAATTCATGTTGTCTTCAGTACCTCGTTTCATGTAGGTTTCTATTTTTTAAATAATCCTGAAACTGTTTTTATATACGTGCTTGGTTTATCAGAGTAGAAATAACAACTTTGCTTTAGGAACGTAAGATCTCAGATCTAGCAGCTATCTCTTTCATTCTTGCCCCTGTAATTTCTCATTACAATTCAGACCACACCAATAATCCATACATTAGCAGCACACAGTTATGCAATTTTTATCATACTACTTAAATTTTATTCTAAGAGAGAGAGAAAGAAAGACAAGGAAAGAGAAACATCAATGAGAGAGAAAAACATTGATCAGTTGCCTCCTATATATACCCGACTGGGAATCAAACCCACAACCCTTAGGTGCACAGGCTGAGGCTCCAACCAACTGAATCACACTGACCAGGGCTGGGAATTACTTTTTTCTAAAGAAAAGTTTTTATTTATTTTTTGATTAAAAAAAGTCCTCACTCAAGGATGTTTTTCCATTTATTTTCAGAGGGAGAGAGAGAGAGAGAGGGAGAGAAACATCGATGAGAGAGAGACACATTGATTTGTTGCCTTCCTCACTACCCCAACCAGGGCCAGGACCAAACCCTAACCCTTGACCAGAATCAAACTCACGGCTCTTTGGTCCGTGGGCTGATGGTCCAACTGCTGAGCCAAACCAGCCAGGGCTAAAGACAAGTTTTTATGAAACATAAATATTCTTTGTTTTCCTAAATCTGTACCTCCAGAGCATTTATGATAGATTCTGGTGTTATACACATACACAATCGTCTTTTGTTACTTTTTAAAACATAATGTATCAAAGTAGCAGATACTGAAATATATTTTTATAGCAAAGTTTTTTCATACAATACATGTATTTTGCCTGAGGCAGTGGCTCAGTTGGTTGGAGTGTTGACCCGAAAACCAAAAGGTAGTGGTTATAATTCCTGGTCAGTACACATACCCAGGTTGTGGGTTCCATCCCAAGGTAGGAGTGTGTACTGTAGGCAACTAATTGATGTTTCTCTTACATTGACCTCTCTCCCTTCCTCTCTCTAAAAATCAATAAATTTAAAAAAACAACTTACATGTATTTTATAAAAAGAATTGGTTTATAAAAGAACAAGTAATTTCGTTGAGAGATCAAACGTTTATCTTTCTCTCTGCTGACAGTTATAGCAGTGTTTTTCTTATTTTCTTACCATGTAGTTAAATCGCATCAGTCAAGCACATAAAAGTCTAGTATGTTGTTCTTTACTTTGAAGACAATGAAAAGAATCATTAAAAATGAAAATGAACATTCACCTCAAAAATTTTTTAATGGAATTTAAACATTCAGCGAGTATTTTGGGAATGTCTGTCAAGCATGATTTTGGGAGTGAAAGAAGTTTTTATTAATTATTAGAAATACCAACAATAATAAATTGAGGCTGTTCCAGCAGGCTAGATGTAAGTTCTCAATAATTATAAATAAATCTTTGTCTAACCTGTGATCACTTCTTATCTTTAGTGAATTTACAGGAATGACAGTAACTTTTATTTAACAAGGAGAAAATAAAACTATTGAAAGAGATTTCATATACTCATATACATGTGCATGTATATATGCATATGTTTGTGTAAACATCACACACACACAAGTTTATTTATAAGGTTGCGGAGAATATGTTCTTAATCTTTACCAAATAATGCCAAGGTATTTTACAAATAAACTGTACTTATTTATATCCTCACCACTGGTGCAAATCTTTGTCAGCACTCAGCATTATCGTTGTTGTTTGTATGTGTGTTGTGGTTGCCACTCTGGCCAGTGTAATATGCTATTTCTTTGTAGGTTTAATTTGGATTTCCATTAAAAATAATAATATATAACACACTTCCCACATTTATTGATCATTCTATTTTTCTCTCTGCTGAAATTCCTGCCCTTTCTGCCTCCATATTTCTACTAGGATTTTCTTTTCCTGATTTATTTTTAGGTGTTCTCTATAGATTCAGGACTCTAATTCTCTCTTTAATTTTATATTTTGAAACACAGGAATTTAATATTGCAATTTGTTACATTTTATAATTTTTTTTAATAGGTGATAGGCTTCTGTGTCATTTTTTTATTTTTATTTCTTTTTCTTTATTGATTTTTAGAGAGAGAGAGGAAGGGAGAGGGAGAGAGAAAGAGAAACATCGATGAGAGAGAACATTGATTGACTGCATCCAGCATGCCCCACACTGGGGATTGGCCCACAACCTGGGCATGCGCCCTGACTGGGAATCAAACGAGTGAATTCTTGGTGCATGGGTTGACGCTCAACCAGTGAGCCACACCGTCCTGGTTCTGTGTCATTTTTAAGTGTATTACCTGCTTTAAATTCTAAAATATATTCTCTTACATTTTTTTCTAATTTTAAGTTTTGCTTTATGTACTTAAGTCGATTATATATAATTAAATTATTATAATTGTGTAACAAGAAATAGAGATTTTATACTACTCTGAGGAACCATGAAATGGAATTAGAATAAAATGTACTAACAAACTGATGAAAGGAGCTCACATACTTACAGTTCACTTATAAGCAGATTGCAGGCATCAGCAATTCCAGTTCCTATTTGTACAATAAACGGCCTTGACCACGACTATAACTGGCACCGATTGCTCATCTTCAGGAATTTGGTGAGCACTGACCAGTTCCAGGTCGCTGACATTACAAATCCATATTGGGACCAGCAAGGACTCCACCTGCACTTCCACAGGCCCTCCCCCTGATCTCTTTTTTAATTTATTTTTCAGCCGAGGATACTTTTCTATTTATCATCAGATAGAATGGTAGGGAGGAGGGGGGGGGAGAGAGAGAGAGAGAGAGAGAGAGAGAAAGAGAAACATCTATGTGATAGAGCCCATCGGCTGGTCACCTCCTGCGTGACCCGACCAGGGCCGGGGATGAACTGCAGCTGAGTTGCGTGCCCTTGACTGGAATCAAACCCAAGACTCATTGGTCCGCAGGCCAATGCTCTGAGCGCTGAGCCAAACCAGCCAAGGGCTCCCCCTGATCTCCTTGTTCTGCTCCCCCCCTCTCTCCCTATAAAAACCCCTGCCTGCACTGAGATGCAGAGATGGGCATGGGCCACCCCCATCTTCTCCAGAGGCCTGCACTCACATAAACCTCTTCCTCTTTCACCAGCATCTGTCCCACGAGTTTGGTTTTGGTGGCAGCAGGCAGTGGAAACTTGATTCTGGTTACAATAGTATATAGTTGAAAAATTGTACATATACTTTAAAAAACAAAGCAATTAAAACCCACGTTTTATCAGACTAGATTTATTCAGGAAACTAAAACCACTGTAAGTATGACAGGCATGATGGCGTTTAACAAAGGCATTAGGGATTCAGTGTGATGGAATAGGGGAGAATCGGAGTGAGCGAGATTTGGCGGAGGCGAGCAGGGAGCTGGGAAAATCAGTCACCACATCTTCAATCTGACTCACAGGGTTCCATGGAGAAGCTAAAACCTGTACAGAAGTTTGAAGAGCCGCCTGCATCTGTTCCACCATGTGGGGATCTGAAGTGGGAGCTTGGGGACAGCTCTTCAAAGACAATTCATCTGTTAAAGACGCCTCATCTGATGAAGTAAAAACACCTGGCAAAGCCATACAGCTGATTGTCATGGCATCTCAGAAATAATCACTTCTGCTTTATAACCACTTTCAAAACCGCATGTAGTTCTTTTCTAACCTAACGTAGAATCTACAGGAAAAGAATTATAGAAAATATAATTCACATGTCTCCATGAAGCTAGAAGGCTTCCACATTTTCAGCTCCTTTCTCAGCTGGGAAAATGACATCCCAGGCCCTGACTTTACAAGTGAATATACATACCCTATACTGTATATCTGAAATGGATACAAAATGATATAGACTATAAACTGTAATTGAAAAATAAAATGTTAAAAGAGAAAAAAAAGTTTTATTGGGACACAGTCATGTCCATTTGTTCACACACAAAAAAAGAGAAATGAACATAGTTAAAATCACTTCTTCATACAGGACTTTTTTTT
Source organism: Molossus molossus (assembly GCF_014108415.1). Classification (NCBI taxonomy): domain Eukaryota; kingdom Metazoa; phylum Chordata; class Mammalia; order Chiroptera; family Molossidae; genus Molossus; species Molossus molossus. The sequence goes on along the minus strand of NW_023425403.1, from coordinate 40,363,924 downwards.
ATTTTTTTTTTATTTTCTTATTCTCACCCGAGGACATTTTTCCATTTTCTGTTCAGATAGAGTGGGAGGGAGAGAGAGAGAGAGAGAGAAACAAACATCGACGTGAAAGGGACACATTGAGTGGTTGCCACCCGTACAACCCAACCAGGGCTGGGGACAAACTGCAACCAAGGTACGTGCCCGTAGCGGGAACCAAACCCGGGTCTCTCTGGACCACAGGTCGATGCTCTAACAGCTGAGCCAAAACGGCCAGGGCATACAGGACTCTAAACTTTTACATAGCAAAAGCTAAACTTCAAGTAGCTTCTCACTACTCTCACGTCTGAACCCAGAAGAAATGCAGCATTAGTTATGCGAAACACCTTGGTCTTGGTTTCACTTCTATCATTAAAAAACAATAATTTTCTCTCAACGTTTCTTGTTTTATCTTTAAAATATCACTGTTACAGGCATGGAATAAAGGGAATGTCTCACAGTGAGAACATGAAAATCACCTTGTCTATAATAATCAGTGGAAATTAGCATCTCTTAAATCTTCTAAAGTTGACTTTTAAAAAGTTTATTTTACTTTTATTATTTTTTACTGTACTAAACAGAGATTATAAAGTTCACCATTTTAACCATTTTTAAGTATACAGTTCAGTGGTCTTCTTTTTGTTTTCACTGAAAACACACCTCCAGAACTTTTTCATTTTGAAGAAAATGAACCTCTAAACTGATTAAGCAACAACTCTTTTTTCCCCCTCCCAAAGACCCTGGTAATTAATATTCTTTCTTTTTTAAAAAAAATTATTTAAAAAAATTTATTGGTGTGACTTTGGTTAATAGGATCATGTAAGTTTCAGTGTACATTTCTATGACATAAGGCCTGTATATTGCACTGTGTGCCACCACCCAAAGTCGAATAATCTTCCATCACTCTATATTAGGCCCCCTGCACTCCTCACCCCCACCCCTTCCCCCAGCCACCACCACACTGTTGTTTGTGTCTATGAGTTTCAGTTTTATATGCTATATAGGAGTGAAATCATATGGTTCTTAGCTTTTTCTGACTGACTTATTTCACTTAGCATACTATTCTCAAGGTCCATTCATGTTGTTGCAAATGGCAGTATTTCATTTTTTCTGCTTTTTATTTCTGCGTTCTGACTTCTTTACATACCTCATTCGAGAGGAATCATACAGTATTTGTCATTTTGTGACTGGCTGATTTCACCTAGCATAATGTTTTCAAGGTTTATCCATGTGTTAGCATTGACAGGAGTTCTTTCTTTTTAAGACTGTATAATATCTCGTATAGATGTGTCTGCATATACACACACACATACATACACATATATATGTATATATGTACTTCGCATTTTCTTTATCTGCTCGTCTAATGATGGATCATTAGCCACAACCCATGAATAAGTATATAATCTCACATCTAGCCATTTCTCCTTATAAGTAAAGTGAACAACCAACTGCCCTGCTCAATGTTCTGTCCACTGGTAGGCTATCACTTCACCACTGTCTTCAGAAGTGTCCCAGAAAGGGGCCAGAGTGCTATAGCACTATGCTTTTGGGTAGTGTCTGCGTATAATGCAGGACCATCTGTATACTGGTCCCAGTGGTGCAGGCTGAGAAGAAAGGGCAGTATAGCAGGAATGGTGACCATGGACATTTGGGCCCATACTTCATGTGATTTACTTGTGACTGCAGGGCTTACTCAGCTCCAGTCTGATCCATGCCACTTGCATTTGATGAAGCACACTACCAGAAGTATGGCTCGGTGGGTCAGGTAACACCTAGGACATGATGTGTAGCTCAGGTCACATGGTAACTTAGTGGCCCATGGGTAAGCATTCCATCTTTACCAAGGCTCAGTAGCAGGCTGAGTGGTGTTTCCAAAAAGGGGAGTAGTTATCCACAGCAGATGTTGAGAAGGCAAGTCAGGCGCAGACAATCCCTTTAGGCAGTGCAGAGACTCTGCCCCTGGCTTTTGTAATCCCCTTATATCCGCCAACTGCCTAAACTACAGTGGGACTAGAAAGTCCCCAAATACCCAGAAACTTATCATGTACAAAAGGCGGCTAGAATCCGGGCTCGGGGCTCAGCTTTTGGACGTGACTCCGCTGGGCCAGCACTGGTGCACATTGAACGGTCACTTTCTAATCCTCCGAGTGCGTGCAGTCTGTCTCTTCCCGCTGACTGAATTTCTGCCACAACACTGTGACTCACAAACGGGCCTGGCAAAATCTCTAAACAGCATCTCTATATGCCAGTAACACCGGAAGCACCACTGGATCTCTTAGGTCATCTGGCCAAAGTGGTAAAGCAGCCTGTACAACAACCTGGGTTTGTTGGAGATCCTTCTGCCCTGGGCCACACTCAAAATTAGCAGTTTTTCAAGTCATTCAGTAAATGGGCGATAGTAACATCCCTAAATGAGAAATATGTTGTCTCTAAAATTCATAAGGGTTCACTAGGTATTGTGCCTCTTTCTTGGTTGTAAGTGGGGCCACATGCAACCTGTTTTTCTTCTCGTTAGAAGGGCTGTCTCAATATGCTCCCCACCAATGGACCTCTAGCTAGTTCACTGAGCTAGAGGCCCCTGAATTTTTGTCAGATTTGTTTTCCATCCTTTGACATACTAATATGAATAAGTCTAGAGTATTTGCTACTTTTTCTTATAATGTTGTTCAAGTCCTCTATATCCTTTCTTATATTCTGTCTGTTTGCTATATCCATTGTTGAAAGTGGGCTATTGAAATCTCCTATTATTTATTGCTTTCTATTTAATGCTTCAGTTCTGCCAAAATTTACTTAATATATTTAGGAGCTTTGGTGTTTGGTGAATAAATATTTCTAATTGTTATATTTTTCTGGTGAATTGATCATTTTACTTTCCTTTTTTTTTTCTTTATTGATCTTTAGAGAGAGGAAGGGAGAGGGAGAGAGAGATAGAAACATTGATGAAAGAGAACATTGATTGGCTGCCTCCTGCATGCCCCCACTGGGGATCAGGCCCACAACCTGGACATGTGCCCTGACTGGGAATCAAACTGGCGACCTCTTGGTGCATGGGTCAGTGCTCAACCACTGAGCCACACCAGCCAGGCAATCCTATTACTTTCATAAAATATCTTCATCTCTGGCAACAATTTTTTTACTTAAAAGTGTATTTAATATTAGTATAGCCACCTCTGCTCTCACTGGATTACCATTTGCATGGAATATTTTTCTTATATCCTTTAACTTTCAGCCTATGTATATCCTTACATCTAAAGTGAGTTTCTTTTTCTTTCTTGTTTTTTGTATGTGCCCCTAGTGGGAACCGAACCTGCGACTCTCTGGTCCACAGGCCGACACTCCAACCGTTGAGCCAAACCGACCAGGGCTAAAGTAAGTTTCTTGACAGCACATAGTCAGATCCTGTATTATTGATACATTCAGCTAAACTATGTGTTTTGATTGGGAAGTTTAATTCATTTATATTTAAAGTAATGACTGGTGTAGAAAGACTTACTATTTCCATTTTCTTCATTGTCTTTTGTATGTATTCTAGTTTTTTATTTTTCCTTTCTTCTATTGCTGACTTCCTTTGCATGTGGGTGTTGTGCTGCGGGTTGACATGCTCTAACTGCCTCCTCATTTCCTTTTATTGACATTCCATAGATATTTTTTTGTAACCACAACTATAGTTAAATAAAAATCAAGTTTTCTACCTTAAAATACATTTAAATTCTATTTTAAACTGATAACAAATAAACTTAAGTTTTATATATATATATATATATATATACTATACTCCTATAGAACTCAAGCTATCACTTTGTTATTGATGTCATAAATTGTATCTTTATATATTTTAAACCAAGTAACAGATTTTTCTGTCATTTGTATTTTATCCAAGAATTAAAAGTAGCCCTGGCTGGTTTGGCTCAGCAGTTAGAGCATTGGCCCGTGGACCAGAGTCCTGGGTTCGGTTCTCACTAAGGGCATGTACCTCGGTTGCAGTTTGTCCCTGGCCCTAGTTGGGTGTGTGTGGATGGAGACCAGTTAATGTGTCTCTCTCACATTAATGTTTCTCTCTCTTCCTCCCTCTCTCCCTCCTGCTCTATCTGAAAATAAATAAATAAGAATTAAAATTAAATTTTTGCACCAAATTTACATTTATATAGGTTACTATATTTGTTCATAAATTTACTTTTATCAGATAACCTTAATTTCTATTGTAGTTTCATGTTGCTGTCTAGTATCTTTTGTTCTCACCTTGGACTCCTTTCACATTTGTTATGGAGCAGGTGTAGTGATAATGAACATTGTCATCTTTTGTTCTTTTTGTAAAGTCTTAATTTCTCCCTTATTTTTTAAGGACATTTTTGCCAGATACAATATTATTGGTGGACAGATTTTCCTTTCAGCACTTTGAATATAGCATCTCACTCCTCTCTGCCCTGCAAGATTTGGGCTGAAAAATCTGCTGTTAATCATGTGCAAGCTCCCTTGTATATGAAGTCAGCTTTCTCTTGCTGTTTTCAAGGCTGTCTCTTTTTCTTTGTATTTCTATACTTTGCTTATAATATATCTCAATGTGAGTGTCTTTGGATTTATTCTAGTTGGATTTATTGAGGTTCTTGAATTTGTATGCCCATTTCTTTCCTCAGATTTGGAAAGTTGTCAGCCATTATTTCTTCAAATAAATAATGTCTCATAAGTCCCCTTAAGTTCTCTTCTCTCTTCTTTTTTCCCCCCTTTTGTTCCTCTGAGTAGATAATTTCAAAAAACCTATTTTCAAATTTACTGAGTTAATTTTGATTCACTGATTCAATTCATTGATTTAATCTTTTTTCTGACTGACAAGTTTGCCGTTAAACCCATCCAGTGATTTTTTTTTTAGTTACTATATTTTTTAGCTCCAGAATTTCTTTTAGTTCTTCTTTTTTAAAAAAAAATATAGCTTCTATATCTTTGTTGACTATTTTCATTTGGTTCATGCATTATTTTCCTGATTTTGTTTGGATGTTTATCTGTGTTCTCTTTTAGCTCATTGAGCATTTTTTTTTAACTTTTTAAAATTAATTAATTATTGTTACAGATGCTTCTCCTTCTCCCCCAGACACCCTCCTCCTGGTCCCCATATTGAAATTTTTTTAAACAATCTTTAAAATTATTTTTCTTTATTGATTTTTTTAGAGAGAGAATAAATGAGAGGGAGAGAGAGATAGAAACATTGATGAGAGAGAACATCAATAGGCTGCCTCCAGTATGCCCCCCACTGCGGATTTGGCCCACAACCCTGGCATGTGTTTTGACTGGGAATTGAACCATGGCCTCTTGGTGCTTGGGTCCATGTTCAACCACTGAGCCACACCTGCCGGACCCCATTGAACATTTTTAAGATTGTTATTTTAAATTATGTGTAAGGCAGGCCATAGATTTGTATTTCTCTAAGGTTAGTTTCTAGTTTCATTTTGTTCCTTTAATTGGGTCATATTTTCACATTTCTTTTTAATGCCTTGTTACATTTTTGTTGAAACTTCAGTCAGCATTTGGGAAAAAACACCACCTTCCAAGTATTTATGGATTGCCTTAATGCAGGGAAAGATCTGCACTAATAAGACTAGTTAGAGGTCTAGGACTTCTCAAATCTTTCTGACTATGTATCTTCTCTGAGCATGTGCATGTGCTTTTAGATGGCTCAAATTAACTAAACAATTTGTCAATGCTTCTCAGAATCCCATTATGTCGTGCGCCACCTGCTGTCTGACTGTGGAACTGCAGCTCTAACACACTACAGTGATGGAATCTTGATCTCAGGAATTTCTAAAGAAAGCTTCTATTCCTGTCAGTGCTCCCAGTTAGGGAGACGGAATACAGTTCACCAGGCAGCCCCCAGACTAGCTGGGACATTGGACTCGTGGTCCACTCTTTTGTTTCAGTTTCAGGAAAGGATCCTGATCAGATTGCGGCCAAGGATTCCAACTCTTTCCTTCCTTGATATATGAAAAGAATTCTGATCAACAGGATGTTCCAGATCACTACCCTAGTTATCCAGGTTGAATCACCCTGGGAGTGGAGCCGCCCTTGGTCTCCTTGCGGTTATACCTACGCAAGCAGCCAAATCATATTTCCCTCTCCTTCTAAGGTCTGCCAACCCCCCACCCATAAATCCTCTATATAACCCTGCCTGTTCCAGATACCGGCGCTGACCTCGCCTTAGGAGCCCCACGTGTGTTCCTCTTTTGGCTGACCTTTCATCTTGGTGCCGAAACCCGAGAGGGGTGCCTGCCAGGACCTGCAGAATTGCCCTCCTCTCCCTTTGCTCTCCCCACTGGCTTGATCCGCCTCCTGGCCGCTCCTCCTGAACCTGCCGAGAGGACACCCTCTCTCCCTCTCCATCCTTACCATTGCTGACTCTCCAAACGCCACCAGCCCGATTTCTCCTCTTGCGGGTGAGTAACGGGGTCTCCTAGTCCGGTCTCCTGTCTCCCTGTCGGCTTTGGTCTTCAAAAGTCCTAGCGCTAGGCCAGGAAGACCCTCTGGACCTTCGGGTTCTGATCCTCACTAATTCGGGGACACCCAATTTGTGAGTGATCCTCCTTTCTCGCCTCTCGGAGATTGGCCAGGGGAATGGGATGCCCTTTCCCTTTGCCCTTCTCCTCCTAGGGACCCTCGTACTCACCCTTTATAGCCTCCAACTCCACATCATGGGAGGCTCGCAGTTTCTTCCTTGGAAAGACACTCCATTGGGATGTCTCCTTCAGAATATTGACTCTCAGTTTTTGGTTTTTGAGATGTAGTCAAACCCAAGAAACTCTTATTACAATACTGCTTGGCCCCAGTACCGGCTAGACAATGGGTCTCAATGGCTCAAAAATGGCACTTTTGACTTGAACACACTTCGAGATTGCATAACTTCTGTCAATGCAATGGCAAATGGTTGGAAATCCCCTACCTTCCGGCCTTCTTTACCCTCTGATCTGGCCTCTCTCTGTCAGTCCTGTGCTACATATTAAATTCTTTTAGCACACTCCAAACCTCTTCCTCCAACCAACTCTGAACCTCCCCTCTTTGATCCTGCCGATCATTGTGTCCCACTATCTGTCCCGTCTATTCCCCCTCCCTTTGCCCCTCCTCAAGAGCCCCCACCATGAGACATCTCCCTGCCATTTGGGAGATGACCATTTGAGCTCAAAGTCAGATCCTGACTCCCCAGGTTTCCCGTCTTCCCCTAATACTCGCCCACGCACAGGACAGGGTGGGGGGCCCCTCCAGAGCCTCGGGCACCTCTCCTCCTCCTCGGAGAATTAGCAGGTGCTGAGGGGACTGTTAGTGTCCACGTCCTGTTCTCCCTCTCAGACCTGTCCCAGACAGAGAAGAGACTAGGCTCCTCCTCCACCACCCAGACACTTATTTGAAGGAGCTCAGATACCTAACCCAGCCGTACGACCTGACCTGGCACGACCTCTACATTATCCTCTCTCCTTCCTTACCACCTGAAGAGAAAGAGCAGGTCTGCTGGCTGCGCAGGCGCAGGCGGACGACCTCCTAGGGCGGACCACCAGAACCTGTGGGAGCGCAGCTGTTCCCGGGAAGACCCCAAGTGGGACCACCAGGCTGGTAAACCTGCCAGAGACCTTGGTGACCATATGGTCACCTGCCTAATTACCGGGCTCCAGAAGGCCGCCCACAAAGCGGTTAACTATGAAAAACTGAGAAATCTCACAAAGGGCAGATGAAAATCCAGCCCAATCCTGGCCCGCCTAATGGAGGCACTCCTAAAATATACTAAACTCGACCCCAACTCAGTCGAGGGGGCTGTAGTTCTTGACACTCATTTTATCTCCTAGTCAGCCCCTGATTTTCGGAAAAAACGTAAAAAGGCGGAAGAGGGCCCTCAAACCCCTCAACGAGCTGTCCTTCGTGTGGCTTTTACAGTCTATAATAACAGAACAGGCAAAGGTGGAAAAGGCCCAAAGAGATCAGGCGAAACACCCGCTGCTTGCGGCTGCCCTAAAAGGCTCCCACCAGAAAAGTGTCCCCCAAAGGGGGTCTCTAAGACTCCGCCAGGACCCTGCTTCAAATGAAAGGAAGGTCATTGGGCAAAAGCCTGTCCAGCTCCACGGCCCCCACCAGGGCCATGCCCTCGCTGCGGGAGAAGGGACACTGGAAGGTTGCCTGCTCGCTCTCCCCTCAAAGGGAGGGTTCAGCCCCTTCAACCCTTCCCCCAGCAGCTCCTGACCTAACCTCGCCCAGCCTGCTGGGACTTGCCGCTGAGGACCGGAGGTGCCCAGGGCCACCGGCCCCATCTCACATCACCATCCAAGAGCCTAGGGTAACCATCCAAATAGCAGGTAAGCCGATCTCATTCCTTATAGACATTGGGGCCACTCACTCTGCCTTACCCGAATACTTGGGTCCTGTTCACCCCTCTAAAACCTCTGCTGTGGGAGTGGATGGTCTTGTCTCTTCCCTGCTCGCCACGGATCCTTTGCCTTGTCTTATACATAATGTCTCCTTTACACAGTCTTTTCTCCTCCTGCCCAGGTGTCCTATGCCTATTCTAGGCAGAGACCTACTCTCCAAATTTAGGACCTCTCTCTCCTTCCACCCCCGACCTCAGAGTCTACTTGTTGCTTGTCCTCAGCCAGCCTGACTCGCCTGCCTCTGTTAGAGACCTACCCTTGCCTCCCGATACAGTGAATCCCAAGGTGTGGGACACCTCCCTACCATCAGTAGCTTCTCCTCATACCCGTGTCCAAATCAGGCTCTGGATCCGTCCCAGTTCCCCAACCAGCCTCAATATTCCATATCCCTCATGCATCAGAAAGGCTTGAAACCCATTATTAGGAAACTCTTAAGTCGAGGTCTCCTTCGACGGACCCATTCCCCTTATAATACTCCCATTCTACCCGTCAAAAAGCCAAATGGCTCTTGTAGATTAGTCCAGGATCTCTGCATCATTAATGTGACAGTACTTCTTATTCACCAATTCTTATACCCTCCTGTCTTTGATCCTTCCGACAACCACCCATTTCAGGGTCCTAGACCTTAGGGATGCATTCTTCACTATTCCCCTACACCCTGATACTCAGGACTTGTTTGCCTTCACCTGGACTGACCCAGACACTCAACAGCCACAACAACGCATGTGGACAGTCCTGCCCCAGGGCTTCGGGAATAGCCCCCACTTCTTTGGTCGGGCTCTAGCCTCAGATTTAGCCACCCTCCCCCCTAGTACCCTCCTCCAATATGTCGGTGAGCTCCTTCTTTGCAGCCCCTCCTATGAGCTGTGTGTCCAGCATACGGCTATTCTAAATTTCCTAGCCACTCACAGATACCGGGTTTCACCTGAAAAGGCCCAGCTTTCAACCCCTGAGGTCACGTACCTTGGAGTCCCCCTTACTCCAACAGAGAGAAGGATTACTGCAGACCACCAGGGCATTATCGCCTCGCCTGCCCCATCTGCTTCCAAGTCAGACATACTTTCCTTCCTAGGCCTGGCAGGTTACCTCCGCCTATGGATCCCAAATTTCAGCCTCCCTGCGAAGACCCTTTATGAGGCAGCAAAAGGAGACTTAAATGAACCCCTTGACCCTGCCAAAAACATCACCCCAGCCTTTAAAACTCTACAAAAGGCCCTTGTGACCGCCCCAGCTCTTGCCCTACCTGATATTATCAGATCATTCTTATTGTATGTCACAGAGAAACACGCCATCGGCCTGGGAGTCCTGGGGCAATACAAGGCCCCCACTTTCACCCCAGTAGCCTATCTATCGAAACAGCTGGACACCACTGTACGAGGCTGGCCAACCTGTCTCCGAGCTCCAGCTGCAGCAGCCCTTCTTGCCCAGAAAAGCCGAAAACTCACTTTTGGCCAACAGACTACCATTCTCTCACCTCATCATCTGAAGCAGCAGTTCTCAACCTGTGGGTCGTAACACCTTTGGGGGTTGAACGACCCTTTCACAGGGGTCACCTAAGACCATCGGAAAACACATATTTCTGATGCCGATTCATAACAGTAGCAAAATTACAGTTATGAAGTAGCAACAAAAATAATTTTATGGTTGGGGGGTTCCCACAACATGAGGAACTGTATTAAAGGGTCACAGCATTAGGAAGGGTCTCCTTTCCTATGAGGCCCTGGGACAGCTTTCCCCATCTAGGATCCAGCTCTTACACGCTACCTTCATTGAATCCCCAGAATTTTCAGTTGATAGTTGCCTCTCACTGAACCAGCCACACTCCTACCAGACCCAAACAGGATAATTACACACTCTTGCCTAGAGACTTTGGAAGATTTCACACCTCATTTTAGTCATATCCTCACTGACCCATTAGATGACCCTGAAAACTCCTGGTTTATAGATGGTAGCTCTACTACTACCCCTGATGGGTTCAAGGTTGCAGGATATGCCGTTGTAACTGTTACAGACATAACTGAAGCCAATGCCCTACCTAGGGGTACCTCCTCCCAGAAGGCAGAACTTATAGCTCTCACCTGGGCACTAACATTAGACCAAGGATGAAGGATTAACATCTATACTGACTCCAAATATATCTATCATATTCTTCACTCCCAGAGGGCCATTTGGCAGGAGTGTGCATCCCTCTCTATGAAGGAATCTCCTATCACCAATGTGCCCCTCATCCTGCACCTATTGAAGGCTGCAGATTTTCCCCAAAAGGCCAGTGTAATCCACTCTCCCCATCAGACCGGGGACAATCCCATCTCAAAAGGAAACAACAAGGCAGATATGGAGGCCAAATGGGCTGCTCTTTCCCCAGCCCAGCAGCACAGCTCTTAGCCGTTCCTACTGTCCAACCTCTCTACACCCCTAATGAGAGGGAAAGTCTCCTAAAACAGGGGCCACCCCACAATGGAATTAGCTCCTCATCCAGGGCCTATATATCTTTCCTCAAAATCAAGCTCATGATATTCTGACTATCATACATCAAGCCTTACACATAGGATTTAGGCCTCTACATCATCTCAAAACCATTGTTGATCTGCCCAAACCTCCTATCCCTTCTACAGGAAATAACCAGGTTTTGCTCTATTTGTTCAGTGGTCTTCACTCAGGGAGGGTCCGTACTCCTTCATTCCCTACCCACCCAGCTAGGGGACACATTCCTGGGGGAGACTGGCAGATTGACTTCACCCACATGCCACCAAATAAAAGGCTTAGGAATCTTCTAACGCTGGTCGATGGGTAGAAGCTTCTCAGGATGGGTAGAAGCTTTTCCTACCACCACTGAAACAGCGGCCGTGGTTACTAGAGTCCTGATTTCTGAAATCATCCCATGCTTTGGATTATCCAAAACCCTCCAATCAGATAATGGCCCCGCTTTTAATTCCAAGATCACCCAGCAAGTAGCAGAGGCTCTAGGAATCACATGGAAACTTCATATTCCCTATTGTCCCCAATCTTCTGGAAAAGTAGAAAAAGCCAACAATTTTATCAAAACCCAATTAACCAAACTTACCCTGGAACTACAGCAGCGTGGACTAAGCTCCTTCCCATCGCGCTTACCTGAATGCTAGTCCCAGGAGCCCATCCTTTCTCAGCCCTTTTGAGCTCATGTATGGCCGACCCTACCTTCTAGGCAATTTCCCCGGTCAAACCTCCTCTTTAGGAGACTATATCCCCATCCTTAACCCAGTCAGACAACTGGTATGAGCACATGCAGACCAGGTCCTTCCAAAACATCTACCTGGACCGCCCTCAACCCTAAATACTCATCCCAGGGTACTGGGTCCTCTTAAGAACCTTTCACCCATCTGATTTGTGCCCTCAATATATGGGCCCCTTCCAGGTTCTCCTTATCATCCCTACAGCTGCAAAACTCAAGGGAAAAGTCCCCTGGTTCCATCTCTGCAGATTAAAGAAGACAGAAACATCATCTCTTAACATGTCCACGGACCCTCCATTCTACCTGGACCATCGCCTAAACCTAAGTATTCCTGTTCCCCCCTGGGACCCACCAAGTTCAGACTAACCAAAATCCCAGAAGACAAACAACCTGAGCTGTGAGTAACCATGATTTTCCCTTGGCAACAACTGGAACAAAAATTGCAATTTATTCTGCTCTTACTTACCTCCCTATTCCTAGGGGGACAATTTTCCCCCATACCCTCTCTTCTAGAATCCCCATATTTAGAACGCACCCTTAATCTTACTCAAATTCTTCTGATTAAGGCTAATTCCTCCTATGCAGCCAATTGCTGGATGTGCCTCTCCATGTCCTCCTCAGCCTACTCCGCTCTACCTATTCCGAGTAGCGACACCTATCTTCTTCAGACCACTCTTATCTATAAAGTTCAGAAGGGGGCCACCTTCTTTGAGAGAGCTGAAACTCTCCTAGGAGATTATCCCACCTCAGCTGCCAACCGAGCAAACAGGCTATATCATACCTACTATTCACATCTTGAGGAATTAAAACCTTCATTGCCCCCTGCCCAAGGGCCAGTCACTCTTAATACCCCTCTCCTTTCACCTGCACCCTTATGTTTTACTGCTCAAGGCACCGTCCCAGTAGGCCATCTTCCCTCTGAGCTCTGCAACACCACGGTAAACATTCAATTTCCCCAGAAGCATCAAAACAGCCAGGTCAATTATCAGGTATCTCCAGAAGCAAATGGGTTATTTACTAATCCCGTTCGCTTCACAGAACCCCCTATGCTAATGGCCTCACAGCACAAGTGCTCCTATCCCACTGGCCGACTCCACCCTTGGCTCACTACTTCCTCCTTAAAATTGCTGTGCTCAAAACAATCCTCCACTCATATCTCCCCCCTTGTCGGGGCTGCTCTTTCCTCTACCCTGACTGCCTGGAGCTCAGAGACGGTAGGACGGAGCCGGCCCCTCATCCATCTATTTTCTCTTCATCTCTCGGCCTGCATCACCCAATCAGGAGCTTTCTATATGTGTGGAACTAACACCTATATGTGCCTCCCAACTAATTGGACAGGAACTTGTACCCTGGTCTATCTCACCCCAAACATCAACCTAGTTCCACCCCATGAGCCTCTTCCAGTTCCTAGTACTCTACTGGTCAAGCAAAAGAGCAAACGAGCAGCACAGACCTGCAGAACTCCCTAGAAGAAAGTGCCTCCACTCTAGTGAGACTCCAAGATCAACTCGACTCCCTGGCTGCTGTCACGCTACAAAATCTCCAAGGCCTGGACCTCCTAATGGCAGAAAAAGGGGGTATCTGCATCTTTCTAGAGGAATACTGTTGCTTTTACCTCAACCAGTCTAGGCTGGTTAGAGATGCAGCAACAAAATAAAAGGAACAGGCTCAACGAATCTATGAAAGACAGGAGGGGTCTTGGAATCAATGGCTCCACACAAACTGGGTGTCTTGGCTGTTACCATTTATCAGTCTGCTCACCCTCATTTTGTCATTTTAGCATTTGGACCTTGTCTTCTGCACCTGTTTTCTAACTTCCTTCAGATGGCCCACGAACTCCTGTCGACCCAAGCGAGCTACCAAAGCGTCCCTACTTCACCACTGCCACCCGTGACCAGTCAACCCTCCAGCCGCCCCTCCCTTAATTCGCCACCCCTTGTCAGCAAGAAGTAGCTACAGAAGAATAATCACTGCCCCTCAACCATATAACAAAAGGCTGGAATGATTGGGTTGCAGCCAAGGTTTTTAACTCCTTCTTCCCTTGATAGATGAAACAAATATATGATAAACAGGATGTTCCAGATCACTAACCCAGGCATCCAGGTTGAATCACCCTGGAGTGGAGCCCCACCTTGGTCTCCTTGCGGTTATACCTACGCAAGTAGCCAAATCACACTTCCCTTTCCCTCTAAGGGCTGCCAGTCCCCCACCCATAAATCCCCTATATAACCCTGCCTGTTAGAGATACCAGCGCTGACCCTGTCTTAGGAGTCAGCTGGGCAGATAACTCTCCAATAAAGTTCTCTTGCCTGAACCCAGGTGTGTTCCTCCTTTGGCTGACCTTTCAGATCCCCACTGTGGGAGGTTTCCTTTCTGGTTTTACCACACATGGCAGCAGCATGGTAAAATGCACAAAATTCCACAAAGTTTTCTACCCTTTTTGACAAAATCCTTTTTGGTTTTACATTAGTCTGGGTAATGTAGCTTCTCAACTGGCCACTAGAGTTCTCGCAAAGGTATTCTAATCATTGTTGTTGATAACTTGAGCTCCACCTGACAGAAGGAGGCCCTCAAGTTCCCCAATTACTGTTGTGCTTACTTGGCTCTCTAAAGCTAAACTTTTACATGACTTGAATTCTTTACTGTCATGATTTAATATCATTCACATAACATAGACACTATCCCTTTTTTGCAGATCACTTTCTTAAGGGGAATAGTTCTGCCTCACAAACCAGAAATATTACACTTTTAAAATTTAATCTTATATGTACTTGACACATCTATGAGACAACACTACTAACAACTTACATTCACATTAAACATAAATCAAAAACAGATAAAGAATATTTAGCAGCCTGGCACTGGAAAATAATTCTATACTTTTATTTCAATAAATTATATTGGAATAAAGAAAAGACTGTGCTATCACATGTTGACAAATAGGAGAAAGGTACTCCTTTGAATAGAAATCAGAAAGACAGACTAATAAATAAAATTTTATCAATAAGTAGATTTTGGTAAAATAATATATGGGATATCTTTTTGTAAATCTATTTTTCAACTCTTCTGTAAATTTGAGGTTATTTAAAAAAAAAATTGTTTTATAAAGAAGGGTAGCAATGTGGCTAACATAAAATCCAAACAAAATCTTCATTTAAAAATATTAAAATCAATCTCTTTGGCTGACATGATTTTTTTTCCATATTCATCTTTCTCTTTAATCTATACCCAAATGTTCCTGATATACTGGCATTGTGTAATAAATATAAGTAAATAACCTCATCTAGGACACTTCTGACAATAAAATAATGATCTAAACACATTTGTTGAAAGGACAAATGGTGCTGTGAAAGCAGCTGGATCTAGAGGGTATTAGCTAAGTGAAATAGTCAGCCAGAGAAAGACAAATGCCATATGATTTCATTTATATGTGGGATCTAAAGAACAAAGCAAGCAAGCAAACAAACAAACAAAACAAAAGCAAATTTATAGATACAGAGAACAGGCTGAGGTTTGACTGATAGGAGGGGTTTAGGGGCCTGGGTAACAAAAGCAAAGAGATGAAGAAGTACAAATTGGTAGTTACAAAATAGTCACGTGTATGTAAATTACAGCACAGGGAATCTAGTCAATAATATTGTAATAAAAATGTATGGTGCCAAGTGGGTACAAGAATTATTGGGGGATCACTTTCTAAATTATATGGTTGTCTAACTCCTATGCTATGCACCTGAAACTAATGTAAAATCATATTGAAAGTCAACTGCAACTGAAAAACAAAACAATAAAATAAAACAAATAAAAGGTGAATAAATAAAAAGAAAATTGGTAA
Source organism: Molossus molossus (assembly GCF_014108415.1). Lineage (NCBI taxonomy): Eukaryota > Metazoa > Chordata > Mammalia > Chiroptera > Molossidae > Molossus > Molossus molossus. The sequence continues at coordinate 40,348,467 of NW_023425403.1, read as the reverse complement.
AAACATACTTGATTTCTTAAATTATGAAGCCCACAAAGATGAACAAGAATTTTACATCAATTTTGGCATTTAATCAATAAGTAGTTTGACTCTATCTCCAGAATACTTCTCAACCATGTTGCAGTATCAAATAAATTGATCAGAAATTTGCCTCTTGTAACCAAACTGGCAGAATTCGCAGCAGAAACCTAGTAAGCATAACTGGACTTACTCTCAGTTCAAATAAACTCTCAGTAGAGTTTTTTTTTAATTAATTTATTTATTTTTATCTTTATTGTTAAATGTATTACAGATGTTCCTCATTTTTTCCCTCATTGACCCTCTCCTCCCCACTCCCGGCCCCCTCATGCCTTTTCCCACACTGCTGTCTGTCTCCACTGTTTATGCATATAAGTGTTGTGGTTCCTTAATAATGGGAAGAAGGGAATGAACACAGAACACAAGACACACAGAAGACAAGACACACACAGACAGTACATGGCTGCAGCCCCGAGTGCTTGCAGCAGATTATTTTTAAAGACAATAGTTTGGCAACCTGCCCTGCTAACTCAGCAGCTTTATTGGACTTTGTTCCTTATACTTTCCTTGAACCCTTTATCTGAATAACATAGTCCCTTGTCTGTGCATGTACTGTTCTTAGTAAGATGTTCCCAGGAAGGTCAGTGCCTGCAACTGCGCCTTCAGGCTCCCCCTGTTAGCAGGGTAGGAGCGCCTGAGCTCCTTTGCAAAGCTTCAGGCATGATCGTGGGAACTGTTTGCAGCTGCCCTTAGTTGTCTTTGGTACGTGGGTCTCACTTTTGACTCACTAACATAGCTTTGATTTCTTGCCAGTCATGGCTTACATTATAAGAAACAGGGGTTATACAGATTCGTGTACATTCCAGTCACAACGTAAACTAGATCGGGTAGTTAAAATTTGCACTTGATCTCCTAACCATCGAACAGTCTGTTGTAAGTGCAAAATGTTCTCCTCCAGTTGTGAATCAATATCATGTTGTTCTTGCCACAACAAATGTGAATCCTTATGCCAGTTTTTTACAAACTCGGCAGTCCGCAATCCTTGATGTAAAGCTACTCCAGCAACGGCTGCGGTGGAAGCGACAGCGGCTAGTCCCAGGATGGTGACAGCAATGAGTCCGACAGCTCTTCTGGATCGGTGGGTGAGGTCTTGAATAGCTCAATAAATTGCAGTTAGTCCAGCGGATTCACTCCAGGGTCGCGTTAGATTCACAGGAAGCCAAAGTTCATTTCGAGCTCTTAGCACGTACACACTTTCAGTGGAGATATTTACAGTTTGCCACCAAGAGGTATTAACATAATGAAGCAAGGAGCAATTCCTTGGGCAGTGTAGGCTACCCAAGGTAGCATTCCATGTGACATCATCTCGAAGGAGTATATAGGGAAACTTTACATAGGCTGATATAAATCGAGTGCTATTAGTACGCAAGATAATATGAAAAGGGTTGGCCGAATTACTAATAGTAAGCGTGAGATTCCCAACCCAAGTTTTTATAGCTTCTCCTGCAGCGGTCAATTTCCATAAATGACCTTGTATGTTGGTACTACCTTCTAAATGTAACATAGGTGGAGTAAGTCCACCCTCATGCCGTATAATAGTGTCATTACCTTCTCCCTCTATGGTCTGATTACGGCGATGCCATTTTAATTTTATGTTCTCCCATTTAGCTCTCCAATCGCCATGGGGACTCCAGTCAATAATTCAAATATTGTGATTGGAATCATTCAAAATTAATTTAGGTCCTTCTCCCTGGCATGGGCCCATTCTAAATGTTCTATTCCAGCTTCCATTTGAGCCATGGGGCATATAGATAATAGTGTGGGTACAGATTCATGGTATTAGTAGTATATCCTCTAAAGCCTTTTATAGAAATCATAACTGTAGTTTTAGAAATCAAAGAATGATTATATTGAACTCCCCAAGCATCATGGGAAATTGAGAGACAATGTGTTCTGGCTCCAGTGCATATGGGAGGTCCTTCAGGGCCAAAGCTAAAATTACTAATAACCATCCCTTCCTCAGAGGGGTGAGTAGGCAACCCCCTATTATAAGGCCCAAGCATCCATTTTGTATCATTAATGTATACTAACACTTCAGATTCTCCCCGGGATACAGCTCGCAATAATGGGGAGTTAGGAATATAAGCCCAGTAGGCAGTGGACTCCACGTTATATTCCACCTGGCAGGAGACCACTGCAAGCATGGCAAGGGATGAAGTTGGAGGGGTGCGAGGCTGTTGAGATTGGGTCACCACATTCTCTGCTTCCTGGGTGAGCTTCTTCAGTTGCTCCCAGGTTGGCGGTGAGGCTCTCAGTGTGGCCACCATAAACGTGTGACCCGCCTGCAGGTTCAGATCCTGGAACTCTTTGTTATTTTATTTTATTTTATTTTATTTTATTTTATTTTATTTTATTTTATTTTATTTTATTTTATTTTATTTTATTTTTGTTACAGATATTACTCCTTTTTTACCCCATTGACACCCTCCTCCCCATCCCCCCCACCTCGTCCCTGGCTTTGTTGTCCATGTTCATTGGTTATGCATACATGCATATCAGTTCTATGGTTTATCCCTTCCCACCCCCCACCACCCTGGATTCTGAGGGTTGTCAGTCTGTACCCTACTTCCATGTTTCTGGGTCTACCCTATTCCTCAGACTGTTATATTCATTATATTCCACAAATAAGTGAGATCATGTGATATTTGTCTTTTTCTGCTTGGCTTGTTTCACTTAGGATAATACTTTCCAGGTCCCTCCATGTCATCTCAAAGGATAAGGGATCTTTCTTCCTTACAGCTGCATAGTACTCCATTGTGTATATGTACCACCGCTTTTTTATCCATTTGTCTACTGATGGACACTTGGGATGTTTCCAGATCTTAGCTATTGTAAATAGTGCTGCTATGAACATGGGGGTACATATATTCTTTCTGATTGGTATTTCAGGCTTCTTAGAGTATATTCCTAGAAGTGGGATCACTGGGTCAAATGGAAGTTCAAATTTTAATTTTTTGAGGTAACACCATATTGTTTTCCATAGTGGCTGCACCAGTCTGCATTCCCACCAGCAGTGTACTAGAGTCCCGTTTTCTCCACACCCTCGCCAACACTTGTTGTTTGATGATTTGTTGATGGCGGCCATTCTGACAGGTGTGAGGTGATACCTCAATGTTGTTTTAATTTGCATCTCTCTGATGATTAGTGATGTTGAGCATTTCTTCATATGTCTCTTGGCCATTTGTATGTCCTGTTTGAAGAGGTGTCTATTCAGCTCCTCTGCTGATTTTTTAATTGGCTTCTTTGTCTTCCTTTTGTTGAGTTGTATGAGCACTCTATATATATTGGAAATTAACCCCTTATCTGATGTATCATTGGCAATGATGTTCTCCCATACAGTGGGTTTGCCTTTCCATTTTGATGGTTGTTTCTTTTGCTGTGCAGAAGCTTTTTAGTTTGATGTAGTCCCATGTGTTCATTTTCTCCTTTGTTTCTGTTGCCTTAGGTGATGCATCAGTGAAAATTCTGCTGTGTATGATGTCTGAAATTTTGTTGCCTACATTTTCTTCTAGAATTTTTATGCAAGTCCTGGAACTCTTTAAGGAATTCTCCTGTTCAGCTCCTTTTGGCCATTTCGAAGTTTCAGTCGACGAGTGGGTAGCCATTCATCTCCGTTACCTGTGGAAACATAAGCAAATCCTCACCCCCATTGAAGGACTTCATCAGGCTTCCATTCTCTAGTGACAGCATAGTGATATACTGGAGTAGGAGATCCCGAGGCTTTTAGCGAACTACTGAAATGGGTTACAGCAGCAGACTGGTCAAGGGCTTGCCATTGATTCAAAAAATTAAGGGTAAATAAGACTTTTAATATTTGTCTTTGAGGAGATTCTATTCCATCTCCCCCTTTTTGTTTTTGTAATTATAGCTTCAAAGTGCAATTAGCCCATTCAATGATGCCCTGTCCCTGGCTGTTAAAACAAATGCCAGTGATATGGTGAATGGAATAAGAGGTGAGAAAATTCTGCAATTTTTGAGATAGGTATGCCAGGGCATTATCCATTTTCAGGTCATGTGGCAGCCCCATCACAGCAAAACATTGCAGCAAATGAGTGATAACAGTGTCTGCCTTTTCAGAACTAAGGGGTGTTGCCCATTGGAAACGAGAGGCAGTGTCAATAGTGTGATGAATATATTTAAGTTTCCCAAAGGGAGCATAATACATAACATCCATTTGCCATATCTGATTACTGGATAAGCCCCTAGGATTACATCCTGGAGATAAAGAGGATAGATTGAGAGGAGCACATTGAGTGCACTGGCGAACAATAGCCCTTGCCTGTTTTTGGGAAATGGTGTAACGTTTCTGTAAGCCAAGTACATTGGTATGATGTTGAGTGTGCTCATGTAAGGCTTTCTGGATGTTGGCAATCAGTAAGGAATCAATAGTTTGATTGCCCAGGGCTAAAGGTCCAGGTAAATTAGAGTGTGATTGAATATGAGTGATGTAAATAGGCTGTGTTCTGTAAGATAAAATAAAGTAAAGGTCAAGGAAGAGTTTCTGTAAAGGCTCTCCCGGATGAGGTGGTAAATAAACCTGGGAAATTAAAGAAACGGTTAAGACAGCATATTGAGAATCACTGATAATGTTCAATTTGTCATTAGGCCAATCTTGTAGCACTAAGAGAATAGCACATAACTCTCCTTGTTGTACAGAGCAATAAGGGGAATTCATGATTTTTTGATGCTCAGTAGACCAATATCCTACCTTACCATTACTAGAGGCATCAGTAAAAAATGTCAACCCTTGTACTGGTTGAGGGACAACAGGGTTACAAGGCAGTACATGAGTAGTTTTTAAGAACATACATAATTTAGAGGCAGGATAATGATTTTCAAATTGTCCTATATAATCTGCATAAGCAATCTGCCATGTCTCATTAAATTCAAGACTTTGGAAAATTTGTTTATTAGTTAATTGAGTGATGATCTTGTCAGGATCAAAACCCGAGATTTGCCAGCATCGATGTCGTCCTTTAGTAATCAAGGCAGCCATTTTGTTAATATATGTGATCAATTTCTTATTCTGTTTGTTAGGGAGGAATAGCCATTCTAAAATATCTTCTTCCTGCCCCAGGCAGGCAGAGGGGAAATGAGGTGTATGAAAAATGTATACATTAAGCGGTTTGGAGGGATCATGGTATTGAATAGCAGCTTCGGAGATTCGCTGTTCCACTAGTTGTAATTCTAATTCAGCTTCTGGTGTAAGAGTTCGAGGGCTATCCAGAGATGAATTTCCCTCTAAGGCTGCAAATAGATTCTCCAAAGCGAACGCATGTAGGAATTCCTAGAGAAGGTGGAAGCCAATTGATGTCTCCCAAATCCAGGCTGTGCCCGGGGACCGGGGATCACCTGCCTTCCGTCCCCCAGGCCTATCCCCACCCTTTGCCTTCAGCGGCAGCGACTCATTCACACCACGGGAGACATTGGATCACTCAGGTTTTCTCTCATTTCATCGTGGAAATAATGCCCGCCCGGGTACAGGGGGCGGGACAGGGAAATTGGGAAGGACCAGTGGGGAAAAAGAAAACAGTCCTGTTAATATCAATTACTTTTTAAAGTATGCCCGTCCCACCCCCCAAAAAGGAAATGAAGCTCCCAGATGAGCTCCCCCACGTGGAACAGACCAGGTTTCCCGAGGTGGATGGTTCAGGGCAGGGTCGTGGACTGACCCTGGCAGGCGGGCCCTCTGGCTGCTCCCGCCTTGTAGCCCCCACCGGGACCCATAGTCTGGCTTGGCGCCCCGGGCGGAGGGAGGAGAGGACCGCTCAGAGACATGGGAAACGCTTGAGGTAGCAAAGGAGCTGAGGGATGAGCCGAAAATTGTCCCCAAAACTTTTTCATTAGATCAATCAACTCCTGCAATTGATTCTCCCCCTGTCTGAGACACTCCTCATCAGAGGCATTATCCAGGGGAGGAACCTCTGTGTAGACTCTCTCCCCCAATTCTTTTTGATCTCTATTTCTTTTGTTCGGCTCTTCGTCCCCTTTCTCAGAATCTGTTTCTAGCAATTGCAAAGCCTGCATAATAGCACTGCAGTGACCACAGCTTTAAATCCATAGTTTGACCTTGCTGATGAGCGGTGCGTAGTGCCTTAACTACCTGTTGCCACGCTTTAGAATTTAATTGCACCATTTGCTGACAGTGAAACCGATAACATTTATCCTTTACATGATCAAATAATCTAGTCAATAGTTTCTCTTTTATTTCTATACTGGTAGAATGTAATAGTCCCCAAATTAGCTTTTGGTACTCTTGCTCAAGAGATGGGGAATTTCCCATTTTTGCTGGAGGTCCTTCTGTGGGTCACTACTTATTTACCCAAAAGGGCCCGCTTCGGTTTGCCTTCTTCTGCAGTTGCCCCACATTGGGTACCACTTGCGGTTCCTTTATAATGGGAAGAAGGGAATGAAGACAGAACACAAGACACACAGAAGACAAGACACACACAGACAGTACATGGCTGCAGCCCCGAGTGCTTGCAGCAGATTATTTTTAAAGACAATAGTTTGGCAACCTGCCCTGCTTACTCAGCAGCTTTATTGGACTTTGTTCCTTATACTTTCCTTGAACCCTTTATCTGAATAACATAGTCCCTTGTCTGTGCATGTACTGTTCTTAGTAAGAATGTTCCCAGGAAGGTCAGTGCCTGCAACTGCGCCTTCAGGCTCCCCCTGTTAGCAGGGTAGGAGCGCCTGAGCTCCTTTACAAAGCTTCAGGCATGATCGTGGGAACTGTTTGCAGCTGCCCTTAGTTGTCTTTGGTACGTGGGTCTCACTTTTGTGATCCTCAGAATTCCTTCATATAAGTTCTTTGACTTATCTCTTCTCACCCCCAATCCTCTTCCCCTTGAGGTTTGTCAGTCTAGCAACCAATTTGTGCTTCTTAATCCCTTCACTTTTTTCCCTTATTCCCCCAATCCCCCTCCCATGTGGCAACCAACAAAATGTTCTCTGTATCTATGAGAATGTTTCTGTTCTGCCTGTTCATTTTGTTTGTAGATTCACTTGTCGATAGATATGTATTCATTGCCATTTTGTTTGTTCATATATTTTTTTCTTCAAAAAGACCCTTCAACATTTTGTATAATAATGGTTTGGTGGTGATCAACTTCTTTTTGTGTCTGGGAAACTCTTTATATGGCCATCGATTCTAAATGACAGCTTTTCAGGATAGAGTAATCTTGGTTGTAGGTTCTTGTTTTTCGTCACTCTGAATATTCCTGCCACTCTCTTCTGGCCTGCAAAGTTTCTTTTGAGAAATCAGCTGACAGTCTTATGGGAACTCCCTTGTAGGTAATTAACTACTTTTCCCTTGCTGCTTTTAAGATTCTCTCTTTGTCTTGAACCTTTTGCATTTTGATGATGATGTGTCTTGGTGTGGGCATCTTGGGGTTCATCTTGTTTTGGACTCTGTGCTTCCTGGACTTGTATGTCTGTTTCCTTCACCGAGTTAGGGAAGTTTTCTGTCATTATTGTTTCAAATAGGTTTTCAATTTTTTGTTCTCTCTCTTCTCCTTCTGGCCCCCCAAAGATGTGAATGTTGGTATACATGAAGTTGTCCCAGAGGCTCCTTACACTATCCTCATTTTTTTGGATTTTTTCTTTTTGCTTTTCTGATTGGGTGTTTTGCTTTTTTATATTCCAAATTGATGGTTTGCTCTTGGCTTTACATACTATACTACTAAATCTGTGTAAATTATTCTTTATTTCAGTTAGTGCCTCCTTCATTTCTGACTGGTCCTTTTTTATGCTCTTGAGGCCCTTACTAAGTTCTCTGAGGTTCTCACTAAGTTCATTGAGCATCCTTATGTAAGGAATCAGGGGCACCGCCGAAAAACAGAGAAGAGACTAGAGAGCCAATCAGCCGAATGAACTGGGATCAGGCTTCATGGGGCACACTCCGGGCGGGTTCACAGACTCCGGGGGTCGAGTCCTAGAAGCCGGGCCCAATGCTGGGGTTTGTGCTTTTTATATCCGCCCGTTGCAGCTGGGTTTTTTCTGTTAGGGTTTGACCTTGCTGGGGCTATGCATGGGAGCCTCTGGAATGTGTGTTGATAAATAAGAGCATGATGGGAGTTAGTCTACAAGCCCGGGACAGGCGGTTCCCAGAACAGGGTGGGAGTCTAGGCTGAGCAAGCGAGACAATGGTCGAGTAGTTTGCCTGCCAGTCCCCAGGCTATCGGACACCTTATAAGCAGTATTTTGAACTCAGCATCTGTTAGGTTGCTTATCTCCATTTCGCTTAGTTCTTTTCCTGGGGTTTTGTTCTGTTCTTTCTTTTGGGACCTGTTTCTTTGTCTCCTCATTTTGGCTGCCCCCATGTGTTTGTTTCTATGTATTACTTAATGACAGGTATGGGGGTAGCTGAGACCAGATGCTGCTTGTTTGAAAGAATTTAAGAAAACCTGAAGCAGGATCCAACACAGGCCAATCCTGTGGTCAAGCAACTGACAACAGCTTGGGTGGGCCTGAAAGTTGGGCGGGGCAGGGCCTCAGGGAGTCAGCAGGGCGGGGCAAACAGTGTGAGCCAGGTTGCTGGAGTCCCAGATATGGCTGCTGTCTGCCGCCCCAGGGAAGGGCTCACCAAAGGAACAAAGGCCTCTGACAGCATGTTTGTCCCAGAGAAAGCCCCCTTTCCAGCCCTCACTCCAGTGCCAAACAGCTCAGTTCTTCCCTGTATGTCTCTGGTGCCCCTCGAGCTGCCTCCCCTCCAAGCTTAGAGGGAGAGAGTCTGATAAGTCAGTGTGCGGTCCCTTTAAGAGGAGCTGCCTGGGGCTCCAGCTGCCTCAGCCTCCCTGAGCCTCAGTTTCCGCTCGTTTTTCCAGCCAGAAGTTATGGGGATTCTCTTCCTGGCACTGGAACCCTGAGCGGGGCACCTGGTGTGGGACGGGGACCCCTCAGTCCTCAGGGAGGACCTTCCCAGCCTAGGTGTCCTCCTGATTTTTATCCGCCACACGTGGATGTGGGACCAGCCCGTCCGCCTCCGCCCCTCCTACCATCTGGATGTGGCTGCTGCTTTAATTCCGTAGTTGTAGGACTTCCATTCAGCTTGATTTCAGGCGGTTTTGAATGATGGTTGTTCTGTAGTTTAGTTGTAACTTTGATGTGGTTGTGGGAGGACGCGATACCGCGTTTACCTACGCTGCTATCTTGCCCGGAAGTCATTTTCAGTAGAGTTTAACAGTAAAACATTTCAAAAAAGTGGCTTAGGAATGAGAATGTAAAATATTTTTAAATAGTATTGATTCTTTTGTAAATTTTACTTTTATTTTTTATTAAAAAATTTATTTTTATTGATTTTAGAGATAGAGGAAGGGAGAGGGAGAAATAGAAACATCGATGAGAGAAAACATCGATTGGCTGCCTCCTGCATGCCCCCCACTGGGAATCAGGCCCACAGCTTGGGCATGTGCCCTGACTGGGAATTGAACTGGAGATCTTTTGGTGCGTATGGGTTGATGCTCAACCACTGAGCCACCCAGGCTGGGCTGTTAATTTTACTTTTAAATTGAAAATTTGTTTCTGATACATGTGCTGCAATGATCTGCAACACATATGTACCCTTACTGAATTATAATAACTACTTTGAGTACTGTAATATGTGAACCCTAGTGATATCTTTATTTATATGATTTACATTTCTGTGACCTTTCAATAAAAGGTGTAAATTTTTAATTACATTACTTTGAGTAGCCATTTGGTGGTTTTATTCTCTTGGAAATATTTTCCAGAAAGAGTTTTTTTTATTGTGTGATATTGAAAATGTCTGTAAAGAGTTGTGAAGATATTGTGAAATTTATTTCTTCTAGGTAGCTTTCTTTTCTTGCCCCAATATCCATAATATTTTTCTTCATCTCTGAGATTTACTATATTCCCAGAATATGTTTTGACTTGATTTGACGTTATTAAATTTTCCTGAAACATGGTCATACATATTAATCTATAGATTCAACCTTCATTCTTTATTGTTTTGCATAGTTTTCTGTGCCACTCTTTTACTATCTAATTTGAGGATGTCAGTTACCTATGTGTTTAATTTCTGTTTACTGTCCTTTTTAAAAAATAATTTATTTTTCCTTTATTGATTTTACAGAGAGAGGAAGTGAGAAGGAGAGAGATATAGAAACACTGATGAGAGAGAGCATCGGCTGGTCACCTCCTGCATGACCCCCACCAGGGATTTGGCTGGCAACCTAGGCATGTGCCCTGACCGGGAATCGAACCAGTGACCTATTAGTTCATGGGTTGATGCTCAACCACTGAGCCACACCAGCTGGGCTCATTGATATATTTTTTATTGATCTTCTGCATTCTCTGAAGGTTTCTCAAACTCAGTTAATTCTCAGTTTTCCTCTGGATAAATTCCATACATTGTTATGTATAACATGCATTTAAGGATTTTCACTCATGGTGCTCATAATAATGTAGCTTTTTCATTTTATTTTTATTTTAGGTCAATAAAGAAAAAGAAAAACCAGATTCCTTACATAATAGATCATTGTGGCCTGACATGCTTACAACAATTTTCATTTAAATGTAATGTTTCTCACTTTGGTCAAGATAGTGCTATAAATAAACATGGTGCTCCCCTCCCCCAACAACCACATCAAAATTACAACTAAACTACAAAACAACCGTCACTCAGAACTGCCTCCTATCAAGCTGAATGAATGTCTTACAACTTGGGAATTAAAAAGAAGCTATATCAAGACTGGTAGGAGGGACAGACATGTGGAATGGGCTGGTGCCACACCATGTGTGGCAGATAAAAATCAGGAGGGATATCTTGGCTGTGGAAGTCCTGCCTGAGGAGCTCAACACAAGGCCCATCGCCCAGGGTTCCAGTGCCCAGGAGAGAAGCCCCATAAATTCTGGCTATAAAACCCAGCAGTGATTGAGGCTGAGGGAGAAGGAAGTCTGCTAGAGTTTCAGGCAAGGTCCGTGCATGGACTAACTTGGACTCACACTTTATGAGTTCCAGCATGGGGGCAGCAGCTTGAAAGGTACCAGAGACTTTTGGGGAGAAAATGAATTGTCCACAAGAGCTGAGGGCAACATTCTTCCAGACAGAAGTGCTGGCAGAGGCCTCTGTTCCTTTGATGAGCCCTCTTTCCATGAGGTTGCAGGTGGGTATCATATGTGAAACTCCATCCACCTGGCTCACATTATTTGCCCAGCCCTGGTAATTCCCTGTGGTTCTGCCCCAACCAACTTTTGGGCTCACCCAAGCTGTTTCCAGTCACCTTTTCATTTGAGTGGCCTATCGAGGCTTATGCTTCATATTTTCCTAAAACCTCAAACAAGCAGCCTCTGGCCTCAGGAACCCTGTACGTCTCACTAAGTGGCCCCAGGCCTTGTACTAGCAGCATCCAGCCTTGGTTCACAGTTTGGCCTTACCTGGGCACCTCTAAGCCCAGCACAAGTAGTAGCCATCTGCAAATTGTTTGTAGTTCATGTGAGATGGCCTTAGGCAGAACACAGGCAGGGCTGACCTTGGCCTGCACCTCCCAGGAGGCCCCAGCACCACTGCACCCAGTGGACAGCTTCAGACCACGCTGAAGTACCACCACCCAACTACCTCCACAAGTGACACGCTCAAGGGGTGAATCAGTGGGCACCAGAGCCCTGTGAAGTGTGTCTGAGAAGGCAAGTCAGGTGCAGTCCCTTAGGCAGTGCAGAGACCTTGCCCTTGGCTTTTGTAATGTAATTCCTGTACATCTGCCAACCAACTGCCTAAACTACAATGGAACTAGAAGGCCCCCAAATGCCCGGAGGCTTATCATGTATAAAAGGCGGCTGGAACCCGGGCTCGGGGGGCTCAGGCTTTAGAGGTGACTCCACTGGGACAGCACCGGTGCACATTAAACAGCCCTTTTCTGCCTTGGTCGGTTTTCTCAGTGGTTAGAGCTTTGGCCCTTGGACCAGAGAGATCTAGGTTTGGTACCTGCTAAGGGCACATACCTCAGTTGCAGTTTGTCCCTGGCCCCAGTTGGGGTCATGTGGGTGGTGACCACTCCATTTGTCTCTCTTGCATTGATGTTTCTCTGTCTCTCTTCCTCCCTCTCTCCATCCTTCTCTCCCTCCTGCTCTATCTGAAGATAAATGCAAAAATGTCCTCGGGTGAGGATAAAAAAAAAAGATAAACAGTCCTTTTTTAATCCTCCAAGTGCATGCAGTCTGTTGCTCCCCACCAACCGAATTTCTGCCACAACATATCCTGCTCTGTGGGGTGTGCCCCTGCACAGCTGATCCTCCATGGTAGTCATGGTGGGTAGTCAGTGGTTGTAGCCAGTCCTTGCAGCTGATTGGCCTGGGGGTAAATCCCTTCTATGGACATAACAGCAGAAATCAAGGTCAACAACAAGAGGAGGGTGTACATAGCCTTCACAGGAGGTGCACCTCGAGTACCCCATAGGGGTGATTGGGGAGACTGTGCCACTGAACCTTATAGGACACCTACTAACTTAGGTCACTATACCAAGCATGGGAGACATAGCAGCTCTACCCAATACATAGAAAATAACACAGGAGGCTGCTAAAACAAGCAGACAACAAAACATGTTTCAAATGAAAGATGAGAACAAAACTCCACAAAAAGAACTAAACAAAATAGAGACAAACAATCTACTAGATGTAGAGTTGCAGAGTTCAAAACACTGATTATAAGGATGTTCAATGATCTTAGGATTAGCATAAAAAAGGATTAGTCAGATATAAAGGATACATATATAAACGAAATGAAGAATAATTTGCAGAGAATCAACAGTAAAGTAGATGAAACTGAGAATCAAATCAGCGATTTCAAAGCAAAAAACACCCAATCAGAGCAGCAAAAAAAAGAAAGAAAAAACAAGCAAGACAGTGTAAGGACAACTTCAAGCATACCAACATTCACATGATGGGGTGCTGGAAGGAAGAGAGACAGAATAAGAAATTGAAAACCTATTTGAAAAAATAATGCCAGAAAGCTTTCCTAACTTGGTGAAGGAAATAGATACACAAGTCTAAGAAGTGCAGAGTCCCAAACAAGATGAACCCAAAGAGGCCCACACCAAGATACATCATAATTAAAATGCAAAAGGTTAAATACAAAGAGAGAATCTTAAAAGCAGCAAGAGAAAAGCAGTTAGTTCCTTATAAGAGTGCTTCTATAAAACCATCAGCGTGCCCTGGCCAGTTTGGCTCAGTGGCTGGAGCGTCGGCCTGCAGAACAGAGTCTCGGTTCCTGCTAGGGACATGAACCAAAAAACCCAAAACACAAAAACCTGTCAGCTGATTTCTCAACAGGAACTTTTTAGGCTAGAAGAGATTGCAAGAAATATTCAAATTGCCGAAAAGCAAGGCTCTACAACAAAGAATACTCTACCCAGCAGTGCTATCATTTAGAATCCAAGGACAGATAAAGATCTTCCCAGACAAAAAACAGCTAAAATAGTTCATCACCTCCAAACCAGTACTAGATGACATTTTAAAGGGTCTTCTTTCAGAAGAAGAAGAAAAAGAAAAGATTAAAATATGGACAATAAGGTGGCAATAAATACTTATCTATCAACAATAAAATTTAAAAACAAAATAAACAAGCAGAACAGAAACAGTCATAGATAGAGAGAATGTTCTGATGGTTGCCACATAGGAGGGGGTTTGGGGGGAAGGGTGAAAAGGTGAAAGGATTAAGAAGTAAAAATTGGTTGTTACAGAATAGTCATGGGGATGTAAATTACAGCATAGGGAATATAGGCAATAATTTTTTAATAATTATGTATAGTGTCAGATTGGTGGGAGATTTATTGGGATGATCATTTAGTAAGTTCTAATCACTGGGGACTACAATGGAAACTAATATAATAATGTATGTCAACTACAATTAAAAATGATATAAAATAATAAATAAATAAATACAAATAAATGTAACCTTTTCTTCAGATCTTGTTAATTTATCCTATATTTCAATGTACCCATTAAAATAAATCAAGTGAGGTGTCCTGGCTGGTTTTCTCAGTGGTTAGAGCGTCGGCTGGCAGATTAGAGAGAACAGGGTTCAGTTCCCACTAAGGGCATGTACCTTGGTTGCAGTTTGTCCCCGAATCTGGTTGGGGTCATGTGGGTGGCAGCCAATCAATGTGTCTCTCTCACATTGATGTTTCTCTCTCTCTCTCTTCCTCCCTCTCTCACTCTTGCTCTATCTGAAGATGAATGCAAAAATGTCCTCGAGTAAGGATAAAAAAATAAAAGAAGGTAAATCAAGTGATGTACTCATTAAAATATAAAATATAAATGGCCTTAAATACAGGGGGTCAAAAGTAGGTTTATAGTTGTGAGTATGCAAAATAGTTTATTCTTGTATTATTATTTATTAATTATTGTATTATTGATTTGTATTACAGTGTTGTAGATGGAAACGGGGCCACAGACTATACCTGACAAGCTCAGGGGAGGCCTTTATGGTGGTCCTTACAGTCTCAGAGACCTACAGTAACCACATAGGATGGTCTGAAATAAAAACTAACTACAAGCGAGTCATAGTTTGTAGTCATGTCCCAGGACAGTATCTTTCCTGACAAAGGTCAATCTTTACCATAACTGAGCCTATTTATTGTCTTTTTGCATCTACAATAAAATGCCTTTGGAATATCAGGGTAATTTCTTTTTCCAGACCCCCCTTAGGGCACAATGTCCCACTAGAGCAGGAGACCACAGAGCCCCTCATTGTTAATTATTATCCAGTGAACTGTTAACTATCCTTTACTTACGTATGTAAAAAAAGTATGTGTTGCCTGGCCTGTGTGGCTCACTGGTTGAGTGTCCGCCCATGCATCAAGAGGTCTCCTGTTTGATTCCGGGTCAGGGCACATGTCCAGGATGTGGGCCTAATCCCCAGTGGGGGACATGCAGGAGGCGATGTTTTCTCTCATCAATGTTTCTCTCTCTCTTTCCTTTTTACTTTCTCCGTCTTTAAAATCAATAAAGAAAGAAAAAAAAAAGTATGTGAAAATTTATTTCACTTTTTATCCAATCTCAGAAATTTCCCCACTTTACTTTCTCCCACCTCCTTAATCTGTCACCTATGGATTTCAGGTTAACCCCCTTGGGCTTCCTCCTTTGGTTGTAATGTATAGAATAAGGTACAACACTGCCATTCCTTGGAGCGTTTCCTCAATCTGATGAGATTTTACTTTCTGGAAATTGTCAATTGGCTCAAATAAACTCATAAAAATTCTTCTAGGTTTGGATGTTTCTAAGGTTGACACTGTAAACCTACTTTTGCCCGCCCCAGTTTATAGTATTATTTGATTTGTCTGTTTTAAATTTTCATAATAATATCATGTTATAAGTTACTATCTATTTTCTACTTTTGCACAACACATACTCTTTTCTTTTTGTCGTTCTTGAAAACATTTAGCTATGTCTCCACTTTCCGAGTAACGGACATTTACATTGCATCCAAATATCTTCCACCACAAACATTACTATAAAATTTTTGTTCTTTGACCATTATGGAACTTGTGAAAAGTGTTTGGAGTATAAATCAAGTGACGGAATTGGAGCCTTGGAATAAGCGCATTTTGGTTCAACTGAATAATATCAAATTATTTCCCATTATACATGTACCAGTTCTAATGCTTACCAGCAGTAGATACCATCACCAACATGTGGATTAACCAACACAGAAAGTTTCATGATTCATAGTTTTGAGGCATCATCTTATCTTAACTCACATTTATCAACTTATTAGTAATGATATAATCTTCATGTATAGATAGCATTTAGTCATTTTATTTTTCCCATCTTTTCCTATTTATCACCTCTGCCCATTTCCATAATTTATTTCATTTATTCTCTTGTGATATGCCATATGAATTTTTGTTCAATTTTCTATAGGTTTGTTTGCCTTTTTTTACTTATTAATTTATAGTATTTAAAAATATAGATTTTAAAATATTTTTATAAATAAAGTTAATTTTATAATGAAATATTTGTTATATGTAGCCTTCGCCAGTGTGGCTCAGTTCATTGAGCATCATCCCATGCACTAAAAGGTAGCCGGTTCAATTCCAGGTCAGGGCACATGCCCTAGTTATAGACTCGATGCCCAGTAGGGGGTGTGCAGTAGGCATCCAATTGATGTTTGGCTCTCACATTGATGTTTCTATCTCTTTCTCCCTTCCTCTACCTTTAAAATCAATAAAAAGATATTTTAAAAATATTTGTTGTATGTAAAACAAATGTATTAGAAATATAAATATACATCTTAGTTATTATAGGATTCATTTAGGGATTCAGAAAAACAATACAAGCTTTTTATGACATCCCAGCTCCCTATGGCTCACTAGTGACAAGCAACATTATCTATGACAACAACAACAACGAAGAATGAGACCATTCAAAGTCTAAAGAAACCTTCAAACTGTATTACCCACTCATGTATAATCATAAACTGACTATATATATTATGGTATTGCTATACAGTTTCCCATTGGACCATTATTTTACCCAGTAGTGCAAAGTTACCTCTCAAGGTACTATGAATTACACATTAAAGAGAGTTTCCATAAAGAGTAAGATTAATTTGGGAATAATAAGGCTTTAAATCTTGCTTGAAACCCTGAAATCCCTAGAGCACACTAAAAATATAGTTTCCTAGTCACTGGTGTACTAATACATAAATCATGAAGGTTTATGTAAACAGAATAATATACATAAAATAGATTTTCTATGTCCAAGATAAGATACTTTTTGGGTTTAGGCTTTATATTCTTATTAAAACTTCTACCTTAATATACTGGTGCACAAAAGCATTTTTGAAATGATAAACTTATATTGATATATTGAATTTATAAATAAAAATTATTTTAAACAAATCTTTAGGAAGTTAATGGTCTATGTGAAGATTTGCTTAAGACATATGGCATTTACATTCTAATCTTTGCTATTCTTTGCTTAGCAAATGATTCTGTTGGTTCCCAAAATACTTATTATTTTTGTATACTTCAGGAAATTGGGTGATTTAATAACCCACCTTTCTTGCTGTTTGTCACTGATGTGATACTTCCAGACATTCTTAGTTTCTTGCTTCTCTTAAAACCTCTCTCAAATCATCTGAATACATATTTTGATACTTGGTCTTTTTTGTAGTGCTTCACATATGCTATGCACATTATGATACAGTGATAGTTTAGATTTGTTTGATGCTACCTGGTCTGTGTGGCTCAGTGGTTGAGCATTGCTCATGCACCAAGAGGTCACTGGTTCAATTCCTGGTCAGGGCCCATGCCCAGGTTGTGGTCCTGATCCCCAGTGGAGGGCATGCAGGAGGAGGCCAGTCAATGTTCTCTCTCATCGATGTTTCTCACTCTCTCTCCCTGAGATTATTCACCAAATTTAATTCTATAAGTATACCTTGCATTTTTTGAGCATCTATTTTGTGATAAGAACTGAGCTAATTTTGCTGAAAATGCAAAGTTGAATAAGGCAGTCACTAATTAGTATATAGTCTATTAACCAAATTAGATAACTAAATATTAACTATGGATAAAGTACATATGACAAGTGCCAAACCCGGGCAAAAAAGTCATTTTTAGTTGAGTTGAGCATGGACGAATTAGACATATTTACAAGCTGTCATAATAGAAAAATCTAAGGAGACCCTCTATGTATAGTCTGAAACATTGAAGAAATAATCCAAATGTAGGCAGACTACCATAAAAATTGATAAACCACATTATTTGATTTTAATATACTTAATCAACAGCCAACATAATGTCACGTTAAAACGAGGCAAAAAAAAAAAAGTTCTATCTCAAGCCTTCTGGGAAATGCATTTCATTATACCCCATGTAAAACAACATATTTCTGTCATTGAAAAAGTTAATATATTCATATTTAATAAAGATTTCGATAAAATTATGATAATATAAACAGCAAACTGCTAATTGAATTTCCTAAAGAATATGAAATGATCCAAAGTAAAAGAAATTACACTGTACTGTAGAATGCAGAGGCAAAATCTGTTTTTCAAAAACAGAATGATTTAAGTAAAAGTGTTATGAAAATAAAAACAGTGCCTAAGGCATAGACAATGTAATATATCAATATGAAATAGTGTTATAGGCAATGAAATGTAGATAGAGAACTCATTCTACACCATATCATTGAAGATATGATTAGTGGTTGCAGGTCCATAAAGATAAAACCTATTGAATTTATATTCAATGATTCCATTTTCAATATTTGCTTGTTTATTTTGTTGTAAATAACTAAAAGGAAAACACATTCAGTTATAATCTATCTTACATCAAACTCTAGCAGTACAGATATAAAGTTCTTTGTTTTGCTTTTAGTAGTAATTCACAAATTAAGGAAATGCTCAATTACATAATTTAATTTTATTTATATAGATAGATATAGATATAGATGATATAGAAATAGATATAGACATAGACATAGATATAATCTTTGTAAGGACAAACAAGCTAATTTAGTTGTTAATGAAGCTAGTTATTTCTTTCATTTGAGAATGTTGTATTGATCTGTAGCAAATTTGTGTGAATTTAGCTCTATACTATAGCATATAACTTAATACTTCTTAGAGAACATACACCTGCTTTCTCTCTCACATACATATAAACACAAAGTATATTTTTAAGTATATTTAATTTAATAGTTAGAAGACCTAAATAAAATGATGAAACCAGAGAAGACTTGAGTCTGAATTGACAGGGGGTACTTCTTTATATGTGTACTAAATAGTGAAGAGTAACAATGGATGTAGTTAAAAGTGAAGAATAGCCCAGCTGGTGTGGCTCAGTGGATTGAACGTCGTCCCATGGACTGAGAGGTCCTGGTTTGATTCATCAGGGCACATGCTCAGGTTGTGGGCTTGATCCCCAGCTGACTTGTAGCAGGCAGTCGATTGATGTATCTCTCTCACATTGATGTTTCTCTCTCTCTGAAAAATCAATAAAAATATATTTTAAAAAAGTGAAAAATATCTACTTCCCATAACATAATAGCAATTTTGAACTAACATATATAATTCCATCAGTTATAGCATCAAGTCTTAGTTTGCATTAGATGAGAGAAAGAAAAGAATTTTATTTTTTCATCTGTTTATTATGTTCCTCAGAGAAATATTAATGGGCTAAAGAATGAGTTCACCTAGTGAAGTATCATTGAGAGGGATAATAGTCCTATTAAAGCAGAAAGAATAACTGGAGCAAAAGAAGAGAATCAGGAAACCAAAGGTATATCTGACTATCATAATAGGATAAGGTGTTCCCATATGTAGACGTCAATATTTACACAGTAGGAAAGCCTATGATCAGCTCAATCATAAAAATACCAGAGCTTCCTGTCCTTAACAAGGCATCTCTAGAGATTATCTGATTCAATCACATACTATTGTAAACAATTACAGACAATAAAGCATGAGATGTAATTAAGGTCAAGCTACAAAATATTCATGAAAGCAAAACACTCCGTGAAAATAATCTTACCCTTCTTATTAGTATCATAAAAACAAGTTGTGTAGTTGATACATTATCTTTCTGTTTTAATCTAGTCAACAAATTCCCCGCAGCCCCATTCTAATTCAATTGGGTTGTAGTTCTTTTATGTTTTGAAAACTTAAAATGCCCAGTGAGAAGCATAAGACACGGTATGTAAAGTGACCACATCTCTTGAGAGTTGTCTCAACAAGTGATGTTTGGGAGTAAATGCTGTGACTATATAATTCATGAGTAGCACATTTGTGAAGTTTTCAAAACCATGCAATTTACTTGTTAAAAGTATTTTGTTAACATCCATCATGTCACAGAAATACAAAAGGGAAAAAAAATGTTACCCTGTGATGAGAACTCTCAGGATTTACTCTATTGATAACTTTGATATATACCATGTAGCAGTGTTAACTATCGTCATTATGTTGTACATTATCATATCCCTAGTACTTATTTATCTCGTAACTAAAATCTTATACCTTTTGACTATCTTCCTCCAATTCCCACCACCCCCATACACACACACACACACACACACACACACACACTCATCTCTGGTGATCACAAATCTGATCTCTCTTCTATGAGGTTTTTTTAGATTTCAAATATAAGTGAGATCCTACAGTATTTGTATTTCTCTGTCTGACTTATTTCTCTTAGCATAATGCCCTCAACATCCATATATGCAAATAGCAGGATTTCTTCCTCTATATGGCTGGGTAATATTCATTCTTATATATGCTGTGAGAGCCTAATTTGTTTATACCATATTGATTAAAGAAAAGATACACCTTAAGCGAAATTAATGTTAGGCCATGGCCAGGAATCAACCTACATTTTCATTTCTTTTTAGCAAAGGACTTTAGTTACAAACCTTGAAACAATTACTTTAAACTTCAATACAAGAGTGAACAGAATAGAAACTGACTCATAGATACAGAGAACAGACTGACAGCTGTCAGAGGGGAGGGGGAGGGGGTTTGGGTGAAAGGTTAAGGGATAAGCAATAACAAAAACGCACCAAAAAATTCTCACAGACAATAATATGGTGATTACCAGAGGGAAAGGAGGATGGAGGGAGGTGGGAAAGGAGGATGAGGGGATGTAGAAAAGGTGAAGGGGGGATAACTGGTGATGAATGGAGACTTGACTTGGGGTGGTACATACACACAATATAATATGCAGATGACATATAATAGAACTGTATTCCTGAAATGTATAAAATATTATTAACTAATGTCACCCCAATAAAAAGAAAAAAAATTGAACAAAATCCACTGACCAGCTTTTTGGCCTTAATATTTCCTCCTTCTAAAAGATACTTCCATTTACTTTCTACTCATGGCTTGCACTAATCCAGGATTAAACTCCTTTTCCTTTCAAGATCACTGTTTTTTAGCTAAGAGTCTAAGTCCTAGGTCAGTCATTTTAAATTAAATTATGTATAGGAAACTTTATGTAGATGTAGCATATTATCCCATGTAAAAAAAGTGGTTACAGCATTACTGTTGCTTTTTATTTTAAAGAGTATCCACTAACCATTGTATCACAAATTGCTTCCAAAAATGATATTTTACTTCTCCTTCTTCTTTCTAAGAAACTTGAGAAAACGATTTTCTTTGTTATCAAAAACTTCCTTTCTTCCCACTCAGTTTAACTGCCTATAAAAACAGTTTTCACTTACCTTGTTGTAGGAGATGCCTTTAGCTGCTTTGCTCTGTTCTTAGCTGTTCAGCTTCTCCTTTGTTGTTGACACAATCAATCACACCTTCCCCTCCTGCCTCCTACTGCTCCATTATCTCCTTGTTCTTCTCTGATCACCTGTTGAACTTGAGTATCCCTCAGAGACAGAGAAGAGAAAAATAAAACAAGATTTAAGCAACAGCTTTTTATTGCAGTTAAATATAAGGGAAAAACACATACCTTACTTTTATAAAAACCCATGTGAACTCAAAATAGCAAGGTAAAAATATTTACATGGAGATAATTATTTACCATGCAATAATTTAGGCATCAACTTACTAATCCATATTATTTAGATTAAACTAAAAAAACTACATATCTAGGAATATTACATTTTTTTTCCTTCATTGACTTTACATTTTTAATGGAGAATTAATCTCATATGCATTCATTGGAATTTAATTGCATATGCCAAAATCCTGTAAAAACCCAGTCATGGAAGTTTTAAGGCACCTTATATGAATATATTCAAAATGCAAATGTTAAATATATGGCAGGAAAAAACTAATTACTCTATTTTTAGACATAATGAGGAAAATTTTACTGTAGTGGTTAATATTGAATATTTATTGGCAAGCATTCTCTCTAAAATAAACTAAAAGCTTATTAATCTGAGATTAAATATATATACATATATTAAAAATATTAGTTATAATAAAAGCTACAATTCTTTATAAAAGAAACCAAATGATTCAGTCTTACATTGCAGTGTAAATCGATTTAACTGTTAATTCTCAATGCGTCAGGAGCCATTTGAGTTGTTAAATGTGCCTTTTAACTTATAAATACTAAGTGTTAAGGGTTGAATTGTTTCATATATTGAAGTCCTAACCCCCAGTCCCTCAGAATGTGACATTATTTGAAAACAAGGTTGCTGCCGATATCATAGTTAAGACGAAGTCATACTGGGGTAGGTAACCCCTGTTCCCATAAGACCACGGTCCTTATTAAAAAGGGATATTTGAACACGACAGGCACACAGAAAGATGAAGCAGAGATCAGCGTGATGCAGCAGAAGCCCGAGACCAACAGCAAACCAAGGAGGTAGGAGAGGCCTAGAGCAGTCCCCTTCACAGGCCTCAGAAGGAGCCCACATTACTGACACGCTGAACTCAGACTCCTAGCCTCTAGGGCTGTGACAGTACATTTCTGTCCTTTAAGCTGAACAAGAGAGCTTTAATGTTACCCTCACCTTAACTACACCATAAAGAAGTTCCTTCCTGACTCTAGGACCAGAACTTGCAATTATAAATTCTGTCTTTACTTATATGCATGTACGCATAAACAATGGACATGGACAACAAAGCTGGGGACAGGGCAGGGAGGGAGGGTGAGGAGGGTGTCAATGGGGGAAAAAGGAGAAACATCTGTAACAAAAATGAATAAATAAATAAATAAATAATTTTAAAGATATAAATTCTGTCTCTACCCCTTTGAGATGTAAGTCTTCTCCCATCCTCCTGCCTGTTTCATAAGCCAGGAATCTCTTCCTCAAAGACATGAGAGGCATCGCTTTGAAATGAAGCATCGAGAAAGGTAGGATCCCAATATCCCCAGTGTCCATAGGAGAATAGAAACCTGGCATCACTCAGTAAACATTCACTGGCAAGCAGTCCTAATGACCTCCTCAATGGACCTCCAGTCCTTTTCCTCTGGCTCACTCCAGTGCCGACAAACTCTCTCTCCTGCCTTTCATTTCAACAGACTCGAGTTTACTTTCTTCCTTCTTGCAATAGTCATGAATAAAGACTTACTTGTGCCCTGGCTGGTTTGGCTCAGCGGTTAGAGCGTCGACCTGCGGTCCAGAGAGACCCGGGTTCGGTTCCCACTAAGGGCATGTACCTCGGTTGCAGTTTGTCCATGGCCCTGGTCGGGCGTGCGGGGGGCAGCCACTTGATGTGTCTCTTTCACGTCGATGTTTCTCTCTTTCTCTCTCTCCCTCCCACTCTATCTGAAAAAAAAAAAAAGAAAAAATGTCCTCGGGTGAGGATTAAAAAAAAAAAAGACCATCAACTACAATGCTATATGGAGACATAAATGAGATATGTAAAGTATTTGGGGCAGAATGTAGCATCTATTTATAAACTCAATAAATGCATTTGTATGTATGTATGTATGTACATATGTATTCAGTTTTATATATGCTAACATGTATATATTGAAATATATTCCAAGTTTTGTGTGTATATATATATAGCCATGATAATAACTGCTGAATGATAATCTGAATTTTTGTTTTGCATTTCCTCTATGGGTAGATATTAAAGTATCCTTGAGACCTTAACTGCTTATAACTATTCAGATAATTCCTATTACAAATAGATTCAAGTCACTGAATGCAAGTTCTTCCTTAAATACTTCCACATCATCAAATCTCACAGCTCCCCACCATGTTCTCATAATATAGAATTATTTGTCATTTTGTTTCATTCATTATATTTTCTAGGTCACCCTTCTATTACTCATGCTGTCCCTTGCCAGGAAAGCCCTGACACTCTTCTTCACCTATTATAATCTTGCTTCTTTCTTTTTTTTTTTTAAACTTATCTTTATTGTTGAATGTATTACAGATATTCCTCATTTCCACCCCATTGATCCCTTCCTCCCCGCTCCTGCCCCGCTCCTGGCTTTCCCCACACTGTTGTCTGTGGCCATTGGTTATGCATATATGCAAATAAGTTCCTTGGTTTATTTCTTACCACCCTCTAACCCCCCTTCCCTTTGAGGTCTGTCAGTCTAACAACCAATGTGTACTCCTTAATCCCTTCACCTTTTTCACCCTTTCCCCCAACCCCCCTCCCATCTGGCAACCAACAAAATGTTCTCTGTGTCTATGAGAATGTTTCTGTTCTGCTTGTTCATTTTCTTTGTAGATTCAATTGTTGATAGATATGTATTCATTGCCATTTTGTTTGTTCATATTTTTTATCTTTTTCTTCAAGAAGACCCTTCAACATTTCGTATAATAATCGTTTGGTGGTGATGAACTCCTTTAGCTTTTCCTTGTCTGGGAAACTCTTTATATGGCCATGGATTCTAAATGACAGCTTTGCAGGATAGAGTAATCTTGGTTGTAGGTTCTTGTGTTTCATCACTCTGAATATTTCTTGCCACTCCCTCCTGCCTGCAAAGGTTCTTTTGAGAAATCAGCTGACAGTCTTATGGGAACTCCTTTGTAGGTAACTAACTGCTCTTCTCTTGCTGCTTTTAAGATTCTCTCTTTGTCTTGAGCCTTTTGCATTTTGATGATGATGTGTCTTGGTGTGGGCCTCTTGGGGTTCATCTTGTTTGGGACTCTCTGTGCTTCCTGGACGTGTATGTCTGTTTCCTTTACCAAGTTAGAGAAGTTTTCTGCCATTATTGTTTCAAGTATGTTTTCAATTACTTGTTCTCTCTCTTCTCCTCTGGCACCCCCAAGATGCAAATGTTGGCATGCCTGAAGTTGTCCCAGAGGCTCCTTACACTATCCTCATTTTTTTGGATTCTTTTTTCTTTTTGCTGTTCTGATTGGGTGTTTTTTGCTTCCTTATATTCCAAATCGATGATTTGCTTCTTGGCTTTACCTACTCTACTACTGAATCTGTGTAAATTATTCTTTATTACAGTTAGTGCCTCCTTAATTTCTGATTGTGTATCCATCATTTCTGACTGGTCCTTTTATATGCTCTTGAGGCCCTCACTAAGTTCACTGAGATTTTCACTAAGTTTATTGAGCATTCTTCTAAGCAGTGTTTTGAACTCAGCATCTGTTAGGTTGGTTATTTCCACTTTGCTTAGTTCTTTTTTAAAAATTTATTTAATTGTTATTATTTATTTATTTATTTATTTATTTCTGGTATGTGCCCCTAGCGGGAACCAAACCCAGGACTTTCTGATTCTCAGGCCAATGATCCAACTGCTGAGTCAAACTGGTCAAGGCTCACTTAGTTCTTTACCTGGAGTTTTGTTCTGTTCTTTCATTTGCAACCTGTTTCTTTGTCTCCTCATTTTGGCTGCCTCCCTGTGTTTATTTCTGTGTATTACTTAACAAGAGGTATGGGGCTAGCTGAGACCAGATGCTGCTTGTTTGAAAGAATTTAGGAAAACCTGAAGCAGGATCCAAGACAGACCAATCCTATGGTAAAGCCACTGGCAACAGCTTGGGTGGGCCTGAAAGTTGGGTGGGGTGGGGTGGGGCGGGTCCTCAGGTAATCATCAGGGCGGGGCTACCAGTGTGAGCCAGGTTGCTGGAGTCCCAGATATGGCGGCTATTTGCCGCCCCAGGGAAGGACTCAGCAAAGGAGCAAACGCCTCTGACAGCATGTCTGTCTAGGAGAAAGCTGCTCTCCAGCCCTCGCTCCAGTGTCAAACAATTCAGTTCTTCCCCTGTATATCTCTGGTGCCTTTCAAGTTGCCTCCCCCACACTGGAGCCTGGAGGGTGCGAGTCCAAGTAAGTCCGTGCGCGGGCCCTTTAAGAGGAGCTGCCTGGGGCTCCAGCCGCCTCAGCCTCCCTCAGCCTAAGTTCCCGCTGGTTTTTCCAGCCAGAATTTATGGAGACTTCTCTTCCTGGCACTGGAACCCTGAGCTGGGTGCCTGGTGTGGGACAGGGACCCCTCAGTCCTCAGGGAGGACCTTCCCAGCTGAGGTGTCCTGATTTTTATCTGCCACCTGTGGGTGTGGGACTTGCCCATTGTGCCTCCACCCCTGCTACCAGTCTCAGTGAGGCTTCTTTAATTTTGTTGTTGTAGGACTTCCATTCAGCTTGATTTCAGGTGGTTTTGAATGATGGTTGTTCTGGAGTTTAGTTGTGACTTTGATGTGGTTGTGGGAGGACGCGATACCGCATTTACCCGGAATTGCTCATTTCCTTAAGAGTCACCAAAGGCACCACCTCTTCAACCAGGTCCTCTCTGAATGTGGTGGTTGGAACAATTGCCTTGTCGCTGGGCTATGGAGTACTCTGCACCCTCTATTTTTAAAATCACTTTCCATATTATGTTCAAATAACTCCGTTATATGCCTGGGTCCCCTCAGATCATTGTAAAATCCTTGAGAGCACAGTCTAGTGCTGGTATTTAATAACTGCCTAAGAAAACAGCCAGAACTATCAATTTTGTTTTTTCCTAGGTAACATATGAGCACGTGAATATTTTTTCCCACCTACAGTAATAACTGCTGGTAGCAATGCTATCCAAACAAATATAACCAACAGGATTTTAATGCACATCGCTTGACAAGATTTGTAATTTAAACATCAGCGACCAAACCATTGTTCCTATCAGATGTGGCTGTTTCCTTCCCTTGTAGCTCTCTAACAGCACTCTGAGAGTACTCAAAACATTTCAGTGTATTTTCCAAAAGTTCTGCTTTCCCATTCTTCCAGGATCGCTGCAGCTTTCAAAATGGTTGTAGCTGCCACTCGTGTACTTAAACAGTGAAAATACATCATTATAGATGAGAAAAAACACATATAAAATACTGTACATTACGCCATTCAAATCTTAGATATTTGACATGGTGGCATACAGCCATAGTCTGATAGATGAATTCCGGTTGTCAAAGTCTATTTTAAACCCTGCTCTTCCTTCTAACCTTTCATTCTGTGCAGTTGGACCATGTTGTAATTCATTAATTAGCATCATGCACTAATTAAATTACTAAGGAGGAGATTTTCTTGTGGAGTAAAATTTCTAAGTAAATTGATGTTCCCAAATATATCCTCTTGACTTTCTAACCAAGCTGCCATTCCATTATATGTAGATATTGGGACAGCTTCTTAGCGCCTGTCTTTGCCTTTTCATTTCCACTCCTATAATCCATTCTCCACGCAGCAGTCAGTGTGAAATTTTACCACACAAATCAGATTATGTTTTTTTCTATCTTAAAAACCCTTCCGTGACATTCCATTACCTTAAAATAAAATCCGAACGTATTGCCACAGCCTGAAGGCAGTGCAGAGATGGCCCCTTCGTCCTCCTCCTCCCTCTGTTCCTCCCAGCCTGAACTGCAACTCACGGATTCTCTCTCATTTCCGAACACACCAAGGTTTTCATTTCCTCTTCGTGATTTTTGCATGTGTTCTCTCTCCCCGCCTAGAAAAATTTCAACCTAAATTTCATCAGGACTGTCTCCTTCTCATTATTGAAATTTCTAGTCAGGGGGTCCCCCAGTCTGCAGAATGCCTGCGATCACCTTTTATTCCATTGATGGTGTTCACCATGTTTTCTACCCAGCATCAGGCCACTGCCTTACTGGTACAGTCTTTTCTCTCTCCCACCTCTAGAATGTAGGTTGCATAATGACAGGAGATTTGCCTGCCAACTTTACTTACTTCCTTCCTTCCTTCCTTCCTTCCTTCCTTCCTTCCTTCCTTCCTTCCTTCCTTCTCCTCACCTGAGGATATTTTTACATTTATCTTCAGACAGAGTGAGAGGGAGAGAGAGAAAGATCGATGTGAGAGAGATGCACTGATTGGTTGCCACCCGCATGGGACGAACCACAACTGAGGTATGTG
Source organism: Molossus molossus (assembly GCF_014108415.1). Taxonomy (NCBI): domain Eukaryota; kingdom Metazoa; phylum Chordata; class Mammalia; order Chiroptera; family Molossidae; genus Molossus; species Molossus molossus. Next base: position 40,320,653 of record NW_023425403.1, on the reverse strand, counting down.
CGTGCCCTTGACTGGAATCGAACCTGGGAGTCTTTGGTCCACAGGCCGATGCTCTAATTGCTGAACCAAAGCAACCAGGGCTCACCTGTCAACTTTATGCTGAAGACACCAAGCACACAGTAGCTGCTCAAAAATATTTTTTGAATAAATGAGTGAGAAAAAAGCATGGGCATTTAAGCATCTATTTAAATAATCATTGGGACATTCATGTTCATATATTGGCCAATGATTGGCATATAGTAAGCCCTTGATAAGGAGCTAGCATTAGGCTCCATGTACACTATGCAGTATTTAAGTGTTTTACGTGAATTAAAATACTTAACACTCAAAATACTCTCATGAGCCATATTCTGCTTATCCTCTCTGTACTAAGGAGGACATTTAGGAACAGAGAGGTCGAATAATTTGCCCAAGGATGCATACCATGGATGTGTCTAAACGAGGACTCAAATCAAGTGTCATCATTAGTATAACAAACCGCACTGGGAATCTTTTCCTTCCACAATTCACATATCACCTTTAATAGTAGAATACATGCAACTGTGAAATCACAAGCGAATACTACTATAAACCGAGAAATCTATTTAATTCATTCATAGAATGGAATAAATTTTGTTAATGGAGGTACAGGATAGTTGCGCTTAATAATAAAAGGTATTTTTAAAATTTAACTTTCCATATTATTAGTTATTTATCTTATATTTTCTATATGTATTTATGGTGTATTTTCAAGTACAAGAATATCTTTCACTTTTATTTATTTTTATTAATTTATTTATTTTTGTTACAGATGTTTCTCCTTTATCCCCCACTGATTCCCCCCTCCCCCTCCTTCCCTGCTCTGTTCTCAGCTTTGTTGTCCTTGTCTATTGTTCATGCATCCATGTATACAAATTCTGTGGTTTATCTCTCCCCATCACCCCCTCTTCTGGGGATTACCAGTCTGTACCCCACTTCCACGTCTCTGGGACTACCCCATTCCTCAGACTGTTATGTTCATTATATTCCACAAATAAGTGAAATCATATAATACTTGTCTTTCTCTGTTTGGCTTGTTTCGCTTAGGATGACACTTTCTATGTCCCTCCATGTCGTCTCAAAGGATAAGAGATCTTTCTTTCTTACAGCTGCATAATACTCCATTGTGTATATGTACCACTGCTTTTTTATCCATTCGTCTACTGATGGACATTTGGGCTGTTTCCAGATCTTAGCTATTGTAAATAGTGCTGCTACAAACATGGGGGTACATATGTTCTTTCTGATTGGTGTTTCAGGCTTCTTAGGGTATATTCCTAGAAGTGGGATCACTGGGTCAAATGGAAGTTCAATTTTTAATTTTTTGAGGTAACACCATATTGTTTTCCATAGTGGCTGCACCAGTCTGCATTCCCACCAGCAGTGCAGTAGAGTCCCCTTTTCTCCACACCCTCGCCAACACTCGTTGTTTGATGATCTGTTGATGGCGGCCATTCTGACAGGTGTGAGGTGATACCTCATTGTTGTTTTAATTTGCATCTCTCTGATGATTAGTGATGTTGAGCATTTCTTCATATGTCTCTTAGCCATTTGTATGTCCTGTTTGAAGAGGTGTCTATTTAGTTCCTCTGCCCGTTTTTAAATTAGGTTCTTCATCTTCCTTTTGTTGAGTTATATGAGCACTCTATATATATTGGAATTAACCCCTTATCTGATATATCATTGGCAATTATGCTTTCCCATACAGTGGGTTGCCTTTCCATTTTGATGATTGTATCTTTTGCTGTGCAGAAGTGTTTGAGTTTGATGTAGTCTCATGTGTTCATTTTCTCCTTTGTTTCTGTTGCCTTAGGTGATGTATCACTGAAAATTCTGCTGTATATGATGTCTGAAATTTTGTTGCCTACAGTTTCTTCTAGGATTTTTATGGATTCATGAGTCACATTTAAGTGTTTTATCCATTTTGAGTTTATTTTTGTGTATGGTGTAAGTTGACGGTCTAGTTTCATTTTTTTGCATGTAGCTGTCCAGTTTTCCCAACACCATTTATTAAAGAGGCTGTCTTTACTCCACTGTATGCTCTTGCCACCTTTGTCCAATATTAATTGAGCATATTGCCTTGGGTCCATTTCTGGGTTCTCTGTTCTGTTCCACTGGTCTATATGGTCTATATGCCTGTTCTTGTGCCAGTACCAGGCTGTTTTGATTACAGTAGCTTTGTAGTACAACCTGAAATCTGGTAATGTGATCCCTCCAACTTTGTTCTTCTTTCTCAAGATTGCTGTGGCTATTCAAGGTCTTTTTTGGTTCCATATGAACTTTTGAAGTACTTGTTCTAGTTCTGTGAAGTATGTCGTTGTTATTTTGATGGGGACTTTACTGAATCTATAGAATGCTTTGGGTAGTATGGACATTTTAATGATGTTAATTCTTCCAATTCATGAACAGGGTATGTGCTTCCACTTTTTATATCTTCCTCTATATTTTTTTCAATGACCTGTAGTTTTCTGTGAATAGGTCCTTTATTTCTTTGGTTAAGTTTATTACTAGGTATCTTAATTTTTTTGCCATGATGGTAAATGGGATTGTTTTTTAGTTTCTCTTTCTGTTAGTTCATCATTGGTGTATAAGAATGCTGTCGATTTCTTGACGTTAATTTTGTATCCTTCTACTTTGCCAAATTCATTTACTAAGTCTAGTAAAGTTTTGATGGAATCTTTGAGGTTTTTCTACCTATAGTATCATGTCATCTGTGAATAATGACAGTTTCACTTCCTCCTTCTCAATTTCGATCCATTTTATTGTTTCTAAATGTCTGATTGCTGTGGCTAAGACTTCCAGTACTATGTTAAATAAGAGTGGAGAAAGTGAGCATTCTCGTTTTGTTCCTGTTCTTAACGGAAATGCTTTTAATTTTTGCCCATTGACTGTGATGTTGGCTATAGGTCTTTCATATATGGCCTTTATTATGTCGAGATATGATCCCTCTATTCCCGCATTGCAGAGCTTTTTTTATCAGAAATGGGTGTTGGATTTTGTCGAATACTTTTTCAGCATCTATTAATATGATCATATGATTTTTATCTTTCATTTTGTTTATGTGGTGTATCACATTTATTGATTTGCGAATATTGTACCAGCCTTGCATCCCTGGGATGATTCCCACTTGGTCATGGTGAATAATTTTTTTGATGTATTGCTGGATTCAATTTGCTAGTATTTTGTTCAGGATTTTGGCATCAATGTTCATTAGGGATATTGGTCTATAGTTTTCTTTCTTTGTAGTGTCTTTTTCTGGTTTTGGAATTAGAATTATGCTGGCCTCATGAAATGAGTTTGGAAGTCTTCCTTCTTTTTGAAATTTTTGAAATAGTTTGAGGTGAATGAGGTTCTTCTTTGAATGTTCGGTAAAATTCCCCCATGAAGCCGTCAGGGCCTGGGCTTTTGTTTGCTGGGAGAGCCTTGATTACATCTTCAATTTCTTCTGTTGTTATTGGTCTGTTCAAGTTTTTTATCTCTTCCCAGTTCAGTTTTGGGAGACTATTTGTTTTTAGAAATTTATCCATTTAGCTTATATTGTCGAATTTGTTGCCGTATAATTGTTCATAATATTTGTTAACGATCCTTTGTATTTCTGTGGTGTCAGTTATTATTTCTCCTCTTATATCTTTCACTTTTAGAGGACACAACAAAAGTTGCTACAAATAACATAATAAGAGGATTTATTAATGTAAGTAGAAACAATTACAATAAACATGTAGTTACTTCCTATGTATGCACATAGACAGAACGAGGGACAAAAAGAAAATAATAATAAATAATTTTATAAATGAAAAAAAATTATTTTATTTTATTTTAGAGAGAAAGGAAGGGAGAGGGAGAGAGAGATAGAAACATTGATGAGAATGAACATTGACTGTCCACCTCCTGCACGCCCTCCACTGGGGATTTGGTCCACAACCTGGGCATGTACCCTGACGGGAAATTTAACTGGTAACCTCTTGGTGCATAGGTCGATGCTCAATCACTGAGCTATACCAGCTGGCTATGAGCTGGGTTTTTTTTCTATATTGATTTTAGAGAGAGATAGAAACATCGATGAGAGAGAACATCCATTGGCCGCCTACTGCATGCCCCTTACTGGGGATCAGGCCCCCAACCTGGGCATGTGCCCTAACCAGGAATCGAACCGGTGACCTCTTGTTGTATGGGTTGATGCTCAACCACTGAGCCACACTGGGATGCACTGGATCAGGAAAAGGAGGCTGATTTCACCCTGGCTAGTTTGGCTCAGAGGTTAGAACATTGGCTTATGGTCCACAGAGACCTGGGTTTGGTTCCCTAAGGGTGCGTACCTCGGTTGCAGTTTGTCCCTCGCCCTGATAGGGTCAGGGCTGAGTGGAAGACAGACACTCAATGTGTTCCTTTCACTTTGATGTTTCTCTCTTCCTCTCTCTTCCTCCCACTATATCTGAACAAAAAAATGGAAAAATGTCCTCGGGTGAGGATAAAAAAAGAAAAAAATGCTATTTAGCCCCGCCGGTTTGGCTCAGCGGTTGGAGCATTGGCCTGTGGACCAGAGTCCTGGGTTTGGTTCCTGCTAGGGGCATGTACCAAAAAACAAAAAGCAAGCTGATCTCTGATGTTAATATGATAGAGACAACTCATGCACTTGGCATGTAATTGGATCCAAGCCTTTACTTAAAAAGGCATTAAAGACATTTACTTTTTAAACCCTGAAATTCAGAGATTCAGAATTGAAAACTAAAAGTGTTTCTAAAGGATATGAAATATATTCTGGTATTAAATGTAAATTCCATAAAACAGTTCTCTTTACTAATAACATTTTTCCAAGATAGTTCCTAAGATATATGTTTCTTTTATAGGTACATATGTTTATGTGTGGATATGTATCTCTTTACGTGTGTTAGAATATTTTGTATTGTTAAACTATTGTAAATATTATATTTTTTATCTTGATAGAGTTTTATTTTAAAGCATAATGATTTGCAGGTGGCTGTGTATTTATCTTATTTTTTATGTTATAATTATAATATTTATTGTAGGAAGTATAAAAGCTTAATTTAGATTGAAAGAAAATATCAGGCTAAAACTTAATTTTTATTTCTATAGATTTTATTGAAGTGAAAACAAAGTAAATATTTGTATTTGTTTTGTTAAATAATTGAATCAATATTCAGCAGAATTAAATCAATTTGGGGGGGTTATTCATATTGCTAAGTAGATATCTATTTCTTGTCTATATCCAGAAGAAACCATATTCAATATAGTCTGTAGAAATTTAAAATTTTGTTGATATCTTCTGCCTAAATGTAGGTACTTCCACTTATTATAAAACCAAAAGGGTTTTATTATCATATTAACTTAATTAAAAAATTTGAAAATATTCAGTATAAAGGTAAAAGAGAAAGAAAGGTATTGGAAATATATGACAGTTTCGTGCTTGTAATAAGTTCTCCTTCTCCAGAAAAAGAACCTGGGATTTATGATACAAGGTCATGCCTGGAAGAAAAGATTAAATATTGCAGCACCATTAAATTTTACAATAACTGCTCTCTTGTACCTTTATTTAAAGGTTATATGATTGACACCTTTTATTAGCTAGTTCTATGCCTGTAGTTTTATCATAGCAATTGCTAAATTAATTTACAAACTTCAGTTGACTTGTGTTTTTATTGCTGTCTCTCCGAATATCCTCCACAAGCAATACAAAAATTCCCCCCAGACAGAGCATTACTGTTCAAATTTTAATTCTTCTCTTGTTAAATAGTTGTATTATTTTTTTTAATCGTAGCTTAGGTCCAGAGGGTAAGTTTCCTTTCAACATGTGTTATTTTATCAATGACTAACTACTTCAGGAAGTAGTCACATTGCAATGTGTATGAAATGAAACATTTACCTTGTATTGTGATAGAAGATATTATAATCTATTGTGTTCTATAATGTTTTAATATTAAAAAATGGGTTGGTACAATATGGTCCTTTCAGTTTCCTACTGACATAATTTACTTTGAGAAATCAATTTTCTCTTAAAATGATAAAATTTCTTACATTATTTATTCAGCTTCAGATGACACATTATTTCTTTGAGATCTATCTCATTTACCTGCAGTAGTACCTGCAGGACTATATCAAAAGGTAGAAGACACAGGGAGGAATTGCCTTTAAATGACCAAGGCTTGGAGGGGGAGGTAAGTAAAGGGGAGACAGTGGTTCAGACCTAAAGGGAGAACTTTAATGTAGTAACAAGGGAAGAAGAACTTTAGTGGGGAAGAAAACCTCTCTTCAAATGACTATGTGATTTTCCTTGTTTATTCCAAGTAGGCAAAAACTGACCTTAGTTCTTCATTTAGACACAAAACCGAACAACAGCAGCTACAATCTAAAAAATATATTTCCTCGCATTGTAGGTTAAATCATAAATTTCCTGGCCCGTGTTTCCTGGGTGCTGGTGTCTCATTTTCTATATGGTCCCGAATATAAACTGACAGTTCAGTGTACACATCTCGTGCTTTTTTAAAAATCTTTATTGTCGAATGTATTACAGATGTTCCTCATTTTTCCTCTATTGACCTCCTCTTCCCCACTCCCGCCCCCCCCCCGCCCCGCCTTTCCCCACACTGTTGTCTGTGTCCATTGGTTATACATATGTAAATAAAAGTTCTTTGGTTTATTTCTTCCCACCCCCCAGCAGTCCCTTCCCTTTGAAGTTTGTCAGTCTAACAACCAATTTGTTCTTCTTTGTTCTTAATCCCTTCACCTTTTTCACCCATTTCCCCAACCCCCCTTCCATCTGGCAACCAACAAAATCTTCTCTGTGTCTATGAGAATGATTCTGTTCTGCCTGTTCATTTTGTTTGTAGATTCATCTGTCGATAGATATGTATTCATTGCCATTCTGTTTGTTCATATTTTTTATTTTTTATTTCAAGAAGACCCTTCAACATTTCATATAATAACGGTTTGGTGGTGATGAACTCCTTTAACTTTTTCTTGTCTGGGAAACTCTTTATATGGCCATGAATTCTAAATGACAGCTTTGCAGGATAGAGTAATCTTGATTGTAGGTTTTTGCTTTTCATCACTCTGAATATTTCTTGCCACTCCCTTCTGGCCTGCAAAGTTTCTTTTGAGAAATCAGCTGACAGTCTTATGGGAACTCCTTTGTAGGTAACTAACTGCCTTTTTCTTGCTGCTTTTAAGATTCTCTCTTTGTCTTGAACCTTTTGCATTTTGATGATGATGTGTCTTGGGCCTCTTGGGGTTCATCTTGTTTGGGACTCTCTGTGCTTCCTGGACGTGTATGTCTGTTTCCTTTACCAAGTTAGAGAAGTTTTCTGCCATTATTGTTTCAAATATGTTTTCAATTACTTGTTCTCTCTCTTCTCCTTCTGGCACCCCCAAGATGCAAATGTTGGCATGCCTGAAGTTGTCCCAGAGGCTCCTTACACTATTCTCATTTTTTTGGATTCTTTCTTCTTTTTGCTGTTCTGATTGGGTGTTTTTTGCTTCCTTATATTCCAAATCGATGATTTGCTTCTTGGCTTTACCTACTCTACTATTGACTCTTTGTAAATTATTCTTTATTTCAGTTAGTGCCTCCTTAATTTCTGATTTTTCATCCTTCATTTCTGACTGGTCCTTTTATACGCTCTTGAGGTCCTCACTAAGTTTGCTGAGGTTCTCACTAAGTTTATTGAGCATCCTTATAAACAGTGTTTTAAACTCAGCATCTGTTAGGTTGCTCATCGCCATTTCACTTAGTTCTTTTCCTGGGGTTTTGTTCTTTTATTTGGGACATGTTTCTTTGTTTCCTCATTTTGGCTGCCTCTCTGTGTTTGTTTCTATGTATTACTTAATGACAGGTACAGGGGTAGCTGAGACCAGATGCTGCTTGTTTGAAAGAATTTAGGAAAACCTGAAGCAGGATCCAAGGCAGGCCAATCCTATGGTAAAGCAACTGGCAACAGATTGGGTGGGCCTGAAAGTTGGGTGGGGCAGGGCCTCAGGGAGTCACCAGGGCGGGGCTACCAGTGTGAGCCAGGTTGCTGGAGTCCCAGGTATGGCAGCTGTCTGCCGGCCCGGGGAAGGGATCACCAAAGGAACAAAGGCCTCTGACAGCACGTTTGTCCTTGAGAAAGCACCCTCTCTAGCCTTCGCTCAGATGTCAAACAATTCAGTTCTTCCCCTGTATGTCTCTGGTGCCTTTCAAGTTGCCTCCTCCACGCTGGAGCCTGGAGGGTGCAAGTTCAAGTAAGTCCGTGTGCCGGACCTTTAAGAGGAGCTGCCTGGGACTCCAGCCGCTTCAGCCTCCCTCAGCCTCAGTTCCTGCTGGTTTTTCCAGCCAGAAGTTATGGGGATTCTCTTCCTGGCACTGGAACCCTGAGCGGGGCACCTGGTGTGTGATGGGGACCCCTCAGCCCTCAGGGAGGACCTTCTCAGCCGAGATATTCTCCTGATTTTAATCCACCACACGTGAGTGTGGGACCAGCCTGTCCACCTCCGCACCTCCTACCAGTCTTGATGTGGCTGCTGTTTTAATTCCGTAGCTGTAGGCCTTCCATTCAGGTCATTGTCAGGCGGTTTTGAATGATGGTTGTTCTGTAGTTTAGTTGTAACTTCAATGTGGTTGAGGGAGGACCCAAAACCGTGTTTACCTACCCGCCATCTTGACCAGAAGTCACATCTCATGCTTTTAAGATATATATATATATATATATATTTTTTAATAGTTTTTCTTTATTGATTTTAGAGAGAGAGGAAGGGAGAAAGAGATAGAAACATCAAGGAGAGAACATCAATTAGCCGCCTCCTGCTTTCCCTCCCACTGGGGATTTGGCCCCCTGGGCATGTGCCCTGACCAGGAATCGATCTGGCGACCTCTTGGTGAAGGGTTTGACGTTCAACCACTGAGCTACACCAGCCGGGCACTTTTAAGGTATTTTTAAAACACAAATTTAGTGAATATAAAGTGAATATTCTACATGTCTTGCTTTCAAAACAAACCTATGTATAATTCAAACCTCAAAGATCCTGCGTAGGCCCTGGTTGGTTTGGCTTAGTGGTTGGAGCGTCGATCTGCAAACCAGAGAGTCCTGGATTCAGTTCCCGCCAGGCCCTAGCGGCTTGGAGCATGTACAAAAAAAAAAAAAAATCCTCTGTAAATAATAAAGAAATACACTTAGCTCATAGATGTTAAGCAACATAGCTGAGGTAATATGCCACATTAAGTAGCAAAACCAGAGCAGATACTGTAGTCTGGCTATTTCAACCCATTATGTTTCTCTCAAAACACTCCACTCATGTTCAGTTAAGCTTCTTCCATTTTTAAGGTAAGAGTCACCACACAGAGACATAATATGAATTTCATCTTTCTGAATTTATTTTTATTTTATTTATTTATTTATTTTTTATCCTCACCCTAGGATATTTTTCCATTTTTTGTACAGATAGAGTGGGAGGGAGAGAGAGGAAGGGAGAGAGAGAGAGAAACATCGACGTGAAGGGACACATCGAGTGGCTGCCACCCGCACGACCAACCAGGGCCGGGGACAAACTGCAACAGAAGTATGTGCCCTTAGCAGGAACCGAACCCGGGTCTCTCCGGACTGCAGGCCGACGCTCTAACCGCTGAGCCAAACTGGCCAGGGCCATCTTTCTGAATTTAGATCTTAATACTTTATGCATGATTTCTTATGCTATCAGCTGGGCCCATTAAGATTTAGTTGATGAACTTTAGGTAATAAATCAGAAAAGTAACTCCCAGTTCAATGCTTATATTGAAAATTCATTGTATAAGAAAATGCAATACAATAAAATATTGTATTCACTGTGAATTGCAGCCGCATGCTTCGAGTCCCTACTTTAGTACTCTTAAGCAGTTACCGTGGCAAAGGAAGAAAATGTAAGTAATGTACATGTATTCTTTTTTTTTTTTTTATATTTTGTTCAGATAGAGTGGGAGGGAGAGAGAGAGAGAGAAACATCGATGTGAAAGGGACACATCGAGAGGTTGCCACCCACATGACCCAACCAGGGCCAGGGACAAACTGCAACCAAGGTACATTCCTTTAGTGGGAACTGAACCCGGGTCTCTCCAGACCGCACGCCAATGCTCTAACCGCTGAGCCAAACTGGCTAAGGCTGTATATGTATTCTTTATATTCATAATTAGGGTCATAAAAAATTTTTGTAATCTGAATTTTGGTGTATTTACAAAAATAGAAACAAGCATATTATGAATTGTGATAAATACCACAAATACTGCCTAAATCCTATAGAGAATCCATTTCTATCTGAATCGATCTGAAAAAATATTCAAATGAATCTTAGAAAAAATGTCAGTTTTTAGTGAAAATAAGTGAAATAAAAATATTCAAATTTCTGAATATTAGAATTTTGTATTAAAAGTACTAATATGTGCTACTGGAGTTTGGAGTTTTCGCTCAAAATGAGTTGGCTTGGAATATCAGCACAAAGACATTGGATTTTAGATTTATATTTAGCAAACAGAATTGTTTGGTGAATTTTTTTTAGATATATGCAATATGACTGGTGATATGAGGATATAACAGGAAACAAATGATATGAGCTTAAACCATGTTGATGATAGCGAGAATGGGTAAGAAAAAGCACTGGTATCAGTCGATGCCTCCCAAGGTCTCCTACTTACATAGAATAATCCTGAAAAAGGCATCTAAGAAAATAGTAGAGACACTGATCTCCTGGTATCACCGAAGATCCCAGCAAGAAAATACATCACACTCAAAATTAGAAAATTTGAGAACTGATTTATAAAGGAGCTTGTAGTAGACAAAATAAAGTCCCCCACCAAGATTGCCATGTCTTCATCCACAGAAGCAGTGACCATGTTGACTTATATGGCAAAAGGAACTTTGTCGATGTGACTAAGTCAAAGATGATGAAACGGAAATTATTTTGGATTTTCTACAGGGTTAAATGTAATTATGCGAGTCTTTATAAATGAAAGAGGGAGGCAGGGGAGGCAGAGGAGATGTGATGAAAGAAGCAAATACTGGAGTATTCGGGGCCACAGGCCGAGGAGTGCACGCAGCCTCAGAAGCTGGAAAAGGCAAGTGAACAGATTCTCTCCCAAACAGTCAGTAGGAAACCAATGCTTGGATTTTAGAGCATCTGAGCTCTAGAAATATAACATACATTTGTGTTGTTTAAACCACTAACTTTATGGTAATTTGTTACAGCAGCAATAGGGAAATAATAGGGAGTTGTATATAGCGTGTGTAGGGAAACTCCAAGGGTTACAGAGGCAACCAGAGTCTGAAGGACACGGGAAGAGAGGAGCTAGCAGACCCCACAGAGACTGAGTTTGCAGTGTCAACCACCATCAAAGAAGCAGTGACTGTCTCTGGAGAGATTAAGGCACATAAAGGTGACTTTGAAAGTTGAGAGATAGGGGAATAAATATGCTACCAACATCACTCTCCTTCTGTATTTGGTTTTCTACTAGGGCTTCTGTGGGGTGACTCCAACTGGAACCAAGAGGGCCGGGGAACCTGCTGATTGGGATGGGCTGCTGGTTCTGAACTCCTGCTGGAGAAGAGGGAGAGATACCTGCACATCTCCCTCTGGCATTTCTGCATGCTGCCAATGTGCGGAATACGGATCATGGAGTTACTAGTGATGGGTCTGTGAGTGTCCATCTCTTCTAACTGCCCATGTTCTCTGGAATTTTCCTAAATAGAATGAAGAAACTAAACTAATAACAGTATGGCAATTGGAGTAAATAAGTAGCATTTATTGTGAGCTTAACTCTCCTAATAACTATGCTGGCCACTGTACACAACCTACATATCTGCCTCCAACCAACCCATGATTTAGATGCTGTCCTATCTTATAGTTTTCTTTTTATTTTTTATTTAAAAAAAGTTTTTTTCTTTATTGATTCTAGAGAGAGGGGAAGTGAGAGGGAGAGAGAAAGATAGAAACAACAATGAGAGAGAACATCAGTTGGCTGCCTCCTGCATGTCTCCCACTGGGGATCGGGTCCACAACCTGGGCATGTGCCCTAACCAGGAATTGAACCAGCGACCTCTTGGTACATGGGTTGATGCTCAACCACTGAGCCACACCCACTGGACTCATAATTTTCTTAAGAGAGATTCAAATATTTAAGTAACTTGTCTCAAATCACACAAATATTACAGTGAACAGCTGGAAAAAAAAAGTCCATGTGCTTGTTAGCAACTCTGTCTCCATCTATGCACAGAAATACAATCTTTTCTATTCCAATTAAAACATGAAATATTGCACTGGCGATGGCCCGCAGACCAGAGTCCCCGGTCCAGTTTCTGCTAAGGGTATGTACCTTGGTTGCAGTTTGTCTTCGGCCCCAGCTGGGGTCATGTGGGTGGCAACCACTCAGTGTGTATCTCTCACATTGATGTTTCTCTCTGTCTCTTCTTCCCTCTCTATCTGAAGATAAATGCAAAAGTGTCCTCAGGTGAGGATAAAAAAAATGAAATATGAACAAGTATACCCATATACTACCAACAGTATTTCACAGATATAATATTTAAATTATTTCAATAGGGAATTAAAATGTTCAAAAAGGAGAGTGTGGAAGCAGATGCTCATGAACTGTGCCTAAAATCTTAGAGAATACCCAGGAATACACAGTGACCTACAATGAAACTGAGAAATAATATTCTTATAAAGAACATGCTTTATACTTTATACTTTAGTGACTCAGGTTTTCTTCCAGTGCAAGTTTTCTAATTCTTTTAGCACCTATACTCCATGTCATTGTAGCTTGCTTTATTGCACTTTTGTTCAGCAAAAGTGCTTCGTGGTGCATATTCTTGTAAACTATTTAATCAATTTGGAATGATCTCTCTTGGAAAATAAATTTGAGATCATTGGAGTTGTGAATGGTTGTTTCCAAACCCCTGCTCCTAGTCCTACTGCTTTTCTTACTCATGGGGAAAATAACTAAACTCAGTGTCTCTGTGCATGAGATTTTTAATCTATACGCAATGCAGGAGAAGTTAAATATGTAAACAGGTTCATCCTAGCTATCAGTGAAGGGCAGAGAAAATTTCTGGATCTAACGAAGTCCCCTGTGTATTGACTGTCCCCTGAACTCACAATTCATCATAGTTGACAACTGATGACAAAATGCAGATTATTTGACAGATAGTACCTTAGGTTTCAATACTCTCCTTCTCCTTGAAGTACATGTTTATTTTCTATTTCATGGACTTTGTATTTTATACATACTCAATGAATCTGTTGTACAAAGTTGCTTTACACATTTAGTACCTTTGTTTTCATTTAATTATCTGGTAAGTTAGCAATGTGTCAAGTGAGTTGAACTACAATGAAGGATATATGATGCCAAGGACACTTCTTTTATTTGCAAATAAACATAATGCATCTTTTTGAATGTTAATGTTTATAGTCACACTTTTGCAGCCAGAAGGATTAGTAAGAAATGTGGTATGTCCCTCTGCCATAATAAACAATATTTTACATCATTCCAGAATGTAACTGACTACTATATTAATTAATTACAATAAAACAAAATAATTTTCACTGTTAGAGAAAAAATTTCAACATACAATTAATACTATCTGTCTCACTTAAGATCAATCCTCCATGTTTTTATCTCCAAGTGCTATATTGTAAAAATAACTACGTTGAACAAAAATGTAAGACATTATCACAAAGTTGATAGAAGATGTGCAGAATATTAGAATTGTTTGAAACAAATGTGGTATGAAATGAATCATGTGAGTTATTTAAGTAATGAGACAGTGAGAAGAAATTTTAAAAAAATAAACATTCATAGAGCAAGTAGGATTATAGTAACAGTCAAGAAAAGGAATACCTACTTCAAAATACCTGTAATTTGGTATTGGTATTTGCTATTCAGAGTACATGAGTGGTATGTACATGAGCATATCATGTTAATTAGTATTTCCAAACCATGGAATGGGAGAAAGTTTTAGGTGTGCAAATATAGATTGAAATACTGGAGAAGCACTTTTGTCTATAATTTTTCTTCCATGCCTTAGGAAGAATCAATAGGAAACCAGCCATCTGAGTTTGATAATTACTCTCTAAACTTTTATTTTGAAGTATACTGGAGTATTCCAAATACTAATGCTACTTCTAGCAATGACTAATTTTAATCAGTCATTTTATGGAAGTGGTGATAAAAAAAGGAGATGATTTCTAAAAATCTCAGAGTGAAGTATTTCTTTAAATAGAACATTGCATAAACAGCAAAGTCAGGAACTATTCTGGGTCTAAGGGCAAAATCAGCAAAATAGAACACCGTAAATAGTGTAGTGTTTGTAACTGTAACCGATATGACATACATACAAGGCTCACATACATAAAGGATTATATTTTAAAATCTTCTGCAAAGACTATTTTACCTTAAGCCATTAGATGGAGAAATATAGCAATATATATTTACAAGATGGAAGTAATTCTACCATCAATACAACGAAATAAATATACTTAAAAACTCCTCAATAATATTGAAGTGAAAGGCTCCGTCTAAAATATGAGAATGACTTCTCTATGCCCTAGTTGAATTGCAAAAAAAATCATTATAATATGCCATTCTGAAGCCTAGGTAAAATTATGGCGTGGTGTGCAAAGTTGTATCTACCAAGCAACAGCCATTTTTTTTTTAAATCATTACCCGAGAATATTTTTATTGATTTTAGAGAAAGGGGAAGCTGGGGGGCGGGGAGTGAGAGTGAGAGAGAGAGAGATGAGAAAGAAACATCGATTGGTTGTCCTTGTACGTGCTGTGACTGATAATCCAACCTGCATCCTAGGTTTGTGCCCTGATGAAAAATTGAACCCACAACCTTTTGGTGTATGGGACAATGCTCCAACAAACTGAGCCCCCTGGCCAGGGCAGCAACAGCAATTTTAATATTTATGTCGTTGATCTGGCCACCAGGGGATGTGTACATTTGCTTAAGTAATGAAACCACGTTGGTACAGTAACTGCAAATGGAGTCACCAGCTGGTTAAACCTCTGATAATCTGCAGTTCCAAGAACCATTTGTCTTCTGCATAGGCCTGGTAGAGGAACTGAATAAGGATGTGGTAGGAATCACATCTACATCCTTCTAGTTCTCGATGGTCCTTCCAGGACTGTGATATTGCCTTAATTTACTATTTTTCCAGGTAAAGGAAGTTCTATTGGCTTCCACTTGGGCATTGCCGTGATAACAGCCCTCACTTTACAGATTACGTGCAAGATACTATATCTATTCCAAATATGCATTCCAGAACTGGGGTAGTAACCACAAGATGTGTTTAGAGAACCAGTGGGTCTGCTGTAAAACAGACCTGAGTTGAAACTCCATTGGTCACCTGACCTCCATAGCACCTACTCTTTTTTTGTTGTTGTTAATCCTCAATAGAGGATACTTTTCCATTAATTTTTTTTTTTAAGATTGAATGCAAGGAAGAGAGGGAGAGAGAGAGAGAAACATCAATGTGAGAGACAATTGGATTGGTTGCCTCCCTCATGACCTGATGACCAGGAATCAAACCTGCAACTCTTTTGTCCATGGGCCGACATCCTAACCGCTGAGCCAAACCAGCCAGGGTACACAGCGTCTATTCTAACTGAACCCCGTTGACAGTTTGGGTCTTCTAGAATTAGCATTAGTTCCTAGCCAGTGTCCAGTAGTCCTCAAAGGTTTTTTATTATTTCTTCAATGCGTAGTTAATCTGGTGAAAGGCCATAAATCCCTTTGAGGAAGGCTAAGAGAAAGATTAACAGCCTACATTTTTTACAAGGTATTGGAGTCCTTCAAGGAACCTGGTCTCCCCTTCAGTCAAGGGGTCCTAGGACTGTACACTGGCTCACATCCTTAAAAGCCATTCCCATGCATGTCCCCAAATTTCTTTCTGAATAAATTAGAAAACTCGCATAATTCTTCTGGAATGCAGAGAGCACCTCCTTATGGGTCATATTTGTACCTCATCTTTAGGGGCTGAGGTGACATAAGTCAAATTAGAGTTCTAAAAGCAGAGAGGGGTGGTGGGGTGGGTCCTGACAAGAATCAGCATGGTCTTGCATGGCAACTACCTCAAAGAGGGGTATTCCAGTGTCCTTGGTCAATGCAGGGTTCATCCTGTCAGAATGAGTGGAGAGGTCACTTCCACTGGGGGTGCAGAAGCTGTTCCCACGGTCAAAGAAGATTCATCAGAATTAGGAGCTCAACATACCCAGCTTCATCAGTGTTTTCTCACATGTACACAACCCAGCTTTCAGGATCCCATTCCCACCAATCAATATACTCAGTTCAACAGTAGACATGCTGACAAGCTAAATTTGTATCAGCTAAATTCAGGATGAGATTATGAGTTTGATTTTTAGCAATCTCTGCCCTGCTGCTGCAGAAGATAAGGGTTTCCTTCAGGGCACACATAGAAGTCTTCAGGCCTTTAATACCGTACTTCAACTGGAATTAGAATCCCTGTGCTCAACTGTTTCTTTTAGCACTTTGTTCAGTCACATTAGAAGCAACAATCTCATGGCATTTGTGAGTTTGTAAAAAATATTCATATGTAGTATATACACAGTCTCCCAGTTCCTTGCCTCATATAAATGGTTATGAGTATCTGATGGTGATATTTTGCCTATCTCTTTTGCCAGATCACCCCATGGACTATCTGTTCTCTGTATTCTACTGGAAAGAGAGTCATTAGTGTTCTTAAATCTATCTAGATTAGAGAGCCAATTCCAGAAACCTTCCTGCTCAAGGGAAGGTCAGCGTTTTTATTCTATTCAGGTCTTTAGTTGACTGTATGGGGCCCATCCATATAGATGAGGAAACCTGCTTTACCAATTGACCAATTTAAATGTTTATCTCACATAAATACTCAGAAAAATGTTTACTCAAATATCTAGCACCCCAGGACCTAGTCAAGTTGATACATAAAATCAACCATTACAGCCGATCGATATTAGCAGATACTACTGAATAATATGAGGAGAACACAATTTGTTTTTAGACGTACATAAATATGTTAGATTTCTATTGCGGTATAACAAACAAGTATAGTGTCTTAGTTTGACCCACATTAATTGTCTCATAATTTCCTTGACCAGGACACCATGCATATCTAAGCTGGGTTCTCTGCTCAGGGTCTTTCAAGGTTGAAATCAAGATATTGACTGGGCTGAGTTGTTGAGAAGCTTTGAGGAAGCATCCGCTTAAAAGCTCATTCCAGCTGTTCGTAGAAATCATTGCCTTTTGGCTGTATGACTCGGAGTCCAGCTTCTTACTATCTGTCAAATGTAGATCGCTCATAGGTCCTATAGTCCTTGAGCAGTTGCCTGCCATTTAAACTTCTTACAAGTACTTCACAACATAGCTATTTATTCCTTCTTATCTTATTTTTAAAATTATTCAATGATAAAACAAAAGATATAACAAATAGAATAAAGGATATGTGGGCCTAAAATAAAGAAAAATCCATTTAAGTGTTAAACATTTGGAGAAGCATGCAGTTGTTAAATAAAACACACGAAATGGTGACGTTGCTATGGAGAATAAGTCTAGATTCTAGCCATAAATATTTCAATAATTTAAAAGTCACGTACAGGAAGGCTTACTGTGAATTTAGACAGACATGTGTTGAGTGAAATATGAGAAAACTCAGAGACTTTGATGCCATCTAAGGCTGGCTTCATAGATATGTGATCTGTGCTATCACATAGAGCCTCACATTGGGCTTAATGCTTTGCCATCACCATTTTGAAATGCTTAACAATTTATGAACAAGGCACTCCATATTTTCGCTTTGTACTGGGCTCCATACATTATATGGCTGGTCCTAGTGCTGTTAAAGTAGAGAGAAAACAGGGATTTCTCGCGTGGGTAGAATGTGAATGGATCTTTAATAACATGGGGAGTAAAAATGTTTTTGTTTTTGTTTTGTTTTTGACAACATGGAAGTATTAATGTTGTCAATACTTAGCATAT
The DNA here is from genome assembly GCF_014108415.1 of Molossus molossus. NCBI lineage: Eukaryota > Metazoa > Chordata > Mammalia > Chiroptera > Molossidae > Molossus > Molossus molossus. The sequence goes on along the minus strand of NW_023425403.1, from coordinate 40,302,648 downwards.
ATCTATGAGTTAGCATATATCTGACAGCATATATCTATGAGTAAATTTTGACACACACACACACACACACACACACACACACACACGAATCCAGTAGAGTGGCAGAAGCTGAAGCTATCATCAAATAGAAGTTAACCAAAAAAACAAAGTCCATAAAAGAAGTCAATGGAATAAAATTTAAAACGTGTAGAAATATTGGCATTTCAGTGAAGAACAATTCTGCTTTATTTTAACAACAGGGAAGATATAGAGTTACCCAAATTCAGCTAGAATTTTAGATGGGGCCATGAGAAGGTGGTGTAATTTCAATATCAGAACATGCATGCTCTCAGGAGATCAGTTCAGAGTGTGAAGATTGGCAGAATGTTCAGAAAAGTCAGAAAGACATAAAAATCATTGCAGAAAGAGAGTGGTGGAAGATACAGTTTGTCACGTAAATGATGGAACTACAATAAACTTTAAGTACTTCTCTGGAGGATCAAAGAAGAGAAATGGATCAGGGCAAAGCTGAGCTTCAGGCTATCTTTGTTCAGCCCTCTGGTTGAGGTTGACAGGACAGGACTTGAATTCAGGCTAGTTTGCAGACTTAGTTGTTTTCTCCCTCCCTCCCTTTGTTAAGTGACAGTGAAAGAAAAAAATAATTGGCTTTCTGGAAATAGGACACACCCTCTGAAACCCACCACTAAAGCAGAATGTTAAACACTTGTATTCTTACCTTTATTTTAAATTTGAAAACCAATCTCAGTTAGATTCCACAATTGTAATAATATTAGAAAAATTGAATGTCTTTAATGAACAAGAAAATAGATCTTTTTGTCTTGGCCAGTTTGGCTCAGCTGTTTGAGCATCAGCCCACTGACCAAGGAGTCATGAGTTTGATTCCGGTCAAGGGCATATACCTTGGCTGTGGTTCCCTTGGCTGTCGTTCGTACCCAGCCTGGACAGATCATGCAGGAGGCAACCAGTTGATGTGGTTCTATCACATTGATGTTTCTCTCTGACTCTCTCTCTTCCTCCTTCCCAGTCTATCTAATGATAAATAGAAAAATATTCTCGGGTGAGGAATAAAAAAAAAAAAAGAATATAGATCTGTTCAATGAGATTATACTATGATGAGAGGAAAATAAAGCAATTGTTATAAAAGTCTGAACATTTACAAGTTTCATCAAAGATGTAAGTTGTCCTTTATATCATCTTTTTCCTTGTAGAAAATTACCTAAATACTTTTTAAAAATTGATTTTAGAGAGAGAGGTAGGGAGTGTATAAAACATTGATGTGAGAGAGAAACATTGGTTGCCTCCCACATGCACCCTAACTGGGCATGGAACCTGCAGTATAGGTATGTGCTCTGACGGAATTGAACCCGTAAACTTTTGGTATATGAGACAGTGTTCCAAATGACCGAGCCACCGGGCCAGAGCCCCAAATGTTTTTAAATTATTTCCTTTTTAATCTTCTCATAGTTGACACTGGTAGTAAAAGACATATTTAAATATTTTAACCATAATACTAATTTAGATCATTCTACATCCAGACTGATAAAGTACATAAGAAAATGCATTTCACCATTTAAAAAATATCAGTAATTTTTTTTAACCCAAATTATGTTTTTTTGTTTTTTTTTTTGTGGCAGAAAAATAAGAATATGACTTTTTTTCCCCTGGATATGTCTGGTTAGCCGTAGATATTTAACTTTGATTCTTGGTTTTTATCTCATGAGTTTTATTTACTTATTTATTTTTGCATTTTTAACTTTTTATTGAAGTATAATTCACCTCCTAAAGAACTCATACATCATAGTATACTGCTCAGGGATTTATCACTAAGTGAATACATCTCTGAAACCAATCCTAGACTTCTGAAAAAAAGTCTTAAAGAAGTCTTGTAACAAGCACCCCAGAAAGCAAGTTATTCCATGCTATCACCCAATTGTTCCCTGATTCTCTTCTCCCTAAACATAACCACTACCCTGATTTTTTACACCATAAATGTTTTGCCTGTTTGAACATTGTGAAAATGGAGTCATTTGACATATTATTTTTCTGGTTTTTAAAAAAATATATGTACATATTTTTTCCTTTATTGATTTTAGAGAGAGAGGAAGTGAGACAGAGAGAGAGATAAAAACATTGATGAGAAAGCACATCGATTGGTTACCTCCTGCATGCCCCCAACTGGGGATCGAGCCCACAACCTGGGCATGTGTCCTGACCAGGAATCGAACTGGCGACCTCTTGGTGCATGGGTCGAAGCTCAACCACTGTTCCACACTGGCCAGACATATGACATATTTTATTTCTAGCTTCTTCCACTCAGTATATGTTTTGCAATACATCAAGTTGTAATTGTAATTAATTTATTATCCATGCTTAATAGTGTTTCATTTTATGAATCACTTATTTATGTATTTCACTCTACATGGACATTTGAAACTATTTCTTATTTGAGTGAATCAAAGACAATTCAGCAACAAATATACATATCTTTTATTGCACATGAGAGCACATTTTTGAGGGGTGAAAGCATTTCTGAAACCAGGGTGAAGCTTTTCTTTTCTTTAAGACTTTTAGGATTACACAGTAATATATTGGAATTGAAAGATTTGCACACATGAGAATAAGGTGGTTGTGTGGCTGTGTGGGCCTGGGTAGCAAGGTATAAGGAAAGAGGCCACCCATTTTGTCCAAGATCCTGAAAGGCTGCATTTATTTATTTATTTATTTATTTATTTATTTATTTATTTTTAAAATCCTCGCCTGAGGATATTTTTCTATTTATCTTCAGATAGAGTGGAAGAGAGAGAAACATCGATGTGAGAGGTACACATCGACTGGTTTCCTCCCATACAACCCTGACCAAGGCCAGGGATGAACTGCGACCAAGCCATATGCCCTTGGCTGGAATCAAACCCATGACTCATTGGTCCGCGGGCCGACGCTCTAACCGGCCAGGGCTGGCAGCACTTACTAATAGACATTTTTTTTTTCTTTCAAACCCCCAGATAGATGTGAGCCATAAAACATGATAGTAATTTGAATCACGGTTTGGAAGTCATACATAGGAAGTGAGAAATGGAAAGCAGTAATTCTATTGCTTATGAAATTTAATAAAAGGTATATATGGTGAGTATTTATCTTTAATATTTTCTATAAATATACCATGACAATATTAAACCATTTTCAGGAAAACATTTAGGATTAGGGTTACGATATATTAAAAAAATATTTCATTTTAACTCCACAAATGAATAAATGGATGAAGTTTGCTTAACTTTTGGACACATCTACCCCCTCTCCCCAAATATACATCTAAACTTTCATTTTCTATTACTAACTCAACAAATATAATAAATGAAAAGCAACCTTAAAACAATTAGAATACATTTCTCTTTCTCCATGAAAGAAAATAGCATTTGATATAGTTGCATTGATGTGTATTTTAGAAATGAGTGTTATTTTAATTAGACATAATTATAAATATACATATAATATTGTAATTATACATAATTTAAATTATACATTTGTCATAAAAATCTAAGAAGTTAGAGGTAAAATATCTATGGATTCACTTAGTCAACCCTTTCAATGTTCTGCCCAGAGATTTTCCTCTAAGAATTATTCTCATTCTTCAAATGAGTTAAATAATGAGACTGGTCTGTGCTTCATGATCTTTCTTTATTGTCAATCAGTAGTTTACTTTTTTGTTTATCTGTTAAAGTCAGAATGTGTTGTGAGTCATGTTATGATGTATTTCTAAAAATTTCATGTAATGAGTCTTATTCAGAGAAAGGTGAGGTTTATGAATTGAAGCTACATGAGAGATTCCTCTTCCTAACCTGATTGGTATCTCTGGGGTCGACAGTCAGAATGGAAACCTACAGAGGTGTTGCTGAGGAATTGTGACTTCCAACATCCTTGACTTATATTACAATTGGCCCTGACTAGGTTGGAAACTTGCTTTTCTTCCATCCTGAACTGATGACACAGCTATTAGAATACAATGGTGCAGATAAGGAGGTCAAAATTGATGCCACCCTCACAACCACTAAAATGCCATTTACTATATGCTGGGTTTTGACATCCAGATCATTTGGGCAGATACTTTTAACTTGAAAATAAATTGAATACGTAAGTTAAAGCTTTCCTCAAGCAGTATTAACTTACATGATCAGCACTTTCTAGAAATCACCTCAGGGCTGACTGATCCTAGCAATATGTTTGCAGTATTTGCACATGACTGAATTGTTCTTTTGCACTATTGCTAGATTAGAAATAGACACAACTTTATTTTCAGTGATACGCAAGGTAAGCAAATCTCTGCCGCTGCCTCTCTCCATCTTGATGTGTGTGTGTGTGTGTGTGTGTGTGTGTGTGTGTGTGTATGCTTCTATATTTATATGCATATAATGTGTGTGTACAGATGCGTTATGGATGAGAAGTTATTTCTCTTTTCTATGAATATCTGTATAGAATTATCTATCTATCTACCTACCTACCTATCTTCCTACCTACCTATTTATCCATCTATCCTAAATCACAATCATCATTCAGTGGTGACTTAAGTAAACTAGACACATGCCTTCATCTTTCAAGTAGAAAGAACAGAAGTGTCCTGCTGATAGCATGTACAGTGATAATTACTAAGAAATCACTTTTCTAATCAGAAAAGTCAAATTATATATCTTCTATTTGTTATCAATAGATTTTAACTCCTAACAGACATCTGCTACCAACAGAATGTGTTCTATTTGGCAGTGTGTCAAAGTGCAGTGGAAAAAGAATGAGCTTTGCATCCATGAGAACATCTCTAACACTGAGTAAGTTATATAATCAATTTGAACCATCAATTCTTCATCCATTAATTAGTATTGGTTATACTTTCCCAGCTAAAGTTTAGGTGAGAGTTTTCTCTAAGTCACTTACCAGAGTGTGTAGCACAAGGTAATTGCTCAATTAATGTTAATTTTTGCCCATGTATCTAGTCAACATATTTTATTCAAATCTAACTGCCAAGATCTGTCCCTGACTGAGTCATGCTTTGGGTTACCTGCTGCATTCTGAATACCTGGGCACTGCTCAGGATGTCTATATTTATGTGTTCCCTTAGTAGCCATTAGCATTTACTGTGCACGCAGCAACTATGCACTAAGTATTCACATACGAAAAAGGCATGCCTTGGATGTGTTTGTATTTTAATAAAGAATTTGGTCCTAAGCCAAAGAAGAGCAAACATTGAGACCACGATTATTTCTCATGCATGGAAATAGGTAATAGAAACATAATTTCTACATCATCAGGGATGTTATCTCCATTTCCAAGACAGTTTCCATTTTTCTTTCTGCAAATTAGAGATAATGATGGTACCTGTCTCAGAGGATCTTGATGAGGATTGAATCAGTTAATATTGTATGAAGCAATGTCTCACATACAGTAAACTCTAAATGGCTTGAACAAGAAAGGATTTTTATTTTAACTTCTGGATTAAGGCTTTCTTAAAGAATTAAAATAAATTAATAAAATAGGGTCATTGAACTAGGCACCAAGCCAGGTAATCTGATCTTTCTAACTTGCCTCTTTTCGGAGCTTCTAAAGGCCTCTTGATTTTTCCCAAACAATAGTGTTTGTGCATAATTTATAAAATAAACTGTGATGAGATCCCAGCGTTGCCTCTTTCTATGTGATTTTACATATTGGCTAGCATACTTTTAATTTTATAATTCAATACACTGACTACAATTTGAATCCAAGAGGAGCTTTGTTCCTTTATTCTTTTCCTTTTATCTGAGTTTCTTAAATTTCAGTCCACAATCTCTCTTCTTTCTCTATACACTTGGGATGACTGTCTTAATCGCGGTCATAGCTTTAAGGACACACGTTTTGAAAGTTTGTCTCATCCACACTGTATTTCTAGTGGGCTCTACAAGAATCATTAATATATTAATGACCTTCAGATATACATATATCAGGACAATTTCCTAGGTTTCACTCCCATATTTCCAATGCCTGCTGGACATTATCCATTGGATACCCCATAGGCATCTTGAATTCATTTTGTCCAAAATATAAATCAACACTTTTTTCAATGGAACCTAATGTATTTTCTACCTTGTTTAATAACACTGTCACTCATCCAGTTGCCCAAGGCAATTTCTTCGGAAGCATTCTATACTTTTACTCTCTCCTTCTCAAACGCAAATGTCCTTCCTGTCTCCCACGGACTCTCTCCAATTGCACAGAGACTGTCTGAAGCCACACTTTGTCTAGAGCAAATGATGATGACAGGCTGCTGGTCTTCGCCTCCGGTCTGTCCACTGCCTGTCGATCCTCCACAGTTCTGCCAAGGCCTTTTCACTAAACACAAATCTGATTCTGTCACTGTCCTACTTAAGTCGCTTCTTTTCCCATTTCCTGCGGGCTAAAGTTTAATTTCTTAGAAAGTCTGTAAGAACTCCATGATTCAGTGCTACTCTACTACAGGTTTTGTAAATGTTCTGAACTGTATGAACTGCACCGCATGAGACATATCCTATCGGACCTTACACTCTTCACTCAGGTTTCTTTCGGCCTTTTCTGCTCTCTTCTACTTTTGCTACCTCCTGCTCCTCCTTTAAAATCTGATCGAGGGTCTTCTACCCTTGAAATCCCTTTTAAGGTGCGTAGGCACTGTTTGCAGTTCTATGTTCTCCCATAACTGCTCAAATATAATTCTAACAAGGAGAAGAGCATATATTGCTGTTGTATATTTATGGGGATTTCATCAAATCTTTTCTGTGAGTGGTTGGAAAGTACATATATAGGCATTTGTTTGGATAGTATTTGATGCATTTGTAAATATGGGAGTGAAAGCTAGGAAATGGGTCTGAAATACATATATATTTGAAGGTCATTAATAAATTAGGGACTCTTATAGAGACCACTAGAAATACAATGTAGATGAGACAAACTTTTGGAACTAGAGTCCTTGAAGCTATGACTGTGATTAGGACAGTCATCTCAAGTGTATAGAGAAAGAGAGACTGTGGCTAATATTTAATAATTGTTTTCAAGCAACATATCCTAAGAATAATATGATGTTGCTATTTTTGTTTTGCAAAGATACAACTGAGACATAAAATCATGGTTAGAAAAATTCAATGTTATGTGTAAACAGCAATACATTGTATTTCAAGGCAAATATTTTCTTTTAAAAAATTGCAACCTTTATTAACTTTATGTTTGCAAAATACATGAATAAATAAACAACAGGAGTTGGTTATCTAAATTTGTACAAAAATCAGAACCAAAATTTTATCAGAAAAATCCCTAGACTGACTTTTAGAAGGCATGAGAAAGAAACCAATTCATAGCTGTGACAGACCAACCCGGGGTAGACTGTCCATGGATCAATGAGGTGTCTTAGCCACCCAGATCACATCCTGTCAAAAGGTCTCACGAATTAGTAATGAAAGACAACCTCTGTCAGCAGTAGTCATGGAGTTGTTATACACTTTTAACACAGCAATTCTGAGATCATGATGTGCACAGAATTCTACTTGAATTGGCTCATATGAGTCCACCTGTCTCAGGCAAGGCTATAACTCAATTATGAAGTTTTCCACATACATTGAGTTTTAGGCTGCAGGTACTTTTAAAACTCACTGTCCCAATTTTGTTTTTAATTCTCATGAACCTCAACTATACCAAAAATTATGGGTAAGAGGTACAACAGTCCTGGCTGGTTTGGCTCAGCAGTTAGAGCATCAGCCTGCGGACTAGAGAGTCCTGGGTTCGGTTCCCACTAAGGGCACGTACCTCGGTTGCAGTCTGTCCCCACCCCTGTTGGGTTGTGCAGGTGGCAACCACTCGATGTGTCTCTCTCACGGTGATGTTTCTCTCTCTCTCTACTTCCCTCTCTCCCTCCCACTCTATCTGAAGATAAATGCAAAAATGTCCTCGAGGGAGGATTAAACAAAAAGAATTACAACAAACCTTTCAGAAAGAACATACAATATGGCCAGCTAATCTGTACTTTCTTCCCTTATTCTTACATTTCTTTTCCCAAGCTTCCAAATTTAATATCTTAATTTATTTTCCCACATTACATACTGATTTGATATTTACCATGGAATAAAATTCACTGCTTCCTGGGTAGCTAAAAACTCTTAGATTTAAAGGTGATCACCCATTAGCATGTTAAAAATAAATAAATTTGGCAATATTCAAGGCTACATCATTTGATAGTGATAGTTCTCATTACTAAGATAAGGGAAAGGTTTGCTGTAATTAATTCAGGGTGTAGTTGTTGGGAAAGAAAATCCAATAAGAGGAACATAAACACTTATTTGCAAAATGTATTCAAGTTATAAAATATCGGAGAAAGTAAAGTAAAACTGGAATTAGTAGTCAACAATAAAATTTAGAGAAACCAAAGCTAAATAGAATACAGTATTTGGCAACAAAAGTAGACGATAAAAATGCTAAAGGTAAAGTACAAATTTGAATTATCCAAATGGTATATCCTGGGTGGTGCAAAAGTAGGTTTATAGTTGTGAGTACATGAAACACAGAGTATATTCTTGTATTATTTGTTAATTACAGTATTATTTTTCCATGCGAACAATTGTAAACCTATGTTTGCCCCTCCTTGTATTCATGTTATAACTTCTTGTGCTACCCAAGATACAGTTCTGCCTATAAGCACTCCTCTGAGGTGTGGACGTGTAATTTCCCCTCAAAATTCACATTGCTCTTTTTTAGAGAATTTTCAAGTTATCTATAAATTACATATTTCTTTATTTCTAGGATTAAGGACTTTTCAAAAATCACTTGTAAAGTTGACAGTGACGTGTGATACTGATAGTTCAAAAGTGACAAAAATAAAGGCCAGTATTTAAGTGGATAGAGGAGAGAAAAGAGATTTTTGTGTTATTTTCTCCCAGATGACTTTTAGATGTTCAACTCCTCTTTGTTCTAAGGGCTTCTCATCCAGATCCTACTATTTATCTATAAAACTAAGACTTCTCTGTTCAGTTCACAAATGACTGTGTGGTTGAAGATAAAAAAGATAGCCTGGCTGGTGTGGCTCAGTGGTTGAGCATTGACCCATGTATCAAGAGATCGCTGGTTCGATTCCCAGTCAGGGCACATGCCCAGGTTGTGGGCCAACTCCCCAGTGGGGGGCAAGCAGGATGCGGCCAACCGATGTTCTCTCTCATCAATGTTTCTATCTCTCACTGCCTCTCTTTAAAAATAAATAAATAAATAAATAAATAAATAAATAAATAAATAAAAAGATAAAGATATCTTCCCTGACTAGTAAACTATACAACTCCCAATTAGCCAAAGTCATTTTATACATCTAAGTTTGCCTAAATCTGTGAGAGCTGGTGTGTGGTAGCGATCTCAGCTGCAGCAGCAATGACTATAGTCCATATATATATTGCCACTCTCCTATTTCCTACATTGCCCCACCCTTTAAATATAACTATAGTTAGACCACCTCTGTTAATGTCTTTAAAAAGAAGAAAAATAAGTAGGGAAGAAAGTCCTGCCCCTAATCACCTAAAACACCTGTATAAAGTACTATTTTCCCTAGTTAGCTATAACACGAGTTTAAGCATATGTTTTTAGGGCACTCTAGTACACTGCTAGTAGGAATGCAGACTGGTGCAGCCACTACGGAAAACAATATGGTGTTACTTCAAAAAATTAAAAATTGAATTGCCATTTGACCCAGTAATCCCACTTCTAGGAACATACCCTAAGAAGCCTGAAACACCAATCAGAAAGAATATATGTACCCCCATGTTCATAGCAGCACTATTTACAATAGCTAAGATCTGGAAACAGTCCAAGTGTCCATCAGTAGACGAATGGATAAAAAAGCAGTGGTACATATACACAATGGAGTACTATGCAGCTGTAAGAAAGATCTCTTATCCTTTGAGACAACATGGAGGGACCTGGAAAGTATTATCCTCAGTGAAACAAGCCAAGGAGAGAAAGACAAATATCACATGATCTCACTTATTTGTGAAATATAATGAGCATAACAGTCTGAGGAATAGAGTAGACCCAGAGATGTGGAAGTAAGGTACAGACTGACAACCCTCAGAAAAGGGGTATTGGGGGGTGGGAAGAGATAAACCACAGGACTTATATGCATGTACGCATTACCTGTGTACATGGACAACAACAAAGCCAGGGACAGGGTGGGGGGGATGGGGAGGAGGGTGTCAATGGGGAAAAAAAGGAAAAACATCTGTAACAAAAATAAATTAATAAAAATTAAAAAAAAAATACACTGTGTGAAGGCACAGTTAATTGGCTACTGAATCAGGTAATGCTATTTACAAAAGTCAGACTCAGAAATTTTTTTAATATTGAAAAACAATGTACAACTATGCACATATTTCCTGAGTAGACTTTCTAAATCAGGCAATTTAATGACAGGGTTAATTGACATTTTTAATAAACTATTTCAATTACTTTTTAATAAATTCCCCCTCTGGCACTGGGAAAATATTAGTCATCATTTCTCCATGAATGTACTATTAAAATGCCTAATAAATTGCCTGGCACATGTTAATTGCTCAATAATGACTAGAAAAACTTCCATCTCAACCAGCTTATTCTGCAGGAATTTCTGGCATGATATCACGAAAAGGTATCTATCTGCCTGTTCCAATAGGCATTTGTAAATTGAGTAATACTCAAATATTTAACAATAGATAATGGGCAGGAACAGACAGAAATGTTGCCCACATATTGAAATAGGTGCCTGGAAGTCTTTTGTGGTATCAAGTATTAGCAATGACCTCCTTAGGGTCCTCAGAAAGGGGCCAGATTGATGAGATGAGAGCAATATGGGAACTGGAGAACCATATACTTTCCAAACAGTATAGGAATGAACTTCAATAATTCAACAATGACATGGCTATACTGGTTCATAGTGACTTAACATGAGTCCCACTATGATACCATGTTTACCTATGTCTAAATATCTAGTTAATTTTTGAATCACACATATATACTAATTTTTATCTTTCTGAATTAAAGAGTATAATATTTATATCTAGAAAAGCTTCTGCTAAAATATACTCAGCAGTCAGAAACCTGAGTTCTGTCAATCATTTCTTAGTAACTATGTAAACCTAGGTAAGTCATTTTATTTTATTGTATTTCAATTTTATCACTTGAATTGCAGGTATAAAATAATATCTCCCATCTGTTATGCAATTGAAAAGACATTATGATTGTCTATATGGATAAATAATAAAACTTTATATTATACTGTAAAGAAAAATGAAAATATATATACCCCCAATTTTTAAAATGTAATTCTTTTTAATTTTAATTTTATTTTTATTACAGATGTTTCTCCTTTTCCCCCCACTGACGCCATCCTCCCATTCCTGCCACCTCCACCTTCACAGTATTGTTGCCTATGTCTATTGCTTATGCATATAAGTTCTTTGGTTTATCTCTTCCCTCCCTCTCCACCTCCTCCTCTGATGATTATCAGTCTGATCCCTACTACCATGTCTCTGGGTCTATTTTGTTCATTAGTTTATTTTGTTCATTATATTCCACCAATAAGTGAGATCATGTGATATTCATCTTTCTCTGACTGGCTTATTTAGCTTAGCATAATACTTTCCAGGTCCCTTCATGTCATCTCAAAGGCTAAGAGATCTTTCTTTCTTACAGTTGCATAGTACTCCATTGTGTATATGTACCACAGCTTTTTTATCCACTCATCTATTGATGGACACTTGGGCTGCTTCCAGATTTTAGTGATTGCAAATAATGCTGCTATGAATATTTGGGGTGCATATATTCTTTTTGATTGGTGTTTCAGGCTTCTTAGTGTATATTCTTAGAAGTGGGATTACTGGGTCAAATGGCAATTCAATTTTTAATATTTTGAGTAAACATCATACTGTTTTGCATAGTGGCTGCGCCAGTCTGCATTCCCACCAGCAGTGTACTAGAGTCTCCTTTTTTCCACACCCTCACCAATACTTGTTTGATGATTTATTGATAGCAGCCATTCTGGCGGATACCTCATAGTTGTTTTAATTTGCATCTCTCTGATGATTAGTGCTGTTGAGCATTTTTTCATATGTCTCTTGGCCATTTGTTGTTTTTCAATTTTTTCTTCATTGATTTTAGAGAGAGAGAGAGAAACATCAATGAGATAGAACATCAATTGGCCACATCTTGCATCCCCCCACTGGCGACTGGGCCCACAACCTGGGCATGTGCCCTGACTGGGAATTAAAACGAAGATCTCTTGGTGCACAGGTCAAGTGGAACCATTGAGCCACACCAGCCAGGCCCAATTTTAAATTAATTCTTTGTCTTCCTTTTGTTGAGTTACATGTGTACTCTATATATTTTGGATAGTAACCCCTTATCTGATGTGCCATTGGCAAATATGTTCTCCCAGAGAATGATGCCGGTTTCTTTCGCCATGCAGAAACTTTTTAGTTTAATGTAGCCCCACTTATTAATTTTTTTTCTTTGTTTCTCTTGCCCTAGGTGATGTATCAGTGAAAATTCCGCTATGTGTGATGTCTGAGATTTTGCTGCTTACATTTTCTAGGATTTTTATGGTTTCACGAATGACATTTAAGTCTTTTATCCATTTTGAGTTTATCTTTGTGTATGGTGTAAGTTGGTGTTCTAGTTTCAATTTTTTGTATGTAACTGTCCAATTTTCCCAACACCATTTGTTGAAGAGACTGTCTTTTCTCTACTGTATGCTCTTGCCTCCTTTGTCAAATATTAATTGCATATAATGTCTAGGGTCGATTTCTGGGTTCTTTGTTCTGTTCTGTTGATCTATATGCCTATTCTTGTGCCAGTACCAGGCTGTTTTGATTACAATGGCTTTAAACAATTCTTTTTAAAAATATGTTTTTATTGATTTTTGAAAGAGAGAGAGAGAGAGAGAAACATCAAATTACTACCCTTTCAAAGTTTGCAGAATTCTAATGTAATCAACTTGACAATTTCTGGTAAATTTTTTTGAGGCTTATATTTGGATACTGGCTTGGAGCCTACAGCTAACAATTTGGATTTTCAGCAATAGCAATGACCAGATAAACCTTGGTGAGAGGAAAATTATGCTGATGGGCCCATGCATAGCCTTATGTCTATTCAATGTGTGGGCCCATTGTTCAGTCACTGAAGATAAAGATTGTCTGACATCTATATGATGAATATTTCTGTCTCCTGCTATTTAATGCCTCCTTTGCAGTGGATGATCATGTTATGCATTGGCGGGAGATTCAGCCTTTGTCATACTTTTGTTTCCTTCCACTTGGTCCATCCATATTCCTTTTCCTCCGATCTTACCCCATTTTTCCAGTATCATTTTCAGCTCACAAAAACATATTGAGCGAAACTATCCAAACACCAGGACCTGATTTCACTTTCATCAGTGGATCCTAAGAAAACTCCTTTAGGATATAGATGTAAGCTGAGGGAAGATTATTAGTCTGACCAATGTAGATGACCCAAAACCTTGGCTACCTATTTACACAACTTCCTTTTCCCTCTGGCACTAATGGTTTCCATTCTAGATTTACATGACTATTACTCAAAGTTTATAAATGATGTATAGTTACTTGTTGCAGACAGCATGATCTTGAGTCCTAGGTACTACAACTCTCTACTGAGGCTTTTAGTTTCCAAATGGCATGTTATCTACAACCAATATCTCTGGAAGCACCAGTGAATATTTTTGGTCTCACAGCAAAGGGGAAAGTGTGATCACACTTCAACAGACAGCCTTAGAAATTACCTAATACATTTTCAGAGCATTATTCCCAAATTGGTCAAAATCTTAACAGTCCTACCAAACACAGAGTGGTAGTGGTAGGAACTGCAATGTACAAAAACTGTTATTTCAACTTGGAGAATACACCTCACATGCTTCTCACCACTGGAATCTTGAAAGTTTCTACAATATAGAAGTCCACTAAATCTTTGTAGAGTTTATTTTCTACCCTATGGACTTTATACATTATACAAAAGGATCCACAATACTTTTGTTCCTAGGGTTTAATTAACATAATAGCACCAATAAACATCTGTGGGAAGCCCAGATTTTTAGGTGACTTTGGAATACATGGTAGCAGAGGGGAGAAGAGTCAGTACAGCCATGGAGGAAGACTGTAATTGTATTGTTGTCCATTATGAGTGGCTATTGTTTGTCCTAATGTATTTTGAAGAGAACATGTGTGTTAGATTCATACAACATATGATGTACCAGAGCAGAGAATTTACCGTTCTCTTCTGGTAAAAAGACCACATCAGGCACAGGAAATGGTTAAACATTTGTTTAAATTTGTAGTGATGAACCATCATCTACTATACACTTTTTCTTCAGGAGCTAAACTGTGAAATAAATGGGGACATGACAGGGTTAACCAACTCTTCATCCTTTACAGTGTGAAAAGGGCAAAAATCTCTGGCTTTTTACTCAACATATGACACTGCTTCTGATTTACAGTCTTGGCACAGGTGGAACTTTTAAGTGTTCAGAGAAATAATTGAGGTTTTTCCTTGTGCTGTTTATCCATTAAAAAAATATTTTTTTCTTTATTGATTTTAGAGAAAGAAGAAGAGAGAGGGAGAGAGAGGGAGAGCTAGAAACATGGATTAGAAAGAACATCAATTGGCTGCTTCCTGCATGCCCCACCTGGGGATCAGGCCCACATCCTAGGCATGTGCCCTGACCAGGAATCAAACCGTTGACCTCTTGGTGCATGGGTTGATGCTCAACCACTGAGCCATACCAGTCAGGCAGTTTATCCCTTTTAAATATACCATCAGGAATTGGAAAATGGATGCCTTGGGTATATTGTATCCTCTGACAGATGTACTTTGCCATGCCTCTATTTACTGTATGGCTTTCATATACCTTCATGCAAATAGTTGGTGGTCCCTGGAATCAATGTTAACCTGTCAACAATGTTAAAAATATCTTGTAAAATCTGGGTGTTTCTTTCTCCCCATTGTATAGTTACTCAGATGAATGGCTACATATCCTTTGGAGAAGAACTGGAGAGATAACTATTGCAAACACTGTGTCATGCCATGTCCTTTAAGGGATATTATTGGACTCTTCAATTGATTGTCTCTGGTTTGAGAAATATCTCAGACATAGTAATGTGTGAAAGATTGTGATTTTCCATTGGAACAGCTGCAATCAACCTCCTAATCATCCACTTTTTAAAATCAAATGTATCAATTGATAGTTTAGGCTGTCACTTCATATTTTCTCAAGAAATAGTATGATCAATTGGCCATTGGTATAGATTTTTATGGGTCATAGCCCTTGATTTCTCTCTGATCTCAGTCTGTTATGATAATTATGTCTGTTCTACCTGGAGTGGTTAAGTACTGCTGCCTCACCTCCAATTCTACAGAATTCTCTCCTTCGGTGACAGGGCCCCGCTACACAGCAGCATCTCATAACCTCTTGTGTAGTCTATAGAGCCTGAACTCTGCACCAGTGATTTGGTAAAGCTTCAAAGTTAGCCTTCTCTTTAGTTGCCTAGCTTTATGATAAAAGTCTCCTGTTTCTGGAGATGAAGTTCTTTTCATTGCTTACATGCAGGCAGGCGTTCTGACATGCTCATTATGCCCTGAGTTGGTAATTAGCCAATTTGATTGCTTAGTTTGCCTTATTCAGAGCAGCAATTGAACTTGTCAAAGACTATCAAACTCCATCTTTTTAATTACTATTTTCTCATATTTATCTAATGTTAGTGATTTTTCACAAGCCAGCAGATTCCCTTCAATATAAATCCCATCCAAATACCTATAAACTGTCTTAGCAACATAGCATAATGTCACAAACAGCAGGGATAAACAATAATTTTACTGTGGAAAATGTGGCCCTATTGTAATCTGGCCAGAGGGGAATCTAACTCCAGAGTCTCCTTCTGAGAGGCTGCTACCTCGGAGCCTTTCTGGGCCCAGCTGTTTCAGTTTGGGTTCCCCAGAAGGAAATGCTGAAACAAGGATTTATGTGACAATGCACAGGAAATGTTCCAGGAACAGTCTGGGGTACTATGAGAGCAGAAGAGTGAGACTTAAAAGCATACAGATCAATGGAACAGAACAGAGAACCCAGAAATCGACCCAAGACAGTATGTACAATTAATATTCAACAAAGGAGGCAAGCGCACACAGTAGAGAAAAGGCCGTCTCTTCAACAAATGGTGTTGGGAAAATTTGACAGCTACATGCAAAAAATTGAAACTAGACCACCAACTTACACCATACACAAGAATAAACTCAAAATGGATAAAAGACATAAATGTCATTCGTGAAACCATAAAAATCCTAGAAAATGTAAGCAGCAAAATCTCAGACATCACACATAGCGGAATTTTCACTGATACATCACCTAGGGCAAGAGAAACAAAGGAAAAAATTAATAAATGGGACACATCAAACAAAAAAGCTTCTGTGTGGCAATAGAAACCAGCATAAAATGAAAAGGGAATCCACTATCTAGGAGAACATGTTTGCCAATGATACATCAGATAAGGGGTTAATATCCAAAATATAGAGTACTCATATAATTCAACAAAAGGAAGACAAGCAATTCAATTAACAAATGGTCAGAGGATCTGAATAGACACCTCTCGAAACAGGACATATAGGTAGCCAAGAAACTTATGAAAGAATGCTCAGCATCACTAATCATCAGAGAGATGCAAATTGAAACAACTATGAGATATCACCTCACACCTTCCAGAATGGCTGCCATCAACAAATCATCAAACAAGTGCTGGTGAGGATGTAGTGAAAAGGTGACTCTAGTGCATTGCTGGTGGGAATGCAGACTGGTGCAGCCACTATGGAAGCCACTACGGTGTTTCCTCAAAAAATTAAAAATGGAATTGCCATTTGACCCAGTGATTCTACTTCTAGAAATATATCCTACGAAGATTGAAACACCAATCAGAAAGAATATATGCACCCCTATGTTCACAGCAGCACTATTTACAATAGCTAAGATCTGGAAACAACCTAAGTGTCCATCAGTAGATGAGAGGGTAAAAAAGCTATGGTACATTTACACAATAGAATACTATGCAGATGTGAGAAAGATCTCTTACACTTTGAGATGACATGGTGGGACCTGGAGAGTATTATGATAAGGGAAGTAAGCCAGTCAGACAAAGTCAAGTACCACAAGATCTCACATATTTATGGAACATCATGAACAAAATAAACTGTTGATTAAAATAGATTAGAGACCTGAATGTATGGAACAGACTGACAAACCTCAGACGTAACGGGGGTGAGAGTGTTGGGAAAAGATAAATCAAAGAACGTATATGAATATACGCATAACCAATGGATACAGAAAATAATTTGGGGAAAGCAGGAGGGGGGTGAAAGCAGGGAGAATGGGGGTGTATGGGGGGAAATTGGGGAGATATCTATAATACTTTCAACCGTCAAGATAAAAAAAAAGCTAAGAAACTCAAGCAAAGATTCAATTGCAAACACAGTCTTACAGGTGGTAACTTTGATTGAAGCTTACATTAGAATTTTGGAGACAATAAAGATTCTCTATAAATTGTGCCAATCAGAGTAGAAAGCCAGAATATTTGCATCCTACCTTTTACCAGTCATTATTTTAGGGATGTCTGCTGGGAAACATGAATCACCTGTGGTTTAGGGCTCTCAGTAAACATGCATGCAAAGACCCCTGGGAAGCCAGGAAAGGTCTCTCACAAAGAGACGCTCGTGCAGCCTGTCTAGGGTGAAAGCACACCCGCAGTCCACGTTCATGAAAATGGTAAAGCACCAGAAATCATCATGGATAGAGCATTGACACCAGCTTCTATCATGATATTTGAAGTTCTTTGGAAATGTCTAAATTTTTCAAAACTCCAATAGTTTCAGTAGGATCTAACAATATTTCTGGTGGCTCCAACTCATAGTGCTTTGAGATAACATTATTTTTATAATGCGAGCACAGGGAATAGCTTATGTACTTGCAATTCCATGTAACTGGAAATAGTCTGATATTATATTCCATCTGCCTTAGTGTTGTCCTTCTGCCAATGTTAAAACAGTTGTGCAGTTTAAGTAACCTTGACACATCATTCAAAATATAATTTTCACCCCAAACTGGTAAGAGGTGGTACATAAAATTACTCTTCTAATAAGTCCTATATGTGTACCTATAATCAAAATAATGTAAGTATTGTTTCTGATGATTAAAACTCAGAAAAATTTATTACATAGAAATAATCATTACAATTAAAAATATAATTACTACAAGAAAGTATACTTCAGCCTATATGGTTACATTGAAATACAGCTTTTCTAGAAGTACCTTAATGCTGTATTGACTTGCTTTCTTTTGGGCTAGGAAAATGGAGCTAGCTTTAATTTGAAAGGAGTTGAAAATGTGAAGCATTTTTTCCCCCTAGGGGCTTCTTCAAGTAGCTACTAAAAATAAATTTTAAAGTAATAAAAATATCAATTTTCAGTTATATACAAATTTACTACAATACACTCTTTATTTTATCAAGAAGTTTCATGGTATAAAGGTTGATACTGCATAAGAAAATAATGTGTTTATTCAGTCATTTGGCATCCACTAGAAAAAATACATTAGTTTTCAATGAAAACTTCTTCTAGGATTGAATATAAGGGGATTTTGGTACAAGCAAGAAAATACTTGTTGCCAACAAGACAATGAAGAAAAGAAGAGGTATACAGAATAAAATCAACAACTGGTAGAATTGTATTGGATTTATGTCATGAATAGATAATTGCACTTGAAGAGGCAATTTACTAAATAGTGACCCCGTTCCCTGTCCTCTGTCAAATTTAATTCCCCTCACCCAGGTGACATGACCTATTTGTAGGTTCTGTCTACACAAGCAAAGTGAAATGGACAGTTGAGCATTTATTCAGTGACTTTAATCAATGTAGGTAGATTCTTTATAAATTCTCGGTCTTTAAGAAAAATAATTTGTTTTTCATTAATTATCTAGATAACTGTCTCTATTCCTCTCTAAATTTTGACTTTCCAACTGTTTAGTTAGGCACTAATTTATTCATAGTAATTCAATGTTCTTATACTCTACTCCATTCTATGAAAAACAACTGAATACTTTCATATATTACATCTCTTTCCAAATCACTTTGCTTGTCTTTTTACATTTTATTCAATAGTTTTTATTTCAGCAATGTGCTAAAATAGAATTCACACTGGTTGAAATATCTACTTCACTTTTTTCATCGCATGATTTTGGAAATAGGGGTGATATTAATTTCCAGAAGCAGGAATTCCAAACATTGGAGTAGCTAGCTGTTCATTGTCTTGGAAAATGGTTGTATCTGCTGGCCTAACAAACATCTTTGAGATTCATATTTTAACATAATTTTATATATATCTGTTTATAATACCAATTGACTTTGACATATGATATAGCATTTAATAAGCCCTGGCTGGTTTGGCTCAGTGGTTGGAGTGTCGTCCCGCGGACCAGAGAGGCCCAGGTTCAGTTCTCGTTAAGGGTGCATACCTCAGTTGCAGTTTGTCCCTGCCCCAGTTGGGGTCATGTGGGTGGTGACCACTCAATGTGTCTCTCACATCCATGTTTCTGTCTCTCTTCCTCCCTCTCTCCCTCCGGCTCTATCTCAAGATAAATGCAAAAAAAGAAAAAAATAATAAGATTATTAATAACAAATATCTGCAAATACAAAAGGGAAACATCTATGAAATACCAATATGCTTCTAAAATTTCCAAGATGAAAATACAAACCTGTATTCTAATGTGTGCTTGTGTGTGTGTGTATGTGTGAAGTTTTTCCTCACAGATGTCAGGAAGCCATTTGTGCCTTTGATGACATTGCATTTTACTTTAATAAAATGTTACCATTCAGCAAAGGATTAGTTGTGTCACATAAATAACAAGATCTTGCTTATATAGGGTATAAACCTAAAGCAGGAAATAATAATTTGGTCAAAGAAAAGGAGGGGCAAAAAAAATAATAACTGTAGAAATCTTGATTAAGTCAACTTAACAGCAATGTATCTGAGTTAGAAAGTCAGATCACTGATAAAAGCCTAACTATGATTTGCAATATACTGAAAATATCTGTTTTCCTGACAACTTGTTTAGGAAATAACACAATAGTTTTTGAAGTAATTTATATGAATAGTTCTATAAGCATAGGAGAGAAATGTTCTATAAGAAAAGTCCTATAAGCATAAGAGAGAAATGTTCTATAAGAAAAGTCCTATAAGCATAGGAGAGAAATGTTCTATAAGAAAAGTCCTATAAGGATAGGGGAGAAATGTTCAGTCACTCCTCTCAACTCAGAGAAGTGACTAAACATTTCCACCTTTATGAAAATTCCAAATTATGTTCCAAAATAAATCCACTTTCATACTACAAGTACATTAATGCTCATAATTCACCAAATCCCCATTAGTTTCTGATATTACCTAACTATTACATTTCTACTCAAAGGTATCATATTACTTTAATATTATTATAAAATAAATCAAATATAGAAAATAATACATGTAATATTATGTGTGGTTTACAACTAAGATGAAAATGAACATGTCTACTCTCAAATTAGCCTTGAATAATTCATTTCAAATCCAGAAATATCTAAAAAATATTAATAAGAAATGATAAATATTTTCAATTATTCCATAAACTCAGGGTTGGCAAAATTTAGATAGTCATGAAAGAAAAGACAATACTACTTTGGAAAAAAACAGAAAAGCGGTGGAGATTTACTGACTCAGGGAAGTGGGCATTCTCTGGCATCATGAAATTGTTCTGTACCTCGAAGGGGAAGTTGTTTCACGCCATGGAAAATTCATCTGTGAGTCATTAACTTGTGCAATTAATATTTGTGCATTCTCCTGAATATAAATTTTACTTTTATAATGTTAAAAAAGAAATGGAACCATACCAAACCGTGTAATCCGTGTGTGAACATTATTAATTTCAAACTCTCCATTTCCCATGAGGTACCTCTTATCCTGAATTTCTGCTTATTTGTGCATCTTTCTTTTTTTAAACTAAAAATATAGACATTTCTTCATATAAATGGAATCATACTGTATGTATTTTTCTGCAACTTGTCTTTACATTCAGCATTGTACTTGAGATTTGAGATCTTTACCTGTTCAGGTCTTAGCTGTCACTAAATCTCTTTCATGATTAAATATTAGCACATATATTAATACTGCCGATGGTCTTTTGATAGTGTTTTAAGAATTCTGTTATTCACAAACAAAGTTTCTATTAACAATATTATTTCTGGTTCTGAAGGCAAATGAAAGTGAACTTGATGATTAGGAGCCAAACGTTTGAGAACCAAGTCATTTCTCCAGGTATATAAGACATGCCATATACTGATGAACAAAATATACTTGGAAAAGAGAAGATAAAAGGTAAGCCTATGATTGAAGCTATGAAAAATACCAAGAGATTTTCTCACCAAACAAAAGAAATATATCTACCATTAAAAAACCATATCATTAAGAACTGAAATAGAAAGTTTCACATCTTATGCACAGAAAAAAAGGACAGAACACGACACAAATGATCAGGCCATGAATATGTCTTATAGGAGCTTTCATAATCATCCAATCATCCTGATTCATCAACCATGTTATGGTTTATCTTCAAAGTCGGTGCTTATGAGAAAAGGGCAGGCAGAAACACAAGATATCAAGGCTTCTGAACCCTAGCCAAATATAAATAAAATACAGAGTGCTATTGTCATCAATGCCTAGATTGTGCCTGGAATATTTTTGGGCCCGGTACCATTGATGCACATTGGAAAAAACTAGCAAGGAGGATACTAGACATGAGTCCATATAAATCACAATGGACCACTGTGAATCTGCCACAGAGGTGATTTCTTGGTTTCGGGGGCAATTTGCGCTTCTGGTGAAGGCAGCTTCTCTCACTTTAACTTAAGAAACATAAACCACCTGCCAATACATAGCAACAGTATTCCGTAGGTAGAAGGTGACCTGCGGTGTGGAATCTTACTGAGTTCTTTAATTTGCGAATATTAACTAATCTAGCCAAATGCTAGGTAAATCTGATAATCTTATGTTAACTACCAATGGCTATATTGTGAGGGAAAAAACATTAAACCTTCAGGAGCATTCAGGTCGAGTTTTCCCCATAATGGCACTAAACAAAGAAACAAGCAAACAGAACCAAGAACTGGGGTGCAGGGTGGGAATCAGTATCCTAGGTGGTTAGATACATTATCACACAAAGGAAACAAATCATGGTAGTGAAACTGCTTGTGACAGGGGTCTGAAACTCAGGGACTGACGTAATGTACAACTTTGACTTCCATGTAGCCCTGGCACTTGTGCAGTTTGTGCACAGAATGGCCTGTCATTAGTGCCCCTCCCCACCAACCCCCACTTTTTTTTTTTTTTTTCCACTAGTCATTATCACCCTGAGGCAGCCAGAAGTGATGACCATGCCTTGACTAAGGGTCACAAAGTATGGGTTTCTGTTAAGCTAAAGACAACATCTTGACCTAAGTTATGTTTTAGCTCCTAAGCCTCAAGGTGGAATGAGCCCCTGGCTACTTTTCCATGAACTTGGACAGAGGGACACAGGAACAGACCTCAGAGCTGTCCTCCAGACCTTAAAAAATGATTCATTAGCCCTGGCCGGTTTGGCTCAGCGGTTAGAGCGTCGGCCTGCGGTCCGGAGAGACCCGGGTTCGGTTCCCGCTAAGGGCACGTACTTCGGTTGCAGTTTGTCCCCGGCCCTGGTTGGTCGTGCGGGTGGCAGCCACTCGATGTGTCCCTTCACGTCGATGTTTCTCTCTCTCTCTCCCTTCCTCTCTCTCCCTCCCACTCTATCTGTACAAAAAATAGAAAAATATCCTCGGGTGAGGATAAAAAAAAAAAAAAAATGATTCATTACTTTTACCTCACTTCCAACCAAACAGCTCCTAACACATTCCCGAAAGCCCTCACCCAAAAGGTCTTGTGATGTTGCCCTCTGTAATCTGAAACCTACAGGCCATCAGAGAGTTTAGACTTCTAAGCATTTACTTCCCATCTCCTGGATGGTGCCATTCACAGTAAAATAGCCAATCTTTCTCCACTGCAATTCTTGGTTCTACTAGTACAGGGTGAAGGGACTCTCTGTTCTGTACCAGATTTAAGAGACAAAGCAGTTAAAGCAATCACCACAAACTTGTTTAAAGAATTGAAGAAATGCATTATAATAAAAGTAAAGGACCGGCCTGGCCGGTGTGGCTCAGTGGTTGAACATCAACCCATGCACCAAGAGGTTGCTGGTTCGATTCCCGGTCAGGCACATGCCCCAGTGGGGGGCATGAAGAAGGTGGCCAATCGATGTTTCTGTATCTCTCCCACTCGCTTCTTCTCTCTCTAAAATCAATAAAGAGCAATAGATAAATAAAAAGTAAAGGACAGCATAATGACAATATCTCATCAAATAAAGAAAACCAATAAAGCAACAGCACTTTGCTTTTTTTTATTAAAAAAAACAGCCAAATGAAAATTTTGGAGTTAAAAAGTACAACAACTAAAATAAAAAGAATTCACTAGAGAGGTTTAGCAGATTACATCTGGGAGAAGAACAAGTTAAATGAGTGAGTATACAAGTTGAATATTCCTAAAATTGCCAGAGTTAAAAAAAAGTGATCTTCGAATACTTTCCATGTGCCAACAAATAAAAACTGTTCTTACATAAACTACCAAAAAGGTTTAAAAATTTAATTTCCCACAATTTTGACAAATCTTTGACAAAAAAGCCTCATTTAATAAAATTAGCTTTTCTCTGCGTTCTCTGTGTTAAGTATAACATAAGCATACATTTTTATTCTACACATGCATGCATTTGCTTGACTTACACAGGTGTGCAGATCAAAAAAGCTGTACTACATTCAATAACAGTATAAGATTATGAAACACACAAATTTTTGTTTAAATTAAATCATTATAACAGACTTTATTTCACTAGTAATTATGTTTTGTAGGATGCCAGCTTGATGACACCTTCCCAAATCTTTAGATAACTCAAAATCTTATGCTTAGGATAAATTAATTCAGTAAATGGATAGCCATTACATAGTTAGATGGTTTATAAGATACAATACTGAAATATTAATTATCAAGCATACTTAGTTGATGTGCTTTTGCCTCTCATTTTTATACAATGCTCTGAGGTCACATTTATGTTTCATTGTGTTCATTTTTGTCCAACTGAGAAGGTGTACTCTGTGGAAGTATATGGCTATGCAAAGTTGTGATATGCATGTTCACAAGCTCTGCTCGTCTGTGCAAAATGTGAGTGTATAATAGACAGTTGAAATTATTCACATCCTAGCTTTCTCTATGAATTTGAAGTTGATGTGCTTAAAAGTCATGTGAAAAAGACTGTACTAGGAGCAATAGCGGCAGAGAACTTTTTATGTAAGATATACAAGGTGTGTTTTCTTAAGGAAAAACAAATAGTAATTTTTTTTCCCTAAAGTAAAATGACTGCTTGCTTTCAGAATGAGTAATAGGAATGTGTCGAACAAAATCTGGATGAATACAGAAAGTGTAGAAAGTTCACGAAAAGGAAACCCAATTCGTCATGGTCAAAGCCAGCTAAATTTATTTACAATATTTTTCTTAAATACCTCTAGTTTTGAATATTATAATGATGCAAAAATAAAATTTGGTTTTGCTCTGTTAAAAACCACAACAAAATTTTCTTCGATAATTACTGTGTTCTTAATGAGAAGTTGTAAAAGGCTTTTCTTTACCTTTGATTAACAGGCCTAGAGGGCAAAAACTTCTGTCTTATCAGAATTCTTTTCTGTGTTTTATGTTGACTTTTTTCCCCATCTAATTGATTATTTAAGAGAACAAAGTCTCATTTTTGAAAGAGCTAAGGTTCTTTAAAATTGTGTTATCTTCTATGTCTACTTTTAAATTCTTTTATCAGCACTTGTTTAACTTGGTAGCCAAGTATTGTTTCTCATTAAGTCATGATCCTATTTAATCAAATGTTGAAACCTTCTGACAAATTTTAATATTGTGCTTTCTCCAAATCAAATCCTGAATAATATATTTTGCAGTTTTAGATTTCCCAGGTGCTCCTGGGAATATCAGGAAGGATTTGTTCTTTTCTGTAAGGACAGAAAACAGGCTTTGCTTTGTGTTATGATTTTTCCACAATTTATGAGAAGCACCTGGTAATTAAACACAGAGCTTGCTGGTGTCTGCAACTTCAAACTGCCTTTCCACCCAAACAGTGAAATAGGTAAGGGATCTCTCTCTCTCTCTCTCTCTCTCTCTCTCTCTCTCTCTCTCTCTCTCTCTCTCTCCACTCCTCTTTTCCTGGCCATTGTTAGCATCTCAAAAGTAACTCACATCAAAAAGCCTCTAATGAATAGAAGCTTTCCTTCCCCCCTTCAAATAAATCTTCCTCTTCCGAATTCTTTGTAACCCCTTCAGTGAATTCCCTTTTTTACACCCTCAGTAACTCTCTTTACTCCAAAGCATATTTTACAAGCTAAAGAAGATATAATAAGAAACCTGGTGCATTGGCTGGGCTGTCTTCTGAAGAACAAACTTTAACTCCTCGAGGCAAAGCCCAGACATTTGTTCGGCTTCAATACGACCCTCTTCCTAAAGCCCCCATAAAAGAGCTCTCATTCGCTCTTTCTTCCCTGCCCGTGTATTGCCAGCCAGTGGGTGGGTCCTTTCCCTGACCCTGGGGGAAGAAAATAAAATTCCTCTCTTTCTCTCTCTTCTCTCAGTTATGAATTCTTTCACATGCCCACTCACCGGCCCCAAACCCTATCATTTCATATTGTAAAAAAAGGGATGCTAGAAATAATGAGGATATTTGACATGAGTTGCAAGGGAAGTGTTGTCAGGTCAGAAAAAGAGATAGATTATCCTCACCTGGGTTAAATTTGTATGAGTAAAATGTTATTAATATACATATTGAAGAAATCACCTAGGTTTCTAAAGATTTGTCACTGCACTGGCTGTCTATGACATGGCTCTATTTATCAGAGTCCTGGTGCTACTTTGCCTGATACCAAACAAGAGGTTAGTGTGATCAATCATAATTTCAGTTGCATTTAAAATATTAGTTTGCTCACAATTTTACTTATTTGAAATCACTAATGCCCTTGATATTGTGCTGGCATGTTTATAACCCCATAATTGATGTTTGGTAAATTATTGTGCTGACTTGTTTATAGCTCCATAATTGATGACTGGGAAAGTCACTGTGTGCCCTCTAGCTGAACTTGTTTTGTAAAGACCCCCTGAACCAAGAGATTGTTGGGAGCTAGCTACGTGTCTGACAGAGCCTGGAGGTCTTGAGTCAGAGACTCAACCTCCCCCACAATCTCAAGAAATTGGGCTTGCATTGTGTTTGTGCAGCTCGGGGCTAAGTGTGACCCAATGTACCTTAAAATGCCTGGGTGTTCCTGTTATCTGAAAGGCAAACTAATTCTATACAGCATTGTTGTAGCCCTGGGCATTATATCAAGAAGATCCTATTTTCTTATAGCATTAAACTTTTGCTGTAAGGTATAAAAGGCATGTAATAAAGCATATTGGAGCTGATTCCAAAGACTGTCACAGGGCCTTTGGAATCAGATGCAGCTGGCTAATAAACAGCTCTTATTTGGACTTTAGTTCTCTAGTGGTCTTTCTTTGACTCTGTCGTGCCACAACAATATATTCTTGGTATATGCATAATATATTATGTCTCTGGATTATTATACATCTGAAGATTTTTTTCTTCTTTAAGGAGATATGTTGAACCATTTTTATAAATTAGATGTAATATCCACTGTTCTTTCAAAAGAGATATTTGTTATGTTAATAGGTATTTTATCTAAAACTTTTGATGGACTTTTGTAGTTTGTTTTGCATGTCACAGAAATAACAAAATGTTCTGGTCGGTTATATTATTCCTGCAATGAACTCTCATCAGGTCTGTCACTTTTGAAATTTATAATTAGTAAGTCAGCCATAGGGACTTTAGTTTTTTTGTCATCTACAGATAGATACTTGTTTTACTCTGGTGCTTCCTGAGAACACTTGCAAATCAGTTACTGCAGATTGCTTTTTCTTCAGCAGTGATTATCTTCAAGACTCATAGAATGTGAGTATGCCAGTCAGGTACTCCTGGACTTGGCCTTCTGATGACGTTTCATAACTAACTTTAAGACCACACAGTGGATTAAATCAGGGTTTCCAGAATCTTAGTGCAGAAGCAGATGTGCTCATGAGATTGCTAAACAAAGATAACAGAACAAGTGTTAAACAAATAAGACTAAATGAATTGATAAAGGGTAATTATAAGTTTTGTTCAGAATATTGCTGATGCTTCAATATATGCTTTATTTTCGGGATATATGGAACCACTTTCTCTTTTCTTTTAAGCTATCTACAACTCAAGACAATTTAGTAGACTACGCTTCTATAAACAGAAGTGGAACATTTATCTTTTTATCCCTGTGGAACCTCCACAATTTTGAAACTTTTATTGAGTATTCTTATCCTCATGGTAATGTAATTAATTGTATAGGTTCAGCGGGTGTTAACAAGACTACATTGGAAACACTGGTTATGCACATTTTTAATTCTTCTAGTTTCCTTCAATATAAACTTCAACCCTTAAAACTAACATTTCCAGTTTAGTCCCCAAAACTAAAACCTGAATATGCAGACCATTTTCAGGACTCTAAAATGACTCATACCTGTCTTTTACCCCCAGGATCTGAAGAAGAACTGTTTGCAAAATCCTAACAAATTCACATATTCATCTGTGGTCTTTTCACCACAGCAGACCAAGTACAGGTTAGATTTCTCCCCGAAAGAGCCCATGGCCAGACTGCTAAGTCAGTCTAATAAAATGCTTGGGTCATGCATGTCTTTATACAAAAAGCCATGAGTACTATGAACAACATCATTAAGAGCACTGACATCTTATTTTTTAAAAGACATAAAGAATAGTGTGGCACAATAGAAACATTTTCATCCACCAACCTCCTGGTATCTGCTAGACTGGAGAGTCTCCATATTCAACTCCTGATACTGTAACATAACTATTATATAAATATTTATCTTATTCATTTCAGGCATCTCTCTTTTAAAAGTACTAATCCCCAGGACTCTAAGTCAACTGATATTTACTATCATGTTGTTGTAACGTGTCAGTGAGATAACCAGAGACGCATAGCCACATTGTAAAGGAGCGCTTCATTACACCAACGGGCTGGGGGGGGGGGGGGGGTACATCTTCCCAAGATCCTCAGCAGTGAATCTTCTTGCTCGTCCAATTTTAAAGACAGAAGCTCTGACCCACTTTTGCCCCCCACTCAGGGGACAGGTACAATAGTGGTGTGATAGCCATTACAGAAGTCAAAATTAGCATTATTCACTGGGCTCACAAGTACCTGCAAATACCAGACACCTGGAAACTTGCCAGTGCCTCCCAACATGTGGGGCAACTATAACCTTAGGCAAAATTTCTTTACTTCTAGGGGTAATTAACCTATTATTGGAAAAATATCGAGGAAGGTCCATTGATGATAAAAATGGAATCCAGTCACCTTAGCCTCCGTGCCCAGGTCATTCCCCACTGGTTTTCCTGACAAGTCAAATCGTTGACTCAACTTAGTTTTTATGAGGCCATTTATTAGACACAGCCCAAAGGCTAAGAGTAAACATAATATAGCGAGAGGGCCGGCAATGGCGGATAATAGAGTTGTAAACCAGTTTTCAGATTGTCGCCTTTTTCTTTCTTGTTACTCAATATTTTTCCTAACTAGTGATAAACTTTCTTGAATACTCCCTGAATTATTTGCATAAAAACAGCATTTTTCTTCCAGTGCAATATATAATCCTCCTTCCTTAAGAAATAAGAAATAATCCTCTCCTGTTCTATAGGACCATTTCTAAGTTTCTAGTTCCACTGGGGCCCAGGTCTATAAGGATTCCTTTGTACAGTCATAATCAGAAAAATCAGAGTCCTGATAAATGTAAGAGTCTTATCTGGAGAGGCCTCAACCGTCCATTTTGCTTTTCCCGCCTCAGCCAGGAATGGTGCTGCCAGATCGGGACACCGTTGGTGCAGAAAGGATGACAGTGTATAGTCCCTTCCAGGCCAGAGTTAGTCCCTGGGTGGTGAACTTCTTCACCCATTTCGAGTCCTCAGGCTGGAAAGGGTGCACAGGGTCCGAAGTGGGCACAGGCAGGGTGTTGCAAGCATGTTTATGGACAGCTTTCTGGACAGACTGCAGAGCCTGCAAGAACTGTAAAAGGGCAAGGGGAGCAGAGTGGTCCAGTTTTCACCAGTTTCTAAAGTAAATTTGGTCAAGGTTTCCTTTAAGGTCTTGTTCATGCGCTCTACCTGCCCAGAACTCTGTGGGTGGTAAGCACAATTGTGCTTCCAATTTATATCTAACCCTTTAGAGATATCCTATGATCTCTTTGCTATAAAGGCGGGGCTATTGTCTGATCCAAGGGTCAGGAGTAGCCTGAACCTGTCACTCCCTTTATTATTTCCAGACTGTTATCCCACCACCAGGGACAAGCTCTCTACTCTCTCAGGGTCCTATTTTCTTCCCTTCTTGAGTATTCCTCCAATGTCCTGACTTCCTATAATATGTATGTCCCTTTCTTTTATCCTTCCTTATTTTTTATTTCCTCTGTATAATCCTTCTTTAACTTGCATAGACCCTCTGTGACTTTCCTAGTCCTCCCCCTGCCGTGAACCTGAGAGCTTGCTCAATCTATCTGCAGTCTGCACACTCCCCAGTTTTTCTCCTCCTCCTCCCCACTCAGACCCACACATTCCTGCTTCCCTCTGCCTTCTCCCTTTCTCTGCGACCTTACTGGACATTACCTGCCTCTCAGGAGCTCAGTAAGCTTGGTGTAACCTAAATGGGTAGTCTGGTGCAGCTGGTTGACCAAAGTTCAACCTAGAGCCTCTGGGACCAACAACCTCCCATCAGGCAGAGTCCATTACCCGTTTGGTTCTTTTTTATTTATTTATTTTTTTTAGTTTGCAGATCCCCTGGACTCTCCTGTCCCTTTCATATTCCCATCACAGAGTATTTTCGTTTTATTTTCTCTTGCTTGGTGCAGTGGTCTCAATTGTCAACCCTCCAAAAAGTTATTTTCAGAACTTTTTATGATATATGATACATGTATGCATGATATATATTTATATCATATATAATTATAAGAAATATGTATTTGTATGATGCATACATGTTTATTATATATGTATTATATCATATGATTGTATATATGATATAAATATATATATAAATATGTGTCTTGTTTTCCCCTCTACCATAAAACCATTTGGTTCTTGAGTGGCTTGTTTCTGCTTGGCTTAGTCATTTTCTGACCTAGTGTATCTTTTGAGGCCCCACTGGTTTTAGGTCTGCCTCCCAAGTTTTCTGATCTGCAGCAGATTTTTCTTGCCACATTGGAGAGCCTAGATTAGGGCTATGAGTTTAGCCTGTTGGGCTGAAGTTCCCTTATTCAAGGACTGTGACAAGACGAGAAGGTCCTGAGTTACTACTGCTACCCCGGCATATCTGATTTCTTCCTGGACATAGCTGCTCCTGTCTGTGAACAATACCTCATCTGATGATGGCAATGGGACATCCTTGAGGTCTGGGTGGGCCATCTGCACTATGTTGCTTACCTCCAGGCAGTCCTGTAGAGGTTTCTCTGGGTCATCTGGAGGCAGGCTGGCAGGATTGATGACCAATGGCCTGGAGTGGCAGTGGCCAGCAATTGAACAATCACCGGAGAAGATCACGGCTGAGTAGGGGGTATGGGCACTCCGGCATGACCAAAAACAAATGAGTCACAGTATTCTTCCCAAGGTCTATAGTCCTCTTTGAAGTCCACGGGTAGGTTAGGAGCCCATCGGCTCGACCAGGACTGAGTCTGCTGCATCAATATCCTGTATACCTGACTGTCCTTGTCTTTTTTATCCTTAATTGGGAACTAGGGCTGCCATCCTGACCCTTCCTAGGGTGATCCTTCCCCATGGGCCCTGTTTCCCTTAAGGCTGCTATTATGACCTTTGCTATTTCAATCAATTGGACCATTAGGCCTAACAGAAGAACAGGGAGAAAAGTGTCCAAGGAAGCCCTCCCCTCAGCAGTATTTGGGTCCCACCATGAGCGGAGGGATGGAAAAATTTCCTCTGACCCCAGGTTTTCAAAAGGACGCAGGAAAGGGGAGCATCACCCTAGCGCGCATGTTTACGTGGGGCAGAGTGTTTTTCAACTCTCTCTAAGAGCACTTCACATCCATGCCTGGGATCCCTATTTTCAACTCCCCAAAGTTCAGAGAAGCCTGTTGGAAACTTGCTGCGGCCAAATCTGGCGTGGTGGACAGAAGAGTTGCCTGGGCTGGCACCAAAGAAACACACCTCTTTCATGGCCTGACTGCCCTCCTGGAGGAACCCTGTGGCTCTTGTGGCCCCTGCAGCCTCCGGGTGAGTGCCTGTGCACCTGCCCACCTTGTTTCCCAGGATGAGGGGCTCTCCACACCGGATCCCAGTCCCAGTGCGCTGCACCATGCAGGGTGCACAGGGTGGCCCGCCAGCAAGGACAGCCCCGGAATCACTTATTACTTTGTTAACTGCCTGTAGCAACTGAGCCACAAAATCTTGATATGGCTCTTCAGGTTTTTGTCTGATAGATGTAAGATGTCACTACTGCTCCCTTTTGTTGGGAGCTCTTTCCAGGCCTTCAAAGCACAAATATTAATCACAGCTGTAGCGGAAGATTGTGGGGGAGTTTTTAAGGACTCGTAGCCTTTCTCGGCTTTCCTCAAGTCTTTTATTACACCTTGCTTCCCCACCTTATTAGCTTCCTGCACAAGATCAAGGCAATCTTCATTAGAGCCCAAAGAGTAAATGTTTGAGACAGAAACTTGTTCGAGACTTTTGCTGTGTCTCTGTCTTGCAGGCACTTCCCTACCTTTGCCCAGGTTTCTCTTGGGGCCCAGTTTGGGGTCCACAACCAGTATTTGTGCTCTAATCAAACCTTCCTCAAATCCTTCTCTAAGAATGTTTCAATATGCAACCCAGTGAGGTCTTCTGGGCACTAGGGCTGCTAACCATGATAAGACTAACCATAACAAAGTTGAGGCAGACACAGTAGAGAGGCAGACGAGGACAAAACAAGGGAAGACACACAAGATAGAAACGTTGCTTCATCCGCCTGGCCACTCCCCACGCAGGTGAGGACTCGCACAGTCTCTGCTACAAATGTCGTGGAGCACGGTCACTCACACACAGTTATATTCACACAGTCACACTCACCCACCATTTGAATTTCCTTCCAGAAATTTTCTATCCTGATCAGCACCTATGCCGCTTGGGAGGTGATCAGTCTCCCCTTCTGCCCCAGTGGCGGGTCTGAATGAACAGAATTTGCCAGGTTTGAACCAGAATTTGCCAGATTTGAACCCTTACCAACATTTTAGGGGGATTCCCAGGAGAGGAGAAGCTGTCCCGCATCCAGCCCTCTCACTTTCATCCAGAGAGACCAGCCCCCCAGAACTCACCTCCGGAGGCTTCTACCAGATCTCCTTTTATCTTTTTGGGGATGTCTTGGTGTCTCCTAGCCACTCATTGGAAACCCAAGTAGGATCTTCTGGGCCCTGGAATTCAGGGGGCGCCTCCCCTCAGATCTATAGGTTTCTGGTAGCCAGATTGGGAGAGGCTGCCAGTCCTAGGCATCTAGCCCTTGGTGCAGCAACACACCAGGGAATCTCACTGGGGCCTCCAAATGTAACATGTCAGCGAGATAACCAGAGATGCATAGCCGAATGATGTAGGAGCACTTCATTCTACCGTCGGGCTGGGGAGGCCGGGGTACAGCTTCCCAAGATCCTCAGCAGCAATTCTTCTTGCTCGTCCAATTTTAAAGACAGAAGCCCCATCCCACTTTTGCACCCACCTCAGGGGACCGGTACAATAGTGGGTGTGATAGCCATTACTGAAGTCAAAATTAGCATTATTCACCGGGCTCACAAGTACATGTAAATGCCTGCAAATACGGATACTACTACGATACTACGGAAACTTGCCAGTGCCTCCCAACACGTGGGGCAACTATAACCTTAAGCAAAATTCCTTTACTTCTAGGGATAATTAACCTATTATTGGAAAAATATTGAGGAAGATCGATTGGTGATAAAAATGAAATCCAGTCACCTTAGCCTCGGGGCCCAGGTCAATGTCATAATAGGATGTCACACTATTTTTTATACGCTGATTTACTCAAGAGATTCATGTCTACTTTTGAGCAAACTAAACCCAAGGCAAGTAGAAGTGTTACAGGACAATGGAAAGCCAGGAAAATTCCAGGACACGTGAAATAGGAAAGCTGAAGCAGGAAAACTAAACAAAGCCAAAAAACTTTGCAGGCTGCTACAGCAGGACCTTATCTTGAGAATAAAAAATTAAAATCTCTTCTCATGAAAGAGTGCAGGAGAGAAGAGGGAAGAAAAGGGGGAGAGAGGGGGAATGAGAGACTACTTAGTACCAAACATCCTGAAGTTGTTAAAACAGTGGAGAGTAGGGGGAAAGAAGAGTATAGTCTTATCTTATCCATTGTTTACCAAAAAACAAAAATAAAAACCAGCAGTCTGGATTTAATTGCCAGATGTTTCCCATAAATTGTAGAAAAACCATAAGAAAAAAAGGGGGAGATCTTCAGAGTTAATCTGGACCAGAATATCTAGCAGAGGAATTTTTTTAAAAAGTTTATAGATAGGAGGGTATATAAGGCAGAAACCCCCCACCCCACTGGCTCTTCAGATGAGCTGAGAGCCCATCATAGCTTCATAAACCAGATGTAGAGGTTTGCTTTCCTTGCTTTGTTAATAAATGTGCATGCTTTAGTTTTTATAATACATTCACGCGCTTTAATGTTTTAAACAATTCACTTCATCATATCACAATCAAGATCCCTCGTGTACATTCATTTATATGAGAAGACCAGGATTGAGGTTGGGGACAGCTCATTCCTTCTGACTTAGGCGGCTGTCCGTAAACACCTCTCTGGGGTCTATGAGAGGTGCCTATCACAGAAGGAAGGTAATTCTAAATATCAGAATGATGACAATGTTGCACTTTACCCGAGGCCTGTGGTCCTGGAAAACAGCAAAGGTTAAAATGCCTGACCATCCTTTTGTGTCTGGCTAATGGCTAACAATAAAGAATCAACACGCTCCATATGACTTACTAAGACTGCTGTCCACTCTTCTCAGGCCTCCGAGGGATGACTCACTCATTTACTTGTGACATGGGCACACACAGACATTCCCTTTTACCTGAACATGCTGGCAGGGCAAGACATAGAACCACCAATTCGCTGGTCTTTTTGTCTTATGAATGATTAGCTGAGCTCTTTGTCCCTGTGAAACCAGCTAGACAGAGAACTAAACATTTCCTATTCAGCTGATTGAATGAGACTTCCCATGATAACAGGAAAATCTCAAATGTAAATTATCCAGTTATAACTTGTTTACTTCTCTCTATAAATTATAAATCATAAAGCAAAATCACCCTGCTTAGGCACTTTGATGTTCAGATCAGGAGTGTTCATCCTATTTCAATACCCTAAACAAAAGCAATTTCCTTACTTGATCAGTGTGGTTTTGGGAGCAAAACTTAATGAGATAGCAAAAATCAATAAAATTAAAAGTTAATTCTTTGAAAACATTAACAAAATTGACAAACCTTTAGCTAAAATGACCAAGAGAAAAAGAGAAGCCTCAAATTACTAAAACTGGAAACATGGAGAAGGAATTTGCTACTTGAAAGAGTTAGTAACGTTTCAAAAGGTAAAGGTAAAAGCTTGCAAAGGCAGAAACTCTGTAAAATGTGTTGCTTGCATGATCTTTGTTCAGCCTTCTGTTGAGTACAGATTATCTGGATTATCGCCAAAACAATGATTTACACAGCAGATGCAGGACAAGATACCAGACCAGTCCAACTGCAAAGTGGACAACCGGTCAGGCAGAGTAGTTAGCCGGAACTTCCAGAAGCTAGAAGCAGAGTATATAGCCTACACCCCAACTGTTATTCAGGGCTGATTCCCCATTTTTTAGGCTCAGCCCACCAGCACCCAGGCGCATACGATAAAGACGTTTTGTTCTACATTGACCTTGTGTTGGGGATGTGATCTCCCGCCGGCTTAGACCTTTTACTACTAACCTTACAGAAATAAAAAGAATTCTAATATATACTATGAACAATCTATGAACACTATGAAAAAAAATAGATAACCTAGATGAAATAGACAAAAACCCTAGAAGGACATAAATTGTATAAACTGATTCAAGAAAAACAGAAAATTTGAACTGACCTATAGCAAGTAAAGTCATTTTTTTTTTCATCTCCGAGGACATTTTTACATTTATCTTCAGACAGAGTGTAGGGGGGAGGGGAGAGAGAGAGAAACATCCATGTGAAAGAGATGCATCAACCCCAACCAGGGCGGGGGACAAACCGCAACCGAGGTATATGCCCTTGGCCAAAATTGAACCCAGGACTCCCTGGTCCATGGGCCAATGCTCTAACCCCTCAGCAAAACCGAGCAGGGCAAAAAATATTTTGAATTAGTAATAAAAAAAAGAGAAACGGCTCACAAGGCAAGCCCAGTCCCATATTGCATTATTGGTAAATTCTGAACCTATTCAAAGAATTAATATCAATTTTTTTACTGACACATCCAAAAAATAGAATAGGGAGCAGTACTCAACACAGTCAATGAAGCTAGTGTTATAATGATAACAAAATTAGACAAAAACATCAAAAAGAAAAAAACAGAAACACTGCAGACCAATACTTCTTTAAATATAAATGCAAATATCTTTAACAAAATACTAGCAAACTTAATCCCGAAACATATAAGATTATACACTGTAAGCAATTGAGATTTATTTTAAAAAAGGCAAGACTGATTTAACATCTGAAAATCATTATCAATCACTATATTAATAGAAAATAGGAATATAAACACATGTTCATCTCAATAGATTCAGAAAAAACATTTGACAAAAATGAAACATCTCTTCATGATAAAAACAACCAATAAGTTAGGAATAAAAAGGGCATTCTCCACTTGATATAGGACACATTAAAAAATCTCAAAGCCAACAACACACTTAATGGTGAAAGACCAAATGCTTTCCCCTTAAGATTGGGAAAAACATAAAGATGCCTGCTTGTGCAATTTCTCTTCAACATTGTATTGAAGATACTAGAAGGAAAATATGTAAAAGTCATTCGGATTAGAAAGGAAGTAAAACTATCTCCAATTGCAGACTACATAATCTTGTATACAGAACATTCTGAGGAATCCACTAAAAAACTATTATAACTAGAAAACAAGGTCAGCAAGGTTACAAGATATAAGGTCACACTGGTAATGAACAAACCAAAAATAAAATTAAGAAAACAATTCAATTTTAAACAGTATCAAAAAGAATAAAACACCGTGGATATATGGAGTTCAAAATTTATACTTTGAAAACTGGAAAACATTGCAAGAAACTATAGATGACCTAAATAAATGGAAAGGACATGGAGAAACAGACTTAATTTTATTCAGATGCAATACTCCCCAAATTGATCCATCAACAAACAAATGCATACATAATTTTTGATGACAAAGCCAAAAACATACAATGGTGAAAAGAAAACCTCTTCAATAAATGTGCTGGGAAAATTGGAAAACCACATGCAAAAGAATGAAACTAGACTGTATTAGTCCCAATGTACAAAAGTTAACTCAAAATGGATAAAGGCCTAGATATAAAACCTGAAACAACACATTCATCGGAGAAAATATAGCTACTAAACATATGGACCTCGGTCTTGGAGAAGATATTCTATTTGACCCCAAAGGCAAGGGAAGTAAAGGCAAAAATAAATGAATGGGACTATATCAAACTAAAAAGCTTTTGTACAACAAAAGAAACCAACAAAACAAAAAAGCAATGACCCAATGGGAGATAATATTTGCACACAGTAGCTCTGTCAAGGCGTTAATACCCCAAATATATAAAGAACTCATACAACTCAACACCAAACAAACAATCTAATTAAAAATTGGGCAGAGGACATAAACAGACACTTCTCTGAAGACATACAAATGGCCAACAGATACATGAAAAGATGTTCAACTTTACTAACAGTTAAGGCAATGCAAATCAAAATTATGATGAGACATCACCTCACCCCTGTTAGAAGGGCTATTATCAACAAGATAAGTAATAACAAGTGTTGGAGAGGTTGTGGAGAAAAAGGAATCCTCATTTATTGCTGGTGGGAATATAAACTGGAACAGCCACTATGAAAAACCGTCTGGAGTTTCCTCAGAAACAGAATAGAGTTACCATATGACCCAGTAATCCCTCTTCTGGGTATCTACCTATAAACGTGAAAACATTTATTCCCAAAGGTATATGTACCCCTAATGCCATTGCAGCATTATTCACTGTGGCTGAGACATGGAAACAACCGAAGACAGGTGGTTGGATAAAGAAGATGTGGTATATGTACAGAATGGAATACTACTCAGCTGCAAGAAATAAAAATACTGCCATCTGGGACAATATGGATGGACCTTGAAAATATCATACTTAGTGAAATAAGTCAGACAGAAAAAGTTAAGAACTACATGATTTCACTCATATGTAGAATATAAACTGAAAGCAACAAATGAACCAACAAGAAAAAGAAAACAAAAACTCATAGACACAAACAACACTATGGTCATTAATCTAGGGGAGGGGGTGTACGGGGCGGGGAGTAGTGTAAAGGGGGTCAGATATATGATTTGTGTGGAAGATGATTTCACTTTGGGTGGTGGGCACACAACGCAATGGGAATATCATGTAACATAGAAATGTATCCTTGAAACCTATATAATCTTATTAACCAATGTCACCCCAATATAGCTAATAAAAAACCAAAATACGTAACATACCAGTTCAGAAACCAACAAGTTGAGGTAGAAATGGAACTATAGTTGGCACCTACTGCCCCCTACTGATAATCTATGACTACACCACACATACAAGAAGTGCTTTCAGTTTCTGCGAGTAATGAGAATATTTCTTTTGACGTGTAAAACTTTTAGGATGAATGGGCAGGAACATTTCAGCCAGAACATATTTGCACTGCATTGGAAGTAGATACTGCCACCTAGCATAAATGAGACAAACAGGCAAAATCTGAAGTGTTGGCTGAGTTAATTGACCTTAATCAAGTCTCAGGAGTGAGGATTTTGGTTCAGTGTAGTACAGCTTCCCATACAGCTGAAGATACATTTGAAAACAGGAAGAAAGTTAGTAAGAAACAAAGCGCAGGAATCACAAATACCACTTACAGTAAGAGTGTAGCTTATATTTTCTTGCTGGCTAGATACACATGCACATACACTCATCAACTCGTACACACACACACACACACACACACACACAGTATTTCCCCCCCTATTCCCCATCATTGTGATGAAATTAGAGGAGGAATGAGGCCAGTTGGAAACTGGATCATCAGAGGTTAGGGAACCCATAAAAATGCCTCTGAATATAAAGGACTTTGTATTCTCTCCTAATAGGGGGACATCCCATAGTCACCATGAACACGTTTTAGAATGATCTATTTAACAAAAAATGCATATGTATAGGTATGTCATGTGCATTTGCTTGACAAGTAAAAATATTTTTTAAATTGTGATTTTTATCTCTTCAGTATTTGTCCATTTAGGGAGGGTGATTACATGACAACATAAAAGAGGCTCACACTTTTGGAAATTTGAATATTAAGCATAGAGAGTATCTAAAACAAACTGATTTGAATTATCAAAAGAAATATTTCAACGTAACCGTCACAAACTTCCACTATCCAAATAGTCCCAAAGCTATTTTATTTGGTAGTTTTCATATTATCTGGCCTTCAAGATTCCCTTCAATTATGTGGACTGCCAAGTTTCTTCCCAATAAATTGTTGTTGCTTATGTTAGATTTGGTTTCTCATTAATAAAGTTAGTGGAGGAAGAATAACTTTTGTTGTTTTATGCCTGATTTTGATGAATTGTATTTTCATATATTTGAGTTTGAATACCAAATTCTGGTAGTTTTCTATTAAAATAGCTTATATCACTTAGAATTTCTCTTGCCTTAAAGTAAGAGCAAACTTGATTTTTTTGTGTGGCTTTTCCAAATGTGAGATTGTTATTTTCACACGTTTGAGAGGTTGGTTGGGGATTTTGAATTGTAGAATATAACATGTTACAACTTTATACTTTTAATATAGACTTTAAGTTTCAGCAAGAACATCTGATTTCCAGACTGGATCATGGACGTTAGTTAAGTGGGAGTTGCCTATATTTAGGTTTTGCTATCTCTTTAACAGAAAGAAGCAACAGGGAAGGTACGAAATGAGCATTGGTTCAGTAAATTAGCTCTATCTGCCACAAACCCTTTATCAGATAATCCACATCTGCTCCCCTCACCCATTCTTTAAAGGATTCTGTGTTTAGTTGGTTTCTGTCTAATTTAAAGACTTCCTTTGGCATATGCTGGCAGCATATTTCACAGAGAACAATCAGTTAGTAATGAGAGTTACAGTAGTACCAGGAGCACTGAAAGGGGTGTAGAAATGGATTTGTGATTGTTTCAGAATGAGGCCCTTCAGTATTGTGTGCCCCAATATTCAGCCCAGCAAACTCCCACTCAGAACTTGTATGTTTTCTCCACTATTGCCCATTCCAGTCTATTTCCCACAGGACAGACAGACAAAGCTTTCTGGATTCTGATTCTGATTCTATTACCTCCTGATGAATACCTTTTTTAAAAGCACCCACCTTCCCTCTAGATAATGTCTAAGCCCATTTTCATCCTTAAATATGCTTTCCTGTCATATAGAACGAAAAATATTAATGAAAATTAAGTTCGCAACATTTGGAAAACTAGGAAATACCAATTCTAAAACAAAGACTGGACAGAGCAGCCACTGAAAAGGTTAAAAACTAAAATGTCATCAGTAACTGAGAAATCTTCAGGAGGTATAAGGCATGTCCAGGGCGATATAACAAGAAAAGCAACAAGAGGAAAAATAAACATATAGGAGCCTATTTGAGAAAATTAATCTCATTTATGCATACAATATTACACATACATTCCACAATAATGTAAACACCTGTCCTGTCTGGAAGGTGTGTATTCAGAGATAAATGTTTTGAAATACAGACCTTGAATACATTTTTTATGGATTACATTGGAATCCATGAGATTATATTGGAATTAAACTCATGTTTTTGAAAATATGGGAAATCAAGGAAATATAAAGCTAATGTAATATTTATTTTTTATGAAAATTTATAATTCAGTATATATACTAAATAGATCAAGGGTTTGATAAACTAGGTTGTAGAAAAATTTAAGGCTAGAGTAGAAAGAATACCTGATTAGAAGTTTAAATATCAGATCTTTGTATTGGTTCAAACACTCTCTAGTATTATGGTCAAATAAAGACAAAGAAACTTTTTAAAATATATTACTTGCATCTGAAAGAAGCATAAATTTGTAAGAGAAAGTGAATGAATTTGGAGTCAAACGGATTTAAAAAAATATATAATCTCTTTATCACTCACTAGATAAATAATTTTGCAAATTATTTAACTTCTTTAGCCATATTTCCTAATCTATAAAAGTAAGTATAATAATAATTTAAATTCATTAATTATTAGTCTTTCCTTATTTCTATGAAATAGAAATAACATTTATATTTGACTTGGGAATCTCAGAGAAATGATGTGAGTTGAATATAAATATAAAATATTTCTATTCATTTTAACAATATAAATGTAAATAAAATTTATTCATTTTTATACCATCTTCATTTTCTTAGAGGTTCTGTATTATTATTCACAAATACAACTCTGCTTGTTAATCAATAGTTCAAATCTATAACTGAAAATTCTAGTTTTAGAGGTTGTGACATACAAGGACTCTAGGGAATGAAGCAGATATGCAAGGTTTTGTCAGCCATGAAGAGCAGTTTGGAAATTTTCCAGAGGGCAAGTGTATTCTTTTAAGTGTATATTAATAAAAAATATGATGAGAATTATAACTTAGAAAGATTTATATGCTATGTAGAAAATAGAGTGGCCCAGCCAGTGTGGCTCAGTGATTGAGCGTTGACCCATATACCAAGAGGTCATTGGTTCAATTCCTGGTCAGGGCACATGCCCTGGTCAGATTCCCAGAGAGGGACATGCAGGAGGCGGCCAATTGAGGTTCTCTCTTATGGATGTTTCTCTCTCTCCCTCTTCACGTCCCAGTATTCTTCAAATAAAACTTTATGATTTCAATGTCTTTGCATATAAAATGAATAAGGAGAAAAACTCTATGTACTTTGACTATAGGAGTAAAGCATTGATATATTAATTAGATCATCAATAAATATGTAACTTTCCATTAAACTCCCATTCTTATATGTGAAGTGCTCTGAAATAAATGTAAGAAGTAACTAGAAATACTAACATACATTTTATATAAAATTATCTTCATTTATTTAAAATGTTCATTAAATTTTAATTTCACTGATTATTTGTAACAGCCAAACTTTTACAGTTTTATATCTCAGGACTAAGACTTCACTTATGTCTTTGGGACACATTTATTTGCACTTCTTAACACATATTTTAACACCTTCCTAAAAAAAATACATATATATATATATAGAAATAGGTAGTGATAATGGTTGTACAACATTGTGAATACAATAGAATAAGAAAAAAAAAAACTTAAAAAAACTAAACAAAAAAACCCCTCTAGCATAATCCTATTCTTTCTCCTGCATGTATTTATTTATGTTTGCTTTTTTGTACCATGGGACAACAAAATGGCTTATAAGAAAGGTATAATTCAATGTCTAGTTTCTACTAACAACAGAGTTTTGAAAAAACATTTTTAATCCTTTCTATTACCGTCTGTGATATTTCCAAACCTCTGTGAACAATTAACCCAGACATTGTAGGTTAGCCAGAGGGATGCTAACTTGAGTCAGATGAGCTAGCTGAATCAGAACCCCACGGCATTGTCAACAAGAGCTAGTAACAACTCATCTGTGGTGTAAAAATAGGAGATGAACTCCACGAGACACTAGAATATTCTAGCGCCAGCACTGGGCCCTGTCGTCTCAGTATAAATTTGAAAAAGAGAGCAATTTTTTCCATAAAGATTTAATTTAGATCTAGTATCCATCATTCAAATAGCCATTTTTAAACATCTTCTTACAGCCCTTGTTATACATTCCAAAAAAACTCTCTTTTGCTTCAGTGCTTACAAAATACATCTCATTAGCAATGTACATCAAAGCCTAGCACTTTGACACTATTAAACATATGCAGCACATTTTGTATCCATGTTCTTATGATTCTTTCTTCCAATAAAGAATAGCAATCTTTTGATGTTAATTTCTTATCGCTATTAACCATTATTTTCTATTCATTTTTGCTTCTCAATCCTACAATTTCTAAGCATTTTATATGTTTTATTCAAATTCTTGGCTAAGTAAACACTACTTTAGCATGTGTTTTAAACAGAGCAATGCAATTATTTTATCCTACAGAATAATTAAGTAAAACAAAACACATTTTCTTCCTGTTTGTTTTTTGTTTTTTTTTCCCCACATGATAATGTAAAGGACTGAAACAACAATAAAAAAAAAAAGTGGGTCACTATTAAGACGCTCAGGACATTTTTCCTCTGAAGGTCAAATTAATAATACAAATTTAAGATAACCCGTGTGCTTAATGAGAACAATTAACCAGTCAATTTGCTATACTCTTACATCTGACCTTCTATGGATGAAGTTATCTCCTAACTCTTTTATTAGCTTTTGATTATTTTAATAATGCGCATTTTAGAGTGACAATAAGTCACACACCATGGCCTAATGATGCTATTAAAATTCAAATCACCTCTCATAAAACAGTTTAAATCTCTTTGCCCTTTATAAGCCACATTTCTGTGGATATATCAGTTGGAGGTGGAGAAGTATAATGGTATCTCCAGGCTTTTCTCAGCAGGTAAGCATGTTTCTTGAACACTCACCAGCACCGATTCCTTCTGTGCCACGGGTTCACCTGGAGGTACAGGAATACAGAGGCAGGTGGCTTCAGTCTTCATTATCTACTATGGCTGTATCTTTTTTCCCCATTAAGCTCTGATATCTACTTTTGAGTTTCATCTTCTGCAACCTCTCCAGGAAA
The DNA here is from genome assembly GCF_014108415.1 of Molossus molossus. NCBI lineage: Eukaryota > Metazoa > Chordata > Mammalia > Chiroptera > Molossidae > Molossus > Molossus molossus. The sequence goes on along the minus strand of NW_023425403.1, from coordinate 40,259,292 downwards.
CACATTTGAGTCAGCTATTCGCTGGGAAAAAAAACATATAACAGTCTCAATGTCAAGTCACTTAAAATATCCCAAACACCTCTGAGAGATAGTCAATGCACATGTGTCTGCAAGTCTTCATGAAAAGAACTAAGGGATATGTTTGATGTGGAACATCAGTGACATTTCAAACATTTTAATGAAACAGAGCCTGCAAAATACATTGGTAATCCTCTCTAATTTACATGTCACTAAAAACTGTGTAGTTTCCAGAGAGTGTGCTTCATCATAAGTGGTATTTGAACCTCAATTCAAACTGATACTATTCTAACCTGCAAGACCTATATATTAGTTTTCTGTTTTCATTCGGAGCTAAACTGTCACCCACATTTTTAAGACGGTGTTTTTCTCTGCAAGGTCAAAAATCAAAGGTAATTCCCTAAAAGGGCCCACACCACCTTCTCAAAAGTCGTTCTGCTCCAAACATCTCACATATTTAAGAAGAAATCAGAATGTACTAATAAAAGTCTTGTCTCTACTTATGAAGTATATTTTCTTGACTACTTTCTCTTTCTAAAATGCTACTACAATTATATATAAATATTGTCTGCCTATTTTATAATGTTTCTGTGTATGTGAAACATGCTCACAGTTATTTTATTTTTTCTCTGAGCTCTCCTTCAATATTTCTCCTTGGAGTATTAAATTAAAAGGGAACTACACTAACTACTACTAATAAAAACAATTCAAATAAATCGCAAAGATTCATTTGTCAGAAAGCAGATTCAGCATAAATATGACATGAATTATTTGACTCTTCTATACCACCTGTCTTGTCTAGAGTAACTTTAGCAAATGCCAATTGCTCAAGGATCCCCTTAGAAACTGTACAGTTTTTTATTCTGTTTATTATATAGTATTCATTCATTCATTTTTATTTCCACAGTGATATACATTAGGGAGAGAAGATACTTCTACCCCAATTAACAGATAAAAATTGTTCCTCTTTTGGAATATTCAAATACATTTAAAAAACTTAGGCATCTATCAGCTTGTCCAGCAGCACATTACCAAAAATATTCAAATAGCTGGGATTTTTAAGTGAAAAAAAATTTTGTTTCTCTGATACAAACAACTTAAGTCAGTCTAGGTTTGGTATGGCAACTCCACGCTGTTTTCATTTCCCTGACTCTTTCTTTTGCTTTACCATTTCTAAGACCTAACTCTTGCCTTTATGGTTCAGTGTGCCAGCTGGAGTTCCAAGAGGAAGGAAATATTGTATCTATATTTATACTTATATCATTGTCCAAGATTTAGTAACATGTCTACATCCAGCTGCAAATGAAGCTGAAGAATGTTGTATTTTCACTGAATGCATATAATCAGGCAGATGAGGCAAAGGGGGAGATCAGACTGCAGAGCAGGCAACTAATGATTTTCCACACAAATGAATTAGAACATATGTCTCTGGGTTTCAAATGTTCTCTCTGTTGTTTCTTTTCCCTATATATTTCCCAATCGTTTTTCTCTGTGAATTCAAGCTTTGTGAATAGTTTTGCATATCATATATATATATATATATATATATATATACACATATATAATGATATAAATATTACTATATAAATAATATATATTACTCCTACTATATATTATTTATATAGTAATATCCTAAATAATATATGTATCTAATCACATATATTTTATATATAAGATAAATATAAAAAATAGGTAAGTACATTTAAGTTAATATCTCTTACACAATAAAAACAATTTATTATAATAAAACATTCTTGAATTAAATTTCAAGTTCTTTATTTACAAACATACCTTAACTTGTCTTGTTACTTTGTTTAAAAATTAGAAGTCAAGCAGTAAAAACGCATTATAAAAATGCAGAAGGATAGAATCAATCATATCTAGAATATATTGCACATATTTTAATGTATGTGTATTATTCTTATCTCTGGATTACTAACAAATGACCCACAAATACATCACGGTCAACTCAGTACCTGATGTGCTTAGGGTCTGCTATCAGACTCGAGTTTTATAATTAACAATGACAATAACACTAACAATCCAATTTAATTGCTGATGGTGAAGAAGGTTTTCAAAGACTGCCTTGGCTTCCATAACTTATATTAACGTTCATTTTTTAGAAGAAAAATATTTTTTCCTAAAGAAAAAAATGGTAGTTTTGTTTGTTTGTATTTTTTGTCTTAAATGGGTATCTTTTTGTTTTATTATTATTTTATTTTTGTCACAGATGTTTCTCCTTTTTTTTCCCCATTGACACCTCCCCATCCCCCCCACCCCATCCCCATTTAAATGGGTATCTTTATACTCCAATATCTTTAAGAGCCGTGATATTCTCCTGTGCAGGCAAATTTATTTTTTACAGTTTGATGGCTCTCCCCAACTCCATTTTTTTTTTTCAATTATACTATTTTCCTCTAATTCAGTTATAAAAATGACATAATGCTATTTTATTTCTTATTTTAAATAATACTGCTATTTTCTTTAGAGTCTTTATCCAAAATATAGACTTAGTTTTAACATAGAAAAAAAAATCTGTTGCTGTACAACTTTAGCTCTTCTCACTAAAAATTATATAGAGCACAAAATTCAAAATTTAAAGTGAAAATCTCACTCAATTTTAATATGTATTCCTTTTAGAGAGGTCTCTTTATCAGCTTGGACAGAAAACTACTGTCTTAAGTTGCCAATTTAAAAAAACAAAAACTTTAGCCTGGTTGCTGTGGTTCAGTGGCTGAGCATCAACCCACGCACCAAGAGGTCGCTGGTTGGATTCCTGGTCAGGACACATGTCCAGGTTGTGGGTCCAATCCCCAGTGGGGGGCATGCAGGAGGCAACCAATCAAATTTCTCTCTCATCGATGTTTCTATCTCTCTGTCAAATCACTAAAGAAAAATATTTAAATAAACAACAAAACAAAACCTTAAAATATTGCTATAATCTAATACAAATTGAACAATGAGATTAACAAATGTAATGAAAGCTTATTATTTCCAATGTTTGTCTTTATTTTTTTTTTAATTTTTTTATCCTCACCTGAGGACATTTTCTTGCATTTATCTTCAGATAGAGTGGGAAGGAGAAAGGGGGGAAGAGAGAGAGAGAAACATTGATGTGAGAAAGACACATCGACTGGTTGCCCCTCACACAACCCCAACCAGGGCTGGGGACAAACTGCAACCGAGGTACATGCCCTTAGGAGGAACCGAACCCAGGACTCTCTGGTCCACATGCTGACCCTCTAACCACTGAGCAAAACTGGCCAGGGCTCCAATGTTTGTCTTTAGAAGAAAGCAGAAAGTCTTGAAAGATCCAAATAAATTTAACTTACCTGATTCAGAGGTTAATCTTAATGCATATTTATCTAGTATAACAGATACTTTAGAAATATTGAGGGACCTAAACGTACTTAAAACAAGTGGCCATCATGCTTTAAAATTTGTGCTGTGTTAAGTAGTGAATATATTTTATTTCTTCAGTTTCCTAAGTTTTGTGCATAGTCAGGGTTCTCCAGAGAAAGAGAACCAATAAGATATGGATGATATAGATATAAAGAGGAGGTTTATTATAGAAATTGGTTCATTGGACTATGGAGACCAAGAAGTCCCAGGATGTGCTGTCTGCAAGCTGGATAACTAGGAAAGCCAGTGTGTGAACCAGTACCTCCAGCAGGGGATTGCCATTTCTCACTACCTTACTAAAACTTGTCTTTCCACTTTGCAGGGTTTACCAAAATGGTTAGTCTATATACTTATCGTAGCTTTAAATACATTGTTTCTATCATCTTTTATCCACCCTGTTGGTGAAGAAGGGATTCCACCTTGGAGCTGGATGTGGGATGGCCTAACTCAGGGCACTGGACATTAGAAAGATGAAATCAAGGCTAGTTCATTAGTCACATACACCAGGGCCCGGGGAGGGAGCATAGCTCTCCAGCCAGGCCACAGGGGTGGGTGTTCCACTTGGGAACACAGTGACAAACCAGGGGGATACTTTGTAGTATCCAGAGGATAAGGTACTCCTTGGGTTCTGCTGGAGCATGTGCATGATTATTTGCATATTTCTGAGGGCGGTAGGGAACTGAAACTTGCTACTCAAGGATAAGCAGGATGCCTATGCACTTGATCCGTTTGGTAATGCTGGCTGTTGGACACAGGGACCTTGAGAGCAGAGTGTGTGGTGAGGCCAAGGCTCCGGATCGTAGTAAAAATGTCATGGCAGCACATTATATTAATATTTGGCCTTTACTCTTATATGTGTGCTGGCCACTTATTGATCTTCTGTGAAATGTCTCTTCTTGACTTTTTTTCTATTTGTAGTCACTCTTTTTAGTTTATGTTTTGCTCTCTGATTCACAGATACACTTTATATATAATGGTTGCTATTCTCATATTGCAAATACTTTTCCCAGTGTTTGGATTCTGTTTTCTCTTTCATTGTATGTATGTATAGGAACAAATGTTTTAGTTTACATATATTTAAATATATTAAATGTTTCTGATATCATTGGCAAGTGTATCATATTTAACACATTTTAAAAAATACTAAATTCTGTACTGTCTTGTAAATATATATAATTTTTACTTAGATTCTTTTCACATGAATTTTTGTAAAAGATGTACAATAAGAACCAAATCTGAATCTTTCTTTGTTTCCGTATGTGAATTGTCAACAGTCCTAAAAACATTTAGTGACTATGCCATGATTTTTTCAGTCATCTCTAAGGCCAGCTCTAAGATAAATTGAATATGTATATTTATATCTCTATTTTGAGGTCATTTGGCTTTTCTATTAGTTTTCTTTTTTCTATCCCTGCACCTGCAACACAATATTAACATGATCATAATATAGGTCTCAAAATATTTTAAAACAAATATTTTATCTTGTTATTTTTCTTCTTGATTATCTGTGACCTGTGCTCTTCCTTACAATATGTGTGAGTTTGCCAAGTTCCATAAATCCCTTTTGGGATTCTGATTGCATCGTTTTGAACATATATGCAAGTTTTTTCTTTAAAACACTTTCAGCTCTCTGATTATAATTATGACTTTTAATCCAAGATTAGAAAATAAGAGTTTGTTAAAAGAGACATAAATATCTATCATATAGTTCCACGATCATTTGTTTCATCACAATGTTCAGGAGTTTCAAAGCCTCGTTAACGTATTCTCAAATTCTCCTTTCTCCTAACATTTGTATTTGGTTTTGCTTTACAATTCATGTATTTCCTGAATTATAAAAAATAAATCTGCTCTATCAGCTGAAAGAAACTGGATTTTTAAGTTAGTGTGTAATTCATCACTAGAATAAGGCCTGTTAATGTGAAAAAATCCAGTTAAATAGCTGTTGAGTTCTCTTAACCCCTAAAAATGTAATAATCTGCCTGGCTGGTGTGGCTCAGTGGACTGAGCATCGTCCCGTGGACTGAAAGGTTGCAGTTCAATTCTTGGTCAGGACATATGCCTGGTTGAGGGCTCAGTCCCCAGTAGGGAACATTCAGGAGGCAGTCGGATTATCTCTCTCACATCGATGTTTCTATCTCTCTCTCCCTTCCTCTCTATCTAAAAATCAATAAAAAGATATATATATATATATATTTTTTTTTTTATCCTCACCAGAGGAAATTTTTTTTTCTGTTCAGATAAAGTGGGAAGGAGAGGAAGGAAGGGAGAGAGAGAGAGAGAGGTGAAAGGGACACATTGAGTGGCTGCCTCCTGCATGGCCCCAACCGGGCTGGGACGAACTGAAACCGAGGTATGTGCTCTTGACTGGAATCGAACCCATGACTCATTGGTCTGCAGGTCGATGCTTCAACGCTGAGCCAAACTGGCCAGTGCTAAAAAGCTATTTTTAAAAAATGTAATCTATGAAAGCTTATTTCCATATATTAATATGTTTATCCATTAAATCGGACTACTAAGAAATTTATAATTCAAAATTTCAAAAATTATCTCTAAAATTAAAGATACAGGGGTGGGAAATAGTAGATTGACAGTTGTTTGTATGGAAAAATAATACAATAATAAATAATTATAAACTGTTTTGCATACTCATAACTGTTAACCTACTTTTGCCTACCCTGTATATATTTTGTTATGCTACATAGTTTTAGCTATCTTAGAGATAAAATTAAAGTTCTCTTCCATACATATGAAATCCATATTCCATATGTCAGCATTCACATGCTAGGCATGAAAGGGTATGGGCAAGTGAGTCAATTGTATTAACTAGTTCTTCTAGTCACTTCACCAACATAAAGAATGCACACTCATGTGTATCTTAAGGTATGTTTCTAATTCAGTGTTTAAATAAAATGGTAGAAATACATTTATTTTATGACACTAATAAAAATTTAGGGAAAAACAGATGTCCTAAATTATTTTTAATAAAGTAATCATGTTTTAATGTAAACATTTAAACTCATTCAAAAATTGATTATACCTGTGTCTCTCTTCTTATATTGCACAGTTTCAACATTTTTTAAAGCTCAAAGGCCAAGTCTGAATAAACTATGAATGTGATGTTAAGTAGAATTTGGAAAATTTGTTTAAGTGGCAATATTATTTCTTTTTAAAGCTTGACTTACAGACTAGTTGTTTACAATGAATACTCTTAATATTTGGATACTTAAAAATCAGTTTTATTTCATGAAAAAGGAACAACTATAATTTTCACTATTTGGTTAAAAATAATGAGTTAATTGGAGTATATTTATTGCAACTTTTTAACACTTATATATTTTCTCCACAAAAATAGAGAAGCTCAAAATTTGTTTCCATTTTATATTTTGAGTGTAATAATTATTCCTATCAGATATTCTTGGCAAGGACTAAATATCAGTTTTGTCATAATGAAATCTGGTGAACTAAGATCAGAACCACGACATTTTTAACAAATGCACACTTCTGAATTCTTTTCAACTTAACAACGGATGTTACTTTAGTGATTCATTGTCATTAGAATTTTATCACATACAAATTTAACTATCATAATTTTTCTTTTTTAGATTTTTAAAAGGGAATGTATGATCTTAGCTTCAGATATACTTTGATATTTTATGATTTGAATAAAAAGTGAGTTATATAACCCTGGCTGGTTTGGTTCAGCAGTTAGAGCATCAGTCCATGGACCAGAGTCGTGGGTTCGATACTGGGCAAGGGCACGTACCTCAGTTGTGGTTTGGTCCGTGGCCCTGGTTGGGGTCGTGCGGGAGGCAACCAGTCAATGTGTCTCTCTCACGTTGATGTTTATCTCTCTCTCTCTTTCTCCCTCACACTCTATCTGAAGATAAATGCAAAAATGTCCTCAGGTGAGGATTAAAAAAAAAAAGTGAGTTACATAGTAATATATAGATATGGGATCACTGCCAGAGATATTATTGGCTCATCTATTAGCATGAATCTGAGATGCATGAGTAAAGATTAGTGAGTTTTATTACCATTAATGGTAATTATTCATGAGAATCAAATGAAAAGAGACTAGACTTCCTGAATTGTAAACATTATAACAGTGTATTTAAACTGAGAATTATTTTCAAGAAATATTTAAGGATGAAATTATTAGGGCTTCAGGTAATTTCCCCTTAATATATATCACAGCATTATACATCTTTCTTTCTTTTTTTTTTTTTTTATCCTCACCTGAGGATATTTTTCCATTTTTTGTACAGATAGAGTGGGAGGGAGAGAGAGGAAGGGAGAGAGAGAGAGAGAAACATCGACATGAAAGGGACACATCGAGTGGCTGCCACCCGCACGACCAACCAGGGCCGGGGACAAACTGCAACCGAGGTACATGCCCTTAGCGGGAACCGAACCCGGGTCTCTCCGGACCGCAGGCCGACGCTCTAACCGCTGAGCAAAACTGGCCAGGGCTATACATCTTTCTTAATAGAAATCTCTGACCTCTACTCTATAAATCCCTGACATCTACTTAAATCGTTTTTGTTTTTTCTGTTGGCAACAGAAAGTGCCGAGTGCTTCCTCTTTAGCACACCAATGCCCTACAACAGACACCGGTACAATGCATGCTCATTTTCCAGGGTCTAGTGCAAATGTTACAGCTCTCATGAAGCTTTTCCAAAAGCCACCATTACTAGACAAATTTAGTTATTAGTAAAGCCTGAGGTGTTAAACATATAGTATGATATTCACACCTGTATTCGAATATAGAAAAAACATAGTGTAGAACTGATGGAATTATTGTATGGAGGCATTTATCATACAAGGAGCCTTGTTTAATACATCAGCAAGATTTGCAAAAGTTCCATTGTAAGTCAAAATACAGTTTATTCTGCATGAGCAGTTTTAGACACGTTTGAGCTCAAGAATTAAGCTCTTCTTCAGAAAAAATAGAATATGAATAAAAACAATACCATTAGAAAAATACTAGATGATAGAGATTAGAAAATAAAATTAGATAAAGGTACAGAATATTGTGGCTTAAAGAATAGTATCAGAGATAAGAAAAAGAAAAACACATGAATCATTGAACCCTTTGAAATAATTTCAAAATGCAATCCCTTATTACTAAGTGAGAAAAACAACCCTTAGTCATGTTTCCCTGTGGCAAGGGAAAAGCTGTCATAAATTCATGGAATGTTTCCTGTGACAAAGAAAAAAGGAATATCTTGCCAACAATTTTTTTTGAGTTTCAGTTTTTTTAAAAGGAGAGAAAATTAATTAGGAGTATTTAAATGTATCATTTGAATAACATTATTCTTATCTAGACTTGCTTACTTGATACAAGATTTATTCTAAAATGTATTCCAAATTATACTAATTTATCAATTTTAAAAATGGGTATTTTTAAATAAATTGTGTAGTTTACATAAGTTCCTATTTTGTCCAAAAATCTCCCTTTTTTCCAGAAATTATCATATAATGTTCAGGGTTATAATAATTATTCAACATATTAATTTAAATTGGCTTTCTAACATTGTCTCTGCTTCTCCAAAATTTGCTGGTTGCCTTTCCAAAGTGACGTCTCTTTGGCAGCCCTCTCAGGAAAGGTTTGATTAACTTAGGAATGGGCACCGAGCCATGTAAACAGATGGGGAGAGTGTAAGCAGAATATCACGTGTCACACAACCACTGTGCTGGTACTATCTGTGATTTCATTCTAAATAACTATATTATTACACAGATTAAATTGCACACACCTAGTACACAAACTCTTTAATGATGAAAAGGGACTTGAGAAGCTGCTGCATTTTGGTTGGTTTGTTTTTAGGCATGTAGGACAATGTTCTATGCATTAAAGCAGCTTAATAAATTAGACAAACTGAAAAATCTGCACTCTACCAATCCGTTTGGAGAGTAGTGAAGACAGCCTAAAGGCAGTCTATTTCTCCATGTATTGTTTTCTTTCTTCTTTAACCAAGTATTAAGTGTCTCCTAATGTTTAGGCAATGTGGCATACATTTTAACTAGTTATTACTAGGCACACAATTCAATCTAGCAAATATCATTCCTACTTGTAACAAATAAGGAACACAAGCACAGAGATTACTCCATTTCGTTTCTTTTTTGTCATTATAACTATTAATTGTGGAAAAATTTCTCTTAGCTCTGCGTAAAACTGACAATCAACCAGTAATAGAGAGCGTGGTATCTTTATCTAAGAGTCAGAATATGTGAGTAAATGTAGATAAACTATTATTTTGGGTGTTGATACTGCAATTTAAGACTCTCTACAACTGTGATTTTGGTTTCATCACAAATTAAAATTTTTTTTTTTGTTAATCCTCACCCGAGGATATTTTACATTTATCTTCAAACAGAGTGGGAGGGAAAGAAAGTGATGTGAGAGAGACACATCGATTAGTTGCCACCTGCTTGACCCCACAACCGAGGTATGTGCCCTTGGCCGGGAATCAAACCCGGGACTCTTTGGTCCGCAGGCCAGCATTCTAACCCCTGAGTCAAACTGGCGGGGGTGGTTTCATCACAAATTCAATGAGATGGCCTGGGTAGAAGTAAGATCAAGTGCCTTCTGTAGGACCTTTCATCTCTGAGACCGATGATTTGCTGGGAGCACTCAAAGTGGTCCAGAATGCTAGGCTACTGCTTCTCATCAGGGTAACTCCTTGAGCGTCTCCTCTCTCCAAACCCAGACTGTGTGAGGTAAGACCAGGAGAAGACAATGCTACCTTTTCTCTTTCCTAGTTAGTGAAAATGAATGAAAGTCTAGGAAATGGATTTTGATTGTCAAGCAGTTTTCTTGACAAAGTTCTATAATCAGTTCATTCCATGATCATACTTAAATCCTTCAAAATAAAATTAAATAATAATAATAATATTCAATCAATGCCCATCTTTCTTTTTTTTAAATCCAACGTGTTATGGGCACAAAAGTAACTGAACGGTAAGGTCAGTGAAATACAAGGAGACAGCGTTTAAGCTGCTCCCTCCCACAGAATGAATAATTAGTGAAGCAGAAAGTGAAAGCCCTGGAAAGTGAATAGTCAGAAAGGGCAGACACCGGAGTAATGAGGTGGCACATTTGGAGTGCACCCAAATGTTAAAAGATTTGTCTGTTTTCAGACTAAATACGGGGAGATCTACAGTGCTGTATCCTTATGCAGTGCTTAACAAGGGGCACAAATCTGGACAGAACAAAACTATTTACATGGAAATCAAACCACTAAGCAATATGTGGGTAGGACAGAAAGTCTAGTATGTGTGACGGGGCAAATGAAAATGTGTTGCTGGACGGCAGTACACATGCTGCTCTTCTTTCCTCCTGCCCCTCCTCTTTCTTCCCTCCCTTCCTCTCTTGTTCCCCCTTCCTTCCTTCTGTTCAAAAGCAATAGCTACCTCTGCGTCAATTTTCTCCACCATCCACTACCTTCAAGTAATTCTAACATCTGGATCCTCCAAAGGGTGAAGCTTCCCAAATCTCAATTTCTCCCAAATTAAAAGGTGCTAGTTAGTTATCCACAGTGGAATGGGAATCAGTGACTTAACTCTAATGATCCACTCTTTCTAGTAAAAAGAAAAATAAACCCCAAATATATTTAATATAAACCGATTCCAGTTACACTTAAACTATGTCCAAATGACATTTCAAGTATGGATGAATCAGGGAAAAGTAACTTGAATTCTCTAGGAAAAAAATAGCTGTCAGAGAAGTACTAATTGTCTTGTAACAAAAAGTTTTAAAAGAAAATGTAAGGGTCAGATCTGTTTCTGTAATGCACCCATTATCCCTGATCAGTGTTTGCTCAGAGGTGTTCGAGTGTACTGAGACATACCACTGCGGACACCATCACTTCACCTTGAGTTGTATTTGAATCAAAACATTTAGTTTACACCGCAACTTCTAAACATATTCTTATTGCATCACAAGACTCAGCAAATAGTGAAATGAGGCTGTTTAGTAATTAAGAAAATAATGCTCTGATTATTCCACTCTTGTTTGGGCAAAATATTTTAAGAGATTTGGCTAATCAGAGTTTTGACACCTTAGTTAATTTGTCATCAGTTAATGAACTTGGCTAAAAGGAGTTTGTGAATAACAATCTGCTTTCTGATAGGTTATTTTACAGAGAAGAGAGAAATGTTTTACCTTCTATGTGGTAATATAAATTACTTATATGTTTTTCAATGACAAAATATAGTGCCCAGTGTTAGTAAGAGAACAACATATGATGTGTCCTTGACCTGCCACAAATCAACTCTTATGTCAGAAAACCTAAATATGATTATGACATTATATACTTAAACTGTGTTTTATGATTATAGTTATTTAAAACACAATTTTATGTTTTCTTCCAAAGCTGTTTTTCTAGTTATTTATAGTGATAATAGAATAGATTCCCTCCTGTGTTTCTTAACTATAGTCTACTTCAGGAAGGCAACTAACTGTATTGTGAAGAAAGGTAGCCTTTCTTTAAGCAGAAGACATTTCATTATTGTTAAGTTCTGCTATATTTTATAATATGCTCATGGATAATAGGTCTGTTTTTATTTTTACACCTGAGTTGACAAATTCTGGCATTATGCAAATCTAAAATAGATGATTTGTTTGGAATATTAGTAGCACAGACTGTATGGCCAAACACCTGTACCTACATCTATATTTAAACATTTATATCTATGCATGTATATCTGTTTTATTTGTGTGTATATACATACATATGTAACATATCATGTATGTATGTACATATAAGTCTGTGTATCTCTGTTGATGTCATATCAGTAAGGAATACCTATATGTATACTTATACATATATCTCTAGCATTATATATTATATATAAATTAGTTTTAGAGTGTTGGCATTAAAATCATTATCATTATCATGAATTTTAATTGACCTTTGGCTTTTCACATTGACATGCTGCAGTAATAAGGTGCCACGGTTACCATAAATACGCACAACTCATTGGGATTAGGTTTCTTGTCACCTACTCCCAACAATTCACTGTGAAACCTGTAATCATATTCCATATGACTAACTCAGAGTTACTTCCAGCCTGCCTGTTATATTAATTTCACTGCTAACATTCTTCAATTTCATTGCGATGTCTTATACTTGACTCCACTAATTATAATTACTACATCATTATCCCCCTTTCTTTATTTCTTTCCTTATTCAGATTCATTTCTACATTGTTATTGTAAAAGTACTCTTTAAAATACGTCCTATCGCCCAGCCAGAGTGGCTCAGTGGTTGAGCGTCGACCCATGCACCAAGAGGTCGCCATATCGATTCCCGGTCAGGACACATGCCCAGGTTGTGGGCCCAATCCCCAGTGGGGGACATGCAGGAGGTGGCCAGTCGATGTTTCTATCTCTCTCTTCCTCTTCTTTCCTCTCTCAAATCAATACAGAAAAAAATAAAAAAATAAAAAAATAAAATACATCATATCTCCTTGTGTGAGCCATTTACATAACACATGCACATTAGCATGGAAGCTAGTTTGAGGTAACAAATGTTTAATACTAATGTCAGCTCACCCCAGTTGTTGATTTGGCCCATGGACTGTTTCAGTAAATAAAGTTTTAATGAACATAGACATACTCATTTGTTTATGTATTGTCTATGTCTGATTTGCATTACAGTTGCACAGTTCTGACAGAGGCTTTATACAAAGTTCACACAAAGCATAAATTATTTGCTATCTAGTTTGTTAAAAAAAAAAAGAGAGAGTACCTTTTACAGGTTTAAAACAATTAAAATTGATTTTCTGTTCATAAAAAAGTCCTAAGTAGTCGTAATTTTTATTTCGTACCACTCTTTCATGTGGTCGTTTAGGGAACATTTGGTGGTTGCTCTGTCATCTACAGAATACGACTTCCAGGAGTGCCTTGACATTTTTATCCCAGTTGAATGAAAGAGAGACCACAGAAGAGACGGGGAAAATTCATGGGTCCAGTCTGAACACACCTAAAGATAAATTTTATTCACTTTCCTTTTGCTGGAAATCAACCATTGGTCATATCCAGATTCAGGGGAAGATGGAGTAAATGACCCAGTTTTGTGCCCATAAAGAAAACACAGACTTGGCTGAAAAAGCAGCATTTGCTCCAAGCTCTCTGTAAATTCTAATCCTGGATTAACTCAACTACTTTTTTTTTTTTTAAGTGTTTTTTTTATTATTAATTAATTAATGTATTTATTTTTGTTACAGATGTTTCTCCTTTTCCCCCCACTGATTCCCCTCTCCCCCCACTCCCTGCCCTGTCCCCAGCTTTGTTGTCCATGTCCATTGTTCACGCATACATGCATATAAGTTCTGTGGTTTATCTCACCCCCATCACACCCTCTTCTGGGGGTTGTCAGTCTGTACCCCATTTCCATGTCTCTGGGACTACCCCATTCCTCAGACTGCTATGTTCATTATATTCCACAAATAAGTGAGATCATATGATACTTGTCTTTGTCTGTTTGGCTTGTTTCACTTAGGATGATACTTTCCAGGTCCCTCCATGTCGTCTCAAAGGATGAGATCTTTCTATCTTATAGCTGTGTAGTACTTCATTGTGTATATGTACCACAGCTATTTTGTCCATTCATCTACTGATGGACACTTGGGCTGTTTCCAGATCTTAGCTATTGTAAATAGTGCTGCTATGAACATGGGGGTACATATATTCATTCTGATTGGTGTTTCAGGCTTCTTAGGATATATTCCTAGAAGTGGGATCACTGGGTCAAATGGAAGTTCAATTTTTAATTTTTTGAGGTAACACCATATTGTTTTCCATAGTGGCTGCACCAGTCTGAATTCCCACCAGCAGTGCACTAGAGTCCCCTTTTCTCCACACCCTCACCAACACTTGTTGTTTGAACTATTTGGTTTTTTAAGACCTGCCTCTGAACACCCTAACAATGCTGTAGAAATTCAAAAAAGAGGGCTGATTATTGCCACAATGATAAAGAGCCACCAGTCTCAAGCGGGCTCTCAGTCTGGCGTAGAAATCAGGTTAAATTTTTCTGGTGAATACTCGTACTTTCAAAGTAACAATTTCAAACTTTACTTCGTCCAACCATTCACTTCTCCTCCATCTGTACCATACCCTGTCTTAGCAGACAAAATTGCCTGTGGCTTCAAAAGAAAATAGAAACCATGAGATGTTCAATCTCCCCACGTTTGCAAGAGATGTATGAACATACCTGGAACTTAGCCATCTTTTCTTCTTTCTTCCTTATAATGCAGGAGTTGTCCATACTCTGATTGAAGGACAAAATTGTACTGGAGCTATGCATTTTGACTTGTTAAGAATATTACATAATATATGTAGTATCCTTCAGGCTCATTTTATTCAAAATATGTTTCTCAAGTGATAATGCCCATTTGAGATATCTTTTATCATAACTCAAACAAAATTATTCAATCTTACATATACTTTACATTTTTACATGGCCTCTACTTGATGCCATTCTTCAAAACTAAAATTTCACTCTCTTCCTTCTGAGATGGAAGAGGAGATGATTCATCAGCAAGGACCATCTGCCTATAACTGTGGCCATGACCACTGATCTCAGCTCTGCACTCTGTGCTCAGATTTGTGTGTCCTATTGTACAAAATCACATTGATGCTCATCCTGGTAATTATATTTTTTCTTCCACTGTCAAATATCTCACCAAATGCCATATCCACTCATTCAGTTGCATAATGAGGAAAATTAATATAGCTTAATGTAATCAACCTAACATATCTGTCAGCTTCATCTTTCTTCCTCCGCCCACTACCTCCGTGACACGTCCATTATTAACACACATTAATTCAAAATATAGAATGTCAAAACACCTCAAAATCTGTACAAATTTCTTTCTATTCCACGTTATCGTCATTTACTTGAAATAATAGAGTAATTTAATCTGATTATATCCATTAGTAAACCGTACTTTTAATTTCTAGTCTTCAAACATAGGCCGAGCAATAGTATTAGCATGCAGAGATAACTGTTTCACTGGATGCAAATACGACGATTTTCCCTCGTAGTGTAGCCTCTTTCCCAAATATAATTGTTCCCTTGTTAGTAGCATGCTCAAGACCAAATTTTCCCCATTGCCATTCTTATGAGAAAAAAATTGTTTAAACCTGGAATAGTAATGCCTCTTTTTATCTTCAGACTCACCGGTGCAGGCTTTCTACATCCCATTCCACGAGTCCGCTTTCTTTCATAGCACATTCTAATTCTTTCTTCAGTTGCCAGCCATCTTACTCCTGAATGTCTTCTCTTTAAAGATTTAAAATCTGTTCAGCTAACAGAACTCAGCTTTAATATTCCTTCTTCAAGGAAAATTAGAATTATATCAGATTTCCCTAATAGAACCTTTTAGAGCACTTACTAGAGTTGTTAGTTGGTTTTAGTGTGACCATTATTCATGTGCCCATTCAATTTATGTATGTCTAACTCATTAGACTGTGAACTCAAAGAAAGGTCTTTATCTAATTTTGCTCTCTATTTTATCTCCAGTGCCCAGCACAAAGGGATGAGAGAGTTCTCTGGTGTCTCTTTTATATGGGCACTAACCTCATTAATAAGGAATCTGTCATCATGACCTATCACCTACCAAAGGCTCCACTTCTTAATACTATCACATTGGATATTAGGTTTCAACATATGAATTTGGGGGGCACGTATTCAATCTACAGCACAAATCCTATTGTTCTAGCAATTTTTATGTAGGGTAGAATTTTTAAAGGATAAATGTAAATACTTATTTGAAATTTTAATAGAGAATTATAGAGTCACATTCACATGTAAGAAATCCTACAGAGAGATCACATACAGTATGTAATCTTTTTGGAACAGCTTTTTAAATACTCATTATTCTCTGAGGTTATGTTGTAAAAGTCAGTATTTCACTTTTTTATTGGTGAGTATTCCATGGTGTGTGTATGTATATGGATGTATATAAATACACATTGGTGTGTGTGTGTGCGTGTGTGTATCAGAGTTTGTTTAACAATTTATTCCTTGAAAGGATATCTGGGCAATTTCTAATTTAGAGATATTATAAATAACACTTCTATGAACGTTCAAATATAAGTTTTTGTGTGACCATATGTTTACAGTGTACTGAGATAAATGACAAAAAGTATAATTGCTGGGTTATATGGTACTTTCAAGGAATTATTTTAAAAATATCCCTAAACTTTCACAAATTGCCATAATAGTTCTCTTGAATAGCAAAAATAATTGAGCATGAGATTATTAGTGTCTTTGGATTTGTAATATTCACTGAGATAACATAAAGGTCAACTCATAGAAAACATATCTTTTACTCTCTACAAAGTTTACTAAGAGTTCAAAGAACGCAGACAATCACAAGCCACTGGTGACCAAATTTGTGGATGTCTGAGAACAGCATTGGAGCTTTGCGGGTCCTTTCTTCCCACGTGGGGGCAGGCTCTTATTCAAATTTAGCACACAAGTTCCCAAGAGATGCATCAGGGCATCACCTGCACAAATGGACTGGTTTTAGTCATACAGTACATTCACTTACACTCTGATCATTTCAAGCTGTCACCGATGTATTCTAGCAGTCTATGCCCTATAAATCCATAATTTTGAGATTTTTAAGCCATTTAGATAGGTAAGGAATGTACTGTTACAAGTATTTAATAGATAATGTTCCATTACTTTTCTGCTAGTAAATAGCATCAGGAGCTCAAATAAGCTTGTTTGCTAGGAGGTTTGACCACATTATTGCTCTATAGTTCTCCATAAGCATTACTAGGGGAGGGAAAATGGGTTTCAGCCAGTTACTAACCCCTCCTATCTGGTCTACATTCCATACTTTGGAATATACTAAAAGTTTTATGACATATTTTGGATAAGATAGAACTATATATACAATTCTGTATATTGTGTGTGTACTGGGGAGAATACAAATGATCTCCTGTCCATAACATCTTTGTTTACTAGTATTTTTTCCAAGCAGAATTTACCCAGGCTTTTCCAGAGTGAAAAATAGTGATAATTCTCACCATAAAGTATTCAACATTTCCTCCCATCTCTAAACTCACTTGCACTCTTGACACACATAATATAAATACCACCATTTCTTGTTTCGATTTCTTTCTTTTTGGTCTTGGGTCATGTTTTGTGATGCCTGTGATAGAAATTTTATATCATAAACTACTAGATCTTTTCTTAAGAACTTTATTTGATAGAATAGTTTCAATTAGTATTTGATATGCACTTTAAAAAATATAAATATTTCAGTGAGGGTGGCAAAAGGCCAAAATATACAAAAGTTGTATTTAAACAAATAGGCAATGTGTGAAAAAACAAATAAAGTCAGTTGCTCTAACACTGAGTATAGGAAAAACAAACTGAACAACAATAAATAAAAATTTTTTAAAAAGACTACCAAAAAGCAGGAAGTTGAGATAGTTGTGCCTTTATTTATTTATTTTTAAATTTTTTTATTTATTAATTTGTTTTTGTTACAGATGTTTCTCATTTTCCCCCCATTGACACCCTCCTCCCTTCCCCCCTCCTGCTCCATCCCCAGCTTTGTAGTCTATGTTTACTGGTCATGCATACCTGCATGTAAGTTCTGTGGTTTATCTCTCTCCCCATCAGCCCCCCCTCCTCTGAGGCTTGTCAGCCTGTGCCCACCTCCATGTCTCTGGGTTAATTTTGTTCAGCAGTTTGTTTAGTTAATTATAGTCCACAAATAAGTGAGATCATGTGATATTTGTCTTTCTCTGCTTGGCTTGTTTCGCTTGGCATAACACTCTCCAGGTCCCTCCATGCCATCTCAAAGGATAAGAGATCTCTCTTTCTTATAGCTGCATAGTATTCCATTGTGTACAAGTACCACAGCTTTTTAATCCACTCATCTACTGATGGACACTTGGGTTGTTTCCAGATCTTAGCTATTGTAAATAGTGTTGCTATGAACATAGGGGTGCATATATTCTTTCTGATTGGTGTTTCAGGCTTCTTAGGGCATATTCCTAGAAGTGGGATCACTGGGTCAAATGGAAGTTCAATTTTTAACTTTTTGAGATAACACCATAGTGTTTTCCACAGTGGCTGCACCAGTCTGCATTCCCACCAGCAGTATACCCTTTTCTCCACACCCTCGCCAACACTTGTTGTTTGATGATTTGTTGATGGCGGCCATTCTGACAGGTGTGAGGTGATACCTCATAGTTGTTTAAATTTGCATCTCTCTGATGATTAGTGATGTTGAGCATTTCTTCATATGTTTCTTGGCCATTTGTAAGTCCTGTTTGGAGAGGTGTCTGTTTAGGTCCTCTGCCTGATCGTTGTGCCTTTAAATGAAAAGAATGACATATCAAGCTGAATCCCATTATTAGGTTGAATGTATTTCTTTACATAAAAGTGATATGGCATGAATGTTGTCATGATGGAACACAGTATCATAACTTAGTATAAAAAGAATAGTTTTGAAAAATGGACTCAGCATTAAATACTGAATAAATTTTTTTTTACTTCATTGATTGCCTACATCTAAAAGCATCCATTTAAATAAACTCATAAAGAGAAATAAAGATACATCTTATTAATATCATATGTAATAGTTAATTTTGACAGTATCAGCAAATTAACAGAGAAAAATAAAAAGACAACAGAGACGGAAACAGCTAGCCACTTGAAATTTATAATATATGTGAAAAATTAAAAATATAATTTTCTCATATACTTGTGTTTTGTAACATTTTATGTTCTTTTTATTGTATATTTACTATAATAAAAACAAAATTTAATGTAACATTTCACTTTTGAGTGTATTTTGTATTTTATATAGTAAAACAATGTATTGATTATAAAAACAAATAGGTCTACACTTCTCCGGACCGCAGGCCGACGCTCTAACCGCTGAGCCAAACTGGCCAGGGCTAGGTCTACACTTCTGATAACATTTTTATTATATATTTTTTATAAGCAAGAAGTTATTATCTCTAGTTGTGAAAGAACAAACCACATTTAAACCTTTGAACTTGGTTTCTTTGTTAGCATAAGGAACAAAGAAGAAGAGAACGCTCTTATTTTCAATCTTCGAGACTTCTTACAAAGGAAATTTCCCCACAATTCCCATTATGAGAGGTCAGAGGTGTGGATCTATAGAAACTAGAAACTCTAAGATATAAAGAGAAAGTGCCCGAGTAGATTATCTTTAATATACCTATCTATACACCTACAGATATGTATTTATATCTTTAATATATCTGATTTTGTATGTTCCTATGATTGCCTTTAATAACACTATAGCTAGTAGTAGCCAATTTTGAAAGATTTCCTAGGGAGCTATGATTCTGAAATCTTGTTACACTACCCTATTCCTATACCATCTCCTAATTAAATTGATTAACTTACTATTCTTACAACTTTCCTTTATTCTTCCTCTTTCAGACCTCATTCAGAAATTTAAAACTTAGAAAGTATTGCTTTTAAAAGTTTTATTGAGTTAGCAACCCCTCTTCTGGGTGTCTACTTGAAACATATTTATTTGCAAAGATATATGCACCCCTGTGTTCCCTGTAGTACTATTCATGGTGTCCAAGACCTGGAAACAACCAAAATGTCCTTCTACAGATGATTGGATAAGGAAGATATGATATATATACATATATATATACACATATACATATATATATACATACACACACATATATATATGTATGTATATAATGAAATACTACCCAGCTACAAGAAAAGATGAAATACAGCCATTTGCAACAATATGGATTCACCTTGAGAATATTATGCTAAGTGAAATAAGTCAGGAAAAGCCAAGAACCAGATGACTTCATTCATATGTGGGATATAAAACTGAAACTCATAGACAAAAACAATAGTAGGTGGTTATCGGGGAAGGGAAGTGGGGGGCTAGTAAAGAGGGTCAAACTTATGGTGACAGAAGACTTTGGGTGGTGGGCACACAATCCAATATACAGATTATGTACCATAGAAATGTATACTTAAAACTTATATAATATCATTAACCAATGTCACTCTAATAAATCTAATTAAAAATAAATAAATAATAAAAATAAAAATTTTATTGACATTTGAGACACAATTCAAACTTGTATCCTTAAATATGTGTTTCTTAGCTTAAATCACTTTCTTTTTCATTTCTTTAAAGAATTAGGTTTGCATATTTTATATAGCTTTTACCATGTTTATTCTTCACAATCTACAATTATGCTTTGAGCTTCTGGAGAGCAAGGATTTTTAAAATCAAATTTGTTGGGGTGACGTTGGTTAATAAGATTATATAGGTTTCAAGTATGTGTTTTTATGACTGCATTGTGTGCCCACCACTGAAAGTATAATCATCTGTCACCATATATTTTACCCCTTTACCCTTTTCTCCCCCCCACTCCCTTCCCATTGGTAATCACCATCCTATTTTCTATGTCTAAGAGTTTTTGTTTATTTTTCTTGTTTGTTCATTTGTTGCTTTCAGTTTTATATCTCACATATGAGTGAAATAATACAGTTCTTAACCTTTTCTGACTTATTTCACTTAGCATGATATTCTCTGGATCCCAGATGACAGAATTTTATCTCTTTTTACAGATGAGTAGTATTCCATTGTATATATGTACCTCATCTTCTTTATCCAATCACCTATCAAAAGATTCTTCAGTTGTTTTTATGATTAGCCACAGTGAATAATGCTGCAGTGGTCTTAGGGGTACATATATCTTTGTGATTAAATGCTTTCACATTTTTTGAGTAGATACCCAGAAGAGAGGTTGCTGGGTCATATGGTAATTCTATTCTTAATTTTTTGAGTAACATCCATATTGTTTTTCATAGTGGCTGTACCAGTTTACATTCTCACAAGCAGTGCATAAAGGTTCCTTTTTCCCTTCAACCTCTCCAAGACTTGTTATTACCTGTCTTGTTGATGAGAACCATTCTAGCAGATGTGAGGTGGTATCCCTTTATGGTTTTGATTTGCATGTCCTTAATAGCTGGTGATGTTGAGCATATTTTCATATATCTGGTGGCCATTTGTATGTGTTCTTGGGAGAAGTGTCTGTTCAGGTCCTCTGCCCTTTTTTTTTTTAAATCCTCACCTGAGGATATTTTTCCATTTATCTTCAGACAGTGTGAGAAAGAGAGAGAGAGAGAAAAAAAAACAAACATCTATGTGAGAGAGACACATTGACAAGTTGCCTCCCGCATGACCCTGACCAGGGCAGGGACTGAACCACAACCAAGGTATGTGCCCTTGACCGAAATCAAAACAGCGACTCTTTGGTCTGCAAGCCAACCCTTTAACCACTGAGCCAAACCAGCCTGGGCCTCTGCCCATTTATTAACTGGATTGTTTGTTAGGCATTGAGTTGTATGAGTTTTTTTATATATTTTGGATATTAACCTCTTGTTGGAGATTTGTTTGCAAATATCTTTGCTCATTTGGGTGGCTGCCTTTTTGTTTTGTTGGTGGTTTCTTTTGCTGTGCTGAAGCTTTTTAGTTTGATATAGTCCCATTCATTTATTATTGTCTTTACTTCCTTTGTCTTTGAAGTCAAATTTAAATTCACAAAATGTTCTCTACAACCAAGGTCCATAATTTAGTACCTATGTTTTCTCCTATTTAATTTACTGTTTCACGTCTTACACGTCAGCGTTTGATCCATTTTGAGTTAATTCTTGTATATGAGAACAAACAGTAGTTTAGTTTCATTTGACCCATCTTTTGTATCCTCATGGTACTCACCAAACACAACACTTTTCTATGTGCTCAACATATGTTTGATTAATGGAACTGCAAACTATCAGGTTGGAACTTCCGAGTATTTCCAAAATACCAAACTTTCATCTGTGTAATATCAGGTTTCTTCACTTAACAAAGGGATCTTTTTGGAAATATTGAGTAAAAATTTTCTTAAGTACTATTATAAAATGTTCAGTGTTAATATTCTTTTTGTTTTGCTGAAACCTGCAACCATCTCATGAAAGATAGAAAGAAAAAGAACCCAAATTATTAAAGACAATTTAGGAAATAAATCTTTGTTCTTATTAGTTATTTTGGTGATTAAAATTCTCTTTCCAGACAACCTAACTTAGGTTTATTAAGATAAAGAGTCTATTCTAGATATTTCTATTTCATTAGGAACATGCAATAATTTTCCTAAATTACAATTAGCTAATACAATAATATTTTAAACCCAAGTATGAGATTTGGTGTTTGCTTAAACACTTTGAGAAAGTATATCTTCCCAGTGCATTAGATTACATATACATGGCAGCCGCTGTCCCGCAGTTGATGTTTCTGCTCACTGCTTAATTGTGTGTGTGATTTATTCTAAGAATATTTGAGGTCAGATATCAATGGAGGAAAATATGATGACTTGCCATAGTCACATGTGCTCCATAATACACAGCTTTTGAATTACACTTTACTAGAAATATTCAAAGAAATATATTGTTTTAAATGATTGATATAGGTACACTTTTTTTTTCCCCTGGGGAGGAGGCTGTATCAATAATAGCATTAAAACCCTGGCCGGTTTGGTTCAGCGGTAGAAGGTCGGCCCATGGACCAATGAGTTGTGTGTTTGATTCCGGCCAAGGGCACATACCTCAGTTGCAGTTCATCACCGGCCCTGGTCAGGGTTGTGCAGGAGGCAGCCAGTCGATGTGTTCTTCTCACATCGATGTTTCTCTCTCTTTCCCTTTCTCTTCCTCTCTCTTCCTCACACTCTATCTGAAGATAAGTAGAAAAATATACTTTGGTGAGGATTAAAAATAATAATAATAATAGCATTAAATATAAATTGTCTAATAAGATTTGAAAAACCAGTCCCATTGGTGTAGGCATCATATAGCTTACATTTCAAGAATTTTTTTGATAGGTAGAGAGGTTAACAATTCTAACTGGGAAATAATCTAACGTTCTCGAAGCCACTTCACGTCTACCTATTGGTCACTGCCAAAATAGCACCACTTGATAAAATAATGTAACTATTAAAATAAAATGAAACAAATATTCTCTACCAGAGTGAGAGTTCTATAAATTTGAGGTAAGCTATTCAGTATACCTCTAAATTGTGTTATGTATCTTCCTATCTTCCTGTGGTTGTTTCCATTTAAGAATGATAAATTCAGCTTATTATATTTGTACTATCCAGGCCAATAGACTTGTAATGAATAGCCAGCACACAACTATAACCAGATAATATATTTATTTATTATTTATGATGTATGTTCTTGACAGTGATAAAGGAGTGGCAGTAAGTACATAATCAAGGCAATTTAAATATCACCAATACAAAGCAAAAAAAATAAAAATAAAAATAAAAATGAACACAGTACAAAGTGACATTAGCAATTATGTTTATCTAAATGTGTAATTAAAAATAACATATGGCTTTATTATGTGTCCCTGATTTCTATGTGGTTTATTTCTCCTTATTATATCGTAGGAGAATATGAAAAAAATGATTCTGGAGTCACTGAAGCTACAACAATACTGTCTCCTGAACTATCTTAAACCATACATTATCTTAACTAATGGGATAATGTATACACTGTATTTTTTATTTCCTTTTCCATTCCCACAATACAGGGTAATTCTCCCAAATAAATTAACTTCATCATCAAAAATTCTGTACCAGCCCTGGCCGGTTTGGCTCAGCTGTTAGAGCATCAGCTCATGGACCAGAGAGACCTGGGTTTGGTTCCTGCTAAGGGCATGTACCTTAGTTGCAGTTTGTCCTCGGCCTTGGTTGGGGTCATGTGGGTGGCAACCAGTCGATGCGTCTCTCTCACATCGATGTTTCTCTCTCCCTCTCTCCCTTCTGCTCTATCTGAAGATAAGTGTAAAAATGTCCTTGGGTGAGGATAAAAAAAAAAGAAAATTACTGTGATAGTCAATCTTTCAAATGTATTATTTAATGTTTTTCTTTATCCTTTAATGAAATTGAAAATTTAGTATAATTTTTTCCAAATTAATAGTTATATCACACAAATTATATTAATTTAAACATTCTTTAGATTAATTCAATTGTATTGCTTTTTTATATTATAAAATGCAACAGAATTTAATATATTTTTATTAGGTATTATGAGTTGAGGTAGTAGTAAATGATAGAGTAATTAGATAAAATTTAAAACTAAAATCATAAAAATACACATGTACTTTTACAAAGTATATTTTGTCATATATTTCCAGAAACTTTCAATTAGTATTACATCTTTTTATTGTTAATCTTCACCCCAGGATATTTTTTCTTTCTTTTTTTTTTAGAGAGAGAGTTGATGGGAGGGATGGGGTTGGAGGGAGAGAGAGAAACATCAATGTTAGAGAGATACATCGACTGGTTGTCTCCTGCACGTACCCCGACCAGGACTGGGGAGTGAACCTGCAACCTGGGCACATGCCTTTGACCGGGAATCAAACTTGTGACCCTTTGGTCCACAGGCTGACACTCCATCCACTGAGCCAAACCCGCCAAGGGCCACCTTTTGTTAGTGAGAGTATAATTATATATATATATATATATATATATATATATATATATATATATATATATATATATATTGTTGTTGTTGTTGTTTCTTTTCCTCATTTTTGGCATTCCTCTACCTCAAGACCATACTAAAGTCTTTTTTAGATATTTTAATTTATATTAATGAAAACACTGGGGTCACCATTGAATCATATACACAAAAGAGAGTATATATAGGTCTTTATTTTTTATATTTAGTTTCCTTACCCCAAGTAGTCTTTTTAACATGCATTCTTCAATCATTGACTATTTAAACTTGTTTGGAACCAATATGTAAATCTTACATAAACAGTTTACTTTTTATTATTAATTTTTTATAATACATTACATTACAAAATGCAAATTTAAATATTAAACTCAATGTCTGTAATTTAAAAGTGGGATTTATTCCTGGGATGCAAGGATGGTTCAACTAATGCAAACAAAACATTTATAATATATAACATTAACAGAATAAAGAATGAAAATCACATGATTGTATCAATATGCAGAAAAGGCATTTGACAAAACTTACCAGCCTTTCATGATAAAAATGTTCAACTAATTAGTTATAGAAAAAATTGTCTCAATATAATAAAGACCACATATGAAAAGCCCACAGTTAACATTATACTGAACTATGAAAAACAGAAAACCTTTCCTTTAAGAGAACAAAACAAGGATGTTTACTCTTGGTGCTCTTATTCTACACTGTACTGGAAGTCTTTGCAAAAGCAGTTAGGCCAGAAAAAGAAACTTATATAATCCAAATGAGAAAGAAATAAGTAAAATTATCTGTGTTTACAGAGGACATGATCTTATATGTAAAAAAAATCCTAAAGACTTAACTAAAAATAAATAAATAAATAAATAAATAAATAAATAAATAAATAAATAAATAAACTGTTAGAACCAATAAACAAATTCAGTAAAGTTTCACGATACAAAATCAACATACAAAAATCAGTTGCTTTCTATACTAACAACTCAACATTCAGAAAGCAAATAATCCAATTTACAATAACATCAAAATCATCAAATCAGTTTAGGAATAAACTTAACAAGGAGGTAAAAGACTTGTATAGTGAGAATTATGAAACACTAATGAATAAAATTAAAGCACATGTATAGACATCTCATATTTATGGATTAGAAAAATTAATATTGTTGACATATCTATACTATCCAAAATGATTAACAGATTAATGCCATCTCATCAAAATCTGTCATTTTTACAGAAATAGAAAAAAATTCATAAAGTTCATAAGAAACCACAAAAACACTCAGAATAATCAAAGCAATCTTGAGAAAAAAAAAATCTGAAGGTATTACACTTTCTCACTTAATAATATATTACAAAGCTACAATAATCAAAATGGTATGGGACTGGCATAGCAACAGATATGTAGACCAATGGAACAGAATAAGGAGTCGAGAAATAAACCTACACATATATATTCAACTGATCTTTGACAAGGGTTTCAAGAATACACATGAAGGGGGGGTTGGAGTGGAGGGATTGAGCAAAAAAAAAAAAAAAAGAGAGAGAGAACTCATTGACATGGACAACAGCATGGTGATTGCAGGAGTGGAAGAGGGTGGATGGAGAAGGATGGGTGAGGGTGGAAGAGGGAATAGAGGGGACAAATGGTGATGGAAAAAATAAAATAGAATAAAATTGAAAATCATGCATACACATAAAGAAAATATAGTCTCTTCAACAAATGGTGTGGGGAAAACTGGTGATTCACATGGAAAAAAAAAAAAGTTGCATCTTCATTTGCAACTTATCTAATACCATACACAAAAATTAACTGAAAATGGATTAAAGATTTAATCCAAAGACCTGAAACTATAAAACTGCTAGAAGAAAATAAGGAAAATGCTTCTTGACATTGGTCTTGGCAATGATTTATTGGATATGACACTAAAAACATAGGCAACAAAAGTAGACAAGTGGAACTACATCAAACTAAAAAGCTTCTGCACAGTAAAGAAAACAACAAAATGAAAGACAGCCTATAAAATGGAAGAAAACATTTGCAAACAGTATGTCTAATAAGGGGTTAGTTTCCAAAACATATAAGGAACTGAAACAATTCCATAGATAAATTCCATTAAAAATATACGAAAGACTTAAAAAGACATTTTTTCTCCAAAGAAAATATTCAAATTACCAACGAGTATAGATGCTCCTTGACTTATAAGGGGGTTATGTCCCAATAAATCCACTGTTAGTTAAAAATATCCTAAGTTAAAGATGTGTTTAATACACCGAACCTATCATACATCGTAGCTTAACCTAACCTACCTTAAATGTGCTCACAGCACTTACATTAGCCTACAATGGCCAATAGCATCTCACTGCTGCTGCCTAGCACCACAAGAGAGCCTCATAACACAAATCACTAGTCTGAGAAAAGATCAAAATTCCAACTAAATGTGCACCACTTTTGCACCATTGTCAAGTCAAAAATAAATCAAACTAGCATGAGTAGATGACTGTACATGAAATGGTGATCAACACTTTAATCATCAGGCAAATCAAAACCACAATAGTATATCACTGCACATGTTAAGATGTGTTGGTGTGGGTGTGAAGAGAAAGCTACTCTGCTACACTCTTGGTTGTAATATAAATCAGTGTAGTCATTACGAAGAACAAAATGGAGGTTCTTCATACTTTAAAAACAGAATTACCGTAGTATCCAGCAATTCATCTTCTGGGTATATATTTGAAGGGAAACAAAATCAGTGTCTTGAAGAGATATCATCATAAGTACAGAGAAGCATGTTCGCTGATACATTATTCACAATAGCCAAGTTATGGAATCAGATCAAGTTTCCATCAGCAGATGAATAGATACAGAAAATGTGGTATACACATACAATGGAATATTCTTTGGCCTTAGGAATAGAGGTAATTTTGCTATATGCAATACATGGAAAATCCTGGAGAACATTATGCTATGTAAAATGACCCATTTACAGATAAATACTGTATGATTCTACTCATAAACATATCAAATAGTCAAACTCATAAGAGAAGAGAATACAGTAGTGATTACCAAGGACTGGTTGGTGAGAGAAATGCGAAGTCATTTAATAAATATAGAGTTTCAGCTATTCTGAAACTCTAGGTTAAGAAATTCTATAGATCTGCTATGCAACATAGTGCTTATAGTTAATAACAAGGTATTGTGCACTTCAAAATTTCAGGGTGTAGATCTCATATCAAGCATTCTACTACATAAAGGTGGGGGTGGGGAACACAAGGAAAGTTTGAGAGGTATCAAATGTGTCTATTCCCTTGACTGTGATCATGGAATCATGGGTATTTTTGTGTATGTCCAAATTCACCAAGCTGTACACATTAACATGTGTATTTCTTGTGTGTATACATCAGAGCCTTTTTTTAAAAAAAAAAACAACAACACACTTTTAAATGTGACATAAATTTCAGAGAACAGGACATCACCCAGCTGAGAATTTTTCCCTCAGAATCTAGAAGAAAACTATCTTGCATCCAATCAGACTCAATCTGAACCCTTGTTCATTACAAAGCTGAATAGTAAATTCAGACACTATACTCATGTTAGTATGCTTATTTTATTATAAGATAGTTTCTTATGCATTCAGATTTTCTTTTCATAGATTGTGAATTTATTTGTTTGCTCAACACATATTTTGCAAATACATCATTTGCACTCTAGGTATAGAAAATTCAGTGTGTAGCCTATAAACTCCTGTTTCATAGGCCCACATGTACATATGTATCAGGAACATATATAGAGACATATATTTTGTTCCCATTCCTTAGGCTAAATGTTAAATGTGGAGAATCCCAGAGAGCTATAACCTGCATCTAGAAGGAGATCTGATCTAATCTGGTGGTGCTATTAGAGGAAAAACATTCTAGAAGAAATAAAGCCTTTGCTAATACTTGAAGTGAAAATAGAAGCTAGCAAGTAAAAAAACAAACAAGATGGGAGTTTAAACTTCTTAAAACTTGCTGTAACTGATAATGTGTTTTTTTTTTACTGTGAAGGAAAAAATAAGACAAGAAGAAGAAATGATAAAGCAGTTGCTAAAGAAAGAAAGATATAAGGATACTTTTACCTATCTATTTCAGGATCTTAATATTCCATGAAAAGGGTCAACAGAAATGATGTAAGTGAATATGACTTCTGATATCTCTCCATCATCATACTAAAGAGCAATTGACACATATCTAAACTCAAAAGCTCTTTGTACGTCCATCTACAACAGCACTCCAATTTACTTTAGTTATCATTTATCTTACCTTATTTCTTCCACTAAAGTCTAAATTTGCAACACTTCATACATTAACTCTTAGATTACTAAAAATTATGCAATTAACATATAAATACTATAATTTTACATTCATCTAATCAAACTGGCAAGCCCTGAATGTTGCTCACAGTCTACTTAGTGATATAAATCATCAGTATCCTGCCAGACATTAGCATGTTTTTTCCAATAAAAATATATACTTTAATGAATGTGTTTAACTGGTCATTTACACTGCAAAACATTCATTCCAGAAGTTGGGTTACTAATAGCTGCCAAAGAAATTAAAAGTTTGGATTTGGGAAATCAAATGTATAATAATTCTTATGGTATTTTTTTTTTTTTATCCTCACCCGAGGACATTTTTTGTTCAGATAGAGAGGGAGGGAGAGAGAGGAAGAGAGAGAGAGAGAAACATCGACATGAAGGGACACATCGAGTGGCTGCCACCCGCACGACCAACCAGGGCCGGGGACAAACTGCAACCGAGGTACGTGCCCTTAGCGGGAACCGAACCCGGGTCTCTCAGGACCGCAGGCCGACGCTCTAACCGCTGAGCCAATCCGGCCAGGGCTCTTATGGTTTTTATTTATCATATTTATATGAAAAATACAGAAGTAAAACCATATGAAAGCCAACAAGTCCAAATGAACAGAAGCAAAAATATTCTTCTTTTCTTCTATATTTGCACAGAAGTTATGTATTCCTTGGTCATTATACACAGATATGACTTTGCTTTATTTTTTTATTTTTATTTATTTCTGTCTTGTAGCTCTCTCTAGGCTGTAACATATTTGATTTACTAAACTAAACTTTGATCTATTTTGTTCTGTATTTGTATGAGCCCTTCATTTTATTCCTAAGACATCTCCCACTCTTTATTCATTGATTCAAAAATATATTCAAGGAGTTTTGTGAAGTGATTTAGTGTTGTAAATATAGATGTTAAAAAAGAGATATTTCTGCTCTGAGAGAATATACATTCGACTCAATTGCCTAAGTAAATTTTAAGCAAAGCTTTGTAATGTTAGTTTAATGGTTTCCCTTGTTTATAT
The DNA here is from genome assembly GCF_014108415.1 of Molossus molossus. Classification (NCBI taxonomy): domain Eukaryota; kingdom Metazoa; phylum Chordata; class Mammalia; order Chiroptera; family Molossidae; genus Molossus; species Molossus molossus. The sequence continues at coordinate 40,228,959 of NW_023425403.1, read as the reverse complement.
ATTTGCTGAGCTTACAGAGTGAATATATCATCCATGACATATCAATAAAAAAACTGAAAAAATTTAAGTGGTTCCCAATATACTGAGCTATGGCTAAGTATCAACGGGGAAAGAGAGGACTTGCAGGGCTCAGCATACGTTCTAATCCTCATATCCCATGTAAACTCTGAGTTGGCTGTAATACACAGTAACTGAAACACATTGACTATTCAGGATTATAAAGTATATGCCTAGATTCTGCTTCTGAAACGGTGGTGTGAGCCCAGTTAACTACAAACTCTGGGTAAAATAAAATAAAATAAAATAACTTATTCAATGACTATGGAACATGAACAAACACAGAAAAAGTTTTGAGAGGACTAAAACATTGAGGGAGCTTTGACCATGAAGTCAGTACTATATTTTGAGGCTTTGCACTGAGGAAGGAATGTAGCTGTTGTATGGTGCAGGAAGGCAAAGGGTCCAATTGCTAGTCTGCCTTTTTTTCCTCACAAATGAAGAACCAGGGTATAGAGCATAGGCAACCAGGACTGCTAGAGAGCTGGTCAAAGGAGAGGGGGGAGAGAGGATAACGGAGATAGAACTTAGCCTCAAACTGCTGCTCACAGATACACACACACACTGTTTGGGAGTGTAAAAGGCAGGATAACATTATGTAAGGTTGGTTGTATTATGTTGCAGAAAAAGCAACTCCAATATCTCACGGAATTAACACATTTGCCCCTTATTTATAGTACATGTTCATTGTTAATTGGCTACATGCTTATTTTGCTTCTGTATCGTTTGTCTTCTCAGATCCTGGGCCGGATAGGGTAATGTAAGTACTGAGAATGTGCACATTGCAGGGGAACAGAAACCTGTGTTTAGAAGTGTGCTACTAAATAATGTATTTAATTTTGTGTATTTTCTCTTTTGTTCTTCTTTCTTTCTTTCTTTTTATCCTACCCTAGGACATTTTTGCATTTATCTTCAGATAGAGAGGGAGGGAAAGAGAGAGAGAAACATCAGTGTGAAAGAGACACATCAACTGGTTGCCACCCATCCAGGGCGGAGACAAACTGCAACCGAGGTATGTGCCCTTAATGGGAACAGAGCCTGGGACTCCCTGGTCTACGGGTCAATGTTCTAACTGCTGAGCCAACCGGCCAGGGCTCTTTGGTTCTTCTTTGATCTAAGATGTACTCCAGTATTACTGCTTGTTCCAGGTATTTTCCCTGAAGTAAAGAGTTTTTTCAAATTTATTTTTCTATTTACTCTTTCTATAATTAGGCTAGCATTGAGAAAAAAGAGCAATCTAACCGTGGGGGTAGATTAGTGTGGCAATGCTTTTCAAAGTGAACGGTTAGGTGGTAAATAAAGCTTGGTGGATTGCTAGAACAAACTGCAGCTTCTCACTCAGGAACTTTCCTTTTGGTTCTAAATTCTTAGAGATATTGTGCTATTTCAGTATATTTATTTACTTATAATCACTTCAACATCATTAATATTTTCTCAAACTAAGTGTTTCATACAATAAAAATATTCTAAATAAGTGAATATGAAAATGAGGAAAGAAGAAAAGTAAAAAACAAAAATTATCTAAAATAAAAATATTTAGCCTGGCTGTTGTGGCTCAGTGGGTTGAGCGTAGTCCCATAAACTGAAAAACCCTGATTCCATTCTGGGTCAGGGTACATGCCCAGGTTTGTGGGCTCGATCCCCAGTGGGGGGTGTGCAGGGGGAGCTAATTGATGTTTCTTTCTCACATTGATGTTTCTATCTCTCTCTCCCTTCATCTCTCTCTCTAAAAAATCAATAAAAACATATTTTTTAAAATGTCTAAAATAAAAATATATATTGATGTCTTTTTTGTTCTAGGAAATATTGTATAGCTTCTAGGAACTGATAAAATCTAATGTTATAATCTAGAACAATTTCCAATGATGTATATTTTCTAATGTATGAAAATTTATGCCACAATTTTCTCACTAAATTTGCCTTCCTAATAATGTGTACATTTTTAATAAATGTTATGATGGAAACAGTACAATGTTATTCAATATTCTTTTAAAGAACATGTGGAAATGAAAAAAATGGTTTTGTATTTTCCAGAAAACTATAATGTCTTAAAGAAACTCAGAGACAACTATATCTTCAAAGTGAAAACTTGCTTTTAGCTTACTTTTCCCCCTCTTTTTATTATTGCTACAGTTTGAAGCCTTTCTACAAAGGTAGGATTGTAAAAACCTCACTGGTTTTATAACTTTACTATTTCACGTCTGTTCTTCAATTTTGTAATTCTCATTTGCCAATCATCTTGTCATTCTATACAACAATCCATCCTGGAAAAGAAAAGATACTTTCTTAGCCCCTAAATCACAGAAAGAATTAGAGTCTGGTAATGGTAAGAATTCATTTGGCCCCACTAAGTTACCAAAGGAATGAATTGTAAGAATGTGCATCGATTGTACTAAATTGGCCATAAACAATACAATTATCGGTCTTCTTAAAACATGTATGTCAGCTTATTCCCTTTTGTCATTCTAGAATGCAATTTCTTTTTGCCTAACCAAGGCAAGTAACTTGGGGGGAAAAAAGATGTTCACTTTCTCCCCATTATCCAGGTTTCCAGTCTTCTTGAATTTTCTTAAGGCTACACACGCTCCAACACATGGCCTCTGGTGATCTGCTGGATCTATCAGCCTCCCTTTCGAAACACACCCATTTTAACCACTTTCACTCTACACCACTGCCTGCTAATCACAATCTTCTTGAATATTCATTTCCCCCAAAAACTTTCCAGAAAAAATAGAGAATTCACTCACACCATTCCACACCCAGAGTCCTTCAATATGAATGTACTCTAGATGCAAAACTTTTCTTCTCAAGAAAATTTTTCTAATACTCCTCATATGAAAACTGGTTGGAAGCCCTGGCTGGTAGGCTAAGCAGTTAGAGCTTTGACCTGAGGTCCAGAGAGACCCGGGTTCGGTTCCCACTAAGGGCATGTACTTTGGTTGCAGTTTGTCCCCAGCCCTTGTTGGGTTGTGCGGGTGGAAGCCACTCGATGTGTTCCCTTCACATCGATGTTTCTCTCTCTCTCTCCCTCCCACTCTATTTGAACAAAAAATGGAAAAAATGTCCTCAGGTGAGGATAAAAAAAAAAGAAAACTGGTTGGAAGACTTGAGGGAAGGGTTTCATTATTCACAGAGCAATTTTGTTTGTATGTTTGTGATTCTATACTGTCTGGGTCCATACAATAAGTGGGACTTTGCATAGTCAGTAATTTAGTGATTTAAAATTTTATTTTTTGGACTATATAAATAACTTTACCACTCTTTATGTTCTAACTATGCAGATAGAAAAATAGAGCAACTATGTTTTCAAATCTGCAAAAGTTAAAATAGCTTCTCTGAGACTGCGCATTGCGTTTTAAAGGTTCGTTTCGCTGATGTCTTTAGTCTTTGCTGTGGAATTCAGTAAATAAACATGTCGATCATTATCCACCAGACTATGTTTAGCTTTGTGTATTTTAAAATGCTAATGTATTTCATTAAAGCTGCACCTGTTACCATCACTGGATTTAAGGGTCTCATGTTTCTAGTACACTCTCCTATTTTTAGAACCGTATCTGGTACATCAGCTCTGTCAAACATTTTCAAAGCTTTAATGATTCAAAGTAGATTTCAATAAATAGCCAAGAGTATTCTTCCAAGAAACTCTGTTGTTATCACTGTTGGGGCTCTCCTTGTTTGGGATTTGAAAGCTTCTAATAAAGTATTGGGACATTTATTCTGTTTCTTTATTAGATAATACATGATATAGAAGCTAAAATATTCATAACATGACACCATGTTTCTTACAAATTTGTAATGGGAATAATATCTCCCACAGGCTTTATCATTCTTATTATATTAAGAGGTATTCTCCACTATGTCTAGAAAATGTTCCCACATAAGATAAGCTTAGAGTTAATATCTATGGAATTAAAGGGAAGAGAATAACAGTCATAAACACAATTAAAAATATTTTTAAAATATGTTTTTATTAATTTTTTTTTGAGAGAGAGGAAGGGAGAGAGAGATACAAATACCAATGTGAGAGAGAAACATAGATCAGCTGCCTCCTCTATGGCCTCTATTGGAGGTTGAGCCTGCAACCCAGGCATGTGCCCTGACTGGGAATCGAACTGGAACCTCTCAGTCTATGGGACAACACTCAATCCACTGAACCACACCGGCCAGGCTATAAATACAATTTTAAACTCACTTCATTACACACAAATAGTTTTACTCTGCTAAATGAGGTTCCAGGGCTGCGTCTTATGACACTTTCTACTTCCATCCCTGAAGTAAGTCTTCAGATACTTCTTGTTTTGATAAATAACTCTACACATTTTCCCCTTCAACATTTTGTTCCTTCCTGACTTTCTATCTTTTGAAATACTCAATTGTTGAAATGTCCGAAAAAATTAGGAATGTGCTTTACTATTTAGTAACTTATAACAACGCTAAAGTGAAATGTAAAGCAAATTGCAATGTTACAAATTGCTGATATCAGAAGGCCTTCACTTTAGAGTCTTGTTTCATAATACGTGAGTGCTGACTCCATTCATGAAACATAAAGGAATGCACACTATGGCATATACATTTGTTCATTCAAAAAGCATTTATTGAACAATTGCTCTGAGTCAGGCATGGTGCTATCCACTAGGGTTTCCACAATGCAGAAAAAGACTCCTCAGTTAAGAATAATTCCGTTAGTTCCAGGAAAGAATTGGTCACCGATGTTTTTCCTTCTCCCTGAAACTCCCCTCCAACAAATAAAAACTTAAATAGTTGATCTATTCAGAACTGAATACATAATTTGGATTCCAGTTGTACATGAAAATGAATGTAAGATACCACATCTCCCAATATTCATTGATTTATTTATTCATTCAGTGCATATGGGGCCATCATCATTTCTGTGAAAATATTCTGAGACTGGCAAAGAGCACTGGACAAAAGATTCTATGTTCCCGTCCTCAAAATTTTTTTTAGTCTATAAAAATGAATACATGTTAAAAATAATTATATTATAGGGATTGAAAATTTATAGACAATATTTCAATTTTAAATGTAATATTCATGCTGTTTTCAACACCTAGAGATTATGAAGATAAAGATCCCATAATTTCCCTCTTTAATAAAAAGACAGTATAACCAAAATATTTGATGGCCACAATAAAAATGAAACAGAATAGCTAACAAAATATCTGCACTTAGTATATGCCTCCTCAGGGTGGAAATAAAAAGTATTTAGGCTCAATCTCTATGAGTATTTTAATCCCTATAAAGTAAAGCTTCTTTACTGTAAAGCCATAAATTATTCCTCAAATTATCATTAAACAAAAATGGAATAGGGAAGCTGCATAGGCTCTTATTAACTGTTTTGTTTTTTAATGAGTAACGAGAAAAAAGTTCTGATATGTTCTAAATTAAAGTTCATTGGTCCAGAGAGTAAGAGAAAGAGACAGGAGTAATTATTCAGTTAATAACTGGGCCAGCTACCAAAAGACTGCTCACATTCCTAAATGTATGTTGAAGCTTTGAATCAACCTCCAGGCCTTGGTGAGCTGACCTCTAGCCGCCACTGCATTCTGCATATGCATGAACCTTTCATGATTCTTGCCTGCACCCGATCAAAAGTAGCAAATATTTCTTCCTTATAGACTGAGTACCTAACACAGAACACCATTTCACTTTTTCCCAGCTCTCTTTATCTGTGGCCAGTGTCAATTTTTTTCAACCCCCAGAACACAATGTCTAAAAGTGCACGCCAACTCCAAGAGAGGGGACATGTTTGTCTTTTCTACATGGACATGCTGCTGGTGGCTTTGACTTTATACCCAGCGACCAGGTCCTTTTATGGCTAGCATTCGGCTCAATAGAAGTTTCTTTAAAAGAAAAAACACAAAAAACTTGTCACTGAGAGTTTAACATGAGTAAATTCCAAATTCTAATCATGTGCTTTTGGGTCTAATCAGACTTAAGTCATAGGTTACATTCCATTACCAATTATTTCCCCCCAAATTAATTTGAATATACTAATAAAAAAATATGGATACTCTTTGGGTTGAAAAGAGTCCGACCTTGTCATTAGGACTAATTATGGAAATAGAATATAAACAAAACAATTTAAGCAACACCATTTAAAGTAGATTTTAGGGAATGGCTCAGTGTGAGTTAGAATATTTTAAACATCTGTAGTGTATCACTGATGAAACAATTTTAAGACAATATATATACATATATAATCGAATAGATGTGTTAGAGAATGAATTAATGCAGAAAAAATGGAGAAGTTGCTACGACTATGTAGCTATATAATAAAACTCTCCTTTATCACTATCTTGAACACCATTAACTCCTTCATTTACTGCATCACTATTGACTATTATATATTTGAAAGACACTAGGCATAATGCATGTTTATACTATAATTTTTCTTTACCATCTTGGAATCATGGTCTACTAGGGAAAATAATAACAATGGGTTATTTTCATAAAATATACTGTTATTAGATTAGTAAATGCCCATCATACTGTAGAAGAACATTCAGGAGCCCCCTAAAACAGACTTTTTTCTCTTGATTACAAGTGCGTCTGCTTCCAGGGACTACCATGAGTAAAATTTCTTGCCATTAGCTGGAAAGTTAAAATAGGAGTTCCGAATCTAAACACTGGAGTTGTGTCAGAGGCTAAGACTGGCAAACTTTAGGAAGTTAAAACCTGCATGTGTTAATTGAAAAATGAGTAAACATTTTAATAATCAAAGAGAAACTCAGAAATGTATTAAAAAGATAAAAAAAAATACATATAACCTGAATAGTTGTTAAATATATTTGTGACGTAGAAGTCAAGTAACAGCAACCTCAAGGAACATCTGATATAAATTTGAAAATTCATAGAATATTGAATATTTTCCAAGCTCACTGCATCTGTACCTTTTAAAACCTAATTTTCATTGGGATATATAAGGAGAAACATGTCATTTTCTAGCATTTAAAAATTTTATGTTATAAGCAAGTCAGAGATGCTATTTTTTTTTTCTGAAGAATTCAATGTTTCCCAAATACCCTTTCAATTTTATATATAACTAAACATAACAACTAAAATAAGTCAGAATGCTGTTTCTTATTCTGGGGAATTCAGTATTTCCCAACTCTCTTTCCATTTCCCACCTCCTGTCCTAAATATGACGAAAGGGAAACACTCAGCCGGTCACTGGAAGGAACAGGGAATTCCGTTTCATATTCCTGATTTAATTAGGTTCAAAACAGTGGGACTCTAGATATGATGAAAAATGTTTCTGCTTACCTGAGAAGGAGGGGAAAACTGGCAAAAACCTAAGATCATGAAACTACCTTGTTATCTTTGAAATATATGGGCTAAATGACACTTAAAAAATAAGTATACAGTGTATCTGAAGTTTTTGACTGGAAGACTAAGTGACCTTTAGTAAAATGCAAGCCAGTAGGATTGTAATAGCTTATGGTTTGACTTCAGGGAAGCATAAAGAAGCACATTTCTAGGAGTTTCTCCTTTAAATAGGAAAAAAGAAAAAAAAAAAAGAAACAAAACCCGAAGACATTCTAGTTGGTAATTGGAATCCCTTATAACCTCTGAATGAAGGAATGAATAAGAGCCCAATCATTTGAACAAACCAAAGGAGACTGATTCATTCTAACAGTGGCTGACTTGGGAAATACAAAGTTCTTTCTGGAAATGTTAAAAAGCAAAGGCTGAAGAATAGCTTCTCCCAAACGCTATGAATAGAATTTCAGTTCTCCCCTGGAAGAGCAGTTGCATGAAAAGAATTATGGGTCAATGGTGTCACGCTTCAAGGAAGAGTCATCTTTTCCCACGTTCGAGTTATCATTTCTGTTTTTCCTATAAGTTGTCAGCAGTTCCTCTCAGCCGTTCCTCTGTTAACACACACACACACACACACACACACACACACACACAGAATAGATAATGAATGCACTTCATGAAGATGCTTCAGTTAAGCCGTTTCCATTTCTAAGTGTCTCAGTTTCATTGTACTTTGTCTTCAAATACCCAGTAGTGGTGACCTTTTCTAGCAAAAATGGCCCTCAGACTGTGGGAGCCCATACTCCCCTAATGAACAGAGAGCAGGAAGTGCTTTAAAATTCTTGTCACCTGCCCTTCCTTCCCGCTCCATGTACTGTACACCTGTACCCAGTGGCTAAGAAGAGGAAGAGACTCCTGAAGGCCCCTGTGCTCCTTGGTCTCATCCAGAGCAACTGCAGATCATAACTAGTCCCTCTGGAGTTCTGGGTCAGGCTGAAAGTACTCCCTGTGTAATTTTACCCCAAATAAAATCTCCTTTTCTGACTCTTCCTCCTCACACTCCTGGAAACACTTTTTATTTTATTCCATTTATTTATTTTATTTTATTTTTGTTACAGATGTTTCTCCTGTTTTACCCCATTGACACCCTCCTCACCATACTCCCAACCCTGTGCCCGGCTTTGTTGTCCATGTCCATTGGTTATACATACATACATATAAGTTCTGTGGTTTATCTTTCCCTCCCCTCACCACCCCCTCTTCTGAGGGTTGTCAGTCTGTACCCTACTTTCATGTCTCTGGGTCTACCCTATTCCTCAGACTGTTATGTTCATTATATTCCACAAATAAGTGAGATCATGTGGTATTTGTCTTTTTCTGCTTGGCTTGTTTCACTTAGGATGATACTTTCCAGGTCCCTCCATATCGTCTCAAAGGATAAGAGATCTTTCTTTCTTACAGCTGTATAGTACTCCATTGTGTATATGTACCACTGCTTTTTTATCCATTCGTCTACTGATGGACACTTGGGCTGTTTCCAGATCTTAGCTATTGTAAATAGTGCTGCTAGTATTCTCTGTAGTGTTTCTGTTGAGAAGTCAGATGATAGCCTTATGGGGGTTCCTTTTTAAGTAACCTGTTGCTTATCTCTTGCTGCTTTTAGGATTCTCTCTTTGTCTTTAATTTTTGGCATTTTAATTACTATGTGTCTTGGTGTGGGCCTGTTTGGGTTCTTCTTACTTGGGGCTCTCTGTGCTTCCTGAACTTGAATGCCTTCTTCCTTCACCAAATTAGGGAAGTTTTCTGTCACTATTTCTTCAAATATATTCTTTAACCCTTGCTCATTATCTTCTTCTTCGGGGACTCCTATGATGCAAATATTATTACATTTCCAGTTGTCCCACAGTTCTCTTAAGTTGTCTTCCTGTTTTTCAATTGTTTTTTCCTTTTGGTTTTCTGATTGGTTGATTTTTTTCTACCCTGTCTTCTAATTCACTGATCCAGTCCTCAGCTTCCTCTACTCTGCTGTTTAGACCTTCCAATGTGTTCTTTCTTTATGATATGTCATTCTTCATTTCTTCTTGGTGGTTTTTAGTTTCCAATTGGTTGATTTTTAACATTTCTATGTCTTTACTCATGGTGTTGATGTCCTTACTCATGCTATTGAGCTTCCTCAAGATCATGGCTCTGAATTCTAGCTCTGTTAACTTGCTTAACTGCTCCTCATTTATCTCATCTTTGGTAGAGATCTCTTGTTCTTTCATTTGGCATTTGTTTCGTTGTTTCACCATTTTGGCTATCACAGTGGGATTTGGAGCCTGCCAAATTTTCCCCATGGGTGTTGGAATTCTGCTATTTGTGGCTCCCTCTCCTGGGTTTGGATGAGCGTGGGAGGACCCATGTCAAACACCACTGTCAAGTCTTACTTTCCTGGGCAGAGTTGCAAGCCCAGGAATGGTTCAGTTATCCTCTAGCTTTTTGCCTGGAGGCTATCAGTAGCAGTTACTTGAAGAGCATTCAGTTCTCAGTTGAATGAAAAACCCCCTCAGGTGCTCAGCATAAGGGGATTTTCCAAGGGTGGGGCAATGCTGGTTGTTAATGAGCCTCAATTTGCATTTCTATGGCCCACCTGGGTGGGGTTGAATCTCCGAGGGAAGGGCTGCCATCTCTCCTCCGAGCCTTGGGAAGGAGTAAGATGGTCACCGTCCTGTGTGGCTGCAACTCAACAAAAGCTTTGAGCACCCTCCAAATCCTGAGTGTCCCCACACAGTTCCAGTCTAGTTTGCTCTCCCTCTGCCAGAGCCCAAGGTAAGTGGCTGTGTCTATTTTAGTGTCTGTTCCAGCTCTGCGTGCTGTGGAGCTGCTTGGGAGTTTAACCCAAAGGGCACTGCTTACAGCTACGGCCGCTACTGACTGTGGGCTCCCAGCCCCCCTCTCCCACCTCCGCAGTCCTACCAGGATCGAATCAGTGTCCCTGGTTATCTATGGTCCTTGCAAGCTTCTTTTCTGTTGTTTTTTCCCGATGGATTGTCTTTATTTCAGTTGTATTTCCAGTTTGGTCCTGGGAGACGGTCCATTCACTCCACTGCCATTTTGGAATCCTGGAAACACTTCTTAAAAATAAATCACTTGTACATAAAATGTTAACTTATGTTTGCTTCTAGAATACCTTAAAAACCTGTTTACTTATCATTCCTCAACTGTTTCTTTTAAGAGTCCTTATAGTTCTATTTTCTCCAACCACCTTTTGAATACAGACTTATAGAGCTCTAAAATATTTTCGAAGTGGTGTGACAATTTTTAAATCAATCTCAGTCTCTCAGTCTCCCTCCCTCTCCTGTGTATTGGCATAGTTTGTCACTCAATAATACAGACTTTTTTAAAATTAGGAACATGCTTTCCATGTTTCCTTTTTAAAGTGTATGTGTGTTATATATATTTTTATTTTTTAAAAATCATTTCTATTAATTTATTTTTGTTATAGATGTTTCTCCTTTTCCCCCCACCTTCACCCCCCTCTCAATCTCCACCCCACTGCCCCATCCCCAGCATTGTTGTCTATGTCCATTGGTTATGCGTACATGCATATGAGTTCTGTGGTTTCTCTCTTCTCTCCCCCCTCACTCCCTCTTCTGAGGTTTGTCAGTCTGTACTCTACTTCTATGTCTCTGGGTCTACTTTGTTCATCAGTTTGTTTTGTTCATTATATTCCACAAATAAGTGAGATCATGTGATATTTGTCTTTCTCTGCTTGGCTTGTTTCACTTAGATAATACCTTCCAGGTCTCTTCATGTCATCTCAAAGGTTAAGAGAGCTTTCTTTCTTACAGCTGCATAGTATTATTGTGTATATGTACCACAGCTTTTTTATCCACTCATCTATTGATGTACATTTCGGCTGTTCCCAGATCTTAGCAATTGTAAATAATGCTGCTATGAACATAGGAGTACATATATTCTTTCTGATTGGTGTTGCAGGATTCTTAGGATATATTTCTAGATATGGGACCTCTGGGTCAAATGACAGTTCAATTTTAAATTAAAAACTTTTTTTTATTGCTTTTTTAGAGAGACAGGAAGGGAAAAGGAGAGAGATAGAAACATCACTGTGAGAGAACATTGACTGGCCGCATCCTGCATGCCCCACAGTGGGGATAGGACCCACAACCACCTGGGCATGTGCCCTAACTGAGAATCAAACCTGCGACCTCTTGGTGCATGGATCGACGCTCAACCACTGAGCCACACCAGCAGTGCTCAATTTTTAATTTTTTGAGGTAACATCATAGTGCTTTCCATAGTGGCTGCTGTATTATATTGTTAAGAAAGAAAAAAGAAATTAGTGAATACTTAGTAAATTAAAGAACTAGTTCCCTGTAGAAGGAAATAAAAACTAAAATTTGCCTATTTTCTTGTGGCACTATGCAAGTCAAGGAGGTTTCTTCTCTCCTTCTCCTTTAAAATTCATGTAACTTATAAGGCCATATGAACCCTGAGTACAATTTGGTACAGCTATTGAGTGAACAGGAATTCAAACACAAGTGTATATGATGGAAAGGCCAACAAATTTAGTCAACTGTTGTGATAGAAAATTTAATACAGTCCAGCTGGTGTGACTCAGTGGTTGAGCATCAACCCATGCACTAAGAGGTCGCCAGTTGGATTCCTGGTCAGGGCACATGCCCAGGTTCTAGGCCTGATCCCCAGTGGGGGACATGCAGGAGGTGGCCAATCAATATTCTCTCTCATCAATGTTTCTATCTCTCTCTCCCTCTCCTTTCCTCTCTCTAAAATCAATAAAGGTAAAAGAATTAAAAAAAAAATTAATACAGATACAGTGAATCTTCTAAAATTGAAATGCTCACTATGTTCAATAGAGATTATGTTAAAAGATAATAAATCAGCTTAGATCTCCAATCACTTAATGAACAAATGTAGAATAATGACTTGACACTGAACTAGTCATTGGGGTTACAAAAATATGATGGTCTATACCCTCAAATAGATCATAGAAAATATAACAAAATATTAATTATAAGAAAATGTGATGTGATGTGTTCTTGGATCAGAAATATGTACCATATATCATGCAACATACAAAAGGTAAATTTCTAATTCCAACTGGGGATGAGAATATATGTTAGAAACCTTTACCTATTTTAGTTATAATCATGATCACTAAGGCTAAAATTATTATTATTTAAAAATAAATTTTTCTTTATTTATTTTAGAGAGAAAGGAAGGGAGAAGGAGAGAGATATAAACACCAATGAGAGAGAACATCGACTGGCCACCTCCTGCATGACCCCCACTGGGAATTTGGCCCACAAACTGGCATGTGCCCTGACCAGGAATTGAACTGGTGACCTCTTGGTGCATGGGTTGATTCTCAACCATTGAACCACACCAGCCAGGCCTAAAATTAATATTCTCTGGCTATTTGAAATTCAAAAAATTCCAAATTATTGAAAGATTAAATAAAATGAAAATATGAAAATACAGAAGATTATTTTGTTATGTCTATATATTCTAAAGTAATTTAAACATTTATAATCACCTTTTTTGAAAGCTGACCAAAATTTAGAATTGCAAAAGAAAAATCAGTTATTCTGTTTTAAGAAATACACATTGATAAACACATGGACACATTTTGAGAGTTATTTTTTGTACTTCACTATTAGTATTTTCTCAAAAATGTTGATATTTATCATCTAATACATATGTGTGCATAATTTTAGTAAGTTATTTTATACTTTTCAGTGATGTTTAAAATATAAGATTGAAAAAACAAAGTAGAAGTAACGCATAATATAGTCTACAGTTTTATCATCAGATATCTGAGATGTATTTAATTTCCTACAGAAGTAGTAATCAGTAAATCAGAAAAGATGGAGAAAACAAAAAAAAAAGAAGAAAAAGATTACATTGCTGATGAACATTTTTCATGTTAATGTTAATTTATTACCTTCTTCATCAAAAAGAGTTTGTAATTTAAGCTGTGATGAAAGACAATGCTAGGGTTGATTCATCAGTTTAGCATTTTTATGGAGAATATCATGAAACATTTCTGTAAATCAACATAAAAAATGAAATCAACTGAAACTATATCTATGTATTAACATTGAAGCTATTTTAAAATCACCACATTTTTCTTTGAGCACACAGCTACAAAGGATACTATATAAGATATATAGAAGAATACTATAATACTATTATCTTCCATTGGTACCGTACATTTTCCTCCACGTGAAATATACATTAACCTTATGTAATTCCAAGCCATTTATTCGTCAGTAACAAGGAAGATATCCATGTTTCCATTTCCTCCCTCTCTCTCTGTCTCTCTCTGTGCTCAAGGCCAATTACATTTCAGTGGCACTGTGGCAGTACCGTCCATAAAGTGGATACATATTAGTTAATTTGTAATTTTAATAGAGTATATTCTATAGCATGGAACACATTATTCTCTAATTAAATATAACTTAATTGTATGCAGTCATTTTATATAGATTCATAGCTATGATACATCAATATTTATTATTGTTCAAAACCTGAATAAAAATAAAAACTTTCTAAGGCAGAATTTTGATGGGCTGTGGTTTTATCTTTACATTACAGTTCAGTGTTGTAAGAAACAATTTTGATGGAATGAACCAAGTAGATATTTGTGTCTATTTGTTGTTAAATTTTCAACTTTGAATTTGTTTATAAATATAACACAGTCGTGATGGAAATCATTGAATTAACACTATAGAATTACACAGAATATGTTTTGAAATTAATCCCAAACTCCAGAACTTTCTCATGAAGAAACTTGTAATTTAGTGTTTTTTGTTTATTTTTTAAATATGAGAATTTTTCACTGGTACTCCTCTTTCTCCCATTTTGATTGATTTTACTCTTAATACTGAAGATAATCATCACCTATTAAGCATTCACTATGTGGTCTTTCACAAGCTTGATCTCATTTTTTTCTTTTAATTTTGAAATTACAGACTTACAAGAAGATGCAAAAAAAAAAGCACAAATATCCCATGAGCCCTTCATGACCCTTCCCTGAAATAGGCATCTTGTACTTTATGTAACTGTAGTACAGTATTAAAACCAAGGAAATGACATCAGTGCAATACTGTTAACTTGATTACATGCGCTTAATTGTATGTGAGTGTCTGCATGGGTGTGTACTTCTGGGTATAGTTTCGGGCAATTTTACCCTAGGTATACATTGTATAATCATTATCTCAATTAAGATGGAACAAAACTTTTCCATTACTGCACAGGAACTCTTGTGCTATGCTTTATATCTGCAACCCACCCTTGTCCTTAAAAGCTAGCAAACCATTAACCAGTTTTCTTTCTCCATAGATTTGAGAATGTTGTATAAATAGACTCATATAGTATATAATATTTTGAGGTTGTTTTCTCTAAGCTAAATGCCCTGAGGTCTGTCCCTGTTGTATCATGTATCCATCGTTTGTTGCCCTTTCTTTTATGCTCAGTAGTATTCCACTGTATCAATGTGCTAGAGTTTAACTATTTAACACAGGATATATGAATTGTTTCCAGTTTTAGGCTATTACAAATGAAAGCAGCTTGAAAAAATTGTGTCCACGTTTTTGCTGTTACAGATCTTATTTTAAACTCTAAAAAAGACTGTGAGAATTAAGAAATAATTATGTAACTAGAAAGGATTACAGTTTATATTCTAGTACAGGCCTGGATTACTTCAAACCAAATTTGTTAATCTCACAAAGATACTATTATGTTTCCTGCATCATTAGATTTAATGTTTCAGGACTCCAAATAATAACTAGCATCATACACTGAGAATGTCTTTAAGTACTTCATATTTGTCTATTCTTATTTATGAAGTTTTTGGTTCACTCCAATGAGCACTATAAAATTCCGGCTTACTGTTTGTAATGAACATAATAACAGATGCTCTAGGTGGGGCAGTCCTGGTCCTGTGTTTATATGTTCTATTCCTGCTTAGATAAGCAAGCTCCATGCTTAATTAATGGGAGGAATATTTAAAATACTCTTTTTTTTTTTGATTGACAGCATTAGTGCCTCATTGAAGAATAAACAGAGCATCTCTTTTCTGCTTTTCTTAAAAAAAAAAATTGTAGAATATCTTTAAATATTTCTAGACTTTAAAATAACTCTGTGCAATTTATAGTTAATAACTTCATGCCCATATTTTAAAATTAATGAAGTTTAAATATTTTAGGCAATTGTCCACATGTCTACATCCTAATACCCAGAATCTGATGGAAGAAATGAGGTTGCCTGTTAAACGATGGCTGTTGGGAAACTGACTAACTAGGGAAAGGATCCTAGGTTATTCAAGTGGGCTGATATAATTACAAGGGCCTTTACAAGCTGAATAAGGAGGCAAAAAATGACTCAGAACTGGAGAAAAGATGTGACAATGGGACTAGAAAGATGGCTCTGTAAGGGAAACTCTGCCCAATACTCTGCCCGATATTGCTGACTTAAAGATGGAGTAATGAGGCCAAGACCCAAGCAATGCAGGTGGCCTCTGGAAGCTATAAAAGGCAAAGAAACGGAATCTCCTTTGATTACTCAAAAAGAACACATACTTATTTTGTGTTGAACACAGTTAATAACTTGAATTTTGCCCAGTGAGACCCACTTCAGAGTTCTGACATTCAGAAATCAGGTTGTAAATGTGCTGTGTTAATCTACTAAATTTGTGGTAATCTGTTACCAACTATAGGACTCTAATACAGATAGGTAGTCAGACAGATAAACAGAGTGATGGTTAATTTTATTTTTCAACTTGGCTAAGTTATGGTGCCCAGATATTTGGTCAAATATCACTCAATTGTTGCTGTGAAGATATTTTTTAAGATAAGATTAAGATTTAAATAAGTAGACCTTGAGTAAAGCAAATTATCATCCATACTGTGAGTGGGCCTCATACAATCACTTGGAGGCCATAAGAGAAAAAGACTGAGTTTCCCTGATGGGTAAAAATGTTATGGTATATATATACAATGGAATATTACTCAGTCATAAAAAATGAAATCTTATTATTTGTGACAGCATGGATGGACCTAGAGGATATTATGCTAAGTGAAATAAGTCAGGCAGAGAAAGACAAATACCATATGATTTCACTTATATGTGGAGTCTAAAGAACAAAATAGCCCTGGCCAGGTAGCTTAGTTGATTAGAGTGTCACCCCAAATACACCAAAGTTGCAGGTTTAATCCTTGATCTGGGCACATACAAGGATCAACCAATGAATACATGAATAAGTGGAACAACAAATTGATGTTTCTCCCTCTCCCTCTCTGTCTCTTCTCTTCTCTCTATTTTTTTAATTTATATTTTATTATTATTATTGTTGTTGTTGTTGTTTTTATCCCCACCCGAGGACATTTTTTCATTTTTTGTTCAGATAGAGTGGGAGGGAGAGAGGGAGGGAGGGAGGGAGAGAGAGAGAGAGGGGGAGAGAGAGAGAGAGAGAGAGAGAGAAACATCGACGTGAAAGGTACACATCGAGTGGCTGCCACTCCCACGACCCTGGCTGGGGACAAACTGCAACCGAAGTACATGCCCTTAGCGGGAACTGAATCCGGGTCTCTCTGGACCTCAGGCCAATGCTCTCACTACTGAGCCAAACTGGCCAGGGCCTTCCCTTCTCTCTGATATCAATCAATAAATGAAAAATGTAGAAAGCCTTCAGTAGGAGAAAATGTATTTAAAAAAATGCACAAAATTAAAACAGACTCACAGACACAAGAGAACACACTGGTGGTTGCCAGAGGTGGAGGGACAGGGAGAAAGAGGTGAAGGGATTAAGAAGTACAGATTGGTAGTTACAAAATAGTCATGAGGATGTAAAGTATAGGGAATACAGTCAATAACATTGTAATAACTATGTATGGTACCAGGTGGCTAGTGGAAACATTGAGGGGAACTTTATGTAAAGTGTATGATTGTGTAACCACTATGCTGTGTATACCTGAAACCAATACAAAGTAATATTGAAAGTAAACTGTAATTGAAAAAAAGACAAAAAGACGGAGGACCACTGACAAAGAATTCTTCCTCCAGACTGCATTAGGACTCTGACTACAACATCAACTCACTCCCTTGGTGTCCACTCTGCCTGTCTGTCCTGCAGTTTTCAGACTTCCAATCCACATTCATGTGCACTAATTTCATAAAACCTCTCTCTGTGTGTATACATACATACACATGTATATATATGCATACAGAAATGATATCTGTATGTCTATTTGTTTTGGTTCTGTGCCTCTACAGAACCCTCATGATAGATAAATGGATAGATGAATACTGAGAGAGAAAATAGAAAAAACATGCTTGGTTACAATATTCTAGTCTTTCATATAAATAGCTTTTTTCTATTCCTCTCATAATACTATATTTGCAGAAATAACAGAAGAATAATTTGTATTGGCATGTAACTATATGGACAGTCATTGAGAAAAGCTATAGCTTGTTTCTATCAAATTCCATCATTGAAATATGTTAAAATTTAGTTCACAAGAGAAATTATATGTATATAAAAATAAATATACATATATAAAATATGTATCTGTGGCAAATTCCATCATTGAAATATGTTAAAATTTAGTTCACAAGAGAAATTATATGTATATAAAAATAAATATACATATATAAAATATGTACCTGTGGCAAATTCCATCATTGAAATATGTTAAAATTTAGTTCACAAGAGAAATTATATATATAAATAAATTATACATATATAAAATATGTATCTGTGGCAATTTTTGATTTTAGATTTTAGAGATTGATTTTATTGATTTTAGAGAGAGAGAAAGGGAGAGGAAGAGAGAGAGATGGAAACATCAATGAGAGAGAATATTGACTGGCACCTCCTGCATGCCCCCCACCTGGGATCAGGCCCACAACCCAGGCATGTGCCCTGACCTGGAATCAAACCGGAGACCTCTTGATGCATTGGTCGATGCTCAACCACTGAGCCACACTGGCCAGATTTTTTTTTCTTTATTGATATATATATATATATTTTTTAGAGGATAGGAAGGGGGAGGGAAAGAGAGATAGAAACATCTATGAGAAAGAATATCGAATTTCTGCCTCCTGCATGCCCCCCACTGGGGACTGGGCCCACAACCCGGGCATGTGCCCTGACTGGGAGTCAAACTGGCGACCTCTTGGTGTATGGGCCAACGCTCAACCACTGAGCCACACCGAATGGGCACCTGGCAAGTCTTTTAAAATCCACTGGACCAAATGTCAGTTTCAAATAGTATTAAATATGAATATAGCAGGAAATAAGATTGGTCCAAAATTTTGATGAAGAACTTTAAATGCAGGATTATTTACATAAGTCCAGGCAGGGTTACCGAACAAACAAGGGTATGGTCAAAGGATCCAATATTAGCAGCAGGTAGCCATTATCACTACCTCCAGAACTAAAGGAACGGGGGAAAAGTGCTACCATTTGCCATTCAGAGCTAAAACCGTGGATAAATACCCACTCAAAGGAAGCTGTAGTCGCAACAGTCTTCGATAGAGGTTCCTCTACCAGAGACACGGCCTTCAAGCAAGGAGCCCTTATTTTTTATGCCCCTATCACCTCCCAGTAGCAATCAAAGATTTAACCCAATTGGACACCACAGACATCAGTCTTCTGAAGAAAGGAATTCCTACAAATAATGTCAAATAATCAAAATGTGGGGGGCAAATCCAGAATAACCAGCATATTCTGCTCTTGCTCTATCACAAAGAAGCCTTGAGTGAAACTTCTTTCCATGAATATTACAATGATTCACATCCCGTCTTTTCCTCTACTCACTCCATATGGTATCATCTTATATCTTCTACCAATTTCCTGACTCTCTATTCTTTTTTATTGTTTAGTCACTTCATTGATCTCAACGTCTCCAATTTCCTATAGCAGAAACAGCTTGGCGATTGACTGGGCATTTCAATATTTCTTTCTGGACAAAGGAAAAACTGTTTTCAGACGTCTCATGGGTCCATGTGATTTCGTTCTCAATAATGGAAGGTGAGCAAAAATGTCCTGAATTACACATTTAAATTGTCAGCCTCACAAAATGAAAAGAGTCTGGATTCCTGACTTGCTAAATATATTATGGGTGAGAAATAAAACTTTTTAATATTAAAACACTGTGATAACAGGGTAAATTGTTAGACAAGCTAGCATTAAATATATAACTTCCATATGGTCCATTCAAATTTCTCTTTTGAATGGCTAGTCTCATTTCTTTTTTTGTTATCTAACGACTTAGACCTTATTTCAATCTGCATTTGCTATTCTCCCTCAGAAAAAATATATGCTCACACAACCAACAGGAAATTCTGAGCATAATAAAATGCTATGTTCCCCACTTGGTAGGAGGGGAACTCTTTTTATGAATCCCCAAACAGTGCAACAAATAATAAAGCAGAGCTACCCAAATTTCCTTCCATTCCCAATGTGATTATTTTTAAATTCATAAGTCATACAAACCCCTCTTTTCCTTCACAAAAAAACCCCACACTTCCTACTGCCGAATTGCCAACATAATAGAGGGAACTAGAAATAAATATGAACAATCGTATGAACTAAACTCACAGAAAGAAGTGTTACAATAAATTTTAAAATCATAATGCCATTCTTTCCTTGATTCTTGAAGGACTTTCTTTAAAGTTGCTTTGGGGTATAATTTAGAAGAAGAAATGGAAATAACATATTACAAGACAATATCAAATGTATTTAATTTTTAGCACCTTTGTTCAGAAGCTGATTGCAATCATATTGTTTCCACCGGATAGCAGTTGCCAAGATTTCATCATGAACATGATTGGACCACCTCAACGACTTGGTTGCAGATTGAAGATTCCCTGGAGTTTGGTTCAAATAAAGCACCAGAATGCTTCTCCTTAATTGACATTTGCTTTTTACTACAGATAAAAATTTGACTATTAGAAAAACTAGCAGTTTATTTTTACTCACTGAAAAGACTAAAAATAATTGCTGAATATAGTATCTTTGATCCAACACAAGCAATAGAAGAACTTAATGCAATTTGTATAGCACAAGGATAGCATCTATCCCTTTTACTTATAATGTATACACATTTTAAAACAAAAAAACATTTTATTAAATTAATACATTTTATTAAAAGTTACCAACTGTAGGATGTCTTCAATGTGCATTTTAATTCATAAGTTGTATCTAATTGCAGTTTAATTGCTTATCTTTAAGCCGTTTATGATAATTTAAATATATAGCTCATAACATGTAATGCTTTTAATTTTTTTATTGGTCAATTTAGGTATAATTAGGTACTTAATGGACTATTCAATTAGGTTTTGTGTTAATTGATAAGATGCCAATTTTAGATGGAAGCATTCAAAATCTTCAACATCTATTAAATTTTGGTAACCTTAGTCTAGTGCCCATGTGTAGTAGGCTGAATGGTAACCCAAAGACAGTCACACCCTGATCCCTGGAACCTTCTATTAATATGTTCCATAGTAAAAGGGACTTGGAAGATTATATTAATTTTAAGAATCTTAATTAGGGAGACTATGAATTATCTAGGTGGGTCCAATCTAATAACATGAGATCTTAAAAACAGATCACGTTTTCTGGCAGCAGTCAGAGAGATTCAGAGCGGGAATCGGAAGAGAGGGGACAAGGGAGGGAGACAGACCAGTTCCAAGAACGAGAAAGGTTCCACACACCATTAAAGGTTCTGAGATGTGTCACATGCGTGGATCTCAGAGAGAGGCCTCTAGGACTTAAGGTGGGAAACAGGTGCCTCAGCTCTACAACCACAAGGAGCCAAAATCTGCCAGCAATTTAAATGACTTTAGGAGCACATTCCTAACTAGAGCCTAGAGAAAGGAACCCAGACTTGCTGATCTTGGTTTTGGTCTTATGAACCTGGAACAAAGGAACCAGCTCTTCCATATTGTGCCCAGAACTGTGACCTACAAAAACTGTGAGAAAATAAAAGGTTTCTTAAAACTGCTAAATCTGTAGTAATTACACACATTGAATATTGCTACTCTCTTAGGGCAGCCATCTTATTTTTTCCACTATCTGAATGTTTGAGCACCACTTTTAAAATACATCTTGTCAGATCTCTAACCATCAGAGAGATGCAAATAAAAATGACTATGCGATATCACCTCACACCTGTCAGAATGGCTGCCATCAACAAATCAATAAACAACAAGTGCTGGTGAGGATGTGGAGAAAAGGGGACTCTAGTGCACTGCTGGTGGGAATGCAGACTGGTGCAGCCACTATGGAAATCAATATGCTGTTTCCTCAAAAAATTAAAAATGGAACTGCCATTTGACCCAGTGATTCCACTCCTAGGAATATACCCTAAGAAGCCTGAAACACCAATCAGAAAAAATATATGTACCCCTATTTTCATAGTAACACTATTTACAATAGCTAAGATCTGGAAACAGCTCAAGTGTCCATCAGTAGGTGAGTGGATAAAAACGTTCTGGTATATTGACATAGTGGAGTACTATGCAGCTTTAAAAAAGAAGGATCATTTACCCTTTGACACAGCTTGTGTGGACCTGGAGAATATAATGCTAAGCAAAATAAGCCAGTCAGAGAAAGACAGGTACCATATGATCTCATTTATGGAACATCATGAACAAAATAAGTTGTTGATCAAAATAGATCCAGAGTCATGGAAGTACGAAACAGACTGACACACCTCAGAGGGATGGGGGTAGGAGAGCTTGGAAGAGATAAACCAAAGACTTTATATGCATACATGCACATCCGATGGACACAGACATTAGGTTGAGGAAGGCAGGAGAGGGGTGAGAGCATGGAGGAGAGAGTCAATGAGGGAAAAAAGGGAGACATTTGTAATATAACAATAAAAAGAATTGAAAAAAAAAGAAGTGAAAATAAAAAGGATCAGCAAGAACAAAACAAATAAATTCATTAATTAAATAAAATACATCCTGTCAGGTACCAAATATTAAATATAAAGAAGAAAGCAAATGTGATTAATCAAATAAATATTAGTTTTTATTAAACAAATACTAGATATTAGTTTTATTTTGTAAAAACAGCATCATTCGTTCACACATGAATGAGATACTTTATATTTGTTGTTAATTATGAGTGAACTATCTGAAATAATATAGATTTCTCAGAGAGTAATAACCAAACCTCAGAGTATAGAAAATATTTAAAGTACAAACTGCCACATATATAAAAATTACAAAATGATTATAAATATTACATATTAATAATTGATTAAATGTGACTTATAGCCAGGAGGTAATAGATATTGTGTTTGTAATTAAAATTTTTAAATTGATTTTAGAGAGAGAAGAAGGAGGAAGGAGAGGGAGATGGAAACATCGATGATGAGAGAGAACATCAATTGGCCGCCTCCTGCATGCCCCCCCACTGGGGATCGGGCCCATAACCTGGGCATGTGTCCTGACTGGGAATTGAACCGGTGACCTCTTGTTGCATGGGTCAGCGCTCAACCACTGAACCACACCAGCTGGGTTGTATTTGTAATTTTTATTATGTAATATTTATAATATTGCAAGCAATTGTATCTTAAGTGCTCAACCACTGAGCCACACCAGCCAGGCCCAAAGTTTTCTTAAAAACACTTGCCTAAACAGGAACCAAAGAAGATATATGGATGGCAAATAAGCATATGGAAGATGCTCACTATCTTTTATCTTTAGAGAAATGCAAAGGAAAATGCTTATTAAAATGGCTATAATTCCAGTGATGGCAATACCAAATGCAGGTGAGGAAGTGGAGCAAAAGGAACTTGCACAAGTTGCTGATAAGAATGCAAATTAAAAATGAAATTAACCAGGGGTCAGAGGATCCTAGGCTGGAAGGAAGAATGTTCTGAAAGTATTAAATTTTATTAAGATAAATAAATGACAAAATGTCCTAATTTATTATATTAAAATTACTTATTAGCCATGTTTTGCATTATAGTCACTAAATATGAAAGTGGTTGTCTATCATAATTATGCAAAAGAAATGCAGCTTTTGTTTTGCCTACTTTGTTCATTGGTAACTCGAAGCCAAAATTATAATGACTTACATGATAGCTCTCACAGAGGAATACATTTCTATGCTTTATATAACTGTAGCACTGATGGCTTCATGTATTTGAATACTTAAGATGAAAGTTCAGTGTCCTTTAGTGAATTTCACTAGCTTTTACTTGCAGCATGTTTGAAGTTGGTAACTCAGATGATTCTCTTCAGGTCAGCTTTAATGACTGCACAGTGAAAACCATAGTCTGAATCCTTTCTTCATGCTTTATTGATATACATATTTCCCTAAAGGGAATATGAAGAAATATGACCCAATATATCTTAGATAAAATAAATTAAAATTTCACAGTAGTTTTAGATTATAATTACATTTTATCATGGTGTGATCATTTTAGTTAGAAAATTAATATGCAGTAATACATATTACTTTAGCGGAGTGGCTCTCCTAAAAGATGCAGAGAAAGCCACTGTCACACATTCCCTAAACCTGCCTCAATCTCCATGAGCAAGGTCAGATTTTGGATTTAAGACAATTCAGGCAATTGATGCTATTCACCTTCAATCAGGAACTCAAAAGAAATGTAGTTATGTTTATACTGGTTAGACAATGCCCAGTTTTAAAAGTCATCTCATCTTAAAACCTTTGCAACCGTTACTGTGACCTGGTGTCTTGAAAATTCCATTTCATTGCATAAGAAAGGATCAAAGTACGTTCTGGACAAGAGGGCCAAAACATCCTCAAGTCTGTGATACACAAAATCATGCAACAATTTCTGGAATCTTCTTACATATTGGAATGGTAAAAGCATCACAGTAGTTTTCAGCTTTGTTTGTTTAATAAAATGTTCTCTGAAGACAGACTAGAGGAATTTAATGATCTCAGAATATTACTTCATTTATCCATTTTAAAGGCACACTTATTATTTCAAAGACTATTTAAAATTTCTTGTCAGTGGGAAAAAACATTTTAGAGAAATAATCGGGCCTTCATTTAAGTTTCCAC
This sequence comes from Molossus molossus, assembly GCF_014108415.1. NCBI lineage: Eukaryota > Metazoa > Chordata > Mammalia > Chiroptera > Molossidae > Molossus > Molossus molossus. The sequence continues at coordinate 40,204,544 of NW_023425403.1, read as the reverse complement.
AATCATTTCATTCTATGAATTTGATTTCTTAATCTACTGAATAGATCTTGAAATTAGGAATATTTTATTTAAATGTAATGGTAACCACACTTAAAAAAAAACACTAAAAACAAACCACCTAGAATTGGGACACACAACATTAAAAATAGGAAATAGAGCCCTGGCCAGTTTTGCTCAGTGGTTAGAAAGTCGGCCTGTGGACCAGAGAGTCTTGGGTTCGGTTCCCGCTAAGGGCATGTATCTTGGTTGTAGTTTGTCCCTGGCCCCGGTTAAGGTTGTGTGGGTGGTGACCAGTCGATGTGTCCCCCACCCCTGCTCTCTCTGAAGATAAATGCAAAAATGTCCTCAAGTGAGGATTAAAAAAAAAACAAAAATGGAGAAAAATAATGATAGAATACCAACAAAATGACAGACACATAAAGAAAAGAAGCACTGGAGACATAGAGCTACCAGAAAAAAAGATAAAAGGCTATAAAAAAATCCTTATACCTCAATAATTACTCTAAATGTAAATGACCAAATTCACTAATAAAAAGGCACAGAGTAGCGGAGTTGGTCAAAAACAAACAACAAACATTCAGACAAACAAAACTCAACCATGTTGCTGCCTTTAGGAGACATATCTAAGCTGAAAAGACAAAGACAGACTCAAAGTGAAAGGCTGGAAAATTATTCTCCAAGCAAATAGCATCCACAGAAAAGCAAGTGTAGCCATACTTATATCTGACACAATAGATTTCAAGATAACAAAGGGAACAAGAGACAAAGATGGACATTTTATAATGATAAACGGGACATTACATCAAGAAAACATAACACTTCCTACTATATATGCACCCAATCAGAGAGCACTGAAATATATAAAGCAACTACTAACAGAACTAAAAGGAGGTGCTGACAAAAGCACAATCATAGTAGGGGACCTAAAAACTCCACTGACAGCTCTAGGTAAATCACCCAAACAAAATCAATAAAGAAAATGACACACTATACAAAATGGAAATAATTGACATTTATAGAGCCTTTCACCTTATATATCTTCTCCAGTGCACATGGAACATTCTCAAGGATAGACCATATGTTGGGACACAAAATGAGCCTCAACAAATTCAAAAAGATTAAAACCATACCAAGTATATTCTCTGACTTCAGTGTTTTGAAATTAAAAATCCACTGCCAAAAAAAAAGTGGAAAAAAGCAGAGAAGTAAAATTGCCACTTTTTGCAGATGACATGATTCTCCATATAGACTCCACCAAAAAAACTATCAGAAACAATTGACAAATACAGTACAATTGCAAGATACAAAAATGAGTGGATAAAAATCCATTCCATTCCTATATATGAAAAATAAAATAACAGAAAAAGAAATGAAGAAAACAATTCCATTTGCAGTTGCAACATAAAGAATAAAATATCTAAAAATAAACAGAACAAAGGATGTGAAGGACCTGTACACTGAAAACTAGAAGATATTGTTGAAAGAAACTGAAGAAAACACAAAGAAATGGAAAGATAGCCCATGTTCATGGACTGGGAGAATCAAATATAGTAAAATATTTCTTTTATAACCCAAAAAATGGTTTATTTGGTGATGTTCCATATGCACTTGAAGATAATATATAGTTTGCTATTTTGGGGTTGTGAATTTTATAAATATCACTTGGGTAATATTGATATTGTTCCTCATGATTTCTCACTCACTGCCGCTTCACTCTCTACCTGTTAATAATAAAAAAAAGAATGTTGAAATCTCCAACTATAAGTGTGAATGTATTTATTTATATAATTAATTCTTGCCAGTTTTTGTTTCAGGTACTATTAAGTTCTTTTCTTAGGTGCATACACATTTAAGATTTCTATGTATTCTTGGTGAATTAACCCTATTTTCATTATATTATACTTATTTATGCCAGGTATTCTCCTTATTTTGAAATACATTTTGCCTGATATTAATATATACATTCAAGCTTTCTTAGATTATACATGATATATCATTTTACATCTTCTTACTCTTGAACTGTCTATAATTATATTCAAATTAGGGTCTTATAGACAATGTATAGATTAGTCTTTTTTCCTTCCAATCTAACAGCATCCATATATAGTGCTTAGGTCATTTACATTTAATGCAATTATTGTTGTAGTTGGATTTCAGTCTATCATTTCTTCTGTTTTCTCAGAGTCTCCTCTGTACTCATTCTTCTGTTCCACCTTTCCTGTCTCTTAAAAATTATTTTTTAATATATCTCTTGAATGTTTTACTATATTTGAGGGGTTTTTTAGTGGTGCTATGGGTATTATAACATATATGTCTGACAAGTTAGATCTAATATTTTACAATTTCAAGTAAAGTATAGAAACTTTACATATGTACATCTTTGTACATTGAAATTCTTCAGAGAAGGTTATAATTTTGCTTTTAAAAATTATATATATTTTTTAAAGATTGAGAAAACATAGGACATTATGTTTATGAGACAGTTACTATCATTGCTGCTATTCTTTAATTCTGAGATTTTAAGTTTTCCTCTGGTATTATTATGCCTGAAAAACATCATTTAGCATATCTATTAGAGCAGCTTTGCTGCCGATTAATTCAGAGTTCTTTTTCTGTTGTAGTTGCTTGTGTTTGTTTTTAACTTTACATTTTCTTTTCTGTCACCTTTCTTCCAAAGTATATTTTTGGTGACTAGGATGCTGAGGTCAACAATTATTATTTTTAGTCTTTTAAAAATAATGTTACAATATATTCTGGTGTTTTATTTGTTTATGTATTTATTTTTCTGATCAGAAATGTGCAGTCATTTGTATCAGTGTTTCTCTATAATGTGGGGAGTTCCTGGTTTGCTTTCAATTATTACCTTTATACCTTTGTTTTTCATGTTTTGTTATATCCGGTTATGGCACTCACTAAATTTATTTTGTTTGAATTCTCTAAATTCGTCAATCTGTAAATTATTTTTCTTAAAATTAGAAAGTTTGAAGCCATAACTACTTCAAAAACTTTTTTCTTTTTTAATAGTTTCCCTTTACTTCTGAGACTCCGATAATGTGAATGTAAGTCCCTATGATATTGTCCTACATGTCCCTGAAACTGTTTTTCATTTTTATTTACTTTCACTTCCTCTTTAATATAGATTTATATTGTTTTATCTTCAAGTTTACTAGCTTTTTTCTCTGTCATTTTTATTCTATTATTGAGACTATCCAGTGAATTTTTGCTTTAATTATTTGATTTTTCAGTTCCCAACTAAGCCTTCTGTCTTAGTATTTATTTCAAGTGTATTTGCCTATATTTAATAGGACATAGTTATAATAGCCTCTTTAAAGTCTTTAATAATTTTAAAGACTTTCCAATGCTTGTTAATTAAGTTTTCTTTTGAGGGTTGTTATGATTTTCCTGGGTTCATGTTTTCCTAGGAATTTTGGTTGATTTTATGGATAGTCTCTACATTTTGTTTTGCAACCCTGCATCCTGGTATATCTTTTGGAGCATTTTACTTTTGTTTAAAAAATTATTAAAGCAAAACATCAACCTGGTTAGGTTTGTACCACAATACTTTCTGTGGGTTTTTTTTCTGATGTCAGTTTAGTCTTCAAAGCTTCTGCAGTGCTTTTTGGGTGTACCCCACATAGTGCAACTCAGGGCCCAGTATGGAGCCAGAGCAGTGTTTTGGATCATAGTTTAGTTCTTAAGGTGCTGCTACCCCAGTGTTGGTCAGTTTCAGAAGGACACCATTCAGGCCTGAACTCAGAACGTTACACACAGATTTAGGGGCTTGCTTTCTCCATGTTCTCTGGACGCCCAGAAGACCTTTTCTGATTCTCTAAAGTTTTTTTTGTTTTTTTTTTAATCCTCACCTGAGGACATTTTTCGATGTTTTGTTCAGATAGAGTGGGAAGGAGTGAGGGGGGGAGAGAGAGAGAGAGAGAAACAGCGACGTGAAAGGGACACACCGAGTGGTTGTCACCCACCCGACCCAACCAGGGCTGGGACAAACCAAACTGCAACCGAGGTACGTGCCCTTAGCGGGAACTGAACTCAGGTCTCTCCAGAGCACAGGCCAATGCTCCAACCACTGAACCAAACCGGCCAGGGCTGACTCTCTAAAGTTTTAATTGCACATGTTATCTCTCACACTCCCTGCTAATGTCACTGCCTTGGAAGTGAAGCATCAAGAAAAAAAAAACAGAAAGAAAAAATATATAATGAGGAGTCCTTTAATATTCTTTGTATCACAAAGTTTACTTTTCCCTGTTCTAGTAAAAAAAAGGAAACAAATTCAGAGTTTTAGATATCAGCTAGATATCTCATTTCTGCTGCTGCCATAAGACTGTAGTTTGTGACTGTGACTGTGACTAAGACGTAAAAAGAGAAAAATACCAGGTGGGTTCCCTCAAATTCTCTGTCCAAAGGGAAAGCGGGGGGCCTCTTGCTCGTTTTTGGACATAAAGAGAGTTTCTCTTGGAGTATGTTTTGTACACACCTGTTTCCTAGTTCTGGAATACTGATTTGCACAGATACTAAGAGAAAATTCAGTAAACAAACAAGAAAAAACATTAGTGCCTCATGATTATAGTGGATGTTCTCTCATTTTCTATATTTCTTCCAATTTCTTAGCAATCCTAGAATTTTCAGAATCCTCAGTTGCACTTTTCCGTGTTTTTTGTATCATCAATTTGAAAGATCTGATATGCTTCCTCCAATTTAGCCACAAATGGATGTACAATACATATTTAATTACTGCACTTAATAACACTGTCAAGATTTTGCACGTGTCAACTTGGCTGGTCACAGTCCCCAGTATCCAAACAAATACTAATCTAGGTGTTGCTGTGAAGATACTTTGCAGGATGTGATTAAAGTCCATAATCAGTAACTTTAAGTAAGGAAAATGACTTTGGATAATTGGAGTGGGCTTGAGTCAATCAGTCGAAAGCCTTAAGAGCAAATAAATGTCTTCCTCTTTAGTCACTGAGATTTTGAGGTAGCTGGTTACAGCAGTGTATGTTCAATTATTTTGACTAATAAACCTAATTTCTCAGGGATCCAGTTTTATTTCTTTCCTTTTTGGACTTTATGTTTTCATTTTTTTTTTCTAATTATTCTTCAAGAACATTTAAATACGATTGAGTGTCTCCGAACTTAACATAGACAAATAGCAATCTTTGTGAGACTCTTCTACAGACCTCCCCACTCAGAGGTTTTTTGATTAAAAACAGACATTTGCAATTGTTGATTGTTCTTTCCTGTGAGTAGACTCAGCCCTTTGGAGTCTATAGTCTTTCCTTTACCACACTAGTAAACAGGTGGTCTCCAGAAACATGAATTCCTCATTTCTAAGAAAAAATAACAACAAAACCTTTTCTTGCTTTCTTGACTATTTGGCCATAATTAGCATAGTTGCTAACTCTAAACTTCTCTAAACCTACTCTTCAATTGCTTTGTATATTGATCTATTTTTTTTTGTTTATATTTCCATCCTGAACTTTCCAATCCTCCTTATTCTCCCACCAATTTTATTTGTTGAGTTTCCTTCTAGTCTGCCATGGACTTTCTGTATTCTTAATTTTCATACTCTAATGAATTCAATTAACTTTGATATTTTTCAGATTTATGAGTTCAACCCAAACATCGCTCAGTTTAAAGCAGCAACTGACTGCTGCACATGTCCCCTTGCCAATTGATAGGACTTTTATCCCAGTGTCCAAAACTGGATTTATCCTTTCTCTCAAATCCGTTTGTGAGAAATGTTAAGGTCTCAAGTTTAATAAAATACACTGAAGTCCATCTATTTGCCAATGATGACATTTATGGCATCATTTAAAAATTTTTATTGTCTGATCCTTCCATTTGTAATCACAAAATCCTAGTAATAAAGTTTTGTGTTGATCTAGTCCTCTCCATCTTCACTGTTACGTCCTGGGGTCAGATAACATTTCTGCTCAGCACTTTTACAAGAGCACCATAATGACTCTCCTAGCCTTTAAATATTTTCCTCCATTCCTATAGGAAGAGTGATTTTTTTTTTTTAAGACCCATATTTGAAAATGCCATTTACCTAATTAGTCATCCCACTTCAGAGAATATCCAAGCAACAGTAAAAATTCTATACATATCTTGGTTTCAGCAGTTCTTTCCAGAGTGATTTCTATCCCTTTCTTCATCTATGACCCAGCCATAGCAAAATTATTTCACATTTATAAACACTCCATGTTCTCTCTAAATGCCTTTGTCAATGATATTCTTTTTCTTGGTGTATTCTTTTCTTTTCTTAAAAAACAACAACATGTTTTTATTGATATTTTTAGAGACAGAGGAAGGGTGAGAGAGATAGAAACATCAATGTGAGAGAGAAACATCGATTGGCTGCCTCTTGCATGCCTCCTACTTGAAATTGAGCCTGCAACCAGGGCATGAGCCCTGACTGGGAATCGGACCAGGACTCTCAGTCCATGGGACAATACTCAATCTACTGATCCACACTGGCCAGGCTCCTGATATATTCTAATCCACAAAACTGAATACCTATTATTAACTCACAATCCTTCATCATATCCCAGATCCAAAATGAAAAGACTTTGTCTTTCTGACATGCCTTTTATACCTGGTGATTTACATATTCTCTATAATATGCAAATTATATTTTGAATACTTTAAAAAAGGAGGAATAGAAAGTAGGGGAAGTGAGGCAAGGAGCAAGAATGTATAAACCAAACTCATATATCTGTCAGTTTCATTTAAAATTGTAAAATTTTTATGGATGCTAATTATATACTTTAAATTCATTTCATTCTGGTCTCTTCACAAATTCTAAGTTTGACTCAAAGAGAAAGCTATTTAAAAAAATTCGTATTTTTCTTTAAAAACTATTTTAAAAGTTTATAGTTTTCATATTGAAACCTATTTTATTTTATTTTTTTTATCCTCACCTGAGGACATTTTTCCATTTTTTGTTCAGATAGAGCAGGAGGGAGAGAGAGGAAGAGAGAGAGAAAGAAACATCGTTGTGAAGGGACACATCGAGTGGCTGCCACCCGCACGACCAACCAGGGCCGGGGACAAACTGCAACCGAGGTACATGCCCTTAGCGGGAACCGAACCCAGGTCTCTCTGTACCGCAGGCCGACACTCTAACCGCTGAGCCAAACCAGCCAGGGCTTGAAACCTATTTTAAATGAAACCTGGCTTCTGTGTTAAATATCAGTTTTTTCTTTTATTTTCCTTTTTTGGTAGATAGAGCAAAAAGCAGAGGTAGTCGAATATTTTTTCTTCTTCTCCCCTTCCCTGCTTGACTCTTGTGTGTGTGTGTGTGTGTGTGTGTATTAAGCATTTTGAAATTATTTTGTCACTTTTGTTATATGTGACTTCAAATTAGCAATAATAGTAGAAAGGGTAAAACAGACCTTAAATACTAAGTAAGAAATGTCATAGACTGAATGTTAATTTTGCACATATACCACCATTCAAAAGAGGAGAAAAATATGTCAAAATTTAACTTTTATTTCCCATATATTAGCTCCAAAATCTAAGAAATGAATTCCAAAATACCACATTTATCCATTCATTTAGTAAATACCTACTGAACATGATTACTACTGCAGTAAAAACGGAGATACGCAAATAAAAAAATCACTATCCTTTCCATTTAATAAAAGACAACCCTAAAGGAAGTATATATAGGTATTATAATACTGTTAAATGACAGATATATTGTGAGAAAGATAGAGGTTGATCTTATTTAATGCCTTAATTAGAACAGCATGGTGTATTGAAGCATGAAGGAATATAGTTTTCCTAACAAAAGTTTGTACTTCAGCCTAAAGAGAAACATCACAAATGTCTAAAAATTAAGTTTAGGGGAAACTAAGTTTTTGACCTTGCTGCAACAAAAGTTTTCAAAGTAAGAAGGTTATGCAAGCAGGGTGGACAGCTAGGTGATACACAGATGATGAAAGATCTTTTGCCAAGATAAAAAGTTTGCTTTAGATTGCAGAAAGCCCTTAAGTGAATTGAAAAACTTGCATCATTCTTGTAACAGAATGACTTAAATGCTGAACTAATTATGAAGTAAAATTTGCTGTGGTGCTTAGCATACCTATACTTCCAAATTCAGAGAGCCGTTCAAAGTTCATATACTTAAAGAGAATATATAAGAAAATATAATAGCTAATACTTACTGTTTTTCAGAAATGTTTTATCTGCTGTAAGTCAATTGGTTTCTTTCAAAAATTATACTAATTCAGTGAGGTCTTGCTATTGTATTCCATTTTAATAGTAATGAAAGTATAGGCCAGAAATCTTGTGTTATTTGCTTAAGGGCATACTGTTGATAATAAATGAATATAGAATGCAAATTGAGGCTCTGAAAGCTAGTGCACGTAACTACTACATTATATGAAGAACACTTAACAGAAAAGAAAATCATCATCAATTAAGGAAAAACAAAAGCACAACTCAACACGATGAAGGACCAGCACATACAGTTCATTTTAAATGCTTATTTGCCTTTGAGTCAAATCTACAAAAAGTAGTTAGATCTTTTTAAAAATGAAGATAACACAAAGCAAGACATTTAACTGATCTGCATCTATGTGTGATTATACTGGATTGTGTCTCTTGAGAGCATTCATTGTTAAAAGATTTCTTGAGACACTATACGATGAAAAACATTGCTGATATTACCCTCTGTGATGGGACTCCTTGCTGTTGCAAATGGAAGTTTTTTTTTTATTTAATTGCAAACACAGCTTGATGTCCCATGCAGTTTAAATATAAGCATTCAATACATAGAAAATAAATAAATAAATAAATAAATAAATAAATAAGCAAGAACGCTATGGTTATGTTTAAATTCTGGTAAATTGGCAGTATAAAAGAACTCTGAGTTATAGTTGCATTATCATCTTCAAATATCTCTAAACATAAAATGTATTTACAATATTCTACTAATAACATGACTTCTTTATTAGAAACTTCATTATAAGTCTTGTCAAATACTTCATTGCATGCATTGCTGAATGGGTATGACTTTTACTCAACTCAGTGAAAGAACACTGTCTAAACAGATCCTGCTAATGACTTATGAAGAACATCTTTAGTGAATTCTTAAGTGGAAAAAATTATTAAGTGAATGTTCATAATTTAGAGCAAACATTCAAATTAGCAGTGGCACACGTCTAAAGTGAATGGGAATACAAAGATTTTGCTAAAGTCACAAGTAAATAACAAACATTTCTATAAGTGCTTTCTTCTACATTATGTAGAAGATACAAACAATTATCTTTTTGGGAATGTATTTTTATCATTCCCATTTTGCTGGTAATAAAACATAGACATGGTGATGTTAGAAAGCATGCCAGAAAGATAGTTACTACTTGGTGAAAAAGCCAATAACCATATCTGTGACTATTCAACTTATTTATTTATTTATTTATTTGTTTATTTATTTATTTATTTATTTAATTGTTGACTCAATTACAGGTGTGCCCCATTTCCCCACTTTGCCTCCCTGCACCCTGCCCCTGCAACCCCACCCCCAAGACCTGCACCACATTATTGTGTGTGTCCATGGGTTATGCATATATATTCTTTGGCTGATTTTTCCCCATCATTCCCACCCTCCTCCCCTCTGAGATCTGTCAGTCTGTTGTGTTTATCTATGCCTCTGTTCCTATTTTGTGACTATTCAACTTCTACTGATCTCCCTCTCCTCTAAATTTATCCAATAAAGATTTTGAAATAGGATCTCTCGTGTGTGCTAGTACCAGAGCCACAAACTATAGCTGTAAAACTCATATTCAGGGGATGGCTACAGGAAAAAAACAATTAAATGAATGACTATGTAATATGATTTATATAATAAATTAATACAGATTAAGTAATACAGGGGACGGGTGATAATATTTCCCATAGAATGGTCAAGAAAGGTCTCTTCAAGGAAGTCAAGCTGAAATGAAATAAATGAATGAACTACAGAGATACTATATTGTTTTGTTGTATACATATATATACATATATATTACATGAAAACCTATTTATGCATAAATGTATAAATACACAAATATATATATCTTTTTATAATTTTAAATACACATTCTCAACTAAATTTTAAATTTCTCCAGCAAACAAAAATTTATAATTTTTCCAGCATCAAAATACCTTTATAATTGTTCCAACGCTCATTCTTTCTCTTTTTGGATGTCTAATCTTTTTTAAAAAATTATTTTTATTAATTTGTTTTTGTTACAGATATTTCTCTTTTTTCCCCATTGACACCCTCCTCCCAATCCCCTCTGCCCCATCCCGAGCTTTGTTGTCTATGTCTATTGGTTATGCATACATGCATATAAGTTCTGTGTTTTATCTCTTCCCTCCCAAGCTCCCCTCTTTTGAGGTTTGTCGGTCTGTACCCTATCTCTATGTCTCTGGGTCAATTTTGTTCATCAGTTTGTTTAGTTCATTATATTCCACAAATAAGTGAGATCATGTGATATTTGTCTTTCTCTGCTTGGCTTGTTTCGCTTAGCATAATACTCTCCAGGTACCTCCATGTCATCTCAAATAATAAGAGATCTTTCTTTCTTACAGCTGCATAGTATTTTATTGTGTAGATGTACCACAGCTTTTTTATCCTCTCATCTACTGATGGACACTTAGGCTGTTTCCAGATCTTAGCTATTGTAAATAGTGCTGCTATGAACATAAGGATACATATATTCTTTCTGATTGGTGTTTCAGGTTTCTTAGGGTATATTCCTAGAAGTGGGATCACTGGGTCAAATGGCAGTTCAATTTTTAACTTTTTGAGGTAACGCCATAGTGTTTTCCATAGTGGCTGCACCAGTCTGCTTTTGCACCAACAGTGCACTAGAGTCCCCTTTTCTCCACACCCTCTCCAACACTTGTTTGATGATTTGTTGATGGCGGCCATTCTCAGAGGTGTGAAGTGATACCTCATTGTTGTTTTAATTTGCATCTCTTTGATGATTAGTGATGTTGAGCATTTCTTCATATGTCTCTTGGCCATTTGTATGTCCTGTTTGGAGAGGTGTCTATTTAGGTCTACCCATTTTTTTATTGGGTTCTTTGTCTTCCTTTTGATGAGTTGTATGAGTACTCTGTATATTTTGGAAATTAACCCCGTATCTGATACGTCATTGGCAATTATGGTCTCCCATATGGTGGGTTCCCTTTCCATTTTGATGATTGTTTCTTTTGCTGTGCAGAAAGAAGCTTTTTAGTTTGATGTAGTCCTATGTATTCATTTTTTTCTTTGTTTCTGTTGCCTTAGGTGTGGTATCAGTGAAAATTCTGCTGCATCTGATGTCTGAAATTTTGTTGCCTACATTTTCTTCTAGAATTTTTATGGATTCATGAGTTACATTTAAGTCTTTTATCTATTTTGAGTTTATTCTTATGTATGGTGTAAGTTGGTGGTCTAGCTTCATTTTTTTGCAAGTAGCTGTCCAATTTTCCCAACACCATTTATTGAAGAGACTGTCTTTACTCCATTATATGCTCTGCCACCTTTGTCTAATATTAATTGGGCATATGGTTTTGGGTCAATTTCTGAGTTCTCCAACACTCATTCTCTAACCCTCATCCCCTACACAACAAACCAAAGGTTGATACAGTGAAAACAGTTTCACTGAAGAATCTTAGATACGTATGTATGAAATATGAATATATCATAACATACTGTGTGTGATAGGTAGCATTCATATATGGCACATATATGCATTTATACACATATATCCTACATGTAAATGTATGTGTGTAGTATGTATAACAATATTAATATATATAAAGTCTATTCCTATTCCAAAATATCAATTCGAAACCCTACGCATCCTAATCAGAGATATTACCAACCTGTTAAATCCCTATTCCTGACTATGCAACTGATGCATGATCAAAGTGTAAGGACACACATTTGACCATCTCCCCATGCAGATGACAAAGACAAACATGTACTGTTGACTTTGGTAGTGTCTTATGGGGATGCTATAGATGCTGCTGTAGCCAAATGCCAGTTGGAATAAAAATGTTCTGTAGAGCCCTGGCTGCATGGCTCAATTGGCTGGAGCATGGTCCCGTACACCAAAAGGTTGTGGGTTGGCTTTTCAGTCAGGGCACATACCTAAGTTGCAGGTTCGATGGGTTGTAGGGGAGGCAACTGATCGATGTTTCACTCTCACATTGACGTCTCCCTCCCTCCCTCTCTCTCTTTTTCCATTCCCCTCTCTCTAAAAAGCAATAAAAATATATCTTTGGGTAAGGATTAAAAAAATTCTGTAGAACTTTCTAAAAAAATTTTTTTGACAAATATTCAAAGAACTGCCTGTGAGAAAACTGATGTAGATTGAGAGGGAAAAGGCAGGCAGCTAAGAGTGGATACCAGAGGAGTGAGAGAATATTGTTTAAAATTCCCTTGTGCCTGAGAATTGTTCTTGCAGAGTCAAGAGCACATACACCATCATTTTCCATTTCAGGATGCACTGCCATTACATCAAAGCCTACAATGTGATAGATTAGTTATACTTTACAATGGCACCTCAAGGTTATATGGGTAACTTATGTCCCAAGGACATGTTTCTAAATTTCTAAAGCCTGGTAGCAAGTTATGAAGAGTATCTCAGATATCTGAAGAAGAGCCCAGATCTCTAGTAATCTCCTCTGTGTCTTCTATTGGGGTTTTTCAGAGGTTTAAAATGACATATCTGTCTGAAATAGACTATTGAAGTGCTATTGGATCTGCTGGGTTAAAAAGACCAATTGAGAAAAAATCTTTCATTCCACCCTGGAATTGCTTCAGAACCGTTTCTTGTCCAGGGGCCCACCCAAACCCTGGAGCCTTATGAATTTGTTGAATGTCATGTTAGCTACCTCTAAAATTTAAGATGCCCAACCAAGCTTTGTATGTCCTTTTTAGTAATAGGTTATATTAGTAATAACAAATTGTGTCCCAGTTTGAAGACAATACCATGAGAATTTTTTAGAATATTAGATCCCTGAAAATTTCACTGGAGTGGAAGTACCCTGACTTTTCCAGGTATATTTCTCACTCTTTTTGCATGTATGTCTAATACATATTTGCTTACTTATTTGCTCCTTTATCCTCCTCAAGTCTAATTAAGCATGCTGTTATCAATGTAACAGATAACTTGAGATATCCTGTTACTCAAGGAAATCAAGATTCTTGCACTACTCTCTGAGAAAGAATGAGAACTATGATATCCCTGAGGCATCACTCAGGTGGTGTGGCTCAGTGGCTGAGCATCAACCCAAGCACCAAGAGGTCGCTGGTTCAGTTTCCGGTCAGGGCACCAATTGATGTTTTCTCTCATCGATGTTTCTATCTCTCTTCCTTTCTCTTCCTCTTTCTCTAAAATCAATTAAAAAAATTGTTTTAAATATATTGTATTTATTTTCAGGTAAAAGGAACTGCTTCTAGAAGTCCTTAATTTACATAGTGAAAAGAGCAATTGCCAGGTCAGCGGCTTTATATTCAGTTGCACGGGCCTTGCTCCAGTAAGGATATCATATTGGAAATTGCAACTGAAATAAGGACCTAGTAAAATTCCACGGTAAGGTAGAGCCATTCTTGAAAGATAATAAACATTCTAGATAACTAAATGTATATAATAAATAAGAATGTAATAGTGACCACAAACTTAAAAAGAAAAAAAAGAGGTTAATTTATTGGATTCTCCCAGCTCTGTATTGCTCTGTATTTAGTATATTGTTAAAAAAAAAAAAAAGACTATCGAGAGGCTTCCTTCCACATAGGATTACCTGTCATAATAACCCTCAGTCTACTGTTGGGGAGCCAATATGGGAAATCTAGGTCTCATAAGTTTATTTCAATTATATAGAGAGAAACTAGAAATTAACAACGTTTCCATGGACCCAATGACCTACCTGCATATGAGATTTGAATGTCCAAGGAATAATATCTACTCAAAACCTGTGTCTACTAGAATATGAATAACATATTTTGCCCTAGTAATAATACAATATATCAAATTTGAATAATCTTAAAATATTCCATTGTGTAAATTTGTCAGATTTGTGCCTTTGGATCTAGAAATTATGTATTTATTAAATCAAATAAAACTGGAGTACACTGTTTACATATTCCATTTCTTGCTAAACTTCGGATCATTTGTCACTACCAAAATCTATGTAGTTTAAATCATTTGGTGCCCTTTTATCCTTGGTTGAAATATGGCAACTTTATCCCCTTTATTTTATTACAATAAAATCTCTGTCTTTCTTAGAAGACTGCTGAAATTAGGGAGGTCATCTTCCCAGCAGCATATTCTACCATCATCCCCATTTTAAAGGTCCAGAAATCACAGAAGTTTTTACAAAAACTGGTCCTCCCTCAATATGCATTTCCCAATAGCTTAGTAAAGAGATATTCTTCTGGGTTTCTCTGAATATGTAACAGGGTATCTATGTGCAGATCTTTTATGAGGAATGCACTCCAGCTTTCCTATCACCTTCACATTTGATTAATTCCTTTACACTAAATCACAGAAGGTTTGACACCCTAACCTCATTTAGCAATAGCCACTACCGAGAGTGTGGCTTTCAATCACTCTACCACAAAAATTGTTTGGACCACTTCCAACCACTTGAATATACAGAATCCATGATCTCTGATGAATTACCTCCAAGATAAATTTCTCCCATTGTTATATTTTATCCTTCATATGCCAACATATTTGGAATCCAATTTTACACATTTCCCTTAAACCCCCATAGATACAGATTTGCAGTGCTTCGTGAGAATCTATTACCTCTTCCTGTTTCACATAGCACATATGAATGCCTATAGCATATTATGAATGTCATGTAAGCTACTAGTTATAGCACACTAAGTGATTGAAGTAGAGGACCTTCAGAAGGATAAACATTCTCTTGTGAAGGGTTTCCTAAGGACAGGTTATCACAATGATTTGAAGTAAAGATAAAAATGGGTTGTTTTCACTAATAAAGGAGGTTCAGGACAACTTGGAGAATCAGGATTCTCAGTTTCACTTGAGTCCATTGAATTCATGAATCCACTTCTTTCCAAAAGAGGTCCTAGTTATCACAATAGATGCACGATAAGTCTTTGGATTCTGCGTACACCGGAATTCTATGATGTACTTCATTATTTTTGCGTGTGATTTCCAGTCACATCTACAAGAGATCTCTCTCACTGTGACTTGAAAGTTTTATTTATTTCATTCTGTCAGCTCTGCAGTTCAGTTACATGTAACCATCCCAACTCACTAATAGTTGTCACTCTAATATATTCAGCCACATTTCTTACCAAAGCCTGATCTCCCTCAGGTGTTTCATCCTAAGCAAGCAGTGATGATGCTATGATGAATCCACATGCCAAGACATGCCATGTTCCCAGTTGGCCTTTTTCCATTGTACAGAAATGCAATACAGAACCAAGGCCAATCTCAGAATCCCATCTGTGAGGGTCTAGTTCCTAAAATTCATAAACACAGAAAACACATAATGATGAGTCAAATGTGTACTCGCCTTCTAACTTCACAGTTTGAAGTTGCCATGAACGGGACTATTCACACACTAGAAATGAGCAAACTATACAAATCATGGCTCTCCTTGCCCGCCCCACCACAGAGCCAGTTGTGAAACATTTACTATCATACCACGCTATTTAATGTATTTAAACAAGTTTAATAGGGGGAATTGATTAAACATGTATTGGGCTGCTAAGAACAAAATGCTGTTATAATTATGGGAATAAGTTCCAACACTTACAGGTAGGAAATTAAAATAAAGAGATAGAATTATAAGAACCTTCGGCTCAAAACAGCCGTGCTATGAGGTGGGTTCTTGGAGGGATGCTGCACTCCCAGACCTCTACGTTGTTCAGACCAAAGAGAAAGAGAGACACCTTGGAGAGGGCTCACACTACCACATAAGAAACAACCTGCTGTGGCCTCCCGTGAACCAGAATTAGTTTCTCAGTAGACTGAGAGAGTGGCATGGGTGGTACAGCGTCTGACAATAGGACATGGCTCGTTTGTTCTCAGTACCTCTGAGTGAGCCCAGAGTGCTGTGCAGAGAAGGCCACTGGAGGCTGAATAGAACTGACCGCTGTCACTGCGGACTGCTGACAGTGACTTGGAAATATAAGTCACTTATTTTTTCTCATCTTCTAACCTTCCTCTGATGAGATGTCTCCTAGGAGTAGATCCTTACAGAAAGCCAGCTGGTCCAAGAAATATGGAAGTAAAATTTGCAGAGTCAAAGCCCAGGAACACAAAATTGAGCATAAAGGATAAACCTGGAATTAAGAAATAAGTAACCAGAACTTGTAACTTGTGCATCTCAAAAAGGAATTTAAAATTTTATATTGTGGGCAACTTAAAAAGCATGAAGTTCTCGATAGGGAACTAGCAAATAAATACTCTAAAGAATCACTTGGCATCAGGATGCGGTGTGAATGGGAAACAGGTTGTAATTAATAGAAAACATTTAAGAGACTGTTGCATTAATTTAGGTGAGATATTTTGAGGGCTTCAATTACAGCAGTTCCAGTAATCTGGTGAGACAGGGTAGTTCGAACAGCAACTCAGGACATCAAATTTCATGCCATTTAGGCAACACTAAAAAATGCTAGACTTAAATTTTTAAACTTTTCTTTTCTTACTGCAAAAAAAATGTTAAATGTGTTTACTATACAAAAAAGAAGTTGTTGGGTACAGAGCTTGTTTCATTGATTCTAATTTTATTTTCAGGCCTTAAAAATAATTTAATAATAAAGATTATATAGAGTTTTTACAGGTATGTTTTAATTAACAATTGAATTTGAAAACTAAAACCTACAGAATTACAAGTTAGAAATGCCATTATTACACCTCTCTATAGTTAAACTGGATATAAAAGAGTTAAGTCAAAATTATATAGTAATAAAATAAATAGGTTTAATAATTATTTTCATAGCTCCATAGTAATTTCTCTCTCTCTCTTCAAATCTAAAGCAAAGTTCCCCCCCACCACCACCACCACCAATTTAGTTTCTATTCTAAGCATAAGCATAACAGTCTGTAACACACAGAAAATTATTTAAGGTCTTGGAAATTCTCAGACAGAAAGATTCTGGAGTCCTGAAATATTCTAATTAGCATCAGATATAGAATGAATAGTATTAATATGATCTCAGAGGGAAATGCATATGTTTGGAAGAACGTTTATTGATAAGTTCGCATGCAAGTCATTTATGAGCCTATGTGCTGCTAGGGCTTCAGAGAGCCAGGATTGGGCAGCGATCCAACAGGAATTTCAGAATTACCAAAATTTCAAATGTTGGTCCCAATAGAAGTAGCCAAGTGGGCAGATGAATATAGTTAAAAAATTTATAATTTGGATACTATTCAGGTAATTTTTGCCCTCTAGAGTTCCAGCCAGTTAAGAAGGAGATAGAAACAAGACATCCTAGGCAGTTGTTCAATTTTGAAAATTAGGAGAAGGGGCCGAGGCAGAGGTCCAAAGCTATAAATGGATTCAGTATTGGGAGAGGCAGATCATGGCATGAGTTTTTGTTCTTTCTGATTAATTAAATTGTGGTTCTCATTAAGAGCAAGGGGTATGCAGGAGAGTGGCTTCTGTTTCCTGATCTAGTATGAGTCACCTTAGCCTTCTGCACTGTGAATGAATTCTCACGGAAGCAGAGAGCAGTCTGCTGACGTATGCCCAGTTCCTGGTAGGAATGTCTTAGAAACAGACAGACTGACATGGCTCTTCACCGAAGATCCTCCACAGAGATTAAAAATAAAAAAAGAAAGCAAAACAAATGAAATAGTAATGGCGAAAATAATCAAATAACACTGAAGACATTACAAGTACAGGAGTAGATTTAACCTGTCATTAGCTAAATAGTTATTCAGAGAAAAGAAACAGTCAATTTATTAATGCCACAAAATAATTATCCATTTGGGGAAAAACTGACAACAATGGGAGGAATAAAAGAAAGATTAATGGTAAAAAAAAGAGAGAGAGAGAGAGAGACTGGGTGCTATTATATACTTGGCCAAATTAATTAATAAAACAGTAAAATAGCAAGAAATTTTAAGATGTAAAAACTGAAAACACATTAGTTAAGTAAATAATTATCAGGATTTCATCATCAATGACACATACTTTAAAACAAAAAAAAAATGTGCTTTAAACATATAAGCTCTGAACTCATTACTGTAACTTCATAAAACTGGGGTGTCTCTTTTTGCTATTGAAGTATGTTGTTGAATTCAGATGAACACCCAAGAGCAATGACAAAGCAATTTAATTTTTTACAACAGTCTTTTGAAAAATATCAAAGGTACTACAGTAACACCTGGGGAAAATTTCTTAAAGTACTTGTCACCCAATTATTTTTTGAAAGCCCCAAGCACTGATATTGCATGTATCCCCAAATATTTCTCCTTCCAATATTCCCCAGACTTCTTTAAATGCAACCCAATTCTGGGCTTTCAAAGGGGCATCGCCACTCTTTTCTGGGGAGTGGGAGATGGGGGAGGCATAGTCTTCCCTCTTCTAAGAAAAGATACTCTGAATTCCCCAATGTAAAAGAGACAAATCAGTTTGAGTTCCTTCAATTCTTTCCATCTTTGCTATGATCTGAACAAAAAGACCTAGTAACCACAGAGATTCATTTCTTTTATTGATGTCTTTATAAACGCAATTTTCTCTTAAAACAAATTACTTCTTAATTTAGTTCCCATCTCACACTTTATACACACAATCACACTGACACCCACACCAGCCCCACATAAACCTCTACTTTTCAAGGAGAAATTTTATCTTCAAAGGAATTTATCTGTACTTAGTAGTTTTATCATCTCCACCCACCCCCATAAATCTTATCTGCTATATTTGAAGAAATTGTGTGCTTATTTGATCTTTATAATTCCTCTTCATTTCTAACAATTTCATTTTATTTCTTAACCCCTATTTCTATCAAATCTATTTTTAAAGCATTTGCGCATGTATGTGTCAGTATGCATGTATGTATGTGATTTTCAACTAAGTTTTAAAAAATGAAATAAAACAAATGAAATAAAAATTCAATAGATACTGATTTCTTAAAGTTTTAAAGATAATTTAGTTCAGATTTTAGAGTAGATCTAAGAGAATGTCTGACATTTGCCAGCTGTGAGGATTGTATTTCAGATAAACAACACTGGTTCCATTTTAGTCCAAAATCATAGTACAGCTGCTGAGTAAAGAATATGCTTAGATTTCTTTTTTTTTCAAGGGAGGTCATAGCACTGAATGCATTACTAGTGCAGACACTTAAATTTTTTTTTTTTTTTGCATTTATTTTGTGTTTCAAATATAGAAACAAATTACATTTTCATATCCTACTCTATATACTCAATGACCACATTGTCTTAATATAAAGAGTGAAATAAAAGTACATTCTGGATTCTAAGGAATTGTTCTTTCTCCAACAAGTAGTAATTTTAGGGTGATGAAATCAATATAAAGATTTAGAGCTGGTTGCATCCTAAATAATAGATCAGACTGTTACAAATATATATAAATTGTCACAATGCATCTTAAGTGTAGGATAAGTATATTCCCTGATATTTTGCTTTGGATATGAGAAACATTTACATACAATGCATTTCTTTTTATTATTAAGGTACCATTACATACAGAAAGTACAGATCTTAATTGTACATTTCATTGAATTTTAACTGTTTTATATACCTCAATGAAATTACAACTTCAATCGAAATACAGAGCACTGTCATTACCCTAGAATCTTCTCTTAGGCCCCTTTCATCTATCTGCTTCTACCGCAGAGACAAACACTATTCCAATTTCAATAGATTAGTTTTGCAAGTTCTATAAGTTCATATCAAAACAATAATACAGACTATGTTCTTCTTTTTCTTTCTTCTACTCATGTTGGGTTTGCTTTGCTATTTTTTTTCAGATTCTAAACCTTACAGCTTAGAGCATTTATACTTAAATGTTACCTTTTTCTAATATAAACATTTATAATTATGAATTTTTCTTATAATACTGCTTTAGCTGCATCCCTTTAAATTTGATATACTGTGTTTTCATTAGTGTTCAGTTCAAAATTTTTAAAAAATTTCTCCTGCTATTTCTTCATTGATCAGTGGGTTTAGAAGAACATTAATTTCCAATAAATTGGGTTGTCTCCATATGTTTTTTTTTTTTTAATTTTAATTATATTGTCATTATAGAACAGACTCAGACAGGTTTCAACTTTTGAAATCAATTGTAGCTTATGTTATAGACCATTATAATATCTACATTGGAGAATGGCTTGGTCTGCTAGGGCTGCCCTAACAAAATACCAGAGTCTAGGTGATTTAACAGAACTATCCAGTGACAGTTCTGGTCACTGGACGTCTGAGTTCAGGATGAAGCATGGTCAGATTCTGATGAAATCTCTCTTCTGCTCTGTAGATAGCTAGCTGCCTTCTCCATATATCCTAAAATGACAGAGAGAAAAATAGTTCTGATATCTCTTGCTCTTCTTACAAGCACACTAATTCTATCATATGGACTCTGTTCTTATGACTTCATCTAAATCTAATTGCTTAAGGCCCCACCTCCAAATGCCATCTCATGGGAGTTAAGGGCCTCAACGTAAGACATTTGGGGAATACAAACATGTGCTCCGTAACAGGAAAGAGTTACTAATTTCAAAATCCTGTGTGTGCTCCATCTGTTGGCTGCAGTGTTCTATATCTATTCAAATGGGTTGGTAGTGTTGCTCAAATCACATATATCTCTATTTGGGGGGGGTTATTTCTTAAAATTATTAAAACAGAAATACTAAGTCTGAAATGTGTCTAGCCCAGCCAGTGTGGCTCAGTGGATTAAGCTTCATCGCATGGCTGGTTCCATTCTCGGTAAGAGCACATGCCTGGGGTCGTTGGTTTGATCCCCAGTAGAGGGTGTGCAGGAGGCAGCCAATCAATGTTTCTCTCTCTAAAAAACCAATAAAAAACGTGTCTATATTTTTTTCTTTTTAGTGTGTCAGTTATGTTTTTACTGTTAAGTATGTATACATTTGGAATTGTTATGTTTTAGTGTGTATATGAAGCTCTATTATTAGGTACATACACAGGATACATGTGTTACAATGTTTATGTATCTCTTTATCTTTGGTAATACTATTTTGAAGTCAAGTCTGTCTCAATAATACACCATTTCAGGTTTCTTACCACTATAATTTGCATGGTATATTGCAAAGAGCTTGCATTTTGACTACAACCTATCTATGTATTTAAATTTAGATATTTCTCTTATAAGCAGCATATATTAATCATTTTATTTGTTTTCTGTTTGTTTATATCTTTACTGTATTTTTGATACTCTTTCTTGACATTTTTTGGATTGAGCAATTTTTCTTTCTCTATTCTCATTTGAAGTACCATCTATGATTATGTTATTCTCTAGAGGTTACACTAGTTGCAATTTTAATTTTTAAATTATTAAACATTTTTCTAAATTAGTATTAAACCTTTTTAAAAATGCAAGCAAGGATTGTGTGTTGTCTTTGTGCACTGCTATACTTCTAGCACCCAAAACACTGTGTGGTAAAGTGTAGGAACCCAATAAATACTTGTTGAATAAATATTACCAATGACTATTGCCTAGGCTGGTTTTACTAGGACTCAGGACTATCTAAACAGGCCTGCTGGACTAAAGAGAAAGATGTTAAGGGTCTATTTGCAAAAAATAGAGGACTTCCTGGAAAGGATTTATCCTTAGAAGGCAGAGCACCTGTGAGACATGTGCTAGGCATTCCCAGGAAGGTCTGTAGGACAGACACTACACCTTGACCTTGGAGTTCCCAGCCTCTAGAACATTTCTAATGTTCTTTATATTCTTTCTTGAAGATGTGAGTTTTCATGTGGTACTATTTCCCTTCAGCCTGAAAAATTTCCTTCAGCATGTCTTATAATGCAGGTCTGCAGATGATGGAGTTTCTTAATATTTTTCTGATGTTTTTATATGCCCTCATTCCCAAAGGATACTTCACTTGATATACAAAGATATTATAACTTGATGTGAAGTTCTTGAAGGATATTTTTATTGGATATAGAATTCTACATGGAATTTCTTCTCACTTTGCAGATGTTGGTCTAATCTCTTCTGACCTCCAGAGTTTTCCATCCAGCTATCAAATTCTTGGTGCTATGTATGCAGTGGTTCCTCTCCCCGCCGCCCCCTTCTGGCTATTTTCAAAATTTTGTCTTTGTTTTCAGCTCTCAATTTGACACAAGGTGCCTACACAAAGTTTTCTTTAAATTTATCATGTTTAGGGCCCAGCAAGCTTCTTGAATTTTTAAATTTGTAGTTCATCACATTTGGAAGCTTGATTGTTATTTTTGGCCATTTTTCTTCAAATATTTATTCTGCCTTGTTCTCTCTCCTCTTCTCCCAGTTCTCTAATTACATGTAGGTTAGATCTTATGATATTGTCCCACAGGTCCCTGACACACCATTGTTTTTTAAATTGCTTTTTCTATGTTCATCATATTAAGTAGTATCTATTCCTTTATCTTCAGGTTAACTAAGTACTCTCTCTTCATTCCATTGTGAAATTCGTCAGGTTTTTTTTTTTTTTTTAACCTGAGCTGAGATAGCTCAATCATTTGTATCTCTGTTATTTTTCCCTTAATTTATTTGAAAAATATTTGTCTGTTAAATAAAAACAATAGCAATTTTATATGAGTAGCATAACATATTTAAATAACATTTGACAATGACATGAAGGATAAAAGTAAAAGTATACTATTGTTGTATTATAGATTCTTATATTAGAAATGATTTATTGAATCTCAAAAATTTTTCTTCCATTAAATTAGTGAATGACATTTATACTTATTTCTAACTCTATATTTTACGTTTATATTGCCTCCTTAAAATATCCCCATGCTTCATGAAGCTCTTCTCCACATTACAATTATTATACTACATTTAGCCACAAATTACTTTTTAAGCACCAAAATAAGAGTTAGTCACACTCATTTCACCAATACACACTTCAGGTACTAGACACTATACTTTGTAGTAAATCATTAGTAAAAACCTAAAAGGGGTTAATTTTATTGATTCAAATAAATGTCAAATAGATGTAAAAATTATTTATAAATTAGTATAAACTTTATTCACTAGTACACAAGGGTTCACAAATAGTTACAATCGCATAAACTTCTTTTTTTGCCTTTGTTAGGTCAATGTCATGGTTGTGATATACTTTATTTGAATTTTGAAGTCAATGTTCTTTGTACTACTAAATTACTAGACATGAAAACATTTTTTCCATGAGGTTTCTAGTTTACACAGGTAAAATGACATGTTTATTTTTATAGTTCATTTTATAAATAATTTTTCAACATATTTTCTTTCTCAATTGTATTAAATATGTGTGGTGATTTAATGTATTTTCATGAAAGTTATTGCAGAGTTTATACATGCAAAGATATATATATATATATAAAATCATCTGTTATTAAAATTACCACATATCCTATTATAGATGCTGCCATCAGATCTCTATACACTATGATGAAAACACTTTACATAAATATAGAACCCTACTGAAAGCATTATTGTAGCTGTGTAATGTTTTTTAGATATGTCAATCACAATTTTTCCCTGTTTTTTTCTCTCAAATTCAGTCAAAGACATTTAACTTCATGGAATTATTATGATGTAATGGGATGAAAATGTAAAGTATTTCATTCTTATTCCCAATGAGTATATGCAGTAATTTCAGAAAAAGTCTATTTACTATGAGTTTTCCTATTTTAAAAACTGGTGCAAATCTTCATGAGTCTTTCTTTTGAAGATCAAAAGAAACAACCATCAAAGGGCCCTTTGTGATGGCACATCAACAAGGCAGTGAAACGGCTGATACCTATTTGTGTCCCCTCACAGAAAAATGATGTAAACAATCATCTGCACATGGAAATACCATCACAAGAGCTCTGGATCAAAGGTGAGAAACTGCAGGACCAAGGTAGAGCACAGACACTAAAAGACAAATTGGAAAGGGTAGGAAGAAGAGTTTCACCCTACCCAAGCCATATCTCCACTTAGCCCATGCAGCACAGGGCTGAGTGAGATCCCTTCTACCATAGAGCTCTCCCATGAAGACAGTGAGGTGAGCATCTGCCTGCGGTGGATCCAGTTTCCAATCTCACCCTAGAGGTCTCCAGGGTCAGGCCAGCCTTCGTAGACCCTGATGCCAAAACTGCCCCATGGACGCAGGATGCAGTTCTGCCCCAGCATCAGCTCACAGCCCAGGCTTCAGGCCAGCCCCAGCATCAGCTGAAATCCAGGACCCTGCCTTCAAGCACACTCGTGAAGGCTCCAGAACTTCTTCAGGGGACTCCAGTGCCAGGCCAGCCTAGGTGGACCCAGGACCCAGGCCCACAACAGCTGGCCAAGTCAACAGGCCTGATCACCCGCGGGCCATGCAGCAGGCCGGCTCACAGACCCACCTGCCGAAACTCACGGAATCTCTGGCCTGGCGGACTCGTGAAGGATTTCCCTGCTGAAGCCAGTGTGCAGAAAATAAAAGAAGACACAACTTCCTCAGAAGCACAGACACTATCAAAATGCTACAAGTATCAAAAAGGACTTTTAAAAAATCATGATTTCATGAAAGAAACAATAAAAACCCGTAACTGACTCTAAAAAGTGGAGATCTATAAACTGCCTGACAAAAATTCAAAATAATTGACTTAAGCAATTAATTACCAAAATTATCAAAATAATAAACAAAATAAGAATAAAAAAAATAGAAACAGTAAAAAGAAATCAAACAAATTTAGAACTCAAGAACACAATGGCTACACTAAAAAATTAAAGTGCTTCAAAATAGACTTAAGCAAAGGGAAAATAATCAGTGAATTTAAAGGAGGATGTTTTCAAATTAACCAGTTAGAGGAACAAAATTAAAGAAAAAAAATGAGAGACAACTCCCCAAATATGAAGAGGAAAATGAACATCCATATCCATTAAAATTAAAGAACTCCAGATAAATTAAATATAAAGAAATTTTCACCAAATCACTTTTGGATGATTAGAGCAGCTTGCTAACATATATGATGTCTACCACACAACTGATTTTCATTTAGCTCCTGTTGATATACTTTGAAACTCATACAGCCCCACCTCCAAATCTGTGCATTCATTAAACATCACTTGGAATTTAGTAGTCAAGATTTTAAATAACATTTATGTATTTCTTCAGTTTATACAATTTATTTATGGTTAATATGAACCACAAATTTTTTTTTTTTTTATTGAATTTAGTGAGGTGACGTTGATTAATAAAACTACCTAGGTTTCAGGTATACAATTATATACTACACTGTCTGTACATTGTACTGTGTGTTCCCCACCCCGTCAAGACTCCTTCCATCACCACGTATGCCCCGTCTCTCTTCTACTGCTGTCCCACCCCCTTTCCCTCTTGTAATCAGCACACTGTCTGTGTCTATGAGTTGCTGTGGTTTTTCCCTAATCTCTTTATCTTTTTTACCCAGCCCTGAAACCTCTCTTCCCTCTAAAATGGGCCATTTTTCAAATAGAAAAATTACATCTGTGAAAGTAAAGTGATATGATATATGATATATGATATCTAGGGGTATATATGATAACTAGGGGTACTTGGGTACTTTGAACCCCTATATGATAACTAGGGGTACTTGGGTACTTTGAATTTCTCTCTCCCTCTTTTTCTCTTTCACTCATGGAAATTTTCTCAACTATTGATGGATGAACTTAGTTCGTTGCCCTTAAATTGATTATTCCCTTAGAGTTGTACACAATGATGTTATTGTGTAATGTGTGAATTACCCTATACATTCTTTGGCCACATTTCCATAAAAGGAAGACTACTGTTTCAGTTTCAATGAAAAATGTTTGCACTGGAAAAATGGAGAGAGTCTCTTTTCATGGAGCTTCCATGTTAGTGTGGGCGACAGAAAGGCACACTATAAATAAGTTTAGTAAGAATACCAAATAATAATTGATGTAAAAAAATTAAGGAAAGAGGACAATTATTGTTTGGGTAGTAAAAGAAGGTATCGCTAATTAAGTCATTTAAAAATAAAATCTGGGGACTTCTGGTCAAGATGGCAGCATAGGTAAAAGCGGTATCATGTCCTCCCACAACCACATCAAAGTTACAACTCAACTACAGAACAACCATCATTCAAAACCTCCTGAGATCAAGCTGAATGGAAGTCCTACAGCTACGGAATTAAAGCAGCAGCCACACTGAGACTGGTAGGAGGGGCGGAGGCGGACGGGCTGGTCCCACACCCACATGTGGCGGATAAAAATCAGGAGAATATCTCGTCAGGGAAGGTCCTTTCTGAGGACTGAGGGGTCCATGTCCCACACCAGGTGCCCCACTCAAGGTTCCAGTGCCAGGAAGAGAATCCCCATCACTTCTGGCTGGAAAAACCAGCAGGAACTGAGGCTCCGGGAGGCAGATGTGGCTGGAGCCCCAGGCAGCTCCTTAAAGGGCCTGCACACAGACTTATCAGACTCACTCCCTTTAAGCTTGGAGGGGAGGCAGCTCAAGGGGCGCCAGAACCATACAGGGAAGAACTGATCTGTTTGGCATTGGAGCGAGGGCTGGAGAGGGGGCTTTCTCCAGACAAATGTGCTGTCAGAGGCCTTTGTTCTTTTGGTGAGTCCTTTCCTGGGGCGGCAGACAGCCACCAAATCTGGGACTCCAACAACCTGGCTCACACTGGTTGTTCCACCCAGGTGATTCCCTGAAGTCCCGCCCCACCCAACATTCAGGCTCACCCAAGCCGTTGCCAGTGGCTTTACCATAGGATTGGCCTGTCTTGGATCCTGCTTCAGGTTTTCTTAAAATTCTTTTAAACAAGCAGTATCTGGTCTCAGCTAGCCCCATACCTCTCATTAAATAATACATAGAAACAAACACAGGGAGGCAGCCAAAATGAGGAGACAAAGAAACAGGTCCCAAATGAAAGAACATAACAAAACCCCAGGAAAAGAACTAAGTGAAATGGAGATAAGTAACCTAACAGATGCTGAGTTCAAAATACTGCTTATAAGGATGCTTAATGAGCTGAGTGAGAACCTTGGAGAATTAGTGAGGGCCTCAAGAGCATTAAAAAGGACCAGTCAGAAATGAAGGAGGCACTAACTGAAATAAAGAATAATTTACACAGACTCAATAGTAGAGTAGGTAAAGCCAAGAAGCAAAACATCGATTTGGAATATAAGGAAGCAAAAAACACCCAATCAGAACAGCAAAAAGAAAAAAGAATCCAAAAAAATGATAGTGTAAGGAGTCTCTGGGACAACTTCACACATGCCAACATTCACATAATAAGGGTGACAGAAGGAGAAGAGAGAGAACAAGAAATCGAAAACCTATTTAAAACAATAATGGCAGAAAACTTCCCTAACTTGGTAAAGGAAACAGACATACAAGTCCAGGAATCACAGAGAGTCCCAAACAAGATGAACACCAAGAGGCCCACACCAAGACACATCATCATCAAAATGCAAAATGTTCAAGACAAAGAGAGAATCCCAAAAGCAGCAAGAGAAAAGTAGTTTATTACCTACAAGGGAATTCCCATAAGACTGTAAGGTGATTTCTCAAAAGAAACTTTGCATGCCAGAAGGGAGTGGCAAGAAATATTCAGAGGGATGAAAAGCAAGAACCTACAACCAAGATTGCTCTATCCCAAAAAGCTGTCATTTAGAATCGATGGCCATATAAAGAGTTTCCCAGACAAGAAAAAGTTAAAGGAGTTCATCACCACCAAACCATTATTATATGAAATGTTGAAGGGTCTTTTTGAAGAAAAAGATAAAATATATGAACAAACAAAATGGCAATGAATCTATCGACAATGGAATCTACAAACAAAATGAACAGGCAGAACAGAAACATTCTCCTAGATACAGAGAGCATTTTGTTGTTTGCCAGATGGGAGGGGGTGGGGGGAATGGGTGAAAAAATAAAGGGATTAAGAAGAACAAATTGGTTGCTAGACTGATAAACCTCAAAGAGAAGGGGGTTTGGGGGTGGGAGGAAATAAACCAAAGAACTTATATGCATAACCAATGAACACAGACAACAGTGTGGGAAAAGGCAGGAGGGGGGCGGGAGAGGGGAGGAAGGGGTCAATGGGGGAAAAATGAGAAACATCTGTAATACATTCAACAATAAAGACAAAACTAAAAAATTTAAAAAATTTAAAAAAGTAAAATCTGGTGAGTCAAGGTAGTAAGTTATGAAAATAAGTGAGGAGCATGCACATCATGCTGACAAAGGTATGTTCAAAACTGCTAAGTTAGAAACATGCTACATGGGTTTGAGAAATACCAATAAGGCCAATTAAACTTAAAAGTTACAAGTGGATAGGGATAATAAGTAGCATATTGGGTGTTTGGTCTATACAACACTTCTAAAATCCTAGCCCTGTCCGGCTGGTGTGGTTCAGTGGTTGAGCATCGACCCATGCACCAAGAAGTTACCAGTTCGATTCCTGGTCAGGACACATGCCCAGGTTGTGGGCCTGATCCTCAGTGCGGGGGCATGCAGGAGGCAGCCAATCGATGTTCTCACTCATCAATGTTTCTATAGCTGTCTCCCTCTCCCGTCCTCTCTCTCTAAAATCAATAAAGAAAAAAAAAAATCTAGCCTTTAATTTCTTTGTATTAACTTAATTAATCATCAGAATGATTCTATACAATAGATATTACGATCCTCATCTTATTAACAAGAACGTTTAGGTAACTTTCCCAAGGTTTTTAGTTGACATGTAGGGATCTGAATTTCAAATCTGAAGCAGTCTGATGCCATGTTTTCACAAATTTCTATTAGATTTTATTTTTATTTTTAATCTTTCAATTACAGTTTACATTCAATATTATTCTATATTAGTCTCAGGAGTGCAGTATAGTGGCCAATTGTATACTGCACAAAGTAGTCTCCCTGTTACTCCAAGTAACCACACCACCACATACACATTTACTGCAATATTACTGACCACATTCCCCATGCTGTAATTTACAGCTCTGTGACTACTCTGTAAATGCTTATTTGTACCTCTTAATCCCTTGACTTTTTTCACCCCATTTCCCCAACCTCTCCCCTCTGGCAACTGTCAGTCTGTTCTCTATATCTATGACTCTGTTAGATAAATAAATAATAGTTACCTATCTAGACAGAAATTTTCCATTCTACATTCATGTCCGGTTCAAGCATTTATAGGTAATGATGATATAAAATCTTCCTACTGATTTTTTTTTTGACTTTTTAGAAATATGTTTATTTTATTCATTTTTTAGAGAGATAGGAAGGGAGAGAGAGAGAGAAATATCAATGTGAGAGAGATACATTGATTGATCGCTCCCTGCATGCCCCCCACTGGGGATTAAGCCTGCAACCCAGGCATGTGCCCTGACTGGGAATTGAACTGGGACCTCTCAGTCCATGGGACAATGCTCATTTCACTGAGCCACACCAGCTGGGCATCACCCAAGTCAGTTTTAATGTTAGACTTTGTTTTGTAAACATGCAGACCTAAGAGACTGTATATGAACTCAAATGACATTATTTAAATTCAGTTCTACATAAGATGGAATCCAATAAAAGAAATGAAGGCAAGACCATCCACTTAAAATGTATATATAGCTCTCTGAGTTTAAAATCTTTCTACTGATTTTGACATTAAGTATGATGAATTGATTAAAATATAGAATTTTTACATTAAGATCTCTCTTTAACATAGTTCATATGAGTAATATGCTCCCATATAATTTTCTTTCTATTTACTGATAGAGTAACTATTTGTATTTTGTCTCAAATGTGTCTAATTTGTTAGCAAAATTCAATTTTGTAATAATTACTATACATTATTATTGTAAGCCAGGCAGTTGATCCAAATCACTATTTTATGAGTGTATATAATTCCAGAAAAGAATTCAAAACTTCTTTAAATTTATGTTATGTTTTGTCTTAGTTATGTCTTGGTTATGAAATCCAACCCACTGATTAATTTCCATGAAAAATAATTCATTCTCACTCAAGCTATGAAGTTAATAACTTTCCAACAGTTCTTATAATTCTTCCCTTAGTTCATGATCTCACACTATTGTCATTTTTCCCCCTTTATTTTACACAAACCTGGAAATATTTCCCCTATGTTTTATAGAAGAGTACCTACTTTCAACAATCTGCCCTGAAAGGTCTCACCTATGACTCAAGAAGGAATCACAGAGTTCAGTCCTTCCCCACCTGTGTATGCACACACATGATCCAGAACAGCATATCAATGAAACCTCCTTCCAAAAGAATGGAGAGTAAAAGTATCTCAGTTTCCTCACAATTATATTAGGGATGCTCTAGCAAAACAGTGTCATTTAACTTATATTCAGGACATGCCAAATGTCTCCAGATACATTTTTGAACTAACAATATTCCTGGCTTATATGATTCTACTATAACAAGTACACACTTAATTTATAATAATAATTGGAGATGCTATGATTATCACTTCAGTGTAGCTGGAAAACTCATCTAGATAGACCACAGTCCGTTTTGGGCTGCTTTTCCAGGTTTTTCTGATTATGTCAATAGAATGTTTTAGACAAAGCAGAGAAGAAGTGGAAGTGACTTGACCTTGAGTTGAAGAGGGTACAGCATAGTCAACACTAAATTGAACCCCATTAGATTATCTGAAATAAATAGGGCAGGATGTACAAGGTGTTGAGAAACAAGATTTCAATTTCCAGGTAGGTAGGAGCATTGTGTGTATTAGGGATGGGGGAGGTATAAAATATGATGTTGCTGTTCATCATTTCTGGGACTAGCCTGTCAATATTTTAACCAAAGCAAGAGAGAACTACTTCAGTTACTAATGGTAACTGTAATAACAGAGGCAAAATATTGTTAAAAGCTTTTCTCCGCTAAGAGTCACAGATTTGGGATTCTCCTTAGATTCTATAACAGAATGACTATCATTTGAAAGACACTGGCCTTTCTTATCTTTATTTTCCTTTATATGAATAACTGAGATAATAAACCCCACTCAATTGAATAGCGGCATATTTTAGAAAAAAGATTTTTAAAAATGTAAAAGTGTTTTAAAATACTTGATTAGTAATCAAAATATTTGTCTTGTTTTACATCGTATGTGCGTACCAAACGGTCTGCTAGTCCATAGACTTTTTTGCTGTGACACTACAGTATTGATCTGCATTCCGTCAAGCTGGCATAACAGCTTCAGAGACTTTAGTTCAAGGCTTTTGTTTCATCTGGAAAATATTTCCAGGTTGACAGAAACAAATCTTCATGTAGATTCAGGAGATGTCAACTATAATGGTACAGAGAAGGTTGAAAATGACAGGATGTGGTTTGTCATTAGAAGTGGTTCCAAAAGAGTGAAGTTATATAGGGCAGACATTCAATCAGGCAGCTGTTTCCTATCAGCTAGAAAATGGTCTTAGACAAAAATCTGCAAAATAGTTGCCAGATGTTTGACACCCAAATATTAAAGTGGGTCACCAGTGACTTTCTTGATCCACAGGGATTCCATAGAGAATAATATCACAGACTTTTAGGACTGGGATCATGGAAACTTAAAGTTAAAGTAACTTGAGAACTGACAGTGAATAGTTTAACCCAATACATCAAATTTTTTCATAATATATCTGTCTGATGGTTCAGTGCTGATAAAATATACCCTGTGAATCTCACTATCTTGCCAAGCATATTACTATATTTGGGGAGAGTTTTAAATAAGATCAATGATATTTTGAGAGATTTCTAAGTTGTGTCGGCATACGAAGCCTACAGCAAAGATTTTTCTCCCACAATGGCTAATTAAACAGAAAAAATAATAAAGAAAACCATAAAAAAATAAACTAATAGCAAAAACAAAAGGAAGCATAATCTAAAGAATTTAATTTTGTAATCTTTTGAACAAAAACGTAAATAGACTGTTACCATGAATAGAGACAATAAGAAGTGATACAAGGCTCAGAACCTTTACCTCTATAGAAACATAGCCTCTAAGGCCCAAAAGGTCTCACCTCCTCGTTTGCCTTAAAGTTCCTTTGAATGTAGACTTACACCCTCACTTCTAATTTTTAAAAATATGATAGAAGTTATGAGATATTTTGATACCAGGTTAGAAATAGGCATTGGCTTCCATCTTGAGTTCTCTCCCTCTTTTCGTGTATAAGTGGGGATGTGTGTAGGGGTTGTGGGTCTGGTCATGTGAATTAGGGAAGTAAGATGCCATGTCACGAGAGCTCTAAGGAGCAGCCACATGACATGAAGAATTTAAGACTACCAACAACCATGTTAATGACCTTGAAAATGAATCCTTCAGTCTCAGTCAAGTCTTTAAATGACTACCAGCTGGCAGATAGCTTGCCTTCAACCTGATGAGGACAAGTGGGGGAAAGCCATACAGCTAAGTTCCTCCTGGGTTCCTGTCCCACAAAAACTGAGAGAGAATAAATGGTTTTTTGTTTGTTTGTTTGTTTGTTTTTTAAATGCAAAGTTTGGGGATAATTTGTTGTACAGAAATAGGTAACTAAGACATCAGCAGATCCAGGAAGTTACACTGACTAGATAATAGGTGAGTAGCTCCTAGAGGTAGGAAAATACTCAGAGGATCAATGGACAGATAAGGAAGGGGCCCATGTGCCTGATGTTCCACCGTAGGAGAAGCTGCTCCAGGATCACATAGATAATTAGAAGCTATAAGTTATTCCCTGAAAGAATGGGATGTATTTTAATTTTAAAATGAGACAAGTAAAATTAATCTCATGAAAGTAACAAACCACATACTATAAAAGACCATATACCACTAGAGCTATTTACCTCTCTCCCTTTATTACACACTCATCTGAGTTCAAAAGAAAAAGGAAATAGAAAAAGAAAAGAACACCTGTTCTATTTTGGCCAGCTGTAAAAAATAATTTTTTACTTAGTATAAAAAGTCAAAATGTGATCCATATTGCAGAGACTTAGTATAAGCAAAATTAATAATGACCATGCCATCTACCATACTGTTTCCCTCACTTCCTACCACCACTCAACATAAAAGGACTTTTATAAAAAGAATGCTAAAGAAAGGAACATAGAGGCATAAAGTCTAATTAGACAACTTTCCATACCACACAGAAAGTTATTAAAGAAAATGCCCAGCCCTGGCCGGTTTGGCTCAGTGGTTAGAACATTGGCCTGTGGACCAGAGTCCCTGGTTCGGATCCCGCTAAGGGCACATACCTCGGTTACAGTTTGTCTCTGGCCCTGGTTGGGGTTATGTGGGTGGCAACCAGTCGATGTGTCTCTCTCATACTGATGTTTCTCTCTCTGCCTCCCTCTCTCCCTCCCCCTATATCCGAAGATAAATGCAAAAATGTCCTCAGGTGAGGGGGAAAAAAAAAAAAAAAGAAAAATCACCAGACAATGAAAGTTTCTTAGTGAGTTTCTAACAATTGCTCAATGTTCAGATAGTTTCACTGTATGATAAGTTGTTCCAGAGCATTGATGATGAAAGAAAACTCCCGACTTCTTTACATAAAGCGAGCATAACATCAACATCTAAATCTGATAAAAAATAATATAAATGAAAGAAAAATAAGACCAACTGGACATCAATATTTACACAAAAATGCTAAATAAAATATTAGCAAAATAAATACAATACCACATTAATAAAAACACTATGAATAAGTATGATTTACTCCAAGAATGTATAATTATTTCAATTTTTAAAAATCTATTAAGCCCTGGCTGGTATGTGCCAGCGGTTAGAGCGTCAGCCTGCGGTCCTAAGAGATCCGGGTTCGGTTCCTGCTAAGGGCGCGTACCTCGGTTGCAGTTTGTCCCAGGCCCTGGTCGGTTGTGCGGGTGGCAGCCACTCGATGTGTCCCTTCACATCGATGTTTCTCTCTCTCTCTTTGTTCCTCTCTCTCCCCCCCACTCTACCTGAACAAAAAATGGAAAAATGTCCTCGGGTGAGGATAAAAAAAAAAAAATCTATTAAAATTTTATGACACATTAATAGCCCAGCTGGTGTGGCTCAGTGGTTGAGCATTGACCTGTGCACCAAGAGGTCACTGGTTTGATTCTGGGTCAGGGCACATACCCAGGTTGTGGGCATGATCACCCATGGGGGACATGTAGGAGGTGGCCAATTGATATCCTTTCTCAATGATGTTTCTATCTCTGTCTGATAAAAAAAATTATGACACATTAATACTTGTAAGGATAAAAGTAATTTCTTTATCTCCACAGATGCTGAGAAAGCTGTGAAAATATTGAACATGCAATTCTGACAAAAGTACACTGAAAAACAAAAATTCGGTAATAATTTCTTAAAGTGAGTACACACACATATGCATAACACACACATGACTCCTATACTGTAAACAATCATCTTATAAATCAGTGAAACACTAGCAGCCTGATCATTAAAATCATAAAACAAAGCAACAAATGAACAAGCAAAAAAACCAAGCAAAAATTCATAGACACAGACAACAGTATGGTGGTTGCCAGAGAACAAGAGATGTGAAGCGGGTAGAAAAGTTTAAAGGGGATTAAATATATGGTGATGAAAGGAGACTTGACTTTGGGTGGTGAACACACATGCAACATAAAGATGTATTATTGAACTGTATACTTGAAATTGATATAATTTTATTACCAGTATCACCCCGATAAACTTAAAAAATAAAAAAAATTCATGAGCAACATAAAGATCTCACTATCTCTACTACTACTCAACATTGTATAAAAGATATTAGTCAATGAAATAAATAATATATGTTGATTACAGTCATAGGAAATGGTAAACAAAAAGTCAAACTGTATCTTCTTGTAAATGATAGGATGGTAACCTGAAAATTTCAAGAGAATCAATGACAAAACTAATTAAAACAATGAAAAATATTAGAAATGTAACAGAACATAAAATTAACATAAAAAACTCAAAATGCTTAATATATTCAACAAACAGAAGAAATAATGTAAGGGAAAACAATTTTTACAATAGTAGTAAACAAATGGAATAATTTGGAGTTACTAAGAAATGTATAAAATCTATATGAGGAAAATTTTTAAAAATTCCATGCATGACAAAAAGGTAGACTTGGAAAAATAACCCTCTGGTCTTGAATATAACTCAACATTATAAATACATTTGTTTTCCCTAAATAAATTTATAAATTTAATTAATTCACAATAAAAATATTCATTATCTTTTAATTTTTTTAGACAAGTTGATACTAAAGTTTATATGAAGAAAAAAACATGCTATGGTTCAGACTGATGGATCTCAGAGTTGGAGGGCGGGGGGATGAATGAGATAAACCAAAGAACTTATGTGCATGTATGTACAACCAATGGACATAAACAACAATGCTGGGGGACTGAGGGGGCAGGATGGGGAGGAGGGTGTCTGGGGGAAAAAAGGAGAAACATCTGTAACAAAAATAATAAAAATTGGGGGAAAGAAAAGAAACATGCAGAAATAGCTACTAAAACTGATTTTTTTTTTTTTATTTTCTTTCTTTTTTTATTTTCTTTTTTTTTTATTTTTTTTTATTTTTTTGTTACAGATATTTTACCTTTTTACCCCATTGGCACCCCCACCCCACCCCCCCTCCACCCTTTCCCTGGCTTAGTTGTCCATGTCCATTGGTCATGCATACATGCATATAAGTTCTGTGGTTTATCTCTTCCCACCCCCCCACCCCCTATCCCCTCTTCTGAGGGATGTCAGTCTGTGCCCTACTTCCATGTGTCTGGGTCTACTGTATTCCTCAGACTGTTATGTTCATTATATTCCGTATATAAGTGAGATCATGTGGTATTTGTCTTTTTCTGCTTGGCTTCTTTCACTTAGGATAATACTTTCCAGGTCCCTCCATGTCGTCTCAAAGGATAAGAGATCTTTCTTTCTTACCGCTGCGTAGTACTCCATTGTGTATATGTACCACTGCTTTTTTATCCATTCGTCTACTGGTGGACACTTGGGCTGTTTCCAGATCTTAGCTATTGTAAATAGTGCTGCTATGAACATGGGGGTGCATATATTCTTCCTGATTGGTGTTTCAGGCTTCTTAGGGTATATTCCCAGAAGTGGGATCACTGGGTCAAATGGAAGTTCAATTTTTAATTTTTTGAGGTAGCACCATATTGTTTTCCATAGCGGCTGCACCAGTCTGCATTCCCACCAGCAGTGTATTAGAGTCCCCTTTTCTCCACACCCTCGCCAACACTTGTTGTTTGATGATTTGTTGATGGCGGCCATTCTGACAGGTGTGAGGTGATACCTCATTGTAAAACTGAATTTAAAAAGTGGAGCAAATTCCACTGGACATCAAAACATAGTAGCCTGATCATTATAAATAAAACATTATGATCCTGATGTAATAGAAAAATAGAGGATAGAATAGCAAAGCAGAAATCGAACCAAGCACATGGAAATTTAGTATATGATAAAGGTGGCATTACAAATCACTAGGGCAAATATAATCTTTTCAATAAGTAGTACTTGGGGAACTGGGTAGCTATTTAAAAAGAGGTAAAATTTAGATCCATTTCCTGCTGACATAAAAAGTACTAGAAATGGATGACATACAAAGGTAAAGAAATAAAACCATGCAAAAAGAAATTCCAAGCTTAGTGTAGGCAGAAAATGACTTTTCTGTTTATGATTCAGAATGCAAGGCAAACAAAAGAAAATATTCATAAATTTGACTACACAAGATTCCCCCCACCCCCCGCAAAAACAAAACAAAACACCATAACAAAGTCAAGACACAATAAATAAATAAAGTAGGGATACATGTAACCTTGTTTACCATAAGGGAAGGCTCCACTGTACCTTAAGATATAGTCTCTCCACCTGCTCAAGTTGCCAAAGGAAATACAAAAGGTCACTTTAATTTGAATTTAACATTTTTAGTATAAGTGTGATGACCATCTGCACCAGTGAGTTTGCCGACACATGTGCAGCACAGTGTGAGTGAATACGAATAACGTCCCTGGGGGTAGCCCCAACTTCCTGAAACTGAGTTTGACAATTTTAAGGCACATTCCACACAATAACTTGGGATAGACAGCAAGACTGAGTCCTA
Source organism: Molossus molossus (assembly GCF_014108415.1). Taxonomy (NCBI): domain Eukaryota; kingdom Metazoa; phylum Chordata; class Mammalia; order Chiroptera; family Molossidae; genus Molossus; species Molossus molossus. The sequence goes on along the minus strand of NW_023425403.1, from coordinate 40,167,338 downwards.
TTTGTCGTCTGTAATTATCAAATTAATGTGTTCAGTAATGAATTATGTCCTTACTGTTTCCCTTTCTCCATTTCCACCAGTGAGCCACTGTGACCACCTCCAAAAGAACTACTGATTCTTCTTGTAAGGGAAATACAACAAACAGTCCAGCATTAATTTGCATCTGCATATTTTTAAAATAGCTGAAAATAATTCATTTTCTTGTGTATTAAAAAATTTTAATTTTATAATAAAAGTATTAGATTATTCTTAAACATGTATCTAATGGAATCTAAATACACTAGTGATTTATTATATTTTATTTGAAGAACTATAAAAATTTATATTCTTCTCAAGATATACAGTTTTCCTGAGTTTTGCTATATATATAGATTCATATAATCACTATCAAAATCAAGATAAAATTTTGTCCCTCCCCCCACAAAAAAATGTCTCTTGGGCTTGATTTTCTAGTCCAAATTTCATTTTACTCCTAATCTCTGGTAACTACTGATCTACTTTTATCCCTATAGATTTGCTTTATTCAGAATGTCATATAAATGGAATAAAAAATGTAATATTTTGAGATTTTTATTTTACCTATTAAAATTCTACTTTGATTCATGCATGTATATTTGAATCATGATTTTGTTAGTAGCATTTTATCCTATTGAATAGAAGTATCACAATTTGTTTATGCAATCATCAGTTGAATAATAGTGTTGCTTATTTTTAAAAAATTATTTTTGACAATTATTAATAAAAGCTGCTATATAACCATTAATATGTAGTTTTGTGTGTGTGAAAAAAAGCTTTTACTTCTTTAGAAAGAAATGTCTAGTGGTGATATTACTAGATCATATAAGATGCAGTTATTTAACTTTATAAGAAATTTCCAAAATATTTTCAAAAGCAGCTGGATAATGTTATATTATAACCAGTAATGTATGAAAGCTTCAGTTATTTTATTCTTTCTAATAGATATGTACTGGTATCTCCTTCTAGTTTTAATTTACATTTTCTTAATGAACATGTTGAGCATCTATTCATGTGTTTAATTGCTATTCATATATCTTTGTTAGTGAAAGATCTGTTTAAATATTCTGCCCACAATCATACTGCACTGTTTTCTTATTGATTTTTAATTCATTTTATAGTCTGAATATAAGTCGTAAGTTGGGTATGTGATTTATAAATAAGCTATCCCAATATGTTCCTTGTGTCTTCATTTTATTAATGGCCCTAGGGTAAAAGCTTTAATTTTCATGAAGTCCAATTTATCAATATTTTATGGACCACACTTTTGGTTTCAGATCCGAGAACCTTTTGCCTAATAAGACTATGTCCCATGTTTTTTTTCTAATTAGAGTTCCATATTTTACATTGAGATACATTTTGAATGAATTTTTGATTAGGTATGACGTATATATGAAAGCTCATTTTTTGATGCCCAATTGATACATCACAATGTGTTGAAAAGACTATGCTTTCTCCATTGCAATGCCTTATTAACTTATCAACAGGATTTGAGTGTGTCTATTTATGAACTCTCCATTTGGTTCCATTGATCTGTGTGGATATTCTCTCACTAATACATTTTCATGATTAATGTAGCTTTATAGTGATTCTTAGAAGCAGGTTGAGTCTTCCAACTTTGTTCACATTTTTCAGTATTGTTTTGCCTATTCTGAGTACTTTACCTTTCCATATAAATCTAGAGTAATTCTGTTTATATCTACAATTTCCCAATGAGATACTGAAGGAAATTTCATGCAATCTACAAATTAATTTGGAGAGAATAGACATAAACTATGCTGAGCATTGAAATGCATGAGCACAACATAATTCACTTATTGAGATATTTTTATTCTTTTCATCATTATTTGTAATATTCAGCACATGGATTCTGAATATTGTTAGACTTACAACAAAGTATTTTCTCTGGGGAATGGATGTCTATAAGTGGTACTGGTATTTGCAGTTGTTGCTGTTCCTCATTTTGTTTTTCAATTATTTTTGGTTAGCATTAAACAGATGCAACTGGTTTTCATAAAATGACACTGTGTCCTGTGATTATCCTAAGCTCATGTATAACTGCTAGGAGAATCTGTGTGCACAATATTGAAAATTTAATTGTATATTCAGGTGATTTTCTTATAAGAACAATTTCATTTCTTTCTTTCCAAATATTACGCCATTTCTCCTTTCCTCATTGCTTTCTCTAGAACTTCCAGTACAAAGATAGACTAAGAATGAAGAGAGTGAACATCTTTGCCTGTTCCTAAATTTAGGAGGAAAACATCAAGTTTTTCATCACTAAATGTCATTGTAGCAGCAAGGTTTTTGTAGATGACATTTGGTTCAAGAAGTTTACTTCTAGGTTTTAAAGAACAAATGTTGAATTTTTATCCAAATATTTTTATATATCAATTGACATGTATGTTTTTCATTTGTATTAATATAGTGGGATACATTGATTTTGAAATCAATTAAAACACCAAAATTATAGTTTTAGCCTCAAAATAATGTTGTTTCATAAAAATAAAAATAAGTTGAAAAGTATTTTCTCTTTTCTGGAAGAGATTTTGTATGTTGGTAATATTTATTGTTTAACTGATAAGTAAAATTTGCCAGTGATACTACCTAGAACTGGAATTCCTTATTATGAAAATGTTAATGTGCCCATTCAATCTATGTTAATAATTTAAGGCTATTCAAGTTTTCTAGAGTGAATTTGATATTTTGTACTGCAGGTTTTATACCTCTTTGAAATGTAAACATACCTGGAAATTTCTACTCAATAACCTTTCAACGTTCAAGGGTTTTCTTTTAATCTATATTCCAGTTTTCTTTTCTTTTTTTTTTTAGACTAACGTCAGGTTTTTGTTTTTTTTAATAAATTTATTTTTTCCTTTATTGATTTTAGAGAGAGGAGAAGTGAAAGGGAGAGATAGAAACATCGATGAGAGAGAACATAGATTGGCCACCTCCTGCATGCCCCGCACTGGGGATCAGGCCCACAACCTGGGCATGTGTCCTGACCAGGAATCGAACCGGCGACCTCTTGGTGCATGGGTTGACACTCAACCACTGAGCCACACCAGCCAGTCTCCAGTTTTCTTTTGATCAGAAGCCTTAACCATGCAGAAACATAAAAACATGTTCTATGTTTCTTTCTAGTTTTTGGACTCTAAATCTTTAATTTTTTCTGCACCATATCCATTCTCTGCTTCTAGAACTCCAACGACAAGAATGTAGGCTCATTTGTTATCGTGCTCCAGAACTCTTAGTCTGCGCTGATTCTGTTCCCACATTTTTGCCTCTCTACTGTTCAAATTGGTTAACTTCTACAGTCCTATTCTCAAGTTTACCAATCTTCCCAGCAATCTCCATTCTACCACTAACCCCATCAATGGAAATTATTTTAGTTATTGTATTTTTCAGTTCTAAAATTTCCATTTCGTACTATATTAGAGATTCTACTTTGCTCCTGAGATTTTTCTACCTCTGCATTATTCTAGAAGTATTTTACTTTACCTCTTTTTCATGTTTGTAAACAGCTTTTAGAGCCTTTGATAACCCCAACATATCGTTCATCTTGAGCTTGTTTAAATCATGAAGAGAATAGTATTCTTTTATTTATTTATTTGTTGCTCAGTTTTAGCAGAAAGTCAGTCATATTTTTAGTTTTATATTGAAAGTTCTCACTCACAGTCTATGCACTTCGGTTCTAATGTCAGTTCAACTGAATGACTTTTCAGTTCTATTTAGATCTGTCCTACGTGTGCTCCACCCAGGAGCCAATCTGAGAATTTAACCTGTCTAATTATGAGTTCAAGTCCTAAATAGCGTGGTGTGCTGATTAAAGTCAGGTTTAAAATGTGCAAGTCAGGGGTGAGCCCAAGTATTCATGAAGAATTTTATGCCTCTCCATTCTCACAATCTCTCCCTTCTGTTCTCTGCTCAATGTTTGTCTTCCTCCAGTGGCCACCCTTCCTAGTCCTCTAGCTAGAAACTGGAACCTAGTATCCTCTCTGTTACACATTCTATTTCTGTTTTTGGGGTCTGAGTGACAAGAGGACAAAGAGACAAATACTATGGGGATTCAAAAGAAGTCCCATGAATTTCATCATGAGTCATTTACTGTTTGTGTTCCAGTGTTCTTCCTAGTTCTAGCTAGTACCACTATTTAGCTCTCAGACAGTTGTTTCATGCATTCTTTCAGAATTTTTAGTTGCATTCAGTGGGACAGTAGGATGAAGTGTGGTTATCTCATATATACAGAACCTGACATCTGGTTTTTTAATCTCAGCAAAGTGATATTGCTTGCAGTATACAAAAATATTCATTCATTTCCTCATATGCATTCATCACTTAATTCCTATTTATTATAAAATTTTAAGAAAAATAATATTTATAATCTAACTCAAACCCTCCTGTTTTTTTGTTTTTTGTTTTTTTTTTACCATTGTGATTCTTATTAAGAATATCAAGAAGGCAAGAAAATGGCAGAGACTTCAGCTTTATATTTGCAGATTCCTTCCCCATTAAACATCATAGCAGCTATGTTAAAAAATAGAAATCCCAAAGGTAACATCTATAGCAAAACTATACGAAAATGCAATCTAACTGCTCTCATAGTTGGAGCAGATTTGGCCAAATTACAAATGGCAAAACATATATATGATGTCATAATATGTAAGAGGAAGATCTAGTAAGACAAAAAGAACTTCTGGTGTTTCCATGAGGTGCAAAACTAAAAAAATCATCACCAGAACCTTAATCTGACAATTGCAGCTAAATCTAGAATTCTTTAGCCTTCAGTCAATGTTATGAATAAGCAAATTAGTAATTATTTGGAACTGAAATTTTCATCATGAGAGAAAAGTGATACAAATGGAAGTTAAGTAAACATTTTTCTATCCTAAAATTAATTAAAAATTTAGAGATCATTTTTCTAGTTCTAGCGCTTACAATTTAAAATAAAGACTAACCCAGTAGAAATAAACACTCTTAGTATCCAGATTTGGGTCTCTAGCAGCCATTTTTGCCTCAATACAAGCAAGGCTTCTTAGAGATAAGTTGTATTTCTCATTGGGACAGCACATGTCCAAGATGAGCTTAGTAGACCCCTGAATACTAGAAAAAGATACTGGTACTACTTGTGTTTTGTGAAGTGATTCAGACAACAACTTGATCACTAACGATCAATGACAGGACAATTTAAACATCAGTAAGAGAAACAGCCTCAAAAGATTGAAACACATCAAGTAGGTTAAAACAAATGAGCCCAATAATGATATTAAGAAATAAAAACACATTGACCAACTTTGGGAGAACTAGAATATCAACTCATTTTGAAAACTAACCATTATAGGAAAAAATTATGTGTTGGACTCACTCTTCTTTGCAAGGTAATCAAATTATACATGATGAGGGAGAAATTTTTTTTTTTATACAGGTATACCAACTATTAAATAAAGAAGCAATAACAGAATTAGAATATTCCCAATTTCACACTGCTAATAAATTAATTGATCTTGCAATGGAATTAAAGTTTATCAAAAGCAAGAAAATGGAGACAAAGGATATCATGTTCTTCATAATAAGAGTACACAATTCTACCTGTGCTGTATTCTTATTGTGAATAAAGATGCCAGAATAGATCGCGCAAGAAAATGGGAAGAAATCCAGAAATGCTGAAGGAATAGATAGAATATGATAAATGGGTCCAAAAGACCAAAAGATATAAAAGTTTCGAATTTAAAAAATGCACTTATTATAATGGTAAAATAAGAAAAGTGTTTATTTATGGATATTTAAATGACCAATGTAATGTTATAAAAATGTTAATACCTGCATCACTACTGTAAAGTTAGTGCAATTCAGAAAGGACCACCTTTACGAAGATAAGCATGCACTTACTTAAAACTGTTCTCCCTAAGAATGCTGTATAGCACGATGGGGAAACACTGAAACACCCCCAGACACACATTTCAGTTTGAGGTACAGAGAACAAACTAGAAGAATTCTCAATGTATGTCTTTCACAGCTATGATACAATGATTTTCACAGTGTTAAATTATGAGGCTTCTAGTTTTTCATATCAGCACCCTCAAGCAAAAACCATGCAAATGGATAACTGCTTCTAGATGAGGAATGGCTTTTTACAAACAAAGTATGATGCTTTAAAGGGACAGAGGCTGAAGAGAGTAATTGGGGTGGTAATTGGCCCAAACCAAAATTGGTTCACAGAAAACATGGCCTCTGGCATAGCATCTTCACCAAACAGAGAATAAATTATATGAATATGAAATTTATCTAAATGACTTCCTAGGGCTCTGGCTGCCTGCCAATTTGCTCTGACTGTTGGATAATTGAACTGGCTCTCAATTTACATCAACCATACTTATTCCTTATTTTAGATGATGCTAATGGAAACCAATTAGACAGTGTTTTAGCAAAATCTACACTCTACATTCAAGTGTGAAAAAAGAAAAGAAAACTATACTGTCTATAAAATGTATAAACTGTGTAGAAGAAAATAACAAAACCTCTTGAAAACCATACAATAAAACACATAAAATATACATTAGATATTGTCTGCCTTGAATTCTCAGTCACAATTTTTAGAGACATATTTTTATTTCTATTTTTTTATCCTCACCCAAGGACATTTTTCTATTTTTGTTTAGATATAGTGGGAGGGAAAGAGAGGAAGAAAGACAGAGAGAGAAACATCGACGTGAAAGGGACACATCTAGTAGCTGCCTTGTTTATGGATTGGAAGGTTGCTTTGGGTAGTACTGACATTTTAATGATGTTAATTCTTCAAATCCATAAACAAGGTATGTGCTTCCATTTTTTTTATATCTTCCTCTATTTTTTTTGTCAATGGTAAATGGGATTTTTTTAGTTTCTCTTTCTGTGATTTAATCTTTGGTGTATAAAAATGCCATCGATTTCTTGACATTAATTTTATGTCCTGCCACATTGTCATATTGCAGTATTAAATTAATGTAGATTTTTGATGGAGTCTTTAGGGTTTTCTATGTACCATATTATGTCATCTGCATATAATGACAGTTTCCCTTGCTCCTTTCCAATTTAGATCCCTTTTATTTTTTCTTCATGTCTGATTGCTGTGGCTAAGACTTCCAGTATTATGCTAAATAAAAGTGGCGAAAGTGGACTTCTCTGTCTTGTTCCTGTTCTTAAGGGAAATGTTTTTAGTTTTTGTCCATTGAGTATTAAGTTGGCTGTAGATCTTTCACATATGACCTTTATTATGTCGAGATATGATCCCTCTATTCCCAAATGCTGAGTGTTTTTATTAGAAATGGGTGCTGGATTTTGTAGAATAATTTTTAGGCATCTATTTATATGATCATGTGGTTTATATTCTTCATTTTGTCTATGTGGTGTACCACATTTATTGATTTGCGAATATTGTACCAGCCTTGCATCCCTGGGATGAATCCCACTTGGTCATGGTGGATAATTTTTTTGATGTATTGCTGGATCCAATTTGTTAGTATTTTGTTCAGGATTCTGGCATCTATGTTCATCAGGGATACTGGCCTAAGACAGAGCTTTATATAGTGAAAATAAGTGATTTGTTCTCCTATAGTTGACATTTTATAATTAATAAAGAGTAATTTTTACTTTTTTAAAAAATGGTAGGCAGGAAACCTCTTCACCTTCCTGGGCAAAGAGCAGATGCATTGAAGTTGAGGAAAGAGTATAATTAAGAAAAGCACTGCAGTCCGCCGGTGTGGCTCAGTGGTTGAGCATTGACCCATGCACCAAGAGGTCGCTGGTCTGATTCCCGGCCAGGACATATGCCTCGATTGTGGGGGGTATGCAGGAGGTGGCCAATTGATGTTCTCTCTCATCGATGTTTCTATTTCTCTCTCCCTTTCACTTCCTCTCTTTAAAATCAACATAGGAAAAAAAGAAAACGACTGCAAAGAACTGTCCTGGACCTAGCTTATTACAGATCTTCTATGCTGTGAGGCGGAGGATCACTGAGAAGGCCCCACCTCGGATGACCAGCAGGCCAGTGAGCATTAAGTCTATCACTTGAAGAAGAGGCAGGAGGACAGAGTGAGACCCTCTTTGAGGGGGAGACATATAGGGAAGGTATAAGGTTGACGATAGAGATGGAATGTTGAGAAAAACCTCCAGCATATCAATTCCATCCTAAGGCAACACCAGAAAAATTTGAAACCTGTTAAGCACTGCATGTAACCATAGTAACAACATAACCCAAAAGCCGCTCAGCTCATGACAGGATTGATCCAACCCCCACAATAACGTCCTAGCAGATAAACAGGCATATACTAGTTCAAGACATACATTTTATACATCTCAGCTTCCAATGTTCTAGACACTATGTTAAGCAGTCACTTAAAATTTTCAAATACAGAAAGAGGTGAGAATAAAACAATGATCTACCAAGAGGTAAAACAATTAACAGAAATTTATTCAAAGACTATCATGTGTGAAGCTATAGGGAAGAGAATATAAAATGACTATGTTTGACATGCAACAGCATGGATGAACTTGGAGGACACTATCTTAAGTGAAATAACACAGTCACGGAAGGACAAATTCTACATGATTCCATTTATATGATGTATCTAAAATAGTCAAACTCATGCCCTGGCCGGTTTGGCTCAGCGGTTAGAGCGTCGCCCTGTGGTCCGGAGAGACCCGGGTTCGGTTCCTGCTAAGGGCACGTACCTTGGTTGCAGTTTGTCCCCGGCCCTGGTTGGGTCGTGTGGGTGGCAACCACTCAATGTGTCGCTTTCACGTCGATGTTTCTCTCTCTCTCTCTCCCTCCCACTCTATCTGAACAAAATATCGAAAAATGTCCTCGGGTGAGGATAAAAAAAATAAATAAATAAAATAGTCAAACTCATAGATGCAGAGAATAGAATAGTGGTTACCAGGAGGACGCTGGCTGGGGGATCTGGAATTTGTTATTCAATAGATACAAAGTTTCAGTTTTGCTAGATGTCATAGTTCAATTAGTTCCATTGAGCTACTAAAACAAAAGTACCATAATACAATAACATACATACAAAAAATGCATGCATACTCATACATTCACAATCTCATTTACACCCCCACCACCATACATCCACACAAACTCTGTCACATACACACTCACGCTGTAACGATTTTATGTGCATTTCTAAACCGAATAGCTATATAAAGATGTACCCAGATGTTTAGGAGCACTATATAAGTATTATATTCAGAGTTCCTGAAAGGCATATATTAGCTTTATAAATGAAAGTGGACTTGGTGGAAAATTCAGACACTAATATTTCGTCAGCTGCTTTTGACTGACAAGTTAAACTTCAACATGACAGTAAAATTTCCACTGGCTTTAAAGCTGGTGAGGTGACTTCCTCCATTGCATGGTATTATTTTAGATGTAATTAAATTCTATTTTCATTTTTGTTTTATTTTATTGATTGGTTTCCTTGCTACATCTGAGTACAGTTTCTAATAATAAAAAAGAACATTGGAATTGACTAATTTTGTTGTTGAGATGACATTAAGAAAAATACGAATTTAAAACATTTGAATTTAGTTGTGTGCTATTAGCTCTCTAATGAATAAGCTTCTCGATAACCTCATTATAGACTTTCTTCTTTCACAAGGCTGACTCCACACAAATGCCCTTTTACTACTTAAACTGAAGTTATGCTTCCAACATGATCCCCAAGTGCCCCAGTGTCCACTGCCCCATTGTCCTCGAACGTCCCTTTCAAAGCTAATAAAGTTTTCAGGGCTTTGATTTCTTTTCTGAGCATGACTTCTTTAATGTTGGCCTATATGAATTCTTTATGATTACTAAAAATGTCATTAAAAAATCATCCTTTGAAGCTTGCAGATGTGTTTCTTTTATCTCCAAAACACAAAACAATGTCGACATACTTGAGTGCAACATGAACACAAAATATTACATTAAACCTTTGTACACTTTGTTACATATATCAACACTTACCTCGGGAAAGAGTATTTTATCATATATATTTCCCATCAGTTTTCTATTCATATGTCTACCACTCATAATCTGAGATTAATTATTAGAAGTCATTACTCACAAGTTCTTCATTGTGAAACTAGATCAATAATTCAAAAGCAGAATTTGTACCTGAATCAACTGGGGTACTTTTTCAAAAAGGACAAAATAGACAGCATTATTCTTCAGAATACTGATTCAGTAAATCTGGATTCAAGCGTAGGAATTTATATTTTCAAGAAGTTCCTAGTGATATGATATTCCTATGAGAAAAATGTGCCCAGAATAATTCAACTATTTCTCCATTTATATGCTCAACAGATTAGTTATATAGCAACCATACTTGACCTTATTAATGCTTCTTTTCTATTTTTACAAATTGAACACACGTCATTCTTACTAAAACAGAATTATCTTAATATATCACTCAGAACAGTATATATGTATATATCATTATTCTTAAATTCAAAAAAGCTAATATATATCTTCATATGAATAAGTCTGCAGTAGCAGAAAGTTTGTGGAGGGAAAGAATATTTTTCTCTAAAGACAGTGATTAGAATGAATAAGGAACTGAAAAAATAATGTTAAAAGCTTAAAACTATATCTGTCATATAAAAATGAAATGAACATATATTAAATATTTTATTGAATTCAATTAAGAAAGGAAGCAGTGGGATCATAAAACAGAGTCTAAGGACTTTTGAGAAACTGTTTTTAGATAATGTTAGCACAAACTGACTAGCCTAGCTACAAGGCTGAGTGTGAACAACAGTATCATAAAACATAATTCTTTGGGTTATACTTTCCACCAAACAGAAATTATTTGCATCTCAAAAAAAATGTACATTTCATCAAAGTTATACAATTTTACTTGTAACCTCACTAACTCTGAGACCTCTAATCAATAATAAAATGAATGTAATTTGAATTAACTGTATTCCCTGAGATAACCTTTTACCCTAACATGACCTTGAAAGGATAAGTTATCCATTTTTTGCTTTATTTTCAAAGTTTAGGTAATTTTCCTCTGAGGGTGTAGTATTCAGAAACAAGAGTTTTTTGTTTTGTTTTTTTAATCCTCATCCCAGGACAATTTTTCCATTTTTTGTACAGACAGAGTGGGAGGGAGAGAGAGGAAGAGAGAGAGAGGGAAACATCAACGTGAAGGGACACATCAAGTGGCTGCCACCCGCACGACCAAACAGGGCCGGGGACAAACTGCAACCGAGGTACATGCCCTTAGCGGGAACCGAACCCGGGTCTCTCCAGACCGCAGGTGGACGCTCTAACCGCTGAGCCAAACCGGCCAGGGCCATAAACAAGAGTTTTAAATGTGATAATGATTTCATCCAGAATACAGAATTAGAAAATACCACTGAAATAAAAATCCTCAATTTACTAATGTACCACCTGACTTTGGGAGCTGAAACAATTAATGGAAGTTTTTAGTGAACATGTGAGGGAAGGGTCTGGCTTTACCCAGAGATTGCTTAAATCTATTTATCATTGAAGCATACAATAAACCCTAGACATTTCTCCAAAATAAAGTCACCAGTTCACAATAATATAAACCAATATGGCAAAGGGTACAGCGAACACAGCTGTAAAATTATCTCTATTCTTGTTAGCACGGCACACCAACAGACAGGCAATCCATTCAGTCCCATGCAGCAATTATTGACCCTTTCAACAAAATCCATATTCTAGTTCTAGGACTCCTTTTTCTAAAGTCTATTAGCGTAGTGGCTTTTTTTTTTTTTGATGTTCTATTTCTGCACAGTATTACTGTACTGTAGAAATTGATAAACTAATTTTATCTGAAAGATTTATTGACAATGAACTTCTAATTTCCTACTTATTCAAGATCAGAATTACAATTACACACTAGCTTTATATGAATAATCCAATAATGTACAAATGACTGACAAAGAATGGATATAAACAAATTGGAGAATAATTTCTTAAAAAAAACTTTTTTCTAAAATTTTTTTCTAAATACCACAGAGTATCTTGTTCTTCCCAAATAACTTAGATATGAGATTAGCTATCAGCAACCAATATTTTAAATTCACATGACTTTTAGTAATTCAGCAAATTGTAAATGCTACTTCCATAATCAGCATTTGTTAGTAGCCACTAACATATTTTTCTTTTCTGTGCACCTTACTCCAAGATACTCAGTTTATAAATCCTTAATTTTGTTATTTATCTTTGGCTCTCTAAAGTCTAGCTTATTAAATGTGAAATGTGTCCCAGTCTAGAGAATTGCCATCAAGTATTTTGTTTTTGATCTACTACAGTTTCTTATATCACCACTACAGATGATACACCATCCCTTTTCAATTTACTTTCATTAAATTCAACACTATATGTTCAAAATATTTACATTAGCCCTTATATCAGGGATTTAATCTATATTCCATTAAACCTTTAAATACCACTACAATTATCTTTCATATTTCTTCTTTGAAATATCCCATCACCTATAAAAACACTTAACTTTATTTTTTGTGTCACTAAAATCAATGCTTGAGAGAAAATGAATGATATTTTGAGAATTCATCTTATTGGTTGGCCTATTTTCAGTTAGAATGCAAAAGATATTGAAAATATTTCATGAGACTTCTAGAGGCGTTATCCTTTTAAAGAAGAATAATTCTAAGTATGGCATGTTTTCTTCTTATGAAAATGTAAAAGTTAAATCTTGGAACATCTTGCAAACTTATTATTTTAAAACTTAAAACATTACATATTTTTTTTACTATAATTGATTTCCATAATAAACCATTCAATTCTTCCACAGTGAGAAATCTCTATAGTTCTGTATATATTTGTAATATTTTGATAGGTTAATATATATTAATATGTATTAAATATCTATTAGCTACATTCCCAATTTGTTGAATGAAAGGTACGTTTATTAAACAAAAGTAGTCTTCAGAGAGTTTTGAATATGTTTTAAATATGGTTTTCAGTTGTGTTTATGTTCTTTACAAAGAAATCTATGTAGTTTAACACCTTGTGGCTGAGAAGCCTCAAAGTGTGTAAAGCTAAGTTTGAACAATGCTATAGACACTACAAAGTACTTACACATGACTCCAAGTTTTTCTCAACTAAACTATCAATGTGGTTGTGTCTGTTACAAGTTTTGGTTAAAATATTCTTCAGTAGGCAGATATCAGCCAGAATATCAGAGTAAGGACCTCCAAAAATTTGTCCTTTCAGGAAAGCAACGGAAAAACTGGTAAACATTTTGAGAATCCAGTTTCATACTGGAAATTAACCAAACATTTGCAGAAACCAATTTAGTCAATAAAAATGGTTGAGTTGTGGTAGAACCATGAGTTTTGTGATAATTTCACTGATTGTAGTCCTGTCCTGACTCCCCACCACTGTGGCAGCCTTTGAAAGTAAGTGAGCAGATTGGAACGTGAGCTCTTTCAAAGCTTTCAAAGCTTTCCTTACTTATTTGACCTGCCTGAGGGTTTCCTGGAGAATCTACTCAAAAGGATTATATTTTTTTGAACTCAGTAGAAATTGCCCAATACTGAAAGCTTCGTACAAGGCACTTATCAAATGTTTAACATCACAGCTTCCTGGGGTGAGGGTAACAGTTGGATTCACAGTGGTCACATGCTTTGGGCTGTACGCGTGCTCACAAAAGAGTTGGGAAGGTCCTAAGCTCACATGTCTGACTGACCTTGAGGTTCTGTGCAAGCAGAAAGTAAAGACTAAGGGAGAGTTTGAAAGTGCCAGGCTGATTGTTGCAGGCATGCCCCAAACTCAGAGTCCTATAGCAGAGACTGGAAGTTTGTTGTTCAGATGTCAGTGAAATCTCTGTGTAATCATTAAGTGGCCATGAAACTAACAAAACAGAGGTGAAAGTGTCCACATGTATCCAAGATGCAGACTTTACAGAATCAGTTCAGAAAAGTCCTAAATGAACTAACAACTACAACTATTAGCAACAGCAATAAATCCTAAGGATAAGAGACTGGATTTCCAGATTTTACACATTATATTTGAAATGTCTATATTTCATTCACCAAAACATATAAAACTTGTAATTAAACAAAACAGTATGACATATATACAAGAGAAAAATTAACTCAAAACAAACAGTCTAGGAAGAAGCCCGAAAGATGAATTTACTGGCCCAAAACTTTACACCAGCTATTTTAAGTGCATTCAAAGTGCTAAAGGATCAGCTATCTTAAACATATTCAAGGTGCTAAAAGATACCATGTCTAAAAAAATTTAAAAGGAAGTATAAGACTGATGTTTCACCAAATACATAATACCAATAAACCAACAGAAATTATAAAAGTCATCTAAATAGAAATTCTAGATTTGTAATAATCAAAATGAGAAATTCTCTAGAAAGGCTCAATAGGGGATTTAAACAGGCAGAGAAGAAAGGGAGAAAATGAATAAGTAAATGAACATTATCCAGTTAGAGGAATAAAATGAAAAAAAAAAAAAGAACTAATGTTAGAGGACTCATAATTCCAGATTTCAAAAGCTACTACATGAACAAAATAGATCTAGAGACATCAAAGTAGGGTATAGACCGATGAATCTCAGATGGAAGGGTTTGGGGTGGGCAGGAAGAGCTAACCCAAAGAACTTATATGCATAACCAATGAACTCAGACAATAGTGTGGTGAAGGCGGGTAAAGTGGGTTCCATGGGGGGAAAAAAAGGAGGGACATCTGTAATACTTTCAACAATGAAGATAAACTAAAAAAAAAAGAAGATATACAAATGATCAATTCAAAAAAAGGAAATAGCAAAGACCTTTTACTTTACTATTTAGAGCCTCACTTCATACCACTAAAGTTTCTTAAACTTTATTGCTTTATAAAATTCAGGTTTTAAAAAATATTATGGGACTAGATTTCTAAATCACAATAAAATAGTAAATAAACTCTTTATTATATTCCTATTTGAAAAGAATTTTAAAATGTTCTAGCCTGTTTGCAAGTAACTTGGAGGGTACCCTCTGGAAGCCTTTCTAAAATATGAGTTCTTAGAGAACAAGTTAGGCACCAATGTAATTCCAAGGACTTGAGTTTAAATAAAAATCCTACTTAAAAAAAAAAAAGCTACCACAAAACTATACTAATCAAGAAAGACATCATGGTACTGGTCTAGTTATGCTCTAATGTTAGAGTACATTTTAGCTCAGAGACAATCTTGTCATATTTAGCAATCAAGGCATTAGAGACAGAATTAAATATGAAAACAATAACCCAAGCAGCAATATTCATGCATTGAAGACACTAACTATACATCTTACCATCAGGAAATCAGAACTCATCTTCGAGTGCCAATTTCAATAAAGGGAAGGCTGTAGATTCTAGAATTCAGGAAAATACAACAAATTATAAAATTCTCAGATTACTTTTCCTAGGTTGTAACACACAAAAAAATATTTCAAGGAATGATCTGGTATACAAATTTTGATTTATAATATTGATGTTAAAGCCAACTTATCAATATCTTGACACTATTTTACTACCACACACAGCAAATATCACAAAGAAAAAGTTCAAAATATCCAAACTTTAAATCACAATGATAACTTGTTCTATTAAAGTTGATGCAATATCTCTCTCCTTTGAACTTTGAAAATGGAAATAATTTAATTTTATCTTCCAAACATCACAGCTATCATCTTATAACGTAATATTACTAACATTTCAAGAAAATAGAGAGTAATAAGATGAATATAAGGCTCCTAGGAAGTCATCAGTATAAAAATCCCTGCTACTAAAACAATTAATTTGATGAGAGTGAGACAGTACTATAGATGGTGTGCAAAAATATATATAAATATAATATGCATATGTGTATATATGCATTACATGCAAATAAGATAATAGTTTGTTAAGTTTGGGGAATTCTTATTATATGCTTATTTTTTTCTGCATAGCAAGCATTTCAGCATTTTGAAAGGTAATTGAATTTGTCATATTACTCACAATGCAGTGAAGCATGCATGTAAACATCTGTTCTAAAAATGGAAAGCCCTGATTATTAAGACATTTTAATGAATTTTCTTCTTCAAGTACAAAAAACTAGAACTGAATACTATATAAAACTTGTCAGGAAATCAGGTCCTGCAAATTCTCATGCATGTTTTAACACAAAAGTACCAGAGCAGTTTTTAGGATGTTTTGTTTACTAATGTATTTTCTCTTTAAGTCTCTAAAAAATTAAATTCTAATCTTATCCTTTTCTTTTTTGAGTCTCTAAAAAGTTGTGTTGAGTTTCAACAAAAAAAGCACAATAAAATTACTAGTTTACTATTTGAATAACTTCAGCTGAAATAGGTCTTTCTTTTCCTGCAAAGTTCAAATGTGCTATCATTGAAGCACTGAGCAAAAAATATGAGATTTCCTGTGTTCCCAAGTGCCAATGTGAGCAGATGCCTGAGATAAAAACTAACAAAATAAAAGTCTGAGAGACAGCATAACTACCACTGTCCCTCATGAGAGAAGTAAGTTTCAGAAGGAGAATATTCTGGTCATTGATAACCATGTTCTTCTTTCCTTGTAGAAGTAGTAAGCAGAAGAGCTTCAAGAATGAGCCGTCTCTGTCTAAAAAAAATCATATTCAAAGGCTATTCTACATTCATCCTAGTGCCCCCTACAGCATAAAGGAAGGTGACCCTGTTTTTAGTTTTCACTCATTAGGACTTATCATTTCCCCAATGATCCTACTAGTATAAAAATAATAAAATGTTAATGCCAGAATAACTCCAGAGATACTTTTATAAAGGATCAGATAGTAAATTATGTAGATATTTATAGAATAAGATCTATATTTTTATCACATATTTTTATCTTCATATATTTTAGAAAATATAAGTGTAATAATTGAGTATAAATTTTAATAGTACAAATATATTAAGAACAAAATATAAAATTTTGGGGGGGGAGTTTATAACATTTTGCTTGATTGTGTTTCAAATTTAGTATTTCCTATCAAAATTGACCACAAAAATGTATAAGTTAATGCTGATTAGAAATGAGATTTTATGTATTTTTAGCTTTGAAAATATCTTTACAAAGATAAGTACTGCCAGTTACTGATATTAATCCATAAGCATATAATTCATTGAGCATATTTATTGCTTAAAAGACTTACAGAAGTCTTTTATATTCTTCTTTTGATATTTGCCTCTTAGTATATCATTACATGGCAGAGTAGTCACTTCCAATTGAAAGCAAAATAGACTTCCTCAAATGCAATTAAATAGTTTCTGAAACATGGACATTTGCTTTGAAAATTTAAGAAAATACATCCACTGATAATTTGAATTTGAATGGAGATGATACTTGTTTTCACTTTTGACAGCATGGTAAGTAGATAAAGAAGCTTGATAACACTTGTGATTCAAATTACTGTCAGCTGTCATCAAAATGATTTTACTCCTGTATAAGTTTCACATTAAAACATTATCATTTAGTTTTTGGTTGAACTATTTGAGAATCTATTCTGTATAAAAAGCTAATTTACAAAGCCATCTAATAATTTCTACTAGTGACTGCAGATAGTTCTAGTCATTCAAAAAAAATGTCAGTCTCAGTTCTGAGCTAAAAAATAAAAAATCCCAGTAATTAAAAATTTATTTTCTTATCAGCATCATTTTTAAAGAAGGTCTGCCATGATGAAATATTTGATTTTCAATGTTCTAATTTTTATGATCATTGTCTTCTATAAAATGGAAACCCAATAAAACATTACCATAGCTAGCCCCTCATGCTGAGGTGTGACAGGGCAAATCAGGTTACTTCACTTGTCTCTAACTAAATGTCACAGAACTTACAAGGGTCAATAAATTCACAAGAGAAATTGAGTTCATTACTGAATTTCTGGTTAAATTTTACATGACGATATTTTTTGCAAAGTACATTGATGAATAATACAATTGTTGGAAGTTTTAGACACTGTCTTTATTAGAAAACTTTCATTGTAAAATTCCCCAACTAATTCGTTTTCTGCTTTATACACCCCCCCCCCCAACATTTGTGATATGCCTTAGCAGATTCCACTTCAGGTTATACTGAATTAATATTTTTTCACCTACTTTGAAATTTTCTCTCTTGTAATTATTCCACACAGACTATTTAGAGAGTTTAATTCTATGGTCATTTCCTACTTTGCATTGACCTATCTGATAAACAACAAACTCTTCAGAGATTAAAAAAAACAAAACAATACAAACAGTTGTCCTTTTATTTTCATTCACTATGAAAGTTGCTCCCAGTGTTCTCAACACTTGGTGCAACTGCTCACTAACAGGCTCATATACTTCACTTGTGGGGTTTTTTTGGACACATTACTTTTAGATGTTACAGTCACACATAATTCAATTAATTCACCAGCAATAAATGCCTCCTAATACCTGGCTAACTCAAAAAATTTATTTGCTTATCAGCTTCATTTTTTTTTTTTTAAATCCTCATCCGAGGACATTTTTCCATTTTTTGTACAGACAGTGTAGGAGGGAGAGAGAGGAAGAGAGAGAGAGGGAAACATCGATGTGAAAGGGACACATCGAGTGGCTGCCACCCGCACAACTGACCAAGGCCGGGGACAAACTGCAACCGAGGTACATGCCCTTAGCGGGAACCGAACCCGGGTCTCTCCAGACCGCAGGCCGACGCTCTAACCACTGAGCCAAACCAGCCAGGGCATCAGCTTCATTTTTTAAAGAAGGTCTGCCATGATGAAATATTCAATATTCAATGTTCTAATTTTTATGATCATTGTCTTCTATAAAATGGAAATATTGTGCTGACTCTTATTCTGGTAATATAAATGTATATAGTATTATTTTTAGCACTACTATAGTGTCATTGCATAATAAAATGAATTATTTGCGCTCTAATTTGGTAAAAAAACAATTGTCATTCCACTCTGACTTTTAAAAGCACAACATTCAAAGCTCATCTTTTTGTTTTGTTTTGTTAATTCTCAACCAAGGATATATATTTTTTTTCTTTTTCTTTTTTCTTTAAGAAAGAGTAGAAGGGAAGGGGGAAGAGGGAGAAAGATAGATGATAGATAGATAGATAGATAGATAGATAGATAGATAGATAGATAGATAGATGATAGAGAGAGAAACGTGTATGTGAGAGAGGCACATTGATTGGTTGCCTCCCATATGTATCCCAATCAGCCTGGGGATCAAATCTGCAACCCAGGTACGTGTCCTTGACTAGGAATTGAACCCACGACCCTTTGGTCTGGGCGCAAACACTAACCACTGAACACACCCACCAGGGCAAAGCCCACTTTTCTTGTTATGTCATGATAAATATGCACTAGTAATAAACAAATAGAAAATACAAGTCAAAGTAAAGTGATGACAATCAAAATGCTATGAAGTTACAACTGAATCATTGCAATTTGTAGTGTGCTGAACAGAAAAAATGGTAAGGAAACCACATGGGGTGTCTTTTACCACCACTAATTCTACTGCTCTAAAGAAAAAAGAGCCATAGACAATACAAAAATGAGCAGGCATGGGTGTATTCCAATTAAATTTTATTAATGGATAATAAAATTTGAGTTCCATATAATTTTCAGTGACATAAAATATTAAGTTTTAAAACCACTGAAGGATGTAAAAACCATTATTAGCTCATGCATTATGTACCAGAAGTTACTATGCTACTTTTGCCCAGAAGAGAATAGTTTGCCAATGAGTAACAATATTGTTTTGCTTCTGATAATCATAATTAAATAATAATTATAGAAGTAATAATAATTACTTAATAATTACATGATAATTAAATAATTTACATAATAATTAAAGAGGTAAAAAAAATAGCAAAGCAGAGGCTTCCTGATAAGAGCTTCAATGTGTAATTCCTTTTAGGAGCTTCAGGGACAGACTCCAAGAAACAGACTAGAGTGGAAATTTCAGACTCCTTTTGTCTCCTAATATGGCCTGTATATATTTATTTATTTATTTTTTAATCATTACCCAAGAATACAATTTTCAGTGATTTTTTTTTTTTTTTTAGAAAGAGAAAGGGAGGGAGAAGGAGGGAGAGAGAGAGAGTGAAACATCTATGTGAGACAGAAACATGGACTGGTTGCCTCCCACACAGGGCTTGACTACAACCTGGGTATGTGCCCTCACTGGGAACTGAACCCGCAGCATTTCAGTGTATGGGACAACCAACTGAGCCACACTGGCCAGGGCTGTAACAATATTTAATAGTGTATGTATTTTTCCAGCTTTGGGACACATAACTGACACATAATTGTATAAATTTAAGGTTACAAAGTGATAATTTGATGCTTATATATGTATACTGTAAAGTGATTATCATAATAAGGTTAGATAACACATCCATCATATCACATTATTACAATTTGTGTGTGTGTGTGTGTGTGTGTGTGCTGAGAACATTTAAGATTTATTTCCTTTGTACTTTAAAGTATATGATACAGTATTGTTAACTATAGTCACCATGCTATATATCAGATCCCCAGAAATTAGTTATAACTGAATGTCTGTAACCTTTAACACATATCTCTCTATTTCCCCCAGACCCTAGGCCCAAACATCCACCATTTTTCTCTATGTTTCTATAAATTTGGCTTTTTTTAAGATTACACATAGGAGTGAGGTCTCTGTCTTAAAGGTCTATCAATGTTGTAAATGGTTAGATTTCTCTCTTTTATGACTGAATAGTATTCCATTGTATGTATATACATACACACATCACATTTTCTTTATCTATTTATTCATGAAGTGAACACTTAGGTTGTTTAAATATCAATTGAGAATAGATTCTCATTATATGAAGATGTATATTGTAAATGTGGAGAGATAATCAGTCAATAGAAGACATAAAATAATACTCAAATTATTAGAAAATACATAATAAAAGAAAAAAGTAACAAAAAATAAGTGGAACAAGTATAAAACAGCCAGTAAGTTGGTAGATCTAATCTAACCCTATTACAAATCATATTAAAAATAAATGGTTCCTTTCTGTGACAGATTTCCTATGTCCTCAAGGTCCAACCATGTTTATTTATATTGCAGAAACTCCAACTTCATTTAGGCTGACCAGTGTTCCACTGTGTATATATACTAGGTTTTCCTTGTCCATTCATATATTGATGAACATTTAGGTTGTTTTTACACCTTGGCTATTGTGAAAAATACTGCAATGAATAAGGAGATGCAGATATCTCTTCAAGATAATAATTTAATTTCTTTCAAATATATAACCAGAAGATTTGCTGAATAATATAGTAGTGCTATTTTTTCTGTTTTTATTTTTATTTTATTTTTTTGGTACGTGCACCTAGCCGCTAGGGTCTAGCGGGAACTGAACCTGGGACTCTCTGGTCCTAGTGGGAACTGAACCGCTGAGCCAAACCGACCAGGGCTGTTGTTTTTAAATATTAAATTTATTGGTGCGATATTGGTAAATTATATTATATAGATTTTAAGTCTACAATTCATTTAAAAAATTATTTGAGTGAAATTGCTTAACAAAATTATATAGGTTTTAGGTATCGATTCTATAATACATCATCTGTATATTGTATTGTGTGTTTACCACCCAAGTCAAATCTTCCATCACCATTTATCCCCCTATACCTTTTTCTAACTTCCCCACCCCTCTCCCCCTCTGGTAATCACCATACTGTTGTCTGTCCATGAGGTTTTTTTCGTTTGTTTGCTTGCTTGTTTTTGCTTAATCCCCTTTACCTTTTTCACCTAGCTCCCAAAATTCCTCTCCCTCCTGACAGCTGTCCGTCTGCTCTCCATCTGAGTCTGTTTCTATTTTGTCAGTTTATTTTGTTCATTAGATTCCACATATGAGTGAAATCATATGGTACTTGTTTTCTCTAACTTACTTCACTTAGAATAATTCTCTCCAGGATTACCCATACTGTCACAAAGGGTAAGATTTCCCTTTTTTCCAGCCGAGAAGTATTCCATTGTGTAAATACACCATAACATTTTTATTTATTCATCTACTGATGAACACTTAGGCTGCTTCCAAATCTCGGCTTTTGTAAATAACTCTACAATGAATATAGAGTTGCATATAATTTTTTGAATTAATATTTCACATTTCTTTGGATATATTCCCAGACAATTCTATAACACATCATTTGTATATTGCATTGTGTGTTCACCACTCAAAGTTAAGCCTTATTCCATCACCATATATTTGACCCCTTTACTACCATTCCCCAAACCCCCTTCCCTCTGGTAACTATCACACTGTTGTTTATGTCTATGAATTTTTGTTTGTCTTATTTGTTGCTTTCAGTTTTATATCCCTGATGAATGAAATCATATGGTTCTTGACATTTTTGGTGTTATTTCACTTAGCATGATATTCCCAAATTTATCCATGTTGTCACAAATGGCAGTATTTTATCTTTTCTTAAGGCTGAATAGTATTCCATTGTATATATCTACCACATCTTTTTTAACCAATTATCTATCAAAGGACACTTTCATTCTTTCTATGTCTCCTCCACCATGAATAATGCAAAATGAACATAGGAGTACATATATCTTTATAAGTGTTATTATTTTTTAAAGAAACCACCTGTTTTCCACAGTGGCTGTGCCAATTTACATTCCTAACAATATAGCAGAGTTCTCTTTCCTCCTCATCCTCACCAACACTTGTTTTCTCTTGTCCTTTTGAAAACAGCCTTTCTAAGAGGTGTGAGGTGGTATTTCATTGTAGTTTGATTTGCATTTTTCTGATCACTAGTGATGCTAAGGATCTTTTTATGTACCTGATGTCCATTTGTATGTCTTCTTTGGAGAAATGTCTATTCAGATTCTCTGCCTATTGTTAGTTAGATAATTTATTTCTTTTGCTATTGAGTTGTATGAGTTCTTTGTGTATTTTAGATATGATCCCCTTATCTGATATAATATACGTATATTTTTTCCCATTTTATAGGTTACGTTTTCATTTTCATTATTCATTCTGGTGTGCAGAAGCTTTTTAGTTTAATGTACAATAGCAGCAAAAGTAATTCTTACTAAAAAATTTAACCAAAGAGATGAAAGATCTGTACACTGAAAACAATTGATGAAACAAATTGAAGGGAAGATATAAATAAATGGAAAGTTATTCCATAATAATTGATTGAAACATTTTATTGTTAAAATGTCTATTCTATCCAAAGTCTCACATAGGTCTAATGCAATCCCTTTAAAAATTACAATGGCATTTTTCACAGAAATAAAAAAAATCTTAAAATTTACATGGAATCTCAAAAGACCCTAAATAGCCAAAGTACAGGCATATCTTGTTTCATTGTGGTTTGCTTTATTATGCTTTAGATTTTGTGTTTTTCACAAATTGAAGGCAAGACCTTCTACCAGCAAAATATTGTGAAGAAAATGCAACTTTCTTTATTGTGGTGATCTGAAATCAAACCATCAATATCTCAAAAGTATGCCTGTAATCTTGAAAAATAAGAACAAATCTGGCCATGTCCAGGTAGTTCACTTGGTTAGAGCATTGTCCCAATATGACAGGTTGCAGGTTCAGTTTCTGGTTAGGGCACATACAAGAAGCAACCAATTAATGTATAAATAAGTGGAAAAACAAATGGATCTCTCCCCTAAAATCAACAACAACAAAAGAACAAAACTAGAAATATCACATTTCCTAATTTCAAACTATAATACAAAGCTACAGTAATCAAAACAGTATACTACCAGCATAAAAATGAATACACAGATCAATGGAACAGAATCTAGCCCAGAACAAAACCTATGCATGTATGGTCAACTAATATTTCACAAGGGAGCCAAGAATACACAATGGGAGAACGATCATCTTTTCAGTAAATGGTACTGAGAAAATTAAATATGCATATAAAATAATCAAATTTGACCCCTATAGTACACCACTCACAAAATTAAATCTAAATAGATAAAAAGACTTATATTTTAAGACTGAAACAAAAAACTCCTAGAAGAAAACATAGGGAAAAAGTTCCTTGACATGGTCTTGGCAACAACATTTTGGATATGTTACCAAAAACACAAGCAACTAAAGCAAAAATAAACAAGTGGGACTACATCAAACTGCACAGGTTTTTTATCGCTTTTCCAAGTAATTCAAAATATATTATTTGCTCTCCAAATGATCAATATAAGATAAAGTGTACATATATTACTTTTCTACTTTTGCACTTTAGAAAATTGAAGCTCATTCTTAGCTCCTCCATGCATATAGGACTAACACAGATATTCAGATATCTATGTTGATTTTTAGATATTATTATTGACTCTAGTGATAAATATTTTTAGTGCCAGGAGTTAACTATATATACATAAAAAGCAGAAAAATGCTACTATTGGACAAGTTACTATAATAGTAACCATACTATATTTAGTATAAATTTATATCCAAATATATCAAGGAATTAAGTCCACCAAAAAAAATCAGTTGCAAATAGTGGGATCAAGGAAAACTGAAATACTACTTCAAAATCTTCTGTAACTTAGGTGAATTAAAATTTGTGAACACAATCCATTTATCTATATGCTAACATTCGTTTTGTACATAAAGTGAATATTTGACTTGCCCATTGAATTTGGAGATTCCAGTGGTCGATTTTTTTTCTGGATTCTAATTATATGAAGATGACTTGAACAATCAGCCAAAACAGACAACCAGGTCAAAATAAAGGAAGGGATTTGTGCGGAATCAATCATTTCACTGAGATTGACTTTTCTTCTCACCGTTACCCAACTGGCATGACCAGCTGTCATAGAAAACAAAAAGGAGAGGTGTGTTCCCAAGCTTTGGCACACATTCCTATAGGTAATTGTTTAGATCAAAGGATTAATTGTCTTTTTAACAACCAGCTGCTATTTACTTGCCTGTCATT
Organism: Molossus molossus; assembly: GCF_014108415.1. Taxonomy (NCBI): domain Eukaryota; kingdom Metazoa; phylum Chordata; class Mammalia; order Chiroptera; family Molossidae; genus Molossus; species Molossus molossus. The sequence goes on along the minus strand of NW_023425403.1, from coordinate 40,142,398 downwards.
TTTTGATATATATTCTCTACTTCTGTAATGATTTCAAATGTTTAAACCAATATATATTTTTTTTTCTCATAATACTGTTTACAAAATTTAGAGGCTATGTTTTAAGACTATTCAGACCCAAAACATAATAAGACATCATCCATACTCAACTTGAATTTTTCATTCAAGTTACCTCTTCTAATTTCCTTATGCTCAATTTAACGTCAATAAATATTCTCAGAAGAAATGTGCATGTATGTTTGTGAGTGTGGTTTGTAGAGAAAGCCAAGTCACTACACAGTTTAGAGTTACACACATACGATCTGAAAACAGAATATAATAAATTCATGATATAATACTGACAATAAAATCAATTACTGTAAATCAAGATTAAAAAAAAAAAAGATCAGGGAACACCTGGCCCTTTTCTTTTCTTTTCAAATATGTTTTTATTGATATTTTAGAGACAGAGGTAGGGAGAGAGATAGAAACATTGATTGGCTGCCTCCTGCCCGCCCCCTACTGGGGATTGAACAGCAACCCAGGTATGTGCCCTGACCTGGAATTGAATGAGGACCTCTCAGTCTATGGGAGGATGCTCAATCCACTGAGCCACACTGGCCAGGCGACCTGGCCCTTTTCTTTCTCGGTTAATTTAGCATTCACACCACATTCCCTCAACACAAAGTCCAAAATTGTCCCACCCATCATATCTCTTAGCACACTTTATATATTTTTTTAAAAAATGGGAGTTGATTGATTATATGTCCTCATTTTAAAGTTGAAAAAAGTAAAATTATATGTTCTTTCAGGTTTTTTATAATTTCATAAAAGTCAAAACTTAATTTCTCTACAGAACATAATACAAGCCAAGTAGTATGTTAAGCAAATATTAAGCAATTTGCATTTCTTCTTTGTATTTCCTGACAAACCTTACTGTTGCAATTACTGTAAACTAGGAAACTGGGTGAGAGACATTAACTGTCTTGTCATGATCACAGAACTTTACATGGGCAAAGCCAGGATTGAGCTTTGGTCTTTAAAATTCTTTACATGATGAACACGAGAAGTAAACCAAGGAACAAACAAAGCATTCTTGCAAAACAACCTTACATGTAATCAGTTTCTCTGTGATAGAAAAAGTAAAATCCGTTGAGCTCATTCAAGTTGCCTTGAAGTGTACTGTTTACAAGCATGTATCTGGGTCAGCCAATCAAGTTTTGAATCTCAAGTTCATTGATTTAAACCAAGAGATATTGGGCAAGTTATTCAACTTCACCTTTAAAATAAAATAAAAGATCAGTAAAATTACATGTAATTGTTTATATTGGAGGTTAAAATTCAACAGCTTTGATCTCCAATGCAATGTTCTTAATATTTTTCAGTTGTTTCAACAGAATGAGTGTAACATTATTTTTCCTCTTGAAAATTAAATACTTAAAAGAGGGAAAAAAACTACTTCTTAATGGCTGTAGAAAGCCATCTTGGGTTTGGTTTGGGATACAGATATTATTAAAATATGAGATTGAAAATATTGGTAGGGGTCATATTAAAAAAAGATGCTAAGGTCTGAATTAAAGCAGTAGCAGTCAGTATGGCAAGAATGAAATTAATCAATCGATAACAAGATTTATAGGAGGACTTAGTTTCACATTAAATTTGGTGGATAAAGAAAGTTGAGGAATCGCCTGGCCAGTGCGGCTCAGTGGACTGAGCATTGTTCCATGGATTGGGAGGTCCCGGTTGAACTCGCAGTCAGGGCATGTACCTGGGCTGCAGACTAGCTCTCCAGGAGGGAATGTGCAGGAGGCCACCGATCAAGGTATCTCTCTTGCATGAATGTTTCTATCTCTCCCTTCCTCTCTAAAAAAAATCAATAAAAACATATAAAAAGAGAGTTGAGGAATCAAACTTGTTTTCTATGACTCTAGTTTGTAGAAATAAAAGATGGTTGTAGATCCAAAACAACCTATATATTTGAGAAGTTAATAAGTGGTCAAAGCCAAAATATACAAATTATATAATTGTATTAAAAAAATACTGCCTTAATATTTCAGACAAGACATCAAAATTCTGTGGGGTTATTGCCTGTGATGTACCCATCAACAAAAATCATAACGTAGAAATTAAAATAAAATTGTCTAGTATATGCTTAATTCCCGAGTTACCTGCTCCACAAAGGACTCTTTGATCACTCCAATCAATGGATTTACTATTTAAATTTGCCCATGCTATTTACATTACCTTGCTTAGACTATAATGTCTTAGAAGGCAATGCTCTTGGAGTACTATATTTTAAATACTAAGGCATCCTAATTAGGGTCATTCTTATTTTTATTTTGAATTAAATATTGGGGTGGGAAAAATGTTTACAGTTTTGAGTACACAAAACAAAGTTTATTCTTGTATTTTTAAAAGTTAATTATTGTATTATTTTTCATAAGAAAACCTACTTTTGTCTACTCCTGTATATTTGAGTAAACCACTGATATATCTGCCTCAAAACAGATTCCATAAAAGCTTTCTTTTCAGTTTGCTATATTTGAGATAAATAACAGTTAAAAAATGTCATAGCACTCTCATATTAAACATTGTTAAGAAGTCTTTCATTTCTCTCCACATAAAGTATAAACTCTTTGGCTGGCATATATACATCAGTCATATTAAACTATAATTAACAGAAAATGTAATTTTTCTCTCAAGACTTTTGCACAAACATCTTTCCACACCAGTAACTAAATATATGTACATATATATATATATATACACACACACACACACACACACACATATATATATTTCCTTCCCTTAGAATTTGGTTAAGATAGTACCTTCTGAAATGTCTATTTTTACAGACACACACACACCCCAATCTGAATTAGTTCCCTTCCTCTGTGCTCACCTATCTCCCTTTGTTTCCTGTTATAACCAACCACCATAATTCTTGTTTGTTGTCTATTATGAGATATATGAGGGCAATAACTTTTGTTCTCCTTTTGTACTTATTAGGCATTCTAATCTCTGCCATGTAAAACTCTCAGTAAATAAACATTAATCAATTCTACACAGTTTCTAAAACCTAAAGGTTATGAGATAATAGTGACTCTTTTGATTTTCCATCTTCCCATATCTCTCCACAAACAGAGCAACTAGATAACAGGCCCCAAACTCCAATACAACCTATAAAACAAACGTCAGTGGTAAGGATTCTACTTGAATCTCCCAAACGCTAATAGGTAGAGAGGAAACCGAAACACACATGAAACCTGTATGGTAGTAGTAGCGACAGTGTGAAAGGAACAGAAAAAGTGGAGAAAGTTCTGAAAATCCTGAGAGTTGGAAAATATCTAATTGCCAACAGGACAACACAAATGCTTCATCTGAAAACTTCAGAAAAAAGTAGGAGTATTTGTGTGATCTTCAACTAAATTGTAGCTCTATTTGAAAGAATGTTGGGATGACTAGATAGTACTAAAACTCTCTGGGATTTATAAACTCATGACATTGGCCAACAAAAATTTCTCCCTTAGACAAAGCTTCATATTAAGAACAAACTTTGGGGTGTTAATTTAATTAGAGCTGGACCGGAAAAATAAGAAAAAGGAAAAAAGTTTGAGCCAGAAGAGAAAGCAAGAACAAGCAGATCTCAAATTATGGGAGAATTTAGGAGCTACTCTGACTTACTCTCTTTGTTCTGGAGTGCAGGGAAAAAGTCACCTTTCTTAAACATGAGCACAGAAAGAAACAAAAACAAAAACAAAAACCACCAAATCTTAAAGTTATTGTAGGGGAAAAATAGCAGAAGAATATTCCCCACTGAAAATAAACTGCAAAAGATATTCCCACAAAGCTGAAGAGAATTGTAAACAAATCGTTCTAAAGAAGCCAAAGTGTATCAATACAAAGAGAGATGGTATAAAAGAGCATAGGAAATATTTTTTAAGAAACTCAAAATTGAGGCAATTAAAGAAGACTTGAAAAGAGAGTTGACAGAATTCAGAGCTGTATCTTTAACCATTGTAAGGTTACTATTATTTCCTTCTAGTGTTTGTTGTTCTGATACGAGTATTTTCCCATTTCCATTTCCATTTAGGTTTGCTGCCAGTGTCTTATTCCCTTGTAGGATAAGGCATTCCAATTTTAAAATGACTCAAGGTGGGTGCTCCAGAGGTAATCATGCCTCTTGTCTTGCTTAAACCCCCTTTCCTTTGTATAGCACAGCCCTCGCATACTCCATATGGGTTGTTCCTTACAACAACATACTTTCTGAGGCCCAAGTATATGTTGCCAAATTTATTTGGATTACTTTCTTTACATTACCTTTGTTTGGCTGATGTCCATTTATCATATAAAAGTCACCTGTTACTGTCTCAGAAAACAATTTCCCTGCCGACCTATACATTGAGGCAACCCAGCCTGCCTCTATACTGAGTCCATCTCCTGCCTCAAAACCTGTGTAATTTTTTGGTCCTGACCATAGCAACCACAATGGCTTTATCTGTCACACATCATGGGGAAAAGTTACCCTTCCTGTGAAGGGCAGCTGAGCCAAGGTCTTTTGTTGCTCCTGCGGTGTTTGCAAGGCTCACCCAGGAACATTCTGTGCTACAGGTAAGACCCTGTGGTGTTTGCAAGGCTCACCCAGGAGCTTTCTGTGCTACAGGTAAGACCCTGCAGTGTTTGCAAGGCTCACTCAGGAACATTCTGTGCTACAGGTAAGACCCTGTGGTGTTTGCAAGGCTCACCCAGGAGCCTTCTGTGCTACAGGTAAGACCCTGTGGTGTTTGCAAGGCTCACCCAGGAGCCTTCTGTGCTACAGGTAAGACCCTGTGGTGTTTGCAAGGCTCACCCAGGAACCTTCTGTGCTACAGGCAAGACCCTGCGGTGTTTGCAAGGCTCACCCAGGAGCTTCCTGCCCAAGGCCACTTGTCGACCCTGTGTGCTGGCAAGGCCCACGCAGGAACATTCTGCCCAAGATCTCTGGTTGTTCCTGTTCTGCCAAGGCCCACACAGGAGCCTTCTGAGCCACTGGCAAGAATGTATTGACAGTCTTGACCTGAGCTCAGAGGCCAATGAAAACATTTGGTGTTTGAGAACAATGAAGCTTCTGCGCTCCCTCCCTCCTCCCCTTCAACTGGCTATATAATAAACTTGCTGAGCTAGCTCAGGGTCAGTTTCTCCATCAGAGATCAATGTCCCACCTGGCTCCAGCTTTTCTCTCTATAATGTCTCTGTGTCTTAGTCTCCCGATGCCCCTCCTAGGTCTGGTTTGACTAGCCGCACAGGTCACAGCACCTTTCCACATCAAGCATGCTGCACAGCCAGTGCATTGCAATTTCTGAAGTTAGTTACATTTAAGGACCCAGACACCCCGTGACCCACCATGCTTTTCACGTATTTACATTCCTAGTCTGGTCACTTTCATTCCCAGGTCTCCTTACCCGAGGCATTGAACAGAGGTCTTATTCAGGTACCACTACTGAGAACTCCTTGTTGGAGGGAGTGGGGTATGAAGGAACAGAGGCAGAGCAACCTTAAAGACTTTTTTGCCCCCTCTGACTTAGTACCTAGTACTTTTCTACTCATCGATCACCCCCAAATCCCTCCAACCTATCCTCTACACTCTTGCATATTTCACTAACTTGTTTTCAACTCTACTGCCCACTAACTTGACAATCACTTCTGCAGTTTCCATTCCTGCTGCATGGATATGATGCAAGGAGCTTGGTCCTCCTCTAGGAATATGCCTCTCTGCATGAACTGCACTATCTCATACAGCCCTGACCATCACAGCACACACCAAGAGTGCAAATGTAGACCAACTTATGTTAAATATTTTAGTTATACATTAAGCCTTGGTCCCAGGCTGTGTTTCCATGAAATGCCAGGCATCCCCTTCCCAGCGATTCCATTGAGGATGAGAGGAGACAAATGTTGAAGATATCATAACCACTCTAACTGCCAGGTCAGTCCTGCCACCCAGTAATAGGGATGTTCCAGCTAGAAAGCGAAAGAGCATCAACTCGGATCCCAAACTCAGGCAGGGATTGGACCTGATGCCTGGATGAGGACTGAGAAGTCAAGTTGCCTACGGAGTCTGACAAGTGTTTTGCCCTCAGATCAGCTGTTTCCAATTCAGGCAATTCTCTGTGGCTCTAAAACTACTTCATACAAGCAGAAAACAAGGGCAAAGCACAGGGGTCTGGGCAAACCAGTCCACCTAGACTTTCTGTTGGGGGAATTTGGAGAGCTAACTTGAAACAAAACCTAAGCAGAGACCATAACCCGCATCCACGCCCACCTTGTCTTCTACCCTGGGTGTTTACTGTCTCGATTCATGTTTCCCTCAACTTTACTCCATTTTGCTCAATTGTTAAGATTAACATTAAAAAAATGTTCTTAAATTACTAAACAGTTTTCTTTTATGTTTGAGTATTTGTGATATTCAGGAACTGCGAGCCAGGTCTAAGGGCAGCAGTGACCTCCGGTGCCCTCCCAGTTTAAGGCTGTCCCTTGTGGCATCATGCAGAAGTCACGTCCAGTATTCTGTCTTCCAGTAGAACGTGGACACAGGAGTGCATGTATAAAACTGAACTTAACTTAGTGGATTATACAGCCAGAGATATAATAAGTACGGCAAAAAAAAAGAGAGAGAAAAGTTCAAAAATGTATAACCTGGCACTTAATAGGTTCATTGTAAGACAGATATGAGATAATGGGAAAAAAATTGGTCTCTGCCCCCAGTTCCTGGCACAGAGTTGTTGAAACTCTTGTAATTTCCTAAGTGTAACAATACTAAGAGCATCTTTTGTTCTAATATTTGGTCTTTGAGTCCAGTTCTGGACATAGCTCCTAAAACTCTTTTAATTTCCTGGGTAATAGAAGTATCTTTTGTTGTAATGAGAACCACTCAGGGTGGGCTCCTGGCTAAAGACTGGTCACCATCAAGACCAAACAATAATTAGAAGCTTGAATGTTTCAGCCCAACCTAATGAAGCCTCCATAAAATCCCAAAAGTATGATGTTCAGAGAGCTTCCAGATTGACAAATACATCTACACTGGGAGTGTGACAAACCCAACTTCATGGGGACAGAAGATCTTATGCTCAGGATCTTTCCAGACCTCACCCTATGTATTTTCTTCATCCGGATGTTCATCTGTATCCTTTATCATGTCATTAATAAACTGGTAAAGGCAAGTGTTTTCCAAAATTCTACGAGCTGGTCTAGATTAGCCAAATCCAAGAAGTGGATCGTTGGAACTTCTAATCTATATAGCTGGTTGGTAGAAAACACCTGTGATAACTTTGGCTTGTTACTGTCTTTACAGTGTGTGTGTGTGTGTGTGGTGGGGGGCTGTTTTGTGGGACTCAAACCTTAACCTGTGGGATCTGGTGCTATCTCTGGGTAAACAGTATCACAATTGAGTTAAAGTATAGCACACCCAGCTGGTGTTTGAGACTTGCTGTTGTTGCAGGGAAAAACCCCACACGTTTGGTGATCAGAGTGTCCGAGTAAAGTGTTCTGGGTGATAGTAATGTGAAGGTAAAGGAGACACACAGTAGGGAAGAATTGGGTTTTTCCCCAACACAGATGGAAAATCTGGTATTGTTTTTCTAGAGAATCTCTACCTACCCACATACTTACCTACCCAATAGTCACAGCTTATTATATAGAATGTATCAAGATCTTCCTCCTTACTCTATCATTAATCTAGTATTAATTTCTAGCATTAATTCAAAATAGAGTGATGCCTAATTTTATGTGTCAATTTGACTGGGCCGGAAGGTGCTTAGATATTTGGCCGAATGTTATTCTGGGTGTGTCTAAGAGAGTGTTTTTGGGTGAGATTAACATTTATATTGGTAGACTGACAAGAGCAGATTGCCTGCCCTAATGCAGGTGGGCTCATTAGGCAGTTGAAGTAGGAAAGAATTCCTCCTCACCAAATGCCTTCAGACTTAGACATCACCTTTCCCCCTGCCTTTCAGCTTGAATTAAAACACTGGCTTTTCATGGGTGTTAAGCCTGCCAGCCTTCAGAAAGGAACTACATCATAGGCTTACCTGAGCCTCCAGTTAACAGTGTTTGAAAAACCACGATAGAGTGAAGCTGCGAAAGTCGAAGGGCGAAGTGGTGAGGGATGACTCCTCAACTCCCTCTGAGCTCGGAGGGGAGGCAGCTCTAGGGGCGCCAGAGACATACAGGAAAGAACCGAGCTGTTTGGCCTCAGGACAAGGGCTGGAGAGGCGGCTTTCTCCTGGACAGATGTGCTGGTAGAGGCTGATGTTCCTTGGGTGAGCTCTTCCCTGGGGCGGCAGACAGCCACCGCATCTGGGACTCCAGCAACCTGGCTCACAGTGTTGGCCCTGCCCTGGTGACTCCCTGAGGTCCGGCCCCACCCAACTTTCAGGCCCACCCAGGCCCTTTCCAAAGGCTTTACCATAGGATTGGCCTGTCTTGGATCCTGCTTCAGATTTTCCTAAAATCTCTCAAACAAGCAGCATCTGGTCTATGTGAGCCCCAAACTTCTCGTTCAGTGGCCCCAGGACTGGCACTAGATGCAACCAGCCTTGGTTCACAACTTGGCTTTTCCTGGGCACGTCCAAGCCCAGCACAAGAAGCAGCCATTGGCCGATCACTTTGTAGCTTAAGTCTAGTGGCCCCTGATAGAACAGATGCAGTGGCTGACCTTGCCCCAGAGCCAGCACACCCAGTGGACAGCTTCAGATCTCATCAAAACACCACCACCCAACCACCTCCACAAGTGACACCCTCAATGAGCAGACTCAGTGGGTACCAGAGCCCTGATGAAGTAAATCTTGCTCAGTGTGGTGGGCCCCTACACAGCTGATCCTCCAAGATAGTCAGAGGCCAGTGGTCAGTGGGCACAGCCAGTCCTTGCAGCTGACTAACCTGAGTAAATCCCTCCCATTGACATGCCAACAGCAATCAAGACTCAATTACAAGAGAAGGGTGTACAGTCCACAGGAGGGGTGCACCTCAAGGGCCCAGCTGGGGTGATCAAAGAGGTTGTGGCACTGGATCCCTACAACAATAGGCTACCCTATGAAGCCTAGGAGAATAGCAACTCTCCCTAACACATAGAAACAATCACAGGGAAGCGGCCAAAATGAGGGGACAAAGAAACACATCCCAAATGATAGAAAACAAAACTCCAGGAAAAGAATTAAACAAAATGGAGATAAGCAATCAATCAGATGCAGAGTTCAGAAAACAGGTTATAAGGTTGGTTAAGGAACTAGGTGAGACATTCAAGGAATTTAGTGAGAACATCAACAACATAAAGAAGGACCAGTCAGAAACGAAGGGTGCACTAACTGAAATAAAGAATAATTTACAGGGAATCAATAGTAGAGTAGGTAAAGCCATCGATTTGGAATATATGGAAGCAAAAAACACCCAATCAGAACAGCAAAAAGAAAAAAGAATCCAAAAAAATAAGGGTAGTGTAAGGAGCCTCTGGAACAACTTCAAGTGTGCTAACATTCACATCACAGGGGTCCAGAAGGAGAAGAGAGAGAACAAGAAATCTAAAACCTATTTGAAACAATAATGACAGAAAACTTACCTAACTTGGTGAAGGAAACAGACATACAAAGTCAGGAAGCACAGAGAGTTCCAAACAAGATGAACCCAAAGAGGACCACACCAAGACACATCATCATTAAAATGCCAAAGGTTAAAGACAAAGAGAGAATCTTAAAAGCAGCAAGAGAAAAGCAATTAGTTATCTACAAAGGAGTTCCCATAAGACTGTCAGCTGCTTTCTCAAAAGAAACTTTGCTAAGATCTGGAAACAGCCCAAGTGTCCACCAGTAGACGAATGGATAAAAAAGCTGTGGTACATATACACAATGGAGTACTATGCAGCGGTAAGAAAGAAAGATCTCTTATCCTTTGAGACGACATGGAGGGACCTGGAAAGTATTATCCTAAGTGAAAGAAGCCAAGCAGAAAAAGACAAATACCACATGATCTCACTTATATACGGAATATAATGAACATAACAGTCTGAGGAATACAGTAGACCCAGACACATGGAAGTAGGGCACAGACTGACATCCCTCAGAAGAGGGGATGGGGGGTGGGGGGGTGGGAAGAGATAAACCACAGAACTTATATGCATGTATGCATGACCAATGGACATGGACAACTAAGCCGGGGACAGGGTGGAGGGGGGGTGGGGTGGGGGGTGCCAAAGGGGTAAAAAGGTAAAATATCTGTAACAAAAAAATAAATAAAAATTCATAAAATAAAAAAATAAAAAAATAAAAAAATAAAGAAATACCATGGACTTTTCAGGAAAAAAAAAAAAAAAGAAACTTTGCCGGCCAGAAAGGAGTGGCAAGAGATATTCAAGGTGATGAAAAGCAACGACCTACAACCAGGACTACTCTATCTGCAAAGCTATCATTTAGAATCGATGGACATAAAAAGAGTTTCCCAGACAGAAAAAGCCAAAGGAGTTCATCACCACCAAACCAGTATAATATGAAATGTTGAAGTCTCTTCCTGAAGGAGAAGAAGAACAAAAATATGAACAATAAAATGGCAATGAATACATATCTATCAACAATTGAATCTACAAACAAAATGGACAAGCAGAACAGAAACAGACTCATAGATACTGAGAACTTTTTGTTGCTTGCCAGATGGGTGGGGGCTGGGGGATGGGTGAAAAAGATGAAGGAATTAAGAAGTACAAATTGATTGTTAGACTGATGAACCTCAAAGGGAAGGGGGGAGGGAGGGTGGGATGAAATAAACCAAAGAACTTCTATGCCTATATGCATAACCAATGGACAGTGACAACAGTGCGGGCAAGGCAGGAGGGGGGCAGGATTAGAGAGGAGGGAGTTAATGGGGGAAAAAGGGAGGACAGCTATAATATATTCAACAATAAAGATGAGTTAATAAATTAAAAACATTTTTTTTTTTACAACGGACCGTGATGAAATACATAAAATACAAGTAGAAAGTATGAAAGAAGACAAAGCCAACAAATACAGGAGGTTTGGGTTTACAACCAATTATGCAAAGTAATTTTCATTGCCGGGGACCAGTTGATCAAAAACCCTATAATTAGATGAAGTATAAGGCACTAGAAGAGTCTATTATATGTAAATTTAATGTTAGAGCATTAACATGAATATAATTATTATCATTATCATGTCACAAATACACTGGATATCTAACAACAGAATTACACACAGTACTGTGACATAATGTTTGTGCCCTAAAGTAGACACAGCTGTCTGCCACCAACTCCAAATGGAAAAGGATTTGAAAACAGCAGAATCACCGCACAACAAAATACAAAATCAACTGTAAAACACTCATTAGCTGTGTTCTCAGAGGATTCTGTTCTTCCTGCTTGATTAAAAGTTAAGTATTAACTCTCTGAAATAAAGAAAAAGCTGACCAGAGAAGTTTTGTACATAGCTTAGGCTATAAATGCCAGAAGTATAAATTATCCTTTTCAAAGTAGATTGGGAATTTTTCTTAGTTTTGGCCAATTACTGAGGATTTAATATTTGAGGATTTGATGAAGACCTTTTTCACTCTCAGATTCAGTAATGATCTAATAGCTCAGTCTTGGGATTAGCAGACATTTGGCCCTGTCCAAAATGTCCACAGAGACATCTTTTCATGCCAGAAGGCCATTACCAGCTAGGCTACCAAGGCGAGAAGGGTTATAATTAGCAATACAGCTGCAACGCAATTACTGGACCAATAAAACATGATCATATTTTTTTTTTATGTATTAATCACACAAATCAAAAATATAAATATTACATTATGGGCTATTTGAACCCGGGGATGTTTTCTAAGTGAGGATGTCTTTGAACAGGACCAAATATCAAGGACCATTTGGAATGAACCAAAGATGCTTGTGGATGTTTTGAACAGACACAATTTCAAGGACCTCTGGGCATGGACCAAATGTCTCCGTGGATGTTTTGAACAGAGCCAAATGTCCTGCAAGGATTCTTGGTTACTGCAACTGATGCCAATATCATTTAAATAAGATTATTTTCAATTATTTTCCACAAAGTTCCATCCTATTCCACACAAAGAGGTCAATTTCTTTACTCTCAATATTGTAGTTAGTACTATATGTATACATACCTTAGTTTGGAATGTTACTGACAATACCTCCCCATCCCATCCTTTTTGCTTACCACAACATCAATCATTCTTGAAGAACCAGTTGAAATTTCACCATTTCTAAGAAAGTTTTCTAAAAACTACATGTTATGGTATCTCTCTTTTCCAAGTTCTGATAATATTAATAATCATAATTACATTAAAAAATAGAACTGTAATGGGAGAGAGAATAGAGGTATACTTTGATTGTAGAGCCCTGTATATTTTTAGGAACAACAACAACAAAAACTAAGCTGAAACGCAGCAGTCTTAGCAGGCCTAAAACATGCTGTTAGAGGAGAAGAAACAAGATATACAAATGTTACACTAGAATAGAGTGCTCTTCTGAATGCTGGGCAGGATTATCAAGGATAGAGTTAACATTTTGTATCTATGTGTAATGCAATGAGGTTCAAGATCTTAGTGACTATCCTTTCTTGATCTTAATTTTGCTCCATTTAGTTATTTCAAACTATTTTCCTTAACCAAGATAATTTTCTGTAACAAGGAGCCATATTGTTTTAGGACTAATATATTACCTATTAAATTTAGAAGTATAGTTAATAAGATCATCCTGACAGTGAACTTAACTCTTCTCTAGTTCTTCAAAGAAGTTAAGCACACCATAATAGGAGTAAAAGCTCAATAACAAGAATCACACTGAATAACCCTACTGTTGCTCTAAAATTAACTATTAGGGATGAAAAAACAAACTTTGGTTTATACATACAATAGAATAGCATTCATTAGTAAAAAGAAACGAGCTATCAAATCATGCAAAACAATTGGTGATTCTTTTTATTTATTTTTTCTTTATTGATTTTATTAAGAGAGGAAGGGAAAGGGAGAGAGCGATAGAAACATTGATGAGAGAAAATATCAATTGGCCAACTCCTACATGTCCCCCATTGGGGATTTGGCCCACAACCTGGGCATGTGCTATGATCGGGAATAGAATTGGCGAACTCTTGGTTCATGGGTTGACACTCAACCACTGAGCTACACCGGCCAAACCCATTGGTGATTCATACTCCTATATAATCAAATTTCAACCTTTTACATCTGATGGCACACACAGACTAATTGCTAAAATTCTTCAGCACATTAAAAAAAATATTTTTTTGCCAATTTGACAAAAAAATAGGTATAGTTTTGATTCATTCACACTGAATGGGTATTGTTGTAGTGGTTGTTGTTATTTTTTATTTGCCAATTTAAGGAAAAGAGGTCACTGTTACTGACTAGTTAGGTATTGCATGTCTTAAAAATTCTTGTTGCACACCAGTTGATAATCACTGTCCAAAGTAAAAAAAAGAACAGCTAGGAAATGTAGCATAATGCATGATTGCATTTATATGACATTCTGGAAAATGCAAAACTATAGAAATAACAAAGAGACAAAGCAGTTTCTAGAGGCTCAGGGAGGGTCTCATAGGTGAGACATAGGAATTTGTAGGATAGAGAAAAAATGCTGTATGATACTGTAATAATGGAAACATAACACTATGCTTAAGTCAAAATCCATAGACTTCATGTCCCGAATTGCAAACTTTAATGTATGTTAATTTTAATCATCATTTAAGTGGTCAGGAAATAAACAACAGAATTAAAATTGTGAGAAAAGTAACCCTTTTGAAAAGGGTGGGGGAAAGATACTGGTCTAAATATCTTTGGAAACTTGCCCTGATCAGTTTTCTCAGTGGTTAGAGCATCGACCTGCGGTCCCAAGAGACCTGGGTTTGGTTCCCGCTAAGGGCATGTACCTCGGTTACAGTTTGTCCCCAGCTCTGGTTGTGTTGTGTGGGTGGCAACCACTCGATGTGTTCCTTTCATGTCAATGTTTCTCTCTCTCTCCTTCCCACTCTATCTGAACAAAAAGTGAAAAAAAATGTCCTCGGGTGAGGATAAAAAAAATAAATAAAAAAAAAAAGGAAGAAAAAAATATCTTTGGAAACTTATGGAGACTTAAGACTAAAAGCAAAAGAAATTTGACTTACACCTTACACTTTAGTTGATAACATTGTTTCACAGAAGGGTATAAGTTAAGAATTCTGGTACTGTTATACATGTACACTGGAATTGAACAACCAAGTAAATGGAGAAAGTTAGGCCTAACATTTTGGAGTGGGAGTTTAGAAATAACCAAGGAGGGAATGATCCATGTATTATTGGATTTGAGTGGAAGACACCAGTATGAATTACATTTAGCTTAAAATAGTATATGTACTCAATTGTGTCCCTTCAAAACTCATGTCATGAAGCCCTGACACCCAGTACATCAGAATGTGACAGCATTTGAAGATAGGGCCTTTAAAGAAGTGATATAAATAAAATGTGACCAATAGAGTTGGACCTCACCTAATCTGACTGCTAATCTCATAAGAGAATATTTGACATACAACAACATGCTAGGAATGTGCATGAGCAGAAAAAAAGACCACCGAGCAAGAAGACAGCCATCTGTAAGCCACGGGTTTTCTTGCTCTATCAGCTGAGAGTATAAAAGCAATGACAACCCAGTATTAATGAGCATACTCACTCCCCAGAATTATGGTTTCCAATATCATTCTCCAGTTCAGTGAGTCAGGACTCATTAGAGAAATGGCTGATTTTAGAAACAAAGAGGGAAACATACAAGATGAGCCTGGAGCATCTAGTGGTGCCAGAAAGTAAGCAAAGAAAACAACAACAAAGAAATCAAACAATTATGGGTTGGAAGGTCTGTCAAAAAGATATATCAGCTAATGAAAGAGCCCCCAAAGGCCATATTAAAAAAAATCTAAGCATAAAAAAAAAGTAGCATTAGATTATAAAACAAAATATAAAGTAAATATGTTTGATTGATTAAATGGGGGAGAACAGGTAATTCTCCTATATAGAATAAATCCAATAATTTATGGAGATACCCCCTCTCAAGAAGGAGGGACACCTTTCTCCACTGTGAACTGTGTGAACTGAATATAAGGACACCTCCCAAAATATGGAAAGGAGGAAAAAGCAGAAACTTGACAAACTTGACTTCAGTAAGTTGATCAAGGTTAATGCCAACAGTGTTAAACTATGCTAATAGCATATATCTTGATACAATGTAATGAGAATTCACTTCACCTCTATAGTTTTCTCCCCAAAACTCATTATCTCTGTCTTGCCATGAATACAATATCAAACACATGCCATTTGAATGATATTTATAAAATACCTGACATGCACTTCTCAAAAATGTCCAAGGTCATCAGAAACAAGTAACTTCTAATACACTGTCACAGTCTAGAGGAGCTTAAGGAGACGACGATGACTAAATACAATAGCTTATCCTGAATTAGATATTGGAACAGAAAACGAACATTAGAAAACAATCTAAGAAAATTTGAATGAGGTATGGAATTTAATAATAATGTATCAATACTGGATTAGATGTGACAAATGAACCATTCTAACGCAGAACATTAATAGAGGGAAACACTGTACGTGGAGTATCTGGGAACACTCTACTACCTTTGCAACTTTTGTTTGAAAACTAAAATTGCTCTTGAATTTTTCATTTAAAACCACCTAAAATAATAAATCTACAACATTTATTTCCTAAAAGTCTATTGCTAATCCAACAATTCATTATTTGCTGTAAGTGCTACAGTATATTGAAGAAACCTAAATTTTCATTATGAATTGACTATATTAGATTGGTAATCATGAAAAACACTGAAATCTAGTATTGCTTCAAATATACTATACTTTTAAATCAATATATTATATTTTTTGTGTATTATCTTATATCAAAGAGAGCCAGAAAATAATAAAAATCAGGGACCAGAGGAATTTTGGAAGAGTATTCTGTTCACACAGTCTCTCCAGCAGGGTATTCACGGTACTTCAGTATTCAAAGAAAGTAAGAGGATGCTGCCGCCTTTTATGATCTGAACCCAGATCTGAAAGTTTCAGTTCCACCACATCCTATTGGTCTCAATGCAGGGTCTTTCCAGATACAAAGGTGGGGATTAGATGTAATATATATGGGGGAAATTTTTGACAGTCATCTTTGGAAATTATCTACCGCATCATTTAATCTGTGTTTATTTTCACTCTTTTGACTATAGAACTTGCCACATATTTTTTCAACGAATAATAAATTATTTGGCATTGATGTAATCACATCTTTCTCATATTTCTCCTGAAAAAATATAATTACCAAAGATGCTAATTGGATTTAGATAGGGCACGTTATATTTATGCAAGTGACAGTACGACTGACCTTAAAAAATAATCCAAATTAGAGATTAGTATTACATCCTGAAAACAAATGTTAGCCACTTACTTTTAAAGATTCAAAGCCTCAATATAAGAAATATTAAGAGATTAATGTTTTACAGCTATTGACGTTTTCATGTTAATATACATTAATCTATAAAAATTTCCTTCATGTTACAAAATCTTAGTATTGACTGCCTGCCTTATGTAATGAAATAGACAAGACTTCCAAGAAAGACTATGCTGCTTATAAAAATCCCATCACATATCTAGTATAAAATAACTACCTTGGGGAAAAAGTTTTTATTGCTACTATTGCAAAAGCAACTTTCCTGTTTTTGTTTTTTTTTAATGCTGAAATCCTTTATTAAATATGTAACATACATTATTCACTGTTATTAAACCCTCCCTTTTTTCACAACACAAAATCTCTAATACCACTGAAAACATGTAAATGGCCCAACTATACATAAAGGGAAATACTGTAGTTAAGCCCTTCCACATCATAAAAGAAAAACATGTGCAGACTTTTACTGAACAGGAAAATCTCAGCTCTCGGGAATTCCAACGTCAGGAGATCAGAGAAATGAAGAGCAAAAAAACAAGAACAGTAGCTAGTGACATTGGTGATAAAACCAAGGAAGTGTAGGGTGCTTAGAGCCAAAAGAAGAAAGTGTTTTCAGGATGAGTGAATGAGCAATCTGTCAAATACTCCAAATGATCAAGTTTAATGAGAACTGAAAATTGACCACTGGATTTACCAACTCAGTGGGTTCTGTCAATCAGAATAAAAGCAATTCTGTATAATAGGTAGACAGAACACTGACTGGAGTGAGCTGATGAAAAAAATAAACTTGTGATTTGGAGTTGAATAAAGGCTTAATACATGTTTTATTGAATAAATGAATATATCTGAGAAAGAAAAACTTAGGAAGCGACTGATTTAGAACTTTTGAGATACAATAGAACCTACAAATAAATATATATCTGATCAAACTTGAGAGGCCAAGGGAAGAAACACGTATAGATAACTAAGATTTTGTGCCTGGAGAACTATGAAGATGGTGATAAAAGTAGAACACAAAATTTTAGACATATTGAATAAAAGTAATAACAAGGAGGAGATGTACAACAAAACTGAAAATTTATATTGTACCTTTAAATGAGCCTGGCCTGAGTGGCTCAGTTTGGCTGGAACGTCGTCCTGTGACTACAAGTCTGTCTGTTCATTCCTGGTCAAGGCACATACCTGGGTTGTAGGTTTGATTTCACCTGATGTTTCTCTCTCACATCAATGTATTCCTCTCTCTCTTTCTGTCCTCTTCACCCTCCCTCTTTCCCTCTAAGCATGTCCTAGGATGAGGATTAGGAATAAAATAAAGTAGTATAAACTAGGTGTCTGCAAATGGGCCCACATGCCCCATCTGGGCTGTTGCCTGTTTTTGTAAATAAAGTTTTACTGAAACTTAGACAGATTAATTCAGTCGTGTGTTGTCTGTGGCTCCTTTACACAAAGCCACAGATTTGTATAGTGTGGCAGAGACCACATGGTCCAAAAAGCTTAAAATGTCACTATTTGTACATTTTTGCAGGAAAATTTAGCCAACTCCGCATAATCTGATTATGCCATGAGCGTAGAAAATTATGGCTGCTAATATACTTCATAATTTAACGAAAATGATATTAATCACTAAAAACTTTAATATGTATGATGAAAATGATTGATTTCTTTTCCAATGTTCCAAGGGCTCAGTTCAAATATGATAACCTGATGCCTTTCTAGCTAAAAATTCTGAAACCACTGAAAACAGAATATTGATATTTCAAATGAAATGCTACATTTGATACTGAGAGATGCAATAAGTCAATTAATAAATAATTAACTATCTAAAGTTTAGTTTATAGTCAAATATTGTTTGGATGATATATATTTTCAGTGTAGTCTTCCCTATATGTTTTATTAAAATGAACATCTTATTATATTTAGATTTGAAAGAAAATGGCAATTTTTTAAATTTATCAAGCTAATGAAAGCATTACTTTAAAATTTGATTTTTAGATCAACAATAAAATAATGTAACTTGGCATCCATGATGTTAGATATTTAGGAATTTAACATTTTAGCCTTTAATTAATTTTGGAACTTGAAAATTGCAGAACTAGTACAAACTTCTATTTATCTCTAAAAGATCTGTAATAATTTTGTCAAAATTATCAGAATAATTTTGAACAGGTACAAATGATATTTCAAATTTTCTTTAGCAGGGAGAAAAATTAGTTGCTTCAAACACACCACCAAAAAGTTACAACTAGGTTGTCTCTATGATAGCAATGAACATGATATATATAGAATCTTTAAAATTTAAGACTACATGAGATATCTACAATGATAATTTTTACACATTAAATGGAAATTATTCTAGACATTTACTGAAATATTTTTATCATCTCCATAAAAGTCTGAAACCCTTTACAAACATTAAGAATATATATTTTTAGTATCTCAATGTTAATGATGTCAGCCAAAATTCCCTAAAAGGTATGAAAAACAGAAATCAACAGTGTGCTCCACTAACACAAAGGAGAGGCCATCTTTAATTGAGAAAGTTCCAGCCCAGATTCCCATTTAGATTTATCTATGCAAATGAGGATTTGGAGTCTGATTAGTGCGGAATAGTACATATAGATGCAAATGAGAGGTACAATTTGTGCAGTTCTGATTGGTCAGGGCCGATCAGTCTATTGGTTGAGTGCTAGTATGGTGATGACAGAACAAGGAACTTCCCTGCAGTCCTTGACTCAGGCAGTGTAAGCAGGCAGGGCACAGTGAGGATGATGAAGGTTCAATCTGCTGTCAAGAGGCCTGTGTCAGCAAAGAACACCTAGACTCTAGTTTTGAATCACAGGAAGTCAATCCATCTTGATCAATTCCTTCTCAGAATTCACAGTAACTCATAAGCAAATATACAGTTATATCATATGACTATTTTCCACCAGTAAGTTGTCAAGGTTATTGATGTAAGCAATTACTAAAATATATAAGACAATAATTTCCCTGTTTAACTTTTTTTTTTTACACATGTGTGTTTGTTGAACAAAGAGAATTTGTTTCATTTAGGCCAGCGCCTTATTCAGAATGACATTCCTCAAACTGGAAAGCAAAAGTACAATTAAAATAGAAAATAAGAATGAAACCAAGACAAAAGATTAATTTTGAAGCGAGAATTTATCACAGTTAAACCTTGTGAGATAAGACATTTAATTAGAACACTCACAACAAAGGCAGAATGAATAAAAGCTTCCAACCCATTGCTAAACTAAACTGCATTAGATTTTACAAAATCTTTGCCTGCAAAAAATGTTTGGCATAATTGGTAATGTCTGTTGACTCTAAAGAGTTAACTTTTTGTAATATGTGTGTAAGGTAGACAAAGTGAGCATTTTAAAGATTTATTTGTAATTTCATACGCCCTTCAGAGAAAAAGATGAGAAGCTTCACTATAGTGTAATGCATCGGTCCACAATCCTTAGTGACTTAAAAAAAAAAAGAGTTTCTAAACCATTCAGACACACCCTATTAGCTGGAGAAATTTCTGATGCTCTGTAAAAATGTAGCCTTGAGTCTTGAGAAATTCTTCAGTGTACTGCCAAAAAAAAAAAAAAAAAAAATTCCAGACTTTATATTATTCAAGGATTTTTTACTCTCTCACAGACCTTCTATTTAAAGTTTTATTCCTAGTCTAAAACTGTATTGGATGACCCATATTTTCAGTGTAGTCTTATCTATATGTCTAATAAGAATTAATATTTAGTTATTATTATAATATTTTAGATATGAAGGAAAATAGTTGTTTTTTTAATTTATCAAGCAAACCAAGGTATTACTTTTGAATTTTGATTTTATATCAACACAATAAAATAATGTAACTTGACATCAATGACGTTAGATGATTAAATATTAATTTTTATTTTGCTTCATCAAATGTGTTATCTATTGTGGACTTCTTTCTACTTTGTTCCGTAGTAGCTTTAAAGGTCTCATTAAAGTGAGTTTTGTTTAGCACTCAGTTGAAAAGTTTCCCGGCATTTTGATTTATAGGGTGTATAAATCAAATCTTCTACATACTTTGAACACATACCAGTGCTACACACATGGGGTTTCTCCAGGGAAACATTCCTCTCACATTTCAGCAAAACTGATCTGTTCCTGAATAGGTTTGTTGTACTGGATGATTAAAATCATTATTTTTACCACAACCTTAGTAAACTCTTGATATACAACATTTCTACCCCAACACTGCATCTGTTAAAACACTCACTCTCCTTTTTTTTTTTTTTTCCCCCAGTATTGTATATTTGAGTCATCTCAAGATGAACTCTTTTAACTCTTTCTCCTGGTACTAATAAAATTCCAGTGCTGGGCTTTAAAAAAAGACATTTTCCATCTGCTGATAAAGGAATTACATGCATAAGAGACAAAAATGTGTTCTCTTAACTTATATCTCAATAAATGCATCAGTATATGGAATAAAAAGACCCTTGCATATGTAAATTCTTTATAAAAAATATCACAAACCCTGGGATTTCATTGATTGCTACAATGTATTAGTTTTCCCCCCTTCTGTCAAACCTGAGTGGTGGCCTTCGCTCAGGATCTGGTGATGTAGCCCTGCCTTTGGTAACCAAGGAGGCGCCAGCCCCGACCCACCTTTGGGGTCATTCTTTCCTTTTCTTAATGGAACACACATATTCACTGATGAACAGCTCTAGGACCCCATTTTATGGCTCTAGAATCCCAGAAGTCCAACAGCCTTTCCTTCATTTCATCGGTTCACCATCCCCTTCAGACCAAGCTGGTGGTGTTTCTGCTGAGATGGTTGACTAAATCCACATGTCAAATGCCTGATCTCTTTAGCAAATAGTTGTCAAGCTACACTCTTGGCATTCTCTCCAGAGCATGCTTTCTCATTTTCTGCTATATGAACAGGCTAATAAGTTTCCAAATTTTCGAGTTCCCTTTTGCTTAACAATTTCTTCTTTAATCTATCTCTTTCCTCTCACCTTTAACTATAAGCAGTAAGGAGAAACCAGTTCATCATTTATACATTCTACTTTCCACAAAATAGAACACCATTCAGCCAAGTTCTCTGACACTTCATAACAAAGATCACCTTCCATCCAATTTCCAATAAAATGTTTCTCATTTATGTCTGAGACCTTACCAGATGCACCTCTGACATTCACATTTCCAGGAACAGTCTCTCCAAGACAATTTAAGTTTTTTCTGTAACTTACCTCAAGACTCTTCTAGCCTCTAACCATCACCCAATCCAAAACTACTTCCACAATTTTAGGTTTCTGTTTCTGGGCTTGGGTAACCAAGTTCCATAACCTGGGTGGCTTAAACAATAGAAATGCATTGTCAGAGAGTTCTGGAGACCTGAAGACCAAAACGAAGGTGTCATAGTGCTATGGGGGCAAGAGAGAAGGATCAGTTCTAATCCTCCCTCCCAGTTTCTGGTAATTCCTTGACTTGTGGTATAACTCCAATCTTCACCTGGTGTTCTCCCTGTGTGTGTGTTTATTCCAAATGTCCTCTTTTTATAAGTAGAATAGTCACACTGGATTAGAGCCACACCCAAATCCAGAATGACCTCATCTAAAGTAATGATACCTGCAATGACTCTATTTCTAAATAAGACTGCATTATGACAAACTGGGGATTAGGACTTCAACATAAGAATGGGTGGGAGGAACAATTCCACTCAGAACATGCTATGTTTTAGATAAGTAAAATTTAGCAGATAAATGTTTATTTTTATATATGTCATTACTATAGGAAAAGTTTTTATATATGTGTTCATGCCATTTTTCTCTTGTATACTATTTCTTTTCTTATGACATAGAAATGGGAAAATGAGAGCTGGAAAGGAACAAAATACTTTAAGGCTAAAGTATTGATTAAAACGGCAAACAATAAATTAAAGTAGTTTGCATACATAAAGATTTTGATTTGGCCTTACTGATTTTTTGGAAACCTCAGGTTAGTTTCACAAAGTGTGTCAAACCTAGGAGGTTCATATTAAATTAAATTACAACTCCCTTCAGGTTATTGGCAGTATTTCTTCAAACCATACTTTCCATATAAAATTATATGTATAAAAACTAACTTTAAATGTATTACAAAATTTTTAAAAAATGACAAAATACAGTACTTCCTAATAAGGTTTCTATACACTAATATAAGAAATATATAAACTTGTATCATGGACAGAAAGTGATGTTTAAATTTACTAACTGAATGATAAATAGCATTTTTGTGACAAACTCTCTTGTAATGATCCCTTATCAATTTTATGATATATCCTTGAGTAAATATAATTTGCCTGAGATCACAGAGATAAATTGCCTTCTTTTAATGTTATTTGATCCACTGCAAATAGCATAATCAGATAATCTCTTATCCATATGAGAGGATTTACACAGGTCTGAACTCAATGCTTATATGGATACAAGGAAGATAGAAAAATAAGTTTTTTATGGTTTATTAAAATAATGTGGGAAATTTAATAAGGGGGAGAACGAGGGGGAAAAAAGAAAAGTTAAGCCCAGATAGGTGTTTGTAATATATTACATATTTCCATTTCAACCTAATTTGAGGTTGTTACTCTTGATCCTAAGAACAGTATATTTTGGAAATATAATAAAGATTATAGATAGAGGTTCATGTACCCATTCACCTGAGAAACATTTATAATAATTTTTAATAATTTAGACATGAGAAAGCTGAAAAGATACTATTTTTATCTTAATTACAGAAATATGAATCCCAAGATTATTTGAAAATTTTGAAGTTGTAGAATGAAGGAAAAGTAAATACAAAGAAATTTACCTTCTAAATCACTGGAAAATATATAGTAGAAAAAGATGAAAATGAAATTTAAGTGTTAAATGTGGTTTTGGGGTAGAATTTAAGTTCTTATATTTTTCTTTAATTCTTATATTTACTTTGATGACCACTGTTACTTTGTAATGTGAAAGAAATCATAAAAATATTTTTATTTTAAATTGTTAAACAAGAGAAGCCAATGACTAAGAAAGAAAAAAAGCATCTAAGAATTTTGATGTAGAAAAGTTTGCATTTTAAAGAAATAATGTATTCCATAGTGGCTGCACCTGTCTGCATTCCCACCAGCAGCTGAGTAGAGTCCGCTTTTCTCCACACCCTCGTCAACACTTGTTTGATGATTTGTTGATGGCGGCCATTCTGACAGGTGGGAGGTGATACCTCGTTGTTTTAATTTGCATCTCTCTGATGATTAGTGATGTTGAGCATTTTTTCATATGTCTCTTAGCCATTTGTATGTCCTGTTTGGAGAGGTGTCTGTTTAGTTCCTCTGCCCATTTTTTAATTAGGTTTTTTGTCTTCCTTTTGTGGAGTTGTATGCTCACTCTATATATATTGGAAATTAACCCCTTATCTGATATATCATTGGCAATGATGCTCTCCCATAGAGTGGGTTGCCTTTCCATTTTGATGGTTGTTTCTTTTGCTGTGCAGAAGCTTTTGAGTTTGATGTAGTCCCATGTGTTCACTTTTTTTGTTGGTTTCTCTTGTCTTAGGTGTGGTATCAGTGAAAATTCTGCTGCATATGATGTCTGAAATTTTGTTGCCTACATTTTCTTCTAGAATTTTTATGGATTCACAAGTTACATTTAAGTCTTTTATCCATTTTGAGTTTATTCTTGTGTGTGGTGTAAGTTGGTGGTCTAGTTACATTTTTTGCATGTAGCTATCCAATTTTCCCAACACCATTTATTGAAGAAACTGTCTTTACTCCACTGTATGCTTTTGCCACCTTTGTCGAATATTAATTGGGCATATTGTCTTTAGAAATCATGCTCCCTGTAAAAAAGAATTCACCAGAAAATGGAAAAAAAAATAGAGCACTATATTGACAAAATGAAGGAAGAAAAGGCATGAAGAAGAGGGGAGGGAGGAAGGGGTGCACTGCCTGTGTGTAACCCCCTGTCTAGACAGAGTTCAGTCAATTGTTACAACCCCTGGCTGAGACAATCCAAAGAGGTTCTTTTTACAGTGTGAAGGAAGAGGCCATCCAGGGTGCAATCTGACTTTAAACACAATGCTACATTAAAGCAATAATAAAATATGTCATAAATGTGAAATCCAACTTTCCACTATTGCACTGAGCAGATAGATCACTTGCCTTTGCATAATGAAACATATATTCCACTGCCTATCTCATCATTTCTGTTCTCACCAGACTGTACACTTAATATGAATGGGCTATGCTCTCCACCTCCAAGATTCTATACAAACTACTCCTGGGGTAGTTCCTTTGAACTCCCACACCATCTTATCATATTCTCTATCCTAGCACTTATCGAACTGAATGATAATTGACAGTATCGTGTAAGAAGGTAAGAGCTTTGAGAACAGGGACTGTGTCCTGTCCAGCTTTTATCCATAGGTTATGAGGAGGTTCATCCCAACACCAGGCACAATCTATTAAACAAACAAATGAGCACACACAAATAGAGTATTTTTCATCAATGACACATCCCATACTAAAGAAGTCTATGAGAATACATGTCATGCTATTATTTCATATTTACTGTGAAGTGAATTAAAACCTACACATTCTCTTTACAGATTTCTGTCACACCAATTATCATCTTATTCAAATTTTCTTTCAATCAAAGCTTAGAACTTCATAGATTACAATTTACATCCTATCTTTGCAAGATAATGTTGAATCTCTTCTTCCCTACTTCCATTTATTAAACTGGTATTTACTAATTTTATATTATTTGTTAGTAGATGCTGTGTTTGGGATTGGGAACATAGAGGCACTTAATACTTATTCCAGATCTTTCTCAATGGCTTTCAGCTTTGGGGAGAAAGAGGCCACAAAATAAAGAAAAGCAAACCAAAAAAAAAATAATACTTTGTAATGTGCTATGTTACATTTTTACTTAGGATGCCACAAAAACACAAAAGAATTGAACTAAATTCAACTTGGATCTTACCAAAATTAAGTATTGAGAAATTATCCACGGAGTCAGCTAGATGAAAACGGGGTTAGTAAGAGAAGAAAAGACACCCAGATAGAACAATGAGAGAACATAATATGTCATGGAACTTGAAGTAGTTTTAAATGGTTAGGTCCAAGAATATCTGTCTGAGAACAATATAAGGTTATAGAAAGTCTACTAAGATAAATTAAGGATGTCAAACAATAATTCAAAGATTATGAGGTGATAGATTGAAATAGACAGAAACTTCAATATACTTGCATATCCACTTATTTGTTCCAGTCACCAATAAAAATACCGAATGCTTAAGAGTCAAAGGACAAAGCCCTGTGACACTTCATTAGAACTCTTTATTAACCAACAATTTTTAATTAGGGGTCCCTGACAGCTCTGATTACATTTAGTCATGTTCTGGCCAACATTCCTTCATCTTTCTGTGAAAATGTAGCACGAGGTTTTGGCAAATGCTTTATGGAAACATAGACACACCACTGGTGTTGGCAGATGCATTTTATTTCCTATTCTGTGAATAGCCTCAGCACTTGGACAGCATCATGCATAAAATCATGCAATGAAAATCGTTTCTGACTGACCAATATCTTTCTTCTGCTTCATTTCTTAGAAGCTACATTCTCTTTTGGGCAACTGTTCCTTCGCCTTTCCAAACACATCTCTAGAGGGGGCTGGCAATTCTTTCCCTTTACCCTCATGAGCACAGCGATCGTTTCCAAGCTGGTTTGGGTGAAAAAGTTCAGTTTCACATACGTTGTAATTTAGATATATAGTAAGGAATCATGTAGAAATGGACAGTAAATATTTGGATAGGAATTTATAGTTCAGATAAAAAGTCTGGTTAGAGATATCAATTTTCTAGTTGTTGGCTTATAAATGGCACATGAAACTGGATGAGATCACCAAAGGAGTAAGTGGATTTAGAGATCAGAGGACTGAATACTAAAGCCTTAACATACACATGTTAACAGCTCTGAGGGAACGCAGAAAAACAGCAAATAAATCTGAGTAGAAGCGACCTGTAAGAGATGAAGAAAAAAATTAGAGATGATGGTGTTCTAATAGCAAATAAAGGTATTGTTTCAAGGAGTAATTAATGGTGTCAAATGCTACTGCTAACTCAAATGACTTAGAAATAAGGATATCTGGTGACCTCCCCAAAGGGTCACTTATTGTGTGTATTGTTTTGTTCATGAGTGTATATTAGCAGGAGTTGTGTGTTTGTGGCAGGAGGTAGCCAAGTCTGAGGAGAGAAACATTTATTATATAATTTTAACAATAGAGAAAACAATATAAATTCCATTTTAATAAAATTTTAGAAGAAAATTTATTTTTATAAATCAAGAAATATGAAAATCAGCTATTTGTTTAATAGCTCAAAAATATTACAGTTTATATATTTCAAAGTTTATGCAACTGCTCCAAAATATCTGACTCAGGAATTGTAATCTTACTATAAACACCCCCAAAAAACAGGAAAAAAATGAAAATGCTGTTTTCAGATATTGGACAACAGGTCTTGCAGGACTATGATACCTGAGAGAAGGGAAAACGATGAGGAAATTTTACAACTGTCCTATATCACTGCAGGAGTCATTCCAAGCCCAGCAAAGACTGTGTAAAACCAGAGTCTAACAATCTTACAGAGCTGAAGAGACAGCTGTTGGAATTCAGAAAGTCTAACATAGCTATACATTTTTTTTTATTTTGTGTTTTTAAAATTTTTTTATTTTGTATTGAATTTTTTGGGTGACATTTGTTAATAAAACAATACAGGATTCAGTTTATATTCACCATCTGCATATTGTGTTATGTGTTCACCACTGCAAGTCAAGTCTCTGTCCATCACTATTTATACCCCCATACTCTCTTCTACCCACCCCCATCCATAGATTATTAGAGATAAGGTAACTACACGGATAAAGACTCATAAATCTGCATAGGGTACTCTCTTTCCAAGTCTTTGACAAAAAATTGATCTGTACATGCACAGAGCAAAACTCCAAAACCAAAGGAAAAAAAATATTGGCCAATAGTTCATCAAACAATTCCTAGAGCTCACAATGGGCTTGAAACAGTTTCCTCTCCCCTAGCCAGAATGTGGAGACTTCAAAATGCACAGGGCATCAGACAGAACCTACAGAATGACTGTGTTGTAATAGTGTCACTATGTTAGCATTAGAATATGGGCTGCTCTGTACCTACCTTTACAAAAGCTTGCAAGCAACCAATCCCAAATAACTTAAATTACAATATACTATATTGTTATATTAGTAGTAGTGCTATATAATAAATATATAAATATTAATATATACTATAATAAATATGTATAATATCTAGAATAATATTACACTGGAAGAGAGTAATATTAGATAATATACTGAAGAAGAAAAGTTCAGTAAACTGGAAGTCAATAGTAGAAATTATCCAAAATGAAGCGTAGAGAGAGAGAGAAATGAAAATCAGCAGAGCCTCATTAAACTGAGTGACAAAGTCTAGTACTCTAACAGATAATAATAGGAATCCTGGGAAAAGTGTGGGGATGGGGAACAGAAAATATGCAAAGAATAATGATGAATAATTGTCTAAATTTGATGAAAAGTATCATTTCACAAATCCAAGAAGTTTAATAAACTAAAGCATAACAAACAAACCAAAAAAAATGAAGACATATCATAATAAAATCACTAAATAAAGTATTAAAGAGACAATCTTAATAGCAGAGAGAGAAAAAACAACTCAATACATAGAAACAAGAATAACAGCCAACTTTGTGTTGGTACGACTCAAGATTGAGAACTGAACATCATGAAACACTAAATTCTATAACTGAAAAAATATTTTTAAAATAAAGGCTAAATAAAACCTCTCAGAATGGGAGAATTTATTCCAAAAGACATGTCAGGGTAAAGTGAAATAATACTATAAAGAAAAAAGGATCTAAGCAAAGAAATGAAAGGTTTTAGAAAATTAGTTATGTGGGTAAATATAAAACTT
Organism: Molossus molossus; assembly: GCF_014108415.1. Taxonomy (NCBI): domain Eukaryota; kingdom Metazoa; phylum Chordata; class Mammalia; order Chiroptera; family Molossidae; genus Molossus; species Molossus molossus. The sequence goes on along the minus strand of NW_023425403.1, from coordinate 40,113,937 downwards.
TTTCCCATTTTAAAATCTCTTTAAGACAAATGTTTGAAACAAACAAACCACTATTTTGTGAAGCTTGTAATATATGCAGAAGTAAAATGTAGAACACAGTATACGTGATGAGAGTGAATAAATAGTACACCGACTTAAGATTTTTTTATCCTCATCCGAGGACATTTTTGCATTTATCTTCAGATAGAGCAGAAGGGAGAGAGGTGGGAAGAGAGAGAGAGAAACATCGAGTGAGAGAGATACATCAAGTGGTTGCCACCCACATGACCCCAACCAACCCCAGCCAGGCCAGGGACAAACTGCTACCAAGATATGTGCCCTTAGTGGGAACCAAACCCGGGACTCTCTGGTCCATGGGCTGATGCTCTAACTGCTGAGCCAAACCAGCCAGGGCCCAACTTAAGATTCTTATAGTATAACAGAACTGCTATAACATTACTTGATGGTATGCTATACATCTTCGGTAAAGGTTCCTCAGTCTTGGCGCTAATGACATTTCGAGTTAGATATTTCTTTGTTGTGGGGGACTATCTTGTGCATAGTAGGATGTGGCAAAAAGGAACCCTCTTGCACTGTTGGTGGGAATGCAGACTGGCGGAGCCACTGAGGAAATCAATATGGAGTTTCCTCAAAAAATTAAAAATGGAACTGTCTTTTAACCCAGTGATCCCACTTCTGGGAATATATCCTAAGAAACCTAAAACACTAATAATTTGAAAGAATATATGCACACTTATATTCATTGTAGGATTATTTACAATAGCCAAGATCTGGAAACAGCCCAAGTGTCCATCAGTAGATGAGTGGATAAAAAAGCTGTGGTACATTTACACAATGAAATATTAGCTGTAAAAAAAAAGGAAAAAGAAATCTTACCTTTTGTGACAGCATGGATGAACCTAGAGATTATGATGCTAAATGAGATAAGCCAGTAAAAAAAAAAAAAAAAAAAAAAAACAAATATTATATGATGTCACTCATATGTAGAATCTAATGAACCAAATAAACTGATGAGCAAAGTAGAAACAGAGTCTTGTAAACATGGAAAGACTGATAGCTATCAGAGGGGAGGGGGTGACAGGCTGGATGAAAGAAGGCAAAGAGATTAATCAAAACATATATATACGTGTGTGTGTGTATGTGTGTGTGTGTGTGTGTGTGTGTGTATAAATAAACCACAGTCATAGACAACAACAGTGTCATGAAGGCCAGAGGGAAATGGAGTGGGGGCTGGGTGGAGGGGGTGCATGGAGACAGAAAGAGACCTTGCCTGGGGCGAAGTGCACATGATACAGCGCACAGATGATGTTGTATTGAGTTTTACACTTGGAACCTGTATGGTTTTGCAAACCAATGTCATCCCCGTAAATTCAATAAACAGCCCTGACAGGTTTTTCTCAGTGGTTAGAGCGTCAGACCACGGACCAATGAGACCTGGGGTCAATTCCGGCCAAAGATACATACATCGGTTGTGGTTCATCCCCGGTCGTGGTCACGGTCACGTGGAAGCAACCAGTCAATGTCTCTCTCACATCGATGTTTCTATCTCTCTCTCCCTCTGTCCCTCCCTCCTAATCTGTCTAAAGATAAATGGAAAAATATCATTGGGTGAGGATTACAAAAATTAATTTAATTCAATAAACAATAGAATAAAATCAAATCAGTATTTCATTAAAAAGTACTACAGGCCAATATCCACTAGAAATTTGATGAAATAGCCCTTAACAAAATTTTAGATAAAATCCATTAATACATAAAAAGAATTAAAAACCGAGTTGGATTTATCCCAGAGATGGAAGCCTGAGTTAACATTTGAAAAACAATAAATGTATTTAACAGTATTAATGGACTACAGAAGTAAAAATTATGATCACCTTAATAATTGGAGAAAAATGACTGACAACTTCAATACCTATTAGAATTATAAAGAATACAAAATCAGTAATCTGTGCACTGCAGGGAATTTAATCTGAAAAGAGCATCCACATAAAATTTATGTCTAACATTATACTTATTCTTGAAGACTTAAATGCTTCTATCTGCTTTCATCCTACGATTAAGAACAAGGAAAAGATGTCCACTCTCAACACCTATTCAGTATTATTTTGCATGTCCAGCCAGGACAAAAGAGTAAAGCTAAAACTCCTAACAATAGGAAAAAGAAAGTGTCTTTCGTCACAAATCTTTGAAAAAGCTACTAGAACTACTGAGTTCAGCAAGGCAACATGACACAAGGAAGGGGTGTGTGTTTGTGTATCTCATAAGTACATATAATCTAATAGCATTTAACAAATAAAAAGTAAAATAAACTAACATTAAAAACAATATAGAGGAATAAACATAAAATATAAGCAAACCTTGTATACTTACAATGACAAAACACTGCTGAGAAAAAAAAAAAACCTAAATAAAGGGAGAGCGCTTTTTTTTCTGAATTAAAAGAATGAATATTGTTACAGTGGCATTTTTTTTTTACCTAGATTTATGTACTGATTCAATGTAATAATGATGAACATCTCAGCAGCTTTTTTTTTTTTTTTGTAGAAATAAAAAGGTATATAAAATTTGTTTTGAAAAAATAACCTAGCATATAGTAAAAACAATTTTGAAAGAAATAAAAGTTCATGGCTCCTGCCATGTGATTTCAAAATTTACTCTCAATTTGCAGTTATTGAAAAGGTGTGGTATTGCATAAACAAAGATAAACATATAAACAAATGGATCAAAAGAGAAATAAAGCAATGGACTCTCATTATGACCAACAGACTTTTTACAAAGGCACTAGTAATTCAATGATGAAAAGATAAACTTCTTAATAAACTGTTAACTGTGGAATAGTCTGATACCTGTTTGGGAGAAAAACATAACAAAAATCACCTTCAATATTTACATTTCTTTTTTAGAAATTATTATTAATTTATTTATTTTTGTTACAGATGGTTCTCCTTTTCCCCCCATTGACACTCTCCTCCCAACTACCCCCCAGCATAGTTGTCTATGTCCATTGGTTACACATACATGCATATAAGTTCGGTGGTATAACTCTTCCCACCCCCCTCTTCTGAGGTTTGTCAGTCTCTACCCCACATCCATGTCTCTAGGTCCATTCTGTTCATCAGTTAGCTTACATTTCATACACAAGTTAATAAGAAAATGGTCATATATCTTTTGTCATTTCTTTTTTTTTATCAATCTGAAAAAACTCTGTATATATTATGTATATCAACTGTTACCTAAATTTTAAATATTTTGTTCTACTATTTAGATATTGACTTTTATAATAGATCACATCCAAAATTATTAAACTTTTGCTTAATGTTTTTAAAAAGTCACCCAACCTTGCCATTATATATGCATTCTTCTATATTTTCTAAAATTCTCCTCCTGTTTTTCACTTTTACTGTTCAACTCTAATCTACCTGAATAATATCTTGTTAAATTTTAAAATTTCTTTCCTTCCAAATGGATATTCACTAGTCCCAATGTGTATAAACTATTACATCCTTTCCTACTAACCTAACAGCATTTGTATGTATTATATTCCCATATTTATTAGAATCAATTTCTGGGATTAAGGGATGTTTCCTATTTGCTATTGCAGAGTGTTCCTGGAAATATGTTTTTCTCATTTGCTTGCCTGATGGAGCTCACACTCAGCTGCAGAGTGCCTGAACAAGAGCCACCTTCACTGACACCACAGCAGCCTCTCCCTGTGCGGTGGCGATGGATATCAGGCACTAAGTTGAGAGCCCCTTTCCTAAGTCTCCTTTGCTATAAAACTTGGCAGAGATAAGTGCTACCTAGCTTTCGAGGACTTAGAGTACCCTGCACCTCCTTCGGACCCCGTGAGGCCAGCCGATCTTGAGAAAATTCCATAGTACAAGCATGATGCTCCTGCTCTCGCCCAAGCTCTAGGAAACATTCATTTTTGCAGATCTAACTCCTGTTCCAGAACCTAGGCCTTGGAATTATCTACATCCATATGCAGGATTCTTTTGGGATGGCTTAAAAACATTCCTGTCCAATTTCTTCTTCAGAAAGTTAGGAGTGGACGAAGCCATCAGTGAGAGTAGCTAGGAGTGTGTGACCCCCTCAATGTCCTGAAAGGGCCTGGCCCCAGGGAGGTTTCAGCAGTTGATTAAAAGAGAATGGAAGAGTATCAAGGGCAGCAGGAATCACTTACTCAATCTCTTTTCAGAATCTTACAATAATTATTTTAAAAGCAATTCAGCATTATGGTAATCGTGCCTCTTTATTAAAATAACATCAGAATCACACCCAAAATATAACTAATTTTAAGATTCTTAAGCACCACAGAAATATACTTTGCCATTTTATATCACTGACTATTGTGTTACAACCTAAATATTATATGTAAAATGTAATTTTGTGAATTCACAGTTTATAGTCTGCACTTAGCTATTTATTGGGAGGAAGAAAAACAAGTTGGATTCCAATTCTTTATGTTTCAAAATAAGTAAATGTCTAAATTAGGCATTAATGTATGACATTTATAAAAATTACCATTTATATAACTGGTTTAGTTGCATGCCCTGCATTTATTCTATTTAGGCTATAGAAGTGCTTGCAAACTGATGTAAAAGCATTTGAATTACTATGGAGTATAAATATGGGATAAAGACAAAGAAATAAGTTAGCACCCTGAACACTGTAATACAAGAAAAAGCAAATGGGTTGGTTATATGGTTTGAAGAATAAGTTACTCAAAAGCCAGTGGAAGAGAAATAAAAATATATTGAAGTTGAAGGACATCATTTCCTTACTCATTTTGATAGTACAGAGCTTATGATCAGGTATATAGATCACCAAATTGGAACCAAAGAATGGTTCATAAACTAGATAATACAACCTTGAATAAGGTAGGCAATTGATATGAATCTTATTCTTTCATATTAAGAAATGTCTTTAGTTCTCATTGCCATTGGTTTCAGCACATTTAATCTACTTTTCCTGAATGATATACTGCTAAAGAATAAAATGTAAAACTCAATAATTTACAAATCCTTTGAGAAGCTATAGTTCACCAGTTTTTTCCTAGACAAATTGTCAATGCAGAAAAATCTACTGCACTTGAGAATCATGAATATTAGAAGCCATAAGAAAGTAAAAAAATAGATCCTAATACGAGATATAATTTTCTTGCCAGCTTAATGGATCACAGAAATGCTGTAAGTATAATACTGCAGTTGTTAGTTTTAACAATAATTTCTGCCAGTGTTTCAAGTTCCATATTATGGTCTGGTTTTTTTTTTTGTATTTTTGTAATCTTGGTGAACTAAAAAACATATTAGATGATTGGCAAATTAGATTATGGGCAAATGTAACACACAACCTTTGTTTTCATAAACAAGCATATTGAGAAATGAAGATGTACACTTTTGAAATCTAATTTTAAATTTAATGTGATTTTACAAATAGGAATAACTACTAAACAAAGAACTACAAAATGATAATCAAGCCATAGTGAAGGTATCTCAGTAAAATTTCTAATAGTTTAAGAGTTTTAGAACATTCAATGATTCTGCTATATCAAAGAAATAGGTCTCTGAGGGTATGTGAACTTGTCTTTATTCAGAAGCTATGCCACGCATAGTAACTTTAAGTAACCGGGTGTCGTGGGCTTTTTAAAAACTAAACTCTATATTTTATTTTAATTTCATTAGTTTTTCCTTAATGTCTGCTTCCCCCTATTTAAAAGTCACATTTCTACATGACCTTGCATTAAATTATTATCATCTTAGCTTCTTTAGGGCTGTGACAGTTTCTCCAAGTTTTCATATTTTCAATGACCTTGACAGTTTTTGAGGAGTACCAGTCAGGTATTCTGTAGAATGTATCTCAATTTGGGTTTGTGTGAGATTTTTCTCACGGTAAGACTGCTTTTGGCAAGATGACCACAAAAGTGAAGAGCCATTATCATCACAACATATCCAGGGGATGAGCTATTAACATGACTAAACATTGACAGTTGGGCTTTACCACCTAAAAGAGTGTTAGCCAGGTTTCTGCATCATAAAGTAAATGCCCTCCCTTCCTTACTATAATTTTTGGAAGCAGAGGCCACACTTAGGGATAGAGAGTTAGGTTTCTCCTTCTTCAGGAAAAGTATACATTACATTCTTTTATACAGGAAATGTGTCACTTCTCCCCCATTTATATATTCAATTGTTTATATCAATATGGACTCATGGGACTTCAGTTTATAGTTTGGGTTAAAATATAATACACTATTTTATCACTCAAAATTTTTCAGCTTTGGCCACTGGGAGTTTTTTCAGTTGCTTACTGTTTCCCTTTGACATATGTCCATCATGCATTTCTTTCCTTTAGGTACTGCAAAATACTCAAGGTTCACTTTTTATACTCCATACCCCTTTTTAGTATAAACCATTTCTCCAAGGAGAACGGTATTAGAAACCAAGATCTGGGTGTTCTGTGTGCTCAGTGCCACTGGGGCATTATTGCTTCTAGGTTTTCTCCATAAATAGAACCCAAATATATATATTGTGTGTATATATATTATATATATATTATATTCTATATATAATTTCAAATAAACCAATCTTGAAAATTCCCTGAGCAGACACACTATTTAAGCCACATAAGTAAAACTTAATTTAGTTTATACTGCAAAACAGACAAAACTTGAGCCACTTCTTGTAAATGGCTCTGAAAATCATAAATGAAGCATAAGCTGTTTCCCAATGTTGGTGTGAGGTAAGCACTGTTAACCAATCCCTTATCATTAGGTAAACAAATGTTATAACCAATCATTGCAAAGAATAAACAACCCCTTCATTCTCATATGTCATTTTATAACAATATCACTCAGCATAATTTCACTGTTGGTTTGCGAACTCCCAGTTCACTAACTGTTCTTACATGCATAACAAACTCTTACTAAATCCTACTTTGTTAATTTGGTGATTTACATTTTGCTACTTCTGAATTTGACAGTATGTATACTAACCCATGTATACAAACATTTATAATCGTTTATCTACCCATCTGTACGTTACTCTAAACATGAGTTCAGACCGATGTGTCTGCCTTTCACGCAACCTTCTCCCTTAATGATCCATAATTTCCCCCTCCAATTGTGAGAAAGCTGCTTCCCACCATCTGCCTTCCTTTTACTTATTTGTTCAATACCAGCACACACACACAGCACTTTCCAAATTATTAACCTGTATGAAGTAAACTTTTAAGTGAAAGTTCTTAGATAGTACCATGTTAGCTCTTGAAGGAAGAAGCTACAGTTTTCATCAAAATTTCAATAAACTTGGTAAGGTATTTGTTTCTATGTTTGGTTCAAGGATATTACTCCATCTTGAGGTTTATAATGTTTATTCTATTTATAATTACATGCCTATTTCATGGGCAACCTTTATATATCAGCTTCATACAGAGCAGGTATTTTAGAGTATATCCTGTCATTATCGAAGGATTTAGTAAGTACAGTACTATTCCTTATTTCACCATACCAGCATTATCAGCAAGTAGATGATATAGTAGAAAAACATGATAAATTAAATGTAATTAACACATTATGGTAGCATAGTATGCTACAAATATCTCCCAAGCTATTACATCCTCTTGAAATAAAGCACACTTGAAATTCTTAATCATACTATGATTGAAAATACTATTACAAATATGACAAATTTAAAAATACTTTAAAATGCCATTGCTGCAATTAATTCTATTTGCTTCGATTGTTAAACATAAACTCAAAATCTGGAAAAATAGTCTTGATTATTTGTAGGTCATGAGGTCTACTTTTATAATCAGTAAATTTATGAACAGCCAGCACATTCTTTTCAAGTGATCTGTTCTAATTGCTATCCTCAGGCTGAAATTTGTGGTAAGCAACTGGAACTTTTTCTAGGACTCAGGGCTAAATCCATAGCATATGGATTTACAACTCTATTCCAGTAATTTCACTACAAGAGTAAATATTTAATTAAATGTAAAACTCTCCATAAAGTATCCATTTGAATAAATCATGACATACACTTCTAAAACAATGGCTTTCTGTTTTGACAGCTTTCAACCTAATCTACCACAATGATTTCTAAATCTTCATATAGCAATATGAAGTTTTTTGAGACTGGCACTAAGCTAGTAGATTACGTTTTCTAGAATTAGGACATACTTAAGTATGTTTTATTAAGTATCTTTATCTCAGAATACTTAATTCTATGTTTAAGACCAAAGAAACAACTCCTGTAATTTTATTTAAATGAAAATATTCATTCTCAAAAAAATTTCAGGAATACTTATTAACAATAGTTTTGGTAATAATGATAATTTTTTAATCTCCCTCATGTGAAATTCATAACTTAGGCATCTTATATAAATGTTTTAAAATAGTATTAGTAAAGAAAAGTTCAAAGGTTGTATCAACTGCTATTTTTTAAAAAATTTACTGGAAAGAGAAGTAAGACATTTAGCAACTTCTTAAACTAGATTTTTTTCAGTCAGACTTCCTCATAATTCTTATAGTTGAGTAGGGCTATGTGACTAGCTCTGGCCGGCAGATAATGGATAGAAGGAGGTTGTATCACCTCGAGAATGGAAAATTTAACTGTCAATGTTAAAAACATCAAATATTTCTTTTTCTGTTGCATTTATCAAAGTTATGTTTCAGTTTGTTACACTAGAAGATGATACTCAAGAGGTAGAGAGTATATTTATTTTTTTCCTTTATTGATTTTAGAGAGAGAGAAATGGACAAGGAGAGAGAGAGAGAGAGACATTGATGAGAGAGAACATTGATTGGCTGCCTCCTGCACGCCCCCCACTAGGGATTTGGCCCACAACCTGGGCATGTGCCCTGACCAGGAATCAAACCGGTGACCTCTTGGTGCATGGGTCGATGCTCAACCACTGAACCACGCCAGCCAGGCTAGATACTATATTTAATAAACCTTAATATTTAATGATTTTAAGAATACTAGTAGTATAAACTGATTGTTGATAGATGTATTTTGCAAGCTATTACAAGAAACAAATGAACCCAGCAAAAACAAATTTTGGCTGCCTCGTAAGGGGAAACAAATAGAGAGAGTGCATATATTTGTGGCCATTAGAAGAGGTGGGTGATTCATTTTTTTTTTTTTATCCTCACCCGAGGACATTTTTCCATTTTTTGTTCAGATAGAGTGGGAGGGAGGGAGAGGAAGAGAGAGAGAAAGAGAGAAAAACATCGACGTGAAAGGGACACATCAAGTGGCTGCCACCCGCACAACCAACCAGGGTCGGGGACAAACTGCAACCGAGGTACGTGCCCTTAGCGGGAACCGAACCCGGGTCTCTCTGGACCTCAGGCTGACGCTGTAACTGCTGAGCCAAACCGGCCAGGGTGAGATGGGTGATTCTTAAAACTAATAGTTTTAAATTAAAAGATCCCTTAAAATTTTTTCTTGAGCTAAAACCCAAACACTATAGTTTCCTCCCCATTGTTAAAAATCTCAGAAAGGTCTAAATTGCTTCTAGATTAAGAGCAAATTAAGTGTATGGTGTCCAGTCACTCCTTTAAATTAGATCTTATTGTTCAGGGGAAAATACTTTAATCTGTGACTCTCCCACCTAAGATTAATAGGTTTAAAGTAATTTCAATTAAATGTCTAGTTGAGTCTGGGAACCCCTGGGGATAGCAGGACTCTTTTAGGAGTTCTTTAAGTTCAAAACTATGTTCTTCATGATGTTAGGATGTTATTTACTTTTTTCACTCTGTTTATATATACTTTTAGTAATGGTACAAAAACGTTGCTAAAGGCATTGTGACAAACTTGCACTAATACTTGTTGAATTCTTCACTGCCAAGCACTTTGAGACAAAAAAAAAAAAAAAAAATTAATTTGATGTCCTTAACAAAGCATTAAAAATTACTGATTTAATCAAATCTTGAATATGCTCACATTTTTAATTTCCTGTGTGATAAAACAGCAAGTACACATTAAACACGTCTGCATGTATTGGGAGAATATAACCTCAAACAAGAGAACTTGAGGCCACCACTTATTACATAATTTTTCTAAATTCACGTGGTAATTGTTAGTGGTTTTCTACAATAAAATAGTAAATTTCTATTTTTATGACAGGAGATTGTCTTATAACTGGGAGAAAGACACTCACACAGAAGCTTCTACCCTTTCTCAGACTCCCTTTTTCAGAAACTGGGAGATGGGGCACAACTGTCCTTGAATATTTATGTTCCAAAGAAATGATTCCAGTCCTCGAGAAAAGCCTTCTTAAGGTGTTAAGATAGCAAGAGGCTTATTTAGCTTTTAAAGAAGAGATTTAAATACAACTCAAAGAGATGGAGAAAAAATTTTAAGTTACAAGGTTTGTAAGAAAAAGGAGAGGGGAAGGAAGTCTTCCTTATTTTCAACAGTGAGAATTAAGTTTCATTATTTTTAATTTGTGTTTGCACTTATTCATATTCAAAGAACAATGACTGTTTCAAGGAAAAACCCTGGTACAATTGAGACACACATGTAACTCGAAGTTCTTTCCATGAAATATCATTTTCACTCCAAGCACCAACTAACAAACTATGGTTAATTAGATTTGGGCATTTGCAAATATTCTCTTGAAAATGAATTAAATAAGCCAGTCACCTGAAGGGGTATAATTGAGAGTATATATTGTCAATGATATTCACTCGAATTGTATCTGCTGTTATGTGCTTGACATACTATTTAAAGACTTATATAGGATGGTACCAGTGGTAATTAAAATCAATGTAATTTTTGACATTATATAATAAAATGTACTGACGTTGAAAAGAATTGCTCAACTCAGTGAACACATACTAGCTAAGTGACCAACATATGATGTGGATCTTTTCCCCATATGTAATTTTATAACATCATATGTTGGTCACTTAGCTAGTATGTGTTCACTGAGTTGAGCAATTCTTTTCAACGTCAGTACATTTAATTATAAAAAGATCCATTCACAGTGTAATATATTCTAATGGATTTTAAAATAACAGTTTAAAGAGTTTCATTGTATAGTTTTAAATTCCACATAACAATGAACTTTAAGAAACTACCACTTATTCAATATTAATGCAGTACAAACAAACAATATCCACAATTATTGTATCCATCACAAATACTCTTCTCTATTCCAATTATGCATCATGTAAGGCTGAAAAGTTTTCACACATATATACTTCAACCAAATTAGCATATCACAAGAGACTGAGGCAGAAGGCACATGTGAAAATTCTGTTTCCTTACGCTAAGCACTAGAGAGATTTGCAAAATACATTAAACAAAACATGCTTGCTATACTCTATAAAAATAAGTTATCTTTATTAACATGCAAATTGGTTTATATATTTAAATAAATATAAAATAAACATTCAAATATTTCTCAGTTTTAATCCTGTGTAATAAATATAGGTAGATATAGCCCAAATAAATAGAATCTCTTCAAAATTTTCAAAGACTTTTATGAGGGAAAATGGTTCATAAAGTCAAAATGTGTGAAGCTCTCAGATTTAGAGAAACAAGAGAGGGTTAGCAGATGAGAAACCAAATATATAACAGTTCTGGGAAAGCTCTTTAACAAAGTATATCGAAGTGGCAATTGGTAGATCAAGCTGACTGCTACAAAATAAAGTGTGGGAGACTGTTTGCATGGCATCCATTTTGCAAAAATCTGCTCTGCCATCTCCTGCCCCAAGGCAGGATACCTCTGTATACAATGTTTCCGCATTCCTTTAAGTAACCATTTACTCAGCCAGTTATGCTCTGTTTATCTTTTGTTCCACCTGTGATATTTACATGATATTTACTTGAAATTGCTTGGGGGTGGTTACCATAAACTTATCGCTTGGCAACAAATGTTCTTGTTTTTCTGCTTCTTGCCCTATATACACTGTGGATCTCCCCAGAATAAAGGAGACTTGATCAGAGCCCTGTCTTGTCTTCATTTCTGGTGTCTCTTGTCTCTCCTCATCCTCACTCCCCCTCTAGAGTCCTCGTTGCTGACCTGCGGGCGGGTCAATAAAGAAGCTCATCAGATTTGAAATAGAATGTTGTCAAAGGACACAAACCTGTCTTAAAAGTCATTGTGATGGTTAAAGACTTAAAATGACTCTTGGGCCCCCAATCGTTTAGTAAGGAAACTGCCCAGAAAGTACAGGACCTTTTCTCACTTCCAATATGGTCAGGGAGAGAGCAGCAGGAGACAATTCCCAAGAGAAGAGATTCAGCGCCTACAGAGGAAAGGAAACTGACATTTATTGCATATTTACTGGGGGCATTTTTATTTAGTCCTAAAAATAATACTGTCAACAAATTATTTCAGACCCCTTATAAAAAGAAGCAAGACGGTAACACCGGGGTAATCAGTTAATAGTCTTTTCTCATTAAAATTTGCTTACTTGTTCGTTCATTCGTTAATCATTCCACACATTTTGGATAGCTACTCTATAAATGGCACAGTGTATAAAACAATTCCAAAGAGCAATAATAACCTGATTTTGCCTTCAAGGAGTTTGTAGCCTTACCGAGAGGTAGGACATACACCTGAATGTTTGCAATATAGAGCAAATATGAAGTAATTGACAGGTTCATAAAGCAAAATTATAACCTTCAGGGAAGGATTATCAGAAGAGAATTGATGAAAAGGTCATCCTAGTAAAATGTTTGCTTTTATTAATGCATTACTCCATTTCAGGGGTTCTCCCATGCCCAGCTAGTGTCTTGGTATATTAATCATGTAAAAACATCATATTTGCTAGAGTAAAAAGAATTATTTGTACATAGAAGTGGTGGAGGAATATGTCAATGAAAAGCAATGCTTTTTAGTAAACTTTATTCAAAGAATGTGTGAATTGTGTGTGAGAGGAATAAGTTAATTTGTTCTTGACATTATTCTGACCTGAAAAGTGGGAAGAAATACAATTATAAATTTAAAACAGACATAGGATTATAGGGAGACCAGGTGTATGATGTAAAAGAAGCTATAAAGAATATTTTCAGTTTCAAACAATATGGGGCCTGTGCTCAGAGACCTTTCCATAGGACACACAAATCTACATAGTATCATGCAACGAGGAAAAACAAAGCTGACTAAGGAAACTAAGAGTGATGGAGGAGCTTCTCTGAGGAGATGAATTTTGAACTGAGACCTGAATAAAGTGAGCACAGTAAGTCCTCACTTATGTAGTCAATAGGTTCTGTGACGTTAAGCAGAATGACCTATAGGACACCCATTTTACCATAGGCTGGTTGATAGAAACAAGAGTTAAGTTCCTGAGGCATCTCGTCAACTTTATAGTGAAATGATGTTGAAGGATATGAGATGATTCGAGGACCTGCTAAGAAACAATACCCAGGGAAAGTTTTTCAGGCAGAGGGAACTACACCTGCAACATCCCTGAAAGGAAAGTGATCTTGCAGTTAGTGACCACGTCTAAGGTGGGGTCGTCCCCTTGGGAGCTCTGTCACCTTAAAGCTGTCCTGCTGCTTCTGTTCCTTACCAGATTACTGCCTGCTTCTAAAATAGGCTCTCAACATGTCCTGTTTATTGAGGAGCTACTCTGTGCCTGGGGTTTCCATCTGTACCATAGTCAAGGCATACAATGGTCATTATGGTATTGTCATTACCATTTCATCGATGAGAAAATTGGTTCACAGAAATTAGATGATTTTTCCCAAGGTAATAATTTGTTGGATTTGGATATGAACTCAATAAATTACTTCAAAGCCTGGACCCTCTCTCTCTTGTAAAACGAAGTCACTTCTCCTCATCTCCAAATATCCAGGCTTCAAAAAAGATTCCAGAAACTACATAGAGAACAATTTTATAGAAATTAGAAGAATGACTATAACACACTGTGATGAGAATAGGGGAGACACCAATAATCTCATAAAATGCGACCCTTTCACTTTCCCCAAGTCATGAGCACCTTGGGAAGACGGACTAGGACTGTAGCATGGTCCTTACTTGAACACTCCTAGGATATAGGCATCCAAAAATATCAAAGCTTGAAGCACACAAAGAGCATTTTAGTTAGAGAACAGAACTCACAGTTGGTGGGAGTCAGAAGTAATTTCAGACTGTGCTATTTTTCTTTTCCATATGAATAAAGAAGTCATTGGCCCTTAACCTTTTCATTTCCATAGTTCCCAAATATAGTTGTCAAATGTGAAAGCAGCCCATCTGTGGAGAAGGAGCAGTACACGAGTTCCAGGTGATGGAGGCTGTTCACCTCATTCAAACATCCTGGGCTCATGTATGCACCATGGAACACAGGCCTTTGAGCACAGTGAGACCCGAAACTGTTTACAATTTTTGAAAGTAGGTATATGGATTAACTCAAGGCAAAACAGGCATGAAGAGCCAAAAAGAATTACCTATCTTTATTGATCCAGTTCTAGGCCATTCACTGATTTGTATTCCCATTTCTTGGAGGTTAGAGCAAGTTGGATTTGCGAAGTGTCCTTGATTTACACTCTATGCAGTTTAGTCGAAGGGTGCATATTTTCCTAGTGCTTTAATAGGGAGGAAATCAGTTCCAGACTGTCATGACACAGATCATGCAATCTTCCAAAGCTATTAGCATACACTTGCATTTAGTGTTAAGTGCTTTCAATATTTAAAATGTATTTAAGTTGTTCAAGCAAAGTGTGTAAATTGAGAAGAGCTGGTAAATGGAAGCAATAATCCTGGAAATGCTGAAGTTTATTCATCTTGTAGAAGAACCTAAGTAGGATAGAAAGAAAAAGCCAGATAATTAAAAGAAAGACCAAGGAAATGGTATTATGTAAATAAGTATAACATAAGTATACTGTCAATAATATTCAAGAAAATAAGGATATAGACACCCAGGACAAAGTTTTGTTGCTGCTGCTGCTGTATATTTGTTTGATTTTTTTCTTTTATTATTTTTTAAGGCTAAATGAAACTGCATAGTGTTAGTAAACATTTAGGTAGGTAATTTAGTGGTATGTCAGTTGCCTAGCATATTGGACATATTTGAAATGACTATGTTGGAATTAAAATCCCCACTCAGATGCTCACAAAACTTCAAGAAGGTAAACATAGTTCTGACTCTTTTCTAAATTGAATCTTTGTGTAAATTTGTAGAAATTATTGCTTTTTTATTGAACATCTTTATCAAGTTACTGTTTCTACTTTCCTTTCCTATTGAGGCTTTACTGACTTGGTATAATACAATTGCAATGTATTTCAGTGGAAGTAACTCAATGTTTCAGCTGTGAATGACATAACAGCTCATGCTTCACACATTATGAGCCCAGTTTTTCTTTACCCAGAGGAATATGCTTTAGTGTGGGTTGAAGAAGGGTGACTATCATTCACTGTATTTTTTGGATGAGTATTAATTTGTATCAATTAATAATGCCTGAATATTACCAAATATTCAACCAACTTTTGTGCTTGTGAATATTAGACATATTATTAGTGATAACTCAAATAGGTGATTAAAGAAATTTAGCAAGTTTGGAAAAAAACAAAATATGAAGATAAAATTTTAGATTACTGAGCATTTAAGTGTAAAAAGTAGATTTTAAAATTAAGAAAAATAGAAGATAAAGGATTTTTGTTTTGCTGTCATAAGAAACCTTAAAAAAGAAATGTACAGGAATTGGTTGGTACATTTAATTGCTCTGAAAATAAAGTTAATACATTTAAAAAGTAAAATATTTGCAAAGATAATAAGTTAAATATATTTAATATATAAACTATTTATTCCAATAAATAAGGAAACAATTGAAAATGGGGCTTTAGAAATAATCTCAAGGGAGAAATAAAACTGTCACTATTTGCAGATAACATGTAGTTGGCCCCCTATGACTGGTTTCCACACCTGCCAATTCAACCAACTTTGGATAAAAATTATTTGGGAAAGTAAAGGTTATGCTCTTGCTCATGTGTTCGTGTAGTTTGACCAACCAAACAAGTAGAGACTATTTTCACTTGCCATTGCTTCCTAAACAATATAGTATAACAACTATTTACCTAGCATTTACATTCTATTATGTATTATAAGTATTACAGAGACTATTGAAAGTATATGGGAGGATGTACATAAGTTATATGCAAATATTCTATTTTATATAAGGGAAGTGAGCATCCACATATTTTGGTGTCCTCCAAGATCCTATAACAAATACCCTGCAGATACCTAGAGAAAACTGTATTCTATATAGAAAAACCTAAAGATTCCACTAAAAATCTGTTAGAACTAATAAACAAATTCAGTCAAGTTTCAGGACACAAACCAATACACAAATAAACTATTACATAGCTGTACACTAATAACTATCAGAGAGAGAAATTAAGGAAATAATCCCATTTATAACTGCATCAAAAAGAATAAAATAGCTAGAATTAATTTCAACCAAGGACATTAAAGTCATGTACACTGAAAACTATAACTGAAGATGACACAAAAAATTGAAAAATATTCCAATGCTCGTGCACTAGAAGAATTAATATTATTGTTAAAATATCTGTAATACCCAAAGCAATCTTCAGATTTAATGTAATCCCTATCAAAATTCTAATGACAATTAAACTAGGTTCCTGGACCCAATTTCATCATGGGTCTCCCACACCATCAACGAATTCTCCGACACCAGCAGGGTGTCCAAGAATTCACTGAATTCTGACACTATCTACAAAGAGATAGCACAGATTCTACACTTTAAGGATTCAGTCTAATAAGACTGCTCCATCCCTCAAAACACAGACACTTCAGGCCGCAACTAAAAGCCCAGTTTCTGTGCTACTGACCAACTGCCCCCCTCCAACTCAGAATGCCAATAGTAAGTCCAGATTTTTACCTTTACTTCTCACAGACTGACTGTAAATCAGAGCTTCCCACCACCCCGCTCTTTAGGTTCAATTGTTTTGCTAGAATAGCCCAAAGAACTTAGAGAAACATGTTACTTACTAGATTGCTGGTTTACTGTAGAAGAATATAACTCAAAGAGGTGAATGAAAGATGTACAGAGCAAGTATGTGTGAAGGCACAGAGTTGGCGTGCTTGCTTCAGGCATGCTACTCTCCCCATATTGCCACGTATTTAAGCTCTCCTAACTTCCTCCTCTTGTGTTTTTATAAAGGCTTCCTTGCATGGTCATTATTGATTAAATCACTGGCTATTGATTCAACCTCTAGTTCTTTTCCCCTCTCCAGTGTTGGGGGTGGGGGTATGGGACTGACTTAAAGTTCTAACCCTCTAATCACCAGTTTGATTCCATTAGAGACTAGACCCCTTCATTAAAGCTTCCCAAAAATTACTTCATTGATATAACAAAAAACACTTTTTGGAATTTCAACACTTATGAAATTCCAAGAAAATTTCAAGAGTTCCAGGAACTGTAAGCCAGGAATTGTAAATGAATACCAAGTATATGATAAATATGCATATTTTGAAAATCTGAATGACCAGACATAATTCTTATAATCACAATATCACATATTTCACAGAAACAGAACAAACAAAAACAATCTAAATGAAACCACAAAAGACTCTAAATAACCAAAGCAATCTTGAGAAGGAAGAACAAAACTAAAGGTATCACACTCGCTGATTTCAAACTATATTACAATGCTTTTAATCAAAACTGTACTGTATGACTGTTAAGATACATAGACCAATGGAACAGAATAGATAGCCCAGAAACAAACCCATGTATATATGGTCAATTAACTACAAAGAAGTACAATTAGGAAAGGACAATTTCTTCAATAAATGACACGGGGAAATTGAGCAGCCACATGCAAAAGAATGAAACTAGATCACTATCTTACATCACGTACAAAAAGCAACTTATAATAAATTCAAGACTTGAATATAAGAACTGAAACCATAAGAGTAGAAGAAAATAGGTAGTAAGCTCCTTGGCATACGTTTTAGAGATGACTTTTTGGATTTGACACCAAAAGCAAAAGCAACAAAAGCAAAAAGACACAAGTGGGACTACATTAAACTAAAAAGCTTTTATACGACAAAGGAAACCAACAAAATGAAAAGGCAACCTACAGATGGGAAAAATATTTTAATCATATATTTGATAAGGGGTTAATATCCAAAATATATAAAAACTCACAACTCAATAGCAAAAAAATAAAAAATCTAAAAATAGGCAAAGTATCTGAAAAGACATTTTTCCAAAAACAACATACAGATGGACAACAGGTACAAGAAAAGTTTCTCAACATCACAATCTTTAGGAACCTAAAAATCAAAACTGAAATGCATTATCTCATCTGTTAGGCTGGCTATTATTTCAATGATTTTACAATTGCATTTATAATTTCTTTTCCATATGTTCTATTTTTCTTAAAAGAACATATTACCATTGACATAGAAATAATAGGTTTAAAATTTATGCAGGATTTTTAGCTTTTAAGATATTAAATTTTCACAGGTTATATAAATACCTGCCTTAAGAAATTTAGGTAATTAATTTTTCTTCATAGTAAACTTAACATATTCAAACTATATAACATACTAATCTCATGTTTTATCAGATTCTTAGAATTTATAGTTAATTTCAGCAATTGTGTTTTTCATTTACCTTTTGCTTACGTATTTGTTCTGATCATCTCCCAGAAAAATACTTTATGCTGGTTTACTGTTAATTGGTTTAACCAAAATACCAGAAACTCAATGAGTCTTTTGTGGATATAGTATGTCTATTTATAAACAATGTCATTTGAGGAGTTTGGGTAAACAGCATCTCATTTTGCCAAAGAGAAATGGACAAACGTCGCTGAGGTATAGAATTTTGAAAGATTCACAGTTATTTGATTGAAGTTTAACTGTTCATAGACAATTAAAGAAGAATCTATGCAGATGTGCTGTTTCTTCAGATTTTTTCTTTCTCATAGCTTTTCAAATCAGTCAGAAAATTGTCTCACTGGTTGTAGCAGTAAGTGCTACATGTTACCCAGGAAGAAAATTGCTCAGTGAAGGTTTTTCTTGTTATTTTTTTTTTCCAAAGCCTAGAATCAAAGTTCATTATAAGATGCTGTCAGTTCAATAGTATGAATACCTGTGTTACAAACAGAAAAGGGAAGTCTATTAGGGAATACGTTAGAAGGCCCCGAAATAAAGTTTGATTGGATCAAAGCCTTCTAAGAATTGACAATATTCTGACCTTACTTTTTAATGTATACCCTTCACTGTTTAAATGCACAGAGAATGAGTTTTGCAGGGAATTATTTTCTCAAAATCAGTAAATTAAAGGCACCTGTTCAGGAAAAAAGGAAGGGGTGTTATTATAAAGTCAACTGATTCATTAATGTGAAACTAACTCCTTTTTCTTATGTTGTTGAAAGTATTACAGATGTCTCCATCCCTCCCCAACGACCCCCTCTTCCCTGTTCCCACTGACCTCCTGCTTTCCCCAAACTAATGTCTGTATCCGTTGGTCATGCAAATATGCATGTAAGTTCTTTGGTTCATCTCTTCCCATCCTCCTTACCCCCCATCCCTCTGAGGTTTGTCAGTCTGTTCCCTGCTTCCATGACTCTGAATCAATTTTGATCGACAGCTTATTTTGTTCATAATAATCCATAAATAAGTGAGATCATGTGGTACTTGTCTTTCTCTGACTGGCTTATTTCTCTCAGCATGATACACTCCTGGTTCTTCCATGTTGTCTCAAAGGATAAGAGATTTTTCTTTCTTATAGCTGCATAGTATTCCATTGTGTAAATGTTCCACAGCTTTTTTTATCCATTCATCTACTAATGGACACTTGGGCTGTTTCCAGATCTTAGCTATTGTAAATAGCACTGCTCTGAACACAGGGGTACATAATGTTAAAAATTAGAAGCAGATACCTTTGTCTTCCTTTGGCAGGAGCATTAAAAACTAAACATCAAAAATTCAGTATTACTCGGTATTTTATTCACAGATTAACTGCAAAAATAACCTCCCATGTCTTTTCTAAAGTGTAAGTTTGCAGCTCCACCTTTCAAGAGGTAGGGCTTCTTTCCCCACTCCTTGAATCTGGCTCGTTTAAGATTCCCTTTGGCCAAGAGAACATGGTAGTGTGGAAGTAAATGGAGACCATCTAAATGAGAACAAGCGAAAGCTATTTATTCAGAGCTTTTTATACCAAGGGGGTTGGCATCTTCACTTGTTTGCTGGCAAAGACTCAAAAGCAAGAAGAAGAGTGGTGAAGCTTTATAGAGGGGAGGGGAGAGGAAGGTTTCAGGTATGCCCTGGTTAGAGACTGTTGGCATGGGGACGCTGTAGGCAGGCTGACTGGAAGAGGGTTTCCATTTTGTCTGAAGTTGGAAGTGGAGTAAAAAAGCAGGGAAGCTGTCAGTTATTAATCAAGTCCTAGCCACCTGTTTCAGGGGCTGACTGTTGCAGGGTTTATTATTTGGCATGGAGGGATGGTTGATATAGTTTGATTTCCTAGACAGGTTATTGCAGTTTATAGATTAACTTCCTGGACTGGTTGCAGCAGAATGTGGACCAGAGTACTATTTCTGTCTATGGTCTGGCCATTGTCCGGTTGTTATAGTCATTCTCAGTGGAAAGACAGTTTGGCAGTTTTGAGCCTACGCCTCAAGAGTCCCTGAGCACCACTCTTGGAATCTGCTATTGCCATTTGAACAAGCATTAGAGCCCACTACTGGTTAAGAAGCCACATGGTAGAAAGCCCAGCTGCCCAGCCAAGGCAACCCTAGACCAGCCAACAGGCCAGCTGACTCACAATGATGAGAGTGCCCATCTCATCCAAAGTTAGAGCATCTGTGTCCCAACACACAGCAAAATGTAGACACATGAGCAAAGCTGAGACCAGAACTAGCACTTTGAGTCTTAGAATCATGACTAGTAATAACCGCTTACTGTTTTATGCCACTGAGTTTTAGACTATTTATCATACTGTAAATATTGTATGTATATACAGTATAACTAGAAAAATGCACAGACTAACAACTCAATTAAGTTTGAAATCTCTTGAAAAATGTAGCATTGAGAAAAATCCTCTCACTTGATGATGCACAGTTGAAATTGGGATTACCAAATTATATTTTTAAAATTAAAGAGAAAGATGCTGCATTTATGTACATTCTAATACTTTTGTATGCAAAATGTAGAACCACATATTCCTCTATATTCCACTCCTTGTGTACTCTACAGTGACAGTGTGGTTGCTTTTTGCATAAGTTACAGCCTCCTGATATAGCTATCAAGAGGAGGATAAGTAACTCCATTGAATTTTCAGCTACTTGAAAAATGTTCTCAGAAAAGAAGAAATGAGCTGTGTGAGCATTCAAGTGAAATGTCATTGTTATGGGCTCACGCATCATATGATTTGAGATTTTTATTTTACTACCTCCTTGTAAGTGATCAGTAATTGGTTTCTCTAAGTTTCCTTATATTCAGGTCATCATGTCACATTAAGTTTTCTATGGTGGGGAGGACGAAGTAAGTGCCTTCACCTGAAGGCACTGCTGACAATACTGTGTTTCTTCCTGCCTCTGCTTCTCCTTATCAAACTTGAGCCTTCCTATTAAATCTGGAGGTATTCAATTACTGCCAAAAAATTATTTTTTTCAGCCTAAGTTAGCCAGAATCAATTTCTGATTTTTGGAACAAAGAATCTTAGACAATATAATGAGGCAGTTGGACCTCCTTGCTAAAGAATCAGTGAAAATCAAACCTTAGCGGGGAAGATAATCTTTATTTGTTCAGGCCGAGTTATACTAACCTCCTCTGTGATTAGTATAATCATGATAATCTTGGTCAATTCTGGGATATACTGTAATATCATGTACTTTGGTTAAGCCTTATTTTATTAACTGCCAGGTCTTAGTCTTTTCTTATATATACAAAGAACACTTCAATTGCCACATTCACACTACTAAGTTATAGACAAGGCTTTATTTTCTTTCCTACAGCTACTGTCCATAAAATACGTATAAACACCTCCACTTAATACTCCCAGAAATGCTCCACAGTGGGCTTCGCTTTTTCATTTATATGGTTGGTTTTGGTTACCTAGTATTATTCTCTCTAGAATTTGAGCTCATAGGATCACACTTACTTCCTATGTATCATTATTAATTTTTGTTGTTGTTCTAAATTCACCAGTATCTATAGATTATAAGGACTCCTAAAAGGACAGGCAGTTTTCACTTTAAAAAACAGAAAAAACACATGCACAAAAAAATATGGGAGAGGTGTGTCTGAATATGTTTTTGTGTTCTTACATATTGTGACTTTTATATGTATTAATATTATGGACTCTCAGAGAGGTTATGAATTCAAATCATCAACCGAATAAAGTATTTGTGGACTAGTAGACCAGAGATCTGGTTCAAATCTTAGCTGAAGAATTTAGGAAAGTCATTTAATTCCTCAAAGAGTCAATGTCTTCCATCTATGATTTTAGAGACTGAAATAGAAGATATCTAAGAGCATTGCAACTCTAAGTTCATAATCATAATTTATTTAAAAATAAACTATTGATTCCAGCCAGTGTGGCTCAGTTGGTTGAGCATTGACTCATGCACCAAGAGGTTGCCAGTTTGATTCCTGGTCAGGGCACATGCCCGGGTTGTGGCCAATCGATTTTCTCTCTTATCCATGTTTCTGTCTCACTCTCCCTCTTCCTTCCTCTCTCTCTCTTTCAAATCAATAAAGAAAAAAAGTTTTAGAATAAAATACTGAATATAGAGTATTTGAGAAAAATTTAGATATTCTAATTATTTCACAAAGTTAGTTAATAGTGTTTTGCTTCATATTTAATGAATCATCACACAGTATATGCAACTTAAAATATAACTCCTCATATAAAAGTTAACGGTAAAAAATAAACATTTTATAAAATTACATTTTAAGTCATGGTGTTAGAGAGGAGGATTTAGAAGAGAAAAATAAATATAATTAATTTAAGAACAGTCTTCCACATACATTAAGTGATTATTATAGTTTTAGATTAAGATAGTAGCAATATATATATATTTTAAGTATGAGGTGAGAGAGAGAAATACTGATTTATAAAAGCATTTTCCAAGTCCTACTGACACGTATTCAAAGTAATTCAGGAACACTAAAAATGCTTTTCAAGTGTCTAGTTAGCATAGAGAAAATCTGCAAGGTACTCCTGAAGTATTCCCATTTATAGAAGATTGTTTAGCAGTCTAACTGAACATTCAGGTTAGTGGTGTTAATCTGCTAGGTGATATGGAAATTGATATCCCTATCTGGGTGAGAATAATGAAATGACCTTAAATTCTAAGTCCACACTAATTTACAATATTAATACATAAAATAATTTATTTTTCTTAAACATTAAGGATATTCAGAAAAATAAACTTCCAATAATGGATATTTACTGTTTATATTCAAATACGATATTTGATTATATACTGTCTTATAAAAGCTTCCATAAAAGTGTGTTAATTTCCCCTCTTGATTAAATTATACTCTGAGAGGCATCATTTAACGTTAAAATTTTGGTAATATCTTCCACAGTATACATTCTGTTTCTGAGTGTTTTGAAATATTCAGCTCATTTCTTTAACCTGGTTGGTTGCCATCAAGTGTTCTTTTCTTCTAAGAACTAATAGTTGTGCCCTTTGCTTGATAATTTTAGAAGTGTTAATTACAGTGTTAATGAACAGAAGAAGGTATTTAAAAATTTCAAATTGATGTAAAATCTTTTCAAGTAAATACACACATGCACAGAATTATAGACAAAGATTACAGAATTTAACACTCCTAAATTAAACACACCCTAAATTGTATAAGGAAACTTATATAAAGAAACTCAAATAAACCAATAAACAATGGAAAAAATTCAAATACAAATCATATAGCAGTTTTCATTTTACTAGCATTCAATCAAATTGGCTGCCTTTGCAATGAGGTATCCCACTGGAAAAAGGGTTACCTTTTTAACTTAACATTTACATTTCTGACTTAAGCCTGGGTACTTTTATTTCAAGGAGAGTTGTAATTATGCAATGTGGCAGACATCACTTTTTATTTATTTATTTTTTCATTTTTTGCACAGATAGAGTGGGAGGGAGAGAGAGGGAGAGAGAGAGAGGGGGAGAGAGAGAGAGAGAGAGAGAGAGAGAGAGAGAGAGAGAGAAACATCGACATGAAAGGGACACATCGAGTGGCTGCCACCTGCACGACCATCCAGGGCCGGGGACAAACTGCAACCGAGGTACATGCCCTTAGCGGAAACTGAACCCGGGTCTCTCTGGACCGCAGGCCAATGCTCTAACTGCTGAGCCAAACCGGCCAGGGCCAGACATCACTTTTTAGTATATCTTTTCTATTCCTCTCATCTGACTGATAACATTCTATATTAGACATGTTATTTATTAGACTTGCATTTTTCTGGCAGCATAGCAAGTTAGAATACTAAGAAGAATTTTGCAGTCTTTGCATGTCTCTTTTCAATCCCTTGACCTCATGGCCATATAATTTTACCAGTTTTTTGAAAGTGTTAAGAATCACACTTCTGCTAGTTTCATTTTTTTTCTCCACATTTCATTCTCTGGAGGAGTACAAAGGATAAATGCTCTCCTGGGATTAGCATCTGAAAGAGAGTGCTAATAGCAATGAGGAATATGTAATGTCTCATACTAAAGACATTTAAAAAGAAGCAATATAATCAATGAAATTAACTGGCTTAAATGGAATTTACCTGTGCTTTAAAGGATTGAAAGCAATGCATTAAGACAGTGAAGAACTGAACTTCTAGAATTGAAAAGCCATACTAATAAATACTATTAAAACAAATTAACTGGTTTAAAACTTCTCCAGAGACTGGTCACCGTACAATTATTCTCAAGAACTATTTATAGAGAATTATATAATGCAAATATATAAGTATTACCATATAATACATATAAACAAGAGCAAACAACTAAATGCCAGATTATACATAAGTGTATATATATATATTAATTTTTATTTATTGATTTTAGAGAGATTAAACAGAGAGAGAGAGATGAGAGAGAGACAGAGATCGACTCACCTGTTGTTCTACTGACCTTCATTGGTTGATTCTGGCATGTGCGCTGACCAGATAGCAAACCCACAACTTTGGCATATAGGGACAATGCTCCAACCAACTGAGCTACCCAGACAGAGCTCTATGTATTTTAAAGCATATATAAGAAACTCAGTTAAGCCATTTATTCTAAATGTCAGGTTTACCTGTCAAAGGCAATAAATGGCAATACTATGACCAGGCATTGCAGAACTAACTAGAGAAGTTAAAGAAATGACTACAGCCCAGCTGGTGTGGCTCAGTGGTTGAGTACCAACCCATGCACCAAGAGGCTGCTGGTTCGATTCCCAGTCAGGGCACATGCCCAGGTTGTGGGCCCAATCCCCAGTGGAGGGCATGCAGGAGGCAGCTAATCGATGTTCTTTCTCATCAATGTTTCTATCTCTCTCTTCCTCCCCCTCCTCTCTCTAAAATCAATAAAGAAAAAATAAAAAAAAATAAAAAAAAACACAAAATACTAAAATGACTACAGTCTCTGGCAAATTGAAGACAGCACATCAAAGGTGCCATGAATCTTGATATGAGTGAAGCAGCATTAGTAGAATAGATGGAGAGACCAAGGTGTCAAGAGTTTGAATATTTAAACAATTTTGTAGATAAGTTTAAGATTTTCTTCATAAATGAAACAGCTCAATTAAAGTGATTTTACTGTAGTCCTTTAAATGCAAATATTATTTCTCAAACTCAACTGTAGCTTACAACCATATAGGAAGGGATTTATAATAATTAATAACAATTAATATATCAAAAATATAAAATTATTATAAGTTACTAGTGGGTAGGAATTAGATTTAATGACCTTTATACCATAAAGTACCAAATAACTGGAAAATTATTGTTGAATTGAGTTAAATTTTTAAAAAATTATACTTTACATCTAACTGTATATGGTTTTAAAAGATCCAAATAAAGTTATGCACACTTTTAAGTGATTAATTCATAATTTTGCTGCAGCTATTTTAAGAAGAATATGTCTTCCTTATTACATGACTTAAGCCATGTAAAAGTAAATCACACATGCAGTAACACTGGGGTTTTTTTGTGTGTGTACATATCAAGGACAAAAATAAATGACCTCCAACAATGAAAAGCTCAACAGGCTACAATATTGGCATAGTGGCAAGTGTCCCAAGTACGCCAATTTTCTACAAAGAGATTTGCTAAATATAGTTGCAATTCAAACCAATAAATAAGACATTTAAGAAAGACTATCACTCAGTTTTATCTATATACCACATAAACTAGCTTAAGAACTAAAAATACTGTTTGACTTGGTGCATTTACTGACCAATAATCAGCATTACATGTACTTGGAGAGCTTTTCATTCCCACTAATTACATACAGGTGAGCAATGTGACAGACTAAAATGATAATCTGGCAGATATTCACAAAGCGTGTCCAGAGCGTGTCCAAAGTCAAGTCTAAAACAAGAAAAGGGCTACTTGGACATATCAATAGTAAATTCTGATGGTCAACTGATACTATTACTGAATAATAGATAATTTCATGGAAAATTATAGAACTTTTATAACCATCTATGGCTCAGACTTGGTTTTCATACTTCCTGTAAAAATACTAGATTTATGCAGATAGTTCAAAATAGGCATATATGTGTATCTTTAAAAAAACAGATTAGGTGTGAAAGCATAACTATTAGCTTCCAGGATGACACTGAATATATTCTATTTTTCTGATTTAATATAGTTCTACAAAGAAAGAATATCAAAACATTTAGAAAAGAAAATTATGTAAAAGACGCTAGAGTGAAAAATGAGA
This sequence comes from Molossus molossus, assembly GCF_014108415.1. NCBI lineage: Eukaryota > Metazoa > Chordata > Mammalia > Chiroptera > Molossidae > Molossus > Molossus molossus. The sequence continues at coordinate 40,087,081 of NW_023425403.1, read as the reverse complement.
CAAAATTATAATCTTTCACACATAATATTTTTGTATACATAAAACCTAAAGAAATCAGTCAATAAAATAAATAGGAAATAACAGTGTATTTGGATGAGTGGTAACAAATATATATAAGCAAAAAACAAAACAGAAACAAATAAATGATATTTAAAAGTGATAGAAATAACCCTGGTCAGTGTGGCTTAGTTGGGGGGGGCATGGTTCAATACACAGAAAGGTGGCGGGTTTGATTCCCAGTCAGGACACATACCCAAGTTGCAGGTTCGATCCCTTGTTGGTACGCGTGTGGAGGCAACCGATCAATGTTTCTCTCTCTCTTCCTCCCTCCCTATTCCTTCCCTCTAAGGTCAATTTTAAAAACATATCCCTGGATGAGGATTTAAATAATAAATGCAATAGAAACAGTAAAAATTTTGATAAGATATATTCAAAATTTTTTTAAAAAAACTGAAAAAACACTGTGAAGGAGAAATATACAAGAATGACAATAAATTATTAGGGAGTTCTCTAATGCTCTGTTTAGATCTCAAAAGGAAGTAGGAGACCAGAGCACTGTCTAGGAACTACGACATCTAAAGTGTCTCATCATTTTTAGCATATTGTTTCCTATAATACAAAAATATATATATTTTTTAATTTACAAATATCAGAAGGATTCTTTTCTGGTATTTATTTAAGAAACAAACACAATATTTTTATGATATATGTATTACTCTTCCTATATAATTGGAGTATGTATTAATCTTTCAAAAATAATAATTAATAAATACAAGAGAAAGCATGCACCAAAAGCCTTAACTACATACTAGTTGACATACTAGTTCTAGGAACTAATAGGAGATAATTAGAGATTAAAAGTTAATTAATTGTAAATTATGTAACATGTAAATAACATATGCTTTTTTCTTTGTAAGTACTACATATTTAGTTTTCATTATGTAATATTAAATGACATGAAGCTAGCCCTGACCAGTTTTGCTCAGTGGTTAGAGCATTGGCCTGTGGTCCAGAGAGACCTGGGTTTAGTTCCTGCTAAGGGCACGTACCTCGGTTGCGGTTTGTCTCCAGCCCTGGTTGGGTCGTGCGTGTGTCAGCCACTTGATGTGTCTCTTTCACGTTGACGTTTCTCTCTCTCTCTCTTCCTCTCTCTTCCTCTCTCTCCCTCCCACTTTATCTGAACAAAAAATGGAAAAAATGTCCTCGGGTGAGGATGAAAAAATAAAAAAATAAAAATAAATGACATGGAGCTAGATATACATGGGCATATATAACTATGTTACCAAACAGCATGCATCATCCACTCTTTTCTTCTTCCCAATCACTTCCCATATACAAACATATACAAATGTATAGAATCAGAAAAATGTAAAAGAAACACTAATATTATTCAGGGGTTATTTGAGTCTGAAGCATAAAAATATTAAGATGTTACTCTTATAAAATGCTTTAAAATAGCATATGTGATGTATGAATCAGGTTCACAAAGGTAATGATTCTCTTACCTCTAGGCTATAGAATTTATTAAATGTAAATAACTGAAACAAAATAAGCTGGTGCGGAATTAGTGCTTTCAAACGTTACCTCTAAATACAGGCATACCTTGTGTAATTGCACTAATTGTTACTTTTTTTTTTTTTACAAACTGAAGGCAGGACCCTCCACTAGCAAAAATATTAGACTGGCTTTATTGCAGGGGTCTGGAACCGAACCCACAATATCTCCAAGGTATGCCTGTAGATCACCGGTAGGCATTTATTGCTAAAATATTGAAGGCTGAGTGCAAGATAGTATCCTCAAACCATTCACTAATTGGCACATTAAGGCAAATACTTTTACTTAAAAAAAAAAAAGTATCAGATGAGGATTCACTTTAGGAGAGAAAGAATACTTAAGATATTAACTAACTGCAATGTTTAAGATTCACAAGTAAAATATCTGTCACTTGCATCCAGGTTAATATACCATAATGCCTCTAAATTAGTGGTTCTCAATCTTATCTATATGTTAGGAACTTCTGGGGACTAAGTTCTCATATTATTACATGAAATATATGGGTTTGATACAGGCCAGGGTTTTTCAAAGCTACCCAAGTGATTACAATGTGCAACCATGCTAGAATCACTTCTGCATTTCAACCAACTATGAGTTGCCTACCTTTCTTTAAGGATTAACGAAGTCAGTTTTCATTTGTGTAGAAGAGATGATGACCATAGCAATTCTGTTTGGGAATGGCTTATCTGTGATTTGGTGATGTAATTTGAATTGTTTCTTTTAAGTATGAAAGCATATTGACACATGTTGCAGTTTCATTTGTGGTCAATGGGTCTGAAACTCAAATTACCTCAAGGTTAAAAAAAACAAAACAAACAAAAAACTACACAGAGCTTGGAAGGAAAAACTGGCTGCTTCTCTGGAGATCAACTACCATTCTGTCACATCCTGGGAACATACACGATCTCTCTCATCACATCTGTTTCTTGCTGAAGTCTATTCTACTGTTCTCTACACTATTGACTTGTTTCTCTATTTTCTTAGTTGCTGTTCTCTCATAATCTAATTCTCACACACACACACACACACACACACACACACACACACACACAGTAATTTGACTGGCCAAGCTGATGCCTATGCTTAGTCTCATTATCCCACAAGAAAGCTGCTCTTGGATCAGGTGCTCCGCTCCAGTCTCCCCAGCTGGGTTTGTAGCAAGGCTCATAGTCACCTCGGATTCATGCACACCAGTAGGGAAAGTTCTCCCAGAAGGCATCAGGGCTGGATGAATGAGGTACACAGCAAAGTGACTGACAGTTCCAGCAAGCACGAGAGACTTGTCTAAGGCATTCAGGGTAGCACTGGATGTCCAGTTTAAAACTTTGGCAATGCATGCAGTAAATATGACCAACCCTCTTAACCAGTAAAACTGTGGCTTTACTAGAGTATTTCCTATTAAATTATATCCACAAGAATGCTTCTTTTTCTGAGACTATGAATATAACTAAGTAGTCAGTTCTGTATTTCCTCTGAGAGGTGTGAGTTTTGTCAAATATCCATGTTATTCAACTATGTGAAAAATGAAGTCTGCAAATTGATTATACACAGCTGCTCTGACAACTCGATTTCACTAGAATTTCAGTAGCATATTTCTGAGTTCTTAATTCACGAACAATCTCACATGCGTTCTCTTATCTTATATATGGAGTACCAAAAAGTTGCATTTAAGTTCTTTTAACTTGTTATAAAAAGCCATTTTCCTGCTACTTTAGGAGAATACATTAGATTATAAAATGTGAACCCACAACCTGCTTCCATTTAAAGACCAACCAGTATCAGCCATATGATCTTAGAAAAAGATGACACAGTAGCATAGTGATGCATCATTTAAGGTTTCCCACCTGTCATTAAAAGTCTAAGTTAAAAACAGATCAGGTGCCCTGGCAGGTTTGGCTCAGCGGTTAGAGCGTTGGCCTGCGGTCCAGAGAGACCCAGGTTTGGTTCCCGCTAAGGGCACGTACCTCGGTTGCAGTTTGTCCCCGGCCCTGGTTGGTCGTGCGGGTGGCAGCCTCCCGATGTGTCCCTTTCACATCATGTTTCTCTCTCTCTCTCTCTCTCTCTCTCTCTCTTTCTCTCTCTCTTCCTCTCTCTCCCTCCCACTCTATCTGAACAAAAAGTGGAAAAATGTCCTCAGGTGAGGATGAAAAAAACAAAAAACAAAAACCAGACCAAGTATAGCATCTTTAACTATTTGGTATGAAATAGTTTATCTTTACAATGAAACGTGTTATGATTACACAATTTGTCAAATTGTACAGTTGTCTCTATAAAATATATCTTGAGGGGTCAAGGGTCAACCTGAGAGACGGCGGCGGCAATGACCTTCTGCGGCAGCTGGGCCGAGCGGCGCGGCGGGGGCACCAGGTGTTTCAGGGGGCGTATCTCGCCGACGGGGAGAAGGTCACGCACTCCGGCCAGGCTTATGCTGATAAAGACTACAGGAAAATTCGATTTGTAGGTCGTCAGAAAGAGGTGAATGAGAACTTTGCATTGATTTGATATCCGAGCAGCCTGTGAGTGAAGTGGAGAATCGCATAGTATGTGTGACGGTGGTGGTGGGGCTCTTGGCCCCCCGAAGGTCTACATAAACCTGGACAACGAAACAAAAACTGGGACGTGCGGTTACTGTGGCCTCCAGTGCAAACAGCAGCACCATTAGAGCAGACCGTGCACCTGTGTCTTGGGAGGCCATGCACGTGAGCATTTCTGCGTTAGCATAACATGGGGGAGGTCCTCGTGCGCGGGCGTCTGACTGTGAATAAAGGGCGTTGTGGTCCAAAATATATATATACATATATACATATATACATATATACACGTATATATATATATATATAATCTATATCTTGACAGTGCAATAGATCCAAAATAATCATTAACTTGGTTAAAAAGTTGATGAATCTTTCATGACCAATTTACAAGAAATACAGGATACAGAGGAAGGGACTTGAAATCAGCAAAATCCAGACTGGAAAACTCAAAGACAACCAGTGGGTTTATTCAAAAGATAACAAAATTGTGAAAGAGAGGTACAGAAAATATCTATAGATTGAAAGAGACTTAAGCAACAAAATTATCAATCACAATTAATGAACCATATTTGTATCCCTATTTGATAAACCTGTCAAAATCATTTGAGATGAGAAAATTTGAACACTGACTGCATATTTGATATTAAAGATTAATCCAGATTCATATCTAGCTTGAATATTTTAATTAATGTTGAGGAAAATAAAAATTTCCCCCATTTCTTCAAAAGACAAATTCTATTATCCAGTAAGATCTTACCTAAGAACTCCAAAAGTCCATGATAAACTTCAGAAAAATAATCTAGAAGAGGTACCCTACTACTATAATATTTGCTAATTACACCAAACAGAAGTTCTTTCACTAAGTCTGTTCTAGCCGGTGGCTTCAAAAAGTATCTGCTTATGTCCAACACCACCTGGTTTGGATGGTATTCCAAGCAGTCAACTGCTGCAGAGAGCTACTCATCTTCCCTATGGGGAAATTAGTTTTAAAAAGGAGAAATAAAATAAATATAACCCTAGCCCGTAATTTTCTTTTTCTATTTCATGTTTGCAACCAGCTAAAATCTCTACACACACAGATACATACATATTTTTAATATACAGTGAGGTACTGTATCACCACTAAAAAGTTCAACTTAATGTTTTAATGGGCTTTTTCCTTTTTTCAAGCTAAAACTATATATATATATATATATATATATATATATATATCTGAATAAAAACATCAGATTTCAAACTCTACTCTTTAAAATTCAGAACGGAGACTCAGCATCTCTAATAAACCTGCCCAGAGTAACAGCCAAGACTAGATTCCAGATCTGAAACCTAGATTGTTATTTTTTCAGCATGTTGTTGCTTATTTCAAGGCTCTATATATGATCTATGATCACTGACTTTGGCTAGGAAAGAATAGAGAAAAACAAGTTAAAGTTCCAAAATAACTATATAGGAAATACTGTTTCTAGTAAATTGCCACCTGTGTAGCATCAGAAAAAAATGCTACATTTCAAAAACAAAATCACTATTTTTTAAATATTTAATCCGTTATATTTACATAGTTTTAGAAAGCCAATCATATGCTCCACTGTCACAGAATTAGGACAACTCTATCATGACTCAGCTGTTTTACATGAAACAGGTCACTTCACCCCTGAGCATCAGCTTCATCAGGTAAGATGTGGCTCAATAATTTTTAAGGTAACTTCTAGCAAAATTCTGATTCTGTATTGTAAAATTTAGATAATTATAAAGTATCCTCAGATTACTTTTCATTCTAAAAGTATAAATTCTTATAGAATATGCTTCCGGTTATAGTCACCTCATATGTTGTGATTCATTAGTTCAGCCCTCATCTATGAACTGCAATACTGCAAGAGATTCCTAACTCGATTTCCCCAACAGGCTTTCCAGAAAGCTCCCAAGATGACCTTTTTAAAATACAATCTCTTGCTTAAAATCTGCGTGTGGCCTCCCAACACTTGTAGGGTCCAGTCCATGACCCTTAATATGTCATATGAAGCACACCACCACCTGCCTGCCTTCCCCTTCTCTCTGCTCGCATGCCACTTTATACAAACGTGGTTTACATGTAACGGTAACTTCAAGCAAAGTTTCTAAATTTTTATTAACTATAAGATATGAACAAATAAGAATTATAGAACATACTCTGTAAAGTTAACAAAAGTTGACTGTATTTTATCAAATTTACTCACAGACTCAGATTTCAGTCAGCATTCCATAAAAAGTAGACAAAAATCCTACCAGTACCCTTAAGATAATATATACTGACCTGAAGGATGAATATACTTTGCTTCCTTTGTCTAACTGTCATGATAAAAATTCTTGTGAATCTATAATTTTAAAATGTAGGGTATTTTTTTTTTTTTTTTTTTTTTGGTGTGTGTTTTCCAGATTTAATAGCAACAGAAATTTATTAAGAAATGTAGTACCGCCCTGGCCGGTTTTGGCTCAGCGGTTAGAGCGTCCGCCTGCGGTCCAGAGAGACCCGGGTTCGGTTCCCGCTAAGGGCACGTACCTTGGTTGCAGTTTGTCCCTGGCCCTGGTTGGTCGTGCGGGTGGCAGCCACTCGATGTGTTCCTTTCACATCGATGTTTCCCTCTTTCTCTCTTCCTCTCTCTCCCTCCCACTCTGTCTGTACAAAAAATGGAAAAATGTCCTCGGATGAGGATTCAAAAAAAAAAGAAATGTAGTACCTACTATACACCAAATTACATCCTATGTGCCAAGTTTCAGCAGTGAACCAAAGAAAGTCTCTGTCCGATGACTCATAGTTTGTGAAGGATAGAGATATAAAGGTATGTTAGATCAGAGCTGAGGAAAACAAAGCAGGAAAAGGAATATGGTATTTTAGGTGAGATACCAGGAAAGAGCTCTCTGATAAGATGATACCTCCTTTTCACCTGAGGAGGAGGAGGGGTCAGTTGTGCACATCCGTGCCTTGCGCACAGAGAGCAAGGGCTCTGAGTCGGAGTGTGCTCCGCTGGCAAAGCGGGAAGCAGCCAGCCTGGCCGGATGGGCATGAGCAGGTGAGAGGAGAGTAGAAGTCAAATCAGAGAGAGTGGAGCTGCAGGGTGGGGTGAGAGGGGAGCCGATCAGGCAGGACCCCATAGCAGGTATCAGTTATAGGAAAGGCGCTCTATTACATACATTATCGAACCTTTATAACAACTGCTGGAGGTAGGTGTCATCTTTATATGAAAGAAAACAAGTTCATAGACATTACAAGTTCCAAACTTTATATTTTAAGAGGAGGTGCCAGGACTTGGTCTCAAGGTCTACATGACTTCAAGGCATTTATAAACTGTATGTGTACGTATGTATATCTATTTTCAGAAATAAACTAATATTTTTTTCAAAAAATTTTTTTTCTTTATTGATTTTGGAGAGAGAGGGAGAGAGATAGAAACATCGATGAGAAAGAACATCAATCGGCCGCCTATGGCACACCCCCAACTGGGGATCAGGCCTACAACCTGCACATGTGCCCTGACCAGGAATTGAACTGGGGACCTCCTGGGTCATGGGTCGATGCTCAACCACTGAGCCACACCGGGTGTGCAGGATAAACTAATATACTTAAAGCTTTCTGTTATGCAGGCTTGTGAGTTAAGTACTTTTATTTATTTTTTATTTTTTATCCTCACCCGAGGACATTTTTTCATTTTTTGTTCAGATAGAGTGGGAGGGAAAGAGAGGAAGAGAGAGAGAAACATCAACGTGAAAGGGACACATCGAGTGGTTGCCACCCACACGACCCAACCAGGACCAGGGACAAACTGCAACCGAGGTACATGCCCATAGTGGGAACTGAACCTGGGCCTTTCTGGACCGCAGGCTGATGCTCTAACTGCTGAGCCAAACTGGCCAGGGAAAGATAAGTACTTTTAAAACAGTATAAATTAACTGATTTCTGCACAATAGGAACTTATGACCAAATATAGTAGAGGCCTACTGAAGAAGTAAGATTTTAGCTAAAAAAAGAAAAAGAAACCAAGCTTTCAAAGTTTTTCTTTTTTTTAATCCTCACCTGAGGATATTTTTCTATTTATCTTCGAATAAGAGTGGGGGTGGGGGGGAACATCGATGTGCGAGCAACACATCAACTGGCTGCCTCCCGCATGATCCTGACCAGGGCCGGGGACAAGCTGCAACTGAGGTACATGTCCTTGACCAGAATCAAACCTGAGACTCTTTGGTCAGGGGGCCGACGCTCTACCGCTGAGCCAAATCGGCCAGGGCTCAAAGTTTTTCTATCTATATTCTCCATTGCAATAAACTGAGATTTGGAAAAACTACAAAGAAAATAATAAACAATAAGAAAATGGACCTTAGTTTTTAGTAAGTCAATGAAATAGGGTCTAGTTAATCATGAGCTTGCTGGTGTGCTTTTTTCCCCAAAGGCTCATTCATACACTATATGCCCTTTTATATGTTACACTTTTCAGGGAGCCTCTAAAATGTCAGTGGTGCTAATTTTTCAGGTTTCCATTCGTGTTCAGTATAGTCCTTCCTTTATTTTTAGAACAGTTTGGCAGAGAAATTGAAAAGTATAATTGCCCATAAATAGTCTCAAAAGGAAAACAATATGTACCAGTACAAACAATAGTAAGGAATTAAAGGAAATTGTAATTAAAGAACCTGCAACTTGAAATTACCTTCCTACCTTTTTAGATAAAAGAGAATGCGTGAGATGAAAGCACAAGTTCCTGAAGGAATTAAAACACCATTCAGCGCACTAGTCATAAGTTTTCAGTGGATTATTTGGAGTTAATCTTTTTTGTTTTAATAAATATAAGGAGTGCAGTGGGCCACTACACTGTGTTCACTGACAGGATAATTGTTACACAGCTACTAGCAATTTTAACATCTTTACCATGAAAAATACTCATCTACCCACAAAGCCTTTTACTGTATATCTATATAGTCCCACTACCAAAAAAAAATTGGATAATTCACCACTTACCATTACTATATTGGTATAAAATAATCTGTAAGATTATTTTTAATGTTCAAAATATTTAAGTGAGGATATTTCATAAGCAAGTACAAACAAAAAAAAGTAACTGTTGCTAGTCTTCCGGATAGTCTGCAAGCGGTTTCCAGAACTGAATTGTGGAGAATTAACGGAATAAATCAAACTGAAACAGATTCCCCAGAGGTACAGCAGTCAGTCTCGGCTGAAAAGAGCCAGCAGCAGGCATCTGATGGAATTTCAAAAGGAGCCCAGGTCACTGGTGCCCAGAACCCGGGAGTAGCCGTACTACCTTCAGCCACAAGGCTTACATCAAATGAGTGTTGGCAGCTAACACTATTAACTCCCTAAAATACTAGAGATTATAACTAACATTTAAATGAATTCAATCCCTGCTCTTTCATATTTTTTCAAGTTTTCGTGTGTTTATTAGTAATAGCTAACAATTGAGTACTCACACTATGAGAAGGCTCTGTCTTCCCATTTACTCTTAATGAACTTCTCCATGAAAGTTATTAATAACCTTATTTTGAGGAAATTGAGTCTCAGTAAGTTAAGCAAACTTGCCTCATGTATTAGTCCACTGTACTTGAGCTGTTTTAACAAAAACAAAACTACTTAAGACTGGGTGGCTTAAATAATAATTTTCTCACAATTTTGGAGGCTAGAAGTGTCAGATCAAGGTTCTGGCCAATTTGGTTTCTAATGAAAATTCTCTCTTTGGCTTGAATGCAGATGATTTCTCACTATGAATTCACATGACCATTCTTTGGTTTGTGTTGAGGAGGTAGGGAGGACTCTCTAGTGTCTGATCTTATAAGAACACATTCTATAGAATCAGGGTACCACCCTTACTGCTTCCTTAAACTGTAATTACTTCCCTAGGGACCATCTCCAAATAAATACACTGAGGGGTAGAGCTTCAAGATATAAATGGGGGCGGGGGGAGCACCGCAAACATTCAGTCCATAAGCCTCAGTCACATAGCTAGTAAATAAATTCTATCTTTTAATGTTATATTTAAGTATTATAAAAAGCCAGTTACCAGATCATTTTAATGTTAATCTTTCACTTGAGACTTTGATGAAGTGAAATAGCTTTAAAAGAGCCACGGAGATTAGAAGAAATAATTCTAAAATTTCTGAGCCTTAAACCAAACTATTTAAAAACACTTAGTAGTCCTAAAATTAGGTAAGGTGCCATAAATTGCTATAATAAATAAATACTTCCCATAGTACATACATATAAGAAATAACAAAGGAAAAGAAGACAGGCAAAACTCAAACTAGTAGAGATCAGACTGCATTTACGTACTAGTAAAACAGCCTTCCAGACTAGTGATGTTAAGGAAACACATAAATCATAACACTTGAGCTATAAGTAGGTTAGATACAAATTATAAAAGGTAAGGCTGAATCACTTAATTTCAGATTAGTAAAGCAAGCGAGGGGGTTAAAGTGATGATGAGGAGAGAATATAACCCTATATGACATGGAAAAGAATAATCTTCAGAGGGGAATTAAGAGGCAAAGAGTAAATGTCCCCTTATGAACCTGCTTCTTGAATGTGGGAAATTGGGAAGTCTTTCAGGTTAAATAATACTGTATAAAAGATTTAAAAAGAAGTTAGAGTAGTGTGTACCTGTGAACCACAGACTGTTTCCAGATTCCTCCAGGCATCATGCAACTCAACACTTTCAGGTCCCTTCTGTTCTCACTGACCATTAATTAGCAACAACTACTCCTTAGGATTTCCCCTCAGGCATTCTCACCCACAGATTCAAACTAGATCACGTTCATTACAGTCAAGTAATTGTGCCAAAACCCACAGCAGGTTAACCTCTTTGGCTTTAATGCTGACTTTGCCAAATAATACAGACACCCTACACGCTGACTGGAAACTAGTTGTTTATTATCCAAGACAAAATACAGCTGAAATGAGTATTGGTATAGCAGACCACAGCAGTAACATGAGTTATTGCTATTTCTAACATGGGACTAAGAACATTCAATGAATGTTTCAAGTCTAGTGACCAGATTTTAAGCTTTGTCTTGTCCTTAAATCTTTCTCATGAGCTACACAACTCTAAAAATTTATCACTATCCACATCTTGGTATTTCTTTATTTACATCTAGTCAAGCATTTTCTAAAAGCATCATGACCAAAAGTATCAAGGAGTCTATTGATCAGCTGTAATAACCAAGAATAAAAGACGTACTCTGTGTAGATTGGTTTCTTCATCTATTGATGCAGGCATGGAGCACTGTTTAAGATTAGTCTGGGTGGAAATTAATAATCCTAAAGGCTCAGAGATTAAAATTTCACCCCCTCCATTTATATATGGGCATTGAACACTAAATAGCATAAGGCAGATCTATAACAAATAAAGATCTGGAGCATATGTGCCTGTCAGATACAACACTTTTGGAAAGCCTAATATGAGGCTTGGAAATTGTTTTAAGCTATATCTATAACACCCTACACATGCTCTTGAGCACTGCATAAACCTAGGCCAGTTAACATTTTTCAAGCAGTCTCATCTTTATTTTCTTGAAAACAATAGCTATTTTTCAAAAGCAAAGACCTGTTTTTGAATATATATTTGAATCTGAGCAAAAAAGTTTAACAATAAAAGGCTCAACACATAAAACATTAAAGGTCAATATAACCTTGGTAATACTGCTAGGAATTATCTTTGCTTTTAATATCTTTGCTTTTTAATACTAAATCAAATTATAATAATTCCTTTAAAAATCAAGTCATAAAGTAAACATATCAAGTAAACATCAAATATATTATATTTGCTCAAAATTTACAAGGGGATAATCAGCATCAACCATGATCCATGCAGTCAGCATCAATTATGTCCCTGCTGTGAAAACTACTTTAGGGGGTGGGGGATCTATAATCACTTCAAACAATGAGATTAGATTAAAAATTTTAAGCAGATTAATATATACATCATAAAATTGGACCCCAATGTAAGGTTAACAGACAGGGTTACTGAAAAATAAAACTGTAAATGAATATTTAACAATTTTATTTTCATTCTCAGGTTTTAGACTAGACTGAAAAAGAAAATCACATAGCCTGTGTTTTCCCACAAAACTTTAAGAAGCAGTGAACATGGCCTGGTCAGTTTGGCTTAACAGTTGGAGTATCAGCCTGTGGACCAGAGAGTCCCGGGTTCGGTTCCTGCTAGGGGCACGTACCAGAAAAAAAGAAGAAGCAGTAAACTAATCTTTTATTTTAAATGCCCATATAGTTTAAAAGTTCAAATCATTTAATTGTCTCAAATTGCATTAACATACAAAGTACAGTAGCTTATTCAATACCTATTAGTTCTAGATTATTGTCATCTATTTTTAAAAAAAGTATTTAAGAAGTGTTAACCTATTGGTTCTCAGTGGGCATTTTACTCCACGGAATAATGGCAGTGTATGAAGAGATCTGAGGTTGGTGCAATTATGTGGCTGATGGAGAATGGGAAGGGTGGGAACGTTACTAGCATCTAACAGGTAGGGAGAAGGAATGTTGTTAAACATCCTACAATGCACAAGGCAGCCAACAGTGTTGAGTTTAAGAAACCTTGGGTTGAATGTAATAGTGATCACATATGGAAATTGTGTTAAGGCAGCAGGCACAGTGCTAGTTGATACAAATACAAAGAATAAGTAAAGAGCATGAACTAAAATTCCAGGGACCGGGGTTCCATCTTTGGCTCTGTCATTTACAAGGCAACCATGGGCAAGTGTCTAGCTGTTCTGTTGCAGAACAGAGTTAATCCCACTTTTCTCATTTACTCTGAGGGACTTATGAGATAATACAGGCAAGGTGGCTGAAACAGTGACCAGGAATCAACAGACGCAGAAGTAAAAATAAAGGGAAAATGTCACAGCATATAGGCCTAAGGAGACATGACAAATTGATGTAATGCAGATGGGTTCCTGAAATAGAAAAGGACATTAGGTAAAACCTAAGGACATCTAAATAAAGTATGGACTTTATTTAATAATCATATATCAATATTAGTTCATTGTGATATATACCATATTAAGGTAAAATATTAGTAAAAGAAACTGGGAACAGTAGGTTCTAATTTCATGACTTTTTTATAAATCTAAATTGGTTCTAAGTTTTAAGTTATTAAAAGTATTGTTATTAACTACTGTTTATCTTCTTCCTTTCTCTAAACTCATGTACATAATCCCCACCCTCTAGAAATTTTCCTTGATTTACTCTTACCGTCTAGATGATAATGTCATACTTCAAAAAGCAATCAATTGAAGACTTTTAGGAGATGAGGAGACAAGATGGGACACCTATCAGAAGATTTAACTACGTAAAAATAACAAATATACTAACCCTAGAAAATTTAGGATATAGGAGGATTTTATGAACTTTGTTTTCCAGAACAGGTTTTAAAACATTACAAAACTGTCAAGATAAAAAAAGAACAAACTTATTGGACAGTAACTAAAACCTCTGAAAATAGACAAATGTAAATAGAAGTGTGTTATGGGTATTAAAGCTGGATGCTATGACTGAGTGAAAAAAACTTCTTATATTAGGGTCCCAAGGGTGCAACCCATTCACTGGATATTGGTTTTGCTGGTCCAAAGTTTACTCTTCTTCTTCTAAGGCATTAGAGACTTTATTCTGATGACTGAGACCCCCTATGAAAAAAATGCTGCAGACAGGTAAAATAATCTTTTTTAACAAATGCAATGTCTAATTGTTAAGAGAAATCTAGGCATACCTTGAAGATTCCAGACCACCAATAAAGTGAGAATTGCAACAAACTAAGTACTACTTTTTTAGCTGGAAGAGAGTCTTGCCTCCAGTTTGTAGAAAACACATCTATGAAGCACAATGAAGCTAAGCACATAAAATGAGGTCAGACTATATCAACAAAAATATTGGCACCTGCTTTAAATCAACAAATTAATAAGATAGTATATAGGATGTACTTTGAGCTCCCTGGAAAAGGTATACCAAAGAATTTGTTTACAGTTTATAGGGATAACAAAATAAAATACCATTTTCTTATCTGTCTACATTTAAAGAGCAGTGTCTTGAAGTACTGGCTAAAGGCTGCCATAGAGATTTTATCTCTTATGTCTTGTATTTAAGTCAAGTCCCTGGTCTTTACAACCCTTTAAGGTCCAGAAGAATTACAAATACAAAAACAAAAGCACAGTCATTTGCCAGAGCACACAGGAGAGGAGTGGTGTTTTGAGTTGAGTTGTGTTGCCCCAAAATATTTTGAAGTTCTACCCCAGGTGCATGTGAATGTGATCTTATTTTAAAAAAGGGTCTTTGCAGATGTAATCATTTTGCAATGAGGTCATTATGATAGGCTGGTGTCCTTATAAAAAGGGGAGAAGACACAGACACATAGGGAGAAGAAAGCCATGGGACAACCGAGGCAGAAACTGGAGTGTCACACCCACAGGTGCAAGAACACCAAAGACAGGGACAACCAGAAGCTAGGAAGATACAAAGAAGGATCTTCCCTAGAGACTTCAGAGGAAATGGAGGCCTTTGACGCCTTGATTATGGACCGCTAGCTACCAGCACTGTGAAACAATAAATGTTTTAATCCACCTAATTTGTGGCATTTTATTATGACAGCCCTTGGAAACTAACACAATAAGGAACACAGAAACATTGGCTCCCATTACTGGGTCACTAGGACTGCAAACAAGGAGCTAAGTATGGGAAGCGAGATTCACAAATGCCAACAGGTAAGGAATTCAACAGTAGGAAACAAAACCAGGGAGGCAGCACGGGGAGCCCTCGCTGCCCACTGCACTTGGTGTTCAGATAGTGGTCTTTTTCTTTGATTCAGATCCATTAACCAGCACTTCCACTCTTTCCTCTGAGAGCCAGCAACTTATTTCTGATACGAATTCCTTTACAGCACGTAGGGACATTATTCACAAATGCCTGCAGCTCAGAGTTGGTATTTTGGCTCTTAGACAACACAGATGCCCTATTTTTCATCAGGTAAAATCTGGTGATTTCCTTCATTTAGACAGTGAACCTAAAGATTTCTGAAAACTTTTTCCAATTATCATTTGGAAAGGTTTTAAATTCTTAAATATTGATGTATTTCCCTTCAATCCATAATATAAACAGGGCAAAATTAAAAATATTGTCTACATGTGTCAATCTGAGTCTTTCAAATGGGAAAAGAGTAAGGTCTTATTAAGAGCTTAAAAGAGCACAAAGGAAAGGAGGTTCTCTTTCAAATTTATCTTTGCATTTTGAAGATTAAACGAAACATTAGTAACTCAAACATAAGACTGGGGTCCATGAGATGCATCCACTTGACCTAAGCCTTTAACTGACCATTGTCAACTTGAAGTCAGTTTTACTGGTTGGCATTTTACAAAGGAGAGATTTTTATTAGACAGAGAACCCAATTCTCAGATAACCCCAGACTGCAGCTCCAAAATGGGGGGGGGGAGGGGTTGCAATTTATCTGAGAGAAAATGGCCAGCTGTTAACTGTATATCTTGACAGTCATATGAATCACACCACTTGACTAAGCTATAGATATGCTAGAATCAAGATTTCATAACTGTTCATCCGATTCCATTCATTATTTTGCACATTTGAAGAACCTATGCTCCTCGTTAAAAGATAAGATTAGGCAGGTTGGCAGAATCTATCATTTTCTCTCATAATGTCCTGTCGGTATTACAACAAAAGTAAAAACCGTCTATTCGTTGAAATATTGCTTATCCTCAGTAAGTGCAACTAATACATGCTTTATACCAAGTTCCTACTAGTAGAACTTATTTAACAGAAACCTGTCCTCTCCCCCAGTAAGAGTCTGGAGAGAGGAGCAGGGAGGTGAGCTTGGCACCTGAATCCTACCAGTCTGGCGAACAAGGTGGGTATGAGAAGTACTCGATCCCAGGCATAGTGTGGAGTCAGGGTTTACTGCTGAGACGCAAGGGGGCGGTGCTGCTGGTGGTGGTGGTGGTGGTGGTGGTGGTGGTGGTGGTGGTGCCTGCGTGCGTGCGTGTGTGTGTGTGTGTGTGTGTGTGTGTGTGTGCAGCAGAGGCAAAGAGCTGCACAAATTCCTGACATCATCACCCTTGTCACAAGTAAGGTTTCCGAGCACACGCTCGGGGACCTACTCGAGTGCCTGGCGCATCGCGCACACAGAGATAAACGCGCGGCGAAGGTGAAGTTCAAGTTTGAGTAACTTCGCGAAGCCCGGCTGGGAGGGCAGCCCCTAAGCCGGAAACAAAGCCAATTCTCCAGCACCCCGGGGGCGCCCACGCCGCGGCCGCTGCTGTACGGGGTTCCAGACGTCGCTGAGCCCCCATTCTCGGCAGCAGCACACACTAGGGGACGTGCAGGGCATGTCCCCACCCTTCGGCGTCTCCCACCCCGCCCAGGCCCTGGATGGGGTCATGAGCACCTACCCCGGTTCCTCCGCAGCCGAAAGCGTCAGGGTGGCCGCTGTCCCCCGCACCCGGGTCAGGAGTCAAGCTTTGCGCAGCCAACTCCTCAGACAGCTGTGAAACTTGCAGCCCCGCCACCTGCCAGTTTTAGGCTCCGGGGAGGGGCTGCCGCTAGGCCCCGCCTCCGCCCTCGGGCAGCACGCCCAGGCCTCGAAGGCTGTGCGTGAGGTTATTGTTTCTGGGCAGCCAGCAAGCCAGGCCAGCTTGGCTAAGGGCAGGTGCAACCTCTGCCCTCAAGAGCGCCTCTGACTCCTCAGTATTAGAGCAAGTAGCCAGGTGCTGGCATTTCTCTGGGTATCCACCCACTGGGCCTGCATCCCAAGTATGACTATCAACCACCGAAGTCCAGAATGCATAGTGGACTCAGACCACTGGGGTTCCAGCTATTTTAACGCTCCTAAGGGCGATGGCTGTGGGGAGGGCATGAGCATGGGAAAATAAAGGAGGTATCTTAGTTGCAGGGAAGATAGAAGGCAAGGAATCCAGGCTCAAGATCCATTACAGAGTCCAGGAGACCCAGAAGTTGGAGTTCTCTCTGCATAGATCTAAGGGACCAACAATTAGGTATAAGAGACCAATCATCCAATGGCTAGAAATTTGCCCATTTTTTCAAGTTTGAGAATTTTACACTCGTTTTAAATCTCTGACACATTTTATGATGTCTTTTCATAATAAGGAGTATGCTTGTGTGATTTAGTTATAAATTAGGTTGGGTTTTACATAGGAGCTCATTATTTAGCTCACTGAAAAATCTCCTACGTTTGGTTATTACAAAATACACATATTAAGAAGCTGAGACCCAGGATGTGGTGGTTTAGTAGGTGGGACATAGTGGGGGAGAGGATAGGTATAGTTGATCATAAGACTTTGAGAAGTTTGTTTATTATTAGACCCTTTTTATTTATTTTTTATTAATTAATTTATTTTTGTTACAGATGTTTCTCCTTTTTCCCCCACTGATTCCCCCTTCCCCCTCCGCCCTGTCCCCAGCTTTGTTGTCCATGTCCATTGTTCATGCACACATGCATATAAGTTCTGTGGTTTATCTCTCCCCCACCACCCCCTCTTCTGGAGATTGTCAGTCTGTACCCCACTTTCACGTCTCTGGGACGACCCCAATTATTAGATCCTTTTAAAATGTACTAATTTAA
The DNA here is from genome assembly GCF_014108415.1 of Molossus molossus. Taxonomy (NCBI): domain Eukaryota; kingdom Metazoa; phylum Chordata; class Mammalia; order Chiroptera; family Molossidae; genus Molossus; species Molossus molossus. The sequence continues at coordinate 40,069,368 of NW_023425403.1, read as the reverse complement.
GGTATCACCTCACACCTGTCAGAATGGCCGCCATCAACAAATCATCAAACAAGTGTTGGCGAGGGTGTGGAGGAAAGGGGACCCTACTGCACTGCTGGTGTGAATGCAGACTGGTGCGGCCACTATGGAAAACAATATGGTGTTACCTCAAAAATTAAAAATTGAACTTCCATTTGACCCAGTGATCCCGCTTCTAGGAATATACCATAAGAAGCCGGAAACACCAATCAGAAAGAATATATGTACCCCCATGTTCATAGCAGCTATTGTAAATAGCTAAGATCTGGAAACAGCCCAAGTGTCCATCAGTAGACGAAAGGATAAAAAAACAGTGGTACATATACACAATGAAACACTATGCAGCTATAAGAAAGAAAGATCCCTTATCCTTTGAGATGACATGAAGGGACCTGGAAAGTATTATCCTAAGTGAAACAAGCCAAGCAGAAAAAGACAAATACCACATGATCTCACTTATATATGGGATATAATGAATATAACAGTCTGAGGAATTCGGTAGACCCAGAAACACAGAAGTAGGGTACAGTCTGACAACCCTCAGAAGAGGGGGTGGTGGGGGGTGGGAAGAGATAAACCACAGAACTTATATGCATGTACGCATAACCAATGGACATGGACAACAAAAACGGGGATGGGGCAAGGGGGATGGGAAGGAGGGTGTCAATGGGGTAAAAAAGGAGAAACATCTGTAACAAAAATAAAATTTAAAAATAAATAAATAAATAAATGTACTTATTTTTTCTGGTGGAGTAACATATGGCTTCACTTCTATTCAAGAAATTTCCTTTGAAATTATGCAATTGACTCTTGCTTACAGAGATAAAATACAAGTCAGGACCAGTTTCAGTGACCCAATAGACTAATTAACTTTAGTCTGTTCTATGCTACATAACAATGATACACATGACCATTCTCACTATTTGGGAGGAAAAAACACTCATCCCTTTTCTGAAAACAAACTTTGCAAACACTAACATTGGGCCTTTTGATAAAGCAGTTGTCTTTATTTATTCAGGCTGCTATAACAAAATACCACAGACTGAGGTATTATAAACAACCGAAATTTGTTTCTCGCAGATCTGGAAGCTGAAAGATGATGGTGCAAGCCTCTTCGGGTAAGGGCCTTATTCAGGCTGCAGACTCCTTGGTGTATTCTCACATGGCGAAAGGGCCAGGGAGCTCTGTAGGATCCCTTTTATAAGAGCACTAATCCCACTAATGAGGGCAGAGCCCAAAGGCCACATTTCTAATACTATCACATTGGATATTAGGATTTCAACATGTGGATTTGGGGGGACACAAATATTCAGACCATAGTAGCAGGTGACCTTAGCGATCATTTTCATAGCTTGTATAACAGTTCAAAGAATTTTTCACAAGCTTTTGTTATATTTGTCTTTCTCATCTGGAATTCTGTGTTTCCTTTTCTTTACCTATCTACATTCTAAGCAACTTGGAGGCCTAGTCCAAACCCCAACTTTTTGTCATTGGACATATTTTTCCAGGTTACCCTCATATACTCCTTCTCTGACCTCCAATGGCATTTATCAAGTATATTACTATTTAGCCACTTTCCATATGTTTTTAACTAATAGACTATTTGTAGAGCCATTTTAGTTTTACAGAAAAACTGAGCAGAAAGGACACCTCTCTCCCCCCATTCCCTTATTATAAATATTTTGAGTTAGAGTGGTACATTTGTTACAATGGAGGGACTAATACTGATATATTATTAACTAAAGCCCATTGTTTATATTAAGGATTAGTCCTTAGCATTGCATAGATCTATGAGTTTGACAAATGGGTAATGTCATCTGTTCACCATTACAGTATCGTACAAAATAGTTTCACTGTCCTAAAAATCCCATTTTCCATGCCTTCATCCCTCTCTTCTTTCACCCAAGCCTTGGAAACCACTGATGTTTTTATTGTCTCTATAGTTTTGACATTTCCGGAATGTCATATAGTTGGAATCAAATAGTATGTAGAGTTTTCAGATCAGGTTCTCGCACTTAATAATATGCATCTAAGGTTCTTCCATGTTTTTTCATGGCTTAATAGATTGTTTCAATATTTCATTGCATAGATGTCCCAGTTTATTTCTCCATTCATCTACTGAAGGAATCTTGAGTCCTTCTGAATTTTGGCAATTATAAATAATGCTAGAATAAACATTTTTGTGCAAGTTTTTATATGGACATAAGTTTTCCATTTTTAAATTTTTATTTATTGATTTTAGAGAGAGAGAAGGAAAAGAGGGGGGAGAGAGAGAAAGAAGAGAAGGAAACATTGATTTGTTGTATCACTATTTATGCATTCATTGGTTGTTTCTCCTTTTTAAAAAAAAATTTTTTTTCTTTATTGATTTTAGAGAGAGAAAGGGAGAGGGAGAGAGAGATAGAAACATCAAAGAGAGAGAACATCGATTGGTCACCTCTTGTATGCCCCCCACTGAGGATTGGGCCTACAATCCAGGCATGTGCCCTGACCAGAAATTGAACTGGCAATCTCTTGGTGCCTGGGTTGATACCCAACCAGTGAAGCACACTGGCCAGGCATTGGTTGCTTCTTGTATGTGCCCTGACTGGGGATCAAACTCAAAACCTTGATGTATCAGGATGATGCTCTAACCAATGGGGCTACCCAACTAGGGCCTGGACATAACGTTTCAATTCATTTGGGTAAAAACATGATATCTGGACCATTTGATAAGATTAGGTTAACCTAAGAAACTGCAAAACTGTTTTCCCAAATAACTGTACCATTTTGCATTTTCACCAACAATGAATGAGAGTTTCTGTGGGTCCCCATCCTCAAAAACATTTTGTGTTGTCATTGTTTTGTATTTCAGTCATTGTAATAGGTATGCAAATGGTATCTCATTGTTGTTTAATTCACAATTTCTTAATGATATTCTGTATCTTTTTATTTGTTTCTTTGCAATTTATATATCTTGATGTTTACTCTGATCATATACCCACTTTTTAAATTCTTTCTATTTTTAATGTTGAGTTTTTAAAAGTTCTTTGTATATTTCAGATACAATATAAGATATGTGTTCTAAAATATTTTCTCCCAGTGTGTGGTGTGTCTCTTAACAGTGTTTTTTCACAAAGCAATACTTTTTTTTTCTTTTTACCATAGAGAATGCTTTTGGTGTTGTAGCTGAAGCCAAAGACATCTAAGTTTTCTCCTATGTTATCTTCTACGAGTTTTTTATTTTTGCATTTTACACTTATGTCTATAATCTACTTTGAGTGACATTTTTTGTGTGAAAGATGTACTACTTATGTCTGTATTTATTGTTGTGCTTATAGATGTACAGTTTCTCTAGAGCCATCTGTTGAAAAGATTGTCCTGCCCTGGCCAGGTAGCTCAGTTGGCTAGAGCATAGTCCTGATACACTAAGGTTCTGGGTTTGATCCCTGGTCAGGTCACACACAAGAATTAACCAATGAATGCATAAATAAGTGGAACAGTAATCAGTGTTTCTCCCTCCCATCCCCTACTTTTCTTTCTCTTTCTAAAATCAATAAGAAATAACAAATTGAAAGAAAAAAAAAAAAAGACTATCATTTCTCCATTGAATTGCCTTTGCTTCTTGGTCATATATCAGTTGAAAATATTTGTGTGGGTCCATTCATGGGCTCTATATTCTGTCCATTGGTCTATTTGTGTATTCTTTTGCCAGTACATTATCTTAATTAATGCAGCTTTATAGTAAGTCTTGAATTCTGGTGAGGTGTCCAGGGACCAGATAAAGCCGAGATTTATAGATCATAACGAAGAGTTAAACTTTTATTTTAAATATGAAGGAAAGCCATTTAGGAGATTTAAGCAGAAAAAATGGTATGATCTAATAATATCTTTATTTTTGTGTTTATTTATCATTATTTTGATCACCCTGGATACTGTTCATAAAATTGATAGATGGAGTTAACAACAGAATCTGGGAGACTAGTTAAGAGGCTTTGAAGTAAGAACTCCTAGAAGAATCAGATGTCAGATTAGTGGGACATAAATACATCCCTAAAAGTTCTTCCTGACTCAATGAGCGTGGAGTCTGAACTGAAAACAGTAGTTGTGCAAAAAAAGATCTGTTCATAATTTCAGGAATCTAAAGGTAAGAACTGACAGACTATGATTATTAAGAGGGTGATGCTGCCTGACTAGGGTGGCTCAGTTGAATGGGCATCGTCCTGTACACCAAAAGGTTGCTGGTTGGATTCCTCGTCAGGGCACACACCTGGTTGCAGGTTCAATCCCCTGTCAGGCAATTGATTGATATTTCTCTCTCACATCCATGTCTCTGTCTCTCTCTCTTCCTCTCTCCCTCCCTTCCCTACCCCCCATCCTCTCTCTGAGCATGTTCTCAGGTAAGAATTATAAAAAAAAAAAAAAAGAGTCCAGCCAGTGTGGCTCAGTGGGTGAGCATCGACCCATGCACCAAGAGGTCGCTGGTTTGATTCCCAGTCAGGACACGTGCCCAGTATGTGGGCTCGATCCCCATTGGGGAGCATGCAGGAGGGGCCAGTTGATGTTCTTTCTCTCATCGATGTTTCTATCTCTCTCTCCCTTCCTCTCTCTCTAAAATCAATAAAGAAAAAAATTTTTTAAAAAAAGAAAAGAGGGAGATGCCAGGCTTAGATGATCTCTAATAGCCTGAAGTTTAACTGACCATATGCTTCCTTCATTGGTGCATTTTACAAGGTACTTAAGCTTAAAGGAATGATCCAAGGTTAGTTTAGGAAGATGATCATCAATTAAACGGCCATTTTGTTCAGGTGTATACTAAGTTATTTGCTACTCTTTGAATCTAATGTCTAATTAGTTTCTTATTTAAGCATTTGATAAGTCCAATAGCAATATAGGTCTATGCAGTAAGGCAGCTGAATTTGCAGTGTGGTTTCTTCCAAACTAAACTAACTTCCTCATGTGTTAGGATAAGTTCTTTTTCTACACTTCACATCCTATCTACCTTCTACCATCCCTGTACAGTTTTTTTTTACCAACCTAATTTTTCCAGGCTTAAAATCATACAACAAATATGTAGACTACAACATGAGACTGAAAAGGAATTTGAAAGGATAAATTTTGCAAAAGAATAACAACTAATAGATTGGTGCTTAAGGATGCAAGCTTGGGATTTGCACTGCCTGTGTTTGGCTATTAGTTCCACCAAGCAGCTCGTGACCTGGAACAAGTCAGCTATCTTCTTATATCTTAGTGGCTTCATGTGTAGAATGGAGATAAAACTGATAGCTTCGTCCTAATGTTATTTTGAAATTTGAAGCCTGTCTTCTTTATGCGCAGGAAGGACAGAACATTGACTGTGGGTGAGCTCTGGAAGCCTGTTCCACAGCAAGTGATGCAGAGGTGCCTTCAAAGAGATGGGCTGGGTTTAAAACCACACAAAAGGCCGTAGGTATCAAGGTCTTCCAAGATTCTTTCCTAAGAGAGGCTGGTTGCAGAATTTGTTATACATGATACAATCTGCATTCTAGGACATAATGAGTCCACAGAGTGGAAAGAGATGCTGATGTTCTGGAGCTCTTAGAATTATCAAGGCTTTGCTGATTGTAAGTCTAATCCATCTTGCTATTATTTATCTCATCCCCATACAACCACTACCCAAAATTTCCAGGCCCCTTTAACCAGAATTTAACAGAAGACAGGCAAATAACAATTTCAAAAAGAAAGAGACCCATGCCATACGGAGTTTAAAAGGCTTTCATTCTGCATGCTTAATATGAGCAAGAGCTGACAAATCAGCTACTAAAAGACCTGATGGCATTGATCCTCCAGACCTGTGGAAAAAGAGCTACTCATACACAAGAACTATGAGGAGAGCCTACATGTCCTAAAGAAATTTGTGGAAGTGATGCAAATAGTAAGCAGTACCTTGGTCGCCTAGAGTCTTCAGGCCTGACCAGAATACCTGAAATACATGCTTTTTCATGGTATTAGTCTAGTATTATCTTGAGCTGGCTAGAGATCAGTATTTAGCCTCAATTTGGTCCCAAGCTTTATGACCTTTACAGAGAAGCCTGGAGACACAAGTAGTAGTCCTTGAATCTCACTTGCCTACATCCCTCTACCCCTCGGCTGAAGAAGTGAATGTTGGGAGATGAGAGTATCTTTACCTGTACATTTTCATAGAGACTGAGGATGGGAAGAAGTTATTAAAGCAAAATCTGCAGAGTGTACTTTCTCCATGAGTTGGAGAAACATTGTATAGAATGTAAAGGATAACTGGTATTGGAGAAGGAATTGTAAAAATATCCCCATCCAGATTTGATTGGGGAATGATAACAATAACACAAGAAAATGTCAATGACAATACATACAAATCCTAGAAAATTTCAATGACAATACATCCAAATCCCAGTAAATTCAAACACATGGTATTTCCCATCTATATTCAATACCTGTATTTATTTGCTAGGACTGTCAAAACAAAATCCTACAGACTGGGTGGCTTATAAAAGAGAAATTTATTTCCTCACAGTTCTGGAGGCTACAAGTCTAACAAGGTGTTGGCAGTTTTGGTTACTCCTGAGACCTCTCTCGCGGCTTGCAGACAGCCACCTCTGTGTGTGCATGCTCCCTGGCACCTTTGCCTTTTCTGATAAGGCCACCAATCATATTCGATCAGGGTACTACTATTATGACCTCATTTAAATTATTTAAAGACCCTATCTCCAAATATAGTCACATTCTGAAGTACTAGGGATTTGGATTTCAACAGATGAATTTTGGGGGCACACAATTCAGTCCCTTATAATACCTTAAAAATACGTCAACTTAATACGGTGCACTTACTTCTGCATTGGTCAAGGAACACAGTGCCATCCACCACCCATGTAATGGTGAGTGAAGCTTTATTCCTAGAAAATAACTTTTGTTGCAATGGTTGAAAAACTGAAGCCTAAATCTACAGTGACCTTAACCTATTAACCAAAAGTGATGGCAGTTTTAGAGTACTTGAAACATCTAAGGTGAGTATTTCTGAAAAGCCTCACCTAGATTGATAACTTAGGGAATTGTAAATACTCAGCAAACCTTAACTGTACTTAACTCTCTCTTGGCTCTCATCTCAGCACCTAAATCTTATTGTCAATATCTCTGGCTTTATTAAAGCATGCTTCTGACCATCTTTAATAAAGATCCATATATATGTTAATGATATGTATTTAAAATGAAACAGCAAAACTAAATGATAATAAGAGTAATTCTCGTATTTTGCTGCTTGCCCTGTCTGTTTTAAAAATGAGACATATTTACCAAATCATAGCAATAATGGATAGCATTTGTTGAACACTAACTTTTTGTAAGGGTTTTTTCAAGATCTTTACATGTATTATCTTGTCTTTACAACAGCCCTGTGCTTTGATTATAATATACTCATTTTATGATAAGAAAATTCTATAGCAGAGATATTTTAAAACTTTCCCAAATGTAAAGAGCTAGCAAGCAGTAGGGTTGTAATTAAAATTCAATCAGATTAGTTAAGAGTCATAATGCACTGTTTGTGTCTCCTTCCTACTCACCAAGGAAGACATTTCTATTGTCCATGTTATTCTCTTTAACAAACAGAAGCAATGAAAGGAAGTTGTCCTGAACACCTCTGAATGTCTCAGTCTTCAAGAGACTGAAATTTTTAGAATATAAATACATACTCATAAATAAAGCTTAGTAATTGCCATTCTGAATGCCAGGGACGAAATATGTTTTGAAAACCGGGGAGAAAAGTCAAAGATCTTAAACCAAAGAAATACTGAAGAAATCTCTATAAAATATAAAGAACACTGGTATGTTTTTTATTTCCCCATAGACCTCTTCTGTTCTATGGCTATTACTTAAATCTAAATCACCTTCTTCTGAGGCACACTTGTAATGTCAATTGATATAGCTTCCCCTGTGACTAAAATTCCAGAATTGATCTCACCGTTTGGTTTCTTTTCTTTCTAGCGATTGTAATAGCAATAGTAGCACGGATTGGTTTCTATTAAATTGATGATCATTTTATTTTGAATAACAGTCTTCCATTCATGATTAAAACAATAAAAACAAACCAAATAAAAAGATGTACAAGTCGCCCTGACCAGTTTTGCTCAGTGGTTAGAGCATTGGCCCATGGACCAAAGAGTCATGGGTTCAGTTCCAGTCAAGGACACGTACCTTGGTTGCAGTTTGTCCCTGGCCCTGGTCAGAGTTGTGTGGGAAGCAACCAGTGAATGTGTCTCTCTCACATCAATGTCTCTCTCTCTCTCTCTCTCAACCTCTCTCCCTCCTTCCCACTCTATCTGAAGATAAATGGAAATATATCATCAGGTAAGGATTAAAAAAAAGAGAGAGATGTACATGTCAATATGGTGAAAGCATGCACATGCTTGCACGCTCTCACATACACACACACAGACACATATGTGCACATGTGACTTTATCTCCAAAGCAAAATGTCTGAAGTTCCTTTCTTTTCTGTACTTGGATTGAATTCATGACCATTAGTGACTGTGTTATGTTGGAAAGGAGACAATGCAGTGCTGATATGCATGCTATTCCTATAGTAATGAAAATCTCTTTTTATAATTTTAAAATGAAAGACATTAAAAAGCTCATCCTGTTACATGATAGGTTTGTTCTCAGCAAACTCATATAGAACAAAAAAACTGAACCAAACATGCTAGAGTAGAAAAAAATAAGTCAAATACCAGGGTGAGAACCCTTAGGAGTCATGAGCAGATACAACAGCTGAAGCATCTTAGAACTAGAAAAGATTTCGAGGTCTTCTAAGTGCATGTGCTTCAGTGCTGTTTCCTGTTGTTTTGATTTTTATTGAGAACTCCTACCCACTGATCCAAGAAAAAACAAACCTAAGTAACCTGGGTTGTCATGTACAAATTGAACTGGCATAAGGACACAAAGATTGGTTGCTATTCAATGTTTTCAGAAATCCTAAGTAGAATTATTTTGCATTGCCTATTAATACATTCAGACCTGCAAACCTTCTGTGCAGTCTGCTGCATTATAATTCCTTCATGTGTATTACAAGGTGACTGACATGTGATCCTGAGGTCTTTCTTGCCCTATCCATCCTCCAATCTTCTTGGAATTCAAATGTGTCATTCTTCCTGTGACTGTTTTGTATAAATAATATGTTTAGCGGAGCTAGGATAAATACAACCCACTGTATATAACAATGTAATATTACTACTCTCAATTAATATTTATGTAATATTTTCTCTTTATATATCAGTTTTGATTGCTCTTTGTTTTTTTTTTTTTTTTTTTTTTCCATGACTTGCACCTCTCCCTTCCTGTACTAAAAAGCTACCATCCTTTCCCTTTGGTAAATTGTATATAACATATTATACAACACGGTGTGGATATACTATAGTCGATTCAATCATTTACCTATGTATTGCCTAGTTTCTTCTATTATGAATGCTCTTTCATTAAATATCTTTGGGGAAAAGCCTAGATATATTTGTACTTACTTTCTTGGACTTGAGACTTGCCCTTATTTACAAGCTACTACAAAGCCAAGTATTTATTATCTGGCTCTTTGCAGAAGACTTTGCTGACTGTTGTTCTAGATCTCATAGTTTGATCTCAACAGAGACCTCTTTCTCCTTTTATTCTTATATTCTGAAATGAAATTACGTTTTTCAGCTCCATAAGACTTTTAGTGGGGACTGGAGGGGATTTTTGTTATTTGTAGTAATTGCTGAAGTGTGTGTGTTGTTTTTTGGTTTAGTTTTGGATTTTAGTGCTGCTCAGTGGTCTCCTTATGCTTTTTTTTCTTGTTTTTATTCAGTTCAGTTTCACTTAGTGTTTCGTGTGATTATTCTGCCTGATTATTCCCTCTTTGGCTGTTGGGCATCCTTTGGTGGGCTGTTACTTGTCTTCCGGGCTCCTGGAGACGCAGGTTTGTCTGCGAGAGCACACCTCACCACAGGATCCCTGCAAGTCCAAAGACAACGGAGTCTGACGTGGAGCCCAGCATTCTAGGGCAGGCTGTGGGCTCTGCTGAGGCTGAGGAGACACTGCCACCCCCTGAGGTCCCTGGGTTCTCTCAGCGTCACAGCAGGAAAGACTGAGCCCACAAGCACAATAAGTATCTGTGCTTTTAAATAAATGAGATTTTAAGGTGAAGAAATAGTCACACTTATTCCTTGACTTCAACCTGGGGAGCCAAAGGTCAAAGTGTTTGTTGGAGGCTCTGTCCTCCATCCCGTTTCCAGCACCTTAACGAAGATGCCCTTCACCAGCTTGATCCGTGCCTCAGCTGCACCCAGCTGCCCAAGGAGCTCAGCAGTTGTTGTAGGACAAAAGGGAAGGACCGTAGTGCTGGGAGTCAAAGGAAAATGAAACCAAATTCAGGCCATTACATCCTAAAATCCCTATGCACATGTCAAAACCTTTTAACTGTATTGTTTTAATTTAATCTCTTCAATATTATTTTAGAAAGAAATATCCCAGTTTATATACCAAACACAAAGAAGTTGAAGATAGAAAAATCTAGCATTTCCCCTAGATATTAATGATAATAAAAATAACCCAGTCTGGCCAGTGTGGCTCAGTGGTTGAGCATTGACCCATGCACCAAGAGGTCGCCGGTTCGATTCCTGGTCAGGGCACATGCGCAGTTTGTGGGTCCAGCCCCCAGTCGGGGGCATGCAGGAGGTGGCCAATCAATGTTCTTTCTCAGTGATGTTTCTATCTCCCTTTCAATTCTTCTCTCTCTAAAATCAATAAATGAAAAAAAAGTTTAATAATAACCAAAACCCCCTAAAACATCTTTTCTACCATGTTACTCCTAACCAAGAGAGACCATTTCATTTCATATGATCCTCTACTTCTATAAAAATACCAGAATTCATTTTCAGAGATTTATTTCATTTGGTTTTCTTTCTGTAACAGAAGACCATGTTTAAATGTCATAACAATTAATATATCAGTTTTATCATGTTTAAGAAAAAAGTGAGGAACTGCATTTTGACATAAAGAATGCAATATGCCAAAAAGGAAGTGATTTATTTTATTGATCTAAATGCTTAATTAAGAGAATCAGTTTAGCAAGCTCTACTGCTAAGAATAGAATATAATTTATTTCCAACTTAGTCTGTCTCCACGCAATCTTTTTGTACTCAGAGGAGATAAAATATGAATGGAGGTTCTTCTATGCTAGAGAGAGAACACAGTGGAAGAAAATGTCACAGTTCTCTTTAAGACCACCTTCTCCCCTCTGCTATCCTGCACAATATACATTTTCATTTTGTGGTAGCACACTTTTAAGTCCTAATAACAGATGTATCAAAATGTAAGCCTGAAATATTACAAGTCAGTCTTTATATGAATTAGATAAATTTCAGGACCAAATGCCTAAAGTTGGAGAGAAAGCAACAACATGTAACAGATTTGTCATTTTTATGCTCTAGTTCAAAGCTATACGATTTTCTCTGTCACCATCAATTATTTTTCAAATGCTGTCAAAGTGTTCTCTTTTCCTTTCTATGCAGCCAGAAAATAGAAATAAGAAATGTGATTTTTAAAGATAAGTTATCAAAGCAGAAATGCCTTTGAATTAGATCATTCTTACATAGCATAATGAATTTGAAATTCCCAATGTTTTATGAAGAGTGTTTAGCAATACTGTTACAGAATGTCAAGCACTGAGTATTAGTGAGGCTTTTGCTCTAGACCACACTTCATACTGTAGCCTTACCATTAACTGGAAGGGGGCGACCCAGTGTGTGGTTACACAGTAAGGAGGGATGTCTGTCTCTACACTGAGTGCCCCTAGTGACTGTTCTCCTTTCACACTTATCAAACAGCATCATCATTTTCTTTAATTTAGAAAATTATAGTTCTTTTTTTTATTGTTGACAGTATTACAGATGTCCCTTGTTTCCCCCTCCTTTGCCTTCCTCCACTTAGCTCATGCCCCACCCCAAGCCTTCACCACATTATTGTCTGTGTCGATGGGCTATGCATATATGCATATATGTTCTTTGGTTAATCTTTTCCAGTCTCCCCACCCCACTTCCCTCTGAGATCTGCCATTCTGTTCCATGTATTCATGTCTCTGGTCCTATTTTGTTCGTCAATTTATTTTGTTTTTCAGATTCCACACATAAGTGAGATCATGTGATATTTTTCTTTCTCTGACTGGCTTATTTTGCTTAGCATAATAATCTTCAAGTCCATCCATGCTGTCATCATCATTTTTTCGGACATACTTTCAGGCCGGGACTAGATAGGCTTGAGCATCAACTTCTTGGAAAGTGTTTCTTCAAAGAGGGGTTTTACAGTATATACAGAAGAAATAGAGAGGACTCTTCAACTAAATGAATAAAAAACACATTTTCCAATGCAGAGAGTATCAAGCCATGGGAAGATTTTGATCTATTATGCATGTCACACATTGTTACAAAAATGACTTAAGATATCTTACAATGATGCATAAAATAAAAAACTAAGATTGCCATTTAAGAAAAAAGATATGGGAACTAAAGTGGAATTTTAAAAAAATGTCATAATTCACAAATCTACTGTGGATGAACCACAAAAACAGGTCTGATTTACTAATAAAAAAGCTTGTAAGTTATACAATATACATGGTCCTGAGATATAAAAAAATGATTGCTAAGGAGAAATGTACTCTACTTCATACTAAACTCAGATAGCAGTTTCCCCTGGGGTCCTCATGCAAAGGATGATGATATGCAAATGAATCACATGAACCCAGAATGCCACATTCTGGTCTGGAGAGCTGAGAATTTGTTATTACAAAACTTTAAACCTTTTGAGATAAAGCACTGTTATGTATCTCTTTTCTTTTTACTTTATTTTATTTTTTAAACTATAGCTTATATTTTGGATATGAAAATAACTTTATCTGCAGTTAAATATGTAGCTGTATGGTTGAAATAAAACGGGTGCTGCTAATCCTACTTTTAAAATTAGTGTCACGCCCTGGCCAGTTTGGCTCAGCGGTTAGAGCGTCGGCCTGTAGTCTCGAGAGACCCGGATTCGGTTCCCGCTGAGGGCACGTACATCGGTTGCAGTTTGTCCCCGGCCCTGGTTGGTCGTGTGGGTGGCAGCCACTCGATGTGTCCCTTCACGTCGATGTTTCTCTCTCTCTCTCCCTTCCTCTCTCTCCCTCCCACTCTATCTGTACAAAAAATGGAAAAATATACTCGGGTGAGGATTAAAAAAAAAAAATTAGTGTCACATTTAAAAAGCAAGGCTCACATATAATAAGATTTGATGTCATTAAATTCTATAATCAAACTTTTTTCTCTTAGGAATTCATCTTTAAATTTAAGATCTTTTTGGCCTAGACACCCTTTCATACCAAATTTATAGATTATACTTTCTTAATACTCCCAACTTCTTCCCCATTCCACATCCCACCATTTCTCACATGGGTCATTCCTCTAAGTCTCGTTTTACTATGTCTTGCTTCTCCTTAAGGAAGTCTTCTTTCCACTTCCAGGTTGATTTCTCTACATTGGAAATGTGTTTGTGATCATCCTCTATTCAATATCTTTCCTTTGGTCTTATAATAATTTACTTGACACTTTAATTAATTAATTAATCTATTTATTTATATTTGCCCTTTTTTTTTATTGTTGAAAGTATCACAGATGTCCCACTTTCCCCCCTATTGACCCTCTGCTTCCCGCTCCTATCCTCCTCGTGCTTTCCCCAACCTATTGTCTGTGTCCATTAGTTGTGCATATATGCATGTAAGTTCTTTGCTTTATCTCTCCCCACACCTCCAAGCCCCATCCCTCTGAGGTTTGCCCGTCTGTTCCCTACTTCCATGACTCTGGATCTCTTTTAGTCAACAGCTTATTTTGTTCATTTTGTTCCATAATTAAGTGAGATCATGTGGTACTTGTCTTTCTCTGACTGGCTTATTTTCCTCAGCATAATACTCTCCATGTCATCTCAAAGGGTAAGAAATCTTTCTTTCTTACAGCTGAATAGTATTCCATTGTGTAAATGTACTACAACTTTTCTATTCATTCATCTACTGATGGGCACTTGGGCTGTTTCCAGATCGTAGCCATTATAAATAGCACTGCCGTGAACATAGGGGTGCATATATTCTTCCTGATCAGTGTTTCTGGCTTCTTAGGGTATATCCCAAGAAGTAGGATTACTGGGTCAAATAGCAGTTCCATTTTTAATTTTTTCTCAAAACACCGTATTATTTTCCATGGTGGCTGCACCAGTCTGCATTCCCAGCAGCAGTGTGCTAGAGTCCCCTTTTCTCCACATCCTCGCCAACACTTGTTGTTTGAGAATTTGTTGATGGCAGCCATTCTGTCAGGTGTGAGGTGATATCGCATAGTCATTTTAATTTGCATCTCTCTGATGATTACAGCTATTGAGCATTTTTTCACATGTCTCCTGCCTATTTGTATGTCTTCTTTGGAGAAGTGTCTATTCAGGTCCTCTGCTTATTTTTTTTTTTAAACTTATCTCTATTGTTGAATGTATTATAGATGCACCCCCTTTTTTCTTTTTTCCCATTGACCACCTCTTCACCAATCCCAGCCCCCTCCTGCCTTCCCCATCCTATTATTTGTGTCCATTGGTTATGCAATATATTCACAGAAGCTCTTTAGTTTATCTCATCCTGCCCTCTCTCCTCCCTTCCCTTTCAGGTTCATTGGTCTAACAACAAATTTGTGCTTCTTAATTCCTTCATCTTCTTCACCCATCCCACCAACTCCCTCCCATTTGGCGAGCAATTTGGCAAACTCTGTATCTATGAGTTTGTTTTTGTTCTGCATGCTCATTTTGTTTGTAGATTAAATTGTTGATAGATATGTATTAATTGTCATTTTATTGCTTATATTTTTTGTTCTTCTCCTTCAAGAAGACCCTTCAACATTTTATATAATACTGATTTGGTGGTGATGAACTCCTTTAGCCTTTTCATGTCTGGGACACTCTTGATATGTTCACTGATATGTTCATTGATTCTAAATGATAGCTTTGCAGGATAGAGTAATCTTGATTGTAGGTCATTGCTTTGCATCACTTTAAATATCTCTTGCCACTCATTTCTGGTCTGCAACATTTCTTTTGAGAAATCAGCTGACAGTCTTATGGGAGCTCCTTTGTAGGTAACAAACTGCTTAAGATTCTCTCTTTGTATTTATTTTGCTGATGATGTGTCTTGGTGTGGACCTTTTTGGGTTCATCTTGTTTGGGACTTTCTGTGCTTCCTGGACATGTATGTCTGTTTCCTTCACCAAGTTAGGAAAGTTTCCTGTCATTATTGTTTAAATAGGTTTTCCATTTCTTGCTCTCTCTCTTCTCCTCTGCCATAACCATGATGCAAATGTTGATACACTTAAAGTTGTCCCAGAGGCTCCTTACACTGTCCTCAGTTTTTTAATTCTTTTTTCTTTTTGCTGTTCTGATGGGGTGTTTTTTGCTTCCTTATATTCCAAATCAATGGTTTGCTTCTTGGCTTTACCTACTAGTATTGATTCTCTATAAAATATTCTTCATTTTAGTTAGTGCATCCTTCATTTCTGACTGTCCTTTTTTATGTTGTTGATGTTCTCCCTAAGTTCCTCGAAGTTCTCTTTAAGTTCTTTGAAGTTCTCACTAAGTTCCTTAAGGTCTCATCAAGTTCCCTAAGCAGCATTTTGACCTCTGCATCTCATTGATTTCATATCTCCATTTTGTTTAGTTCTTTTCCTGGAATTTTGTTCTGTTCTTTCACTTAGGACATGTTTCTTTGTCTCCTTATTTTGGCTGCTTCACTGTGTTTGTTTCTATGTATTAGGTAGAGTTGCTATGTCTCCTAGGTTTCTTAGGGTGGCCTATTGTTGTAGGTATTCTGTAGGGTCCAGTGGCCCTGATCAACCCAGCTGGGCCCTCGATGTGCACCCCTACTGTGGACTGTACACTCTTATGTTGTAATTGAGTTTTAACTTCTGTTGGCATATCAGTGAGAGAGATTTACTCAGGCTGATCAGCTGCAAGGACTGGCTGTGCCCACTGACCACTGGCTTCTGACTCCCTTGGAAGATCAGTGGTGTAGGGGCCCAACACACAGAGAAAGACTTACTTCAGCAGGGTTCTGGTACCCACTGAGTCCATTCATTGAGTGTGTCACCGGTGGAGGTGTTTGGGTGGTGGTGCTTCTATGTGATCTGAAGCTGTTAATTGGGTGTGCTGGCTCTGCGGCAAGGTCAGCCTCTGCCTGTGCATCAGTTTTTGCCCATTGAGTACGATGTTGGCTTTAGGTTTTTTATATATGACCTTTATTATGTTGAGATATGATTCCTCTATTTCCACTTTGCTGAATGTTTTTATCAGAAATGGGTGCTGGATTTTGTCAAATGATTTTTCAGTGTCTATTGATATGATCATATGGTTTTTATCTTTCGTTTTGTTTATGTGGTGTGTCGCATTTATTGATTTGCTAATATTGTACCAGCCATGCATCCCTGTGATGAATCTCACTTAGTGATGGTGAATAATTTTTAAATGTGTTGCTGGATCTGACTTGCTAATATTTTGGTAGGAATTTTGGCATCCATGTTCATCAGGGATATTGGCCTATAGTTTTCTTTCTTTGTAGTGTCTTTATCTGGTTTTAGAATTAGGATTATGCTGACCTCATAAAAAGTCTTCCTTCGCCTTGGCCGGTTTGGCTCAGCGGTTAGAGTGTCCACCTGCGGTCCACAGAGACCCGGGTTCGGTTCCTGCTAAGGGAACGTACCTCGGTTGCAGTTTGTCCCCGGCCCTGGTTGGTCGTGCGGGTGGCAGCCACTCGATGTACGTCGATGTTTCTCTCTCTCTCTCTCTCTTCCTCTCTCTCCCTCCCACTCTATGTGTACAAAAAGTGGAAAAATGTCCTCAGGTGAGGATAAAAAAAAAAAAAAAAGTCTTCCTTCTTCTTGAATTTTTTGGAATAGTTTGAGGAGAATGAGTGTTAGTTTTTCTTTGAATATTCAGTAAAACTCCCCTGTGAAGCCATCTTGGCCCAGACTTTTGTTTGCTGGGAATTTGTTTCCTTGACACTTTCTATGTCCTTTTCTTTTCTTTATGGTTAAGGTTCCAAACACTCAGATACTTCACTTTTTCCAGCCACCCCAAGCCACATGTACTTACCAAATTTGGGGATTGTATTTTTGCACATTCTATTGTCACTATTTAACTGTCTTTTTTCACTTTGATTTTGATATGATTGACAGTGTTTCTGAAGCCACTTCTCTGGTATTAACAATATGGGTTGGCTTTGTTCAGGGATGTTCTCTTAGATCCTTACATTTTCATCTCTATCTAACCCTTATCACTGTTTAAGCACCTTTACTTCTGTGTCTCTCATTGAAACTGTGGGGTTTCTAGGGACAGCTCATGTCCTTTTATTGCTTTAAACCAACTTATAATAAATTTACTTGTACTTGCTGATAATAAAAACAACTTTGATATATATTCTTCTTCCTATGAAGCAGCCTGTGTTATAAGGATTAGTATATCTATACCAATTTAATTCTTGCAATAATCATACGAAGTAGATAGCAATATTATTTCTAGTTTTTAAGTAATAGAATGAAAGATTGAGAGGTTAATCAACTTCTCAAAGGCTACCTAATTAGTGCATGTAGTACAGAAGAATTAGAATAAAAAGAAAAAGTGCATCTACTTCACTAATTGAAAATATTAAGTTTCTGAATGAAAAAAAGAGCCATCCTTAAGCTCAACAACAAACTAAAATCTGAAAGTATAATGTTTTAACCATTTTAGCAGAAAAGGATTACATACTTTAATTAACAAAGAACTTTTGCAAATCTGTACAAGCAAGATAAATTGAACAGTAGGAAAAATAAATAAATAAAAAAGGCCAAGACAGCTAATAATGATAGAATAAATAAATTTTATCAATATTTGTAGCTGTTATTTAATAGAAGCTATTCTTACTATGTAAGCTGAAATCATGCGATGAAATCAAAGTTGATGGGAAAGATAACAATTATTCTGTGATCTTTTTTTCTTTTCTTTTTTTTTTATCCTCACCCGAGGATATTTTTCCATTTTTTGTACAGATAGAGTGGGAGGGAGAGAGTGGAAGGGAGAGAGAGAAAGAAACATCGATGTCAAGGGACACATCGAGTGGCTGCCACCCGCACGACCAACCAGGGCCGGGGACAAACTGCAACCGAAGTACGTGCCCTTAGCGGGAACTGAACCCGGGTCTCTCCGGACCGCAGGCCGACGCTCTAACCGCTGAGCCAAACCAGGCAGGGCTGATCTTTTTTTCTTAAAGAAATTTTTTTCTTTGTTGATGAGAGAGAGAGAGGGAGAGAGAGAGAGAAACAGAAACATTGATGAGAGAGAACATTGATTGGCCACCTCCTGCATGCCCCCCACTGGGGATCAGGCCCACAACCTGGGCATGTGCCCTGACTGGGAATTGAACCAGTGACCTCTTAGTGCACAGGTTCACGCTCAATCACTGAGCCACACTGACCAGGCTATTCTGTGATCTTTCAATTATTTTGTCAAATATTAAAAACTCTTTTAGTGTAGGTTATAAATGTATAGTATAATAAAATTAATAAAATTAACATTAATGAATACATTGCAATTTAAAACATTGAAACATTGCAAATCACAGTTGTTTTTCACTCATGAGCAGTAGTTGGGACATTGCTTTCCTTTTATATCACATTCTTTATTATTATAATTTTTTCATATTGTTTAACTCATGATAAGAATGAGTATCTTTATGCGATAATAAATTGTCATTCTCCTTTCTAAGTTGGGATCACCTAGCAACATTTTATCCTTTTTGCTTTCAGTGTTGTGAAATATCTATGAGAATTCCTGTAACATGAAGTTTTTGAGGGTTTTACTTCCTCCAGGGTATCTTCATCTTTTTTGTCACAGTCATTTTACTCACAGAAATACCTATTTCCTTCAACTCCATTTATTTTATGATTCTAATTTCACTTAATGTTATTTTTGTTTTCACTTATTTGCTGCACCTTCATCTTTGTTATCCAGTTCCCTCTTTTATTTATCCACATTTATAAAATGTCACATGGGTTTATCTCAGTGAGACAAAAAGGAGACCCACCCCATGCTTTGCTGCCTGTGTATGAACTGAATAACAGATGTGCTGTGATCGGTTACTAACAGACTCGGGAAGAAGTGATATGAATGGCCACGAACATACATCTGTTGTTTCTGTTGTGGTTTTTGTATTGAAGAGTGAGCAGTGAATATTAATATTTTATATATAATTAAAGAATGTATCGACACTCTAAAGTCTGTCCACATATTTCCTATGAGATTTAGGGCCTGTGACTTAGTTTTGTAACAGGTCAAAAGTTTATTTATTTATTTTATCCTGCTATGCCACTTAGTGAATCTAGAGTGACAGGGTCTTTAACATACTAGGATGCCATCATCTCAACATGAGACTTCAGCATTTACTTTCGTGGATAAAAGATCATGGGTTATCATGCGCAAGCTCTAAAGCTTCCTTTGCAAGTGAGGCGAGCTCTTCCACGGGCACAGAGTTTGAAAACCAGTGTTTTAAACATTCCTGAATTCTTTTTGCCAACTCCTTGTATTCCACAGTATATCCTGCATTTGATTGTCTCCACCCAGGTGTGAACATGGTGGTATATTTCCACTTGAGTCACCAATAAGCATCTGCATCGATTACATCAAGTATTCAACTAGTATTTACTGGGTGCAAAATATGAAACTCATGTTTCTCTGTGCTGAGAAGACACCCTAGACATTCGTACAAAGGCTTTGTTCTCTAAAGTCTTGTGAACTGATAGGGGCATAGAAATCATAAACAAGTAATAATTAAGTACTCAATTTAGTATGATATCAGTATGTTCATAAACATAAATTTAAAGGTAATATAAATGAGCTGTTTAGAAGAAGACCCTATTTGGCATCTTTGGGAGAAAAAAATACTCAAAGTCAGAATATTTGAGTTGAGATTATGTCTTCAGGGATATAGGGTTACAACTACACCAGGCAGAAAGAACAGCAAGTAAAAGATACCCTGAGATAAAGCAAATCTCTGTGCATTAAGGAAACCCTGCAGCCATATTCTAAGGATTCTAGAACAAGTTTTGAGAAAAAACTCAGGTTTTGAGTAATTAAGTTTAATAAGTGGTTAATGCAATGAAGTTGGAAAATTATGCAAGACATTTGAAGCAATTGTAAGGGAGTGACAATATATAAATAATATGTTTTATAAACATCATTCTACTTCTGGAGATTTTTAAAGGAACATTTTGAGCAGTGATATCACAAAGGCTATTTTCGTAGTTTAAATAAGAAATAACGGGCCTATTCTAAAGTGAAAGTAATAATGACGGAGAGGTGTGGATAGCTCAGAAACTGACTTTGGACAAGCCTACCTAATTTGTGTTAGGAGAAAGAAAAAGTTTCATTCAAGTTATTGACAAGTTTTATTGATTTAAAATATTTGTATACCACAATCACTGAAATAATATCCTTTTCATTTTTATAATTTTTTTTCAGGTAAACTTTCTATATATAAAAATATAAAGAAATTTTAATTTATATCGGGTTCCCACAAATCTTGCTGAAATGTATCCTTTTTAGAGTTTTAAAAAATATTTTATAGTATACATTCATTTTCTTCATGTAATCAACCTTGCTCTTAAATTTTAAATATTACAGTGTTTGTTGAAAATAATTTATCTGTGATTTTAGAGACCAATTCTTACTTTTGAAAGCAAAATGCATTTGTAAATACCAAGTAACTCAGACATTATTAATCTCTTCTGGCATCTCTTACTGATTTGTTTTATATACTATCTCATTTTTTAGCCTTTATTTCTCCTTATCTAAAAGTCTTTCCAGTTTTAGTTGGAATATTTGGATACAGTGATTTCAGAGACATTTTAAATACATAAAATATTTCTTCTTTTTTTATTTTGGCAAATTATTAACATGCCATTAGTAAATTTCCCCCACACATGTCAGTACAAAGGGCAAAATTATTGTCTTCTTTTGTAAACCAAGTCAGGGGTTCAGGCCAGAAATATTTGCCTAATAATTCAGTTCAGTAAATCTGACTGGAGATTCTGACAGGCAGGCACTTTGCCAGTTGCTGTGGGAGGCTCCCCGTAGGTCTTTAAAATTTAATTTACATCATTAATATAGGAATGACCCTTATTTTATTTCTTAATAGCATGTTCATAGTCGACAAGTAGATTGACCATGTAGGATTTATTTTCAAATGTCATTTGTCATGTTCCCACCAGCGCCTATGAGTTTCAGTGATTTTTCTTGACTCATACCAGTTGCTAAGTAACGTGGAAAAGTACAGCTGCAGCTTCACTTCCTTCAAACTGCTGCTCCTAAATATGAATAAAACCATAGACATTCTATTTTTGTGTTCAGAACTTACTGCTTTCAAAGCTTCTATGTCAGATTCTCTGAAGCATAATGGAGAAGGCAGTAAAATTGCAGGCCAAATAAGACTTCTGAAAAATGTGCTTCATTTTTTTCCTCCAGATGCAATTGGATTATTTCTCTTCCACCTCTGAGCTTACATTAGAGTCCTAGAACAGACAAATTGAACTAAGGACTAAGAGTACTTATTGCTTGACCTTGGGCAAATTATTAATTCTCAAATCTCTGTTCCTTAATCTCTAATGTACAAAGCTGTTACATCAGATCATTGTTTTGTCTTACGGCTGATGGTTCTATCAGGCAGTTCTTCATAATATTACTAAGCTACCAAATGGCATTATTTCTAAATAAGTTTTACAAATTTTTAAATTTTCATTTGAGTTTTTTCTCTGTTTGGTTTACAGAGGATAGAAACTAAAGATATGTAAAAGAGAATTCTACTTCTACACACTTTGCATTCTCTATGGATAAGTAAAAGTACTCACATAAAGATAATGTGAAGTAATGGCCCTTTGACAAAGTTCTAAGTCATTTGCCTCATGAAAATGCACATTAAGTCTGTGCCTGAGTTCAGCTCTCATTGGGGAATGAAGCAGGCTTGTATGGCACTTTGCCTTCTATTGCTCTCAATTTCAAGTTACTAATTGCTTTAGTAAGATCTCTCTTGGTGGGACGAGATCCTGCAGAGTATGTTGAGTTTTTCAAATATAATATGTATGGTATCTTCTTCATCCATTATAACTGAGTGCTTGTCTGTCTTCCTCCCTAGGCTGTGACCTCCTACAGAGAGAACGTTTTGTGTATTTCATCTTTACATTTCCGGGGGACTGAGCACAGTTCCTATTGTATTACTGTTATTAAATACTATCTTTTAACCAGCAGAAGTAAAAGTGCTTTAGGAAATCTCATTCATTCTTTGGCTAGTGGGGATGTAGTTAGCAAATTACTTCTTTTGAGAACATAATTTTATGGAGGATATATCCCAGGTTTTGAGTTCTCAGAAACAATCTAAGAAATAGTATTTTATGTTTTTCTATAAGGCATATCGTCACTCTAATTATAAGAAAAATTGTAAATCAAAGTAAAGAATCACAGTTATTTAGATTTATCATTTTCTATTTCTACCATTCTGTGAAATGAGAGAATGCCCCAGGGGTGATCTGGAGCAGTGCTGGCCTTTACCTCAGGAGGATTTTATTTGACAGTCATATTTATAAAATACATTTTAGGATTTTATATTTATAATAAAAATACTTTAATGTATAGTTAAAGAAATGTCTAATAGTACCCTTTTCATGTAGTAAGATACTATATATATATAAAATATACATGTTATTTTATATGTATATAATATGTGTATTTTGTTATTTGTAGATGTGTGTATAAATAACTTAAAAATTCTCTGAAGGACCAAAGAAAATAGCATCATAAAAAATTTAAATAATTTGGATTTTTAAAATGATAGAAGCAAAAATCTTTGTCTTATTTCCACCTTAAATTCATTAAATATAATTTTGGGGGGAAGGGAGAAAGAAAAGAAACATTTTATAAGAAAATATAAGAAGGATTACCTCTTTCTGAATATACCATTTAGGCTTGGTTCCCAAACATGTAAACCAAAATGTAAAGACCTGAATGATTTTTAAAATACGTTCTTGCTTGCTTATGCAAATATATTATTATATTAAATAATGAAATGCAGGTGTTTAAGATGCTTATAAGGTTATGGTTCTCTATATTCAGAC
The DNA here is from genome assembly GCF_014108415.1 of Molossus molossus. Taxonomy (NCBI): domain Eukaryota; kingdom Metazoa; phylum Chordata; class Mammalia; order Chiroptera; family Molossidae; genus Molossus; species Molossus molossus. The sequence continues at coordinate 40,046,146 of NW_023425403.1, read as the reverse complement.
ACAATTTAATTAAATCAAGACATCTCCAACATGTATTGCTCTCAATATTAATAGAATGATTATTTTAAAATGCATTTGTAATTTATCTCAAGTATTTATATACACATAAACATTACTTTTTTCTTTTCACAATTTAATTAAAAGATACTCACTAATTATTTTTCTAAATATAAAATATATTTGAAAAAAATATATAAATGGAGCCACTTTAAAACAGTGTCAGAGCTGCCTCGCATATCTTACTCCTCAAAATTTTGGAATGTTAAAACTGGGCAAAATAACCTTTGGTTTGGGTCTGCAGTGGCATTGTACATCTTAAAAATAAAGCGAACAGTATGAGCACATACTGAAATATTTAAAGACATGTTTATATTTTTTAATTAATTAATTTATTTTTGTTACAGATGTCCTCCCCCACCCCCCCCCGATTCCCCCTTCCTCTCCCTCTGGCCCTGTCCCCAGCTTTGTTGTCCATGCCCATTGTTCATGCACACATGCATATAAGTTCTGTGGTTTATCTCTCCCCCACCACCTCCTCTTCTGGGGATTGTCAGTCTGTACCCCACTTCCATGTCTCTGGGACTACCCCATTCCACAGACTGTTATGTTCATTATAGTCCACAAATAAGTGAGATCATATGATACTTTTCTTTCTCTGTTTGGCTTGTTTTGCTTTCCAGGTCCCTCCATGTTGTCTCAAAGGATAAGAGCTCTTTCTTTCTTACAGCTGCATAGTACTCCATTGTGTATATGACCACTGCTTTTTTTATCCATTCGTCTACTGATGGACACTTGGGCTGTTTCCAGATCTTAGCTATTGTAAATAGTGCTGCTACAAACATGGGGTACATATACTCTTTCTGGTTGGTTTTCAGGATTCTTAAGGTATATTCCTAGAAGTGGGATCACTGGGTCAAATGGAAGTTCAATTTTTAATTTTTTGAGGTAACACCATATTGTTTTCCATAGTGGCTGCACCAGTCTGCATTCCCACCAGCAGTGTACTAGAGTCCCCTTTTCTCCACACCCTCGCCAACACTTGTTTGATGATTTGTTGATGGCGGCCATTCTGACAGGTGTGAGGTGATACCTCATTGTTGTTTAATTGGCATCTCTCTGATGATTAGTGATGTTCAGCATTTCTTCATATGTAAAGGCATGTTTAGAATCAGCATCACTATGTTAGCTTATCAGCATCCATAGAAATGTCTTCCTTCTATTTGTGTAATTGTTTCCTTTATTTTTCTCCAAAATGCTCCTTGCCTTCATCACCTAATCAGAACACTATTTGGGGTTTCTGCCTGAATCAGTGCTTCCCAAATAGGTATTATTTTAGATCTCAAATTAATGCTTGTTATCTCTCACTTTGGCTTTCATTTTTAGGTTAACATTTTTAGGAAAATTTGTGTGAAACTTATTATAAAATAGAATTAATTCCAAGCATGATTTTGTGGTCTAATTTTGGAGGAATGTTTTTACATTAAGGAGGACAATTTTTATTAATTGGAATGAAGGAAAAAAGAAAGGGAATAGAAGGAAAGAAGGAAGGAAAGAAGGAAGGATATTTTTAGCACTCAAACTGTGTATGAAGAAAACTAAGTGTATTATCTTGACACAGTACTTTACCTAATTGGTATCACTGAACCTAAGGCTCTTGATGAGCTCAGGGAGATGACATATTTGTAAGTATGCTGGCAGTATTAATCTTAAATTTTATATCAATATGCTTTTTACACATAGTCCAGATGCTTTTTGAGTAGGACCACCAAGAGCAGTGTTGAAAGTAGCCTGGCCCAATTTGAACGAGTTCTTGTGTCTTACTTAGCTGGCACATAGGCTGAGATATGACTGTTCAGGATGGCAAACAGTATTTCTCACCAATTCCAATTTTGGAATTAGAGGGAAGTTCTCCCTCCTCCCAAGCAACTCAATTCTGAAATTATCTACTTGGACATAGCATCAGATTCCTCAGGTTGAGAGTTCACTCCTATAAGACTGCCCTCATCCCCATTTCAGGCATTAATCTCAAGTCAAGGTTATCACCTGTGTTTCTGACCCCCTAGCGATAGATTAGAAATACCACTGACATCCCCCCTACCTGTGCATCTCTCACATACAACCCTTACCTTGGGTTTGATTAATTTGCTAGAATGACTCACAGAACTCAGAGAAACATTTTACTTATTATATGGTTTGTTTATTATAACAGGATATGATTCAGAAACAGCAAGATGGGAAAGATGTATAAGTCAAGGTATGGGGAAGGTGTTCAGAGCTTCCATGACCTGTCCAAGGGCACCACTCTCCCCAAATATCTCTACGTTCACCTACCTGGAAAGTCTCTGAACACTGTACTTTTTGCTTTTTATGGAGGCTTCATTAAATAGGCATGATTAAATAATTGGCAATTAATTCAAGCTCTAGCCCCTATCCCTGGAGGTCAGGGAGTGGGATTGAAAATGCCAACCCTCTAATCACGGGTCGGTTCCACTGGCAACCAGTGCCCAACTGAGGTGACCTCATTAATGAAAGACACCTTATGTCTCTTATCACCTAGGAAATTCTAAGGGTTCAAGGAGCTCTGTGCCAGAAACAGGGATGAAGAACAAAAATGCGTTTCTTATGATAAATCATAAAATTATAGGTGGCCTTGACTAAGACAACTGAGTTCTCCTTCACGTAGTCCCTCTTCTTTAAGAAAACCAGTTTCGATGTTTTCATGGTAAATGCAGAGGAGTAAAAGAACAGGTGGAAATCAGTAAAGATATTTTCGTCCCTCAGGCTAATATCCTATTTCCCACACCATGGTTACTATCAGAGTCAGCTGAGAGTGCACTAGAGTTTCTATGGACAAGGGTATAGTACAAAAGTACCATTAGCTGGACCTCTCAGTGTACTACGTACCACAGCCCCTCAGTGTGGAGGGAGGCTGCTTCCTCTGAAAAAGGGATCTCAATAGGATTTGGAGGTTTAATATAATCATAATTATTGAAACACACTCAAATGGCTCCTGTTCAGTTCTTTGGCTTCATTTCCTTCCTAAACAATCCCATATTTTTGACATAAGAGATATGGACATGTTATGAATTCAATTTTTATTTTATACGAGCCATCCATAAAATTTAAAACTGAGTTTGTTGTTTACAAAACTTGTTTTGAACCTAAATGCTAGGAGGGATTTATTAAAGGCTGAATTAGAGGTTTATTTTTTTGTTTTTTAACGGTTATCTTTACCTGGAATTTAAAAGCTCAGAGATTTAAAATTCTCAGCACCAAGGACTCCATCAAATTGTCTGCATTAAAAGACTTGACCAAACTGTAGGAAGGCTTTTAGCAGCCTAAAGCCTGTCCCTGGGATGTTCTAGTCCTGCTTAAATATCTGCATAAGATTAAGGCTGATAAAGTACTTAATGTTTATTGTAGTCAAAACCTGATGAAAGGCCCATGACCTCCCTTTTCTGAGATCATTTATTTTACAAAGCTGGCAATTGTCAATATTTTCTGCTCCTTAGAGTTGTATGTCTATCTTTTACAACCCAGGAATGTCTTTCTCAAGGACCTGGGAGCCAGTCTTTTGAAATGTCCTCATAAAGAAAGGGTAAGGTCCTTGTCTCCCAGTCTCTGTGAGAGGATAGCCTAAGCCCTGGTTAGCAGACACAGAGGCCTGACCGTATCTTTTTAAATCAGTTATAACAAAGGACCATAGCTGGGCTGGCTGATATGCAACTGAAATTTATTTTTACAGTTCTTAAGGCTGAAAAATCTATGATCAAGGCTCTGGCAGATTTGGTGAAAGCCCTCTTTCTGGTTTCCAGATGACAGTCTTTCTTTTTTTTTTTTTCATCACAAACACTGTATACTCACACCTGAAATCCATGTGTTAGTGATCCATTTCCTATGGAGTCTTATGTATTGGTATTTTTAACTTCTACCCAGAACTGATGTTGAGACAATGTTCTCTATTGAATATTACTGCTAACTGTTTATTTCTATTTCACCCTTTCCACCTAACTTATGCTAAGTCTTCTGTCTATGCAGTAGGATCTTCATTGAGGCATTCTACCTTGTGTGGCTTCAAAGATTTTCTTTCATCATCCATCCATGAACCACAGCTCTAAGTTAAGGTAATGCTTAGATAACCAGAGAATATCCACTGTCCTAAATTCTCACTTCCTGATATTCTTGATCACAGTTATATTGCTGACTTCAGAAATGATTTTCTTTCACTGTCTTTTAATCATTTTAATATTTTAATTTATCACTATTCATGCTTGGTAGCAAGAAGCCTTCAATATTTCTAGTCCGTAGAAATGACACAAACATTTTTTTTTGCGTGCTCATTTTCTGGCTACTCTGTCAACTCTTTGTATTTGCAAATTCAGATCCTTAAATTCTTTGAAAAAACTTTTATTATTTTCTTAATAATTTCCTTCTTTTCTTTTACTCTGTTTTCTTTCTGAGACTCTTATTATTGAGTTGTTGGATCTCTAGATTGATTTTCTAATTTATTTTAACTACCTCTTTTAATTTTCATTACTGATTATTTCATCAACTTAGTATTCTGGTAACTTTATTGCTTTTCGAAATTTCTATCATAGTTTTTAAGAACTCCATTTTATACTTTGAATGTTCCTTTTTTGTATTATTCTATTCCATGATTCATGGATCTCCTTTTTTCTTTCACTTATAGACATACTAAGTTTTAAAAATTTTTATTAAAGAATAAAACAAATTCTACTGAGTTTCTTTCTTTGTTTTGGATTTTGAGTTTTCATTAGAGACTTTCCTGTAACTATATGTTATTCTTGCTTGCCTATTCCTATGCAAGAATAAGGCACTAAAAAGCTAGTATTTCTAGCTGAATCACAGTTATTAGAGTTATTAGCAGGTTTATGTATACATATATGTGTAATCTTCTACTAATTGGAACTCTACACATGTAAATTATTTGATATCTCAGTTGATGGTTTTTCTTTGGGAAAGATTAGAATTTTATTTTAGGAACTTCAAGCTAGTCTACTAAGATTCATCAACTGACATTGATGTGTCAGCATACCTTTGACAGGCAGAATCTTTATTTTTATTTTATTTTTTAAAATATTTTTATTAATTTGTTTTTGTTACAGATGTTTCTCCTTTTTCCCCCATTGACACCCTCCTCCTTATCCCCCTCACCCCTTCCACAGCTTTGTTGTCTATGTCCATTGATTATGCATGCATGCATGTAAGTTCTGTGGTTTATCTCCCCCCCTCCCCCAAACATCCCCGCTTCTGGGGTTTTTCAGTCTGTACCCTATCTCTATATCTCTGGGTAAATTTTGTTCATCAGTTTGTTTAGTTCATTGTATTTGACAAATAAGTGAGATCATGTGATATTTGTCTTTCTCTGCTTGGCTTGTTTTGCTTAGCATAATACTCTCCAGGTCCCTCCCTGTCATCTCAAATGATAACAGAACTTTCTTTCTCACAGTTGCATAGTATTCCATTGTGTACATGTACCACAGCTTTTTAATCTACTTATCTACTGATGGATACTTAGGTTGTTTCCAGATCTTAGCTATTGTAAATATTGCTGCTATGAACATGGGGGTACATATATTCTTCCTGATTGGTGTTTCAGGCTTCTTAGGGTATATTCCCAGCAGTGGGATCACTGGGTCAAATGGAAGTTCGATTTTTAATTATTTGAGGTAACACCATATTGTTTTCCATAGTGACTACACCAGTCTGCATTCCCACCAGCAGTGTACTAGAGTCCTCTTTTCTCCACACCCTCGCCAACACTTATTGTTTGATGATTTGTTGATGGCAGCCATTTTGACAAGTGAGAGGTAATACCTCATAGTTGTTCTAATTTGCATCTCTCTGATGATTAGGGATGCTGAGCATTTCTTTATATGTCTCTTGGCCATTTGTATGTCCTGTTTGGAGAGGTGTCTATTTAGCTCCTCTGCCCATTTTTTAATTGGGTTCTTTGTCTTCCTTTTGTTGAGTTGTATGAGTACTCTATATATTTTGGAAATTAATCCCTTATCTGATACGTCATTGGCAATTATGGTCTCCCATATGGTGGGTTCCCTTTCCTTTTTGATGATTGTTTCTTTTGCTGTGCAGAAGCTTTTGAGTTGATGTAGTCCCATGTGTTCATTTTTCCCTTTGCTTCTCCTGCCTTAGGTGTGGTATCAGTGAAAATTCTACTGCATCTGATGTATGAAATTTTGTTGCCTACATTTTCTTCTAGACAGGCAGAATCTTTAGGTCTTTTATTCTTGACTAATCAGATTCCCCAGTGTAATATGCTATAATTGTTTTCCTGTAAAAAATAAGCATGCTATTTGTTTTTCAATGGTTAGCCGCGTCTCCTCTACAATGTCACCTTCACTGCAGGACACAAACTATGGATCAGCTTATCAGTGGCAATGTTATTAAATTTATGAATCAGAACTTAAATATCTCATATTTTTCTCCACATATTGTAGGACCAAACAAGGAATACAAGTAAGCCTCAAGAATATGAGTAAGCCACAAAAGAATCATCATCCCCCAGGGAGAGGCAATATGTTTATGTGAATAACAACACAATCTATCAAGGAAGAAGACTGGAGATCTTATTCGATGAGGATTTTCATTATTCCATCTTTCTCTTACCCTTACTCTTTCTATTTATTAAATGTACAATCATTTTTATTTACCTTCTGAAGAGAACAAATCATCCTTCTGCCTGGATTGTGTTGGGACAGTTTTCTAGCTGCTTGCCATATGTATTGTGACTCATGTCCATATGCTCTGTGATATTCTTAGATTCACCTTCAAGACCACTGGAAGTATGAGGAACTGTTATTGTCAGAAAAACAAAAGAAAAAAACAATTAAGAAACAGGAAGACAGCTTAAGAGAACTGTGGGACAACTGGAAAAGTAATAATATTTGCATCATAGGAGTCCCCGAAGAAGAAGAAAATAAGCAAGGGTTAGAGAATATATTCAAAGAAATAGTGACAGACAACTTTCCTAACTTGGTAAAGAAAGAAAGCATTCAAGTTCAAGAAGCACAGATAGCGCCAAGTAAGAAGAACCCATACAGGCCCACACCAAGACACATAGTAATTTGAATGCCAAAAATTAAAGACAAAGAGAGAATCTAAAAGCTGGAAGAGATAAGCAACAAGTTACCTACAAAGGAAACCCCATAAGGCTCTCAGATGACTTCTCAACAGAAACACTACAGGCCAGAAGGGAATGGCATAAAGTAATCAAGGTCATGAAAAACAAGGATCTGAATCCAAGACTACTCTATCCAGCAAGGCTATCATTCAAAATAGAAGGTCAAATAAAGAGCTTCCCAGACAAAAAAAAAAAGCTAAGGGAATACATTAGCACCAAACCAGCACTGCAAGACATGCTGAAAGGACTGCTGTAATTAGTAGAAGAAATAGGAAGAAAAATGTAACCGCATTAAACAAAAGTGGCAATAAATAAGTACATATCAGTAATCACCTTAAATGTAAATGGATTGAATGCATCAATAAAAATGCAGAAAAAAGGAGAAACATCTGTAACAAAAATAAATTAGTAAAAATAAATAAATAAAATAAAATAACACCAAATAAAAACAAAACAAACAAACAAACAAACAAACAAAAAATAAAACCCTGAAAACAATAAAATAAAATACATATTAGCTAATTGGTTAAAATGTTTCTTTTAAAATATCACTTATAGCCCTGGCCAGTTTGGCTCAGCGGTTAGAGCGTCGGCCTGCGGTCCGGAGAGACCCGGGTTCGGTTCCCGCTAAGGGCACGTACTTCGGTTGCAGTTTGTCCCCGGCCCTGGTTGGTCGTGCGGGTGGCAGCCACTCGATGTGTCCCTTCACGTCGATGTTTCTCACTCTCTCTACCTTCCTCTCTCTCCCTCCCATTCTATCTGTACAAAAAATGGAAAAATATCCTCGGGTGAGGATATATATAAAAAAAAAAAAAAAAAAAATATCACTTATATATACAAATGTCATTAAATTTTATTTAATATTGTACTTAAAATTGATAAAATCATAATAATAAGAATGAAACACAGAATATAAATTTAGAAAACATATCTAGAAAATTGAAAATGAAAGGAATAAAAAGAAATAACAGTCCATGAACATAACTGAGAAACTTATTCTTATTCTCACTTGCATTGAAAAGTGTTTTAAATTTCAGAAAAAAAGAAAAATGTCAAGTGTCAGAGTGAGACAAAAGAAGTTTTAGCAATAAAAACAAAATTAAGAAGTTATTATTGTTTGGAATATTTTACACTGTTTAACTTAGTTTGAATTCAATATGAATAAATGGTTTCCGATATTTATGCAAGGGGGGAAGAAGTAGAGAGGGCAGGGGATGTCCCTGAAGAGGTCCATTTATAGCTTTGGGGCATAGGCAGGGAGAACTTTATGATGCTAAAGAAGCTTAGTATATGGTATATCAGTTATTTTCCTAACATTACCCAGGAATCATCCTTACATTCTTAATTTAGCAAAGCTTTGTAATCTAATAAAATAAAGACTGAATTCCATCATTAACTATAACTAGTTACACAACTAATTACCTTAACTTTGCTAAGATTTAATTTTTATCATCAGAAAACAAGCTGATTGTGCCTATGTGTTAAGACATATGTGAGGATCAAATGTTTTTAGTTCTGTAGTTTTTTGTATTTTCCATGATTGGTTCTTGTCACATAATTATAAAATAATAAATTGAAGTTTTATGATAATATCTGAGCATGTTAAGTCAAACTATATTTAAAATATTAAATAAAAACTATATAATGAGAAATGTTGAGTCATTCAATATAAAAAATAAAAATATTCTTATCTGGAATATAGAAGAAAGAGATAGAAAAACTTATTATATGACTGTATATCTTATACTTCTCTTCTTCCCATTTCCACTGGAAAGTTTTAAATAAAAAGATACAGGCTAGTCATTTGCTAAAATTTCTCAGAGACAAAGGCAGAACTAGAGGAACTACACATGATGTTGCTAGCACCTGTCTTAGGTCGAGCTGCCATAACAAAATATGATTGACTGAGTTGCTTAAACAACAGACATTTATTTTCTAACAGTTCTAGAGACTAGAATTCCAAACTTAAGATACCAGCATGGTCATTTTCTGGTGAGAGTCCAGTGGGTTGCACATGGCCACCTACCAATTGTGTTCTCACCTGGGTGGGAGGAGGGGAGGTAGGGAGGTACAGAAGAGGGAAGGAGGGAAGGAGGAAAGGATAGGGGGAGAGAATGAAGGAGGAGGGAGATAAATTGAGAAAGTGACCTAGCAATCTAGGTCTCTGCTCTCTGGTGTCACTTCTTATGAAGACATTAATCCTGTCAGTCCAGTGCTCCAACCTCATGACCTCATTATCTCCCAAAGGTTCCATCTCATAAAGCACCGCACTGGGCACTGAGCCTTTAACATATGAATTTGGCCAGCAACACAAGCATTCAGTCCATAACAGCATCCTAAATGCGTTGTCTCCCTGTTTGGTGATGTCAATTTCTAAAGCTATTTAATAAAGTTTTAAGATAGAGCAAATTTCATTTCTATACAAAGTATTTTTAAAATTTTTTATTGAATTTATTAGGGTGACTTTAGCTAATAAAATTATATAGTTTCAAGTGTAAAATTCCACGATACATCATCTCTTTATTGAACTGTGTGATCACCACCCTAAGTCAGCTCTCCTTTCATCACCATTTGTCCCCTCTTTACCTTCTTCTACTTCCCCACGCCCTCCGTTTCCTCTGGTAATCGCCATGCTATTGTCTGTGTTCATGAGGTTTTTCTTTTTTCCTTTTCTTAATCCCTTCATCTTTTTCACCCAGCCCTCAAATATCCCTGTATTTTGACAACTGTCAGTCTGATCTCTGTATCTATGAATGTTTCTATTTCATTTGTTAGTTTCTTTTTTTTCATTAGATTCCACATATAAATGAAATAATATGGTACTTGCCTTTCTCTGACTGGCTTATTTCACTTAGCATAATACTCTCCAGGTCCATTTATGCTGTCACAAAAGGTAAGATTTCCTTCTGTTAATGACTGAGTAGTATTTCACTGTGTAAATGTACCACCGCCCTTTTTACCACCTCAGCTACTGATGGGCACCTGTGCTACTTCCAAATCTCGGCTATTGATAGTGCTGCAGAGAACATAGCACTGCATATATTTTTTAAATCAGTATTCTGAACGTCTTTGGATATATTCCCAGAAGTGGAGTTGCTGGGTCATAAGGCAGTTTCATTTTTAGTTTTTTATGAGGAAACTCCATTCTATTTTCTACAGTGGTTGCACCAATCTGTACTCACAACAACAGTGTACTAGGGTTCCCTTTTCTCCAAATCATCACCAACAGTTGTTTGTTGATTTATTGATGATAGCCATTCTGACAGGTGTGAAGCCATATCTCATTGTGGTTTTAATTTGTATTTCTCCAATGATTAGTGATGTTGAGCATCTCTATTGGCCATCTGTATGACCTCTATTGAGAAGTGCCTATTCAGGTGTTTTTTTATTAAAGAAAAGTATACGAACATAGAAGAAATAGATGAAAATTGAAACAGGTGTTATCCAATTTTTTAATTAGATTGTTTTTGTTTTGTTTTGTTTTGATGATGAGTTGTCTAAGTTCTTTGTACATTTTGGATATTAACTTTTTATCAAAGGTATCATTGGTGAATATGTTACCCATTCAATGGGTACTCTTTATTGAGTTGATGGTTTCTTTTGCTGTGCAAAAAATTTAAGTTGATGTAGTATGTAGTTTCATTTGTTTCCTTTGCCTGGGAAGATATATCAGAAAAAATATTGCTACAAGAAATGTCCGAGATTTTACTTTCTATGTTTTCTTCTAGGATTTTAATAGTTTTTAGTCTTACATTTAAGTTTTGAATCTATTTTGAGTTTTCTTGTGTATCGTGTAAGAATGTGGTCTAGTTTCATTTTTTCACATCTGTCTAATTTTCATTGTTTGGTAACACATTAATAAGCCTCCATCTCTCTTCTTCTTCTTCTTCTTCTTCTTCTTCTTCTTCTTCTTCTTCTTCTTCTTCTTCTTCTTCCTTCTTCTTCCTTCTTCTTCCTTCTTCTTCCTTCTTCTTCCTTCTTCTTCCTTCTTCCTTCTTCTTCTTCTTTTGTAATTGATTTCTAGTTACAAAATCATACCAAGCATCTTCTTCTTATGTTGAGAAGATGCTTGGTATGATTTCAATCTTCTTAAGTTTATTGAGTCTAGTTTGTGTCCTAACATGTGGCCTATCCTAGAAAATGTTCCATACTCACTTGAGAAGAATGTATATTGTGCTGCTTTGGGGTGAAATGCTTTGAAGATGTATATTAAATCTGTCTGGTCTAGTGTGTCAATTAAATCTGCTGTTTCATTGTTGATTTTTCTTTTGGGGACATTTATTTATTGATGTCCTTGTGGTGTTAAAAATATCTTACTATGACTGTATTACTGTTGATCTCTCTCCTTTTATGTCAACCAAGATTTGCTTTATATATTAAGGTGCTCCTATGTTGAGTGCAAAAATCTTTACTGGATAATATCCTCTCGTTGGATTGATCCCTTTATCATTATGTAGTATCATTTTTGTCTCATATTATAACCTTTGTTTTAAAGTCTATTTTGTCAGATATAAGTATTGCTGTCCTAGCTTTTTTCCCTTTCCATTTGCATCCCTTTACCTTTAGTCGGTGTGTATCTTTTGTTCTGAGGTGGGTCTCTTGTAGACAGCATATAGTATAAGGGTCATGTTTTCTTATCCATTCAGTTATCCTGTGTCTTTTGATTGGAGCATTTAAGCCTTCTACATTTAAAGTGATTATTAATTGTATGCGTTCATTGCCATTTTATTCTTCATAACTATGTTCATCTTTTTTTTCTTTAATAAGACCCTTTAACATCTCTTTGTAATACTGGTTTAGTGGTAACAAACTTCTTTAGCCTTTTCTTGTCTGGAAAGCTATTTATTTCTCTTTTAATTTTAAATGATAGCCTTGGTGGGTCAAGTAGTCTTGGTGGTAGGTCCTTGCTTTTCAACATTTTGAATATTTCATGCCAGTCCCTTCTGTCCTGAAATGTTTTTGTTGAGAAATCAACTGACAGTCTTATGGGAGCTTCTTTGTAGGCAAATGTCTTTTGCTGCTTTTTTTATCCTCACCCGAAGACATTTTTTTTTATTTTTATTTTAGATAGAGTGGGAGGGAGAGAGAGGAAGAAAGACAGAGAGAAACTTCAACATGAAAACAACATATTGAGTGGCCGCCTCCCACATAACCCCAACCTGGGGCCGGGAACAAACTGCAACCAAGGTACGTGCCCTTAGCGGGAACCAAACCTGGGTCTCTTTGGACCGTGGGCCGACACTCTAACCGCTGAGCCAAACTGGCCAGGGCCTTTCCCTGCTTTTAAGATTCTCTCTTTGTCTTTAACTTTTGCCTATTTAATTATGATGCACCTTGGTGTGGGTCTCTTTGGAACTTTCTGTGCTTCCTGGACTTTTATATATTTTCCTTCATCTGGTTAGGAAGATTTTCGGTTATTATTTCTTCACAAACCCTTGCTGTCTTTCTTCTTCTAGTACCCTATGTCATTATGTTTAATGTTGTCCCAAAAGTCCCTTAAACTATCCTCATTTTTTTAATCTTTTTTTTTTCTCTCTCTGCTGTGATTGGATGTTTTCTGCTGATTTAATCTTCTGCTTAATTCAACCTACAGCTATTCCTTTTAGGATATCCTTCATTTCAGATATTGTATTTTTCTTTCAGACTGGTTATTTTTTAAGGTTTCTGTGTATTTTTTTATTTTATTTTTTTGCTGTTGGAATTCTCACTAAATTCCTTGAGCATTTTTTAACTCTTACCCAAATATATGTTTTTAATCGATTTTAGAGAGAGAGGAAAGGAGAGAGAGAAAGAGATGAAAAAGACATTGATGTGAGAGAGAAACATTGATCAGTTACCTCCCGTATACACCTCAACCAGGTATCAAACCCACAACCTAAGTATGTGCCCTGATTAGGAATCAAACCCACAACCTTTTGGTGTATGGGACACTTCAACTGACCAAGTCACTTCTCTATGGCTAAGCATTTTTGTAACTGTTTTTGGAACTCTATATCTAATAAATTGTTTGCCTCCATTTTATTTAGCACTTTTTTTCTGGAGATTTCTCCCGTTCTTTCATTTGGGGCATATCTCTTTGTCTCGCCATTTTGGCTAATTCTTTGTGTTTTTTTCTATGTATGAGGCAGATCTGCTATGTCTTCAGTTTTGGTGGGGTAGCCTTATGTGGTAGATGTCTTGTGGGACCCATTGGTAAAGCCTATTTGATCATCTGAGCTGGGTGTTCCAGGAATATCTCTTGTGCATGTTATATAAGCACTTTTCTTCTAATTGACTCTTGATTGGTATTGGTGTGTCCATGTGTGGGGTTGACCCTCAGGCTGGCTGACTGATATGATTGACCCCAACCACATTTACAAGCCGCTGTGCAGGTACTGACCACCTGAAGTGGAATTTGCCTCAGCAATGTCTTGTACCTGCAGAGTTCTCCTTTTGGATATACTACTTGTGAAGGTCATTGGATCCTGCTTTCCACTAGGTGCCCTCAGAGCTTTGTGGTGGAGCCAGGTCTCAGGGAGTCATCAGAGTGAGACTGGCAGAGTTTATCAGGCCCAAAGAAACTGAGATTTGTAGGGAATTTTTAAAACAATATTCTAGAATTATGATTAAAATAACATATTGTTGAAATAAAATATAGAAAAATACAAAAAACACCCCCAAAAACCAAGATTTGGCCATGTGAAGGGGAAGGCTCTGCACTGGTTGGGCATGTTAGGTAAAACTGCCCCCTGTCCTAGAGCCACACAACCCAGTCTGTTCCAGATTCTTCTGGGCACCTGGGTCCAGCAGGGCAGTGTCTCTGGGAGGTAGGATGGTGGGACTTGTGGATCTCCTTTGGGAGAAGGTGCTGGTCGAGTTTGCAGGAAGGTGGAGGGAGTGGCCCTGACCCCACCCCAGAGCCATACAACTCAGTCTGTCTCAAATTCTGTCCATTCCTTCTCAGCAATGTGGGATCATCAGGAGTCGGGAGGGTTGGACTGCCAGGAGACCCGAGGTGGGGTTAGCTTATCTCTCATGAGAGGGAGGTGCCAGTCAGGTTCATGGGACATTCAGGGAATGGCCCCTGACCCAAATCCACACAACTTAGTCATTGACATCTCCTGAGTCTTCTCACACCTCTATACCCTGGTCCAGGAAGTTGACTCCTTAGCAGGTCATGAGCTCCATGGGGGACAACAGGGAGTCCAGAGTGTGGGGCTATTGCATTTTCCCAGGTTGATGCTGCATGGAAGGGAGTGCTTCACCCAAGAAAGATGTTGTCTGTGGTATGGGAGAGGAACTCAATGCAAGAAAGATGATGTCTGTGGTATGGGAGAGGAACTCGGTGCAAGAAAGATGATGTCTGTGGTATGGGAGAGGAACTCAATGCAAGAAAGATGATGTCTGTGGTATGGGAGAGGAACTCGGTGCAAGAAAGATGATGCCGGTGGTATGGGAGAGGAACTCAGTGCAAGAAAGGTGATGTCTGTGGTATGGGAGAGGAACTCGGTGTAAGAAAGATGATGCCGGTGGTATGGGAAAGGTCCTGGCAGCTGTCCTTTCAGCTCTCTCTCCAGAGTCACACCCCCAGTCTCTCCTTATGCTACTCTAATCCACTCCACCCTCTCTCTACTGGAGTCCAAGGTGAGTGGCTATAAACAATATTTTGTGCCTTGTCTTTTTAAGAGGGCTCCTGTGTCTTTAGCAGATTCCTGTCTCTCCCTGGTGCACAGAGTCCCCACTGATTTGCACAGCCAGATGTTGTTATGTGGGCACCTCTTCATGAGTCTCATGCTCTGAGCTGGGGAGCATGGCATGGAGTTGAGACCCCATGCTCCTCACAGGAAACCTTTGCAGCTGAAATCTCTCTCTGGAATCTCAGCTGCTACCTGTGAAAGTGGGCAAAGCCCTTTTGCATCTCTGTCCTTCTTATGAGTCTTGATGTGCTTCTTCTGTAAATTCTTGGTTGTAAGACTTCTGTTCAGCTAATCTTCAATTGATCATTCAGGTTGATTGCTCTGTATTTCTTTATTTTAGTTGTAATTCCATTTAAATCTCACCTGAGGATATTTTTCCATTTATCTTCAGTTAGACTGGGAGGGAGGGAGGAAGGAAGAGAAAGAGAGAGAAAGAAACATCTATATGAGAGAGACACATTGACTGTAGCCTTTTGCATGACTCCCACTAGGGCTGAGACCAAACCACAACCGAGGTATGTGCCCTTGGCCGAAATCAAACCCATGACGCTTTGGTCCATGGGCCAACGCTCTAACTGCTCAGCCAAACTGGCCAGGGCCTAATCCAGAGATTTTTATAAGAAATGTTAACATTAACTTTTTCTTAAGGGATATTGAAAATTATTTTTCATATTTTTAAAAAACATGTTTTTATTGATTTTTTAGAGAGAAGAAGGGACAGAGAGATAGAGACATCAATGTATGGGAGAAACATTGATCGGCTGCCTCCTGCACGCCCCCTACTGGAGATGGAGCCTGCAACCTGGGCATGTGCCCTGACTGGGAATTGAACCAGGGCCTCAGTCCATGGAATGATGCTCAGTCCACTGAGCCATAGCCGCTGGGCATGTATTTTTCAAATGTATTTGAGCTTTTTAAAGATTAATTTTATTATATTACTTTCTAAAATATTAAATACAATTATTTTTTACATAGGATTATATGTTCAATACATACTTTTGAGGTTAAAATCTTTTTTTTTTTTTTTTTCCAGCTAAGATACATAAACTAAATTGACTGACTCCTTAAGTAGTGAGTTATATCTTTAATTAAACATTCTTTAAGAATGTTTGTTCTAATTTTAAAAATAAATAAGAATAAGTACATGCAGGCAGTTTTTTTTAATGTCATGTGTTTTGTAGTTCTATGTTCCTGTTCTGAACTTAATGTTTTACTTTTTAAGAGAAATTTAGGATGGTACTTGCCCATTCCAAAAAAAACTATTTGGAAATTTAACTAAATCTCTTATTTTTTTTAATAGTTTCTTTTTTATATGCACAAACTAGAAGACACACTTTTCAGAAAACATTTCAAATATATAATCTTTGTAAAATTAAAAAAACTCATTTCTTATCTTTTTTTTTTTCTTCCTCTCTCTCCTTCCTCCCCCTTCCTTTTTTTCTCCTCCTCCTTCCCCGCTCCTGCTTTCTTCTCTTGGTCCTCCATTTCTTCCTTTTTCAGTCTATAACCACACACACACACACACACACACCCCTAGATGTTTTCCAGACACATTTCATTATAGCTCAATGTAGGAAAAGTTGTTGTCTTTTAACATCAGACATATGCTAAAGTCTGGATAAACAAGTTAATTCTATTACCTAGGGAAAACCAACTATATTTTAAATAAACCTAAAGCAACTACTACTATTACCATTTAAAGTTTGTAAGATAGCATGTATTGTGCTACCTGATAATCAGACAGTTTTAGCAATATAACTTTAAATAATTGTTGAAGGTGGGAAATGAATATAAAGGAGTTAGTTATACTATTGTCTTGCCTTGGATGTAAAAAGAAAAGTGAAAACTTCTACTGCAACAATTGTATTAATCAACAATCAGTTTTGGCTTCAGTTTTTCTCTCACTTCTCATTGCTGATGTTTCTTCACAAAGTAAGTACACATTATATATAGAAAGCAGTGTCCTAGTTTTAGGAGATATGATCTGTTTTTAAGTAAGTGTAAGATCCTGATTAGTTACTTATCACGTAGAAGTCTCTTGATTCATTTTCAAGATAATGAAATAAGATAAAATAACCTCCCATAATTCTTCAGTTTAGGAAAACTACATTTCTAAATCATATGAAATTATCTAGGTTAAAATGATAATGATTCTAACTTAACTGATCCACCCCACAGATGTTTCATGTTATCATGGCTAAAGTCCAACTGTAGATTTTCACATGAAACCTGTTGCTTGTGCTGCATCCCTAACTCACTAAATGACTCCAGACTGCATCTATTTATTCAAAGTATACACAAAGTTTCTATGAAATTTAACTTCTTTCATGGCCCTCATTTCATTCTTTGGCAGATAAACTTGTTACAAACCACGAAATAATTCCCTGATCACACCAATTCTTGACAAAATTCCTATTCCCAGCTTTGTCAATTTCTTGCCAGGAGGTGATGAGTCTCGAATAGTTTCCTTACCCAATTTTACTCTAATTCTGAAAAGATAAAGTATGTCTTCTTTTTGAAATATTAGTTATATCATGTAAACTCTAGGTTCTAATTCCTCCAATGACTTCTCATCACACTTTGAATAGTATCCGATTTCTATGAAAATAATTTTTTTCTTTATTGATTTTAGAGAGAGAGGAAAAGAGATATAGAAACATCGATGAGAGAGAATATCGATTGGCCACCTGCTGTATGCCCCTTACTGGGGATTTGGTCACAACCTGGGCATGTGCCCTGACTGGAAATCGAACTGGTGATCTCTTGGTGCATGGGTCGATGCTCAACCACTGAGCCACACATACCAGCTGGGCAACAGTATCAGATTTTTAAGTAAATTGTTTAAACCTCTGTATAATCTGCTCTGCAATTAATTTTTCAGTTTCATCTCTTACTCTTCACTAACTGCAACATTTTCAAGCCTTTGCATTTTCTCTTCACCCCCTCAGTCATGTACTCATGGGCTTGTTCCAGCTCCGTTAACTGAATTAGTATTCCTTAACACTGGATCCCATTTCTCTGATGTTTTTTGCATAATTTATTTTTATAATTTTTTTTTGTATTTATTCTAATAAATTTTCAGTATTCTCTCTACTCCTCTGTCCATTAAGATATTTTCCATATTTAAAAATTAAATTGATTGCTCATTTTTAAATATTTCCATATTCTTTTTATTATTTTTTTGACAGTATTACAGTTGCACCCTATTATCCCCTCCACCTTTGCCTGCCTCCACACAGCCCCTGCCTCCCTCCACTGGCCTTCACTGCACTTTTTTTTACATAATTATCACTACATAAAATTATTATATATGGAATTGTTTACAAGTATATTGTCTTTCTTTCTAAGAGTAATGTGAGCTTCATGAACACAGATTTTTTGTTGTTGCCACTTTCTTACCTGGGGCAGAATCTGTTACATATTCAACCCTCAAGAGATACGCACTCATCGTCTGTGATTCTGACAATAGCAAAGCAGCAAGCTTTATTATTGCAGTTTTTTGTAAGAGGATAAAGAAAAAGAGAGAGTGCTCGTTCTAGGTGACAATCCTATGGGACATCCACATTTCCACACTGACAGACCAAAACTGTTACCAGTTCCGAACTGATGCTATATAACAAATTTCTGAATTGCTGGAGATTATACTATTTATATTGGACAGATGCATATCAAATGAGTTTTCTAATGATATTTGGGGAAAATGTTTTTGGCACCAGAAATTTTTTAAATCCTCACCAAGGATATTTTTTTAATCTATCTTCAGATAGAGTGGGAGGGAGGGAGAGAGAGAGAAGAAGAGAGAGAGAATCATCAATGCAAGAGAGACACATCAATTGATTGCCTCCTGCAGGACTCCGACCAGGCTTGGGGACTGAACCACAACCAAGGTATGTGCCCTTGACCAGAATCGAACCTGCAACTCTTTGGTCCGCCCGCCGATGCTCCAGCCACTGAACCAAACTGGCCAGGGCGGCACTAGGACTTTTACAATTTGTTTATGTTATTCTGTTATTATGTGATAGTAAACTAAACTTTAAAAGTGTGTGCTTTATATTTTGTTAGATATTGATTACTATGTTAGCTTTTAAACAATAAAGTACCTTTTTTTTTTTTTTTAATCCTCACCCGAGGACATTTTTTGTACAGACAGAGTGGGAGGGAGAGAGAGGAAGAGAGAGAGGGGGAAACATCGATGTGAAAGGGACACATTGAGTGGCTGCCACCCGCACGACCAACCAGGGCCGGGGACAAACTGCAACCGAGGTACATGCCCTTAGCGGGAACCGAACCCGGGTCTCTCCGGACCGCAGGCGGACACTCTAACCGCTGAGCCAAACTGGCCAGGGCAAAGTTCCTTTTTTTATAAAATTAACTAATTACATCTGTGTTTTCTCTGTCATATAAAGGAAACCTATAGCAGAGACACAAAATATTAGAAATGATATAATCTGTAAAAGCCAGAACAAATTAAAAATAAGAGGCTAAATTCTCCTTGTTGAAAACAAGGGAAAATATTTTCTTTCTTCATTTATCTTAAAGAATTTACTTAAAAACCTTGAAATTTTAAGTATTTCTGTGTTTGATTTATATATCTATCCATTTGAAAAATCTCTAGGCCTTTGCCAGCATTAGGACTCAGAAGTTTATTTCTGTAGGTATGTGGAAGCCAACTCTTCGAAATACCAGCATCAAGGGAGACTGCACCCCCATCTCTCAGTTTCTGTGGAAGGAAAGAATCCTAACTTTTCTGGGCTCCTTGGTCTGAGTAGCAAAATTACCTCCTGCCAGAAAGATATGAGAAATGTGTGTCTCTGGCTAAAACTGCTTAGCTAATGTAGATGGTTACCAAATTACCAGGTAAAGTTAGGATGAATTATGGGCAAACAAGGGTGATGTCAAGTCCTTCAACTTGAGGGCAGGTTATTGTTTATGTCGAGAATGTGTATATAATGGGTTGTATCTGCCTGGTGGTACAGAAGGGTGAGATTTCTTTCAGTCTGCGATCTCTCGGTGGATTGCCTGTAGTGCATATCGCATTCTGATTTAATGTTTATCCCAGAACCAAATGTATTGTCTTTCTCTACTACTCTTGTGCAAAGGATTGCTGAGTTGCAAGAAGATTTTGTCTCTAATTATATTTCACCATTATTTCAATCTATTTGCTTTAATTGTACTATTTTATTTAAAATATGAAAAGGCTGAATAGTGATTGGGTGCTTTTGGGCAAGGATGTGGGAAAGGGAACCCTAGTGCACTGCAGATGGGAATGCAGACTGGTGCGGCCACTGTGAAAACAGAAAAGAGTATGGTGTTTCCTCAAAAAATTAAAAATGAAATTTCTGTTTGACCTTGTGATCACACTTCTGAGAATATATACTAAGAAACCCAAAACACTGATCAGAAAGAATATATGCACCCCTATGTTCATAGCAGTGCTATTTACAATAGCTAAGATCTGGAAACAGCCCAAGTGCTCATCAGTAGATGAATAGATAAAAGAGGTGTGGCATATTTACACAATGGAGTACTATGCAGCTGTGAAAAAGAAGGCTCTCTTACCTTTTGAAACAAAATTGAGGGACCTGGAGAGTTTTATGCTAAGTGAAATAAACCAGCCAGAGAAAGACAAATATCACATGATTTCACTTATCTGTGGAATCTAATGAACAAAATAAACTGACAAACAAAATAAATCCAGAGGCATGGATATATGGAACAGATTGACAGATCTCAGAGGGAAGTGGAGTGGGGAGCTGGAAGAGATTAACCAAAGAACCTGTATGCATATATGCATAGCCCATGGACACAGACAGTAGTAGGGTTAAGGCCTGGGGTGAGGGGAGAGAGCTGGGTGAAGAGGGCAAAGGCTGAAAAATGGGGGACACCTGTAATACCAACAATAAAAATAAATTTTAAAAAATAGACTATCATTTGCCCTGCCTTCCTGAGAAGAAGAGCAAAATCTAGATTAACTAAGATAACTGAATTGATCTCCTATTATTTTTTACCAAATTAATCTCACAGAGAACAGATCTAATATTACCAGTTTTAAGTTAATTTGAGAGACAATTTATTAGATAATGTACTGGCCTAAGATTCAGGGGACCTGATCCTTTACAAATTTAAAAGCTGTTTCTTTCCATTTCTGTTGTAGTATGGCAAGTCACAAATTATTATTTTTTCTGTATGAATGATGAATATACAGGAAGGTAAAACGATACAAAAGGTTTTATTTAGAACATAAATTATTGAGAAATATTAAAGACTAGAAGATATGCTAACAAAGTCAACTTGGATATGATTAAGAAGCAGACCATTAGGATTTGAACTCTTACCTTGTATGCATAATAGCAGTACTAGTAGATTGTTTTAAGTGGCCATACGCTCGTATAATAGTATTCCTGGGTTTCTTTTTTCCTAGTTGCTTCAAATAATTTTTTTAGAAATCATCTGTTATTTAATATAATCCATTGATGTGATATTCCTTAGGGATAAGTAACATGTGGCACATGATCTTTGAATCACAAAGACAAATGTTTTGGTAAAGTGTTCATCTCTAAGTACCAAAGGAAAAAACAAGTACCTTGATTTGATTTCAATCTAAATCTTTTGTCCCTATGGTTATGAGTTTCCATGGCAATGGAAGTATTTGTAAGAGGAAAGATATAAAATATGTTATTTTAGGTCATAAAATCTTCATAAAATGTTTTCCTTAGTTGCTTATTTTTCTTTCTAAATTAAGCATAGAGTAGGAAGAAAAGTACATGGCTCAACTCTAATTGTGTTGTCAACAACATGTAGTCAATAAAATCCACCCCAGCTTCATCAATCCAAAATGAGATTCAGTGCATTTGAGTAGCAAGCCCAGCTTATTATAGTCACAGAACTGAAGAGCTGTAACAAAAATTCAAGATTCTACATGGTACAGTATGGCATAATATAGTGGAGAAAAGCTACAGATTGCCCTTGACTAATGATGTTCAACTTATTATTTTTTTATTTTATGATGCTGCAAAAGTGCTATGCATAATAAATTATGAGAAATATTTAATATTTTAGTATAAAACAGTCTTTGTGTTAGATGATTTTGCCCAATGGTAAGCTAATGTAAGTGTTCTGAGCTCATGTAATGTAGGCTATCCTAAATTATGATGTTCTGTAGGTTAGTTGTATTAAATGTATTTTTGACTTGCAATATTTTCAAATTATGATGGGTATATTAGGATATAACCCCAACATAAATCAAAGAGTATCTGTATATAAATTTGGAGAGACTCAGCTCCTCCATTTATTCTTATTCACTTGGTGAACTGAAATCATGAAAAAGCTACTCTAAGGCTGAGTTTCTCATCAGTAAAATGGGGATAATAACTTACTTTTTCTAGTTTTGTGAAAAACAAACACTAAGTACCAAGCATACCACACAATAGGTGTCCAGTAAATGCAATAATCCCTTTTAAGTTTATTTATTTGGCCACTAGACATATTTCAACTATTAAAAAATTCAATTTATATTATTTCAAGAATCACAGTGCAGAACAACAACTGGGAGAGCCTATTTACTGATAGTAATTTAATGACTCTGAGGGAATAAAGATAGTTAGTACGTTTATCCCATGATTTATATGGTTTGTGTTGTTAAGCTGTACAGCAAGCTTATTTATTATAAACTTGGTGCAAGTGGGGCAGGAAAGTTAGAATAGGGAATAAAAGGCTCAAACTCTACCCCTCCCCTTTTCCATCTTGGCTGGAACATCACAGACATGACCTTCACTGAGGACTTATTTCTCTGTTTCCCCCTCCCAAATTTCCTGTAACTGGGAGGACCAAAAAAACAACAACAACAAAAAAAAACCCACAAAAATCAGAAGAGACAAGGAGCAGCCCTACTGGCATCACCCCACCAGCATTGGAAGCTGAGGACCACCTTCTCCCACCCATACCCCACTGGCATGATGACTCATTCTCCAAGGTCTTCTGGTCTCTCTTCTGGAGTGCATAGTATTGATTTAATAAATTTACTGTACTTTGCTAAATCTTCCTGGCATGTTTTTGAATTCCTCCTTGTTCTGTTTAAAGGACCATGATTGAGTTGAGGTCTCCCATGGGCCTCTGGGTGCCTACCGGCATCATAAGTATTGAGTAATAATTTTTTGACTGTCTTGTTGTCTGATATTATCACTATCATGCAAAATTATTACTATCAAATTGTGCACAAAATAAAGCATTCTTTCTATTAACGTCTATTTTTTTATTTGGTTTTAAAATACATTATAAGTAAATGTTTACAAATTTTCTCTTAAAATGTATAATGCAATAAATAACTATACATATGCAGATATATATATAGAGATAGATAGATATATAGATATATAGATATATAACTGACTTAAACAAAAAATCTTTTGGATCCTCAAATATTTTAAAAGTACTTCAGGGGTAGATGAAAGTGATTTTCTCTGTTTATTAAGGCAAAGAGACCATTCCCCCTTCCCATTGTTCTAAGTGAACCTGGGAAATAGTAAAGCTGAGTCCTGAGGCTTCCCTGTAATTTTCGAAATAGAGAAAAATCTAATACAGATGAAGCTGAATGGATTAGTCCCCTGGGGATTCTTTAACAAAGTAACACAAACTAGGTGGCTTAAAAATACCAGAATTTTATCCTCTCACATGTCTGGAAGCTAGAAGTCCAAAATCAAGGTGTCAGGAGGCCCATGCTCACTCTGAAGGCACTACAAAGGTTTTCTTCTTTCTTTCTCCTCATTTCTGGTGATTGCCAGCAATTTTTGACTTTCCTTGGCTTATAACAGCATCACTTTCTTTTATGCCTCTATTTTCATGGCCTCCTCTCCTCTCCCCGAGTCTCTGTCTTCACATGACCTTCTTATGAGGACACCAACCATAGGATTTAAGTCCTATTCAAATCCAGTATGACTTCATCCTGACTAATTATATCTGCAAACCTCCTATTTCTAAATAAGGTCACATTCTGAGGTTCTGTGGTCATGAATTTTGGAGGGAGATTATTTAACAATACACTTTGCTTTCTGCCCCCCAGCATTTATATCTGTCCTACATGCCAAATACATGTACCTCATTCTCACATCTCCATAACCCTTCTCAACATTCTCCATTTAAATATAAATCTCCTCTAAATGTCATTACTGTAATTCACTTTTTAAAAACTTCTCATATATTAGTATGGAAAGGTCTTTTTGTTGACATGATTTGTTGTATTTCAACACACTAGGAATTAAAGAAATTTGCAAAATGTAAAACAATGTTATTTCTCTTATTAAATTGTATTGTTATTATTCAAAAATAATCTATATTACTACATAATAAATTTATTATTTCTATTTTAAATGAACTGATAATTAAATATTTAAAGTGATTCTCAGTCTTAAATGTAAAATGTTGACTTATTTGAGACACATATAATAATTCTTTAGAGTTAACAATTTTTCATCGGTTGAAGGTTTAGGAGACAAAATCGTTTTGAGAATTAACTGCTCTACTATTCTCTCTTATGGTGTCAAAGTGGCTTAAGCTAAGCTATTCCAAAATATTTTCTTACACAATAAATGTTAATGTCTGAAAGGGACAAGATACTCTTCTCTTTTGTTGTTTGTTATATCCTTATAGCAATACTACACAGGCTTAACAACTATAGGTTTATTTCCAGATAATGATTAATATTTGGTAGAGTAATCATCCATCTTTTTTTTTTCTTTTCATATTGACTTAGCTATTTGCATTTTCCATGACAAATTAGTGTTACTTTACCAGTTTTTACACACACACTCACATGCACACACACACAGCACTGCTGGTGTTTTGTTTGGGATTTCCTTGAATTTATAAATTAATTTTAATTCATATATTAATTTGTAAAAATTAAGTAAAATGTCATGCAAAACATCATAAATTTGATAATAGCCAGTTCTAGTTTCTATTAGTTTATCTAAAATATGGCTTTAGATTTTTTCTTCACATAATATAACTATTATAATGATGTGTGAATCTATTTTCAAAAGTTTAAATACATATGCAGAAAATGTGAAAAATTAATCAAAGTTACATTTTTCCAAACATTTTAGATTAATGTAAAGCTTTTCATTAGTGACCAAAATCGCAAGGAATTGCTCATTCATAAATAATTTAATATTACCCCAGAAACAATTATAATTTAATGAGCTTGATCTCACTCTCAGTTCATTGCTTACGAAGGCAATATAAACTGACATTTTAAAGTAATATTTAGTAATGCACCTGGCCTCAAGGAATAGTTTTTTTGCATGTTGACCAAAATGTATACCCTTAGCAGTAAAGGACAATTATCCTTAATCTACTAAACAGATATGATGTGAAATCCAATTAATTATTATAAAATTCTTATTGGAAAGCACATTTAATGTGGTAATATTTTATGATTCATTTTCCAATTTTAAATTATAGAATAAGTATTACATAATTTTAAAATATGCATTATATTTTATTAATTTAAATAAATTGAATACAATTTTTGAAAACCTATTTGAAAAAAGTCTCCAGGTGATTTTGCCAGGCCTGGGCTGAACTTGCACTGCGTGGGGGTGTGTACCATTGCTGAGCCTCCTTATAAGCAGCAAATGGCCTAGACAGTACAACTTGACACACTGACGAGAAATTATTGAAACAGTAGGGCATATAGAGAAGCAGAGGTAACAGCAGCAGAAAATATTTGTTCACCAGAAGTTTGCAAGCAGACCTGCATACATAAAATGTCCTCTTCTCCCGTTTGTACAGGTTCTTCATCTGTAGGTCAGGTCAGGCTTTGGTCCAGTACACCAGGCCAACACTAATGTGTGCCTACCCAAGTATAGCAAGAGTTTCCTGCTAGGGAGAAGCCCTTAGCAGATAGCTTGATCTAAACATATACGTGTGGGGAGCAGGTTTCCCATGTGTTCATCAGCATCTTTTCCATCTGCACCCCTGCTGCCTGCAGCTAGGAAGTAGGTAAAGTTTGCAACTATTACCTTTGTATGTCTGCATTCACACTCACCCAGAGCATGTCCCTGAACAGAATGGACGAAGAGGTGTTTTCTTCTGGAAAGAGTTCAAATTTTCTCTCTCTCTACCTACACACAGACCAAAATATAAATAAATAATAAGAGTAGTGAATTTTTCTGAAATATACAATGAAATAAATGTATCTCTAGGAAAATATTTTAAAAGTTACTTTTTTTTAATTGAAATTAGAAAATATAGAAGAAATCTAATATCATTATTTGAATCTGAGTTTCTACAATTCTCAAATGACAATGTAGTTTTCAGTTTGTTCAGATCAATAGTGATGGGCTAAAATTATATCAACAAGAAACCAATATATTCAATATAAAGTTTTTTTAATGAACCATTAAATGTAAATTTATAAATGGTACATATATATATTTGAAACTTATTTTGTCATCTAATGAATTTATTTTTCTGTTTTGTACCATACAAAAATTTGACAAATATGTGGTCTATGTCAACATCTAAGTTATTTATTTAATATGCTTTCTCCTATAGTAGGGAAAAAAAAATCCTATCTATAAATATATGGTCCTAAATAATTTTTTAAAATATCCTTATAAAATTGATAGCTTTGGCCAATTTGGGGACATTTACAGAACCTATATAAACCAATTGTGAACTGTTTTCCATGTACTACAAATCTAGAAAGCATGTTATTGATAAAGAAATTGGGACCCATATGTACACAATTGATGGAAGTGAAAGCAGGAAGTGCCAAAGCAGCACTTATTGCATTTGAATATCCAGAAGAGCAAAACAGAAGAAATGCACAACTGTAACATAAACAGTGGAGACACTAAAATTGTTAACAAGTGGTTCACTTATCGATGCAAAAGGAGACTGCAGCCGAGAAATAAGGAGAAGGCGGAAACTCAGAAGGACATCAATGGAAGAATCAGGAACGATCGCCAAGAGCAAAGATGTGTCATAAGAGACCAAGGCTACAGTCATTCACACACTAATGTTTCTAGTTACTCTGTACTAGTGAAAATTGGACCATGAAGAAGGCAAAGAGGGAAAAAGTTGATTCATTTGAAATATGGTGTTGGAGAAGTACTTTACAGAAACCCTGATGTTCCAGAAAGAGGAATAGGTGGGTCCTAGAGTAAATTAAGCCTGAAGCATCATTGAAGGCAAAAATTGACAAAACGGAAGCTGTCCTGCTTTGGGTACATCATGAGAAGGCAGGGTTCTTTGGAAAACATGAATAATGCTGGGAAAAATAGAAGGCAGCAGGAAGAGCAAATAGAGATGGATTAAGTCCATAAAAGCAGCCATAGGAATGGGTCTACAGGAACTGAGCAGGACTATTGTGGACAGGACTTATGGACATTACTGTACTGATTCATGGGGTCTTCAGGAGTCAGAACCAAATCAATGGCACATAACACCCATTTGTCCCATTGTCCTTTCTAGAAACAATGCTATTTATATGTCAGGCCAAATGTAGCACCCTATGATAATTTAGCATCAAAGAATTTCTTCTAGATTGGCATTCATTCACTATAAACACTATTTAGAAAAAAATAATAGCTAGTGTTTTAAACCATGTAATTCACAATATGTTTACACAGAAAATTTTATTTATACAACTTTTGAATTAGAAAGAATGATATTTTTGTTGTTAACAGAAAAGAAAATGGTGGCTTTTAATGTAATAATACTCCCAAGAAGAAATATAACAGTCAATAGTTGAGACTTAACTCAGATTTGGTCTTTTGACTTTATTCTAAATTCTGTCCACTATACCAGTGGATCCCAAATGCTAATCTTTTGATCAGTACTTAATCATATAAAGATTTTACATATCCACAGTAAAAAGAGAAAAGCAAGTATGATGAAGTGGAGGTTTCATAAAACTAAAGACATATATTTTCAGTAATGTTCCATATTTTATAATGTTGAGTTTTAACTTTCATGAAATTACACATTATTCAATTATTAAATGATATTTGTTGTAAGAGATACACACACACACACACATATATATATATGAATTTTATACATACATATGTGTATAAAAGGACATTAACTTATTTGAATAGCAAAATAAATGTTGCCAACCCCAAACCCTGGGTCTCAGTTTATCTTCTAACTTAACTACTCTGAACCCTGAGTATTATCTCTGAAACTACAAATGCCTAAAACTCATTAACTTAACATCAGCCTATTTGATTTATTCACAGGTCTTCTTTTTTCTCTCCTCTTCAGAAAAACATCATGTAAGCATTTGACTTAGCCCAAGTACAAGATGTATAATGTCATGCCTAATATTTACTCACTAAGTCAAGAAATGGTATCCAAACCTGCAACAAATTTGAATCAATGACTTATTAATCCTCACTGGTTTTAAATTTTATATAAGAAGCAATGATAATTAAAATAATTATTGTTAATGAATGCCATTCTCCCTGTTGTGCACTTCAAGGACTTTTTAGCCAAACATGTCCTACTATTTATAGATGTTACTTCAGTCATCCACTTTGCAGAGAGCCAGACATTCTTATAGTCTTAGCTATTGTCAGTAAAATCAAATCACATTTTAATCTTTTAAAATTTTTAAACATCTATACAGAAAATATTTTCAACTAAATATATAAAGATGTATACTTCTGCTTTTAATGGATTGTTTAAAATGTGTTCAATAATGTTAGGGTGTTTTTCAAACTTGATTTTAGAGATGCATTTTTAAAAACGCTTATCATATTAGAAATGTACTTATAAATAAATGTAGAGTTTCTGTTAATTACATGACTAAGAAACTATGTGGCCAATATATGACTTCTTCCTCGTACAAA
Organism: Molossus molossus; assembly: GCF_014108415.1. NCBI lineage: Eukaryota > Metazoa > Chordata > Mammalia > Chiroptera > Molossidae > Molossus > Molossus molossus. The sequence goes on along the minus strand of NW_023425403.1, from coordinate 40,017,452 downwards.
GTAAGAGGCAAAAATCCATTCCAAATAAGGCAAAATAGAAGAGGGCAAATCAATAAATAGTTGTTTTCACTAAAGTATTAATCTTTGTGAACAAAATTTTAATGTAAACTAGTTCTCACCGCTTTAAATAAAGGCAATATAAATAAAAGTTTCAATCTATAAGTGTAATTGCTATCTCTGAATTTCAAAGGGCATAATATGTGTACCAATAGGTAAATGAAATACAATTTTGCCATGGGAAACTTCCTTGACTACATTTCTTTTGTGATAAAGTAAATAAACCATGGACTTGTTACATTATTATTCTAGTCCAAGTTAATTGGACTTGGAAAGTGTAGCTCTGAGGTACAGCAAACTCTTAAGAGGCCACCATAGTAGGATAGTAGGTTTGCTCCATAGCAATAATGGTGACTATCCAACAACAATCAGCCTCTTAGGACATTTATATGTGATAAAAACAGAATGTGAGTAGTTAATAACAATGAGTCACACTCCTGCCTGGCAAAACCACAAGAAGTTATTAAATCTGGTTCTCTGTCTACTCTAGTTAAAGATGGCAGGTGAAAAACAGACAAATTTGCTAACTAGTTTCAATCTAAATCTATGACTTAACTTAGATGCCCTTTGGTGCTGCTTGATATTATACTCTCTGTGTGTGCGTGTATATGTATGCCTGTATATATCAATTTATTCTCCTACTCTCCTAAAAATCGGTCATACCTTCACTCTTTCCAAATCCCCATTCCTTCAAATGCCTCACCCCTTTTCAGCTGAGGAGTTTATTTCTTATTTTACTGGAAAAACAAAAGCCATTAGAAGAGAACTATATTACATCAGTTAAATTGGCATCCAGTTCAGAGACCTCCCCAATCTGTGACTGAAACATACAGGTTTATTTCCTCTCTTACTTTTATTTTTTAACTCTTGTAAAATTTCTAAGGACAAAGTCCAGGGATACCACAGCAGCTCCTTAGAATTATACTCCTTTGGCTTTCCTGCTGTCCTGCTCCTAACTAATTGCTTCTACCTTCAACTTTGACTCATAGGCACCGAATGGCTACAGGACTTCCAATCATGACTTCTGAATTCCAGGCAGAAAAAGATTGGACAATGGAAAAGGTACTCATCTCTAGCTGAATCAACTTTTAAAACTATTTTCTAGAAGCCCTAACTCATTTCCTCTACTTATTTTTATTATTTCCCAACCTCTAGAAAGGGGGCAGAAGGCAGCATTACAGTGATTCTCTGTGTAAGGAAGATAGGGAGTATGGTTATTGGATAGAGAACTAGTGATCTCTACGACAGACCCCTGCTCCTCAAAATCTTGGTTCAAAATAGTTCTCTGAATGACGTGTTGCCCTTTCCATCTGATCTGGATGTTGTGCTTTTCTGAGGAGAAAGATCATACAAACTGGTAAACAATATATCTGGCCCCATTACACCCCAAATCAATAGAAGAGAGTATAGAGAAAAATCACACATGCATGTACACACATATCCACACAAAACTTTCCCACTCAGAAAAGAGAAAATGCACACCTGCATTGGCTCAGGACAACTACCAAAACCTAGCTAACATTTCTACTCAGGTAGTGGAATCAGGCCTTTACTTCCTGGTTCTTCTCTGTAGATGTGTCTCTTCATCACTCATCAAATGCTTCTTCCTTTTTCATAACCTCTGTGACTTATTTTGAAATAAGCATTGAGGAAAGAGGTTTCAGAGAACACTTCACAGACTGGTACAGTTTGAAGAGTTTGGGATTGTTTTAAGGACTGTATATAGTGACGGGTAATTCCTTGTGTGACTAATTACAACCCAAACTTGCCTAGATACAATTTTCCAGCACAAGTATTCTTGTGTTTTACTTACAGTCCACTATAAAGGTTCCATTTATCTTCCTGTGCCTGAAATTGGCAGATGCTCTGTATAGAAAACTATAGTGAAGAAGGCAACATATTTAATATGATGATCATGGGCATGTGGGCAGGCTTAATCTCAATACATGGCAAGGATTATCAGTGGAAGATGCTTGGGAAGTCTGGTGGACAGTTTCTCTCCTACTGAGATGACCTGTCTGCAGCAACTGTTTTCAGAGCCGCAGCTGAGTTACAGAGGAGAGTCAGTTGGCTTTTTCCCCTGTGCAGGGATACAATAAACAAAACTTTAAAAAAATTAAATATATTAGCAATTAGTATTAAATTCAGCAGCATATAAAAAGTGATATAACATGATAAAATAAAATTTATTTGGAAAAATCCCAGGTTGATTTAACAATAACAATATATGGGTACATTTGCCACATTTGGTAATTGAAGGGAGAATTATAAAATTATTTCCACTGGTAAGTAAAAACTTATAAAAAATATATAGTTAGTAACCATTTAAGATTACCATTCTTAGCAAAGTAGAAATTGAAAGTAACTCATTTAAACATACAAAGGATAGCCCAGCCAGCATGGCTCAGTGGTTGGGCATCAACCTATGCACCAAGAGGTCGCTGGTTCTATTCCCGGTCAGGGTACATGTTCAGTTGTAGACCAAATCCCCAGTGGGGGGCATGCAGGAGGCAGCCAATTGATGTTCTCTTTCTTTGATGTTTTTATCTTTCTCTCTCTTCCTTCTTTTCTTTCTAAAATCAATAAAGAAAAAAAAATAACACAATGTAAACATATAGGGGATACATACCCTCCAAAATCTAGCCCACAAAACACTCTATTATTAATGGAGCAATTTTTTAATTATTCTCTTTAAAATAAAACTAGAAGCAAAATATCAATATCTATTATTGTCATTTCTGTCCAGTATTGAATTGGGAGCATGAACCAATGCACTCAGGGTAAAAATAAATGAATAAATAAAAGAATAACAAAATATTTGGTGAGACAAAAACAAAATATTTGTTATCTAGAAGCCTCTTATGCAGTCATTTGCATGTTTGCTCTCTTCTGCCATGTTCTGTATAGTCGGGTTTTCCAATTTCCAGGTTTTTGTGAAAACTAATGTGAACTTCACCAGAAGCTTGGCGGACAGGAAGCCCAAGAAGCCAGGGTGTTTGTCTCTCTTTCCAGCTCTCCATGGTGGTATCTCCAGGAGCAAGTCTGTCTCTCTGTGGTGCCAAATTGCAAATAACATGTCCTTTCTCTGTAGTCACAGTTTTTATAGGGAAGTGCTCTGTTCTCCTCTCATCAAGGTTCCAGCCGGTTCTGGAATGCTCTGGATTCTGAGCACAGGTACGACTACCTCTAGCCATTGTTTTGTCAGCAAAGGAAGTGGCAGGGGTTTTCAGATAGTGTTAAATGCTGATTGTCTCCCTTCCTCCGACTGCTCTTCTGGTTTTCCCATTATTGTGCATCCAGTCCCTGTCATGAATGTCATTCTCCTGAAATAATTAGTGTGATTTCTCTTTTCCTGGTCTGACCCTGGGTAATACAGATGTAAAGCAATAAAGAAGAAAAGGGAGTTCCCAGGACAATGATTAACAACTGTGTAGAAGAAGCTGAAAAGCTATAAGCCAAGATAGTCAATTAATAAAAATCGAAGCTTGAAGACTCAATAAATAATGAGAAAGGATGTTTTGAGGTAATTTTAATGCCTCTGTCTCAATCTCACTGTAAGTCAGTAAGAAGTCTACACTCCTCAGTGTTGTGAATTTCAAAGATCCTAGTCGCCAAATCTTTCTTTCATCAATGACCTAGCATAAGCCTTTCCAAAATTGATAATTATTCTACATAAATGGTCTGAGGGCTACAATGTCCTGGGAAAGCAACCAGGGAAAGGGGACATGTTCCAAGAAAAAGAGATGCATAGTATTTTATTTATAATGAAAAATTACATTCCAAAGAGTGGATGGGAAAAGATTGCAAGACAAAAACAAGAATATGGAATTGAGGACATACCATGTGACGTGTTTGTTAAACAGGGTTTTCAAGAGACACAGAAAAATTAGGATATATACAAAGGTGTTTATATATAAAAAGAAATTTATTAGTATAAGTATTGGTTCATAATGTTATAGAGCCCAAGAAGTCTCACAATTTTCTTTCTGCAAGCTGGAGAAGCAGACAAGTTGATGATGAGTCCAAAGGCTTGAGAGCCAGAGAGAACCAAAGGTGTGACTTCCAGTCTGAGGTCAAAGGCCTGAAGACCAGTGGGCCACTGGGGTCAGTCCAGGAGTCTGAAGGCTTGAGAATCAGACTTCTGATGCCCTAAGACAGGGAAAGAGAGTTGTCCCAGCTCAAGGAAAGAGGAAAATCATTCTTCCACTTTTCTGTTCCATTCAGGGCTCCAACAGATTGTATGATGTCCACCAACATTTGTGAGGATGAATCTCTTTACTCAGTCTACTGAATCAAATGCTGATCTCATCTAGAAACATACAGACAGTCTCAGAAATCATGTTTTACCAGCTATCTGGGTGTCTCTTAGCCCAGACAAGTTGACCAACATTTTAACACATAGAAATAGGCTCGGTGGGAGGAAAAGGGGACTCACACTTGCTGTGGGATGCAGGATGACTGGGCGGTGAGGATGGGGTTGTTTTGCCCTTAAAGTTCTGTTAAAAGCAGCCTGGTGGATATCAAAATTGTTTTTTGTTATTGTTGTTTTTTGATCCTCACTTGAGGACATTTTTCCATTTTTTGTTCAGACAGAGCGGGAGGGAGAGAGAGAGAGAGAAACATCAGCTGCCACCCACACGACCCAACCAGGGCCGGGGACAAACCCCAACCGAGGTACGTGCCCTTAGCGGGAACCGAACCTGGGTCTCTCTGGACCGCAAGCCCACGCTCTAAACGCTGAGCCAAACTGGCCAGGGCTTAAAATACTCTTTTCTTTTTCTTTTTTTCCTGGTGGTACGTGCCCCTAATGGGAATCTAAATTGTTATTGGTTATGTTCCATGGTCCAGATCAGTATGATTTAGTCTTTGTTTAGTCCTCTCAACTAAATATTGGTAACTATTAATGAACTGCCTATTGGAGTCTTATGTGTATACCTGCTTATGGGTTTTAAGATTTTAGAACTCAAAGAGCAGTCTAAGATAAAGTCTTTGAGAGCAGTATTAATGTGTTCTGCTTGGAATAGAAAAACACAATTTAAAAAATTTAATTATTTGCTGAAATTAATTTATTTTAAAATCAATGTTCATTCATTGATTTTTTTTAAATTCATTCTACAAATACTTATTGAACCCTGACACTCTTCTAAGTGTTGGTGGTATGGCAATAAATGAATGTGTCTGAAACCCCTGTCCTGACACAGCTGACTGCAGAGTTTGTGATATAGTACGAAGGATGCTTACACATCCAATGAATTGTCAGTATGCTTTTGTAAAAGTCTCTTAATATCAACATGAAATGCTGGTACAACATAAATCAAATATACAAAAAAATATTGTAGATAGCATACATGAATATGTTTAAATTTTGAATTAGATTATGTTATTGAATTGTAGTAAATAATGCATCTCATTTATAATATTTCTATTAAATTCAAATTTTGGAAAAAATATGTGTTTACAACCTTACAAAAAAAAGTCAATTTCTAATCCACTTCCACAGGAGGTGATAAACATCTCTCTTTAAAAATACAAAATTCCTTATCCTGACCTTGGTAAATTTATCATTTGCAATTTATTCATTAATCAACTTTAATGCAGAACAATATGCATAAGAGAAATCAAATAAAATTACAGTTATACAGTGGTACTGTAATTTTATTTTTTGAGAGAATCCATCTCTCCAAAAATAGAGTAACTTTTATACGTATATGAAAAAAAAAGTCTTAGTGTTTTGTAGTCCTTTGAAAAATTCTAATAATGAAAGCTTTGTATTATTATATATACTGCAAATTTTACCTTGTACATTTGAAGATTCATGAATTTTTACATCTGCTAAACTGTAGAACTTGGCTTAAAAATGAAGTAAATCTTTCCAAAAGAAATTCATAATATTAAAATATACCATAGGCTTTCCATATTTCATTCATTAAATTTGGGAAATTTATTATGAGATACATGACAATGAATCCAATATTTTAAAAAATCTAGTTTTCACTAATTTTTCAACATATACTATCAAAAGTAATTATTAGTTCAAATGAATAAGATTTTTAATATTACCCATCGAGTACAGTGAGTAAAATATTCTCCTATTATAAGAAATTGCTTCCCATTAGAGATATATTAAACTTCACTGGAAGGGAGCAAAGATAAATTAGCAATCTCTGTAACAAACTAGCAGCCATGGAAATTTTGGAAAGAAAATTGCTACTTTAAAACATCTTGTATGAGTGCTACACAGATAGGGAAAATTCTATGATGAAAGACAGAAAGTGATTTTTATGTTTACTGACTATTTTGCAGGGTGAAGAGATGGACGAGTCGTTAGAGCAATATCCTAAATGAGAAACAATATAGAATAATATTAATTGTATAGGTCATATTCGTGATGGAATTAAATTGTAAGTGTTGGAATTAAATTGTAAGTGTAGTGTAATTACAAATATAGAAAAACTAGTTAAAGGGCATCTCCAGAAAATATATTTGTTGACTTTATTATTATATCATCATCCATATCAAATTTTATACGTTTGAATCATTATTTTAACTATATTATACTATGCTATTGTATTGTATAGTTTTGTTTTATTTTATTTTATCAACACCTTTTCCTTATGTGTCTACATAGTAAGCAGTACACGTGAGGGATTTTTCAGTTTTGACTTTTTCCTATAACAACTTTGGTTACTGCATTTAAGGCAGATGAGTATTACTCTAAAATTTATTAAAATTCTTCAACGAGCCCTGGCCGGTTTGGCTCAGCGGTTGGAGCGTTGGCCTGTGGACCAGAGAGTCTTGGGTTTGGTTCCTGCTAGGGGCACATACCAAAAAAAAAAAAAGAAATTCTTCAGAGAGCCTACAACCACTTCTTATACACAGTAATGACATTTAGTATATTTGATATTATTTGACACTACTATCCTTGACATAGAACTGAATTATGTTTTACTAGGCCTTCAGATATATAATGTTTTATTATATCAATATAACTGTTACTTCTATACCCTTTATTTGATATTAACAGTATTAAACATTATAATGCCTCATTTATTTTTATTTTCTTTTACCTTTCCCAAATCTTCTTTCTTTTGATATTTTTGCTTATTTATATTTTGTTTCCTTTCAAATAATTCTTACTTTTATATATATATATATATATATGTATGTATATGTATATATATATGTATATATATATATAAAGGAATTGTTACTTCATTCTCCCCTCATTAATTTTGTTTGTACTGTACTAACCATGCTCAGCAATGTAAGAAAAATGTGATTTTTTTTTTTTTTTTTTTTTTTTGGTATGTGCCCCTAGTCGGAACCAAACCCGGGACTCTCTAGTTTGCAGGCCAACGCTCCAACCGCTGAGTCAAACTGGTCAGGGCAAAATGTGATTTCTTTAACATGCTACCAAACAGATTACATCTTATAGAGGACTATAAAGATGCTTACATATAGGTCTAAAAACATAATTCAATTGGGGAAAAATAGATACATAATGTAAAGGAGTAGATTTCTAAATGTATATGTAAAAAAGAAAAAGTATAACAGTAATTTGATTAATTTTGAATCTAGAAATTAAATGCTGGTCAAAAAAAGATTTAAAAAAAATCTTAAGCTAATGGTATGTAATACCTTATGTGATACATGTTCATTATAATTTGATAGCCTTCATTATAGTAAAATGCACAGTAGATTAAGAGTTTAGAAACTGATATCTATTTTAGTTTCTGTCCCTACACAGATAGATATTTGACTTTGGAAACTCGCCTAATCCCCAAGTCTATTGCTTTTCTTTTCTTTCTTTTTTTTTCTTTAGTGATTTTAAAGAGAGAGGGAGAGAGAGAAACATCAATGAGAGAGAACATCGACTGGCCATCTCCTGCCTGACCCCCCACCGGGGACTTGGCCCACAACCTGGGCGTTTGCCCGGACTGAGAATCGAACTGATGACCTCTTGGTGCATGGGTCAACTCTCAACTGCTGAGCCATACCGGCTGGGCAAATCACTTATTTTTTTAAAAATTGCTTTTACTGGTACTGTTGCAGAAATGAGGATTGCTTATATAAAAAACATATGATCAAGCCTCTTACATTATAACTTCTCATATTCTAATGAAGAAGACCCTTAAGCATTTAAGCAAGCTCGCAAAATCTTGGAAGACTCTATGTAAAAGACAACATGTGAGCTGTCAAAAGGCCAATGAGCATATAGTACTATGAAGACAGAATGACCATTTCGGGATGAAGATACAGCAGCGTAAGCATTGCACAAAAGACTCAGACAAGAATAACACCTCCCGGAAGACATACCAATAGCTTTGTGTGTCAGGGAAATGGGGATAAGTAAGAGACATGAAAGGAGATGGCAGAGATGAATCATTAATGACATTTTGTGTCTTGCTAAAATTGTTGGATTTTATCCTGGGGATTTGAGGTGGGGAAGTAACTCTATCAGGAGTGTGTTTGAAACAGATTACTGTATCAGCAGCGTGAAGGACATATGTGACAGGGATCTGAAGCAAGAACATTCAATAGATAGGAGAGATGCATAGAGCAGCATAGATAGTGCACATTACTGAGCCTTCCAAAATGTTTACTGAGTTGAAATAAATTGAAGAAGTTTGTTGAAACTTTCCTTTCTCGCGTCTTATTTTCAGAAAATGTCATTGAGTTGCTTCAAAGTTCCTCCACTGAACCCCACTGAGGGTGAGATAGTTGAAGTCTAGGGAACTGACCCATCTCATCACAGGTGCTTCAAAAATGTAATCAAACACTCCTCTACAGATGGTCCCATTATTGGAAATGGTCTTTATAGGTCCCAAGTCTTATGCCGCAGTCTGATGCACAAAATAGTGTTCTGCTTTTTCGCAATGGAATTCAGTGGGTTCTCTAATTATTCCCTTTGCACCTTTGCAAACAGCATGCCAGTGATTTTTTCCTCTTTGATTTCTATAACCACACTACTTGGCTATTAACTATTCTTACAGCTGTTTATTATTTTTTAGTCTGGGTCATCTTCAGAAGTTTTTGCCAATAAAATAAATCATTTAGCTGTTCCTTGTCAATAATTTTGAAAGCTAAGATATAACAAAGTACTGACGAGTGAAAGCTGACTGTAGCATTTTTATTTTTGGAGCACTTCCACATTTTTAAATGTGTCATCATAACACGGTCATATAGATGAAAAGAAATATAACTTCCCACTTTACAAAGGAGCATGTTAAGACACAAATAGTCGACTTATAAGAAATTAATGAAAATGCTTAGTTCAGAAGGAGATAAAATATCCCACCACCATATAACAATATTTCAATATTTATAGCATCTGTATTGGTGATAACATGTAACTAGTTTAGCTTTAGCAATGGAAAGGTATTATTTTACACACACACACACACACACACACACACACACACACATACACATTTTCTCCTTTGTATCCATATATATTGTTACATTGGCATACAGAACATGGTCCCCAAAATAGAAGTTTCCACTAAAATAATTAAGGATCATTGAAGAAATGACTAAATCCAGGTATAGTGCACAAATTGTACAGAATTGCTTGAAAATATTTCAAAAAACCAACAAATCTATCAAAAAGCACCAGGCGTATGCTAAAAGGACTCAGGGTCCAATTTGAAGAGGCTTCTATTATTGGCAATGGGATAACACAATTTGAGCAGTCAAACAAATGGAACCAAGTGAAAAAAATGATTGAAATTAAAAATCAATAAAATATGACAAATTCATGAATTTATAATGTCACTTAATTAAAAAAAATTGTTTGGTCACATTTGATGAATACTATGTAACCAAAGTATTCTGAAAATTGAGAAATAAAAGGAATGACTGAAGCATCCATCCTAACATTTCTCTACAAACTACAATGTCAATAATTAATGACAATTTTAAAATCAAGCAGTCCAGCTAGTAAAGGGAAAACAATATGATAGAGTTGCATATTGCAACCACCAATGAAATTGTTAACATATGAAATGATTACCAGGAACTTATTAAATTATTAGGAGACAGTTTAAAGAGGATTAAGCTAACCACACTTTAATCCTCTAAGCAATTATTAACATAAAAAAAAAGAGCAAGACCACACACATTATTTCTTTAACAGGAAATAGTAATTATTAACTGTGACTCTTGCAGCTCAGAATATAAAATCTGAGTTGGCTCAAACCTATAGATCTATCAGTTTATTTGAAATAGAAGTGGAAGAAGAAGTTAAATGGCACCAAGGATTCAAAATTCAGAAGGTGAGACATAGAGGATAAGTGACCTGGTTTTGTCAGTAATAACAAAACATTTTTTTTAATTACAAGAAAAATAAGACAGGGAAATCCACAGATTAAAATAGTATTCAGAAATGTAGGAAACTATTGTCACATGTGGATTTGTTCTCAAACCATCAAACCAACTTAAAAAAGGAAGAAAAGAAAGAAAGAACAGGGCAAGTGTAAACACTAACCAGATGATTATGATCTTATGGCATTATTGTTAATAGAACCATGATAATGGTATCATGGTTATATATTTTAAGGAATCCTAATTATTTAGAAATATATACTGAATTATTTATAGATAAATTATTGCAGGGGCAGAGGCACTTGCTTCTAAATAATCCAAACAGGTTAAGACAAAATCAGATTGCTGATGAATTAATTAACTGTTGAAGTTGGCTGCTTGGTAGGTCAGGATTTTTCATACTATTCTCTTAGGCATATTCTTTAAAATTTCTATAATAAAAACATATTTTAAATCTTCTTTAAGTTACATTTAATCCTTATTGAAGCAGTATTTTGCTAAAAAAAAAGTATGTAAACTATTTTTTTTTAACTGAAGAGAAACAAGGAGTAGCCGGAAAATGTTTATCATCCTGGGGAAAGAGAATGTTAGATGACATGGGTGGGGACGCTGACAAAATGTAAGACAAATACGTCTGAAGGCTCCAGATAGCAACACTGGTGTAGAGGCTACTTGAATATAAGTGACATATATTGGGATTAAATATGTAGTTTATCTTGAGTACCAATTAATAGGAACTTCACTCTGGGTTTTGATGGAGGAGTATGGAAGCACATCAAGGTTTGTGTATCTGAGTTAATGAGGGAACAAATCAGCTACTGAGGCTGCTTATTAGATACATTAGGCCATCAAAGTCACAGTACCCAAAAGCACATCGATCACAGTCAAAATTAGAACAACTCATCTAAATTGGGGAGAATGATAAGCTTAGGTAATTGTCCTACAAGTATATTTTTCAAGTGCAACTTTTTGGAATACATATATTTATATATGTATATATGTTAAATACATGTAGATGAGTGTATATATAAATATATATGTCAACACATATGTTTACATCAAAGCACTAAGATTTTTAAGCAGTATGACCTTGGACTACTTACTTGAATTCACTGAGGATATTTCTCATCTAATGAAAACCAAATACATACATTACAGTAGAGTTTTAATGGTTAACTAGATACTGTATAAAAAGTGACTATAATGTGTGCCATAATACAGGTACTCACTAAATACTCTCAATAGAGAATAACGAGCTGGGATCAAAATAATTGAAGGTTAATTATCTGCTTGTGATGGGGAAAAGTAAGAGCAAGGCAAATAAAAGAATACAGACCTGAGAAATAAGACAACTTGAAGGGAAGAAGTGTTGTGTTCCAGGGATAAAATTGGGACTGATCATCCCCCTCTGGTTTATGGCAATAAAGAAACAATATTAGACCCCTGGACTCCATAGTGGATAACACCAATCTAGGGTCTGGGCATTTGGACAAGATGCTAAGATACAAGACACCTTCTTGGATATAATTATGATTTCCTGCCGTCAGAACATATTCAGAAACATGAACATGGTTAAGCTGGAAAGATTCTTTTGACCAAAATGGCTCGTGCTGATGAGAGAAAACGAAGGAATTGGAGACACGCCACAGGAAGATGTTGCAGCCCAATGCTGTCTCCAGCCAGACGTGTTGCATACTAAATTTGTCAACATTTATTGTGTAAAGGGTCCTGGTTTCTCCTGTCTTGAAAGAATCTTATCTTTTCTTGACTTTGAAATGGAAGACTCATTTACATTAATGCCCTGACTGAAGTTTATCACAATTAATTTTAACAGCATTATCTAGAATCATAGAATGGTGGAATATTAGAAATAGAAATATCCACAGATGTCATGTAATAAAAGATTCACATTATATCAAAGAATAGGCAGTGGATTATTATTTTACTACTTGTAGTTTGTTAACAACTCAGTGCAGAATTTTTTATTCAAATCTGATGTCTTAAAGTGTATTTTGTATTAAATAATTAGTATTAATACTTGGGAGAATATTTGTGAGAAATATGTGTAGTTTGTGCAATATTTTTATTTTAAAAACTAGAGCACTTGGTCAATTTGGCTAAATAATTATTATCTGTGCAGCTCTAAAATTAGAAGAAGTTTGAAGTTTATATTACCATAGCATAGGAAAATGATTTTTAAAAAATTAAATGGCATGAGGGCCACCAGATTTCCATTTTTCCTACCTTTTGCTTCTGTATGAATGCTTTCATTTCTGAATACTTTTACTGCTTAATTAGATTTATAAGTTAATATGATTAAGTTAATACATTAATTGAAATGTTCGTAATTTAAAGTTTATACCATATTTCTCCTTAAAAGGTAAGTCTCATTAGGATATAGATAACTGTGTAGCATAGATCATAAATCTGTGCCTTTAGTAGCAAAAGAGGTTGGGAGATGAAATTCCTTGCTCATACTTTGGTAAAGGGAAATATAATTAAGGATAAGGGCAAATGATGAGGCATGACTGCTAATCATGTTTACCCATGGAAATTAACTAAACAATCTCTAAAATTATAATAGAGGCTTTCACTTGAAAGTTAGCAATCTGAGGATAGAGGTGACTTGCAGTTCCATTTTTAGTGTGGATTGTAGTTTTCTTGGGTGTCAATTGCAGTTTTTGGAATCCACTGCTCAGTGTACTGGTGTCAATCATGTCTCTGATGAGGGCAATATCTATGGGGTCAGGGCTGGTATAATTCTTCCATGTCTTAGATGGAATTCCTTTATAAGTCAGATTCTGATGTGGAGATACACCAGCAAAGACTTGCAGGACTATAGTTTAAAGAGAGTGAAAGATGCAGGATTGGACAGAAGAAGGTGAATTGCCATGACGTTGAATCAGAACACTCAGCCTTTCCCATGGGGCACTGCAGACCTGGGACAGCAATTCAGAGTTTTTGCAAATTAAGATAAGGGGGCCATATAAACCAGTCATTGGATATGGGTTAGTTCAAAGGTGGACTAAATCTTAGGTGAGGCAACTACTTTTGACTGAAGGCAATTTCTTCAAAATAGACTCATTTCTAAAATTTCAAAATCCAATAGTGCTGACATCTTGGTCCTAGATGGGGAGATAGAAGCAATGCACAACTGAACCCACTACACCTCTGGTTTGGATATCCTTGCTGGCCGGTACCTCCAAACCCAGCTTTCTGACTCTCCTGTTGATGGTGAGAGTTATGAGGCTTAATCATATACCTTTTTCTTTAATACTTAAAATGGGTTTTATTTTATGCAAGTAGTAGCCCTGAATGATATAACTTCGTATTTCCTTATTCTATATTCTTCCACGAGATATTTTCTCCTATATTAGCCACAAATTAGAATGTGTCGTCATATAACCCTTTAAAGATTTTCTAAGAATTGGTAATATGAAAATGAGGAATAATAAAAATCAGTCTGTCCATGTACATTTTGCTCTCTCTTTACAGTAGAACTAGTAAATGAAAACCAGGTGCCACAGAGGCACTGGGAGCTTGTTTTTAGCATGGCACACTTGTCAACTGCACTTATTGGAACAATGGCTTCCATCTTTAAGTGCCATTAAGAGAATGCAAGAAAACCAGCATTATCATATCTCCACAAAATAAAAGAAAGAAAAAAAAGGAATGAGATAGCTAAATGGGAGCAGCTGAGATGAAATTAGGATACTTGTTTTTATATTGCTATTTCTTCATAGGGATACACACACACACACACACACACACACACACACACACACAGCCAGGATCTGCTTCTGTGCATAAAAGTTGCAAAAGTAATTCTCTCTCTCTCAATAAATAAATAAATATTTCAATATAATATAAGAGCTAGAAGCATTTTAATGGCTCTCCAAGATAAACAACAACAACAACAAAGTGAACTAAGTGAATTAGTTCAGCTAAAAGTTAATTCATTTTGCTCATTACATCCATCTTATTCAATCTAGCCTCTAATTCTGATTCTTGACTATTAAGATGGCAGGAATCATCTCTTGGCCGGATCATAACTGTGTGGGAACCAGAGAAAATAGTATCAAAAAAACCTTACATGTCAAAGAGTATTCTGGAGAACCTTGAGAGAAATTTGAGTAAGTCATTGTAGGGGAAACATTGGCAGGAAGCATGGAGGCTCAGGAATGCCTATGGAGTGTAGGAAGAACTCCTGACTTGCAAGTGATGTGGCTGCTGGTAGAACTATTAAGCCTAAGATGGAAATCTATGCAGCCCTTGCTGTTACTCCATCTGCAGAAAGATTCCTATGCCAGTTTTCTTAATTAGGGTGGGCAAAGAGGGGCATCCTGTTGAGACTAAGTCCACAGCACAATAAAGGAAGAAACTGTTTCTGATTTTTGGGTTGCAACCAAGAAATGTGTTACTTAGCAGGGTAGAAAAACATTTTGTAAATGTGGTAAGTGAAATTCTTAGCAAATGAGAAGATTGGAGGTAATCTTCGAAATTTTTAACCAACAAGGAAAAGTGGTGCAGCCTCCTGGGAATGCTTATTGAACTACCTGTTCTAAGTATATTTATTTGATCTCTAACCCTGATTTACTTAGAATTCCACTGTGCTAAAGTGTGTGACAGACCTTTTTATTTTTCCAGCTTACAAGGGAAATTTATAATACTTTCAAAATCTGTTTTATAATTTTATTTAAGTAGTGTGAATTTTGTTTATGCTTATGCTACAAGAAGAACACTTTGAAATATAGGAGGATCTGTAGTATACTGACAAGAAATGTCTAATACCATGGTATAAATATAAATCGTAATTATAACTTCTTTCTTAGATTATTCTTGTTTTCTCACACATGTTGGTTTCTGGTGGTTTTATAACTTCTTTTTTGCTGAAAGCTAGTGCATATGTTTAAAGGGCCTCCCTCACTCTAACATCTACTTGGCATTTTAATTACTTGTAATCTTGTATTATTTTGTTCTGCTACTAAATATCTCCATTGGCTTTTATAATTATATTTTTCTAGTGCTTGTGATTTAAGTAAATATGAAAAGATTTTCTTTATTGTTTGTATCTTACATTTTCTCATTGACTACTTTTAATAATTTTATTGATATATTTATTTTTTTCTTAAAATGCCATTTATAAATTAGCTCGACACAAAAACTAGATTTATAACTTGACCTTCATTATGAATGTGTTCACTTCATGTTTTGATTAACATTTGGCTGATAAAGCAATATTGGAGTTAAGTTAAATTTCATCTAAAATTAGAAAACATTTTAATAACTAATAAATATATTAGATTATATTATCATTGTATAATATACTAATAATCTTTATATTTATTATTAAATATATAGATATAAATATAAACTATGTAAAATAGACATAAAATAAATATATATTCATTATGGAAATACAGTGAATTTATATTTACTATATTATATATGTAAGAAATTGATCAATGGAGAGAGATATAAATAGATACAGATGAATGTACATATAGGTCACATGTTTTTGTCACTGAGGACTTTGTGTTGTCATCTACATAAACTCATATTTATGTTGTTTGTACAGAGCACTAAGATTCCAGTATGGTTTGTAAAAAACTCACACTCTGTCTCTGCCTCTGTTCTGGAGACATAAGTTTGACTTTGATTTTTTTTTTTAATTTTTCATATTAGTTGAACAGAACTGCTTATTATTTATGTGGAACTGTGCAGGGTTCTACATTTACCTATTCCTCTTTTTCATCAAAAATCATCAAATTTTAGTTGTTACTTCTCTATTAATGGGACATTTATTTTCCTATTTTTCCCCATTTTGTGTAATTTGTTAACAATATGCTTGTTATTCCTGCATTATTTACTTTTTCACTGACCCATATGACTTCTCAGAAGCTCTTCTCTATAAAAACAAAACTCCTTTCCACTAATAACAATACTCATATGCTTGTTTAAAGAGTGATCACATGTTTTTCAAAGGAAGCTTTTCTACATGTTTTTACAACAACAAGCTTGTCCATTTTGATCCTGACACAACATAGCACATATTCAATATGATGCAATGAAGAAGGAATCTTTAGTCCATTATGTGTTGAGAAAGAAAATAGATGATGTAGGTATGACACAAATCTTAAAAACACTGAATTTAAAGTTCATGAAAAATATATGTAAAAATCTATAAACAAGATAAAAGTATAACAAATATAAATAAATGATATCTAAACCTAATTAAAAGAGATGTAGAAAACACTAAATTAGTTATCTTTGAAGACAAAGTTTAAAAGATGAGTTATGTTTTGACAGGGAATAATTATAGAAAATAAAGGTACTTTATCAATTATCATACATTAAAATAATACATACGTGTTTGTCAGTCACCTGTATGTAGAAGGCACAGCGTTTAATTTGGATGGGAAAAAAACCAATACCGTTATCAATGTTTAATTTCTGTATCAGATGTGCCCCTTAGAGCTAGGGATTACAAAGATGAATAAAATGTGAACTTTAAATTAAGGTTCTTATATTCTAATGGGGGAAAGGCAATATATAAATAAACTTACGTTTATAGATGCAAAGTACCTGTAAAATGTTATGGAAACGTAGTAAAAGAATAATTTTTTTCTGAGGCAGATGCAATGAATGATTGTACTCATGGAAGCTGAAAGGAGTTAATATTTGAGTTGTATTTAGAAAAGTGGGATGATTTTGATTTCCTCAGGAAAACTAAGCGGTGAAGGAAGTTGTCCCAGGTAGAGAAATGAGCATGAGTAATGACACAGCCTCACAAGTATAATGTGGAGTTCTGGAAAGATGCTGTGGTCGACTTTCCCAATCTCATTTTCATTAACACCTCTCTCCACAAGGAGACTTTTTGGACATTTTTAAAAAATCACCACTCTACCTCATGAAATTAAATTCTAAGGATAAAAATTTTGTGTGTGCATTTAAACTTTGGAGACCCCACAATCAGTGTAATATCTTAGAATATTTTGGTCTCACAGAACCATTTCTATATTCTTTGCAGAAAATATCACTCCTTTTGAGAATGCATGATCCAGTCCAGTAAGATTTTAAGCAATTAGGATCCTTGAAAGGGCTGAAAGCTGAGGAGATTGAAAAGGTAAGACATATTTAGATATTAATATTTGTTATTCTAATGGTTTTGGAACTCCACAGGTAAAACCTCAGAGGTGGAAAGTGATGTCATATTCAGGCAAAAGTGAGTATATTTAGTTGAACGCAAAAGTAACTGAGGAGCAAAATAAAGGGGAAAGTATGAAAAAGCATTTTTACTATACTGTGGAGAAGTAGAATGTCAGAGATTAAATTAATTTTTAGGCATAGAAACATGCTTTAGAACAATTCTTCTTGACTATACATTCTAAATATACAGAATGGTTAATCCACAGAATATATATCTGTATAATGCCGATCATGATTTATTCATTTTCAGGATGTTCAAGGATTATCTGAATAAGCTACTATTAAGAGCTGCCACTCAGTGAACCCAGTGGCTGTCCTCCTTGCCAGTCTAAAACCACCCACCAGCTGTTTAGGGAACTCAGTCAAATCTAGCAATAGGAAAAGTACACTTCTCAATGTATGTGTTTATTAATATTTACTGGCTTATGCCATTGCCTTTATTCAGGTCACAAAAATAAAATGTAATTGTGTATTTTATACTGCAATGATGAAAATTATTTGCATAACAATCAATTCATAATTATAAAGTATTTCAAATAAAGATTCAGCAAATGATAACAAAAAACATCTATTTTTATCAACAATATAGCAATTATTTTCTCATTCTCTTTTTTATAATGGCATTATGATAGACTTTGATTTCTGGGCACATTTCCAGACTTTGTTAATCCCTGATATTAATGAACAACTCATTTCACATGCTTTACCATATTCTGAAATAGGAATGTACTAAAGGCAATGACCTAGATTGCATGTGTTTCATTTTCACTAGACAATTTTAGATTGCAGACTTTCTCAAAATATAGCACACATACTTGCTTAGATCCACCGGGGCGAAGATCATACCTGGGGCTAGTTGGTACCCAGGGCTGGAGGTGTAGGCTATGCAAATAGTAACGCCAGGGACTGGACCAATCTCATATTGTTTTCTGTGCAAGGAGGATGGATACAGATTGTTGCAGTCAGAAGACAGAGGCTCTCGCTAATCTTTTTTTTTTTTTTTTTTAGATTAAAAATTCAGGATGGATTTCTGTAATGGATGTGGAGAATGTGGAAGACAGCCTGTGGATGTTTTTTCTTTTATTATATGATCTCATTACATTCTAATAGTGTAGAGCAATTAGTCATAGAGAAAAATAAATGAGCATGGTAATGACAATTTAAAAGAGTATCAACAACAATTAAAATTATCCAGATAGAAGAGGTGTGTGTGTGTGTGTGTGTGTGTGTGTGTGTGAGAGAGAGAGAGAGAGAGAGAGAGAGAAGTAGTGTGCCTCTAGCGACAAATTTTATTGTTACACATGTACACAAAGTTTATAATTAATTATAAACCCCAAATGAAAAACAACCGTAGAATCTATGTTTTGTTTTAGCCACATGCTTTTTTTTTAATATTGAAAGCTTTATTTCTTACATCATTTTACAAGAATATTTAGTGTCCATAACAAATTCTTAGTGAAACCTGTCAGTTTGATTTAAATTGGAGTTAATGCAAGTTCTGTGTTAGTTACATAAGATAGCAATTGTTATTGCAGCAGGTTTCTGTCAAGTATTTACTTTTAAAATTTTCATCATTCCTGTTCTACAATGGTCACTTATTCAACCAGTTTAGCATATTGAAAAGAAATCTCAAAATTACATATCTTAATTTTAAGTTAATTACCACTAACCCCATTGGAGTAAAAGCATATATCATCTACTTCAATGAACTAATTCTAGCATTTTGTTGTATTCCTATTCCCTCTGGTCTTTCTTTTCAGTCTAATTTGTCCTTAATGCTTTCTTTCTATGTTATTCCTCCATGCCTTCCTTCTCTACTTGCATTTTTTTTTTATCCTCACCCAAGGACATTTTCCATTTTTGTTCAGATAGAGTGGGAGGGAGAGAGAGGAAAAGAGAGAGAGAGAGAGAGAGAGAGAAACATCCACCTGCAAGCAACACATAGAGTGGCCGCCTCCCGCACGACCCAACCAGGGCCAGGAACAAACTGCAAATGAGGTACGTGCCCTTAGCAGGAACTGAACCCAGGCCTCTCTGGACCGCGGGCCGACACTCTAACCACTGAGCAAACTGGCCAGGGCTCCACTTGCATTTTTAACATTTCTTTGCAACATCCTCTCATCTCTTTAGTTTTCACTCCTTTTTAGTTTTTCCTTCTCATCACTATGTTGGTATTCTTCCTTATCGTGCATTTTCTATGTCTTTTTTTTTGCTTCTATATCACCTTCTTCTTTGAGCACCCTCCTCTTTTCTTCCTCCATTTGTCATTCTTTTTTCTATTAAAATTTATGATTTTTAAAATGTGCATGATCTGTACGTAGCAAAATATTTGGCATTCATATGGACAAATATTAACTAACATTTATTCTTTCTTTTGTCAGTGTGGTGTGTTTCTTAATTTTGGAGTAGGAGCTTTATGTAATATCTATTTCAGGTAAGCTCTTGTGCAAAGTACTAAATATAATATATTAAATTGCACCTGTTCTTTTTCTATAAAGAATTATTAACATAAAATGATAACACCGTTTTGCTATGTACAGATGCATTCACTTTATATCGTATAACCCCATAGTTGCAATACATTCTGGCAGCAAAGTTTAATCATGAGAACTTTGTATCTTCCCAATTCAATTGTCCAGCTCTTCTCTGAAAATTAATTCAGAAAAACTGATTAGAAATTTGGCTTTTAATCGGTTCTTCCATCAAAAATATCAACCCTAATACTAGTAACTGATAATCTCTGTTTATTCATTCTGAACTTGTACTTGCTGAGCAGCACCACCATTGAGCCCAGAGCTCTGTTCTGTACACAGCAGTCTCACTACATATCCCTATGGTTTGGGATTTATGTGCCAAATACAACCTTTCTCCTACAGGATTCTCACAGAAGAGCACATACAGAGAAAGAACAGATCACTTTTGCTTTGTCTTGCTATTTTCTGCATCCTTTTGCTTAAAATATCCATAACAACCTTGCTTTATTTGGTGCCAACTTAGTCCCACTACTAAGACATGACACATCTAAGAATTCTCTCCAATGTTTTGTGTGTTACCAGGTCTCTCTGCACTAGCTGCTGGAAACGCAAAATGATTCCCAGCCCTGCTGAAGCTCCAGGTCTGTTGGTCTACTGGGAGCCTCCTGATGTGCCTTTTCCTTGTCTTGGGGAGTTTCCACTCACACAGAGCAGACTTGTTTTCAGCATAACTCAAGGGGATGCCTCAGCACATCCCTGGAGCTCTTTTTCTATAGGTATGTCATCCTCTCGGGCAGTCTGCCCAGCACATTTTAGACACCTTTGCCTTCCTAAACTTTATGCCCTTATCTCCTCAATTCAGCAAGACCAGAGAGTTCTTTCTGTGTCCTCCCTACCTGTGCTGCAGCCTAGCAACCACTGTGTATACAAACTACTATGTAGTGAGTAGTCAGAAAATGACATGAACACTGGAAGCATTAAAACTGGTGGAAATATAGTCTTATTTTCTTAAGTTAAATAAGTCAGCTTCCTAAGAGTTAGAAATAGACGATTAAAAATGGTATGCGGATCCCTCATCCCACATTTCTCTAGCAGGCAACTCTTTTTGATCAATTGTTAGGCTATCATTCACTCTTCTTCCATTCCACCTTTAAAAATAGTTCTACCATGCCCCAAATCAGACCGACAGAAGCCTTACCCATGTGTCCTCTTCATCTGTTCAGTGAGTCACACTAGAAGAACTGTAAAGTAAGAAAAAAATTGTTATGTCCCAGGTACTCTCACATGCATATAATTTGTTTTTCACTTTGATGGAGACTTGGTCTTTAAAATTATAAACTGTTATTTATAACATTTAGGGGGAAAAGAATTTCCATTTGGGTTAACATATTTTTCTCTTAATACTTTTGGATAATCTAAAAATATTTGCATAGCATTTCTCATTCACTAGCCAAGTCTTTTTTTTTCATCTTTACCGTTGAGAGTATTACAGATGTCCCTTTCGCCCCCCCCCCCCATAATGAACAAAATAAACTGATGAGTAAAATACAACCAGAGGCATGGAAATGCTGAGGAATCTCAGAGGGAAGGAGGGTGGTGGAGGCTGGAAGAGATTAACCAAAGAATTTATATGCATATATGCATTGCCCATGGACACAGACAATAGGATGATAAAGCCCAGGGGCAGGGCGGGAATCACTGGGCATAATTTAAATGCACTACAAACAATAATTCCTTTAATCCATACTATTCCTCCTATATGGTAAAAATCATTATTATCCTTCTTTGTCAAATGAGGAAACTGAGGCACGGAGATTTTAATAATGATTATCCCAGGACTGGCAAGTGGTGGTCTCAGAATTCAAGTCCTGGTGCTCCGGCTCCAGAGTCCCTGGCTGAAAAACTTCACAGGCTACAGTTAGAGCAAGTTTTGCTGTCAATGTTGTGTATACTTTTCTAGTTTTATTGGATCTTATTCTGAACTATTTTCTGCATTTCTCTGACTCCGAATCTCCTTACCACTGATGCAGCAGGCTTTCATTATTTGTGGTAGTTGTGTTCTATAAATTCACCATAAACACTGACTTAACAAATGCTGAACCGTTGCTCCTACAGGGAAAATGGGGTTTGGTGCTTGTGAGCCTCTGATTAAGACATTTTCATCAAGCATTCAATACCTAACCTTGTTTGATGCGTGTGTGTGTTTTGTTTATAGACACCTTATTTAATATATATTAAATATATTTATTCATTAACATTGAATTTACAGCCCACAGCAGCATAACTTGTCTGAATGTAATCTAACTCACATACTACGGCGCAATACACCTTCTTGCATTTAGGAAACTAAACAGCCCTTCAGCAGTAAGCTTGGGAGCTCATTTTAAACAGTGAACTCACAAACAAAGGCATATAAGTGTGAGAAATAGGACACTAAATAAACCGGAAAAGGGGTACTTATTTACATTATGAGGACTGAAATAAAAGTAGAAGATCGCCTTGACCCACTTCAGCTGGGAGTGTGGACAGGTGACTCACGTTGTTGGCCACGGCGCAGGCCCGTGAATGGCGTGGAAGCTGCTGGTGTTGATTTTGAAGTTATAAGTAAAAATTAGCAAGTAGGCAAATTCACGAATATGGAATCCATCAATAATAAGGATCAGCTGATTATAAAAATTAAGGAAAATGGAATTGTCTTAAATCTACAGAACACGAATGTAAAAAAACAAACAAACAAAAAATCCTGCCTGGTTCGTATGTGGACTTCCATTTTCAAACTGGGAATAGACAGTAAAAAATTGAGAAGGAAACATTTGACTTAGGGTTTTGAACAAGTTAAATAATGTTGTTGTTGTTTTTTTTTAAAAGGCAATGCTCATAAGCCAGAGATAGTATCACCCAAGAGAGTTATTTTTTTTTCTTTTTAAAAAAAATTTTATTTTTAGAGAGAGAAAGGGAGAGGGAGAGAGAGATGGAGAGAGAACATCAATTGGCTGCCTCCTACATGCCCCCCACTGGGGATTTGGCCCACAACCTGGGAACGTGCCCTGATCAGGAATCGAACCCGTGAGCTCTTGGTTCATGGGTCAATGCTCAACTACTGAGCCACACCGGCCGGCCAAGAGTTTATTTTTTGTTTTTTATAACAGAAGACCCCACACCTACTTTTTTTTTTTTTACAATAAGGATATTTCTCTATCTATGCAGAACTGAGTTAAAAATATGTAATTTAAAAAAGATATTCAAAGCTGTAACTTCCCCTGAAAGTGTGATATCCATAACTGAAGGAAGAATAAGATTAGTTCTGAGAAGAGTATCAAGATAAGCCAGTAACTATAGATGCAGTATCTAGAAATTAAGTGGCAAACAGAGTGAGTGGTACATAAAACTTTACTGATAAAATTGGTACCTGTGTTATTTTATATTCAAAAGTACTTAACAATTCTATGAAACAGTTGCTGCTCAATTAGAACTCAATTATATGTTAAATGAACTAAATGCCATTCATTTGCACAGAGGAATCTTTAATAATGATTAATGGAAATTTAATCAAATATGAGTTGAGACTGCAATAAGTTCAGCAATAGAATACAAATGAATTATATTGGTGCTAACTAGATCCATTATCTAGATTATGATGCTGATGAGGTCAAGTTTGAAGGTTTGATCCTTATACAGCACATCAAGCAAAAAGAATATTAGGTAGAATAACAGATGGTATGTCCTAATCGGTTCTTCACTTTGCAAATGTATCCATTTGGCCACAATAGAACAATGTGGTTATGAATAAGAAAATCACTCAAACTGGCCCAAAAGTATGTCAGTTAGCAATTTTGTTTTAAAATGCAAAGAGTAGCCCTGGCCAGTTTGGCTCAGCGGTTAGAGCGTCGGCCTGCGGTCCAGAGAGACCAGTGTTCGGTTCCCACTAAGGGCATGTACCTCGGTTGCAGTTTGTCCCTGGCCCTGGTTGGTCGTGCGGGTGGCAGCCACTCGAGGTGTCCCTTTCAAGTCGATGTTTCTCTCTCTCTCTCTTCCTTTTTCTCCCTCCCACTCTACCTGAACAAAAAATGTAAAAATGTCCTCAGGTAAGGGCAAAAAAATAA
This sequence comes from Molossus molossus, assembly GCF_014108415.1. NCBI lineage: Eukaryota > Metazoa > Chordata > Mammalia > Chiroptera > Molossidae > Molossus > Molossus molossus. The sequence goes on along the minus strand of NW_023425403.1, from coordinate 39,993,286 downwards.
AATAAAATAAAATAAAATAAAATAAAATAAAATAAAATAAAATAAAATAAAATAAAATAAATAAAATGCAAAGAGCAATCATTGAAAAGATTTTGATAGTAAATTCTTGTGGATTATCATATATGACCAATATATCCAAAGAATTCCATTTACTTCCATAAAAGGGAGAGAATATGATCTTTGTTCCTCTTCCTTCACTGCATATATCCACCATCCATCTGTTATCCCAAAGTTTGAGTAATTGTATAACAATCTCACATTATGGAATAATCAATAGTTCAGAGTGTGTACATTTCACTTCATATACAAATATAATATAATTTAATTATTCAAAATATGAGGCTTTTAATATTTACATGTAAACACCAGGCTCAACTTGGGTGGCAAGTTATTTATATATAGTACATTAGTGTTTTCATATTTTATTAATTTTATTTATATTCTATTAGTTTTGTTTTTAGTTTATATTGTGACAAATAATTATGTACCATGTTATTTTCTACTACTTGAGAAAAGCTGAAATGTTGATCAATGATTTCTTATCTTTCTCTGAAGTTAGTTTTGTGATGTCACAAACATCACAAATCTATTTCCTCTTTTAATTCTAATACTGACTTCAATTTTTCTGGGTAATTATACTGAATTCTTAGCATCTTAGCAGTATTAGGGGAAGAAAAAAAGTATAATTTATTTCTTTCATTACCTGTTGTTTTACGAATACTTTTACATCAGTAAAAATATTCCAGCTTGTATGAACATTTGCCTTTAGGCTTATACTTTCTACATAGTAGAATGCAAAAAATAAATTGTTGTTTTGATTATTATACTATTATAAAAATGAAGTGAAGCTCACATCTATTTTTTATTCATAAGTATATTGAATATGCTGTGCCAGTGACTGAGACAGATATTCAAGACAATTCTTATACAGTATCACAATACCCCTTTGGCAAGTCTGCCTCTATGGAGGGAAAAAGTTACTGTTAAGTGTAGTTTGGTGTTATACAAATCTCAAATCTCAGCATACTGACATGCTTCATGTAGTGTATAAATCCAAGATACACCTTTATGGACGAAATACAGGTACTGAGTTATTAAGGTCTCATTTGAAGATACCCGCTGAGAAAACTGGCTGCTATTCACTTTAACTGTCTCCAAGGGGTAACGAGACACGTAGTTCTTGGAACTCAAGCCAGTGTTTCAAAGAATGTGAGCAACGCATAGTGGATTTCAAGCTGAAGATAAATGGTATTATTAATATAATACCCATGTGAACTATTCTTTCATTAGATGTTCCAGTTTGCAAAACATTCTCTTTTTGCTAGATATTCTTTTCAGCTTTTTTTTATCTTATACCTAAGCCTGCTTGTATTTAAGACTTTGAACACTGGTGTTTTAAAAGGTGTCATTTCAAATAACCCTAATCTAGTTATGTGAAAATAGTTGTTACATTTTTAACATTTAGTTTCGAATATGTCTTCAAAGAATCTAAAGATCATGTAAATAGATCTTAAGGTGTAATATCCACTATAAATTTTCTTTAAAACCGTATCATTAGGAGAAATACATTACTAGGAATTAAAATTCATAAACTGTCAAGATTCATTTTAAAAGGTGTACAATTGGTTTCTTATTTTGAAACACATTAAGTTAAATTTCTGTAACATATTAGCTCAGTATGCAAAACAATAAAATACATAAAAGAAAGACACAGTATGTGAAGTATATGAGCTTTTCTGTTAGAAAACATTTTATTTAAATTTCATAAGTCTTAGTTTCTCTTTCTCAGCGACCCACATCTTTTCAATGAACACAAACATTTAGATACATATAAGGTTGTCTTGTGTATACTGTGTCTCTCTCCCACTCTACATCTGGGATTTTCAATTCAGAGATTACATTCTTTTTCATGCACTCTTCCGCACTGGTATCAGCCAGTACCCTACAATCAGAGGTAAGAACTAAATGTACCTGTGTGTCCTGCCCCAGATCTTCCAATAAATGAAGACTTCACCTATGCCATCATCTCATAATTCAGTCTGACTCATTTCTGTTAATACCACTTTAAAACCTTTCACACATTCATGCTTTATGTCTAGTTTGTTTCTAGTATCCTGCTCCCCTCATAAATCTGAACTTCCTCCATGTCAAATTATTTCTTTTCTTTTTCTCCTCAAGTTGTCCTCTTTTTGTTCTCTCTCTCTGCCATCTATTTATTTTCTTCCATTTGTGATCCAAAGACAAACAGACAAAAACAAACAAAAATAGCAAAACCCCAAAATTAAATATTTGAGTAATGGATGAAAAGCAAAGGTCAATGTGAACATTTAGAAAATTAAAAATAAATGGAATTATTTTATTTATTCTTTTTATCCTCACCCGAGGACATTTTTTTGATATTTTGTTCAGATAGAGTGGGAGGGAGCGAGAGAGAGAGAAACATCGACGTGAAAGGGACACATGGAGTGGTTGCCCCCCACACGACCAACCAGGGCCAGGGACAAACTGCAACCGAGGTACATGCCCTTAGCAGGAACCGAACCTGGGTCTCTCTAGACCGCAGGTGGATGCTCTAACCGCTGACCCAAACCGGCTAGGGCTGGAATTATTTTAGCTTTCATTAGACATAGTATTCAGTTAGTTAAACTTTTCAATAACTTAAAATGACAACTCAGTTTATTTACTCAAATTTAGTATTTATTTCTAATTATTTCTAAAAGTTACCTGGATTTCCCAAATTCACAAGGTTGAGAAAATGTGAAGAAACACTATCAGGGAAAGCTCTGGCAAGTTAGGCAACAATAGGTGCTACAGGTTTTCTACATGGTGTCGTACCAAGCCCAGCTAAATCTGCTTGAGCAGCAGTTAAGTGCAAAGTCGAGTTATTTTTCTCTCCCAGAAGTTACCGTAGAGTTTTGTGAATGTTGCTTTTCTTTAATTCTCGTGACATTGCAGAAATACTTCAGGAAATGAAGTTTTTATCTGATTCTTCTAACTTTTTTCATCTGGTTGTATATATACAATAGCTGGAAGAATTCTCACATAATTTATATTTGAAAATAGAGTTTTTCCAGTCTTTAGCATCTGATTTGTCCAATGTGTTCATGTTCTTTTGCAAATAAAATCTTTTTGATAGGTAAGAGTGTGGGGCATTGCAAGTGAGGAAAATGATGGAAGCAAAGCCTCATATCAAAGCATTTCTAAGAAACACCGATCGTTTCTTAAATGGTTATATATTTAGGAAACAAACTTTAATTTTTATTGAGGAACATGGGCTATAGAATCACTTTGGCAGAGATTTGATTCCTGGATGTAGCAGTTTAATATGTGTGACTTTGGGTGAATGAATTAAAACCATGTTTCCTCATATATAAAATCAATTCCTATGAGAACTAATGTATATGAAACATTTTTATTGAGATCCAGCATTCATTGAGCATCAACATTGGATTTTACTATTAAAACTCTTTGATATAATTATGAGTTAAATATATTTTTATTAACTTTATGCTTTACCCATTGATCCCAGTTGTCTTCCTAGAACCACAGTGAATAAATATAACACTTTTACAGTCTTAAAATTCTTAGATTGTACAACAATGATCCAAAAATATTTACTTGTCTAGGACAAATCTTATACCTCTGGAAATTTTAGGACATGAATTTCCTTACCTTTTATCCTCCTGGTTACCATTTTATAGATATGTTTAGTGAACATTTTATTTTCCATATGAAACCCTCAACTAAGAACTTTAGATATGTTTTCATTAAAGATAAAAAGATAATTAATTTTTAAAATTTTAACCTGAATTAAACATTATAGCTGGTGATGGATCTTCCTTGATTTCTTTCTCTTTCACAGTGACTTCAATTCTCCTTCCCTTCTCCTTCTCGGGTATTTTTTTCCTGGGTGTGCCAGAGCGAAGTAGGCATCCAGATGGGTGTGCGGGAGGCAGCATCCAGCGGAGGCGTCAGGGCAGTGGGAGACGGATGGGCAGATTCCTAGTATGAGGGGGAGGATTCCTTGCTTCCTTCTTTCTTCCCTTCCTCCCTTCTTTCCATCTTTATTTTCTTCCTTCCTTCCTTTTATTTTTCTTCTATTTTATATACACATATGTTAAAATAAAATGTTAATGATTGCCAAATGAAGCTACATCCATATAAAACTGTTACAGAGAATATTCAGATGATATGAAAAGTATTGCACTTAACACACAGTTATAATAACATCGTGGTTTGGTCCGGGTCCGTGTTGTCTTCTCCTGTAACTGTCACAAAGTCTGTGGTTGGAACAGCTGGAGAGTGCCCATTTTTTCATGCCTCCTGCTCAGGATCCTTGTTTTAATTTCATTCTGGAAACTGTCAGGACAGTTCTTTCCAGAGAGGCTTTTGTCAGACTATAAGAGACCAGGTTCCATCCACCTTCCAGACTGTACAAGGTTTACATGCTGGTGGTGGAGATGGATGGGGCAGATCTTTGGGACCATTTTGGACAATTTCCTATGATAAACAGATGATCGATATATAAGATAAAGGGTAGGAAGAGAGAAAAAATTACTTCATAGGTATCACTATAAAGCTCAAATTTTATATCGATTTAACGTCTCTGGTTTTCTACTGTCTTAAAAAGTAGTGAAATTGCACTGCTTTATTATACAAAATATAAAAGTAACTGGAATGGTTGTTGCATACAGGTAATTAGAGAGTAATTTATTTATGAACCTGCTTTACCTGGTGACTATCTTTAAAAAGTGTTAAAAACATATAAATGGAAATATTTGAATATGTCATAGTTTAGAAATTTAAATTTTAAAACACGCACATTATTCTGGGTATATCCTCCTCACTACTTGCATGAGAATCGATAGATCAATTTCCCCACACGACCTAATGAAAAATATGCAAAGTAAGGAGTATAATTTTTTTCGAGATGATTTATGACAAATAACTCTCTTAGAAGTCTGTCTGTCCATACTTAAAATGTGCCATCTTCTGGTTCACGATGAGAATAATCCAAAATGTCTTGATTGTATTTAATACACAATAAACTGTTTTAAATGAAGGACTCTCGTCCTTGTAAGCTACCTTTGAACTGCACCAGGATTAAGTGACAGCTGAGTTTTATTAACACTTGTTTTCTTTAAAATGGTAATCTTTGGAAGTCCTCTCTGTAATTAAAATCTAAGTATCGACTTTTTAACCTTGTAGCAGTGCAAAGGAAAAACTTAAATAGTAACATTGTATTTATTTTGCACTAGAACACTTTGTGAAAATATTCATACCTTCCAAAGTTAATTTTATATTTGTACTAATGAGGTCATAAGATTTGGCTATAATATAGTTTCTAAGAGATAATGCCATGTTTTTTGTTTATTTGTTTGTTTATAATAAAGGACATAATGGTAGCTGTTTTCCCTTAAAATTATTATCCGCCAATCAAACGTATTTATTGTCCAGAAACTCGTTTGGCATATGCAGACCAAACGACAATGTAACTGTGCTGTTGCCAATGAAAAAAGTTACATCAGAGTTTTTTAACATTAATGTCACTAGAAAGCATGACACTGTCAAAATTTTATCTCCTTTTTAGAATGGGGCAATGGCAGTTAATTGGCTAATTTTTATTTTCTCTGTGCTCAGTGCTAAAACAAATAGATCAAAGATGTGTCTGAGAATTAAGCATGCACTGAGAGCTAACACAGAATCAGCATTTCAGGAACTTGATTCTGTCAAAATTGTATCTGGCATAAAAATTTACCCTTGGAGGTTTGGGATTTACTTTTAGGACTTCGTATTTTTTATAGGCTCTACCATGTGAAGAATTCAAATCATCTCTTTTATTTGTGAGTAGGCCAATTTTTCTTCTTAAAGTTCTAATAACCAGAGTTCTCCCACTTAAGTTATGCCTTTTAGAACTTTTTTCTTCTGTAATCACCTCCACAAACCTAGCCATATGCTGCATTCTGTTCTGGAGGTCTGGAAAATGTGGTCCCTTGCTTGTTCCATCTTTTAGGGGTCACCCACTGTAATTTCCCACCTAGAATTATCCCATTAATGTTACACTCTATGTGGTATTTTAATGACATGTGAATTCATTACTTAAGCTTTAGTTATTAAAAAGTATATTGTATATAATTAGATTTTTTCCAGGGTTTTCTCTTTATCTACATGTGCGATAGCGTGATTTACTTATTAAACATGCTTTAACATTTTTTTCATTTACTCTTTCTTCCAAAAAACCCATTCACCACATTAGCCTATGACTTTCTCAGGAGGTACTGTAGGTCTTCTACACTCCATTACTGTTTGTTTTGTTTTATTTCTGTTCCCCCTGCCCCAATTTATTGAGAAATAAATGATGCGTGATATTATATAAGTTTAAACTGTACAATGTGTTGATTTTATACATTAATATATTATAAAATGATCACCATTGTAGCATTTGCTAACACCTCTATCACATCACAAAATTACCTTTTTCCTTTGTGGTGAGTACATTTAATATTTATTCTTATAGCAATTTTTATGTATATAATATGGTATTGTTAACTAAAATCACCATGCTGTACATTAGATCCCAAGAATGTATTCATCTTTTAACTGGAAGTCTGTACCCTTTGACGAACATCTGCTCCCTTCACCCTCAAACCCCTGGTAACCACAATTTACTCTCAGTTTCTGTGAGTTCAGCTATTTTAGATCCAACATGTAAGTAATATCATACCATTATGTCTTTCTCTGTCTGACACATATTTTCTTTATTTATTCATTTATCCAATCCCACAATCCTACTACTTTGGGGTACATATTTGAAGTAAATGAAATCAAAGAGATGTCTATACTCCCATGTTTATTGCAGCATTATGCACAATAGCAAAGATATGGAAACAATATAAGGCCTCTACTATTTTATTATTTTAAGTACAGTGATTTCTGAAGCTCTAGAACATAGAGCAGATGTAGGTGGCATAGAAAAAAATATTTTCTATCATCTAAATGCTTTAATTATCATTCATTCCCTTCTTCTTCACTCTATGTTGCTCCTTATGTTTCCAAGACAACCCACTGAATCTCTCATATTTTGTGAAGACCTGTCCAACATTTATTCTGATCTGCTTAGCATCCCATAATCTGAGATCTGTGCTCTTTTCAATGTAACAACTAACTAATCTAAAAACCTAATTGTTGCCTGGCCAGTGTGGCTCAGTGGTTGAGAGTAGACCCATGCACCAAGAGGTCATCAGTTCTCCCGGTCAGGGCACATGCCTAGGTTGTGGGCCTGATCTCCAGTGAGGAGCATGCAGGAGGTGGCCAATCGATGTTCTCTCCCCTCTCTCTAATATCAATAAAGAAAAAAAAAAAAACCTAATTGCTAATGTGTCTAAAAGGAGTATTCATTATTCATATACTCTTAAAGCTTAGAGCTATGCTTTTACAATTAATTTTATGTAAGAAATATTAAAGCAATAGTAGTATAAAATAAAAACTGAATTATCTTTACTCAAAATGACTATTTTAAATTTTTTACTTTCAATTTTTTTTTTAAATAACATTATACAGTTTTTAATAGTTGAAATAGTGATGTGGAAGCCATTAATTTGTTAATGCATTCAGGAAACATTTATTGAGTATTTACTCCACGTTTGAAATGCATTGGTTGGTGCTTTGCAAAGGTAGCTTCAGATGACCAGAAGCTTATTGCTTGTTTGGAAATATGACACATAGTAAAATGATGCCTTGTAGAGTGAGACCAACTGTATTAAAGTCATGTATGGGGTGCGGTGGAAATACATCAGTGAGCAACCGGTCAAATTCCCAAGAAGAATTTCAATCAGGAGTGAAATGAGACATAGAGAATACAGGATCTTAACATTCAAGACAGATTATGAATTATGCATGGAACAAATTTCTGCAGAAGGAACAACCAGAAAGAAAGCAAGAAGTGGAGGGAACATGATGTATGAGGGAGCAGTGAGAATGAACACTAAGTGCTTCGTATACTTGTACTCGAGTCTATGGAAAAGGTATTAGGAGTAGGAAGAATGATTCTGGATAAGTTCAATGCCAGGTCATAAAGGATGTTGCAGGCCATGCCAGAGAGTGTCTTTTATTCTTAATGATATTTGGAGCTCTTAATGAATATTAGCAGAAAATGATGTGATTACTCATGCCAGGAAGATTTTTTTTTCCCCGCAAGAACAGAGAATAGATTTAAGGCAAAAAGATTGGAATCATGGGGGCCAATCATATAGTGGCTGCACTACATTAAGCTTTGTAAAATGAGGGGCTGATCTAAGGTCATAAATAAGGTTAAATTGATAGAACTTGGACTTTACGAAGTGAGAGAGGTTATATTGATCCTGGACTTTTAGATTTTCCAACTGAAATATTTACAGCTGTTTGAGCTTCAGTTGGAATCTGTATCAGTCAGAGGTACCGGATGACAGTACCACTGATGTGCCCTGCCTGGATGAAACCTATTGTTTACAAGTGTTGGGGCTCCCTAAGTAGGATCCATGCCTGGCAGGAGGCACAAAGCCATGGGAAATGAGATGGGGGCAGGCCTATGGAAATGTAGATAGGCATTTTGTCTCAGAGGTGCAGAATCATGGAACATCCTCTAATTTTTATGAAAAACGTATTGATAATGATAAGAGAAAAGGTGATTACTAAATCACACTTGGAGCCATCTGGAGAAGAATGGCAAACCTGTTTGCTGGTTAAATTTAAGGAGCCTACAACAGTTTGTGAGAACCCCACCACAGTATTTCTCTTTGTGAGAAGGGACACTTTGAAAACAGATTGCTATACCTGAAACTAAAACAAAATAATATTGAATGTAAATTATAATTAAAAAATAAAATTTAAAAAGAAAATATATTGCTATAGCATAAATATCCGTATATTAATATCACCTATATCTATATCTAAAGTATCATTCCACCTCTATAATTACATGTATTGAGGTTGTTGTTCTCCCTCCAATATCACAAAATCAGTATATTCCATTCCATAGCAATTTCTTTTCTTTTTTTATTTAAATTTATTTATTTATTTTTGTTACAGATGTTTCTCCTTTTTCCCCCACTGATTCTGCCCTCCTCCTCCCTTTCCTCCCTCCCCCCAGCTTTGTTGTCCATGTCCGTTGTTCATGCATACATGCATATAAGTTCTGTGGTTTATCTCTCCCCCCATCCCCTCTTCTGGGGATAATCAGTATATATCCCACTTCCACATCTCTGGGGCTACCCCATTCCTCAGACTGTTATGTTCATTATATTCCATAAATAAATGAGATCATATGATACTTGTCTTTGTTTGGCTTGTTTCGCTTAGGATGACACTTTCCAGGTCCCTCCATGTCTTCGCAAAGGATAAGCGATCTTTCTTTCTTACAGCTGCATAGTACTCCATTGTGTATATGTACCACTGCTTTCTTATCCATTCGTCTACTGATGGGCATTTGGGCTGTTTCCAGATCTTAGCTTTTGTAAATAGTGCTGCTATGAACATGGGGGTACATATATTCATTCTGATTGGTGTTTCAGGCTTCTTAGGGTATATTTCTAGAAGTGGGATAACTGGGTCATATGGAAGTTCAATTTTTAATTTTTTGAGGTAACACCATATTGTTTTCCATAGTGGCTGCACCAGTCTGCATTCCCACCAGCAGTGTACTAGAGTCCCCTTTTCTCCACACCCTCGCCAACACTTGTTGTTTGATGATTTGTTGATGGCGGCCATTCTGACAGGTGTGAGGTGATACCTCATTGTTGCTTTAATTTGCATCTCTCTGATGATTAATGATGTTGAGCATTTCTTCATATGTCTCTTAGCCATTTGTATGTCCTGTTTGGAGAGGTGTCTATTCAGTTCCTCTGCCCATTTTTTAATTGGGTTCTTTGTCTTCCTTTTGTTGAGTTGTATGAGTACTCTATATATATTGGAAATTAACCCCTTATCTGATACATCATTGGCAATTATGCTCTCCCATACAGTGGGTTGCCCTTCCATTTTGATGATTGTATCTTTTGCTGTGCAGAAGTTTTTAGTTTGATGTAGTCCCATGTGTTCATTTTCACCTTTGTTTCTACTGCCTTAGGTGATGGGTCAGTGAAAATTCTGCTGCGTATGATGTCTGAAATTTTGTTGCCTACAGTTTCTTCTAGGATTTTTAGGGATTCGAGAGTCACATTTAAGTCTTTTATCCATTTTGAGTTTACTCTTGTGTAGGGTGTAAGTTGATGGTCTAGTTTCATTTTTTTTACATGTAGTTGTCCAATTTTCCCAAAACCATTTATTAAAGAGGCTGTCTTTACTCCACTGTATGCTCTTGCCACCTTTGTCAAATATTAATTGAGCATATTGCCTTGGGTCCATTTCTGGGTTCTCTGTTCTGTTCCACTGTCTACATGTCTGTTCTTATGCCAGTACCAGGCTGTTTTGGTTACAGTTGCTTTGTAGTATAACCTGAAATCTGGTAATGTGATCCCTCCAACTTTGTTCTTCTTTTTCAAGATTGCTGTGGCTATTCAAGGTCTTTTATTGATTCCATATGAACTTTTGAAGTATTTGTTCTTGTTCTGTGAAATATGTCGTTGGTATTTTGATGGGGATTGCATTGAATCTATAGATTGCTTTGGGTAATATGGACATTTTAATGATGTTAATTCTTCCAATCCATGAACAAGGTATGTGCTTCCACTTTTTTATATCTTCCTCTATTTCTTTTTTCAATGACCTGTAGTTTTCTGTGAATAAGTCCTTTATTTCTTTGGTTAAGTTTATTCCTAGGTATCTTAATTTTATTGCCATGATGGTAAATGGGATTGTTTTTTAGTTTCTCTTTTTGTGACTTCATCATTGGTGTATTAGAATGCCATCGATTTCTTGATGTTAATTTTGTATCCTGCTACTTTGCCAAATTCATTTATTAAGTCCAGTAAATTTTTGATGGAATCTTTGGGGTTTTCTGCGTATAGTATCATGTCATCTGTGAATAATGACAGTTTCACTTCCTCCTTTTGAATTTGGATCACTTTTATTTATTCTTCCTGTCTGATTGCTGTGGCTAAGTTTTCCAGTACTATGTTAAATAAGAGTGTCGAAAGTGGGCATCCCTGTCTTGGTCCTGTTCTTAAGGAAAATGCTTTTAGTGTCTGCCCATTGAGTATGATGTTGGCTGTAGGTCTTTCATATATGGCCTTTATTATATCTATATATGATACCTCTATTACCACACTGCTGAGCATATTTATCAGAAATGGATGCTGGATTTTGTCGAAGGCTTTTTCGGCATCTATTGATATGATCATGTGGTTTTTATTCTTTATTTTGTTTATGTGGTGTATCACATTTATTGATTTCCGAATATTGTACCAGCCTTGGACCCCTGGGATGAATCCTGCTTGGTCATGGTGAATAATTTTTTTGATGTGTTGCTGGATTCAATTTGCTAGTATTTTGTTCAGGATTTTGGCGTCTATGTTCATCAGGGATGTTGGCCTGTAGTTTTCTTTCTTTGTAGTGTCTTTTTCTGGTTTTGGAATTAGAATTATGCTGGCCTCATAAAACAAGTTGGGAAGTCTTCCTTCTTCTTGAATTTTTTGAAATAGTTTGAGGAGAATGTGTGTTCTTTTTTGAATGTTCGGTAAAATTCCCCCACGAAGCCATCTGGGCCTGGGCTTTTGTTTGCTGGGAGAGTCTTGATTACATCTTCAATTTCTTTTGTTGTTATTGATCTGTTCAAGTTTTCTATTTCTTCACGGTCCAGTTTTGGGAGACTATGTATTTCTAGAAATTTGTCCATTTTGCTTAGATTGTCAAATTTGTTGCCATATAATTTTTTCTAGTAGTTGTTAACGATTTTCTGTATTTCTGTGGTATCAGTTGTTACTTCTCCTCTTTCATTTCTAATTTTGTGTATTTGGGTTCTCTCTCTTTGTTTCTTGATGAGTCTAGCTACTGGTCCATCAATCTTTTTTTTTTTTTATCCTCACCCGAGGATATTTTTCCATTTTTTGTACAGATAGAGTGGGAGGGAGAGAGAGGAAGGGAGAGAGAGTGAGAAACATCGACGTGAAGGGACACATCGAGTGGCTGCCACCCGCACGACCAACCAGGGCCAGGAACAAACTGCAACCGAAGTACGTGCCCTTAGCGGGAACCGAACCCGGGTCTCTCCGGACCTCAGGCCGACGCTCTAACCGCTGAGCCAAACTGGCCAGGGCCAATCTTGTTTATCTTTTCGAAAAACCAGCTCTTTGTTTCATTGATCCTTTAAATTTTATTTTTTTGTCTCTATGTCATTTATTTCTGCTCTGATCTTTACCATTTCCTTCCTTCTACTTGCTCTAGGGTTTGTTTTGTTTTGTTTTTGCTTTCTAGTTTTTTAAGTTTTGAGGTTAGGTAGTCTATTAGAGATTTTTCTTCTTTCTTGAGGTAGGCCTGTAGTGCTATGAACTTTCCACTCGGAACTGCTTTTGCTGTATCCCATAGGTTTTGTTTTGTTGTGTCTTCATTTTCATTGGTTTCTAGGAAGTTCTTAATTTTTTCCTTGATCTCCATGGCAACCATTCATTGTTCAATAACATGCTATTTAACCTCCATGTGTTCAACATTCTTTGCATGTTCTTGTTGCAGTTGATTTCTAGCTTCATGTCATTGTGATCTGAGAAGATGCTTGATATGATTTCAATCTTCTTGAACTTGTAGAGACTTAGTTTGTGTCCTAACATGTGGTCTATCTTTGAGAACGTCCCATGTGCACTTGAGAAGAACGTGAATTCTGTAGTTTTGGGGTGATATTATCTGTAGATATTTATTAAATCCATTTGGTCTAGTGCTTCATTTAGTGTCTCTGTTTCCTTGATAATTTTTTGTTTAAAGGATCTATCCTGTGATGTCAGCAGGGTGTTGAAGTCCCCTGCTATGATTGTATTGCTATTGATTTATCCTTTGAAGTCCTCCAGAAGATTTTTAATATATTTTGGTGCTCCTATATTGGGTGCATATATGTTTATCAAGGTTATATTTTCCTGTTGGATAGATCCTTTCAATATTATGTAGTGGTCTTCTTTGTCTCTAGTTATGGCCTTCATTTTGAAATTTATTTGATCAGATATGAGTATTGCTACCCCGCTTTTCTTTGCTTTTCGTTTGCTTGGAAGATTTTTTTTCCATCCCTTCACTTTCAACCTATGTGAGTCTTTTGTTGTGAGGTGGGTCTCTTGTAAACAACACATATATGAATCATGCTTTCTTATCCAATCAGCTACTGTGTCTTTTTATTGGAGCATTCAATCCATTTACATTTAAGGAGATAATTGATATGTACATATTTATTGCCATTTTTGTTTAGTGTGGTTCTATTTTTCTTCCCATTTCTCATGCTAATTACAGCAGTTCTTTTAACATTTCTTGCAGTGCTGGTTTGGTGATAATATATTCCCTTAGCATTTTTTTTTTTTTTTTTTGTCTGGGAAGCTCTTTATTTGACCTTCTATTTTGAATGATAGCCTTGCTGAGTAGAGTAGTCTTGGATTCAGATCCTTGTTTTTCATGACCTTGATTACTTCATGCCATTCCCTTCTGGCCTGTAGTGTTTCTGTTAAGAAGTCAGCTGAGAGCGTTATGGGGATTCCTTTGTAGGTAACCTGTTGCTTATCTCTTGCTGCTTTTAGGATTCTCTCTTTGTCTTTCATTTTTGGCATTTTAATTACTATGTGTCTTGGTGTGGGCCTGTTTGGGTTCTTCTTACTTGTGACTCTCTGTGCTTCTTGAACTTTAATGCCTCTTCCTTCACCAATTTAGGGAAGTTTTCTGTCACTATTTCTTTGAATACATTCTCTAACCCTTGCTCATTTTCCTCTCCTTGCGGGACTCCTTTCTTGCGAATGTTACTATGTTTCCAGTTGTCCCACAGTTCTCTTAAGCTGTATTCCTGTTTTTTAATAGTTTTTTTCTTTTTGGTTTTCTGATTGGTTGATTTTTTTCTACCCTGTCTTCTAATTCATTGATTCAGTTTTCAGCTTCCTCTACTCTGCTGTTTAGACCTTCTACTGTGTTCTTTACTTCTGGTATGTCATTCTTCATTTCTTCTTGGTGGTTTTTAATTTCAACTGGTTGATTTTCAACATTTCTATGTCTTTACTTGTGGTGCTCATGTCTTTACACATGCTGTTGAGCTTCCTCAAGATCATGGCTCTGAATTCTAGTTTTGTTAACTTGCTTAACTGCACCTCATTTATCTCATCTTCGATAGAGGTCTCTTGTTTTTCATTTGGCTTTTGTTTCTGTGTTTCACCATTTTGGCTATCACAGTGGGCTTGAGAGCCTTCCAAATTTTTCCTGTGGGTGTTGGTGTTCTGCTGTTTGTGGCTTCCTCTCCTGGGTTTGGATGAGCTTGGGAGGTCCCACGTTACACACCATTGTCCAGTCTTACTTTCCTGGTTCAAGTTACTAGCCCAGGGAATGATACAGTTATCCTCTAGCTTTTTGCCTGGAAGCTATCAGTCGCAGTTACCTGAAAATCCTTGGCTTCTCAGTTGAATGAAAATCTCCCTCAGGTGCTCAGTGCAAGGGGATTTCCCAAGGTGGGGCAGATCCTGGTTGTTAATGGGCCTCAATTAACATTTCAATGGCCACCAGGTGGGGTTGAATCTCCAAAGGAGGGGCCTCCGCCTCTCCCCAGAGTCCAGACCACAGTCCTGCGTGGCTGCAACTCAGCAAAAGCTGAGTGCCCTCCAAATCCTGAGTGACCCCGCATAGTTCCAGTTAGTCTGCCCTCCCTCTGCCAGAGCCCAAGGTACATGGCTGCTGCTATTTTAGCCTCTGTCCCAGCTCTGTGCTGTGGAGCCGCTTGGGAGTTTAACCCGAGAACACTGCTCCCAGCCAAGGCCGCTACTGACCGTGGGCTCCCAGCCACCCTCTCGTGTCTCCACAAGCCTACCAGAATTGAGTAAGTGTCCCTGGTTATGTGGTCCTTCAATCTGCTTTTCTGTTGCCTTTTCCTGACAATTTGTCTTCATTTTCGTTGTAATTCCAGTTTGGTCCTGGGAGATGGTCTGTGTAGCTTCCATTCACTCTGCCACCTTTTTGGAATTCCCGCGAGTGAGTCAGGCTCCACCCTGCCAGGTGTTTCTAGCCTCCACTCAGCTGTGCAGTAGCCCAGGCCTTCACAGCCAGAAAGCCGATGCAGCCTCCCCATAGCAAATTTTTACCCTGAGAGTGGGCCAAAGGTTTGATTTGGTTTAATTTCTTGGTAGCAGTCTTGAACAATTGTCTCATCTGATTTTACTTGTCTCACTGAACTATAAATGAGTCCATTTCTGGTAAGAGTTATAAGTCTGGTATGCAGTCATAGTCTCTATATCAGAGCATAGTCCTTTCTTTATATCCCGTTTACTACAGTACATGTGTTTCCATGTCTGATTTGAGGATGGATCCATCCATCAGCAGTGGCAATCTGTGAGGTACATACTTGATAAGCGGCTTGACTACAGTTGGTCTCAGCAGAGAACGGGCTCTTACTGTGGATACCAGACAATGTCTCATCTATTGTTTCTTAAGGAATTTGTCTATCTCAGGGAAATCTCCAATAGAGCCAATTAGCAGCCTTATAACAGCAAGGATCCACTGCAGGAAAGCTCTGAAATATTTTACTATCTCCAAATGGACTAGGGTTGGCTTGATACGCCACAGGAGGAGCTGGGCGTAAAACTGTGCAGGTGGTTCAGTTTTTCTTTAATGAGCACGACACTCACTCCCTTCTCAACTGAACTACCCAAAGTTCTAATGACTAACCTGGTTTTGCACCTAGCAGTTGCAGATTTCATCTCTTCATGCTTAAAGTAGGTTCCTGCCTCTATAACTGTTATCTGAAAGGGACCAGATATTCGTGCCCAGCCAGAAAGACCTAAGGCTGACTGCCATGGTCTTTACAAGTTCACTAAGAAGGTGGTTAGCAACAACTGGGGTACATCAGGCAGTTGCCTTTGTACTCAGCCTGCAATTACCCTCCTAATTCTTCCTCATTAAAAGGCAACTAGTGAAGGACAATTTATTGCCTGAATAACAATATAATTAGGTCAATGTTAGCAGTATTGATTCCCATGGACTTCCCTGAAATTCTGTTAATTGGTTCACTAGATCTCATCCTTCCTCTCCATAAAGCTGTGTCAGCCTGTTATCCTCATTGCAAAACTGTCAAGTACTGTGAAAGGTCTGAGATGTCACCACATATGAACATTTAAAAGTTAGCCTCTTACAATTTTATGGATGTTGTTTGAAGACATGATCCTCTTAGGACAAAGACAAAGGAATTCATCACTACACTAGTAGTATTCAGGGTATCAAGTTCTTATCACACCTCTTCTATAACACCATATGTTTAAGGTGGAATGCACAGAAAGACAAGCGACCTCAGCACATCCAGTGGGTTGAATTACAGGAGATAAACCTTTTTTGTAGCAAAGCCATGTGGAAAGTGAGCATGCCTATCATTTACTCTGGAAGAGGCACTCTCTTTGTCTTCCTAGCTGCATGATAAACAAATGTTCTTGAAAAGATAACCCAAAATAAAAAAAATGGTAGCTAGTGCCTCTGCTCACAAAATATGCAAAAAGAGGGCATTCACAGAGAATTGTCTTCAAATAAGCAAAGATGGAGAAAAGAAGATTAAAGGAATTTTCCATTGTACAAAAAAATGGAAGTGGCTTTACCTGGGACCTTGTCACACACATAGATAAAATTTTCATGCCTCTCTTGCAAAAGGGTTTGTAATAAAACTCAATTTAAATATAATCCAAATAGTGAAGTGAAAAGTCTATTCTTGAGGGCATTGCCTATGCACTAAAACTGTTGGATAATTTTGTATCAGACTTACTGAACTTACTGAAACTGAACTTAGCCTACCATCATTTTGTGGACATCAGACACTGGGCAGTGCCCGAGGCCCTTCCCAAACTGCAATACAGGGAGACAGATTCTGAGCAGAGCACAGTCACTCTGGGTAAAGAAGATGGAGATAACAATTCAAAGTTCCAAAGTGCTTTTTACATAATCTTGTTTGCATCTTATCTTAACAGCTTTATTTAATTGTCATTTCCCCGTAGTTTTAGGGTTTCATTTATTATGCCATAAATTTTTACATTACTCTAGTTTTCTTTCAAGACATAATAATGAGAATACCATACCAAAGCTATAAATTTATGATTGTTGGGGAGTTGATTCTTGGGTGGGTCCCAAGGTATAGGTGCTTAGTTCAAGGAGATAGTTTTAAATTAAAGCATTTAATATTAGCCTGAGTCTTTAAATGTTCCTAAGTAATGAAGTTTACTTTTTATATCATGGGGTTTTACATCTGTCTTCAATATAAATATTACATTGTGAAACTTCATAACTTTTGTAAAAATAATGTATTAACACATGGCCCTATGATGATAGAGTATTGACATGATTTCTTGGTATGATTGGAAGCTTAGGTAGAGCTTAACAGTATTTCTTCAAAATGTGCCAAGCAATTTAGACCTTTTAAATTTTTTGAGTAAGGAAAAATGTCTATACAAGACATTTTGGAAACATTGGTCTAATTTAAGTTTTTGAAATAATGACTGTTGGGTCTTTTAATTGGTTGGTCATTTGGTATTACCACTACTATTAGTCTATTTTTGGACACACTTCTGACCATCTTGTCCTTAGGGCATTTCATCAGTTTTTGAGGATATTTTTTTCTGAACATTTTTGTTTTTGTACTTTTTTGTTTATCAAAATTTATGTGTATGTGTGTATGTGTACACATATATGTATGTTTCATAACCAAATTAATATTTGTAGGGTAACATCCTCATTTATAAGAAAATAATTTAAAGCTGTAACTTTTCCGTTATTGCTATCATTTAATTTTGTGTAAGTATATACATTCTTCTGTACTTTATACTACTTTTCTCTTTTGTACTCATGGGTTTTAATGAATGCAACTTGGTCTAAATATCATAACAATTTAAAATAATTTATTGTCAAATTCATTATACAGCTTGGCCAGTAAACCCTTCAAGGTGGCTTTAGCACTTCTGACAATCTTGAAAGTTGGCATACTTATACAAGTTCTCATACTTACACTTCCTGGATAGTGTTAGGAACCCTCGCCTCTTCAACATAATTACTGTCACTGCGTAGAACCAGGCTGATACCATTTCTCCTCCCATGTATCGCATTATCTTCCTAATTGTTCTCCATTTGTCCAGCTTTGACCGTCCCCTGCAATTCCTTTCCAAGCTGCTGCCAGTAATTTTTATAAAATGAACATAAGCTGTAGTTTTCTTTCTTAAAACGCTCCCATGGTTTTCTACTACATTTAGAATAAATCTCAAATGTGCAGGAGTGGCATAGATACTTCATTTTCCTGATCATCTCTCAGGCTTTTTTGACAGCTACATCACTTGTTAAACTGAAGATATTTTTTTCAAAACTGTCATTTCTTTTTTTCTAAATCTCACACTTCTCTCTCTTAAATGTCCTTGCTAAACTTTTCTTTCTTCCCCTGGAGAAATCTTACAATTTTGAAAAATTTGTATCAGACATATGTTTGTTTTTTAAGGAATCTACCCACTGCTTTCCTGGTAGACATAAAAATACTCCCTCGCTCCTAAAGATACCCATGCCCTCATCTCCAGACCTGTTAGCTAATATGGCAAAAAAGATTGACAAATATGATTAAGGCTAAAGACATTAAGGGAGGAAGATTATCCTACATTTCTAGTTGGGCCCAAATGAATCATACGAGTCCCTAAAACTGGAAATAAGAGTGAGTAGAAACATTTGATGTGAAAAGGACTGAACCCACTATTGCTGGTTTTGATGGGCAAACAAGGAGGCTAGGAGATAAAAAGGTGGCAATCTCTAGAAGTTGGAAATGGTCTTTAGTTTATATTCAATGAGAAAGTAGGGACTTTAGTCTGACAGCTGCAACAGCTGCAAGACACTGAATTCTGACAATAATTGATCAAGGAGATGAATTTTCTTCTAGGAGCTTCCAGAAAGGAACACAGCCTGCTGGCATTTTGATAAACCCATATAGGACTTTTTACCTACAGAACTGTAAGAATATCCTTCCTATGTACTCTAATAGCAGCTGGGATCATTCTTTGTTTTTTTTTTTTAAATATGTTTTTGTTGATTTTTTTTTTTTATTTTAGAGAGAGAGAGAAAAGGAAGTAGAAACATCAATTGGCTGCCTCCTGCAGGCCCCCTACTGAGGATCGAGCCTGCAACCCGGGCATGTACCCTGACCAGCATTGAACCGGTACCTCTCAGTCCATGGGAGGATGGATGCTCAGTCCACTGAGCACACAAGCTGGGCTGGGATCATCTTTATTTAAAAGATTTATCACATAGTATTAGGATGTCAGTTGACTTGTCAGTATCACAGATAGACTGTGCACTCCCAGTAGGCACTGTCTACCTTTCTGTCAACCTTCAGAATGCCTGAAACATAGGAAATATTTAATAAATTATGGATAAATTAATATATAAAGAAACCTATATTCATATATTTAATTTATCTGCTGTGCTTTATTATAAATTAAATAGTCTTAGATATTATATTTTATTTAATTAATTTATTTATTTTTTATCCTCACCTGAGGACACTTTTCGATACTTTGTTCAGATAGAGTGGGAGGGGGGGAGAGAGAGAGAGAGAGAGATAAACATCAACGTGAAAGGGACACATCGAGTGGCTGCCACCCACACAACCCAACCAGGGCCGGGGACAAACTGCCACCGAGGTACGTGCCCTTAGTGGGAACCGAACCCAGGTCTCTCCGGACCACAGGCCGACGCTCTAACCGCTGAGCCAAACCAGCCAGGGCTTTATTTTTAATTATAATATCTTACTCCCCTTTGTTTCTTTCTCTTTCATCTTCTTTCACTTTCTCCATTCTTTTCCTCTTTTTTTTCACTCTTCCTTTCTTTTATCACATCCACCTGTTTTCACACACACACACAAAAAACCACAAAGAACTTTGATAGCTTCTAAATACCAATAGATTTGGCCATTAAAATTTTTTTATAAGTATAAAAAAACAAGGAGCTAAATGCAAATATATTACATTTACAACTTAGTGCAACTTACTGGCAACTAAGTTATAACTAATTTGTTATAAGCTATTGACAAAATGGATTATATTGGGCACAAAAATCATCATTGGGTTAAATAAGATGCTATCACATTTCTATCTGAAATTAACTAATGGCAAATAAATGAGAGAAGTGTCAATAAATTACATTTAAAGAGACAACTGGTCACAGTATTGCATTGCAACTACTTTTAAAACTTTAATGTTTCTGAAGTAAGCATTGATTAACAACTTAGTATCATTATATTGATTGTAATTCTCTCTATATAAGCATTACATTATTTATTTTTAGGAAACATAAGGTTTTCATTATACATTCAATTGTAAGGCTAATTGTAGTACAGACTTAGAAATTGGCCTGATCCTGATTTTACTCATAACATAAATACTTTTAAATGCAAAATTTATTTAGAAAATAGAGAGAGAGAATAAATGTGTGGTATAAATATTAAAATGTATCTCTATCTTGCCATCATGGAGAAATATTATTATAAATATCACAATATTTCTATTTGACATGTACATCTGTCCTCTGATTTTCCCTTTCTCAGCATCCTATAAAATTGAGGTGGAAGAGAGATTATATTTTTACATCTAACATAATGGTGTTAACTTCAGCAGTACATTCTAATAAAATGAACTATGATATTTGTTTTTCCTTTGAATGATATATCAATATTTGTTTCCAAACAGACAATGGTAGAACATTTGATAAAATGATATTTAGGAGAATGAACTTTAATTGCAAGTAGGCCACATACAACTGTGGGAGAGAATGAAAATAAATTCCTGAATTGCATCCTCTGCTGAATGAAGATGGATTAAGTGAGGAATTTTTCAGCTCTGCTCCTGAGATTTCCAGTGAGGTTTTGGAAGTTGTCTCATCAGTCAACTCAGGTTGGTCAAGGTGAGATTTTTGCATTCAGGGCATCGGGACTTCTATCTTCACTTCAAATACAGTAGCTTCACTTTTTCTCCCCATATCAAGTGCTAGGATTTAGTGTAACATTCACTGGAAACGTTTATAATACTTCAATACTTAAACTGCTAATTTATAGTATGTCAATTACTTGGTCTAGATCCAACACTGCATTTCTTGGTAAAGGGATATGCAATGAAAAGGAAGTGGTCATTAATAAGATAAAGTTTTTATTCCAATTAATCTTAAAATATCCCTACCAGATATTGTTTTTTCTTTTATAGAGTCAGTGACAGGTGTGAGGAAAGATTATATCAGAAGAGAAGATATACAGGAGGAAAGAGGAAATTCTACATCAACCCATTATAGCTTTGAGAATAGGCCAAAAATATATGATATGAATAAGAAACTACCAGATAACATAAGGCACAAAAAGACGCTCTATAAACTAATGAACTTGTTATTGGATAACAGAAATGCATTGTATAAAAAAAAAACTTACTTTGAAGTGTGAGAAATAAGCCTCAATATACCTAAAAGAATGGATTTCTAAAAAAAGGTAGACTGCATCTTTTAAGCTAGATAGCAATAAGCAAACTTCTAGAAAATTTTGAATGTTTAAAATGTAGTCAATATTTTTTTAATTAAGAGACAATGAATATACAATATATTGCATATTACCAATATCCAGATTGAAGATGGGGCATCCCTTCATATATTATAGACATTAACTGCAGATCATATCAAATATTTTCCCAGAGACTGAGAATCATTCTGTCACCACTTCTGTTTATTACTGGCCTGGAGCTGTTAGTTAGTGCGATAAAGTAAGACATTTAGAGGAAAGGCCTGGAAGAGAATAAATTAAGTTTTCATTAACCACACACATAATGGTCTATACAAACAATCCAAGATAATCTATAAATTATTAGAATTTATAAGTGGTTTAGCAAGGTCACTGGACACACCGATATTAAACATCAATTGATTTTTTAAAATGGTACAGCATACAATAAATGTAAAATATAATTTTGAAAGAGGTACATTTACATTACAAAAATAATCAAACACCTAGAATAAATCTAGCAAAACTCATGTAAGATAAAACAATACTAAATATTACTGAATAAAAGTATAAAAGGCCTTAAATAAATAGAGAGATAAATTACGTTTGATGTGTATAGTTTACAAGACTTAATAGTGTAAAGATGTAATTTTCTTCAAAATAGTTTGTACATTCAAACCCATGCCAAGGCAAATATTAGGAGAATGTGTGTTTATGTGTTGGGGAGGAGATTAACAACTTGCTTCCAATTTTATATAAATATATAAGGATACAAGAGGAAGTAAGACATTTTTGAAGAACAAAATTTTGAACTTACCCTACTTGATTATAAGACTTATTATAAACCCACAGGAATTAAGACAGTGTGGTATTGGCTTAGGATAGACAAAGAAATACATATACTTATTATTTGGGGGCAACCAAAGAATTTCTAAATTGATAAGAAAAAAAACAACTAATCTTAAAGGGAAATTTTAGATAAATGGGAAAACAATATAAGCTTCTATTCATCCAGAATATTGAAAGAAGGAGGAAGGAAACCACAGAATGGAGACAATAGTTATAATGTATATATTGGATAGGGGATTCACATATGGCAGAATCCTATTAAAATTTTCAATAAATCAAAAAGAAGCATTTTTATTTATTGAATATGTTTTACTTTTTTTTAGGGGGAGAAGAAGAGAGAAAGAGAAACCTTCATGAGATAAACATCAACTGGCTGCCTCCTGCACACCCCTACTGGGGACTGAGCTTGCTACCCAGGCATGTGCCCTGACCAGGAATCAAACGGTGACCTCTGGGTGCACCAGATGAGTCCAAACCAACTGAGCCACACCAGCCAGGGTAAAAAAAAAAGAGAAAAATTTTATAGCAAAATGAATGAGAGACTTGAATAGGCACTTAAAATAAAAGATATCCAAATGACTAATAATCATATGAAAAGAGGCTCAATTTTATTCTTTATCAAGAAAATACAAATCAAGTTTCACTGAGATTATCATCATTTTGATTATCATAACCAATACTTTTATAATGCTTTCCATACGCTAGGAATAGCTGTAATGTATTACATATAGTTACTGCATAATTTTTACAACTATATTATTTTTATTTACATATAAAAAAACTGAGGTACAAAGTGGCCAAGTAACTTATAAAAGTTTTTAGAGCTGATAAGTGGTGGTAGAATCCAATTTGAGTCAAGGTGGTTCCACTTACTCATGCTCTTACCACTAGAACACGAGTTGGCTTATTATTTCTGCTAGGCATTATACTATAAATACAAGTTTTGATTTTTCTCTTGGAATTCCTTAAGGCACCATATTCTTTTGTCGCAGAATTGAGAAAAACAATCACCCAAGAAGAGTGATAAGACTTTGAGAACAGGGGCACTACTTTTTCGTGTTGACAGATGTATTCTTAGAACCTAACTCTCTGACTGGGCCAAAGCAAGTCCTTCATAAATGTGTATTTAATAGTTGAATCTACTTCTGTTGGATTGTTCTCCTTATTGTACATATTCAACTTAACACCTATTCAGATTTTGTAATTGTTATTTAACTTAGTCCATTGGACAATAATACTTTGATAGTATCAGTTGTGTCTTCATCAATGGAACATACTTTACTTTTTTTTCAACATTTTCAATCACAGTCTCCAACCTCTGAAAGTGAATCCCACCATACACTTTATGCCTATTTAACTCATTCCCTGGTCATAGAACAGGTTTCTACTTTTCTGCAAATAACTTCAAAATAATGTTCATCCCTCAGTTTTTGATGATTTTTTGTGTGTGTTTTTTTTTTTTTTTTTTTTTGCCTTTCTATCCTCCTATTACTCACTTTTTTTGTATTGCCTTTTGTACCACTTACATTTCCCCTTGTGATTATAGAATATCTTGGCCTATAAATAAATTCTTGCTAAACTAACATTTAGTCAAATAACATGATCTCTATAAATTACATTTGTTTGAAAGATTCTTTTCTCTCTCCCACCCAAATAAATCCTTTTTTAAGCTAACCGAATATTTTTTTTCATTTAAGGCCTCACTAGCAAAAGCAGTTACAGTTGTCCAAAGATTCACACTGAAAGTCCTATTTACATATTAATTAAATATTCCTACTTTAACCATAAAAAGATGAAGTTGCTTTGAATTTATCTTATAAGAGCAATTACTTGGGTTAAACATTTTTCTTTATGTCTTAATAGAAACAGTCAATTATTATTAATTTTATAATATAGTATTTGTAAAAAGAGTCCTTTATCCAAATAAACATATAACAAATACCATATATTACTTAAAATTAATTATGTTCTCAAATGAATGAATGTATCTGATATTTATAAATGGCCAAGTTAAATCTACATAAAGATATCTCTATCTATTTAGTTAAACCATTTTATTAGCATGAGCCATCCCTCCTGATACTAGAGCACAAAAATATCTTAAATATATGTCTGTGTTTTCTTCTTTGTCCAGTGGCTAAAAAATTAGACTTGTACGTGGTGAATGTAAACAGCCTACATTTACTACATTTGACAAAATTATAACTTTTGGTTATTAAGAAATAAGGCATAGAAAACTAAAATCTGCTATCGTAATGAATTATTCATTCTTGAGTTGTCAATTAGAATACCACAAAAAAATAACAATAAAAATGAGTTTGATCTGGGATCAATGTTAAGTGCTCACAAAAAAATCAAATTTAAATAATAGTTTTATAAGCTCTGGGCACAAACTGATTAAGTAATACCACCTATTACATACAATTCTGTCTTTCACTTTAGATATATCACTTAATATACAAATAGTAAAGTAGAAACTGATGTAACATAAGGAGGACTAACTTAATGACATAGACTGGCCAAAATGACTCAAGGATATACTCTGCAGAGAGCTAGATAAGATTGAGATTCCTAAGAAGCAAAATTTTTAAAAGCGTAAAGTATTTTTCAGACACCTTATTTGTTTCTCTCTAAGAACTGACAAGACAATAGATAAGGGCACAGATGACATAAGCAAACAAAAATGAGCTAACATTGGAGAAGACAATTTCATGGTTGTCAAATTAGACAGCTCTGGGGCAGAGGGTAGTGGGGGTGGAGGGAATGAGCAAAAGAGAAAGAGAGAGAGAGAGAGAGAGAGAGAGAGAGAGAGAGAGAGAGAGAACTCACGGACATAAGCAACAGTGTGGTGCTTGCAGGGCGGGGTGTGGAGGTGGAAGAGGGCCTGGAGCAGATAAATGGTGATGGAAAAAATAAATTAAAAAAGAAAAGAAAAGGAAAGAAACAGTGATGTTGAGAACACAAATAGGGAGACATACAAGAGGAACAAAAGAACATGCAATAGCCAGTGAGAAATAATAAGGAACAATATTATTTATTTATTTATTTATTTTTATTGATTTATTTTTGTTACAGATGTTTCTCCTTTTCCTCTCATTGACACCATCCTCCCCATCCTCTCCCCACTGCCTTGTCCCTAGCATTGTTGTCTATGTCCATGGTTATGAATACATGCATATAAGTTCAGTGGTTTATTTCTTCCCTCCTCCCAACCCCCTTTTCTGAGGTTTATCAGTCTGTACCCTACTTCTATGTCTCTGGGTCTATTTTGTTCATCAGCTTGTTTTGTTCATTATATTCCACAAATAAGTGAGATCATGTGTTTTTTGTCTTTCTATGATTGTCTTGTTTCACTTAGGATAATACTCTCCAGGTCCCTACATGTCTCTCCAAGAATAAGACATCTTTCTTTCTTACAGCTGCATAGTATTCCATTGTGTATATGTACCACAGCTTTTTTATCCATTCATCTTCTGATGGACACTTGGGTAGTTTCCAGATATTAGCTATTGTAAATAGTGCTGCTATGAACATAGGGGTACATATATTCTTTCTTACTGCTGTTTCAGGCTTCTTAGGTTATATTTCTAGAAGTGGAATCACTGGTTCAAATGGCAGTTCAATTTTTAACTTTTTGAGGTAACATCATCATGTTTTCCACAGTGGCTGCACCAGTCTGCATTCCCACCAGCAGTGTACTAGAGTCCCCTTTTCTCCACACCATAGCCAACACTTGTTCTTTGAAGATTTCTTGTTGGCGGCCATTCTGACAGGTGTGAGGTCATACCTCAGGAACAATATTTAAGATATAAATTTAATACTGGAACTTACATTCATGACATTAAAATTTTTTTTTAATTTAAAATCCAATATACTTAATATGACCCCAAAAGCCCTAACTAGTGAGGACCTTTTATCCCTTTCTACCATATATACTCTGTGTTCACATCCAAACTGTCCATCCTCATCTCTCCTCTCCTTGGTTCAACTCCCACTATGCAAACATGCAGTTATTTTTATTCTTTAAATATACTCAAATAGGAAATTGATCAGATATTCCAGTCATTCACAAAGATCTAGGCATTAATATGTAATGAGATTTTGTCAACTCTCATTCACATGGCATCTAAGTTCTTCACTAGAAGAACACAGAAAATCCAATTGTTTAAGAAATAATCTAGTCTCTTTATGATGATCAACTGAGAAGGCTGTCTTCAGGTGTTGTTACTCAATCAACCTGCTTACTGAACCCTAGTTTTTATTAAATGAAGCCGAGATAGACAGTAATACTGTTTATTCATACTTAGCCTGTCCAATGTGAATACATGGTGATATAATCTGGTTGTTTATAACATTTAAGGAACAATATAACATATATTATTGTCAGAAGCCCTTCATCTTCAAAGATGAAAATTTAGTATCCTAGAATATTCTACTGTCTTGAACATGTTTAAAACCTTCATT
This sequence comes from Molossus molossus, assembly GCF_014108415.1. Lineage (NCBI taxonomy): Eukaryota > Metazoa > Chordata > Mammalia > Chiroptera > Molossidae > Molossus > Molossus molossus. The sequence continues at coordinate 39,966,351 of NW_023425403.1, read as the reverse complement.
GCATTATCAGCCTGACTACAACATCATCATATCTATATTTCATTGTATCTCAGGTGATCACACGTGGTCATCTATGGTGCACATTATAATGAAATACCCAGAGATTTATGCAAATCACCAAATGCTTCATTCACCATAGTTCACCGAAACATTTTCACTAAAATTGCTTTATTAATCAAGCTTCTAAAACTGTGACTTTTGTTCATTTTTTCAGCACCCGAAACATTAAATGTCTAGAAGTGATTCTAGTAAACATGTTATAAGTGTATAATATCTCTATCCTCAATTACTATCTCTTTTATTTAAAGCAAATACATGGAAATAAATGGGGAGTTATTCTAAGTTTATGAATTATTAGATCAGAATTAGTAAAATGTCAGCTCTTCCCAAATTTTAAAAAAGATAGTATGTAATCCCAATCAAACCCTCAGCAGGACTTTTTTTTTTTTTTTTTTAAATTGAATGTAGGAGTCTAATGTTTTTATGGGAATGCAGATGTCCTAGAATAGCCAAGGTCATTTTCAAACAGAACAAAGCTAAAGAGCATACATTACCTCTTACCAAGACTTACTATAAACATACAGTAATTGAAACAATGTGACATTGGTTCAAGGACAGACAATTAGACCAGTGGGACAGAATGCAGAGCTCGATTAGGAACCCAGACATTATTTTTAAACTGATTTTTGACAAAGGCTCCAATGAAAATTTACTGGGGATAGAATGCTCTTTTTAATTGATTGATTTTGATTGTCAATGATCTTTAATTGAAATGTTTTCCTTTGTAGTTCATAACTAGCTGGGCGTTACTCTGCACCACTGTTGCGGTCATCATAACGTCACGAGGGTGGTGGCCATCAACACTGCAGCACCCAGATGGACAGTCCTCAGTATCTCTTTAATGGTTTCAGAGAGTTCTCTAGCTAAAGATGGTTGCCACATTTGCCTGGGAAATGTTGACAATCTCATCAAAAGCATTATTTCCACTGTGTTTCTTTTCTTTTTTTGTTTTCTTTTTTTTGCTTCTTTCTGTCTCTTGGTGATTCTTTGAGGACTTTGATAATCATGGCAGAGGCAGAAGGAACCACCTCGATCTGAGCCAGTCTGTTCTGAATGGTCTGTTTCACGGTAATCCTCAGACTCTTCCAATCATGGGTTATTTTGGCAATGTCATCACCACAACTTTTAGAGACAGCCCTAAGGGTCGATCTTGTAGGTCAGGGCAGGCATGGCACTGTACCTCTCAGTACTGATTTTGATCTTGTTGGGGTCAACTCTGGAGGCACAGTGGAGATGCTGATGTCAGATGAACCTGGATGCCTGACGGCCCAAGAAAGTTGCACTTAAGCTTCCTCTCAACCGAAAGCCAAAAGCAATAATGCTCCCTTTAATCAATTGTATATACATAAGGGGGAAGAAAGCAATTTTAACTCATTTCTCCTTCTAAACAAGGTTAAATTAATTTTAGGTGCTACATAGACTTCAATATTAAACTAAAGTGATCAAACTTCTTTGTTAACTTGGTCTATGGATAGATTTCTTAAATAGAACAGCCTAAGCAATAACTATAACCAAACATTGATAAATTGTGTTTCATTAAATTAAAAACTTCTGATATTTAAAGACCTGGTCATTAAGGAATCTGATAAAAAAAAATTACACCCACACAGAGAGATATTCTTAAAAATTGATTAAAACAAAACACCAAAAAAAGACGAGGTAAAAAGAACATGTTCTTTACAGTAAGATATCAAATTGTTTTTTTAAAAAACTATGGAAATGTTTCACACCCATCAGAATGTCTAAATAAATAAGACTAAAAACACTAAGAGTTGTTGAGGATGTGGAGTAACAGTAACAGAGTCTACTGGAATACTTTTGAGAATAAAAATTTGTAAAATCATTATGAAAACAATGTTTCTTTTTAAAAAAACAGAAGTACCCATTCATATGCTTGGAATCAGCAGTTGTATTCCTTAGTCTATGCCCAATAGAAATGCATGAAAACAGATAGAAAAGAATGACCATAGAACTTTTATTCATAATATTCCCAAACCAGGAATAACTCAAATGTCTATTAAGAGTAGAATGCGTAAATCGTGCTGTCTTTCTATCTTGACATTCTGTAGAGCAGTGAAAAAAATCAAACTACTGATACATACATGTCACGGATGAATCCCACAGATATAATCTTGTGAATCAAGTGAGATAAAAAAGAGTATGTGTTTTGTGATTCCACTTATATTAAATAAAGAACAGACAAAACCTAGCTGTGGTTTAGAGGTCAGATTAGTGCTTACAATTGGGTATGGTTGTGTCTGGGACTTGGCATGAGGAACCCTTCCTGGGTCATGTAATCACTACCCAGATACAGTCTTGATCTGGGTAGTGATTACATGAGCTGCACTTTTAATATATATAGACTTCATGTGTGTGATACCTCCAAAAAAGGGAAATAAGAATAGCTTTTTCTACACTACTTTTAAGATGTATATTATAAAATAATACTTTTGACAATTGGAAAAGATCCTCATTTTATTTTGCGGCTCACAGAGTAAAACACATAAAACTATATTTTATCAGACATAAATTAATGCACCACTGTGAATTACATTTATTCTTAGTTAGTTTTCTTGTTTCACTAGTGAGATACTATATTAAAACCATAAAATATTTTAGCTGAACATAAAATTTATTTTTTAAAAGGAAATTAGCATCATCTTCCAGTGTCATCCTATCCATTAATATCTTATTCAAAGCATGATACTGTTAAAAAAGACTCTAATAAGGCATGAAATTTCAGGTTTCTAATAATGCTTTCATGGTATGAGATACTATTATGCATGATATCAATGAGTAGTACCTACATCATACCTAAATGCCTTGAAATATAAAAGACAATTATTTTCCATACAGTTACAATGCAAATTATTTTAATACTTTTAAATTATAAGATATGGATGATATTCCTAATAATAGTAAAGGGAATTTGATCCTAGTTTTTGGAAGCTGTTGGAAAATCAAAATTATATATAGAGGCCAGCTGTGTCAGGTACTGTTCTTTGTCCTACAAAGGTGATGTCGCCCTGGCCAGTTTGGCTCAGCGGTTAGAGCGTCAGCCTGCGGTCCGGAGAGACCCAGGTTCGGTTCCCGCTAAGGGCACGTACTTCGGTTGCAGTTTGTCCCCGGCCTGGTTGGTCGTGCGTGTGGCAGCCACTTGATGTGTCCCTTCACGTCGATGTTTCTCTCTCTCTCTCCCTTCCTCTCTCTCCCTCCCACTCTATCTGTACAAAAAAATGGGAAAATATCCTCAGGTGAGGATAAAAAAAAAGAAAGGTGATGTCACTGAATGTGATAGTAATTTACTATGTACGTATTATTATTCTTTCAATAAACTGAATTTAAAAATTAATGCCCACATTAAAAATAAAATCTTTACATCTTCTATGTGTAATCACACATGGAAAGATTTAATCTATCCTAGAGCCACTATACACAAATCCAAGCCTATTGCAACATTAGAAGTAGGATTATTAATATTAATTTAACCAGACATTTCTTCAATCATGGCATATTTGGGAGATATTAAAGAAAATAATTCTTGGCTCATTTTATTAAAAGTAGTATCTTCTTTGGTATCAGAGCAAACCAAAATATCCTTGGATAAATCATAATTTAAATTTTTTTCTTAATTATATCTCCACAGAAAAATTGTGAATTTAAATTGGAATATAGATTTAAAAAATCTTACATTGTCACCAAGAGTGAAGAACATCCTCAGCTTCTAATATTTCATAGAATAAACAGCATTTTTATAGAAAGGTTTTCAAATGAAAAACAGGGGAGCCCAAGGAAAATAAGCAGAGTTGCCTTTGTTTTTGGCATTCACAGACATCTCCTACACATATTCTTGCTGTTAAAACTGCAACGTGTTCTCAATCCTCCAATTTGCCATATTGGTCTCATTTCTCTTGGTCAATGATTGTTTTAGGCAAGAGCATCCAAAAAAAAAAGAAAATTACGGCAATTCAGAAGTACCGCAATGTTCACAGAAAGCAATCCATGAAGGACTTTCTTGTTCCTGAAAGAGATACAAGATAGATGTTCTTTCATCTGCTTCTTGATCCTCTCCTCAGCACGGGACCCCTAAAATGGGACTGCCTTCTTGGAACCGCTCCAGAGAGCTGACGGGCTGAGGAGGGCAGAACTGGCAGCTACCTTCTAGAGAATTAACATTCCTGGAATTGCCCACCTTCCGGACTGGGTGTTTATGTTTGTTTGTTTGATATTGTTTTGGATTTTCTATAACTTGCAGCTCCTAGCATCATAACTTTTAAAATTTCTTTTTATATCATAAAGATCTACAAAACAAATCCTGCCAATTATAGTTTCTAAGCGTTTTAAAGTAGAATATAAATAGTTTGTATATTCACATTTCCTTTGACCTAGAGAGCCACAAGGAAACAGTTCCAAAAACTACTTTGTGTGGGCTCTCTTCAAGGAATAAAAGAAGGGTTCCGAACTGCAACAGGTTTAGAGTTCAATAATCTCAAAACAGTGTTGGAGGTATTAAGATCAATCAATGACCATTTGCATTTTGTGAACATAAAGAAATATTCTTGCCCTGCCCAGTTTGCTCAGTGGTTGGAGCATTGGCCCTCAGACCTAATGGTCCTGAGTTCGATTTCTGGTCAAGGGCATATAACCTGGGTTGCAGGTTTGATCCCCAGCCCCAGTCAGGGCTCGTGAAGGAGGCAACCAATGGATGTGTTTCTCTCACATCAATGTTTATCTCTCTTTCCATTTCCCTTCTACCCCCCCTTCCACTCCCTCTCAAAATCAATGAAAAAAGATCCATGAGTGAGGATTAACAAAAAAAAAAAAAAAAAAAGAAAGAAAGATATTCTTACACTCCCAAATGTCAAAAAAAAAAATGTAAAAAAAGTTAAGTTGGTTATTAACCGACATGAATGTGTGAAAAAATACAAATTTTTTAACTCCTGAAACTATAGTCAACTATGAAACCTTTGAGGGTGGTATATGCAAGAAGCTAACGATAATGAAGTACTCAGTCTGAACATGACTACAGAAAGCTGAATTGACAAAGAACTATGCTCTCTCTTTATGCCATCATTTTGAAGGTAGTGTAAAGGCTCGTAACACAGAAAGAGAAATTGCAAAAAGAGGAGCCAAGTGGCACTGGCAATAGTTTTACAAAGAGTGTTTATTTTATTTTTTCCATTTATCTTCAGATAGAGCAGGAGGGAGGGAGACAGGAAAAGAGAGAGAGAGAGAGAGAAACATCGATGCGAGAGAGACATATCAGTTTGTTGCCACCCGCAACCAAGTTACATGCCCTTGACCAGAATCAAACCCGGGACTCATTGGTTCGCAGGTTGACACTCTAACTGCTAAGTCAAACCTGCCAGGGCTACAAAGAGTGTTTAAAAGGGACATATAGTTCTTTCATATTCCATATTGCATATGCATGAGCAGAAGAATGTTTTTTACCAGGCCTAGATGGTGATAATGAAATTCTCTCTCTCTCCTTCTTTCTCTCTGTCTCTCTTTCTCTTTCCCTCTATCTCTATCTATTCATTCTGTGGAAAATAAGTTTGTAAACTGCATAAAAATCACTACTTTTATTCTTTTTGAGAAGCCTGAAATTGTGTCTGTACTGTACCCAGATTCTCATGTGGGAGCAATCAGCTGAGACTACTTAAATGCTGCCCCCTTACGTTGGGATATGCACTTCCTCTCCTGTTGGCCACAGTTCTCACTACTCTCTTTTCTTTTTGTCTTTATTGACATTAAAGAGAGAGAAAGGAAGGATAAGGGAAAGGGAGATAGAAACATCGATGAGAGAGAACATCAATTGGCTGCCTCTTGCATGCCCTGCACTGAGGATCGGGCCCACAACCTGGGCCTGTGCCCTGACCCGGAATCAAACCGGCGACCTCTTGGCGCATGGGTCAATGCTCAACCACTGAGCCACACCAGCTGGGCAACTTAGTAGTTTTTTAAAAGGCAAAGTACTATACTTTTTTGAGAACTATTTTTAATGCAGATTAAGCACTGTATACATCTTCCCGTCTGGAACAGGATGCTAAATCTTTTAAGGACTGAGGGAGAAAATGAGAGAGTAACAGAATTATTTGTTAATGGGAATAACAACTTCTAAGACCTAATTGTTTATCTTTCTCCAGCAGCCCCATTACTACTGCTCTTCCTTTCTACTGTTAACTTTAATGATTTATGATTTTCATTCCAATTTGCAACATACTTTTGTTCCTTTGGAAATTTGATTGATAGAAAACTTTATGAAAAATGTCTGCCCCATATGTAAAATATTTTTATCAATGGTTCACATATCTTTCCAATTATATTTATTTTTTGCTAAAAGTCAGAGATGCAAGAAAATTATATAATTTAATGTATACTGTATATATTTTGACATATATTGTTATATGATTCAATCATCTATTCAACATACATTGACTGAGCTTCTTTGTGAATTTCTGGAATTATTGAGGAGAAGTGAAATATAGTAACAGTAATAACAATATAACATGATACAATATGGTGTGAATCCTTCACTTTTAAGTCATCCCCTAAATGTTAAATAATTGGCATACATTTTTTATTGCTATTATTAATGACTAGATAAAATAATTACAAAACTGTTCAAACTTGTGATGTATTACTTGTTTATTATAAAAGCCAAGTTAATCAAAGCAAATCATAGTCTAACATCAATCAAAATAAATGCATAAAAAAGAATAGTTGAGTTTTGAACATCATGGGTTTGAACTGCTTGGGTTCACTTATACATAGATTTTTTTAAAAAATAAATACTTCTGTTTTCAATCTGTTGTTGGGAGTACACAGGTGGAGAGAACTGACCTTATGCATTGATCTATGCCTTTTTACACAGGGAACCCGAGCATCTGCAGATTTTGGTATTAATGGGGGCCTTAGAATCAATTTCCCTCAACTCCAAGGGAGAACCAGTTTTTGAGAGTCAAAAGCTGTATTAGATTTCTTATGGCATAATCTTTCAGTGTTCAAAGGTCAACTGTAATGTAATTCTCTGCTTCCTAGATGGGACAACCACATATACAGTCTATAGTCTAAACAGAAAATAGTTTTAGCTATAATTTCCTGGATTATTCTTTTATTTTCTCCACAATAAATTTTCTTATCGTTTCTTTTATTCATCATTTCCTAAATTTTTTTTTTTTTTTTTTGTTCAGGTAGAGTGGGAGGAAGGGAGAGAAACAGAGAGAGAGAGAGAAACATCGATGTGAAAGGAACACATCGAGTGGCTGCCACCCGCACAACCGACCAGGGCCGGGGACAAACTGCAGCCGAGGTCCGCGCCCTTAGCGGGAACCGAACCCGGGTCTCTCAGGACCGCAGGCCGACGCTCTAACCGCTGAGCCAAACCGGCCAGGGCTCATTTCCTAAATTTAAATGGACATATTTAATTTCTGGTTCCTGTCCCTTTCTTTCCCCTCCTCTCCTCTCCTTCTTCTCTTCCTCTCCTTCTCTCTCCTCCTCCTTCTTCCCTTTACTGTCTTCTTGCTCTGTCACCATGCATTTAGACAGCTATTACACATATTTGTGTGCTGTTCAATGGCTAACTCTTCCAAAGAAAATGTAATTCTAAAAGCAGCTTGGGCTGAAAAACAAGTGAAGAACATCAATCATGTCTGGTAATTAAATGGTTATTGGCTATTCAAAAAGATGGTACAAAAGAATGATTTTTTTTGGACTTAATATAAAAGAATAATTACATAAAGTTGGTATTAATGATAGAGTGTTACAATTTGGTTGAATTCTACTTTCTTTGGATCAGAGCAAACATGATTTCATCATTATTTCAAAAAATATGCTATGTTACAATAATTTCAATTTAACAATAAATTTTTATTATTTTTATGTAAGTATCCATTAACTTTATTAACTTTATTTTTATTGTTGACACTATTATAGATGTTTTCATTTTCCCACCTATGCCCACCCCCACACAGCCTCCTGCCCACCTCTTCCCTTTGGCCATCCTCACACTGTTGTCTGTGTCCATGGGCTCTACATATACATTCTTTGGCTAATTTTTTCACCTTCTTTCACCCAGTCTCCCTATGTCCCCCTTCCTTCTGACAACTCTCAGTCTGTTCCATGTATTCATGCCTCTGCTTCTATTTTGTTCATTAGTTTATTTTATTTATTAGATTCTCCATATAAGTGAGATCATATGGTATTTATCTTTCACTGACTGGCTTATTTCACTTAGCTTCATAATCTCCGGGTCCATCTGTGCTGTCACAAAAGGTGTGATTTTCTTCTTTTTATTTTTTTTTACAGCCATGTAATATTCCATTATATAAATGTACCACAACTTTTTTATTCACTCATCAACTCATGGACACTTGGTCTGTTTCCATATCACCTAACACCTGCCAGAATGATTACCGTCAATAAATTATCAAATGAAGAATGCTGGTGAGGATGTAGAGAAAAGAGAACCCTAGTGCACTTTTGGTGGGAAGGTAGACTAGTACATCCACTAGTGGAAAACAGTATGGAGTTTCCATAAAAAAATAAAACTAGAACTACCTTTTGACCTAATGATCCCACTTCTGGGAATATATCCTAAAAATCTTGAAACACCAATTTGAAAGAACATATGCACCTTTGCGTTTATAGCAGTGTTATCTATGATGCATTTTTATTATTATTTTATAAGGACGCTTAAAAACAGGTATACTTGTACTATATAAAAATGTTTATATATGTTCTTTTATACGAATTAAATGTTAACTGGTCTAGTCTGCCGGTGTGGCTCAGTAGTTGAACATTGACCCACGCATCAAAATGTTGCCAGATCGATTCCCGGTCAGAACACATGCTCAAGCTGTGGGCCAGTCCCCAGTGGAGAGCATGCAGGAGGTGGCCAATCGATGTTCTCTCTCATCGATGTTTCTATTTCTCTCTCTCTCTTCCTTCCTCTCTTTCTAAAATCAATAAAGGAAGAATATTTTTAAAAAAATATTAACTGGTCTATAATTTCAGAGGATAATTTTGTCAGAATGACAGAAAAATATAAAGATTGTTCAAGAGCATATTTGCATAAACCATAAGGAAATATTTAGTAGTTATAAAGAGATGGTTTCCAAATAGCATGTTACAATATAAAAGGAACATAGCCTGAATATCACAGCATAAGGAAGGAAAAAGGGAACATGCATCATGGCCATTTGTCTGCTTCTCAGAACATAACTGAATAGGTGGACTTCATTCAAAAACTCCTGAGTGTTTTGGCTACTAAAATTTGTTTTGTTTTGTTTTATATGCTTGCTTGTCTGTTTTGTTAAGAAATAAGGAGAGAAAGAAATGCAGTATAGTTATGCTAAAAGCAATTTTGTATTTTATAAACAAAAGGTGTGTTAGTGATGAGAGCTAATGAGTAAAAGAGCGATGTAAAAAGCATAGAGATGACAGCAGAGGGCCCCTGAACAGCTCAGGGTGCACATAAGAGAAGGACAAATTGGAATGTAGTAGAAAAATTGCATTTCAGTTGTGGCAGTTTATAGTTGGCCTAATGACAAGGTCGAGTATTAGGCACTGAGTGTAAAATTAATGTCAAGTCAAAGTGGGCTTTTCATCTGGATGGCACTTGCTAATGCAAAGCATTTTTAAAAAGAAGCCATCAGCAACACTTGGGGAAAGATAATTCTGAAAGGAGAAGTAATTTATGCCATTTATTTTAAGAGGAAAAATAAACCCTTGAGAGCAAAGCTTTCATTTCCACATTTAATTTTGAAGAAAAAGAGTCAGATGCACACAAAAGTCAGATAGATATCAAGAATTATTTCTGTGCACCTGGAGCCAGGATAGTAATTTAATTTGTATTAAGGCAAAAATGAGAATTTTTCTTTTTGCTGATAAAAAGACCATTGGTATAATGTCCAACCTTAACGCAGCCTAAAATAAGAATGGTAAACAAGTATTTATTTTTGAAGATTGAGTAATCATCGTATATTTCAGTGTCAACGATGTCAAACTCAAATACCGATTCAAAGAAACAATTAAGCCACATTCCATATTAAGAGATTTTGCAGCCAACACTGGCAACTGGATTGTAAATGTTGATGCATGCAGAATAAGACATAAGTGTCAGGAAAGGAATTTATTTTGTCAAGATCCAGAACAAAAGAGAGCAAAGCCAAGTTGCCAAGCAAAATATCAGAAAGTTAGACTCACTCAAAAATTTTAGATGCAGAGGATCAAAAACAGTTAACTGAGGCTCTAGCCGCGTTTCTTGTGGTTTTCTCTTCTATCCTTGATTTGCTGGTTAACACACATTGTCTTTTTTGTCAACCTTCTTTTTTTTTTTTTTTTAATTTTTTCTTTATTGATTTTAGGGAGAGGGAAAGAGAGATAGAAACATCAATGAGAGAGAACACTGATTGGCTGCCTCCTGCATGACTCCCACTGGGGATCAGAAATACAACCTGGGCACGTGCCCTGACTCAGAATCGAACCAGTTACCTCCTGGTGCATGGGTTGATGCTCAACCACACTGGCCAGGCCCAATCTACTTTCTTTAAAGGCTGCACTTATCATGAATAACACCCCCCCATGCTATTCACATTGTGCAACATGGGGTGTGTACAAAGCCACAATAGTATTAGACCAAAATATCTATTACAAATTTTATGTCCAAGATGTTATTGCCCAAAATAGATGAACAGAATTGGCCAGCTTCACAAAATGTTCTGATATCAAGTGGTTTACATTTCTGAAATTATTGTAATCCCAGATAAAAAACAAATAAAAATATCTAGAGAAATATATTAAGATGTATCCAATGTTCTATTAGGAAACATCTATGTTTAGGACATTTAAAATAATACCTGCTGGGAATAGTGCACTGATTTCTAATATGTAACATGTTGTCTATATGATTTACAGAAGACCTCACATTACACTGCTAAATATTCTTACAGGATTGTTATTGTATTACTAGCTACTGTGAAGTATTATAAAATTAATGCACAAAATATTTTTAAGGTCATAAATTATGTCATTATTGATCTGATGTAATAGAAAAGAAGTCAGGAGATTATTTGAATATAACACTAATAAAAATATTTGTTTTAAGTTGTCAAATTCTCCAAAAAAAAGAGATATGAATTGAAGCTACAACACTGGTTATAAATGGAAAGTCAGGATGGGGTTGTGTGTAGAGTATATCTAAAAAAGCTGGGAAGATTTTTAAAAATAAATTAACATAACCTAGTTAATTTTTTTTCTTATGGCTATTTTTAATGAATTTTGCCAGTGAAAAGAATTGTAATTGACTAATTTCTCTGGGGAATTATAATTTCCCTTCTGCTTTCAAGAGTATGATGCATTTTAATATTTGAGGAACTTTTACTGGCATGAATAATATATAAGAAATGTTCCAGGTAGTGATGGGAGAGTGTGCTATAGACTGGATGGACTAATGGGAGTAAATGGGTAGCCCAGAGAGAAATTAATGATTTTATGCATATTTGATGATTTAGCTAAGAAAGTGCATTTCAAAGAGGGGAAGAAGACAAACAGTAACCCAAGTAAATTAAAAGTGACAAAAAAACAGATAACTGTTTTAAAAAGAAGACTAGAAATTACCACTTACCCAGGACATAAAGCATGCATCACTAGTTTGGAAGACAAGTGGAGGGTTTCTGCAAAAAAAAAAAAAATTACCTTCAGCTGTAATATAAAGAATTGTTACGAGTTGGATAGACAAAGTTCGCTCTTTGGGAAGCAGAGCTCTGCAGAGAACATTTCTAGCAGAAGAACAATATACACAAAAGTCCTTAATGCAGAAAAGAGCACTGAGCGTGTGTCACACCAAGGCAGCGAGTGGAGCGGAGCAGGCTGGGGAGAGCGGGGTGGGAGGGGAAACCGGGGCCTTTTTCAAGGAAGAGAAAATACTGAATCTTACAGGCCAAATTGAAGGTGTGCATTTTGGGCCTACAAACAATGAGAAGTAGAATAGATTTATAAATGTAATGGCATTGTTAGATTTTGAATTTTAAAAGGTAACTTGGGTTGCAGTGTAAAGAACGAATCAGATGTGTGGGACAGAGTAAGAGATGTATGTGCAGCAATCGCCGTAACCCTGTTATAGAAAGCTTGTTTTAATTACTCTAAAAGTAACACTCTTATGTTTTTTAATCATTGTGGAGGTTTTCCATCACAGTACCCAATCTCTGAAAAGAGAATAACATCAAAGTGGAAAAATTGCATTGTGATTTAAAATAAATGACTAAAAAGTAAAAATTAGCACAAAAAAAAAAGAAGAAAAAAAAAGAAAAGTTGACAAAACATATTGCATTGGAAGAGCAGCTCCAAAGTATTTTTAAAATTATTTTTACTGGCAGTAGTATTCTGGAGCACTTTTATAGTTAATATGGTACTGTAACTTTTGTAAAACTCAAAAGATACATTGTCTGCAAACCCAGCACTACATAATATGATACATTATGTTACATAATATTAGAATATATTATATTATGTTACAATAAACATTTACATCTCTCTCTATACTAAAATATTTTTTGTATTAAAGAACTAAAATCTAATTGGTTAAAAAATTATAAAATTTACCAAAGTGGTATAATTCAATAGAGGTTATCTCATTACTGAATTATTGTTAATATGGAGACCAAGATATAACAAAAAAGTCTAATTCTTGACTAATTTGACAATGTTCACATTAGTCCAACCAACATAAAAATAAAAGACTGTAATTTTGTTATTTTCTTAAGCATTAATAAAGTGTAATGTATGGAAGTTATATGCTGCTTTATAATTATGATAGGTAAATGATGACACACAAAAGCCAAATTTTCACACTTGAAATACTATAAGAAGAAATAGTGAGGACCCCAGGACTATCCTCAAGGTCCTCTGTTCACATATTCAGGAAAGCCAAGAACGACTTCCAGACGAGGACATAATTGGTCATTTTACGATTTCTTATAAAATGAGCTTTCTCACACTTGGCAGTGTCCAGTAATACATTAAGTCATGATAGGTATTAATTAACAATGGATGCCCTTCTCTCTGACATCTTGAAACTCAAAAATACTTTAGCTTTCACTAGATTACAGACTATAAGAAATGACGAAAACCAAGAATATTAATTAATCAGTGATTTCATCAACCTTACAGGTAATGTCTGATTTGTTTTCAAGTTGAATTTCACAACAGCCATGTCGGAATCATATGCAAATCACAGGACTTAATGGAGTGTCCTCTGACTAAAACATCTAGCATTAACATCCTGAAAGTAAATAAATATAAGTATGAATTGTTACAGCATTTGAAGTCATATGACTATAGAATAGGCACTTAAAATTTTATAAATGATTAGAGATTCTTTTTTTTTTTTTCTATCATCACCACACTGAGACATCCAGATAAGTGGACGTTGTATTTTTAAAACTTCTGAAACAACTTTATTTGAAATGAACATCCATGTCCTTCTTTAATAATATAACATAAAATTAGCATGTAAAATTTGGAGCGACAGTATTTTGAAGTCTTGTCATGGTGATTAAATATTTATACCGTGACATGATAGCTTTCATTTCATCATTAATGTTATGTGAGGGTAGGGTGGATTTACTTTTTCTCTTAGTCAAAATATTATAATCAAAACATGTCTTTCAGATAATGTTTCATAGAAATAAAGAATTAAGACAAAAATATTGCAAAAGGAAAATGTATCCAAAATTGCTGTGACATTTTCCTGCAATACTCTTGGAATTATGACTATCATCTAATATCAAGTTCTCCAACTGAAAACTCGGTGAGTTAATATACCTTTTCCATCTTGAATTATTTCTTTAGAAGCCACAGGGAAATTCTGTTCTATTTGTATGAGTCTTTAATAAAACAGGTGTAAAATTCACCATCCTAAGGGCATATATCAGTTCTTGCCAAGGACAAATCTATGCAACAATAAAAATGAAAGTCTATCTTAATTCACATGCCCAATAGTTAAGGGCATATCTTTACAAATTTAATGAAGATATACAGTTGACCCTTAATCAACAGAGGTTTGAACTGTGCAGTTCCACTTATATGTGGACTTCTTTCAGTAAGTACCTGTGTTTTTTCCATCAGCTGTTAGGAGTCTGAGGAAGTGGAGGGCTGACTGTATGCATTGATTTACACCATTTTATATAGGGGACTTGAGCATCCATGAACTTTGTTTTTCTTGTAGGGTCTTGGAACCAGTGTTCCACGGATACATAGGGTAGTTAGGTTTGGCGGAAGTCTAAAGGAGTACTTGGATTTTCCAGTGCAAGGGTATTGGCAACCTTAACCTTTGAGATATTTAAGGGTCAACTGAACCTATTTTGAATAAGCACCACAGAATGCTAATGGCCCTTAAGGCTTGACTTTGAGGAACACATCCTTCTTTTATAAAAAGGAGCACATCTCTGATTACTAAAAAAGGAAATTTATATAATCTATTTTACTGAACAGATTTTCTCCATGTGAAAGTGAAATAGTTTATGTTTGTTCATTGCAGCTTTAAAACTGAAATACTGTATGCAATACCCTAATCTATTGTTTGAAAAGATGCTGACAGTTGGGGAATTCTAGTAATAAAATAATTACAAGTTCCTTTTCTAGAAATCTAAATAGGTTTAGCCATGCATATTCTCTCCATGTGATGTAGAATATGGGCACTTTTGATAATTCTCAAATATTAGCATAATTCCATCGTGTGGTAAAATGGGAATTCAATGGGAGTCAAGAGTTGGCTTCTCATTTAATTTCTGCTACTTTTTAGTTGGACAAATCACTGAACTGGCCAAACCCTTAAGTTCCTCATATATATATGCAATTTTCATTTAGACTAAAAGGTCTCTAAGGTTCTTTATAATATAATATTCTATTATTTTAACATCAGCATGACCAGAAATAGAAAAACTCCATATGTTTTACCCATGGATACATAAGTTCTATGGGTTTATTGAATAATAAAAATCGATAGAAATCTATTATTGGATTTATCTTCATAAGACTATGACTATATGTTTCAAAATAAGTTACATTTTTAAATTCTTACCCAAGGATATGTTTATTGATTTTTAGAGAGAGAGGAAGGGAAAAAGAGAGAGAGAAATATCTATCAGTTGCTTCCCATAGGTTCCCCCACTGGGGAAAGAATCTGCAATCTAGGTGTGTGCCCTGACCAGGCATCAGACCCATAACATTTATTTATTTATTTTTTTATTGATTATTTTTAAAAGATAGAGAGTAAGGGATAGGGAGGGAGAGAGAAATTTAGATGTGAGAGAGAAACCTCCATTGGCTGCCTCCTGCATGCCCCCTACCAAAAATCGAGCCCACAACTGGAGCATATGCCCTGACTGGGAATTGAGTAGGCAACCTCTCAGTGCATGGGAGGATGCCCAAGCAACTGAGTCAAATCATCCAGGGTAATTAAAATTTATTCAATGGCATCTGCCCAAAAGGAGACTTGAAGCAGGAAAAACTATCTTATTGAAGGATTCAGCATAAGTGATTATTGCAATATAGCATGAAAGTTTTATTTCTGCCAAGAAAAGAGAGAATACTGTTACTCCCAGGGGAAGGATCGCAATCACCATTATATAACGTATTTATTTGGCTTGGAATGTAGGATTCTAAATGCTAGAAGGGAAACATAGTTGTCAAATTCATCGGAGGTTTAAGGCTAAGCACTTATCTCCAGTTTAACAGAATAATTATTATAGTTAACATTCTCTAGCAGTACTATCATTAATCCAGGGATCTGTCATTGGACAGTTCTGACGGTGTTTTCCTCTTAGATTGAAAGACATTTAATAAAAATAAAAATACTTAAGATTCTTGCAGTATTGGGGACTCTAGAATGGTGACTAAATATTTTATTGTTAGTCTGAGCCTGGTTGATCTGGTTGAAGCAATCCTTGAAGTCCAGGTGCGTTGGCCTCCGTATTCATGGGGTGGCCAGCAGATACTCTGTGTGGTTCTAAGCTTTGATCATAATGACTGGCTGATGATCGTGATAATCTTAGGGTCAGCAAATATAGCTCATAGTGGTAAGAAAGAATCCTGGAAGGTTATTCAATCTAATATGTTTTAGTAATTTTTGTAAATAGTTCTTATACCATGAAAAGTTACCCAGTGTGGTAAAACACACAGGTGTATTTGTTTTCCTTGGTGAAAAGCATGCTCATCTCTAGTATGTGTTTGATAATTGTAACACTAAAATAGTATGGGTATATGGCATGGCGATAAAATTAATCCTGTGCTACTTGATAGCCATTAGAGAGAACTTGCAGAAGGGGACAGAGTTGCCATCATTAGCAGGGTAATGACCTGGACCTCCTTTCAGCCAATCTCACTGGTCTCTCGTCTTTAAGAAAATTAAAATTAGACTGTTCCTCAAACGCAGAACTTTTTGTGTTTGAAACAGTTCCATGGTCTTATAACCATGGGGAAAAAGATGTCGGTATTATTTTGTATAGCATAACCTGAGGTTGGGGAGGGACACTTGAGAGCTGTAACCAAAACTAGAATGTTCCGGGATGGATGGAGGCAGTGCCAATGTAGGTCTGCCTCAGGGAGGCAGTTAGAGTAATTTTCAAGATTTCCAACCAAATGAGACACTTGTAGTCAGTGTATTCCTATGCTTTAATGTTTTTGTTTCCTTAATTCTTAAATAAACATTGTTTTCTAAAAGAGAGTTTTATTATGACCAAGCTATAACTCAGTTCCCAGCTCATTCTGTATCATCTGCGTTCAGAAGCTGACACCTGAGATCAAATGCATATAAATGAACTAGTCATGACAAGCATGCATTCATTCAACAATATTTCAAATCCCAATTGTTTGCCCCGCTTGATGCTGGATGCTGGGGAGGCAGCGAATGAAGTGTGCTCAAGTGTTGTCTTCACAGAGTATCTCTTAAAATTGTAACTTGCAGAAGAATCACTAAGAATGTTAAACTCTCAGTGCTTGAGTCATAGTAAAAAGAATCTGTTAAATTAGCTGAAGAGTAAACCCAAGAATGGGCATTTTTAACTATGATTCCAGGTTGTTTGAGTTTTACAATACAATAAACATTGCTTTAGAGTCAGAGAATGATAATAAAAATAAATTATTTAAATAATATAAAGGAAGATTCGTTTGTAGGAGCGATGTGCAGGAGGATATATGAGAAAATAACTGGAAAAATGTAATTCAGAGTGTGATAAAGCTGAAGGGACACTTACTTGGAGACCTGAAAGATGTGTAAAACCTAGCCTGATAAAAATGGTCGGGGGCGGGGGTGATTTTCAGTTTCCACTACAGGTGTGAAGATCCCAATGACTGGAAAGAGTTTAGCACACTTGTATTATGGAGGGACTATTAGTGTGACTGGGATCCAGAAGGAGCTTGGGTGAGGAAGGAGTGATAAATAATCTTTATCCTGAGCCCCTCTTGTACTTCCAATCTTATGTAGAAACCCTCCAGCCACCTAAGATCCAAAAACTAGAGAAAAGGTGTCTGGCACAGCATGAGGCCATCCACTGGCATCTCTCCGGGCGGTTCATGCCTGTGCTTTGCCAGTGTTTAAATATTTTCAGTGCCATCACTGTGTATAGATAGAAGTGGGAACTGATGAGGAAGGACTTCCTGGATAACGTTAAGGATTTTAAACTGCATCCTGAGAGTAATTGGAATCCACTGATGGAATTTAAGCAAGTTCATTCCAAGATTAGAAATATATCGGTATCTGTGGGTAAGAGTGTGAAAGAACAGAAGCAGAAATACTTTCACCTTTCTCTCAGAGCAGGACAGGGGAAATGTCCAGAGATCTATTACACCATGAATGTTGAATATTAATTCTCAGAACATGAGAATCCAATTTAGAGTTCTCATCTGGTCACACAATATTGAAATAGTGTCTAGACTTGCTGATTGGCATCTGAGTGCCTGTTTCTCATTAAAGTGTAATACTCTAGCTAAACATGAGAGTAGTTGAATCTTCAAATGAGATTTTCTATTCAGAGCCAGTATAATTTGGTTCTCTTCTCACTGAAGTCTATTATCACTTTGTCAAATTATGCTACTGTATAACATAAAATCTAGTTATAGAGACTTGAAATCTAGATTTGGCAGCGTTTAACACATTTTTATCTTGCTCCAAAAAATCTCTTTTACCACGATAAGCTCAAGCTTTTCAACCCATCACATCAACCAGGTGAATACACAATTACTTCATCGCTCTGGCCACAAACTTTGCACCATTATACATGCAATGAGGTAACATATTTTATGATTAATTTTTCCTTAATTTTTTTCTTCTAAAGTATTGTTCTTATTTCTGATTTTAATATTAAAATGTTTTCAGTCCTGCCATTAAAATGCATCATATGACTGCTTTTATTCTCTGTCCAGAAAATAATGAAGTCTCCTAAATATTAAACTGTTCTCATAATTAAGTGTCTGCTATATCCATTTAATATTGGGTGTGCTTCAATTTCTTTTGATGTCTGGTAATTTACTAAATTATACTGCGTACTGTATATGAAGTTAGTCATTACATGTTGTACACCATAAACTAGTGCATATACATTTAAAAGTCTTTTTTTAAATCCAGTGACTTATGCTTTATTTACTCATTGAAAATTAGATGTTTAAATTACTACTGAATTGATTAACTTAATTTGATAATACAGTACATCAATGTGACTAATCATTAAAGCAGTTTCTTTTCTGTTTTTGGCTTTGTTCTATCCTTTGTAAATGTCTTCATTGTTGACCCGACTTCCAGAAAATAAATTCTTCACACATTTTATTTGTTCTATCAGCATAACAGAAACAAAATCTTCCAGCCATAAATTGTACTTGAAGTTAAAGCTCAGTGATAAATAGGTTCTTGTTCTCTGCTACTTCCAATGATGAAATGCTGTTAGCACTGAACTCTTATTTTACTATATTCTAGGCTTGATGAATAACATTAATTGTTTTATAACCTTACACCAACTCATTCTGCCTGATTCATAAAACAGTTATGCACCATTTAGAAGCGTCTCTCAGTAGGCTTCATTTTCCCTCTAAAACAAAGAGTTTGACTTCATTAATCTCATTCTTTTTTCTCAAAATGCAGCACATGAACTTTGAATTATTCAATAAAATTTCAAAATTCTTATTTAGTTTCTGAATTAGCTGAGGAAGTGAAGATTTAAACCACATTCAAATGTAAATTTAGCACAAAAGAATTGTAAGAAAAGGATGTCAGTTATTTTTTATTATTACTATAATTTTATTTTTTTTTAATCCTTCCCCAAGGATATTTTTCTATCGATTTTCAGATAGAGTGAGAGGGAGGAAGGGAACGAGGTTAGGGAGAGAGAGAAAAAGATCGAAGACATATCAGTTGGTTGCCTCCCACATGACCCCAACCAGGGCCAAGGAAAGAACCTCAACTGAGGTACATGCCCTTGACTGGAATTAAACCCACGACTCTTTTTTTCTGCAGTCTGATGCTCTACCACTGAACCAAACTGGCCAGGACAGATGTCAGTTATTTCTGACAAAAACTTCTTTTACCTAAATTTACTTAAAATATATTAGCAAATATTAAGCAACAATGATATTGGGTATCCAGACTTCGAAGACCAAAGCATTACAAAGGGACACCTGAATACCACTATTCAGAAATATAAAGAAATTATATAAATCCTATATGTATGGTTTAATTAGCAGAAACAGAAAAGATTGGGTTCTTGGCAAAGGCTCTGAATACTCCAAATCTCTTAATCCAGAAGGCAGAGCCAGAAGTGAATTAAATTAGTATTTATGCATCTTTTAGAAATCTGTAAAGCACTGTATAGGGAATTTCCTAAAAAATGTTGTTACCTCACTATGGAAATGTAGAAAATTTAAACCCATGTTAAATATGTTTTAATTTAGAATGCTCTTATCTAAGTAAATGAATTAAGTATTAATATTTATTAAGCATTAAGAGCAATGCACAAAAAGAAAGTTGTTTTTATTCACCTTACCTTTATTTCTCTATACAGGACTAAAAAATATATAAAGTAATAGTGTTTACATTTCTGTTTTCTGCACATGGAAAACAAGCCGATGGGAAAAGTGAACCAGTGCTGACAATCCAAGTCTACAATGAGCAGAAGCAGGCCAACTCTCAAAGGGGCCTTGTCACAGGGCAGACTTGGAGCTGAGCATTCCGGTTTATCATTCAGATGGCATGATTAAAAAAATTCAGCCTCCAATTTGTTTCTACATTAAAGAAACATTAAAAACCAGAGCTAATTTAAATAACGGTGATCCAAAATGAGACACTACGTGACATCCATCTCTAAAGATGTTCTGGATATGGGGGAAACCTGTCTGCCCATTAGATAGTTACCAGTCCAAAGTCTGTGCCCAAAGCCTTTTGAGGCCAAAACTGAAAATGTCAGAGTTTGGAGTAAGGGAAGTTTCCTTGATCACAAAGGCACCAACTGAGAAGATAGGAACCCTAGTAGTTCCTAAATTCATCTTAAGAAGGTAGAGTTCAGGCTTTTATTATGTGAGGCACAGGGAAAAGGAGAGGGACTGTTTTTGTAAAAACTCAAGCCTCCTGTAATGATTAACATGTCTAAAGCAGAAGGTATTTCAGCGCAGGCCAGGAGAACAATGGAGGCTTGAGTATGATGGTGTCAGAGAGAGCAAGCATTTCACTCTGCTGCAACCACAATGAATAAGGCACATTTCTTTCTTTAGTAGTTACAATTAAGAGTACTTAAATCAATTGAATCACAATAGAGGGTTGGAATAGGAAGTCTTTAATTATGGGCATAAATTTAGCCATCAGAAGAACCTATGCCCTTCTAGAATTACCTGATTTTTCTACAAGTGAAAGGTATTTTTGGGTATGCTCTTCAGTTGTGTCTTCATAATTATTTGATGATTATTGACAGAATTGAAATAACAAAGATATTAATCTCAATCTTCCATCAGGAATTTATGTAAAACTATTAGAGTCAAAGATCTGGAAAGCAAATTTGTGATGTAATATAAGTAACAACATTAAAATATTAATAAATAGTAATAAAGGCAAAGAAATATATTTAAATATTTTAATTTCGTAAGGGAGATGTATGCCCTATATCCATTGATAATCATAGATTGACACACACACACACATATACATAGAAGACTTCTGTAAAGTATCTCATGTCTTTATTCAGTTGTAACTGCAGTAGAAAATTATGTAATCATATATATATATATATTTTTTTATCCTCACCCGAGGATATTTTTCCATTTTTTTTTTTTTTGTGTACAGATAGAGTGGGAGGAAAAGAGAGGAAGGGAGAGAGAGAGAGAGAAACATCAACGTGAAGGGACACATCGAGTGGCTGCCACCCGCACGACCAACCAGGGCCGGGGACAAACTGCAACCGAAGTATGTGCCCTTAGCGGGAACCGAACCCTGGTCTCTCCGGACCGCAGGCTGACGCTCTAACCGCTGAGCCAAACTGGCCAGGGCTGTAATCATATATTTTGATAAATGTTCACATCAATGAGAGATACTGAAGGTGTCCAGGATGGGCCTCAGTAGAGATGAAGGTCCTTGACATGTATACGTATGTTTACCTGGTGAAGAAGGTAAGAGAAATGACATAGAACATGAGCATCATTGTGTACTGAATGTTTGTCTGCATTACCCGCCCTCACACCCCCCCAATTCATACGTTAAAGTTTCTAACTCTGGATGTGATAGTATTAAAAGGTGCGGCCTTTGGGAGATGATAAGGTTTAGATGAGATAATAAGGGTAGTGTCCTTATTGGATTAGTGAATTTATAAGGAGAGACCAGAGAGTTTATTCAGAGCCCTCTTTCTCTCTCTCTTCCCTGAACTGTAGGTAAGAAGGAACAAACCAGGAAGTGGTTCTCACCAGACACTGAATTTGCCAGCCGCCTGACCTTGGACTCCCAGCCTCTGGAACTGTGAGAAATGAATGTCAGTTGTGTAAGACCCCAGTCCATGGTCCTGCGTCACAGCATCCCAAGCAGTCTAAGACAAGCACAGTTACAAGGTGTTCTAATAAAAGTTATATTTATTGTGTGGATTTCTGTGTTTGTAACAAATTCCATTTTAGTACATGTTTTTCATGAAGAACTCTATAGTAAAGTTACTATTAGAATAAGAAAGGTCTTTTCTAAAAATTTTTGGAGATTTTGTTAAGCTTTGCATTATATTTCTACAGAGAAAACAATTAATTTCTGTATGATTAATTTATAAACTCACTCAAATTGCATATATTATGGTAGGAGAGAGAAAATAAATAGGATTGGCTAAAAATGGCTTACAATGAGAATAATATAATTAAAAAAATAAAAAATTTTAAAAAATGCATAGATTTTAATAGTGAATCTCAAATGCTTTATAAGCAGGCTGGAAATTTTATCTCATAGGAGGCATTTTTTTCTTTCCCTAAATATATGAATGTGAAATGCAATGAAAAAAAATTATCTCTCTTAAAACACTGATTTCTAAATAATAATGAAGCATTTTAGACAAACACCAAACTTATATACAGATAGTCTTATACTTTCATTTTCTTGTGCACTCAGTTAAGTAAAATATCTCCTTTATTTCAAAATTATAACACTGCAATAATGCAAAATGTAACACAGTTGAGCTCCCATTATGTACTAGGTGTAGCACTACCTCCTTACCAGGCAGGCTGCCTTTGATGTTCACCGCGAATGTATAAGATGAAGTATTACCATTTGTTACAGACAAAAAAACTAAAGCATAAACAAGGTGAGACATAAAATTCTGTAAAGCTAAATCATGAATTGATCCTAATTTGTCTGACTCTAAATTCAAGTCTCAAATTATCATGAAATTCCCATTCCCACAAGTATTTAAAAGTTGAGATCCATGAAAGTTTAAAGCACTCTTTGGTCATTGCTGTAGGTAATATTCTCCATAGGTTCTACCTCTGGCCTAGCAGAGCAAAGACTTTCATAGATGGGCTAGAGATGAAGATAAAGGGACGGAGCATGAGGAAAACTCATACTTTGTCTCTCTTTCTTTGAATAACAGAATCTTTTAAATATTTTTACAGTATGTTAAAACCAAACAGAAAACTAATGTCATTTGTTTTTAGACTATGGGATTTATTCTACATCCTTAAATACAAAATAAATAATTTTAGCTTTTCAAGAAAATACATGAAATGCCATTATTTTCGCCATTTACCCTATCTGGAACCATTGGGAAGTGCATTAAGTTATAGTAATCTTCTTAGCAGAATTTTAGCAATATACTGCTCTTTTCAGCCTTTAAAATTTGTTTAAAGGTACAGATGCCATGGCCAACAAGTACAGGCTGCTTACTCTCTCTCATGAACTCAAGTTAGGAGGTGCTAAAGAAATGAGACCAACCAAAGAACTACAAGGAAAAACAAGGGATACTAGAAAATTGTCACAAAACTGCTATGTTCTTAAGAAATGACAGTTTATAAAACGAGAATGCCAAGAACAATGTACAGGATTGCCCTTTGCATTTCATTGCTGCCTCAATCAGAGGTCGCGAAAGCCACAGTGCTTCATCAGAAACAGCTAGAAAAGGTAAAGAAGCAGTAGGTGGGAAACTTTTAGTAATGAGTGAATACAGGCTAGCCAAGCTGTAAGCCTTATCTGTTTCCCCTTCTGTACCTGGTGGTTTGGGAAATTACAAAAGGATCAGTATTGGGAGGCTTCCTGAGAATCGAGGTTACCTAAAATGAGGTGGAAGAGTAAGTCAAGAGTGGTTAGCACTCCATTCTCTAACTTCTTCTACATCAGTTTAAGCTCAAGCCCGGTCCCATCATTTTACTAACCAAGGTAGCAAAGAGATCTTGTTCAACATCAGCCTACATGGGAAAATAAAAAGACATTGATTAGGTACAAGCAATGGCATTCATTCATTCTACCAAAGTTTATGTTGCACTTAGTACTTGCCACAACTGTTCTAAGCCCTGCAGTTAGCAAATAACACAATGTCAATAAAATCTCTGCCTCTTTGCAAATTACAGTGTATATGGGATTTGCATACAATAAATAATCTGAACAAATTACACTGATGACATATCAGATGACAGAGTTGAGGAGAAAAATAAGGCAGGGTAAGTTTCAATTACTGTCAAGGTGGACAGGAACGTCATTAATGAGAAAGTGGCAGCTAAGTAAAGATTTGGAGGAATCTGGGGAGTAATGTGGGTAACAGTATTTTAGGCAGAGGAAATGACAAGTAAATGTGCATTTTCCATTCTTTATAGTCGAACGGGGAAATGCCAGATAAGTCAGCCTAATGATGAAGGAGAAGAGAAGACATTAGTGGTAGAGTAGGCAGATATGAAGAGGTGAGCTGGGAAAAACAGTGGGGCTTGGAGAGAACATGTGTAAGGTGTGACAAACCAAGAATAGACCATGGAAGCAAGAGATCCCTATGTGAGAAGGAAATATTTAGTCTCTCCAGGATGTGGTCTAGTGGTGGCAGGATCCTTATAGTTTAAAGATAGCTTTTTTTATGCCCGACTGGTGTGCCTCAGTGGTTGAGTGTTGACCCATGCACCAAGAGGTCGCTAGTTTAATTCCTGGTCAGAGCACGAGTCCAGGTTGTGGGCTCAGTCCCCAGTGGGGGGCATGCAGGAGGTGGCCAATCGATGTTCTCCCTCATCAGTGTTTCTATTGCTCTCTCCCTGTCCCTTCTTCTCTTTCTAAATATCAATTAAAAAAAAAAAAAAGATAGCTTATTTTTTGAGACAGGGAGGGAGTGACTTGCTCATTCTCCAGGGGTGGTCAGCCTAGGGGTATAAATCCTCTGAACTCCCAAATATCAGGACACTCAGTCCTGTCTCAGCCATCTGGGTTGTCCACTTAGGTTCTATCTGAGTGTATTTCTTTCTTACAAATAAATCTTCACCTGCTTTTGCTGCTATTTGTTGTGTCTTGTTTGCATTCACTTCTACAAGCAAGCGAGAACTGGGGACACAGAGTACTGTCTCAGAGTAGAGGCTATTTCTAGCCAGAGACCCGTTGACCACCAATGACAGTAGGGTCTGAAATATCATGGGAATTTCAGGAGTGAGTTTATGAACGTTGGTTGTACTTGTAGTTTAACAGGAAACCACAGTATTTTGAGCAGGAGAGTGATTTATCATTTTAATAGGATCATTCTGGCTGCTGTGTTGGGAATAGCCTATAGGGGGCAAAGACAGAAGCTGGGGACTAATTAAGAAGCTATTGCAATCATCTAGGTGAGAAATGATAATATTTTGAATAAATTGGTAATTAAGAAAGTGATAAAAAGTTCTGTTTTATATTTCTTTTGAATAGAACAATATTAGCCACAGTGATATTCAAGGGAAAGAAAATAAAGTATGACTTAAAGATTTTTGTTCTGAACTAGTTAAGAATGTAATTTCTTTTTAATGAGGTAGTAGATACTATAAGAGGAGCAAAAGACAGGACAGAATATGAGCAGCTCAATTTTGGACCTGGTAATTTTTAGATTTTTGTAAGATATCTAAGTGGAGATGAAGAGTAGGCAACCTAGTGTGAATGGGTTGATTTAGGAAAAGCTGGGAATTGAGAGTACTAGTTTTATTCAATTAAAACCCCAAAGAAATATAACTACAGTAGTAGAGAAGAAGAGGAAGACGGAAAGGAAGAAGATACACACACACACACACACACACACACACACACACACAGAATAGCAGAAAAAAGGAGTCCAATAACTAAACCCAAACTCACTACAAGTTAGAGATTTGAGGACCAGTGAAAGGGACCAAGTAAAACGTTCAGTGAAAACAGAGAAAAGTGAGGAGAGGGGAGGGCACTAGAAGCCAAGTGAAGAAAGTACTTCGGAGAGGTGGAGTTTTCACTTCTACTATAGAGGCAGTAATATGAGGTTAAATAGGTTATTAGATTTGTCAGGGTGGAGATCGTTTGAGAACTGATAATTATCTCTCAAACTGTGTAATAGGCAGCAAGGGACATCATAATAAATTTGTGAGAATGAGCATGATGCATACCAAGTCCCCAACAATAATCCAAAACATTAAACTACATCACAGAAAAGCAAATTAGAACATATAACTGGAAACAAAATGAAATACTAATAAATAGTCCTTGTTTAACAAGAAAATACTAAGTATCTTAGAACCCTTTGTATGCCATCTGAGCCAAAGCATAAAAGAAATTTTGTAGACCTGGACACATACCTTTTTTCAGAAAAAAAAAAAGAAAAGAAAATTAGCACTAAGTGTGTTAAGCATTAATAGCAAGAAGCTAAACACAATTAGCAAAAAAATAAACCCAATGATACAAGAAGGATGAAATATTAAAGCAAAGAGAGAAATAAAACTAAAATAGATTAAAAATTAATAAAACAAAATAAGTATTATTTGAGACAATTGGTAGAAAAAAACAAAACATTAGGAAAAAAAGAGAGGTTCAAAGAGACAATAAACAGAAAGCATGAAATAATTAAACTTGTTTCAGAAATGTTAAAAGTAATGACCTATTTCATGAACATTAAGTGGCAAAATATAAAATGGATAAAGTTCATGAAGTTTATAATCATCTAAAGTTATAATGAAACTTTGAATGCTACAGTAAACATCTGAGAACTTCAATGGGAATCAATCACCCATCTGCCATTTAATACCCACTGACAAAAATCTCAAAACCAAGCAAATTATAGGCAAGGTCTATCAGATTTTAAAGAAGCAGATAATTTCTACCTCTCACAAATTTATCTAGGACACAGAATATGTGGGAAATTTTGTTCAACACAACTTACAAATCCAATACATTTTTACAACAAAGTTCTCCAATGCATTAAAAAAATTATAAGCAAAGTAACCTTATGAATAGAGTTTGATATTCCAGTTACAATTAGTCATCATTATTTCAAAGAGTATTAAATATTATTTATTGTATTTAAGTAGGTTTTATTCTATGAAAGCAAGTTATTTGGCATTAGAACATTTCAATAAGCAATTAATGAAGAAAATTAACATGGAATCTCAATAAGAAATCTTTGAGAATATATCAATTGATTAAGAAGTATAATTTTAAAGTTCAAAAATTAGAGATATAAATAAATAAACTCCTATAAAATGAGGAACAAATAAGAGCTCTTTTAGCTTGATATTGCATATAAACACACCTTAAGAAAATTAATTTAAAAAAAGTAATAGCAAGTAAAAGATTATCATCATTGTCAATAAAAAATTTCAAACACCATATTAAAAATTAAAAACACAAGAATGCCTGTTTTTACCACTTATGTTTAAAATATTTTTGAGTAACTAGAAAATGCAGTACATAAACTAGTAGGAGGCCTAAGAATTGTGAGGAAAAGTTACTTGTTAAAAAAATGACTTGTAGTAGCATCATGGTTATATGTGTCAATTTGGCTAGCCTACAGTGTCTAGTTGTCTGGTCAAACACTAGTCCAGATGATGCTATAGGTATTTCATACAGATGATTAACATCTAAATTCAAGTCACTTTTTGTAAAATAGATTACCCTGGATAATGTTTGTGGGCCTCACTCAATCAGTTCAAGGCCTTAAAAGCAAAACTGAGGTTTCTCATGCAAAGAAGACACGACTTGAGACTTCAATAGAGAAATCCTCCCTGGATTTCCAACCTATGGATTTCACGATTATGTGAACCAATATTTGTATATATGTGTGTGCATCTTGGATATGTGTATGTATATAAGATTAGGATGTCTAAATAATATACTATGTCTATATTAATTTATTAATATATTAATATATTATCTAATTATTAATAACTTTATTTATCTATCCTATTTGTTCTATTTATCCTGAGAACCCTGATTATTACAACTTAGTTATCAATAAGATAAATCAGAGGACTTTTATACATAATGTAAGAAAGTGTAACTTGCTTTAAGTAATTGAACATTGTCAATTTGCAAAATCCAATGGTTTTTCCATATACCAGGACTTACCAATTAGAAAAATAATAAAAACAACATGACATTACATTAACAACAAAAACTATAAATGATTTAATATTTTATGTAACAAAAAGCCCATGACCTTTACAGAGGGATTCAATAAATGAACAGATATAGTATATTGTAGGAAGATACATAATTTAGCATATAATACATATCAGTTCTCAAATTTATCAATATAAATCTAATAAAAATGGTAGTAAGGTTATGTTGGAAATTTGACAAGCTGAATTTGAAAGTATAGAAGAAAAATTCCAGCGGAAGCCAGGACAATTTTGAAAAAGAACATATAGGCAAAACTCTCCATGTAGATAATAAAAAATAATTCTAACCTATAGTTGTGTGTGTGACACAAAATATTCCAGTAGAAAGAAAAAACCAATGGAATATAATACAAATTATAGTCATTTTTATGTGTCAGCTTAGTTTATAATAGAGATGGCTTTCAGTATAGAAATTACTGCAGGAAGAGTAGATTATGTAGAAATTAGTGTTAGAATTTTTTCTTTTTAATCTGAAGGAAATGTTGGTTATTTCACATTGAATCAAAAGTGCATTTATCTAATTCAAATGACTAAAAGCTAATTAAGAAAGACCTAAAGTACGAAGTCCAAAATTTATAAAAATATTACTGTGACCAAGGTACTGGAAGGCTTCCTTAAATAGGACATCAAAATGAAACAAAAAAGAGGAAAAGTAATTTCAAGTAGTATAAAGATTCCAGAACATAGAAATATTTGATAGATGAATACTAGATTAGGAAAAGATATTTCTATTTCTAAAAATGAGAAAATAAAAAGAAAGATTATTTAGTACAATAGGACATGAAAAACATATCTCTGCCTTCACGGTCATTGCAGCATTATTCACAGGAGCCCAGCATGAAAGCAACCTAGGTGTCCATAGACAGATGAATGGATAAAGAAAATAGTGTGTGTGTGTGTGTGTGTGTGTGTGTATACATATATATGTACACACACACACATATATATACACAATGGAATATTATTTAGCCTTTAAAAATAAGAAAATCTTGCCACTTGTGATAAGACCAATGAAAAAAGAGGACATCATGCTTGCAAGGGAATAAGCCAGACACAAAAGGTCTAAAATATTCAGATTCATTGAAGTAGAGAGTGGAATAGTGGTTGCCAGGGCCAGGGAAAAGGAGAAAACACGGATGTGCAAAGAATGCAAAGTTTTGATTATACAAGATCTACTGTACAGCATACAGTCTAGTACCTATAGTTGACAATACTGTACATTCTGCTTAAAAATTCGCTAAGAAGGTAGACCTTAAGTTAAATGCTTTTTTATCACAAAGTAATAATAATAGTGATGATAAAAGAACAGGCAGAAACCATTGGAAGTGATGGAAATTAATGGACTAGATTGTCATGATAGTTTCACGGGGCGTACTTATCTTCAAACTCATCAAGTGGTAGACATTAATTATGTAGTTTTTTGTATGTGAAATATATATACACACATACATACATACATTTGCCTTAAAATAAATGGAATATATATATATATATGAAAACATAATACACATACAAAAAAACAAACGAAATTGGACAAGTAATGTGTATATGCAACTGGAGCACTAGTAAACACATGGAGAAACTGTCAATTCATCAATTTTCAGATAGATAACATTTTTCAGATATATGAAAATCACAATAGCCATGAAATACTATTCTATACCTCAAAAGGCAAATAGTAAGATTTGGCAGGTTACCAGAAATAAAACCCTGCTGCTCAGCTGATAGAAGGGTGAGCTTGTCCAGCTGTAAAACAATTTTATAGAACTAAATTAGCATATATTCTATAACCACTGACACCACATTCCCAATCTTCATTTTATTAAACAGATAATGTCACCATCTTTGCTAGGAAACATGGAAGTTATAATTTCGCAATGGACTAAACAGTACACTGAGCTGGTATCCATTACTGTACAGAGAGACAAACAAAATAAGATAAATGCACACAGTGAAAGAAATACTATGCAAATTTCAAAGTAACCAAAAATGGGGATAATATAAATTGTATAATTTTCTAACAAGTAGAGAGAATGTGGAATAAAAGGTAGGTCCTCTCATAAAAAAAAATAAAACTCAATACAATAAAATAGCAAGAAAGAAAAAAATGGTACAAATAGGACAAAATTTAAAAGTTAGAAAAAAGTGTAGATATCTTAGTAACCACAAAAAAGTATAAATTGACTAAACAAGCCATTAAAAGGCAGAAATCATCAGATTGCACTTTAAAAAATCCAAGTATATGTGATTCAAAAAGGTACACCTGAAACATAAAAAATATCTAAATATGTGTATTGCTCAGGATTCAGCTAAACAGAAATCACTCTAGTTTTGTAGAAAGAAAGTTTGTAATGTGTGGATTGAGTGTTTTTAAAATTGTTGGAAGGTCTAAAGCATCAGACTCTAAACTAAGCTTTGAGGAATAATCTTGTGAGTACCACCACAAACTGGGCTACGGTGGCTGCTGCTCTTTCCTTTATAATAAGGGAGTTGAGAGCTCTGCGTGAGGCTGTCACATGATGGCTCTAGGCCCAGGTCTTTTCTGTTTTGATCTAACCCTATATGAGGATATCCTGCACCTTCAAAATCCATTAAGCTAGGTATCAGATACAGAGACTTCAACTTCTGTGGAATGAGGAAAAACCACAGGCTATGATGACCCTGCTGGCCAGCAGAATTACGGTCTTAACTTCAAAATATATTATTTTGCCATCCTACAGGTATATCTGCAAAGCAGAATCTAGGCCTCATGTAAAACGTGAGTGTCAGGGGAGTTTATAAAATGCGTTTATCTTTGGCTTCTTAGCCTCAGTGAGGCTCATTGCAAGGAGTTTGGAAGAATCCAATGAAGCAATCTTCGGTTCACCTTCAGAAAATCAGTATGCTAAATCGTCCCTGTTTTCCCAATTAAGCTTTCAAACAACAGTCTTCCATCAAACATAAATCATTATCAGTCACATGAACAAAAAGTTTATTATTGGTGACCATATTTGTCTTTGGGTGGTATTCATCTTACCTCTCTTTCTGGCATACTATTTATTTTGTAATTTATGAACTAAATTATAACATTAACCACCATGCACAGTTTACATAAAATTATGAGTACAAGAGAGGGAAAATTTAAAATATGCATAAAAGAATGATAGACCCAAAGAATAAGGAAGACTTAGATGTAGTTTCTAGAGGCCTTCCTTATTGAACTGATCATAAGGGCAGAAAATAAACAACTTTCTTCCTCTTCCTACCCTCTGCCAGCAATGCATTTTAGTTCCTTTGTGCAGAAACTCAAAGCTTTATGAAGAAAGAATCTGTTTTTGATGAGCCAGTCAGAACCATCCCATTAACTTATATTAATTGACTTTAAAATACTAAGATATTTCTAAACAGATACCTTGGGTTCTAGATGTGTTCCTTCATACCCACATCAAACTTCCCAATTATATTCAATCATCCCAGCCATAGCAGCAACCCCATTCATTGCTTCTTGCTACAGTAGAGTAATAAAACAGACCACTGATACAAAATATGATATAAAATGACGATATTAAATAAAGATGATGTCACTAGAAGTGCCTGCTTTCAATTTGATAAAAACATTATTGTGGCTCATGGGCGAAATTGATATTTTCCCGGCATGTACAGACTTTTAAACCAGAGGAGCCTAATGCCATTTGGGTCTGATAGAGACATTAAGAAAGTATCACTCAGTAGTGAGCATACTCCTCCCACCTCCGTGCTTTGGTTACTGCATTAATGTACTGAGACAATAGAGGAAAAAACATCATATTATATCACTGATTAAAAACATATACTACTGTAAGCCAACATCCCAAACTCACAAGTTTTTTGCTTCCAGCTTATACAATATGCAAGCTTTAATAAGCAGGTTACTCATTCTAAAAAAAAAGAGTCATTTCTAAGTAAAGAGGTCCATGATAAACCCATCACCTTGTTTCTCTTGAGGTTCATTAAATCTTTAGACAGAAACAGTTTTGAGTGGCATTCCACAGGCAAATTGAAGGAAAGGGAGGGCTAAATAGGGCCACAAGAGCCAGGAGAATGAGCTTATATTTCCAAATAATATTTGAAAGCCAGAATAGGATTTAGTTCAGCTGAGTAAGGTGATTTGAGGTGGCATGCACTCTGTCTGTTCCGTGTAAGACAGGGTGGTCAATAAAGCTGAGAAAGACAGAAAGGAGGTGGTTAAAGTAATCCAGTCAAGGAGAAATTTGGACCAGGGTGACTCAGGTGGCAGTGAAGAAGACGTACTGAGAAAAATTTACATGGCTGTGTATGTACATATTTGAATACATATTGAAATTTGGAACAGATTTTCATGAGGATTAAAGTAGAGGAAGAATTTTCACAAAAATATACTTTGGCTGGGTAAAATAATTTATTATGACAAACACATGAATAATTTCATATAGATCCCATGAAAATGGTTTTTTTGTGTTTTTTTTTTTTTTTTGGTAATTTTTAAATGTTATTTGGCATTTCCTGGCCAGTGTTGCTCAATGGACTGAGCGCCATCCCACAGACTGAGAGGTCTTGGTTTGATTCCTGGTCGGGACACATGCCTACATTGCAGGCTCTATCCCCAGTAGACGGCATACAAGAGGTAGCCAATTGATTTTTCTCTCTCATCAATGTTTCTCTCTCTCTTCCTCCTCTCTCTCTAAAAAGTCAATTAAAAAAAATTAAATGGTATATGGCATTGATGGAAAACTTTTATAAAATTAGAACTTGTCTTAATTTATGTTAGCAAATTCAGATGGTTATGTTAAATTTATTTATTTTTCCTGAATTTTCTAAGTTCAGTGACTAAGCAATGACTTTTTCCAATGATATAAAAAAATGGCTCTAACATTTGTAATTTTTTGAAGTTCAGAATAAATGTTAGAACAATAGATATAATAGCACTTGACAATTGAGTTTTCAAAATCAGGACACATAT
The DNA here is from genome assembly GCF_014108415.1 of Molossus molossus. Lineage (NCBI taxonomy): Eukaryota > Metazoa > Chordata > Mammalia > Chiroptera > Molossidae > Molossus > Molossus molossus. The sequence goes on along the minus strand of NW_023425403.1, from coordinate 39,933,257 downwards.
ACAAATCAAATTTATCTTTAAGGTTCTATATAATAGACCATTTTTCTCAAAGTTAATATTTTTATATCAAATTCTTCATAATATAACTTCTCTAAATTAAAAATAACATAATATAACTTCTCAAAGTTCATAATATAACTTCTCAAAATTTATAGCTCATTTAATTGATTATTAAAGAAAACAATTACTTTGAAATAAAATGGATCTACCTTATATTACAAATTTAAGAAACTGATGGTATCATCATTATTGAATCTGTTTGACTATTACAACATTTTTCAAACCACAGTTGTACTACATAATTTATGCCTATACCTTTTTGGTAATTTTTGGTGATAATCTATATCACAAATTACATAGATTAGTAAGTATATAGGACACTGAATTATATTTAGAATCAAAATATTCATCTTCATATAAAGCAAGGTCTTCTTGAGTAATTCTTAGGTATGATCCAAAGTGACACATATACACATTTTGGAAGAGAAACTGAAGTAAATAATTATCACAGGCATTTACGTAATAAAACATTTAGAATGTGAACTGCAGTACTGAATTAGATCATGCTCTTTTTTTGCAGCAGAAAGGAATGTTTGGAGAATTCAGTAATGATAATTATTTATCTTTAGAATTATTGATGGAGTAATCAAAAGATTCTTCAATTGTTTTTAGAAAAGATATAGAAACTGTACAGAAAATGTACATATGAAATTATTTAATTTAATTTCATTTCTTTTATAATGTAACAACATTTTCAACTCTATATTTCCACCTTCACATTTTATGGGGATGTGTGGATTAGGTTTCTTGTAGAAATACTTCAAAGGCTTATGTTTAGTCGAATTGAGTTTGTAGTAGAATTATTTCCTTTAAACATGGAACATGAAAGAGCTAAGCCATTGTGGATAGTGTTTCTTGAAAGAAGTCCTGGCTGGTGAATGTGCTGCCCGAGGGCACTTCTGGATCAAAAATGTGAAAATGTAACACTCATTCATCATTTATGTATTCTTTCCTTTTCTACTTAGTTTCATTCCAACACCTAAGCAATATATTACTAAACAAAGCAAACAAGCTCCTTTCAATCATTTTTATTTGGGATCAGGCAGGCAAGTAAATTATAACAAAAGCATATAAACTCAAGGAGTAATAGGTACTATGATAAAATATATAATTGGGTGATATAAAAAATATATTAATTTTATAATAAAAGATATACACAAATCTAATCATGTTTCATTCCTTTATCAATGTGTCAATCCTCCAAAATATGTCAGCAAGGGTAGAACAGGGACTGTTCTGAGGTTACAAAGCTTATTTTCCTAGCTGATGGGCCATAACACATATTAGTTTGGGGTTGAATTAAAGGGAAAGAAAAGAACCACAGAGCAAATATATAAGTGCAGCTGTTATCTGTTCTGATACTATACTAACAGACGGACAAAAATCCAGTCAGTAGTGCTTCAAACTCTAGCCCCTACCCCAATTTTCCCCACCTCCCCCAAATCTAATTATCTAATAAGAGCAGAGAATCAGCAAAATAGCATCCAGACTAGTTTATCCAAATCTTTTTTTGTGAGCCTACACAGTTCAAACATAATGCATCAGGATTAGAAAAATATTAATCGCATGTGTGGACATAAACGAATACGGCAGCAACTGCCCATCCCATCACAACCCTGTCTTCCCTTACATACCAGTTTGCATGGTCTCATTCCCATATTCCCGTCCTTGTTCCCAGGGTATATATTCGCGTGTCTAGACATCAGTTATTGAGAATGGATACGGTTGGTGACAGGATCTTGGAGAACTATCTTCGTCCATGACATGACTTCACTGTTAGGTTTTCCCTAGGCTTATTCTGAGAAAATTAAAAGTGTCTGTTCAGGACTCGGAACATCGGGGAGACAAATAGCTTGCCCTGCTTGCCCGTGGCTCCTACAGCTCTAGTGATTCTTTTCTATTAATTTTTACCCACAAGAAATCTGTCTCTTCCTGACCATCCCCTCATCTCAAAAACAATGACATCAAAAGTAGATGCTAGATTATTCCCTGAAAAGGCACCTTCAATAAGTCACCCTGTCTAATTATTACTCAAAAAACATCACATATAAAATAGTGACAAAGTACTGAAAAAGGTTTAACAAATATTTCTAAGCAAAACACTCAAAATATAACCCCAAATAATACCAATATCTTCTGGGAAATGTCCCTAAAGAGTCTGACGCTAGTTTTGCTTTTATTTTATTTTGCTAAGTTGAGATAAATAATAAAAATATAAGAATACACACACACAAGTCTATAAAGAGGATTCCATAATTCACTACTTAATCAGACACCACCACTCTGAGCCTGCACACTAACACAAGGTAGAGTCAAGATTATCTCATGTCCTTGACAAGGTAAGTTCCTCTTCCTCTCCTACCACTCATAGCTTCTCCTTAACCAAATGGTCCAAACATCATTTGCCCTAAACCTCTGCTGATCTACCTCATCGTTTAGTGTCATTCATTATAAGACGCCATAAGCCTGACAGTATTAACTTATATTTGTCTCTACATCCCATATTTTACGTCACATTCCACTCCTTATCAATTCCATAAAACCCGTCAGCCATAGTCTCTGGAATTCACACTCTATCAGCAGCACAATCTCTACGCTTTCTTTCTTCTACTACGTTCATATCACCCTGTCGTATTAACTGATCTATCCCTGGATTCTAAAGAAATTATTTTTCGCCCTGGCCAGTTTGGCTCAGCGGTTAGAGCGTCGGCCTGCGGTCCGCAGAGACCCGGGTTCGGTTCCCGCTAAGGGCACGTACTTCGGTTGCAGTTTGTCCCCGGCCCTGGTTGGTCGTGCGGGTGGCAGCCACTCGATGTGTCCCTTCACATTGATGTTTCTCTCTCTCTCTCCCTTCCTCTCTCTCCCTCCCACTCTATCTGTACAAAAAATGGAAAAATGTCCTCGGGTGAGGATAAAAAAAAAAAAAGAAAGATATTATTTTTCCACAGGCTTCTCAAGTGCTGGTGTGAGCCGTCCTGCATTTCCCACTCTGTTTTTACTGGTGAATGATGTGTAGTCCCTTTGCTCAGTCTTCCTCTTGCTCATTCAACTTCTCACACTTCTTAGGTTTGTCAAACATGTTCCAACAAAGAGACTTTGAACTCGTTGTACCATTTACCTGGATAACTATTTTCTAGGTGGGTATTGGCTCAATCCCTCTCTTTGTTTAAATACCACTTATTCAGAAAGCCCACTTTTATCACCTTGTATAAAGAGAGCGAAAGCATCCTGAACCTCAAGTTTCCCTGTCTCTGCCTTTTTACCATAATTGATATCACTACTTAACACATATATTTTATTTATGTTTTATTGTACACCCAGTCCCTAGACTAGTGTCTAACAAATAATATGTGCACAAAAATATTTGCTGAAAGGATTAAAGAACAATGAATAACTATATAGTCATATATATTCTAGATATCATAAAACAAAGGGTATATTAATGTTTTCTTTTTAATAATATCGCTAGACATAGTGGTTACAGCGGAAATGGTGTATTTTGAACACTCTTCAGGTATCTTCCAGGATAATGATGTTGAGAAATATATTTTTCTAGCAAATATAAATGCCTTGGTGTTCTAGAAATCTTATACTTTACATAAATTAGAAATGATTTCTTCTCTACATTAAATCTTTCATGACTTACAATATACTTGAACAAATAATATGCTTATTTTATTAGAGACTAGAAAATGACATTCAATGTGAAAGGCTAAAATGATGATCTAAAAAAATGTATGCATCAGCCCTTGCCAGGTGGTTCAGTTGGTTGGATAGTCATTCCATACACCAAAAGGTTGTGGGTTCGATCCCAGTAAGGGTGCATAGTGGAGACAACTGATCAATGTTTCTCTCTCTCTCTTTATCTCTCCCTTCCTCCTTCTCTAAAAAACAATAAACATATCCTCAACTGAGCATTTAAAAATATATTCTTTTTTTTAAATAACAAAATGAATGTATCAGACAGCAATAAAATTCTAGGCTTTTCTTAAATTTTTACATCACCATTTTTACTTCATAGTTGTTTAATTTATACTAATACAATATAGTTGATAGCTATTCTAAGGTATATAGACATGTGTTAGGATCATAATGCTTTTCCTTTTCATATTGGTGATTATAAATGAAAGATGCCTATAATAATTATGGTATTTCTAAAGGCCTCTATAATTTAAGATACAATAATTGGAAAAATTACAGTAAAAATAGATTATTAGGCAATATTCCTGGAAATAATCATTAGTATGTTGTTAATTCTATTAATTTACTTACCAAAATTATGGTTTTTACTTATGCAGAATGAAGTATGAAATCAGAAATACTTTTCTTTAATTGCTTTATAATGTTAACAGTTTACAGTAGTCAGTTGTTCAAAATTCTGTGTCTAGAGATCATTTTAATTTTTAGGTCATTATAAACATAAAAGACAAGAATAGAAAGTTTATATATATAATTAGAGCAAAATAGCCAAAACATGCAGTTTCCATTATCAAATACATAAAATGGATTGTTAATATAATTAATAAAATATATACAGCTACTACATAGAATTATTAGTATTTTTTAAAATCTAAGAATAATGTATTAGAGGTGAGGCCAACTCACACTCATGCAGTCAATCTTACTTTCATGTTTATATTTGCTTCTTCAAAAATTAAAACTGTATACCCCCTTAGTTTCTGGGAAACAGGGCAGAAACTACAATATAACCTCTGCCATCAGACAAGTCTCCTTGTCTTATAAATGCTCCGCTTAGCCCGTTATCTATATTTACCCTAGCAATTTGCAATGTGCAGTCTTAGAGAAGATCGTGGTTTATCCATAGAGTAGAATGCTATCTTTCAGTGAAGAGTGAAAAAAGATGTACCAAAAAGAACGTATACCCTCCCATTTCATTAATGCCAAGTTCTAGAACAGGCAACACTGAGCTATGGTGGTAGAAATCAGAAGAGTTGTTTCCTGTGGGGTCAGAGAAGAGGGCTGGCTGGAAAGGGATAAGAAGAAATGGCCAGAGTTACCATAATGTTCCATAACTTGGTTTGTGGTTGGTGGTTATTTAATGAACTGTTGACTTAATTTTGTTTTAAGCAAATTATACCTCAGTAAGACAAGAAAATAAATGACCAGTTCCCCTGCTTTACCCCTGGTGATTGCAAGGGTGAGGAATTGCTCTCTCTTAACATGGGGTGTGACATGAATAATCAGAAGGTAGCTAAAAGTTTACTTGAAAGAATGATCTCTTCTCTATGAGATATCATTACATGACATTTAAAATATTTTATCATGATTTCTGGAGTAGTTTTCAAATGTCCGACCCTCAAAATGTCTATAAGAAAAATAAAAATAAAAAGACTAGTCTTAGGAGGTCTTGAACTTACTTCCTTATAACACAACTTCTGAGATATATGTGAAAAGTTCTTTTTATGAAAAGTGCCCTATTATTCCTACAATAAATGAATAGGATCCCAGTGAAACACATTATAGTCAATTTCCCTTAAAATATATTTTTTATAATATTAAGTATACATCATAATTTTTTCCTTTTCAAGCATCAGCAGAAAGTAAATTTAGCATAAGCACAGTGATACTCTGATATTAACAGGGTTATAAATAAAAGAATTTTAGCTAATAGAGATCCACACTGTCTTAATGTAGTTTGTTTTCCTTTTATATCATAATGATGACAATAAATTCAGAACTGATCTTTATGAAGTGCTACAGAATGGGTGGTATGCCAAGGTATAGGGACAGTTGAACATCTGGCAATCCTTACCTACTAATATGAAAGAAAATGCAGAAGTATAGAGATTAGCAAGTTTTTTATTTGTTGTATATATGGATTTGAAAACCAGACCAAGGAACTCTTTAACATTTTATCAGAGAAACATACATTTGCTTTTGTGTGAGAAGCTTTGAGAAAGACAAGTAATTCATTTGAAACTATTTTTATTCAATTTAACTCTACTAATATTTGCACATAATTAGTTTAATATTATTTGACTTTTAGAAAGTCTTTTTATCATTTTACTTTTATGTATAATATATCTGATAAGAAATTATATTTAAATCTAATATTTGATAAGTCAAATAAGTGAACAAAAATGGAGGGAGGGGACTGAGTTTATAGAAAAAATTATAAATATGACATTTTTAATTTAAATCTTTTATAAATTTATAGTTTGTCATTGTATTGTATTGAAATTTAGAATATGACTGCATTTAAATCTTTCTAATCTACCATTCTAATCTTGCATTCATCTTAGTACCAAAATTTTTGGACTTAGTCTAAAACAGCAGAGTCTTATAAAGAATACATTTTTGTGAAGAATAGCAATGACCATAATCCTTTAAAATGATCAACTGTAAGTGAAACCAATTATTTTATCCCTATAGATGATTTAAATTATAGTTATTGAGACTTTTAGCCATAACAAGGTTCATTTTGCAATTATGTTCAAACACAGAAAAATTATTTTATTTCTTAGATATTTTAATATTCTAGAATACCAGGAGACCTTTGTTTGGTAGCAGAATAGACTTTATTTTATACAGATTTACTACTCAGATTCATCAGGTGATACTTGTCTGCTTTGCCAGCACATTGGGTATTGACTGCCTTCGCTAGTAACACAACTCCATAAATCTAACTCTTGATTCGAAAGCATCACCAGCTACTTTCAGGCATGATGTGTTAAGCTTCTTTTTTAATTTTGGGGGAAAGTCATGAAGAAGGTGGAACTCTCAGTTTGACCTTCAAGCTGGACCTGGATATTTGGAGGGTCCCCATCCCCTACCATGTCTCCACTTCCAGAAGCTGCCCCATGGATACGACCTTGAGACAGAATTGTGGTGATAAGACTATTTGAACTGGGTACATGAATAAACCCAGTTAAGGCACCCATGTGCATAATTGAACCCAGTTAAGGTTCCTACATAAACTTTAATATTTTGCAGATGGGTACAGATATCTATTCAATTAGAGGTCACTCAAGACAAGCCTTGAAAGTCCCCTTGCTTATTAAACCTACACATGCTGACCTGGACTGTTCTGCCTTTTTCTTCAGTCTCTTCCTGTGCTGGTTGGGGGAAGGTTTCAGATTACACCCAAGAAATGCCCAGGTGGTTGTGAACTAACAATAATATATATATTTTAAATATATGCACTATACTATTTCCCTCCTAAGATTTTTGAAATGTTTTTCTTTCAGATAAAAAAAATATAGAAGCTTAACACTAAATAGGGGAAGAGTGTAGGGTGACTTCTTTTATATGATAACATTTAAAATCTAAGAAAATTCAGAATTATTTTTCTTATGACAGTACATCAATATCTTTGCAGGATTAATCCCAAAAACAAATTAGTTACATTTATGCACACCTATATCATTTTCTATGTTTTTGTTACATATGACAAATATAAAAACGGGAATTATTCCCTAAAGCTATAAAACTTAAAGGCATTTGTAATACTAGCCATTTAGTAATAAAAATAATGTGTTCCATCAAGTATATTTCTAGCTTCATACTTCATTAATTTCTTATCTCATTTTATACATATGTTCTCTTAGGAAAACATGAACAGTAAATATGGCTCAATTTGACAGACAGGGATTATGTTTCTTCACTGGGATGCAAAAAAGAAATCTGTTGTTATTCATAATAATTAGGCAAAGATTTATGCCAACTATAAACTAAATAATGTATTTAAACTCTTATAATACTCCTTGACACTGTGTACTATCTTTTCTTAAACATTATTTTAAGCTGTAATTCATCAAGAGGTAGCCTAAATAATTAAATATTAATTTTTAAAATGTCTTGTTTAAATGTGGATGAACATCAAAAATCCACATTTGAATATGTGTTTTTTGGTTAATACATTATAATTTTACATGTGATGTAATTTGTAGAATATCTATTCTTGAGAGTCTGCCACTACTCCTCTGTCTTATTCATTCCAATATCCTGGTAATACCTCTGGATTTTGCAACATTTGACACTAACAATATAATTCTGACTGTAATTAATTGCAATTGCTTCACAAGGCACATCTACTTTTGGAAGTGAAAGTCGGTTGGACTGAAATGTGATACCTTAAAAGTTAATTGCCTTCCTTGCTTGATTACTGCTTACGGGTGGGGGTGGGGGGCCACGGCTGGGTCTCTGCTCTGTGGAAAGAGTGCCAAATAAGTAGGAATTCACTCAATCAATCGATGAATCAAAAACGACAAGAAATGTTGGATTGTATTCATCTTCTTGGGAATTAGATTATAGAATTTATTTCAGAGCCAAAGCAGAGTATGTCACAACAGCCCTAGCAACCGATGCTCTGAGAAAAGACTGCCACAGTGACAAAGCTCAAATGTGTTATCACCATATCAATGCAGGAAAAATCACGTCACTAATATTCCAAGTGCTACAGATGTCTGGCATAATAAAATTAGTGAATATTTTCAATGCCAGACTAAAGACATTTGAGTATTATAAATTTCATTTTCTACCCATTTTCCTGCTTCAGACAGCATATAGTGTGTTTTCAACTGCAAAATATATCAAAGATATTGTACTAGAGATAAATGATAGCAGCAGAGTTAGAGTAGTACTACTTCTTGGATCAGTGTTCAGGTTACTAGCTCAGTATTGCACTGTGGATCTCGAAAGGAACACACAAAGTCTGACTCAAAGAATACATGTATTTATAACTCATCACATCTTACCTACCTTTAACTATAAGAGAGCTGACTTTTCTCTACAGAACTTTAATTCATTTTCACCCAAAGGAGAAAAAAGGGTCCAGGAAAATTCAGTGACGTCGCAATTAACTAATGAGCCAGATCTATTGTTGTTTAGCTGTGGAGAACATGAAGGGATCCACTGATATATCTATTCTCTTCAAACTACAGTAGCATAATTCATTGTTATAAAATTGTGTATCAAAAGGTAGAGCGACAGGGAATGCTAAGGAGACATTAAGGTAGCAAAACTTTAGCAAGTCAAGTTTATATGGGAAAGGCTTCTCTTCACACAATCAGACTTATTTAGAGGAGGAAAAAAAACTGTTGAGTGTGTGTGTACATGTGTACACGAATTAAGGAAAGCAGACATGATTTCTGTGCAGCTGTGTGACAAAAATATCACAGCGCGCCGTTTCTGGCCCGAGCAGAGAAATACACAGCCAACTCTAGGAAAATGTCTATTGTCGTGCGTCTGCTTTCTACACTCTGTGTTGTTGCTTTCGATGATAACTCACTCTTCTTTGTAGGACTAATCAATTTTTGCTTTTAAAAAATTCCCATCACACACTTCAGTTCTTAAGTATGAAATAAGTGTGTTGATTTATTTATTGCTTGTCTTTTCAGGCCTGTTTTTAGTATTTCAAATATTGGCAAGTAGATTCTGAAATCTGGGGTTCTGAATAGAGCTAAGAATCCCAGCTCTCCATTTTATGAGAAATAGCCCTAACCTAGAAATTGGGTGAAATTTGTTTATTTTCCAGAATTTTGAGGATGGTCGTTGAAGAGAAGGGATCTTTTTTTTTTTTTCCTTACCAAATACCAGTATACTTCTCTGGGATAACAGGCTGCAGGTTTGATCCCCTGACTCTCTCAGGTGAGCAATGTCATTTGCCAGGGTTACCCTAAGATCTGAACACTTCTCGACTCATCACAGGCAAACTTGGATCATTGCTTCGTTCTTTCCACACCTTAGCACATCCCAAATCATTTTCTTGCAAAGCATAGATTAAGCTTTCGATTTCCTTGCTCAGAAATAAGACACTAAGATGTATATTTCAAGTTTCGAAATAATTGTATGTAATTACTTTAATATTATCTGACTTGTAGAAAGTTTTTTTATTATCTAACTTTTATATATTATATATCTGATAAGGAATTATACTTAAATCTAATATTTAATAGATCAAAATAAGTGAAAATCAGTTTTATTATAAACAAACTATTATAAATATCATAAACTATCATGTATATAAATATATGTTTTTAGAAGTTCAATCTTCTCTGTTTTCATTGATTTTAGAGGGAGATAAAGTTAGAGAGAGAGGAGAGAGGAGGAGGAGAGAGAGAGAGAGAGAGAGAGAGAGAGAGAAATAGAGAGAGACAATGTGAGAGAGAAACATCTACCCATTGCTTCCCATATGTGCCCCAACCAGGAATCAAACCCGAAACCCAGGTATGTGTCTAGCATGTGCAACAGCCTAGATGTAAGAAATAATACAAAATAATTTCTTTATATAAGAAATATAAAATAAATGTGGTTTAAGCACCCTTCTTTTCCTCCTGGCATTTTTCTTTGTCTGATTTTGTAAACTCAAATTGGAATGCAATACGGATAAAAGGAAAGGGAACAAGCAGCAAAAGGCACCTTCTTGGGGACCTCTGCAGGCAGATGATGAAACACAAATTCCTTGTGGATTTGTGCTTTCCCAGGCTTTCTTCTTCTCCACACGCAGACTTCAGGTACAGACGGCCCATTCCTGGTTGACTACTTAAAACTGCCTCTCAACCCTGACCTCCGTTGGGTCCTGTCTCCTTGATTTGCCAATTGTCAGCATTTTTTTACCAGAGAAGGGTACCTAATCTTGAGCACACGACATTTTTTAAAGACAAACAAGAAATTTTCATATGTTTTTCCAGAAGATATTTTTACTTGCGGAATTATGAGTGGGAACACTCCATGTCCTGATCCCAAAAGGCGGGGGTGACGCGATGCAGAAACAAATTCTCACCACGCCTCTCTGTCCAGTGCAATAGATCAAACTCTCTTATAGGTTCAGATGTATTATGAGAAATGGTTTTCAAACCATTCTTTGGCAGTTAGGCAGCTCCTCAACATGTGAAACATAAAATCACAACAAAGCCCCCAAATTCTATTTTTAGTTACATCCCTACAGTAGGTATGAAAGTATATGTCTATCCATACAAAAATGTGCATTAATATTCATAGAACTCATAATAGTTAAAAGGTGGACAAACAAAAATTCATCAGTGATAAATGGATAAGCAAAATGTGATGTGTCCAGACAATGGAGTATTATTTAACAGTCAAAGGAATGAAGTACTGATACACACAACAAGGTGGATGAATCTGGCAAACATTAGGCTAAGTAAAGAAACAAGACACAGAATACCACATATTGTGTGATTCTTGAATTTATGAAATATAAAAAATAGGCAAATCTATAAAGACAGAAAATAGATTTGTGTTCGCAGAGGACTGGTAAATGAGGACTGTCTGTATCTATAGGTCCACGATTTACAACTAGGGGGTTACTTAAACACTGCACATGTATGCACTGTTAGTGTAGCATGGATTGAGTTTTGGAATCCAAAGGCTTCACAAGGAAAATGATAGAGTAAATGTCAAGATAATTTTGAGGAAGAAGGTCATGACAAGTCCTACTTTTATTTTTTTTACCATTCCTTGCTTCTGCGGTGCCTTTATCTAATATGATATAATGATGCTTTCAATTTCTATTTGACTTCTAATTGTTCCCTTTTCTGATTAATGGCATATTTGGAAAAGCTACAGATACAGGAGAAAGTGCCATTCTGTATAAAATATGCAATCATTTTTGTACAAGTGAGACCATTTTATTATCCTCACCATGGGTTTTAAGGCTATGAACACTGAAGACATTCATGTAATATATGTGTTTCTTAACAGCATCTCTCTCCACACATAGCAAACAATTTCCTTTCACTGACTGAAGAAAATTTGTTTATGAAGAATGGGAATGATTGCTTGCACAAACCAAGAAGGACTGAGAGGAAGTAACTAGCAGTGAGAGAAGAGAGGAGAAGGGAAGGGAAGGGAAGGGAAGGGAAGGGAAGGGAAGGGAAGGGAAGGGAAGGGAAGGGAAGGGAAGGGAAGGGAAGGGAAGGGAAGGGAAGGGAAGGGAAGGGAAGGGAAGGGAAGGGAAGGGAAGGGAAGGGAAGGGAAGGGAAGGGAAGGGAAGGGAAGGGAAGGGAAGGGAAGGGAAGGGAAGGGAAAGAAAAGGAAAGAAAAGAAAAGAAGAGAAAAGGAAAGTGAAAAGGAAACAAAAAAAAGCAGCTAAAAAGAAAGTGAGTGATATATATGAGGATGACAACTTTCTTCATCCTTTGACAACTATTTGAACTGGTGGTTCTCTGTATTTTGTATTAGTGTTGTCTAACAGGATTTAAGTATTTAATAATCCATAAGTGTTTTGCCTTAGTTTATAAGACACTTTTGTATAATGTATCATAACTAATCCCCATAATTATTTTAGGCATTGCTATGTTCAAAAATGTTTAAGTCTGGGTAAATGTCCACAAAGTATGTTCCATACTTTATATCCTGGGCTGAGGGATACTTTCCCTGTCCTACTCTAACACTAAACACTCAATGGAATAAACTATAAGTGAATATGAATCACACTGCAAAGCCCTGAATATCACAACCTTTCAAAAACATATCTTCCATTTGTGACAAATCAGAATTAACGAGCATGGAAACAAAATGCCTGAGACTGAATTTCATAAGAAGATACATGGGCCTTCTGTGCCGGACTTTGTAAAGCTTGCCCTTTGTCCTTATTCTCTGGGCCAACACTATAGCAGAGTTGATCTTTAATGGGTCAGTAGTATGTGTGTGGATGTAAAGGGGGTAGGTGAAGTCACATACTACATACTCCTTTTGTTCAAGAACTCAGGTATGCTCTAGCAGAGAAACTAGCTCTTTCTGAAGGATAAAGGCATAGTTGCTGAAACACACTGTTGGTGGTAAATAATTTCCTTGAGGGAATAAACATGGAAATATTAAATTCTGGACTATTGGACTTTTATAAAATTTGTGCATCTGATTATTTCAGATTTCTAATTGTCCTTGTTTAAATATTTACCTATTTTTATTTGCATTATTTTTTATTTTATGTCTTAAAAAGTAATTTTTAGGTTTTTTTTCCTAAATGTTAGAAGAACTTTCTATATTTATATTGTTTTGCCTGAATACTCTCATGTCCCTGTAACTTCTACATTTGTATTTTTAATTCCTTTACATGTTAACAATGAATTGTGTCAATATCCTGGTAGAATTGACATCTTCAAATGAGCAAGTCATTAAATACACCCACCCATACACACATACTTGCTCACACACAGAGATACACAGAATGATAGTTAAATTGATCTAGACTTTTAAGATCACAATTTTACAAAATGTATTAACCACTCTTGTATAAATAAAATGTTTACTTTGTTTGTATATTTATGTTCATAAATGTAACTTAATATATTTGTTTTCCTTTTATAAATTCTGACTTTTTTACCTAAAGCAATATTCAATCTTATGTCTTTAGATCAAAACAACAATATTTCTGAGTCAAGTGATTTTTAAAATGTGATATATTTGATCCATCTGTTTTCCAAAGCACATTGGTTTATTTTTTGGCAACTATATAGGGATATATTGTTCTCCAGACACACTGTACATACTTTGAAGTTAACTTTAACCCTTTGATACCCTAAATAAGATTATCTTAATGCTTTTCAACTTTATAATCAACAAATATATTTAAAATTTTATTTATTTTTTATTTAATAATTTGGTGATACATTTGAACAAATGTTGAAGTAGTCATAAATAATTTCATTAAAATAAAATCTTCTGTAACTATACTATTTAACTTACATTTTTAAAGTAACTCAAATTTAATTATGCAAAAGAGAGAAATTAAGTGAAATGAATATTCAAAATTAATATTTTACTTGCTTCCAAAGAATCCATAACAAACATAGAATATATTCCTTCAGCTCCCACCATTTTCTTACAGGTTATTCCAAACAAGAGAGTAATTGAAATATGCAGTTACCTAGCATCTTAATATAATTTACAGCAACTTCTAATACTTTTGTAATAGAAAGTGTCAGAGATAAAGACTCCTAATTTATACAAGATTATAATTATTAAATGAAAATGACTGCCAGTAACACATTTTTGCATCTTATATTTTATTACTTTCAATCACAATTATTTCCTCTCTCCTTTTCATTATCTGAATTATCACATATTTTAAAACTTATTTCTATATGCTTTTATGATAATCTACTTGCTACATGAATGAAAGCTCGAAATAATTGTTTCTATGACCACTCAAGCTTCTTTCAAGTCTCTAATGACCCATAGTTCTGCACATTTCCAATGTTTAATAAAAGGCATGCTTAGATTGCTCTATTTATATAATGTAATACAAGATAATGCTTTGATTACTAGAATAAGTGGTAAGAATAATTGAAAAAAATGTATCATCTTAGTATTTATGAGTATGATAAAAATGATCTTAAACAGTAACTCTGTAAGCCTTAATATTTATGGCTTTAACTTATTTTCTTAGGTAACATATTCAGATTTTAAAAGTTCTGGGAAAAAGACTAAATAACTAATAATTTTATTCTAAAAGCCACATCATTAGAATTTGATGGTATATCAGATATAAGTATTTTAATACCCTTATAAGAAAATGTGTTCAATACTGTCATTTGACAGTAACATTAATGATGGACATAAGGTGAACTTAATAAATTTGTAACATTTATTAATCAAAGAATATCTATACCTATAATATTATGGTTTTGAAAATAAGCCATGGGCTTCTGTTATGCAATAAGTGGATTTTTATTTTTTGTTTTATTTTTCTGTTAATCCCCAACTGAGAATATCTTATTCCACTGATTTTTAGAGAGAGTGGAAGGGAGGGAGGGGAAAAGAGAAACATTTATGTGAAAAAGACTCATTTATTGGTTGCCTGCTAGACATGCCCTGACCAGGACTGGGAAGGAACCTGCAACCCAGGTGCATGCCCTTGACTGGGAATCGAACCTGTGACCCTTCAGTGTGCAGGCTGATATTCTAACCCATCGAGCCACACCAGCCAGGATGAAATGTGTACATTTTAAAAAACTTGTGATTAGGTAAAGTAGAACTCCCTCTAATCACACAGTGTGAAATCTTTCAAAAGCTGCTTTTAAAGGCAATCAAGAAACATATAGAATCATGTCATTAATCAGTAATCAACTTTTGAAACAGCACTGATTAATTGATTTACAAAAGAAATATATGGGAATATATACAACACTAATAATTTTAACAACTAAAATAATAATTAGCTGTTATAACTTGCTGATCAAATTGTAATCATGATGTATGCTCATCAAAATCTGATTTTTCTATTCAAATAGAATTCACATTACTTAATTTATATAAAACTGGATGGACTTGGTTTTGGATTAATAATGAGGTGCCTACTGTACCCACTTACAGAAACCTCTGTTCATAAAACATTACAACAATATCTGTCTACTTACATATTCTTCTGCAATATGAACTTGTCTCTCTCCTTTCAAGAGATAAAGTAGGCCCTAGCCGGTTTGACTTAGTGGTTGGAATATCAGCCTACAGACTGAAGGGTCATGGGTTTGATTGCAGTCAAGGGCATATACCTGGGTTGAAGGTTCGGTCCCTGGCTCGGTCAGGGTCATGCAGGAGACAACCAATTGATGTGTTTCTCTCACACTGATGTGTTCTCTCTCCCTCCCTCCCTCTCTCTCTAAAAAAAAATCAATGGAAAAATATAGTTGGGTGAGGATCAACAACAACAAAAAGCTAAAGTAATATACATCTTCATACACTTGAATATAACCCATAAACTATCGCAGAAGTGATCCTGGATCAGTAGTCAGCATGGTCTTTAAATGACCCAGTAGGGCCCTGGCTGGTGTGGCTCACTTGGTTGGGCATTATCTTGGGCACCAAAAGCTTGCCAATTCGATTATCCCATCAGGGCACATGCCTGGGTTGCAGGCTTGATCCTCAGTGCAGGGCATGCAGGAAGCAACAGAATGATGGTTGGCTCTCACATCGACCTCTCTCTCTCTCTCTCTCTCTCTAAAAATCAATCAAAATATTAAAAATATTTTAAAAAATTAATGACCCAGGAGATTACATTATCTAGATCCCTATATGAAGTACACTTATCCTAGGACAAACATTCCATTAAGTAAACAAAACAAAATAAATTTCAAGTCCCATGCATCCCTTAGAAATGAGATAAGATACAGAGAGGAAGAAAACAAGACGACTAGGATGTGTGAATGAGAAAACAATGGAGGAAATGGGTCCTACAGATCCAGGCACTCCATTTTGGGTTAGACATGAATCACTAATTGGGCACTTCCACAAAATTATGAGCAAATAAATTTCTTTGTTTGTTTTAAACCACTAAATTTTGGCTAGTTAGTTATACAGCAAAGCATATCTAAAACACCCATGCTAACATAAAAGAAATATAAAAACACAATCAAAATATAAGTGATTGAATTCTATCAATAATAGAGAATAGAAGATTAACAGTGAAAATACACTGTATAATGCAGTTCAATTATTTCTTGACTGCTTAATATCTGTTCCTTTCAGGAACTGCCCTTTTCACCAAACTGATGGTGTAAACATTATCACTACCTTGCATTCATTTTAGTAAGTAAATAACACAAGGTAGCCAGTAATATCCAACTCCCTTTGGATATAAGGATAGGATTAAAGATTATGCAAAACTAGATAAAAATATTTTTTATGGGATCATGACTGATAGGAAGAAGGAAATCCTTCTTTTTGAAATGGATATGAGTAAGGACCAGGTGATCCTTGAGCTGCCAGTAGATATTAAGGCCAACATGTGGAGAAGGCCTGCCTAAGAATTAATTTAAAGAAAAAAATATATAAAATGGATCAAAGTGAAGAAGAAAGAGATAGATAACCAATGACATCTTTTGAACTCCACGATCCGTAATGCCTAAAGCAAGAGTTTTTCTTTTGATTTCACAGATATGAGAGCTACAAAATATTTTTTTGAACTAGTTAGAATTGGTTTTCTGTCCCTGAAACGGGAAGTCCTGACTAACCAAACTATATCGAATGTAGTATGATTTGTGACAATGGAAATAAATTTTAACAGAGATGTTTTCACCATGAGTTTATTAGCAGGTTAAATTTGTATTAGAAATTGTTTCAACATCCATTTAAAAACAATTGTGGAGCCTTTATTATGTGAAAATATTTGTACAAGACATATAAAGGTATACATACATGCCTATATTTTACATGTTCTCAAGAAATTAACAACATCTTGGGAATTTTTTTATTAGATAGATAAAATAAATGCTATGGGTCCCAATAATATGAGAATTTGGGGTGAAGAAAGAACCATTCAACCATGGGAATATACAGTTGTTAGACACTGGGAAATAAATGAGAAAACATGTTCTGTTTTTGTCCTTCCTCATATGTCCAGTCCAATTGTTTTTTCCCATCAGCTGACCTCATAGAGCACAAGTCCAAAGAGACTATGGTGTACACACAACACTAGGGTTGTTTGGGTGCATATAGCAGTATTGCAGGAAAAAAAAAATTCAGACTAACCCTCTTATTTAATTGGTTCTTCAGCATGGAGGGGTGGATTTATACAAATGGCAGTATCCAATCTATATGAGATCATGTTTTTTTCTTCCACCATTGGATTTAATGAAATGCTGCTCTAGTGTATGGTACCCCAACTGTGGAGTAAGCTCTGTTCTTATTAATTCTACTGATTAGTTTGTGTACACTTAGTAGTGCATGGTTTATCCAGCTGGGTCAATTTCCACTCAACACCTTAGCTATTTTAGTAATGTTTTCTCCCTGTAGGAATATATCTCTGGGCCTTTTGACTTGATTCAACGTGGTATCAATATGCTCCAGGCATACTGCATATTTGATATATTTGAAAGACTATTAACAAAAGCTACAATAATATTAGCACATGCACATAGTGCTTAGTATTTTCTGGCATTTCACTGACTGCTTTACCTTTAATAATTCAATTGATTTAAAACATTTATACATAAAGATTCAGAGGTAAATACAGAAAATGTGAGTTGTCGCAGATCACACAGCTAGCAAGCAACAGAAAGAATTGAAAATGAGCAATCTGTGTCCAGAGTCCTTGGAGGGTCTGAAAAAGACTTTTAAATGACAATTTCAGAAGGTATAAAATTCTATTAGAAATTGTTGCTTATTGTTTTCCTTCTTTATCTTTTTGAGATCTGATTGACATATCTGTAGCCCACCCAGACTGACAGCTTAGGCTTCTTCTAATCAACAGAATGTCTCTTGTAAACTGTCTCACTGACAAGTGAGCTCTGTCAATATGTCTTTTCTTAAATATCTATGTCAGGTCAACTTTCTTGCTCCTACAAGAATGCAGTCTAGGGAATCTCCCAAAATCACTTTGTGCATCCAATCCCACTGTTTTTTACAGCATTGATTGGCTTTCACTGCCAAGATGCGACTCTTATATTGGACAACAATATTTGACTGCTTTTGTCTGAAATTTGCAGCTGGTATGTCCTCCCTAGAATTCTTCAAATAATATTCATTACATTTTACCCCATTTAGCAACCCTTATTTATAGTGATTCAATATTAGAGATATTTAATAGCTTCTCACTGTTCTTTTGTTTTGATTATTTCTCTATAAACAAATTGACTGCATATTCTCTTGTTTTCTTTGTACCCTTATACACTTCTGTGCATTTATTTATGATATGTATATATATATATATATATATTCACTAAATCACTTCTTTGCACCTTATTATTAAATGAGTTTAAGTGCCCACTTATTTCTTCTATTTTTATCTACAATTAGAAAGTAAATAGTCAAGCAAAAAGACATACTTAAAGGCAATTTATCTCTGTAATTTCTATCCTTAAGTATGTATTATCTATCTCCATGTATTCAGATAATAAATTCATTTATTTTGAATTTAAACATCAGAGTAACTTGTTTCTCTTTCTTCTCATTTTTGCTTACATCCAAGTAGCTGCAATGTGTGTGATTCTGCTTCAGCAAAGTCCTTGTAAATCCCCCTATGTCAATTGCAGTTAACTGTTTTCTGTCATAATAAATCATCTCTCTCCTACGACATATACTTTCCTGATACAGTATACCAGATTTTCAAAAACAGAAAGATTTTGAATATTTCCAAAGATGGTTTACTTCTATCATATAATAAATTAGCATTTTATTTGTAAAATATGTAATTAACAGATAAAACAATTACATAATTGCATTATATATGATTATAATACGTAATGTTATATATGTGCTAAAAAAGTAGTAAGATATATACAGATTTTTAGACACAATTTTTATTTTTCCTTTAGTATATTCTTCCAGTATTTTCAGAAACAAATTTAGATCCCTGGGTAAAAAAAGATTCTTACCTTTTTTTTTTTTTTTTATCCTCACCCGAGGACACATTTCCATTTTTGGTTCAGGTAGAGTGGGAAGGAGAGAGAGGAACAGAGAGAGAGAGGGAAACATCAACGTGAAAGGGACACATCGAGTGGCTGCCACCCATACGACCAACCAGGGCTGGGGACAAACTGCAACCGAGGTATCTGCCCTTAGCGGGAATGGAACCCTGGTCTCTCTGGACCGCAGGTTGATGCTCTAACTGCTGAGCCAAACCGGCCAGGGCTCATTTTTAATAAAATATTACATATCTCGTAACCCGATTCACAACAGTAACTGGCAGTCATCATCAGGGATCTTAACCTTTCTTTTCCCCAAATAGCTTTAAACTTCACATAAAAAGTCTATATTTTATTTAAAAATAGAAATCTGAAAGACAAGAGTAACATATTATCTGTGAATAAATTAATAACAACCTTATTCAATTAAATATTTATTAAATTTTTAAACATTGTGAATTGGCCATTGTTTTCTACTAAAGATTGTAGGAGAAAAATTGTAGAAGTAAATATACATCTAGATGCCTTTCAGTTGACTCTAGTTAAGTAGAATGATGAGTATGAAATCTATGTCAATGTTAACTGAAATTATTAAAAATCCATATTCTTCAATACCTGACATTTTCAAGAATAATAGTAAAGTATATGTTTATAAAATAAGACCTTTTTTTTTTTTTTTTTTTTGTACAGATAGAGTGGGAGGGAGAGAGAGGAAGAGAGAGAGAGAGAAACATCGATGTGAAAGTGACACATCGAGTGGCTGCCACCCACATAACCAACGAGGGCCGGGGACAAACTGTAACTGAGGTACATGCCCTTAGCAGGAACCGAACCCGGGTCTCTCCGGACTGCAGGCCAACGCTCTAACCGCCGAGCCAAACCGGCCAGGGCTAAAATAAGACTTTTGAAGCTATACAATTTTTTCTTTTAAACTGATGCTTTAAGCAAAACAATATATTGTTAAAGTATACTCTTTATGTTACAGACTAATAGTAACATATGCCTCAATTAATTACTTGTTAAAGTTTAACAAAGTAAAAAGGGCTTTTACAAAACTTTCTCTTTTTTTACTATGTTATTTATAGATTTTATTGTACATATACCTAATATTCATGCTTAAGTATAAAGTCAATATGTTGCATATGTTGTTATTTGTGTTTCTTTGCTATGATTATTTAGTAATCCTTATATTAATGAGGCCAGCATTTATCTTGAAAATTGAATAATTAACTGACCCTGGATTAAATGAAGGAGAACTTCTATTTATCACCAACAGAGGTATACCTTGATAGGACTTAATTCTAATTTAAATTAAGTAATAAAAAGGGGAAGGTATAGATTTTATATCTGAGCAATAGCTCTTGAAGCCATTTATAAGAAGAAATTATTACTTCTTGTATATATTATTACTTTTTACATAAAATGTTTGCTCTGATTTACATTGTTTTAGAAAGACCACAAATGAATAAATTATATATCCTTAAACTATTTGCATAAATCTTTGATTATATTTAATGCTAATGTATATTTAGCATCATTTTTGCCTCTTTGATGTGGAGCAATATCAAAATTTTTTGATCTACTTATACTCTATAAACCTTAAACGTATTCAGTACATAGATAAGTCCAATACATAAATGTTACTGGGATTTCAAAATTCATTGACTTTCTAAGCAGTAGAAACTAAAAAGAAATGTTTCTTCCAGTAGCTTAAAGTATTATCTATTGCTGCCATTAATTACTAAAATTCTTTGAACTGAATCTTTGTTTTTCTCCTTCTTCTCTTATCTCCATCCCTAAAGCCATTTGATTAAAATTTCAAGTCCCTTAACAAAGCTTCCTCTTTGTGAACAATACCCACATGCTTATAGGAGGTCCTATGGGGGTTTGTTCAATTAAAAATATCATATGAGATATAACAGATTCAGGGGTAATACTCAGAACGTTTATTCCTAATTATCAGAATATGCTTGGGAAAACCTAAATTTAGTATGTTAAAATAAAACTCTATGAGATGCAGTAGGCATTGATAAAGGATCATGTATAACATTTAAAATTGTTTTTTCAGTTCCACTTTAAAACTGTGTAGCTTTCAGTGGACTGAGCTAGAATTGTGTGCATAAATAGACAAACAATGCATAAAGATGTGGAGAATGATTAATAGATATCTTAGTGTCTTATTAACTTAATGACCTTAAAATTAAGTAGTAATTTGAGAAGTTAATATTTATATTATATGGAAAGGATATAAAACTGAACTAATTCATTTAGAGTGAATTCATATAGCAAAGGCTTTCTTCTTTAAATTAGAGTTGGAGATGTACTACTGTCAATAATTTATAGTCTGTCCTATCCTGACCCTGAGGACTCTCGTCAAATGATTAATTGTGGTCTTTTCCTCTAGTTGAGATTTAGTTTGACTTTACACTATTAATTAGCCTGTGTTGTGCATCATTTTAAATGCCCCCAGTGAACACAATTATTTCCCAATTTCAAGTGAATTTCACTGATGCATTGCCATGAATGTACCTTGATGCGGTGGTTCAATATTTTACTGAGGTGACTCAACTTAGCTCCTCACAAGGAAAAAAGATAAAATGTAATTCCTTGCCACCTTTGTCAAATATTAGTTGAGCATAATGTCTTGGGTCAATTTCCAGGTTCTCTATTCTGTTCCATTAATCTATATGTCTGTTCTTGTGCAAGTACCAGGCTGTTTTGATTACAGTGGCTTTGTAGTATAACCTGATATCTGGTATTGTGATTCTTCCTACTTTGTCCTTCTTTTTCAAGATTGTTGTGGCTATTCGGGGTCTTTTTTTGGTTCCATATAAAGTGTTGAAGTATTTGCTCTAGTTACGTGAAATATATCGTTGGTATTTTAATGGGGATTACATTGAATCTATAAATTGCTTTGGGTAGTATGGACATTTTAATGATATTAATTCTTCTGATCCATGAACAAGGTATGTGCTTCCACTTTTTTTATATCTTCCTCTATTCCTTTTTTCAATGTCCTGTAGTTTTCTGCAAATAGGTCCATTACTTCTTTGGTTAAGTTTATTTGTATGTATCTTAATTTTTTTGCCACAATGGTAAATGGGATTTTTTTTTTTTAGTTTCTCTTTCTGTGAGTTCATTATTGGTGTATAAGAATGCTGTCAATTTCTTGATGTTAATTTTGTATTTTGCTACTTTGCCAAATTTGTTTATTAAATCTAGTACATTTTTGATGGAGTCTTTAGGGTTTTCTATGTACAATATCATGTCATCTGCAAATAATGACAATTTCACTTCCTCATTTTCAATTTGACCCCTTTTATTTTTTCTTCATGTCTAATTGCTGTGGCTAAAACTACTATGTTAAATAAGAGTGGTGAATGTAGGTATCCCTGTTTTATTCCTGTTCTTAAGGGAAATGCTTTTAGTTTTTGCCCATTGAGTATGATGTTAGCTGTAGGTTTTGACAAAGATGGCAAGAATATACAATGAAGTAAAGACAACTTCTTTATTAAATGATGTTGGAAAAATTGGACAGCTACATGCAAAAAAAATGAAACTTGACCACCAACTTACATCATACACAAGAATAAATTCAAGATGGATAAAAGACTTAAATGTGACTCATGAATCCATAAAAATCCTAGAAGAAAATGTAGGCAACAGAATTTTAGATATCACACACAGGAGAATTTTCACTGATACAACTCCTAAGGCATGAGAAACAAAGGAAAAAATGAACACATGAGACTACATCAAACTAGAAATTTCTGCACAGCAAAAGAAACAACCATCGAAATGGAAATGGAACCCACTACATGAGAGATCATAATTGCCAATGAAACATCAGATAAGGGGTTAATTCCCAAAATATATAGAGTATCCATACAACTCAATAAAAGGAAGACAAAGAACCCAATTAAAAAATGGGCAGAGAATCTAAATAGATACTTCTCCATAAAGGACATACAAATGGCCAAGAGACATATGAAGAAATGTTCAACATCACTAATCATCAGAGAGATGCAAATTTAAACAGCTATGAGATAATACCTCACACCTGCCAGTATGGCTATCATCAACAAATCATCAACCAACAAGTGCTGGCAAGGGTGTGGAGAAAAGAGGACTCTAGTACACTGCTGGTGGGAATGCAGACTGGTGCAGCCATTATGGAAAACAATAAGGTGTTTCCTCAAAAAATTAAATATTGATCTTTCATTTGACCCAGTGATCCCACTTCTAGAAGCCTGAAACACCAATCAGAAAAAATATATCTATATTGCAGCACCATTTACAATTGCTAAGATCTAGAAACAGCCCAATGTCCATCAATAAATGAGTGGATAAAAAAACTGTGGTACATATATACAATGGAATACTATGCAGCTGTAAGAGAGAGAGATCTTTTATCTTTTGAGATGACATGGAGGGACCTGAAGAACATTATGCTAAGTGAAATAAGCCAATCAGAGAAAGACAAATACCACATGATCTCACTTATTTGTGGAATATAATGAAACACAATAGACCCAAAGACATAGAAAAGAGTATGACTGACAGACCTCAGAGGAAGGGGGTTGGGGGATAGATGAGATGAACCAAAGAATTTATATGTATGTATGTGTAATCAATGGACAAAGACAATAATGCTGGGGGCGGGGGTGGGATGGGGAGGAGAGTGTCTAGGGCGGAAAAAAGGAGAAACTTATGTAACAAAAGTAAATTAACAAAAATTACCAAAAAAAAAAAAGAAAAGAAAAATTTGATCACCCCTAAAAAAAAGTACTCATTATTGTGGATTAATGTATCTTTTAAAATATTTATACTTTAGTTCCAACTTAGAGTGTTATATCCCAAAATGCATGAAAGAAGAAAGAAATGTCAAAGCAATGAAAAGATTAGACTGCCTTAGTTGATGTGTAAGTAACTTTAGAAATTGTAATAGCTCTACATTGGTACCACAGGTGAATTAAAGAAAGGAAGAGAATACTTCAATAAACTAGAGGCAGTAAAATGATGTAGGTACTAGTAGTTTAACGTGAATTTCAAAAATTTTACACTTTCTCACTATTTCAGGTTATATACCAAAACACATACGTTTGGAAAGATGATTTCAATAATTACTTCAAATAATTTATTTTATTGTCATCTTAAATATCTAGCTGATCTTGAAGTATATTTGTAAAGCTATTTTATTTGTTTATAGGTGATTATTTCCAAGGTAGAACTCATTCATTAGACTTCGGTAGATTTTGCACACAAAAAAAAGAGGTATAAAAATGAGAAATTTGAAAATATTAGCCTTTCACTTACACACTTGGACTACTCCTAATGCCTCCACATTATTGTAAAAAAATAATTGGCATGTCAATGTCATTTAAGTCTTACATGAATACTGTTCTCTGTTCACTTGTGTAGTGACTGACATGTTTGTCATTTCTGTTATTTCTCACTCTAGGACAGCTGTACATTCATTTCCACCTAAAAGTACCTGTCCCTCCTGTACCCTTTTCCATCATCTGTTTAAATACTACATGTCCATTATGATTCAGTTCCAAATTCTCCTTTGGTGTCTCTAGACATCTGTACATTTCCAGGTTAGTAAGTACATCACATTGTTCTTATAGTAACACCCTCAGCACCTAACACAATACAGAGCATACAGTAGATATGCACTATTAAAATGCATTTTGTTAAGAGTCTAAAGAAATAATTGTACATACTAATAAACACTTTGTATATTTAGCAAAGAGGAAAATAAGGTAAAACTGGTATTTTTAGAATGGAATTTAGATTACAAGAGTGATGTGTGAGTAAACTTGAGATATTCAAATAATATTACAGGGAGATTGAATTGAGCAACACTTTGAAATTCAGGATGTTTACAAAGTGCATGGGGAATATAAATAAAGTTGAAGTTGAATCTATGGACTGTGAAAGGTTCAGATTTGATCCTATGAGTCAAGGATTTCAACCATATATTTCAGATCTACCACTAGATCCCCAGGCCCAATAAGCCTACTAATAGACACTGTTATATCTCAGTGAAGCTGAAATAAAAATACAATCAAATAATAGAAAAGAGAGAAAGAAAAGGAAAGACACAGTTGAAAACCATGGAAAGCTACCTGAGACTTAACAGCATGATGAAATCCCACCAGTCTGATGATGGTATCCAAGAAGGATGCTAGTGACGGTCTTCACACTGTCCCATCCCAGGTCCCACTTATACCATTCACACTCTTAAAAATTATTGAAGAACCAAGAGCGATTTGTTTGATGTGGATTATATATCCCTAGATGTAAAAATCTAACAATTAAAATGGAGAAATATTTAAAATATTTATTTTTTTATTTTAATAGAATCTAAATAAGCTCACTACATTTTAATAAAAATAATATTTTTATAAAATATAACTATATGTGGAAAACAAAGGAAAATTTAGGTGAGTGACATTGTTTCGCATTTTTTGAATTTCTTTAATGGTTAGCTTAATAGAAGATGCCAAACTTTTTAAACATTTTTTTTGCATCAAATCGGTTGACTTATAATATTTTAGTTAAACTATACAAAAAAACATTGTGTTGCACACAGATATGTAGTTGGAAAAGGGACAACCTTGAGAATCTCAGGCGTCCTAAGATCACACATTGAGAACTGCCCATTAAAGGAAATTTGAAAGCCAACTACTTAGGAGACTATTATGATGCTTGAACTCTGAGGTGAAAGAGTACATTGTTTCATTCATAGAAATTATTTTTATATATTTACTCCTAACTCCTAAATGAAGAGATTTTTAACTCTCTAATATACACCCTAGAATATAACTGAATATTCATTAAACAAGTTTTGTGCTGCTGTAAGGATTTGAATCAATACCATTAAACAGATTCTAGAAAAGTAGTTTTTTGTTTTTTTTAAAAAAACTCACCCTAGGATATGTCTCTGCTGATTTTTAGAGAGAGAAACATCAATGTGAGAGAGAAACAGCAATAGGCTGCCTCCCTCACACACCCCAATGGGGACTTGAACCTGCAACCTAGGTGTGTGCTCACATTGGGAATCAAACCCACAACTTTTTGGTGTGTGGAACCATGATCCAACCAACTGAGCTATCCTGCCAGGGCTTTAGAAAAGTAGTTTTATAAACATGTATTATGCAGTTAGACTCCTTGCTTTATTACAAGCCAGAGAATACCACAGAGGTCAAAAGAACTGTTATTTTATCCCATTAAAGTACACATACTTCTCTTGGGAGTACATAGGCAGATACAGCCTAGTATTGCTACAATGACACAGAATATAAATATGTGTGTCAGGTAAAAATAGAGAAGGATTTGCTTCTATTACTCCTCACCCCACTTCCCTCCAATCGACCCCATTTTTCTCAAACTCTTGCACCCCCACCTCACTGTGTCCATCAAATTCTCCTCACTAATAGTGTTTATTATTAGCATAACTATGTCTCATTAATATCTGATTATATGTGCAGTGTCATCAAAAACTTTATTTCTTAGGCAAAGATAGATCATCATGTCTGTTGACTTAGTATTTCTCTTGTGGCATTTGGCTAATACATCATTGTGTAATACTGCCTTTCACCTTGATTAACTTGTACAGACTAAATCCTATGTTTTCAGAACTACCTATCTTAGCTATACTGCCTATAACTCAACCTTTCTACTTACACTTGTCTACCAAATATATAATGTATAACAGGATGGTATGTACTTCAGAAAAGACACCAGGGATATATATACCTATACAAAGTATCTATATGAAACAACCTAATAAGCCATAGTAAAGCAAAAGGTAATGAATAAGTAATGTGAATGAGTTTTTACAAAGGAAAATATTTTTATCAAAGCACAAAGTTATATTTTTTCTATTTGAGTGTTGTCTTGAATGAGTCTTTCTTCAAATATGCTCTATTAGCCACATATTTCATCAGCTAGTGATAAGTTATTTCAGAACTCTCTCTGAGATGACCTTGATGTTTCATTGCTTTAAACTTTGCCTTTGTGGAGATGCTCCCCAAATTTATGTTTGTAATTTCTCACCCTAAATCTAACAGGGAACATGACCAGAGAGTTTCACCTTGAAAATTTTCTAGCACCCAATCTTTGCTTGCTATTCTTACTACTAAAATTTAGATCATGAACTCCATATGTCTTGCCTTAACTATTTAAAGTGTTATTTAAAAAAAAAAAAAAAAAAAGTCTTTTACTGATTTCAGAGAGAGGAAGGGAGAGGAGAGAGAGAAATATCGAAGAGAGAGACAAATCAGTATCGGTCTTTTGCCTCCTTCACGATGCCCTACTGGGTATTAAGCCAGAAACCCCGGCTTGTATGTTGAGTGGGAATTGAACCAGTGACCTCTTAGTGCATAGGTCTATGCTCAACCAGTGAGCCACACTGATCAGATTCAAGTGTTATTTTTTATTACCGCACTGAACAGTTGTCATTTCATGCAAACACCTACCACTTTATTTTTCATTTTTTAAAATTTATTGTTGACAGTATTATAGATGTCCCCCCATTTTATCTTCCTTATAGCAGAGGTGCGTTTTGCCATTCTACTGCTCAAATCTCTTAATGTGGTTGGTTCATAGCTTACTATTCAGATCCGTGAGTGTTAAAAATCGAGACTATTTTTCCTTTCAACCCACTGATGTTTTTAAAAACCACTTATTTAAATAGTTAGAAAGCACTGGAAGGGGGGGGGGGGATGGAAATCTGTTAAAGCAATTAAAGGATAAGTCAACCAGCAAAGAAATTGTTACAGTCTACAAGCAGAACAAGGAAAGCAATGGTAAGGACCAGTTTCTATGCAGGTAATTTAGGAGTTTAAAAGAAAGTTACTGTTCTTGACATTTAGTGACAGGGGGATAGAGAAAAGAGAGGCAGACAATTTAGTTCCAAAAGACGAAGCTGTATGTAGGGCAGGTGCTTCAGCCACTGAGAAAAGAAAAAAAACAGCAGATCTAGAAACTTTGACAGGCTTCAAAAATCAAAGTAAATGAACTGACCACAGGAGTAATAACCAATAAATAAAAATGGATTCAAAGTAATACATTTGAACCTGGGGGCTGTGTTTATTATCTGACTCAAGCAGATTGGTAGGAAGTTGACCCTTCATTTCAATCCTTTTTTTTTTTTGGCCATTGCATAACAATAGGGTCAAGGGAATACTTTCCTGAATGGAAAGTATAAGTGATCTTCAAAAAGTGGTCACATGGGACTACAGTTCCTAATCAAATATTAAAAAACCCAAAAGCTCTTCAGTTGTAAAAAACAAAACAAAACCTTGAACCTACATAGAATATTTTGAAAGAATTGATATATGTTTACTTATGGTCATTAGTCACCCAATCTAGTATGAATATATGGATATTTTTGTCTCATTGCAAAACATTTACATGTTTGTTCAAAAGATATTATAACTAGGGATGATATACCATATACAGTATTGATACATACATATATCAGTAGTATATACCGTACATCATTGGACCTATATGATATTATCTTTCTATAATATGAAAGAAATTGGAAATCTGAAATCTATATGGCCAGAAGAGATTTGCATCAGCCATGGCGAGATAGTGGGGCTTTGATAGTTATAGAGAGATAGTGGGGCTTTGATAGTTATAGAGAGATAGTGGGGCTTTGATAGTTATAGAGAGATAGTGGGGCTTTGATAGTTATAGAAGAAAAGGGTCTCATGGCTCCAGAATAAATCGAAGCTCAAGACATTCCCATTAGCCTGATGCCCATAGGAATTAAATGTTTCTTTGGTCATAATCCCGAGGGAATGTTTAATAGAAAGGATGATCTTTTCTTTGAAATTTCCCATCTTTGAATCTAAATGGAAGAATAGAACTGATCAATATATATATATTTAAATTCATGAGGCTTATGTTACTGTAAATGATTACACAAATAGATATTAAAAGCTATCCATCCTTATTATTAGGAAAAGATCCAGTTACATTTTAGCTTTTGTATCCAGGTGAGACATGCTTTTACACTTGCGGATGTTTATTTGTTTAAAAGTTCCCAGGGCAAAATACATAATACATATAATGAATTAGAAATGATAATTATTTATTTACAACCTTCCCAGTTAGACTGAAATCCTGTCATTTTTAGGTCATTGTATAATTGTGTCTTTGGCATACATGGATTGCATAAGTAACTTTCAGTGCCAAGGTTAATGTATCAACTTCAGGTAGTTGCTTTGTTGAATTTTGTTAAGTATTCTTGAGCTTCTCTAACCTTCTGAGACAGAGTGAAATGAAAAGGAATTTAATTAGAGTGTGCTAAGAATCTAATGTGGTACATTAAGTTTTTATTAAGAAAACCGGAACTGCCGGGTTGGTGTGGCTCAGTGGTTGAGTGTTGACCCACACATGCCTGGGTTTCAGGCTTGATCCCCAGTAGGGGGCGTGCAGGAGGAAGCTGAATGATGTTACTCTCTCACATCAATGTTTCTATCTCTCTCTTTCTTCCTCTCTCTCTAAAAAATCAAGAAAAACATATTAAAAAAAGAAAAAAAACCTGGCTATTGTGGCTCAGTGGTGGAGCCTTGACCCATGCACCAAGAGGTCGCTGGTTCAATTCCCCATCAGGGCACACACCCAGGTTGTGGGCCCAATCCCCAGTGTGGAGCATGCTGGAGGCGACCAATCAATGTTCTCTCTCATTGGTGTTTCTGTCTCTGTCCCTCTCCCTTCCTCTCTCTCTAACATCAATAAAGAAAAAAAAACAAAAAACAGTACTGGGCAATAATGTTATTGGTTCTGAAATTATCTTTCTAGATAAGCAGCGTACACATAAATGTAGATAAGCTAAGTGAATGAATGTAAAGAAAGATTATCAAAAAGGACTAACTCAATGAAAGTTTACACAATAAAAATGATTTGAAAGAACTTTCTTATGCCATGTAAAATTCAGAAATAAAGGTCTTATTTCATTTTGGAACCACTGCAAAAAAAGTGGTTCTGCTGTGCCCATTTTAGTCACTGGGATTCAGTTCTCTGGTGATTAATTTCAAAGGCACATTGGTACAGGGTTATTATTAGGTTAGTCTGTTAATGTAAAATCTGTCAAGAAGGCCTTGAAGTGGAAATCACACAGATGCATACAAAGTTCTAGCTTAAAATACCTTTAACTGAAGGATTTGACTGTTTTAGTTTCATTTAGCAAAGGCAGTTCAAAAATTTAAAAATTAATTCACATCTTCTATGTTTTTAGCAGTGTGTAATACATTTTTAGGGGGAAAAATATTGATGCTTCTCAAAAACGTTCAATTTAATCAAAATCTGTTCATTCAAAGGCGTTGATATGTGTTAAATAATTATTAATATATTAATAAAAATTAATGAAGGAATAGGAATAATAACATATAAAATTATAGAGCTAAATCTCATAAACAGCAAAGGTGCTTTCCAGAATTTTAAACTCTAACTTTGAAATAATCAACATTTTTCCCCCTGCTTTATCAGCTGGCAAACATCATGTACATTACTTTGTATTAAATAGTCATGAGTGGCCCAGCTGGTGTGGCTCAGTGGATTGAGCATTGTCCCATGGACTGAGAAGTCTCAGTTCAATTCCTGATGGAGGCACTTGCTCTGGTTGTGGGCTCCATCCCCAGTGGGGGGCCTGCATGAGGCAGCCGATTAGTGTTTCTTACATTCATATTTCTATTTTTTTCTCCTTTCTTCTCTCTCTCTAAACATTTAATAAAAACATATTTAAAAAAATAAATAAATAGTCATGGGTGATTGTCCCTTAAATAGTAGTTGTAATTTCAATAAATCTCCAATTCAGATAATCCACTACCACATTCTATCTGATCTATTTAGTTTGACATAATTCATTGTTTAAATTACCTAAGAAATCATTTAACATTACTTTTAGTTCAGTTTTATGTAAATACGGTCGATGTCATAAAATAGTCAACTATTATAGTTTATCATCCCTTTGACTATCTCAAAAATCCATTATAGGAAATCAATCACTTAACCAGAATATTTTATATAGATTTTCTAGCTCCTACCATGATTAGTTTGAAAAAGGAGATTTCATCATTTTGGCTGGAACTTCATAAATTGCACTACTACTTAATTTGCCTTTTTTTTTTTTTTTTTTACTTTATCTTTGTTGTTGACACTGTTACAGATGTCCTCATTATCCCCCCTTTTCTGAATTCCACCCAGTCCCCACCACCTCCTTCCTTCTGGCCATCACTATGCTGTTGTCTGTGTCTATGCATAATGCATATATTTTCTTTGACTAATCCCTTCACCTTCTTTCATCCAGCACCCCCTTCCCCCTCCCTCTGAAAGCTGTCAGTCTGTTCCATGTATCCATGACTCTGGTTCTATTTTATTCATACATTTATTTGTTTCGAGATTCCACATATAAATGGGATCATATGGTATTTGTCTTTCTCTGACTGGTCTATTTCACTTAGCATAATAATTTCCAGGTCCATCCATGCTGTCGCAAAAAGTAAGAAGAGTTTCTTCTTTTTTAAGGCTGCCTAATATTCCATTATGTAAATGTACCACAGCTTCTTAATTCACTTGTCTACTGATGTGCACTTGTGCTCCTTCCAGATCTTGGCTATTGTAAACAACGCTACTGTGAATATAGAGGTGCATATATTCTTTTGAACTGATGTGTCAGGATTCTTAATATATATTTCCAGAAGTGGGATTGCTGAGTCAAAAGTCAGTATCTTTTCAAATTTTTTGAGGAAACGGTATACTGTTTTCCATAATGTCTACACCATTCTCCATTCTCACCAACAGTGCACTAGGGTTCCCTTTCTTCCACATTCTCGCCAGCACTTGTTGTTTGTTGGTTTACTAATAGTAACCATTTTGACAGGTGTGAGGTGATACCTCATTGTAGTTCTGATTTGCATCTCTCTGAAGATCAGTGACATTGAGCATTTTTTCATATGTCTATTGGCCATCTGTATGTCCTCTTTGGAGAAGTGTCTATTCAGGTCCTTTGACCATTTTTTTACTGGATTCTTTGTCTTCTTTACATATTTTGGAAATTAACCCCTTATCAGATGTATCATTGGTAAATATGTTTTCCAATGCAGTGGGTCCCCTTTTCATTTTGCTACAAAAGATGTCTAAGATTTTACTGCCTATGTTTTCTCCTAGGATTTTTATGGTTTCACAGCTTACAGTTAAGTCTTTTATCCATTTTTAGTTTATTCTTGTGTATGGTAAGTTAGTGGTCTACTTTCATTATTTTGTATGTAGTTGTCCAATTTTCCCCAACACTGTTAATTGAAGAGACTGTCATTATCTCATTGTATGTTCTTGCCTCCTTTGTCAAATATTAATTGACCATACAGGCATGGGTTAATTTCTGGGCTCTCCTGTTTCATTTATCAATTCCTGGCCCCAGTTAAGTTCATGTGGAAGGCAACCAATAGATGTATCTCCCTCACATGAATGTTTCTTTCTCTCTCTCTCTCTCTCTCTCCCCCCCCCTTTCAATTCTGTCTAAAAAAATCAATGAAAAAATATCCTCGAGTGAGGATTAGAAAAAAAATTATCCTTAGATACATTATTATTTTTTGTTGCAATAGTAAATGGGGTTGTTTTCCTTGTTTCTCTTTTGGATATTTTATTATTGGTATATAGAAATACCACCAATTTCTGAATATTAATTTTGTATCTTGCCATTTTGCCAAATTCATTTATTAGATTTAGTGGTTTCTGGAAGAGTCTTTAGGGTTTTCTACATATAATATCAGGTCATCTGTGAATGATGACAATTTTATTTCCTTTCTAATTTAGATGCCTTTCATTTTTTCTTCTTGTCTGATTGCTGTGGCTAGGATTTTCAGGACTATGTTGATTATGAATGGTAAAAGCAGATAGCCCTGTCTTGTTCCTGATCTTAAGGGAAACACTTTTGGTTTTTGCCCGTTGAGTATGATGTTGACTGTGAGTTTGTCATATATGGGCTTTATTACATTGAGATATGTTCCCTCTGTTCCCACTTTGCTGAGATATTTTATCATAAATGTGTGCTGGATTTTATCAAATGCTTTTTCTACATCTATTAATATCATCATGTGGTTTTAATCCTTCATTTTTTGTGGGAGACTGTTTGCATGGCATCCATTTTGCAAAAATCTGCTCTGCCATCCCCTGCCCCAAGGCAGGATATCTCTGTCTGCATCTCTGCATACAATGTTTCTGCATTCCTTTAAGTAACCATTTACTCAGCCAGTTATGCTGTTTGTCTTTTGTTCCACCTGTGATATTTACATGATGTTTACTTGAAATTGCTTCGGGGTGGTCACCACAGACATGCTTGGCAACAAATGTTCTTGTTTTTCTGCTCCTTGCCCTATATATACTGTGGATCTCCCCAGAATAAACGAGACTTGATCAGAGCCCTGTCTTGTCTCCATTTCTCGTGTCTCTTGTCCCTCCTCATCCTCACTCCCCCTCTAGAGTCCTCGTTGCTCGACCTGCGGGACGGGTCAATTTTTTTTAATGTGGTGCATCACATTTATTAATTTGCAGATATTCCACTAATCTTGCATCCCAGAATAAGTTCCACTTGATCATGGTGTATGATCTTTTTATCATATTGCTGGATCCAGTTTGCTAATATTTTATTGAGGACATTAGCATCAATGTTTATCAGGGATATTGGCCTGTAAATTTCTTTCTTTATCATGTATTTATCTGTTTTTAGAATTAGGCTAGTGCTAGACTTGTAAAATGAGTTTGGGAGTTTACCCTCATTCTGAATTTTTTGGAATAGTTTTAAAAGGTTAATGTTAGTTCTTCTTTGAAAGTTTGGTAAAATTTACCCGTGAAGCCATCTGGTTGGGAGTTTTTGAATTACTGTTTTAATTTCACTCATTGCTTTCATTTGCTTTTCTTGTAACTATTTATTTTCTTAAGAATATTAGTTTAGCCCGGCTGGTATGGCTCAGTGGTTGAGCACCGACCCATGAACTAAGAGGTCGCTGATTGGATTCCCAGTCAGGGCACATGCCCAGGTTGTGGGCCTGATCCCCAGTGGGGGGCATGCAGGAGGCAGGTAATCGATTATCTCTGTCATCAAACTTTCTATATCTCTTTCCCCGTCTCCCTTCTTCTTTCTCAAAAAAAAAAAAAAAAAAAAAAAATCAAAAGAAAGAACACTAGTTTATCTTAAAGTTTCTATTAAAATAAAAACTATATTTTGTTAAAGATAAATGGACACTAAAACATATTTAGTGTAAACTTATGTAAATTTCAAATCTATTACCCTCAAGAATTATAGGCCCTTTGATAAATAACCATTACTTTCAGCATTTATATTTAAGAACACTTAATAATATATTCAAATACATTGTAATTTTTAAAATGGAATGAACAAAAAACTTAAAATACCTATTATATGTGAAATAAAGTTATTTTTTCTTTATTCTTGCATAATACTTGTGGGTTTTTTAAAAAACTTTTTAAAATTTATTTTTAATTAATTAATTATTTTTTGTTACAGATGTTTCTCCTTTTTCACCCCTTGATTCTTCCCCCCCTCCCAGTTTTGTTGTCCATGTCCATTGTTCATGCATACATGCATATAACTTCTGTGGTTTATCTCTCTCCAACTAGTCCCTCTTCTGGGGATTGTCAGTTTGTACCCGACTTCCATGTCTCTGGGACTACCCCAATACTCCGACTGTTATGTTCATTATATTCTACAAATAAGTGAGATCATATGACACTTGTCTTTCTCTGTTTGGCTTGTTTCACTTAGGATAATGCTTTCCAGGTCCCTCCATGTCGTCTCAAAGGGTAAGAGATCTTTGTTTCTTAAAGCTGCATAGTACATAGTACTCCATTGTATATATGTACCACAGCTTTTTTTTCTTTTTTCTTTTTACCCGAGGACATTTTTCCATTTTTGGTTCAGATAGAGTGTGAGGGAGAGAGAAGAAGAGAGAGAGAAAAAGAAACATCAACATGAAAGAGACATATCGAGTGGCTGCCACCCGCACGACCAACCAAGGCCGGGGACAAACTGCAACCAAGGTACGCACCCTTAGTGGGAATGGAACCCAGGTCACTCCAGACCACAGCTGATGCTCTAACCGCTGAGCCAAACCGGCCAGGGCTGTACCACAGCTTTTTTATTCATTCATCTACTGATGGACATTTGGGCTGTTTCCAGATCTTAGCTATTGTAAATAGTGCTGCTACAAACATGGGGTTACATATATTCTTTCTGATTGGTGTTTCAGGCTTCTTAGAGTATATTCCTAGAAGTGGGATCACTGGGTCAAATGGCAGTTCAACTTTTAATTTTTTGAGGTAACACCATATTGTTTTCCATAGTGGCTACACCAGTCTGCATTCCCACCAGCAGTGCACTACAGTCCCCTTTTCTCCACACCCTCGCCAACACTTGTTTGATGATTTGTTGATGGCAGTCATTCTGACAGGTGTGAGGTGATACCTCATTGTTGTTTTGATTTGCATCTCTCTGATGATCAGTGATGTTGAGCATTTCTCCATATGTCTCCTAGCCATTTGTATGTCCTGTTTGGAGAGGTGTCTAGTTAGTTCCTCTGCCCATTTTTTAAATTGGGTTCTTTGTCTTCTTTTTCTTGAGTTGTGTGAGCACTCTATATATATACTGGATATTAACCCCTTATCTGCTATATCATTGGCAATTATGCTCTCCCATACAGTGGGTTGCCCTTCCATTTTGATGATTGTATCTTTTGCTGTGCAGAAGCTTTTAGTTTCATGTAGTCCCATGTGATCATTTTCTCCTTTGTTTCTGTTGCCTTAGGTGATGTATCAGTGAAAATTCTGCTATGTATGATGTTTGAAATTTTGCCTACATTTTTTTACTAGGATTTTTATGGATTCATGAATCACATTTAAGTCTTTTATCCATTTTGAGTTTATTCTTGTGTATGGTGTAAGTTGATGGTCTAGTTTCATTTTTTTGCATGTAGCTGTCCAATTTTCCCAACACCATTTATTAAAGAGGCTGTTTTACTCCACTGTACGCTCTTGCCACCTTTGTCAAATATTAATTGAGCATACTGTCTTGGGTCCATTTCTGGGTTCTCTATTCAGTTTCATTGCTCTATCTGCCTGTTCTTGTGCCAGTACCAGGCTGTTTTGATTACAGTGGCTTTGTAGTATAACATGAAATATGGTAATGTGATTCCTCCAACTTTGTTCTTCTTTTTCAAGATTACTGTGGCTATTTGAGGTTTTTTTGGTTCCATATGAACTTTTGAAGTATTTGTTCTAGTTCTGTGAAGTATGTTGCTGGTATTTTGATGGGGATTGCACTGAATCTGTAGATTGCTTTGGATAGTATGGACATTTTAATGGTGTTAATTCTTCCAATCCATGAACAAGGTATGTAGTTCCACTTTTTTATATCTTCCTGTATTTCTTTTTTCAATGACCTGTAGTTTTCTGGAAATAGGTCCTTTATTTCTTTGGTTAAGTTTATTCCTAGGTATCTTAATTTTTTTTGCCATGATGGTAAATGGGATTGTTTTTTTAGTTTCTCTTTCTGTGAGTTCATTATTGGTGTATAAAAATGCCATTGATTTCTTCACGTTAATTTTGTATCCTGTACTTTGCCAAATTCATTTATTAAGTCTAATAAATTGTTGGAGTCTTTGGGGTTTTCTACGTATAGTATCATGTCGTCTGCGAATAACAACAGTTTCACTTCCTCCTTTCCAATTTGGATCCCTTTTATTTTTTCTTCCTGCCTGATTGCTGGGGCTAAGACTTCCAGTACTATGTTAAGTAAGAGCAAGGAAAGTGAGCATCCCAGTCTTGTTCCTGTTCTTAAGGGAAATGCTTCTAGTTTTCGCCCATTGAGTATAATGTTGCCGGTAGGTCTTTCATATGTGGCTTTTATTATGTTGAGATATGATCCCTCTATTCCCAGATTGCTGAGGCTTTTATCAGAAACAGGTGCTGGATTTTGTAAAATGCTTTTTCAGCGTCTATTTATATGATCGTGTGGTTTTTATTCATCATTTTGTTTATGTGGTGTATCACATTTATTGATTTGCGAATATTGTACCAGCCTTGCATCCCTGGGATGAATCCCACTTGGTCATGGTGAATAATTTTTTGATGTATTGCTGGATCCGATTTGCTAGTATTTTGTTCAGGATTTTAGCATCTAGTTTCATCAGGAATATTGGCCCATAGATTTCGTTCTTTGTAGTGTCTTTGTTTGGTTTTGGAATTAGAATTATGCTGGCCTCATAGAACGAGTTTGGAAGTCTTCCTTCTTTTTGAATTTTTTGAAATAGTTTGAGAGAATGGGCATTAGTTCTTTGAATGTTCGGTAAAATTCCCCTGTGAAGCCATCTGCTCCTGGGCTTTTGTTTGCTGGAAGAGTCTTGATTACATCTTCAATTTCTTTTGTTGTTATTGGTCCGTTCAAGTTTTTTATCTCTTCCTGATCCAGTTTTGGGAGACTATGTGTTTCTAGAAATCTGTCTATTTTGCTTAGATTGTCGAATTTGTTGCCGTAAAATTGTTTATAATATTGGTTAACAATCCTTTGTATTTTTGTGGTGTCAGTTTTTATTTCTCCTCTTTCATTTTTGATTTTGTGTATTTGGGTTCTCTCTCTTTGTTTCTTGGTGAGTCTAGCTAAGGGTCCATCAATCTTGTGTATCTTTTCGAAAAACCAGCTCTTTGTTTCATTGATCTTTAGATTTTTTTTGTTTTGTTTTGTTTTTTGTTTGGTCTCCATGTCATTTATTTCTGCTCTGATCTTTACTATTTCCTTCCTTCTACTTGCTCTGGGGTTTTACTTTTGTTTGCTCTCTAGTTCTTTAAGTTGTGAGGTTAGACAGTCGATTCAAAATTTTTCTTGCTTCTTGAGGTAGGCCTGTAGTGCTATGAACTTCCCTCACAGAACTGCTTTCACTGCATCCCTTAGATTTTGTGTTGTTGTGTGTTCATTTTCATTGGTTTCCAGGAAGTTCTTACTTTCTTCCTTGATCTCCATGGTAATCCATTCATTGTTCAATAACATGCTATTTAGCCTCAATGTTTTCAAATGTCTTTGCATGTTCTTGTTGCAATTGATTTCTAGTTTCATGCCATTGTGATCTGAGAAGATGCTTGGTATGCTTTCAATCTTCTTGAACTTGGAGAGACTTAGTTTGTGTCCTAACATGTGGTCTATCTTTGAGAGTGTCCCATGTGCACTTGAGAAGAATATGAATTCTGCAGTTTTGGCATGTAATTCTCTGTAGATATCTATTAAATCCATTTGATCTAGTGCTTCATTTAGAGCCTGTGTTTCCTTGTTAATTTTTTGTCTAGAAGATCTATCCAGTGATGTCAGCAGGGTGTTACCTGCTATGATTGTATTGCTGTTGATTTCTCCTTGGAAGTCTTCCAGAAGATTTTTAATATATGTTGGTGTTCCTATATTGCGTGCATATGTGTTTACCAAGGTTATATCTTCCTGATGGATAGATCCTTTCAATATTATGTAGTGGCCTTCTTTGTCTCTATTTATGCCCTTCATTTTGAATTCTATTTTCATCAGATATGAGTATTGCTACCCCAGCTTTTTTTCCCTTTCCATTTGCTTGAAAGATTTTTTTCCATCCCATCACTTTCAATCTATGTGAGTCTTTTGTTGTGAGATGGGTCTCTAGTAAACAACATATATGTGAGTCATGCTTTCTTATCCAGTCAGCTATTCTGTGAATGGAGCATTTGAACCATTCCCATTTAAGGTGATAATTGATATGTACTTATTTATTGCCATTTTTGTTTAGTGTGGTTCTATTTTTCTTCCTATTTCTTCTACTTATTATAACAGTCCTTTTAGCATATATTGCAGTGCTGGTTTGGAGTTAATTATTCCCGTAGCCTTTTTTTTTTGTCTGGGAAGCTCTTTATTTGACCTTCTATTTTGAATGATAGCCTTGCTGGATAGAGTAGTCTTGGATTCAGGCCCTTGTTTTCATGACCTGATTACCTCATGCCATTCCTTCCCTTCTGTAATGTTTCTGTTGAGAAATCAGCTGATACCCTTTTGGGGTTTCCTTTGTAGGTAACCTGTTGCTTATCTCTTGCTGCCTTTAGGATTCTCTTAATGTCTTTAATTTTTGTCATTTTAATTACTATGTGTCTTGGTGTGAACCTGTTTGGGTTCTTCTTACTTGGGGCTCTTTGTGCTTCTTGAACTTGAATGCCTTCTTCCTTCACCAAGTTAGGAAAGTTTTCTGTCACCATTTCTTCAAATATATTCTCTAACATTTGCCCATTTTCTTCCTCTTGGGGAACTCCTATAATGCAAATATTATTACGCTTCCAGTTATCCCACTGGTCTCATAAGCTATCTTTTTGTTTTTTAATTGTTTTTTCCTTTTGGTTTTCTGATTGGTTGATTTTTTTCTACCCTGTTTTCTAATTCACTGATTCGGTCCTCAGCTTCCTCTACTCTGCTGGTTAGTCCTTCCAATAAGTACTTAATTTCTGCTATGTCATTCTTCATTTCAACCTGGTTGGTTTTCAATGTTTCTATATCTTTACTTATGATGCTGATGTCCTTACTCATGCTGTTGAGCTTCCTCAAGATAATGGCTCTGAACTCTACCTATGATCATTTGCTTAACTGCATTTCATTTATCTCATCTTCAATAGAGTTCTCTTGTTGTTTCATTTGGGATTTGTTTCTTTATTTCACTATTTTGGCTATCTCAGTGGGTTTTGGAGCCTGCTAAATTTTCCCTGTGGGTGTTGGTGTTCTGCTGTTTGTGGCTTCCTCTACTGGGTTTGGATGTGCCTGGGTGGGCCCACGTTAAACACCACTCTTAAGTCTTACTTTCCTGGGTAGATTTGCAAGCCCAGGAATGGTTCAGTTATCCTCTAGCTTTTTCCTGGAAGCTAGTAGTCTCAGTTACTCAATGCCTTGGAATGTAGCCCTGGTGTTGTACATAAGAGGATCCAGAGGGTGGGGGAGATGTTGGTTGTTAATGAGCCTCAATTTGCATTTCTTTGCCTCACCTGGGAAAGGCTGAATTTCTGAGGGAGTGTTGTTGCCTTTTCCCACAGCTCTGGGAAAGAGCACACTGGCCACTGTCCTTTGTGGCCACAACTCAGCAAAAACTCTGAGTGCCCTCCAAATCTCAGGTGTCCCCACAGAGTTTCAGCCCAGTCTGCCCTTTCTGTGCTGTAGCCCCCAGGTGAGTGGCTGTGGCTATTTTAGCGCTCTGTCCCAGCTCTCTGTGCTATGGAGCAGTGTTGGTCTTTATTCCCCAAGGGCGCTGCTCACAGCTAAGACTGCTGCTGTCCGTGGGCTCCCAGCCTGCCACCCTCTTTCACTTCCGCAGATCCTACCAGTGTCCCTGGTTATATGGTCCTGTCCTGCTGCTTTTCTGTTGCTTCTGAGGATTTGTCTTTATTTTGGATGCAATTCCTGTTTGGTCCTGGGAAATCATCTGCGTAGCTTCCATTCACTCCGCCTCCATTTTCACATCCTCTGCGCCTATCTTGTGCACATCTGGGGCTCACAGTCCTCTCTGGTGCCCCCGCACCCTGCAGGTCCTGTGGATAGGCAGCTGGATCACACCAGTCTCTCTAGGGCTCTGGCTTTCCCACCGCTCTTGTGAGCTGCTAGACCACACAGGCCTCTGTGGAACCCCAGGTCCTGCTGCTGGTGGCTGGGGAGTGCTGCTGCCCCGTGGGGCTCCACTCCTGCTCAGCTTTGGCTGTAGTTTTGGGGGATGGGTCTCAGCTGCTGGTCTTGGCTTCTGTTGCCTGGGGATGGATGTCTGCTCCCCAGCCTCTGTTGCTGGGGGTATATCTTGACTCTGATTGGGCTGCTATTGTGGGGGATGGTGCTGGGCTCCCAGCTGTCTGCGGCTTCCGTGACTGGCACCTTGGGAGCTCCGCTACTGTGCACTGCTCTGTGTTGACACAGAGTGTCCACTGGTCCAATGGTGCCAGGTGCGCTGGTGAGCTCAGGTTGCTGGGCCCTCACCGCTACCACTGCCTCCTCCCAGGGGAGACCTGGGATCTTCCAAAATGGTGGGACCTCCCCTCGGTGCAGGGAGAAGCGCCCTGAAGGGCCACTTACTGTGGTAGCTGCTGCTCCGTCCACAGCACAGGAACCTTCTGCTCCGCGTCTGCATTGCTCGGGTTTGGTCCTCTACTTTCACGTCCACTCACACCCTCTCACACACTCACCCTCCCTCCGGTCCTGCCCACTGCCATCTTCTGAAAACTTTTATTTAATGTTAATGCAGGTATACATTAGAATTGACAAGTATATTTTTAATAATAAATCAAATATTATGTACAATCTAGTATATTAATGCTATATAATATTTTCATCATCTCAGAATTTTATCATTTTCTAATGATGAGTGAGGCAGCATATTTCTACATAAGGGGAAAATACTCAGTAAATATTTGTTTATATAGATTGCATAAATAAAATTTAAGAATATTTTTAATGAATAGTACCTATGCATTTTTATTATCATTTAAGACATGTTTTATGGCGTTTTATTTTGTTCGTTCATTTGAAACACATTCCTTTGTTTCTTTATTTTCCTTGATTCTCTGTGTTTGTTTTTCATGCATTGAATAAAACATCCACCTCTCCCAGTTTTAATGGAGTAGCCTTGGGTAAGAGATGATTTTATCATTCAACCCTGCTTTGGTTGTGCCTAAAATTTCTGAAATTTTTGTGATGTTCTGGAATTTGAAAGACTGAAAAAAATAAAGTATACAAAATGATTCTTTATTATTTATTTTTTCCTTATGAAGATCTACCATTTAAAAAAAATTGTCTTTTGGTAACATTAGTGTTACTTGATTAAAAGTCATGCCAACAGATTATATCATCAAATTACTGTTCTTGCTTTCTTGGAGTCATTTTTAATAATTTATTTGACATCTTCATTATTCAGTTGTTCTAAGTTTAATATATAACAGATATCAAGGAAACACATGTTTCAATTTAGTTAACTTATTTATGAATACAAATTTTTTTAAATCTATTTTTATCTAAAACAAGTAAAAATGTGTGTATTTACTTTTGTGTTGGCATTTGTTATTCACATAATTCAGATTAAAACAGATGTTATAAAGGTAAATAAATAAGAAGTTTAAATAGTATCTGGAGCACTTATTAATACACTCAATTTTATATTATTTCAAATGCATGCTTATAAATACCCTGATTACTTATCCTACTTAAAATTCACAGAATGCTGCATAAAATATATACAAATATGTTAAATATAGAACTACAGAACTCAGCTAACAAAAACATAAAAATGAGCATAGGTTTTTGTTTGTTCGTTTGGTTGGTTGGTTGGTTGGTTGGTTGGATAGTTGGATGGTTGGTTTG
This sequence comes from Molossus molossus, assembly GCF_014108415.1. NCBI lineage: Eukaryota > Metazoa > Chordata > Mammalia > Chiroptera > Molossidae > Molossus > Molossus molossus. The sequence continues at coordinate 39,890,447 of NW_023425403.1, read as the reverse complement.
GCTTGGTGTATGTGTGAGAGAGATTATTGGAAGCCTAATCAGCAGCAAAGTTGCTTTTCATCTATGACCCAGGAATAGAGTTCTTTTCAGGAACTGAATCTGCCAGCACCTTGATCTGGATTCCCAGCCTCCAGAAATGTGAGAAATCAATACTAGTTGTTTAAGCCACACAGTCTAAGGAGTTTGTTATGGCAGCATGAGCTAACTAATACATCAGCCAACATTATATTACCTCGAAATGGATTGCATGTCAAAATGATATGTAATATAAATTCTGGACCTGAAGCAAGTTTTCTCTTTTTCTGTTTAAAGTAGTAGAAACATATATAATGTAGCCAGTTCTTCACAACTTTAACTTTATATTTTTCACAACTCACAACATTAACAGCTGTGTTTCTCCTAACTAAAAGATCCTAGAAGTAAACGCAGGTGTTCCTGGAGACAAATGCAAATGATATCAACTTCCTCATTTTTTAATCCACTGAGTGTTTAATTATGGCATGCTGTCTATAGGTTTTATTTATGTTAATAGTAGTGCCTTACAAAATAAATGGAGAGCAAGAGTTAAAACTTCAGACGAGTTCATGAATTATTCTTATCATCAGTCTTGTCACTGTTGACAAATGCTCCGTATGTTCACAACTTCTTGTGCTTTGCTTGATTTTTAATGTGCTTTGAATATCAATGCTTGAATAAAATCATGTCTACAGAAGTTAACAAATGACTGTTTTAAATGTTACTTTACCTTTCTTATCTTTAACAATATTTGGATGTATATATTTACTTATATATGTGTCTTATCTACTTCTATATGTATCTTATATTTACTTATATATATATATGTCTTCTCTATTCTACTAAAATACAAACAATTTAAGGTAGAGATCCTTTTTCATGTTGTTTTGTGCCTTTAATAACAATTAGAGAGCAACATTTTAAGAGGTGTTGTAAGGCAGTGCACACATATTTTATAAATGAGAGTTACACATAAAATATTCTGTATTATTCCCTCTGACATTTACCAAGTCCCTGTGATTTGAAAGTCTTGGGAACTTTGCATCGTTTGATAGAACATTACTTTAGACGAATTTAGTTCCACTGTGCCTCAATTCTCTCATCTGAAAGGAAGATGTTAAGAGTACCTATCTCATTTATTTATGAGGATTACAGATTTTATAAATTGCAAAACATAACATCAAATATAGAAGTACTATAACAGCAATACCTATTATTTTCCTAACAAATATTAGCTATTATTAACATAGTTTCTCCTTGACAGAAATCTGGATATATGCTAAGGGGCTTCTCCAAATGTCCCTTGAACACAGAGGGATGTGTAACAGAGGCCTGGGCCAAATGCCTTCAGGTCCGTAACAGCAACAAGAACATCAACCATATGTGAGCAGCACCCTCAGCTCTCATGCTCCCACTCACACCAGAAGCAAGTTCATGACATTCTTGTATTTCACAGGGTACAAAGGGTAATGCAAAGATGTAATTACTCTTTACAAATCTAACATTTCTAACATCATACCAATGAGTTTAACATGATAAGTCAGGGCTCATTGTATCACAGTAGGCCAACAGATCTCAAGATACCAACTAAAAGCAAATATTAGATTTTTTGAGAACATATTCATTAAATGCTTACCATCATGATTTTTAGGTCAAGGAAGAAATGCACTTTGGAAAATATCCAGTCATTTGCAGTTATCATGATTTTCACGAACTGGTGTGTATAAAAGAAAGAAATTATTAAAAAATAGGTAGACATAAATTGAAAAGAATATGAATGCAAGGGAATGGGAATAGAGATGAGACAGAAATATCCTTTTATGAAATAAAAAATAGAAATTTTATTATACATATGAAATGCTTCTTGATTAACTTGAACATCTATTTCACTGAATAGCACAAAGCTTCAAGACAGGAGACACTATCTGCTAAAAGAAAACTTGGGTAGTGACCAGAAATTTGGTTTCTATCCTATTCAATCTTGAGAATCTCACTGTCGTTGAAACTGCTTGTCATGAACCAGGGGCATTTCAGAATTAGATAATAGAGAAGTTCAGTGAACTGTAATGTGCATTAAGAAATAGAGAATTTCTGTGCTACCTTTGGGGAAAATGTCTTTTGGTTCCACTGAGATACACTATCACTGACCTGCATTAAATATAAAATGTAATATTGATTTTTAAATGCATTTTTAAATGTACTCTACACACACTACTTAGATGAGAAATCTTCTTTTATATTTACAATAAAAACCTTTGTATTTCTACATGATGTCTCCACCAAGTGATTTTAGATTAATTCTTCACCAAGCTACACTGATTTTTAATAATTCAGCTAAAGACATGAAATTCATTGCATCTAACAGCTCATAATTGTTAACATGCATGCTCTTTAGGTCAGCTCCTGCTATGTGTTCCTAATTCGACTTAAACACTAGCACTAAAATATGTTTTTTATATCTCATTTGAGGAGATAGGGCACATGTGAACTGGAAAATGAAATCTGTCTTCATTAAATGAGTCCCTATGATCACTTGCTTGTTATGATTTTTGTAGGATTATGGTAGAATAACTAAAATTATCTCTTAATATTTCAAGATAAAATATATCTTGTTTTACAATGTTCTGTGTGTTTGTTTAATTATTTCAACTCTTTTTAAACATCTGCTAGGTGCCAGGATGATACTCTGCTGGAGTGGTCAGAACTATTGCCAACCAGTTGCTCAGATCCCATATGGAAAAGGATAACAAATTAACCATTGAAAGATACCAAAATAATTTGCAACATAGAGGTGTAAATATTTTAAAACAAAACATCTGTTATACACAGTAAATCACTTGGCATGCTATGGTAGCAATGTTACATTCTAATATTTGGCATTGTGAAATTATAACTAACCAAAGAGTTTTGAGTAAAGTAGCAACTCTTTATACTAAATACCTATATACATAATTTGAACTAGAGCCATTTTTAAAGATTTTTAACATGACAAATGAATTTGCTTCATTCTAAACTCATTTAACTGAGGCTGGACTAAAGATGGTGCTGTCCTAAGGAGATAATGTTTAACTTTCTTCTATGCTTTTTAAAAATAGTTGTATTATAGCATAATTGAAATGCAAAACAATCACATATATTTAAAGTGTGTAATATGATAAATTTTAATATATGCTTGGCCAGTGTGGCTCAGTGGTTGAGTGTCGACCCATGCACCAAGAGGTGGCCAGTTTGATTCCCGGTCAGGGCACATGCCCAGGTTGTGAGCCTGATCCCCAATGGGGAGCATGCAGGAGGTGGCCAGTTGATGTTCTCTCTCATTGATGTTTCCATCTCTCTCTCCCTCTCCCTTCCTCTCTCTCTAAAATCAATAAGAAACAGAATTTAAAAAAAATTTTGACAAATATCTGTTCCCTTCAAATATCATAATCAAAATAACATTCAACACCCAAAAATGTTTCCTCATGCTTCATTGTAATTCCTCTCTCAGTTTCCAAGAAATGACTAACTTTCCATCACAACAGATTACATTACAGTTCCTAGAATTGTATGTAAATGGAGGTTATATGTAGGTTATGTGAATTTTTGTCTGGATACTTTCACACAGTTCCCTGGAGACTCATTCATGTTGCTGCACGTTTCGGTTATTCACTCTTTTTTTTTTTACCCTCACCCAAGGACATTTTTTCCATTTTTTTTGTTCCGATAGAGTGGGAGGGAGAGAGAGAGAGAAACATCAACGTGAAAGGGACACATCGAAGTGGTTGCCACCCGCACAACCCAACCAAGGCCCGGGACAAACTGCAATGGAGGTACTCACCCTTAGTGGGAACTGAACCCAGGTCTCTCTGGACCGCAGGCCAATGCTCTAACCACTGAGCCGAACCGGCAAGAGCTATTTGCTCATTTTTATTGCTTAGTAGAATTACATTTAATGAGTATATCAAAATTTGTGTATTCATTTACCTGGGTGGTATCCAGATTATGATTAATTTGAACATAGCTGTTAAGTATGAAAGTTTCTATGCTTTGACTTCTCTTGGGTCCAGGATTGGGCTGGATTATAGGGTAAGTTTGCTGATTTTATAAGAAACTAACAAACTCTTTACCAAAATGGTAGTACCACTTTCTATGCCCACCAGCAGTGCATGCGCATTCCAATTCCTCCACAGATATGACTGGCACTGGTCCGGGCTCCGTGCAACTCCAGGTACTGTTACCTGTAGGAACAGGTGGTTCTTTCCCCAGGCTCCGGTAGTTTCCCCACCGGCCGCCTCTAAGCAGTGCTCAGCGGAACAATCAAGGGGCACTCCGTGCATCTCTCTTGCCTCTGCTACTGTCTTGTGAACGAACTACCTTGGCTTCTGCCGAGATTCAACTTCATCTTTTTCACCTCAGGAACTTGTAGGGTTCAAACCGGGCTCTAACTTACACATGCAGTTAGGAAATTCTTTCGCCACAATTTTAAGCCTCGCCTCATTTGTTTGTCATCTCTCAGGGACCACTGTCCTTCATTTTCTGATGTCTAGTGCCTTGAAATCCATTGTCATATATATTTCATCTGTTTTAGGAAACAGAGTATATCTGGTCCAGGGGACTTCATCTTGACTGGAGTGTAATGTTCTCTATGATATTTTAATGTATAGAAATATAGAAATTTTCCAGGCACAATCTTGCAGAGGAAATATGATGGGAATTGAAGAAGAATGTTTTTAAGTCAGGAATTTTAACCTATAGATATAAATATAGAATAGAGATAGATACAGATATAGATATGAAAACAAGTAAGCAAGGCAATATTTTTAATATTAAATTTCAATCCTCCATCAAGGGCCTGTTTCAACACTATCCTACAAATCTAAGTTAAAATTACATTGTATGTATATGACTCATTTATCATTTAAATTGGGCTAGATGCATACATTTTTTGTATATAGATGCTTATTTGATATAAAGTAAAATAAAAAATGTTTTTTATGGTATTTGATAACCTGTAGCAGGTGTTATGTATCTGGATAATCACCTAAGTCATTGTTAAAACACTGGTAAATTATAGAACATGTCATAAGTTGTAGAAACTCTGTCCTTCCTTATTTGCCATTGGAAAGCATGTTGCCTTCCTTTCTTGAATGAGAATATAAAAATAATTTTAAAACCCCGCCAGTGTGGCTCCGTGGAATGGGAATTGTCCCATGGACTAAGAGGTCTGGGTTCAATTCCCCATCAGGGCATATGCCTGGGTTGCGGGCTCAACCCCCATATGGGGTGCAGGAGGCAGCCGATCCATGTTTCTCTCACATAGATATTTCTATCTCTCTCTGAAGAGTCAATAAAAAAATAATTTTAAAATAAATGAGTAATAAACAATAAATAGCATCATAAAAATAAATAAGTCCTGCTGTGTGATTAGCATCTTTTAAAAATGGGACCAAGTTGTATTTAATTTTGTAGACACATTACATGTTTATTCCATAGTTCAAACATTCTTGACAAGTATTTCTCCATGGAAACTTTTTTACTTTATTATGCATTATCAGTTCTTTATAATCAACTTTCATATTATTATATAAAACAAAACAACATTTAATGACATATTTCATATTATTTATAATATATTAGCTTCTTCCTCGTTCACAATTTTACTATACCACTAAACATACTATTTATTTCAGCTGACTTTTAAAAAAAATAAAAATACTTCCTCAATGAAAGAAGTATTCTGTTGATTTACCTTCTGGCATAGGTTCGTTAATGTGGATGACTCTTCTAGTATGTTTTTCTTTAATTGTGGCTGTATCATCATGTTATATTTCAAAACAAATCTTAAACTCCAAATTACATATGTTGGCAACATAAAACCTTCATAGTTCAGTTCGGTATTGCCATTTGCAATTAAACTGGAAATATATTCTCTCTTTATATCACCATTGCATTCAAATTGGACATATGCTAGGAAAATGTCTATATTAGAAATATGTGTGCATTCATCACATTGAAAAGAAAGTTACATTGCTATTTGTTATATGACAGACAAACTGTGAGCTATGATGTCATTGGAAATTGATGCTTAAGCCAACTTCTTGGACAAAATTAATTCTCATACAGTACATATCTTTCATGCAGATTACAAAGAATGTCCTGATAATTGTATAAAAGTATTTTTTTTAGACTTAGTCCTTTTTAAATGTATCTGTTTTGTTGAAAGTATTACAGGTGTTCCTCCTTTTATCCCTTGTTGGCCCCCTCTTTCTCACTCCTACCCCCCACCTTCACAACACTTTTGTTTGTGCTCATTGGTTATAAATGTATGCATATAAATTCTTTTGTTTATCTCTTCCTACACTTTCCCCCCTTTGATCTGAGATTTGTCAGCCTGTTCCCTACTTCAATGTCTCTGGGTCTATTTTGTTCATCAGCCAGTTAGAGTCCACAAATAAGTGCGATCATGTGATACTTGTGTTTCTCTGACTGGCTTATTTCTCTTAGCATAATGCTCTCCAGGTCTCTCCACGTCATCTCAAATGGTAAAAGATCTTTCTTGTTTTTCAGCTACATAGTACTCCATTGTGTAAATGTACCATAGCTTTATTATCCACTCATCTACTGATGGACAATTGGGCTGTTTTCAGATCTTAGCTATTGTAAATAGTGCTGCTATGAACATAGGGGTACATATATTCTTTCTGATTGGTGTTTCAGGCTTCTTAGGATATATTCCTAGAAGTGGGTTCCCTGGGTCAAATGACAATTCAATTTTTAACTTTTTGAGGAAACACCATACTGTTTTCCATAGTGGCTGCACCAGTCTGCATTCCCACCAGCAGTGCACTAGAGTCCCCTTTTCTCCACACCCTCGCTAGTGTTCGGGTTTTGTTTGGGCTGGTGACATGGGCTTGTGAAAGAATCGACAACTGAGAGAAGAGAGAAAAGGAAGGAAATTTATTTTGTCTTTCTGCATAGACAGGGAAAGGGCTGATGCACTGACTGGCAATACAAGGGCAGGACAGAAAGAGTGAGTTGCTCTTATATCGGGGGCTTTGGGGAGTAAAGGGCAGATGTGCCAAAGGTCTTCTTATCATATCTACTTTAGCCTCTAAAATATGCTTGTGAAAAGGGGAGTTTCACCTGAAAGGGTTGCAAAGAATTCAAAAGGGGCTAAGAATAGCCGGGAAAGTGCCCAGCCCTTATCTATTTTACTGGTTGTGAAACCAGACAACAACGAATGGGTCCAGGCTGCCTGTCACGACTTGAGCCAATGAAGCAGAGACCAGGTTGAATCACATATGAGCGTTCATTCCAATATTGCTGGTAGTATGGGGGAGCAGTGGGTCATCCTGCAAAATCTGCTCTGCTCCCCTCACTTGCCAGCTGCTTTTAAAGGGTAGAGAAACAATGACTACTTAAGAAAAGGCAGTTAAGCAAATGGAAAAAAAAAATGGATAGAATGGTAACTGGCAAGGGGAGAGAATGTGGACCGGTGGCTGCCGGGTCTAGTTGCCAGTGAGTCGAAGCCAAAGGTCCAATGTTCCAATAATAAGGGTGTTAATCTTTCCATGATGTCAGGTAGTCCGCCTTATCCTCAGATTAGGAGAATGGACAGCATTCCCTAGGTGAACTCCTGAGGCACACACCTCCAGCCAGGTCAGCCAGGCTTTACTTTAATCAGAACAAAGCGATCACGATTAGCATTGTAAAGGATGATGAACATTTTTCCAACTATGGCTAGTGACCCACTATAAGTTTTCTTAATCTTCGAATATTTTCTATTAATTGTAATATTCTTTCCTGCCACTTTTAGTGGGGTAGAAAGGCAGTTTGAAGTTGCAGACACCAGCAATCTCCATGTTTAATGACCAGGTGTTTGATAACAAAAAAGAAAAACCTGTTTTATGTTCTTACAGCTAGTACTTGTTGTTTGTTTATTAATGGTAGCCATTCTGGCAGGTGTGAGGTGATACCATGAGGTCAATTTATGTCTCTCTGATGATTAGCGATGTTGAACATTTTTTCGTATGTCTCTTAGCCATCTGTATCCATCTGTATGTCCTTTTTGGAGAAGTGTCTATTTAGATCCTCTGCCCATTTTTTTTTTTTTTTATCCTCACCCGAGGACATTTTTCCATTTTTTGTACAGATAGAGTGGGAGAGAGAGAGAGGAAGAGAGAGAGAGAGGGAAACATCGATGTGAAAGGGACACATCGAGTGGCTGCCACCCGCACGACCAACCAGGGCCGGGGACAAACTGCAACCGAGGTACGTGCCCATAGCGGGAACCGAACCCGGGTCTCTCCGGACCGCAGGTGGACGCTCCAACAGCTGAGCCAAACCAGCCAGGGCCTCTGCCCATTTTTTAATTGGATTGTCTTTCTTTTGTTGAGTTGTATGAGTACTTTATATAGTTTGTAAATTAACCCCTTATCTGATGTATCATTGGCAAATATGTTCTCCCATATAGTAGGCTCCCTTTTCATTTTGAGGGCGGTTTCTTTTGCCATGCAGAAGCCTTATATTTTGACGTAGTCCCATTTGTTTACTTTTTCCCTTTGTTTCTCTTGCCCTAGGCAATGTATTAGTGAAAATTCTGCTATGTGAGATGTCTGTGATTTTGTTGCCTACATTTCCTTATTAAATTTTTACAGTTTCAGGACTTACATTTAAGTCTTTTATCCATTTTGAGTTTATTCTTGTGTATCATGTAAGATGGTGGTCTATTTTCATTTTTATGTATGTCCAATTTTCCCAAGACCATTTATTGAAGAGATTTTCTTTACTCCATTGTATTCTCTTGCCTCCTATGTAAAATATGAATTGAGCATAATGCCTTGGATCTATTTCTGGGTTCTTTGTTCTGTTTCATTGATCTATATGTCTGTTCTTGTGCTAGTGCCAGGCTGTTTTGATTACAGTGGCTTTGTAGTATAATCTGATATCTGGAATTTTGATGCCTCCAACTTTGTTCTTCTTTTTCAAGATCACTATGGCTATTAGAAGTCTTTTTTTATTTCATATAAGCTTTTGGAGTATTTGTTATCGATCTGTGAAATATGCCATTGGTATTTTAATAGGGATTGTATTGAATCTATAAATTGCTTCAGGTGATAGGACCATTTTAATGATGTTGATTCTTCCAATCCATAAACATGGTATATGTTCCACTTTTTTATACCTCCTCTATTTCCTTTTTCAATGTCCTGTAGTTATCTGAGAACAGTTCTTTTACCTCCTTGGTTAAGCTTACTCCTAGGTATCTTAACTTTTTTGTTGAAATAGCAAATAAGTTTTTTTTTTTTTTTTAGTCTCTCCTTCTGAGTGCTCATTACTGGTATATAAAAATGCTATCAATTTAAATTTGATATGTAAAATATTATATGTTGTCATCTGTTGGCTTGAATTGTTCTCTTTCTTTCAAAGAAATTCAAAGAGTTTTTGAAAACTTATTGTGTTCTACTTTGCATATAAATGCCACTTGTATAAAGTTGCTATGAATTTTTTTATTCATTTTCTCTTAAATGATGTGCTTATATCATGGACTTACAACAGCTTTCAGACTGACAGCAATTCATGAAGTAGCACAGGTTTGGAGTGACTCTAACAGCTCTGCTTTTGGTAATGTAATGAATGGTGTCACTATAACCAGTGAGATAAAAAGTGAAGGAAATGTTTATTCCAAACAGAGAAGACCACATTAGCTGAGATATCCAGTGATTTCAATGGGGTTAGCATATAAGTGAGAAAAACATCCAGAATAGACTGAACTGTAGATAAATATGAACAAAAGAAAAGCAGCTCTAAGGTTCTATCTGAGTTCAGAAATTACTCATTTGTAGAGAAATACAATCTCATTTTATATGATTTTTTTTTCTGGTTACTTTGAGCTTTTTCGATTGATGACAGAATAATAATGCCAGCTTATATTTGTCTAGTGTTTTAAATCTATAATTTCTTTTTTAATTCTAAAAAGACTTTATGAAGTTTCTGTATCCTTAGTAAGGTAAATAGTGTATGTGATGTTCTAAGATTTCAACATGATAGAACAAAATAGTTGACTGAGATCACTTGAATTCAACATTATGTGATCAATATTCTTCATGTGGGTACTTTCATTAATGATATGCTGAGCTAAAAATTAAAGGGATTGATGTTGATAAGGAGAGTGTTTGAAATGTATGTTCTGTGTGGTCTGCATTGCAGTATTCATACAATACAAGGAAACTCAGATAGAGATTGACTGAGGGCTGATAGTGTTAGTAAAGTGACAGAGTAAGATTTAGGAGACTCATAAAGATAATAAAACATTTGGATAAATAGCATATTTGTGGATATTGCCCTCTTTTTATCTACAGGACTTTTTATTTATCATCTTCATCCATTAAACAAGAAATGACCTACCATGTTTTTTGTTTGTTTGTTTTTAATTTTTCAATTCCTATAAAGTTATTTACATTAGTAAGGCAGAATGTGCCTCCACACCAACCTAGCTACAGTATAACAACAGCCAAAGTCCTCTAAAATACTTAATCATGCATAGTAGTTATGGCTTACTTTTCTTTTCTCTTATTTAAATGTTTAAACTCTGCAGTGGTTTTACGGCCCAAGATTGATCTGCTCTGACAGAGGTAGCTTATCATTGTAAGTCATGCCCCATTGTCAGGGCTAACACAAAGAAAATGCAAAGTGACTAAAGGCCTTCTGATATTTCAACACAGAGTCTGTAATATGTATAGAAAAATGGAAAGTGGCTAACATCACACTGAACTACACACTTTGGTCTATTGCACTGGATAATTCACGAATGCCTTTAGTACAATGCAAGGATAGAAATAATGAGAAATGATGATCTAGATTGCACAATAATAAAACAGGCTTAGACAGAATTTGGGGACATAATATCTATACACAATAACATTTTATTGTTTCCAATATTATTTCACTCCATTTTTATAAATATTTCCCATCCCGATTTAGACATTTTTACATAGGGAAGATGACATATAAACTGGCTACACTGATTCAAGCTAACGGTCCAAGGTGAAAGCCCCCTGAATCTCCCTGAGTCTAGAGATGTGTTTCAGCACAAGGAACTGTTGATGGCGGTAAGAACGGCACCAGGTGTTAGACCATTGGGGTCAGACTGGACCTGGGTTCAGCAATCTCAGTACTTGAGTTCTGGCTAGGAATGAATTCAGACACAAGACTCAAACTATAAGAGAAAGTTTATTTACAAAGGCACAGGGGTAGAAGAAGTGGTAGAATAAATGGGCTTAAGGAAACAAGTTACAGAGATAAAGAAAAGCCCTTGGAGCTTAGGAGAAGGGAGGGTAATGGTAACATGCCTGGGGGGAGGGGATGGCACGGGATGCTCCCGAAAGGGAGAGCAGGAAGGGAGAGCACGCTGGCCCTCCTCCTAGGGTGGGTATTCTAGGGGAGGTCTATGGGAGGATATCAACAGGATATTAATCAGCTTTCCAGATGTGTTTTTTTAGGATCATGATCCTCAGGGCAGGGGTCATTAGTTAATGCAGCTGGTCCTGAGGTCAGCCATGGTGTCTCTTGTCTGGTTTTGCTGCTTTTCTGGGCCTGGAGCTGACACAACTGAGGCCCAGATGTACTTGATGTCAGTCAGAACCTCATTGTTCTTGGGGCTTAATGCTTAAGGGCTATTCTCTGGCCCTGGTGTTCATTCTCCATCTAAGGGGGTCTAACCCTCATATCTAGCAACAGGCCAGGGGAGGAAAGGTCAGAAGAGGGTTGGAAATGTATGACCGAGTGAAGTGCTAGGGGAGAAACGGACACCGTGGGAGCCAGGTCCTTGTCTTCCCAGTTTTTGCCCCTTACTATGCACCGAGGGCTTTCCTCTCTGGCGTCCTGCACGTGGTCCTTGCTCTGCTTAGGTCTGTCTAACTGCCTACCACAGAGCTACCGACCTACAGCTTGAATTTTTTTAAAGTAGATGCAAACCCGAGATAATTGTCTTTGGAACCTGGGAACACGAGGAAGACAATGTATGATTCTCCTTGAAGTAAACTTAAATCATCTATTATAAATAGATGTATTTTCTTCTTATACAAGATTGTTATAATGTACACATAGATGTAAAAAAGCATCTAGAGAGTTTCAAATAAATACTTTTTAAAATGGAGGTTGGAAAAAATAATTTTAACATTAAAAGCAGTACTTGTGATCAATAATTAATAACGTGGTTAGCTATATAATCTTTCAAATAATTTACTATTGTGTACATATCTAATATATTACAATGACCACATTCTGATTTTGGATAAAATATTAAAGAATGTCAGTCATGTCTTGGTCTAATGTTTTAAGGCAACTACGTGAAATTCAAACATTTGCCATCTGGTGGCCAAACAACATATTGCCTCTTAATTTTATTACCTGTATTTGGAAAATGGAGGGGTAAATATATATTTATCACTCATCCTCTTTTCCAAATAAGGTAGAGGAACACATAAACTGTCAAAGAAAATATATACCCAAAATGAGTTAAACATTCAAGGAACATTTCACTCAACATTTTTTTTTAGTAGCGGTCAAAACTATTGCCACAGGAAGAGATTTGAACTCTGCAGAAGTAAACTGGAGAATTTTTCTTTTTTTTTTTTTTCATTTATCTTCAAATAGAGTGGGGGAGAGAGAGAGAGAGAGAGAAACATCAATGTGAGAGAGATACATTGATTGGCTGCCTCCTGAAAGACCCTGACCAGGGCTGGAACCACAAATGAGGTACATGCCCTTGACTGGAATTGAACCTGTGACTCTTTGGTCTGAGGGCTGATGCTCCAACCACTGAGCCAAACTGGCCAGGACAAAAACAGGAGCATTTTTAAGCATTGTGTGAGACAAAAAAATATTATTTTAGGACTAAGTTAGGGTGGGGTTGACCAATGTGATTAGGCTTTATTTGTTTGCTAATGGCTCTTATGGAAGTGGGGCTCTTAGCTACCTTACTAATTATAAGATGCTACCTTCCATAATGATTACATTTCAAAGGGATGACTCTGGGGTTCTTTACAAAGATGTTCTTGAGTTTCTGGCAGAAAGTTGGAAGGACATTTACATCTCAAAGGGGTGGAGAAAATTTTGTAATACCACACTTTCTAAAGTAAATGCTCTAAGAAATGGAAAATCAGAGGACTATATTCAGAAAGAAGTCTGTCTAGAGTTTAGTCACACTGATGAAAAATTTAATGTCATCTTGGCCAACATACACTCCCATTTTTCTTTTTTCCCTCGTTTGCACTGTTTTTTTTTTTTTTTTGGCTAACATGGACAATAATTTAATTTTCATAAACTCATTTATTTGCCAGAACAAATACCCAATGTAGTTCAGTTTTGTTATTGTTTGTTTAGTTTCAATTTTTTTTTAGTAGTAATTGATCACCAGTCACCCAAAAAATTGCCACAAAATATTTATAAGAAAAATCTTCTGGAAATTAAGATGTATTTGGAAATCAAGATGTGAATTTAAGAATTAAAGCACAGCTGAGTTTTATTTTTTTATTAATTTTGTTGTATTAGTTTCTACCTACCCACAATTTGTGACAATTATATCATATAATACTGATATCTTGTTCAGATTCTATCTTCCTAACATACTGTGGGGGCCACTGAAATAAGCATTTCCGGAGGCCCCCCAGGGAGAATGAAAGGCTTTATTGAGTAGAGTTATATTCCCAGTTCCCTTAAATGAGTTTTGAAAAGGGCAGCTATGGGTTTAACAGAGCTAGAAGCAGGGCCAGTGTCCAGAGTTTTTATTCTATGGTGAATTTGAGTTTGATAGAACATCAGGCTAGATTCAGTCCCTTAGTCTATTATGTAGAGTCCTCATGGCCATGAGCCATGTGGTGAATGCAGAGTGTGAGAGCCCAACAAGCCAGCAGTTGGACATGAGCAGAGAGAAAGAGAGAGAGAGAGAGAGAGAGAGAGAGAGAGATTTCTTTATTTAGGAGCTTAAATATTCAGAATCCACAGCCTTGCAGTGGCCATGTCTATTCTGGCCACTGACTTGCTCCCAGGTGTGACTGACACATAAACATCTCCCCACATCACTCAGACCTTACTGGGTGTGCATCTAAATTGCCTTTATCCAGTCTTTTTCCACATCAATCTTCAGAACAAAGAGCTAGAGAGTGTTAACTGCAGCTTTCTGGCAAAGCTGTATAAATGGCAAGCCTATATTATCAAATTTCCCCTTGATTCCCTTCTTGTTATTTAAAAAGCAGGTTAATTATAACATTATCAGTAGCATTATCATTAAATAATAAAAAATTTAAATAAAAATCTTTATTTGATGAAAAATTATTAATTAAGCAATGGTTAGAGTAGTTACAAAGTAATTAATTTCTTCATCTGATCAATTTCCTCATTATATGAAATGATTCTTTTAATCTCACATACTATAAAAGCCATCCAAACTATAGTATAGTTATCTCTAATGTCATCAGTTTTGAAGCATTACAATTTTATTGTCACCATTGATGAACATCATATCATGTACAGCATGAATCAAAAAGATAGGAGACTATACATGTTCTCTTTTTTACTCTTCTAAAAAGTAAGAGTGTAATTTACTGGAGAGGAATAAAAGGTGGAAATCTTTGTATATAAAATGTCATTATTAATTTAATCAATTATCAGAATTCTACATTATTTTTGCTTTGTGACTATATGTTTCAAAGTCAATCTTATAGTATTGAATTAATTTATCATCTCTTAAAAATAAATAATATATATTTTTACATGGTTAATTTACCAACATTTTGCAAATTATTCCAAAAACACAGTAAATTGAAAAAACATGAACTCATCTGAGTTACTCAAACATTTCCTATATGAAGGGTTTTTAGAACTTCACTATATTCTATTTGCTCTCTGGAAATTATATTGAGCCCTGGAATAAATACCTTGTCACTGAAGAAACTTTGGCGAGTCTAGTGAAATATTATAATGTATCTAAAATATGTACATTTCTGTGTTTTATTTTTATTTCTTTTACTTTATCTTAAAATCTTCAATTGGTTAAATTTAAGAAATATGTTTTACCCTTCATTTTTGAGAAAACTGTGGTTCTTTATACAAGCATTAAGGAAAGTATATGACTTATTAAAATTCAGTTTATATAATATTTTCCACACTTTCCAGGTGACAGTGAATCAAGAAGTTTACATCAGAGGGTAAATATTGAATTAATTTCTATTAACTCTTTCATGGAAGAAGCCTGGAAAGATTTAGAAAGCTTTGAAAAATTAATTCAAATATAATACTATTCCAATGTCTGTACAAACTTCAAAGCATCTATTTACCGTTTGTGGGGCTGAAAGTAAACACATATGAAAATATTTCATGTTACAAAGGATGTGAATGAAACCAGTACAGACATATCCTATACTTGCCTATTATATTTTCTGATCTAGGGGATGTGTAGCATATTGTTAATCCTTGTCCTTTTTTAAATCAAAGAGCAGCCATAACACCACAATATGCTGTTCAACAATATGACATGCCCTTCCACAAATCTTTTCAGATGTTCCTGTCATGCCTCTCATACTCATAAAAATCATTTCATGTCACCTACATCCCAAAGCCTTTATCAAGCCCTTGATTAAAGAAACCTCCCACCCTGGCTGCTTTGGCTCAGCGGTTAGAGGGTCGGCTTGCGGTCCGGAGAGACCCGTGTTCGGTTCCCACTATGGTGCTGACCAGCCCCTACTGTATCTATGTGTTTACAAGTTTATTCTCAATTTCATGAAATAAAAAACTGTTTAATTTTTCCTCCTATTCTCAGGATTAAACAAAGAACATTGGTAAATGTAATTATAATAGACATCATGAAGACATATTTTTCTCCTTTTTTCTCTTTATTGATTTAAGCAATTGTATAAAATAACAGTATATATATGATTATTATTTAGCAATAAAATTAATAAAGCACTAATACATGCTAAAACCTGGAGTAAATTTGGAAACATTTTGCTAAGTGAAAGAATTCAGTCACAAAAGATCACATATATATTATATAATTTTATTCATATAAAATGTCCAGAACAGGGAAATCTACAGACAAACAAAAAATATGTTAATAATTAGAATATTAGATTGGATTAGAATTGGAGAGAGAAGTCAGAATTTAGGGAAATGATAGCTAAAAGGAACAAGGTTTCTTTTGGAGAAGAAAAATTGGACTAAATTCACTCTGGCCAGATTGGCTTCGTGGTTAGAGCATCAGCCCTCAGACCAAAGGGTCTCAGGTTTCATTCCCTATCAAGGGCATGCACCTGGGTTGCAGGTTTGATCCTTGGCCCCTGTCGGGGTCATGTGGGAAGCAAACGATCACTGTGTCTCTCTCACATCAATGTTTCTCTCTTTCTCTCCCTTCCTTTCTACTCTGTCTAAAAAATCAATGGAAGAATATCCCTGGGTGAGGATTAACAACAACAAATAATGGACTAAATTCTAAAATTGACCGCGGTGATGGTTGCACATTATCTTTGAATATACTAAAATGTTGAGTATATATAATAAATGTCTAGAATGTGAATTAGATCTAAAAAAACTGTTTTAATAATTCATGGATAAGCATGCTAAGTGGGAAACAAAGAATATAGAGCTTGAATTTTTGTTTTATATATTTTAAAAGTCAACAAATAGCCCTGGCTGGTTTGGGTCAGCGGTTAGAGCATCGGCCTGCCAACAGAGAGACCTGAGTTCGGATCCCTCTAAGGGCACGTACCTTGGTTGCAGTTTGTCCCCCTCACCAGTAGGGGTCATGTGGGTGGCAGCCACTCGATGTGTCTCTCTCACATCGATGTTTCTCTCTCTCTCTCTTCCTCCCTCTCTCCCTCCTGCTCTATCTGAAGATAAATGCAAAAATGTCCTCAGGCGAGGATAAAATAATAAAAAATAAAAGTCAACAGATGTGCATAACAAATTTTTTTCTGTGATAACAGATGATGAACTTAGACTAAGCATCTTTTTATTCACCTTATTACTATGAAAGTTTGATGAGTCTGTTATGTGCAGCATAACTTTTGTATTATTTAAGTTTCTATGATAAAAAGATGTGGTTGTACAATGTGCTCCTTTTCAGTATCTTTCCCACAGAAGCCAATTTAGTTTCCTGCAATCAAGTATTTCAGTGTGTAAATGAGGAAATCTCTATTTTTATTAAAATTTTATTAAAGAAAAGTAACTTAATGACATAAAAATGGGAAAAAATCATATTTATGCTTATATTTAATATTCACAAGTTATCTGTAAATAAAACCAGCAAATTTTATTTGGTAACTATCAATATTAATAGTATAAATTCATTGAGAAAAAAATCTAAACTTGCATTAAAATTTGTGCAAGATTTACATTTCTATTTAAAGACTGTAGGCTTTTGTTTCTTTAAAATAAGATTCTCTGACAATAACTTCTGGAAGGAAGGAGCTTAGCCTAGAAGAAATGCTTAGTGGGTGGTCTCTGGGACAGAGGTTCTGGAGGAGTGAGGAGGAATGCAGTGATGGATGGAGGCGGAAGTTTAGCTGGTATACAGTGGCCACAAAGTGTCAGCCTCTCCAGGGGCAACTCAGGAGCTGTGCCCCTTCAGGGATGCCTTGTGTTGAAGTCAAGAGTTCAGGACTTTCACTTTCTCATCACCTGTTCTGTGGAACTGTCTGTCCCCTGGGCTAGGGCATTTCTTGAATGAGACAGACCCTTTATCCAAGAACACTGGCCTATGAGCTCCGAGCTACTGCAGAATGGGTGTTCTGCCTAAGGGGTGCAACTGGGTGTTGTGTCCACTACAATTTGCAAAAGAAAATAAACTGAAAGAAAATATTTGACATGTATAACTAATTATATTAAGGCATGGTAGGACAAATGAAAGAATGCTGTTTTTATACAGAAAATTTAAAACACAAAATTCCATTATGGTAAAAAATTAAATATAACTTCTTCAGTTCATTTTATATAACAGTTGAAAGAAAGTCATCCATTTTCAACATACATGTTATATATCAGGTAATTCACATGTGATGAAAATTAAATACAATCTCTAGTAATAACCTACAGATAAATATACAGACTTTTCTTATTTTTCTTCAAAATCTGAAGGAAAATAAATTACCACTTAAGAGGATAAAAGTCTTTGTTTCTGTTCACGTTTGAATTTCAATAGTCTCTATTATTAGTTAAATCCTCTGCTATGTTTCTTTTCCTTTTATTGTATACTGCATTAACCATGTCATCTCAGTATGATTGGGCTCATGAGGATAAAGATAAACCTTTCATGTTTATTTTTGTAATTTTTTTTCTTTATTAATTTTAGAGAGAGAGGAAGGGAGAGGGAGAGATAGAAACATCGATGAGAAAGAAGACTGATTGTCTGCCTCCTGCATGCCCCCACACTGGGGATTTGGCCCACAACCTGGGCATGTGCCCTGACTAAGAATCGAACTGATGACCTCTTGGTGCATGGGTCAATGCTCAACCACTGAGCCACACCAGCCGGGCATCTTTCATATCTTTATAGCTCCGAATGACAAGAACTGCTCTCTGGTTCCTAGGTGTTAAATCCATGCTCTATACTCATCTATTCCAGTAATGTTTTGAGGAAGTTATTTTTTGAGAATTTTTAAAAATACAGAAGAGCAGAAATGCATAAAGAATAAAATAAATGACATATTGTCATACCCAGAATTGACAACCATTAGTTACTATTTTGTACTTTTCTAAGGAAATTATGACTTCTTTCTCTCATTAAATAGCATTAGCCTTGTTCTTTGAAAGTAGTCTTTGAGAATCTTCCATTAAATCATTTCAAATATATTTTTAAATGATTATTAATTTGTTTGTCTTCCTTACTATTGCATTTCTTCATAGATTTTGGAATACGGGTTAGTCCATATACTTTTAGTACAAGATACATTTATACATAGCCTCTCCCTACATCCTTGTGCATACCCTCCAGTATCGGACTTGGCAATTGCTTCCTCTAACTCCTCCATAGCACACATATAGAAACAATTCTTAGCACATCAGTGTTGCCCCACGGTGATGAGAACGGAAGACTGCAGTCTTGACAGCTGACATCTGGCATCTGGTCTCATTCCCATTATCTAGATTGTCATGTTCCCTTGCTGAAAATAAACATTTTCATAGAATATCAACATCAGATGTGGATTATCCGTGATCTTGATGGAATAAGACAAAAACAAGACCATTCTATCATCAAGAACCATGAAAACAAATACTCAGCACAACCACACAAATGACCAAGCATCCATCTCCCCCAGCTATTTTGAGAGGCTCCTGCTTCTTTTCAAAAGACAACTCTGTTCAGATTTATTTCTCTTACCCCCTGTACAGAGTCATTATGACACCCACTCACTAGATTCCTTCCACGTTTTGACACACCATACCAAAACAGAAGCCCATTCACTTAACGCTGCCCAGTTCTTATAGCAAGTGCCTCCTAATCACCTTTCTGAGGCACACCATACTTCAGATGGTTTGCAGTCCCTGTGTCTCATCCAGTACTTGAACACAGCTTTGTTTGACTGTATGTTTATGACCAATGATCTTTGAAGTTTTGCATCAACAGTGACAATGAATATCTTGGCTGAATTCATCATCTCCAGGTTCTGACCATGTTTTCTTTCTCTAAGTCCATGTGCATAGCTCCCAGAGGAATTCAGCCCCAGTATTTTTTTTTTTTTCTACTATCTTTTCATGAATTGAAGAGTTGTAACCATAGTCTCTGGCTTTCCATGTTAAACCTAGATCAATTGTCCATCGTTAAGAGAAACATTTAATTCCTTTATTGTACTACCACTTCAGCCTGCTCACCTTTTCTGTTTTTGTCTCTGTGTGCTGCAGAAATGCCTGTATTTTCTGAAACCTCATCAAAACCTTTGTTTGTCTCTTTATCCCTCAGCGTTCTGTGTTTTGGGTAGGGGGATTATTAAACATAGCTGAGCCAACTTGATCAATGAAACAGCGTTCATACATTGGTCTTATTTCACTCAAATTTAAGCAAAATAAATAGAACGTTATTTACAAAATTGTAGTATCTTTTGACAACCAGCCCATACCTATAACATTATTCTATCACCAAGGTAACCACTCTCATGGGTGTGTGATGTATCTTTTCTGTCTCTGTTTTTTTCACTTTTCCAAACAACATGTGCAACCATATACAACATATTATTCTTGGTCTGTGTTTCTAAATGTACATAAGTGGTACCATTGTCTTATTGTCCTTGTGTTATTCTGTAATATTACTTTGCTTTTGTTGACAGTGTGATTTGATTTATCTATGCTGGTATCCAGAGTTTTAAGTGTTTCCCTTTAACTGTTGCATCATAGCCAGTATGTTTAAATGTCACTTTTTTATTAAAGAACTCTGTTACCAGAAAAACAAACATACTATTATATAAACAAACATACCCTTATAGAAATTTATGCTATAAAACTATGATATATATACTATAAAACATACTAAATCATTATAAATATATATATGTATATATCTGAGAGAAAGCAGATGTACTAAAGCCATTTGAAGATTTCGAAGTATTCTCTAAAACATGGTTATTTTTTCCATGATAGACATTGATTATGCATGAATTTCCCACATTTATAAGGTTTCTGAATGTCCTTACATAATTTATTTCCTATTTTTTATACTGTATTAAACAATTTAAAATTTTTGCAAAGCTGAGTTATTTAATCTCTTTCCTATTGTACTTGATTTTTATTCTTTTTCTCCATTTGAAGGGTTAAATTCAACTGAATAAGTTGATGCATCTAATAATCTGGGACAATGAATGTCTAACAAAATTCTGAATTCTACAGAAGATATCTGCTTGTCTTCCTAAGGTTTAAGAAAATTCTCAATTACCATTTTTAACTCTATTTCTACATCTGGGATTTTAATTCAGCTTCTAGAGATCAACCTTTACCTCGTGCCCTAGCAATTTCACAGTGTGATTGGTCTCTTCCTGAGAAAACCTAAACAGAGGGTATCTAATTGAGAAGGTCAGAGGAAGGAGCAGAAGGAATAAAAACACTACAAATGTGTTAGGCAGACACGTCTGATTGGAAAGAGAGAAAGCTGCAGGGCAGGCCCGTTTCAGAAGGACACAGCTTTCGAGGGCTCCGATCTTGGATTTAGAATTTCATTTCTGAGACTCTACCACATTGTAATTAAAGAAGCTGATTATTTAATATTTAATTAATATTTTGTTTCTTTTGTTCCCTCGAGCTCCTCTAAAATACATTAATTTTTAGCTCTTGACATGTAAAAAATTTCCCATCATGACCACTGTTATTTGAAGTCGGTAGTTGGCCTTTTATAAAAATAAGTGCAACTTTCTATGGAAATTGCAATCTAGGAGATTGCAAACTTGACATAGATATTCTTTACAAAAAAGAAAAAGGAGCCCGTGACAGCTGGTGAGTGGTGGCCCTGCCAAACAGAGGCTAGAAAGTGGCTGTATGAGGGACAGTCTTGACCCTGAGACAGTGAACAAACGCGATGCCAGAAGGTTGTCTCGTGAAGGTTTCACAGGAGACCCAAGAAGTGTGGAAATCCCTCCCTTCTCTCAGAGGTCGCTGGTCTCACAGAATTCCAACCAGTGGTTTTCAGAACCAGTTTCCATTTCCAACCTTTCTATATTATTAGATACTAAAATCATTTTTATAAAAAGCACATACCTGGATTTAAAAAAGAACTCAGTCTGAGAGTCTCTGGTTTTAAATTGCCGAGTTTAGTCAGTTTGTATTAACTGTGATTACTGATGAATTTGGATGTAGTCTATCTTTTTGGTTCCTATTTTCTTAGCTTATTTTTCTTTTGTCTTGATTTTTCATACATGTATCTAGTTGCAAGATTTTGATTATTTCACTAACTTATTTGAAATGTACTCACTTTGACTCTTTTAATAATTATCATTTTATTATTTACACATATATTTATTTTACATATCTAAAAAAGAACTTTAACTCCCTTCTAATTCACAATGCCCAGCTTCCATGTTTTCAAGTTTAGAATGTTTTGTATTTTCATACTATTTTTAAGACAATAAATCATGATGATTTCCATAATTGTGGCAAATTTATATAGCTGTTTGACTAATTTCTGTGCTATGGATAATTATACTTTTATCCTTTACTTTTCCAGTCTTAGTCTATGTCTCATTCTTCTGGGTATATAAGCTTTACTAATGGTGGGTCTGCGAGCTGTGAACGTTCTTAGTCATGTACATCTAGCATGCTTTTATTTTACTTTCACTCATTAAGGAAATATAACTTGTTATAAAATTCTAGGTTCAGTGTTATAAAGGTGTCATCCATGACTATTTTGCTCAGATAAAAAATCCGATCCACTCTCTTTGCCATTGAACTGTAGCTCACTTTTCATTCTAATTGCTTTTCTGTCCCTAACCTCTTATTGCCCCTCCCTTTTTTTTTTCTAAATCCTCACCTGAGAACATATTCATTAACTTTTAGAGTAAGGGAAAGGGAGGCAGGGAGAGAGAGACATCAATCTGCTGCCTCCTGCAAGCACCCCGACCAGGGCCACGGATTGAACCTGAAACCCAGGTGTGTGTCCTGACCCAGAATTAAGCCCAGGACCTATCCATGCACAGGATGACACTCCAATCAACCGAGCCACACCAGCTAGGGCCAGGGTTCCTTCTTAAAAAAATAAACAAAATCAATGTATACATGCCTTGCAATGCATCCTTCTTACTATACATCCAAATTTCCACTATGAGTGTTAATTTTTTTTTAATTCCAAATAACTGTTTGTCATTGAACCTTCTTCCATTTTCTATTCGCAGTTTTGAGAACTCCAGTAATGCTGGTCGTACTTCTAAGGTCTCTGTTTCTTCCATTTGGCATACAGGTGGCTTGTATTTTCTATCCCTTTATCTCTCTTGATGCACTTTGTAAGATTTCTTCAGTTCTACTGTCTAGTTTGCAAAAGCTGACATGAGCTATGCACAGTCAATTTTAAAGACTTTCTATTATTTTTGTCCAGTCACTGTATTTTTATTAAATAATTTTTACTTATATACATCTGTTTTTATTTCATGGATAGCATTTCTCCAATCTGCTTAAACTATGACTATTTAAAAAATACTTTTCTAAAGCATTATATATAAAGATTTCATTTCAGAATGTACTCTTAACCTAATTAAATAAAAAAGAAATTTACCCATTTGTTGAGCCTTTCGTCAATCATCAGTGTTCGTCTCACAGGGCTGAGTTTTCTCTTGCAATTCAAACTATTTTTGTGAACTCATCTTGAATACAATTTTTTTTTTTTCCTGAGGAGATTAGGCTTATGGGCTGATGATTGTCTTTTATCTAACACAATTAATTTGGGTCTCTCCAGCTGCACAGATAGTGTAATACTGTTTATAATGTCATAAGCCTAGTCAAGCAGATACCCTTATGTTTTCCCTCTCATTTTCTAAATGAATAAAATCTCTTCAGATGCAAGTTTAGGACAGTGAGAGTAGCTTTTGGCTGTAATTCTGTCTTGGAGATTAATGCCTGTGTGGTTTAATGTACACAGATCCTGGTTTTATTTGCAGGTATGTTCAGTTCCCATTCTAAAGCAGGCGTTAAAGGTCTGTTCTTACTCTCCACAAGCTCAGCACCCAGCCCTCTGCGGACCACCAACTTAAGGTTATAAATCTGTCTCTTTATAAAGTCCATAGTAATTACCTTTATGCTTGCTATTATTTTAAAAACATAATATTGTTATGTTTTTAAAATCTTCTCAAATACCCTTTGTGATGTTTATCTATATTTGGATGAGAGAGAGGATTTTTCTCATGGCACCAAATATTCAGGGGTTGTTTTTCATTAATATTTTCATGACATTGTCTCTAAAACTCAATGTATATGCAGGACCAAATTACTCTTCTATAATACTCATATGTTCACATATAGAATATGACTTAAAGTCATGGAAGAATTTCTCTAGGTTCATCACTAGGTGTATATATTTTTAAATTATGACACAAAAGAAATTCTGGTAAATATATGAAAAAGGAAAAAGAGAGGGTAAAGGAGCTGGAGGTGGAGAAAAAGAAGAAAGAAGACTAAGAATGGAAGAAGGCATAAAACGTTGCATTTAAAAATGCAAATTTTTTTTCTATAACACCAATCTACATATCTATCCTGAAGGTGTAAACTATGTCCATTTTTACCATCTATCCCTAGTATGTCGCCCAGAGCCTGACATAAAATAGATCCTCAAAAACTCTGTGTTACTTTATTTTGTTTATCATGGTATTTCTGGGGGGGAAATGTAAAACTGCATCCAATTCTGCAAAAATTGCTTAAGGTTTATAATCACTACAAACAAAGATTAACATGAGGTCTCCTACCCTCATATCTTCAAATTCTATATGGCTAGAAAACATGAAAAAAATTGCCATTCTCTCATCTAGGGATGAAGAAAATTTATTTCTGTGTTGACACTTCTGTGTTGATGTAGTTGTCTAGATGACTAGTTAGAAAGATTTGGACACTGATTCCAGGCTCAGGGAATGCTGTTACTTATTAAGGGGTACATGGCTACCACCCCAGTTGTAGAGGATGAGAAAATACAAGTGCACATATCTCCTTAATGCCATGGTTGCAGCTTATACAAAGAGCTCTGTGGTATCAGAGGCTGTTCATTCCTCCATTCCCCTAAATAGTGAGTGAAACACCTTTCACGCTTTCAGCCCTGAGTAAATATGTGTTTATTGTCTTCTGCATAGCGTTGATACTCATTCCATCTCTCATCACCCTGTACCTATGTAGCAATTTGGATCGAAGCAGGAAAAAACATCAGATCCAATTGTCATCATCATGCCTACAGTAAAATATCCTCACTTTGTCAGTTTAATTGAGTTCTTCTGCCTCAAATCCCAGTAGTACCACCTATAAGCTCTTTCATCCTCATTTTTTTCATAATTATCCATTTCTGAATAACCTTCATTAAATCTGCTAGGACTACATGTGAGGAACTGTTGTTCTAAAAAATAGGTTACAGTTCTTGTCTATAAAATGTTTTCTCATATAGTTTGATTAATATAATCAAATTATAAGAACACAGATAAAAATCTACATTGCTCAATTAAATAATAATGAAAATTACTTATGTCATTTTCTCTATAGAAAATTACTCTTTTCAAGATAGTCTTTTCTTATGTTGGCATAAAAGTTTAGTTACTGACAAAGCAAAATAAACCCAATTATAAAGATATCTCACAGTTCATTGCTTTTTGGGTCAGCATTAAGGAAAAACTTGAGCTTACACTGATTCAGAAAATATCAGTTCACCAAGTTATTATTTATTAACTGATTTTTTTTTTTTTTTTGGTAAATGTACTGTGTACACAAACAAGAAGAGGCAAAAAAAAAAATCAAATTATTGTATTTGTTCTGCAAATTATAGTTTGTTAAGAATATAGAGCCCATGGTGTGGCTGAGTGGATTAAACAGTGTCCCATGGACTGAGAGGTCCCAGTTAGATTCCCAGTCAGGGCACATGCCTGAGTTGTGGGCTCAATCCCAAGTAGGGGTTTACAAGAGGAAGAGATTGATATTTCTCTCTCTCTCTCTCCCTTTCTCTCTCTCTAAAAAAATCAATAAAAATGTATTTTAAAAAAAGTATAGACTATTGGTGAATGTAAATAGTAACATATGCAAACTCAATAATAAATGATTACTGATTAATTAATAAACCATAAGACAATATATATTGTATATGCAGTTCAGTATTTTTAATGGCAAGTCTCCCTCCCTTATATAATAAAATCATAAAGTAATTACAATATCTTCCAGCACTACCAATCATTTTCAGCTTTTCCTGCATGGGTTAATTTTTCATTCAGTATAGGAATTAGGTGACTCAGCTAGGAATCTAAAAAACTGTGCTTACTAGCAAAGCAAAAAGGCAATTGGCAGACGTTCATAATCCAGTTATTGTTTGACTTAAACATTCTAGCTGTGAACTACAAGAGAAAGTGGAATAGAAAAAGCAGAAATGGGCTTAACATTCATTTGTGGATTTGGTGGGAAAGCACACTATAGTCTCACTAGATTATTTGCTTTTCATTTTTTCTTTCATTATAGATTTTCTTTCTTTTTTTTTTTTTAAAGTCTTGAGGATTTGGAAATAACGTCTTGGTACAAAGTTACAATTTAAATCATGTAGCCATTTGCTGTTTTCATTTAGGAGAAACAAATCCCCACTGGAAATAGAAGCAATACAAATTCCTGCAGCATCACATTTCTTTATGGAAGGAAACAATTAGTTGTCTCTACCAGAAAACCCAGAGATACTTTCCAAATAGGAAGGGTGATCAGAGAATCAGGGAGTAAAAGTGTCTTCTAATAAACTTCCCTTTGCAAGAAAACCCTTTAAGGAAGGCAAAGGTACATACTTCCTTATGATGCTGAGAATATTAGGGCTGCATATTAACATTTAGAATTCATTGTACACTGTACAGAACACGAAGAGCCCAAACATTACATCTTGTAAATGCTGTTTCTCTCCATTCGTAAAGTGCAATGGTTCACCTCCCACTGATCTTATGTGGTAACCATAAGCTTTAAAAAGTGCTTACAAAGTGCTTTTTCGTTAATTTTTATGAGGTTGAAAGCACAGAACATATTCACTGTGAGAGTAAGCCCCTCTCTTTTGCAAAATATCCAAATGTTCACAGTGCTTTTAAAACAAAACAAATCAAAACAAATAACTTTAAAAGCTGTTTTAATGTCTCATTCTAATGAGGTCTCTAACTTATTAATGCAAACACCTGTGAATCGTCCTCATTTTAGAAACTGGAGTTTTTTTGTGGCTGCTGGGATAGGCTGAAAAAGAAATGTTATAATTTTACAAAATCTGTTCTAAAAGACACAGATGCCCCTTAGGACCTTTATGCAATCTTAGCATTATGGTCAAAACTACCTGTTTTCAAAAATTATTAATTTATTTCTTAATATGTTCTTTGTATGGCTTGCTTTAGAATCAGAGTGTTAAAAATACAGATATCATCGAATACCACTTGACTGTGTTTGGTGGGACTAGGCATCTGAGTCTGAACAGTCCTCCACATGAATCTTGTACACACTGAAATTTGAAAAAAAATTTTCAAAATTATTTGATATATATATATTTTATTTCCCTATCTAATCATCAGAAAATTAGCAATTATTAGCCAAATATGCCAAAGAATTTGCTAGTATTAAAGATAAAACTTTTTAAGTGCTAAAAAAATCCTTAATTTAAGAACTTTTACTGGGGAGTGACAAAGACTCAGCTTCCATTTCAAATCTGCTGTAAGATGTCAGGCTAAGTTATTTCCCCATTTTAAGTATCAGTCTGTAGTTGTTGTTTATGTAGATAATATATACAGAGCATTTGGTGCCAAAGTGAAGTCAGACAATAATAAAACTAAATACCATTCATTAAGTAGTCAATCCGTGCCGGGCTCTTTTCCATGTACTTTATATGTGTCCACTCAGTCCAACCTCAGAGCAAAATGGTAAGATCGATTGTTTTGAATCTGTGTTTTATAGATGATCAAAGTGAGACAAATGTGAGATAATTTATTTATCCAAAAGTACAGAGTTTGTAACCGGAAGATGCTAAACTAGGATCCCCATCACAATTTAGTTGAGAAAAGCACGTGATACTGGGAAGTGAGGAAGTAACACAGGGAAGCAGTCAGGAAAGAGTTTGCCATTGGCCAGCTGACAAAGTGAGCAACTCAGCTCAGCATAATGTAGAGAACGTAGGGACCGTGTCAATGCCAAACCCAGTAATTACTGCAGCAGCGGACTTGGAAGCCAGGGTAATTTTAGAGCAAATATTGAGTCATTAGTCGAGGGATGCTTCTGTCCATTTTAATTCCTCCGAAGGATTGTGTCAATGGCACACAATCCGTGAAAAAGGAGAAAAGAAAGTTCGGTGCACAAATGCAGACTCTGGCAATAGCCTGCCGACAGGAGGAGAGGGAAGCTGCTCGCGAGTAGGGCTCGGGCACTTGCTGCAGCAGGCCAGCTGGAATCTTCTTTCTCCAGCTCGACAGCATAAAATCATATCCACTACAATCACTGCTTCCCTATATTTTAATAAAATCCTGGCACAAATGCAGCTCTAATAATTTCACTATATTTCGTGTGTCTTATCTAATTGTTTCCTTTCTATTGTCGGCCTTCTTTGTCTTTGATAGGGCAGATTTGTTTGTTTATGTATTTACTTTATTAACATATTTATTACTAGGGGCTAAGTAAATAAAATGCATAATAAATAGATTCTGAGCTCAAAGAGCATATATTTCATAAAAATGTTAGGTGAGTTCACAGGTATCGCGTGCACACCTAAGTGAGAGAAGTTAAAGAATTTTGTGTAGTATTAGCACACATAATGTCCTTTAGTTGCAGTTTTAAATCAGAATTTAATGAAATTAGTCTACATGTAATTATTAAATGCCTTCTAAGCCATATCCATTCTAAGCACTGGGAAAAATAATTAAAATTATGATGATAAGTCTCATGTTGTACAGTGAGAGACAGACATATGTAATATGCAAATACAAAAAAGATAATTTCCTAAAGGGTTAATTTATATAAAAAATACAAAGGTGAACTAAATGGGGAATCACTGCGTACAAATGGCTACTTTAGCTTTGCTGGTAAAAAAAAAACCTTCAGAGGAATTAAACGGAAAGAAGAATGATGAGAAGTAAGCAGCCTTGCAAACTCTCGGGAAATCTGTAGCTCAGAAGAATAACCAAGATAAAAATATAGAGTAATAAAAACCTAAATGGAAGTCAGGAAAGAAAGGAATAATAAAAATTAGAAAGAAAATCAATGTGTTAAGAAACTGCAGTATGTCAGGACACGTATATAGTATTTGTTAATTTCTCCATAGTTTTGCATGGTGATATACTTTATAAATTTGCAGATTGAATGATAAAATATAAATGATAAAAGTAAATTGAACTAAGATCATACACCAACAGCGGTGGCAAAATCTGAACTCAGGTCCGTCTAACTTCAACATCTTTTACTTAATCAGTGGTCCTTAACTCCAGATGTACAGAGAAATCATTTGTGAATACCATGGCTTAACCCTGGAATATTCTGAATTAACTATCTAGTTCAGTTGCAGGCAACAAAGTATAGACCACAAAAATTTTAATAAGAAACAGGGCAGTGGTTCTGCATCTTGCTTCAAACAAACTAGAAGAGAATAGAGATTGGCTTCCTGGTAGGCAGATTGTATATCTCATCTCATTCATTTCTCAAGTTAATTCTACAAAGTATTATTATCCTCACTTTATTTATTTATTTATTTTTTAATCTTCACCCGAGGACTTTTTTTTTTTTTTTTTGATATTTTGTTCAGATAGAGTGGGAGGGAGAGAGAGAGAGAAACATTGACGTGAAAGGGACACATCAAGTAGTTGCCACCGGCACAACCCAACCAGGGCCGGGGACAAACCGCAACTAAGGTACGTGCCCTTAGCGGGAACTGAACCCGGGTCTCTCTGGACCGCAGGCCGACGCTCTAACTGCTGAGCCAAAACGGCCAGGGCTTATTATCCTCACTTTAAAGAGGACAAAGACAGTTAGGCTCAGAAAATTTAAGCATAGTACTAGGTGGTGGCAGAGCCTGGTTTATAACAGTCTACTTAAATACAAGTCATGTTCACAAGCCTTTTGATATTTATCTGTATTAATGAACATTGTGAATATTCTAAAATTTGTAGACAGACATCTAGAAGAACTCATGAACTTCACAAAGCACAGTTAAGGCCTTTCTCGGACAAATCAGTGTGACTATCATGTCATACTTATTCTATAAGAATTAAAAAATGCATACTATGTTATGACTCCATAATTCACAAATATATTTTAATCAAAAGAAAGGGATTGACATCTATTTTATTACCCAACAGATATTATCATGTTTTACACATAGTAAACCATGTTAAAAGCCAGCCTACAAAAGATATCACTCTGTTTCTCCTCACAGAATCTAGAAGAGAGATTTCCACTTCGGGAAATATTAAACTAAGTGTTTTGGATGACCCTCCCACAGAGGAAAAATGGATAAATAGTGTTGTGGCGAAAAACCTCTCTGTTTTTAGAGTGCCAACAAGACAGTGGAGATTATGTAGGTCAAGATTTCAGAGATAAAATACATTAAAAAAAAAAAACTACCAAGCACTTGGGTCATTTTGCTTTCCCATGAGAGTCCACTCCCAATTCCAGGGTCACCAGACTTTTCTGTAAAGGAATAAATAGTAAATATTTTAGACTTCTTGGTCTTTAAAATTTCTGTCATAAACTTTGAACCCTGTTGTATTTCAATGAGAAAGCAGTTGGGCAAAGGATTGGGCTTGTCTATGTCCTAATACATTTTTATTTGCAAAAACAAACAGCATGGCTGATTTTTCTCCTGCTCTAGTTAAAAGAAAACATAGTTTTCCAACTCCTGATCTAGGTGAATGAAAGAGGGTTTCAGGACCCACTAAAGATTGTGGTTGGGGACAAGGTTAGCTGCTCAAAACTTAGAGTTTAGGTTGACACCTTTAAAGGTACAGTCTAAGACAAAGGATGAAGTGGAAATTGCATGACCCTCACAGGTTCTAAAAACCAGATTAATATTATTATAGTTCTAAATAATATTACTAAATTGTTAATGATGTTGCTGAAGTACCATACCCTAGCCTTCTGAATAAAGTCAATATAAATCTCCTTCTCAGGAACATATAAATATCCAAAGTTTTAAATCATATATTTGTTTTTCATACATGATGTCAGACAATCAATAAAAAATAATCAAGCACTTTGGAGGCAAGTTTACTTGTCCTATTTTTACAGGACAATGTACCTGTACAATGGAGTCACTAAAAGCAGACTGTAAAATAACTATACTTAAAATGTTGAAGAAAGAAAAAGATAAATTTGAGAACTTCAATAAGTAACTAGAAATTTAAAGGACAAAAAAATTTATAAATGAAAAATAATAAAATCCCATAACTGTGTTTAATAACAGATTATATCTAGCTATACATAGAAGACATAGAAAAATATGGATCAGATAAAAATATACAAAATATTCCTGAAAGATAAAAGAGATTAAGACTATAGTAAAGAGAGTTAGGCACATAGAGACTAATGTGAGGAGATCTGTCTTATGTGTAATTGAAGTCTCAGAAGAGAATGAAAATAAAGTAGACATATAGAAATGTATTTGACAAAACAAGGGCTAAGGATTTCACAAAATTGATGAAAGACACAAAACTAGAAATTTCTGAAGCTCAGGAAAGTTTTGAAGACCTATGTACTTAAAACTACAAAGAGATTGAAAAAGACAATGAAATAAAAAAATATTCTCTGTTCATGGATTGGGAGAATCAACATAGTTAAAATATCCATATTACTCAAAACAATATAGAAATGTAATGCAATCCTCATCAAAATTTCAATATTTTTTCAATAAATAGAATAAGAAATCAGATTTGTGTGGAACTATGTAAGACCCCGAATAGCTAAAGCAATCTAGAGAAAAAATAATGTAACTGGAGGAGTCACACTCCCTGACTTCAAATTATAGTACAAAGTGATGATAATTAAAACAGTATGATATTGGCAGAAAAACAGACAGACCAATGGAACAGAATTGAGAGATCAGAAATAAACCTTCATGTATATGAGCAAATAATTTTCAACAAAGGAGACAAAAATATACAATGGAGAAAAAAAAGCCTCTTCAATAAATGGTGCTGAGAAAACTGGAAAGCCGCATGCAGAAGAATGAAACTGGGCTGCTATTTGTCCCCATATACAAATATTAACTTAAAATGGATTGAGAGCTTAAATATAATACCCAAAACCACAAAACACAATGAAGAAAATGTAGGTACTAAACCTAAGTACCTTAGTCTCAGAGGGGATTTTATGAATTTGACCTCAAAAGCAAGGGAGATAAAGGCAATAATAGATTAATGGAATTATATCAAACTAAAAGTTTCTGCACAGCAAAAGAGACCAACAACAAAACAAAAAAGCAACCAACCAAATGGAAGAAGATATTTGCAAATAACAGCTCCAACGAGGTGTTACTATCTAAAAATATATAAAGAACTCATACAACTCAACACTAAACAATTTAACTACAAAATGGGCAGAAAACCTAAACAGATACTTCTCCCAAGAAGACATACAAATGACCAACAGATATATGACAAGATGCTCAACTTCACGAGCTACTAGGGAAATGCAAATCAAAACTATAATAAGATACTTCCTCACATCTGTTAGAATGGCTTTTATCAACAAGACAAATAATAAGTGTTGGAGAGGTTGTGGGGGTAAAGGAACCCTCATTCACTGCTGGTGGGAATGTAAACTGGCACAGTTACAATGGAAAAGAGTATAGAGGTTCCTCAAAAAATTAAGAATAGGGCTACCATATGACTCAGCAATCCTTCTTCTGGGTATCTGTCCCCCGGTATTTCAAATTGAATCTACTGGGGTGACATTGTTTAATAAAATTATATAGGTTTCAGGTATACAATTCTATAATCCATCATTTATATATATTATTGTATGTTCACCAGCCTAAGTCAAGTTTCCTTCCATCACCTACTTGAAAAATTTGAAAACATATATTTGCAACTATATATACACCCCTAAGTTCACTGTAGCATTATTCCTGGTGGCCAAGACAGAAACAACTGAAGTGTCCTTTGATAGATGATTGAAAAAAGAAAGTGAAACACATATATACATTAGAATACTACTCAGCCTTAAGAAAAGATGAAAAACTGCTACTTACAAGAACATGGATGGATCTTGAAAATATCATGCTAAGTGAAAAGAGTCAGACAGAAAAGTTAAGAACCATATGATTTCACTCAGATGTGGGGTATAAAATTGAAAGCAACAAAGGAACAAACAAGACAACAAACAAAAACTCATAGACACAGACAAGAGTATGGTGGGTGGGTAGTAAAGGGTTAAAGGGGGTCAAACATATGGTGATAGAAGATGATCTGACTTTGGGGGGTGAGGTGGGCACATAATGCAATATGAAGATCATATATCATAGAAATTTGTACTTGAAACCCATATGATCTTATTAACCAATGTCACCCCAATAAATTTAATTTAAAAAACTGAGAAAGAAAAAGAGAAATTATACCTAAGCACATCATAATCAAACTAACACTAATGCAAAGGCATATCTCAAAAGTAGGTGAAAGATGGGGGAGATGTTGGGATGGCTTGTTACTTTCAAAGGGGAAATCTATGAGACAGCGGACACATTAAAAGAAACACTGAATGCCAAAAGACAAAAGAATAGCATTTTCAAAGTGCTGAAAGAAATAACTGTCAGCTTAAAATTCTATACACAGGAAAATAACCACTGAAAAAGTGAGATAAAGGTATTTTAAGCAAGCAAATGTTATCAAAAGTTTGTTATCCAAGATCTGCTCCAAAAAATAAATAAATAAATAATAATAGTAAAGCGTGTTCTTCAAGAAGAACTCAAAGAATCCCAATGTGAAAATGCACTAACAGCCTGGCCGATGTGGCTCAGTGGTTGAGCATCAACCCATGCACCAAGAGGTCACCAGTTCATTTCCTGGTCAGGGCATATGTCCAGGTTGTGGGCCCAATCCCCAGTGGGGAGCATGCAGGACGTGGCGGATCGATGTTCTTTTCTCATTAATGTTTTTTTCTCTCTCTCCCTCTCCCTTTATCTCTCTCTAAAATCAATAAAGAATAAAAACATTAAAAAAAAAAAAGAGCCCTGGCCGGTTTGGCTCAGCGGTTAGAGCGTCGGCCTGCGCTCCAGAGAGACCGGGGTTCGGTTCCCGCTAAGGGCACGTACCTACCTCGGTTGCAGTTTGTCCCTGGCCCAGGTTCGGTCGTGCAGGTGGCAACCACTCCAGGTGTCCCTTTCACATCAATGTTTCTTTCTTTCTCTCTCTCTCTCTCTCCCACTCTATCTGAACAAAAAATAGAAAAATGTCCTCATGTGAGGATAAAAAAAAAAAAGAGAGAGAGAGAGATGATTTTTAAAAAATGCTAGTACATTAGAAAATAAAAATGTTATATGTATGTAATTACCAAATTTGAATCAATAAGGACCAGAAAATTAAAATGTTAAAGAAATAAAGCATATTTAAAATTTCCTACAAGAAAAAATCCAAGCTGAGACCCAAACTCAATGGTGAATTTTAACACATATTAAAGGAAGAAATATCACCTTTTCAGAGAAAATCTTTTAGACAATAGTAAAAAAACAAAACATTTTCGAATACATTTTACAAGGCCACAATTAATTTGTAATGAAAATCTGGCATGTACATTATATGAAAGAAAAATAAAAGATTACTATTTCTCATGCACACAGGTACAGAAATATAAACCAACCAAATAAATTTAGTAAATCTGAAGTCAATGAACTGAAACTTCCTATAAAACAGAAATCTGCTTCACAATGACTTTTTATTTATTCTATATTGTAATGTTATTTTAAAATTTTTAAAAAATTTTTAAAATTTCTGTAATATACCATATTAAATGTATAAGAAAATAATTTAATTCAATAGACATAAAATTAGCATGTGATAAAATTCAATCTCTGTTTATTAATAAATATATATTTATTTTACAAATTCTTAGCAATCTTAGCAGACTAGCACTAATCAACCAGTTTAATCTGGAAAACATATTTTAAAAAGCTGTTCGACATGATACTTAATCATGACATGGTAGGTGCTAAATAACTTTTTCCTTTCTTCCTCTTAACACTTATATAATGAACTAAAATAATAATAATGTTGATAATAATAATAAAATCTCATGCTTACTGACTGCTTATTATAAATCAACATTATTTAACTTAATCATTCTGACATCCGTAGTAGATATTCTGAAGTATTTGCAGCAGATAAATACAGTATAATTATACCATTAAACTAATAAAATATTTAAAATGTTTACATTCTCATTTCTCTTTCCTTAAAATATTTTAATACCTAACCAAATAAGAAAATAAAAATTAAGATTAGGCAAAATAAAAAGCAGGAAAAACAAACAAAGGACAGCAATGCACCGTATGTTTCACTAAATTGCAAGCAATTTGGAGCAGCTCATATTTCACATTTTTCCAATGGAGTGGTCATTACTAGAACAAATTTTAGCTTACACGTTGGTCAAATTTTATGAAAATGCTTATTTTTCTGATGAATAGTAAACATTCCAAGAAAATTGCAAAGCCATTTTCAGCTAAAACCATTCAGCTCTAAAGGTTTTGCTGGGCAAAGCTTCCAAAAGGGTTTGCTGTAGCTCTTATCTTTATTTGCTTTGACTCTAAATTAATCTCTGTCATTGTATAGTTTGGTTGATTTACCATCATTATAAAGGGCTGAAATAAGGCAAATGTTTACTTTGGGACATCATTGCTTCAATTTAAATGGGATTGATTCCTAACAATTTTTCTTCATTGCATAAAATATTCTAATCACATAGTTTCAAGTATAAGCTTTTAAAAATATAATCACCTCTGCTTCCTTGCCTTAAGTAAGGGTTTATAAGTAGTGTTTTAGCCTTATTTGCTTTGTATTCTTTTCTATTTTAGGATGCTTTGGGCAGCTTTAGCCGATGGTTGCTTATTTCAAAATATGCATGTTTTCTTGGTTTTATGTTATTATTATGCATTTTTCTAAAACAAAGCTATTTCTGTTTTTTATCATATTACATTCCTTTTGTTGCAATATGCAAAATTACAAATAGAAATGCCATTACATTTAAAAAATGTTAGCCCGGCTGGTGTGGTTCAGTGGATTGAGTGTCTTCTCATCCACTGCGAGGTCTCAATTCGCTTCCTGGTCAGGGCACGTACCAGCGTTGCAGGCTGGATCCCCAGTAGGGGGCGTGCAGGAGGCAGCCGATCGATGTTTCTCTCTCACGTTGATGTTTCTATCTCTCTCTCCCTTCCTCTCTCTCTAAGAAATCAATAAAAACATATTTCGTAAAAAGATGTTAAAATTATATATATAAATTCCTAGTAGAGAATGCTTTGTGATATTTAACAAACAAGCAAATTAATCAATCAACTAATTTTGAGACCAATTCTTTTCAGTACACTAAAACTAATGATCTGTTCAACAAATCCTTCTATTTTGGTTTTGGTGGTAATCGGTAAAAAACAGACATAGAGACAACTCCTAAGTATCCATTTTTCTATATGTTAAAGTTGGTTATACTTTTTTATTATTTTCCACATGTTGATTTGCTTATCTCCACTGCAGTGTTCTTTTCCATTTCTTCCATTCAGCAGGTAGTGGAAGCAGAAAGAAATGAAACTTGGATTTAGTAATTTGAAACTTTACTGAAGCTTCTATTAGCCACAATTCACTGAATAAATTGGACACTGTGGTAGACTACCTTAGTAAATAAATAAAAGTTTCTTTGGCTTGCTTGTAGGATCTCGATTTTTCCAACATTTATGATACATTACATTAATTTTCCTAACCATATATATTTTAATTTATAAAAATTGTTCTAGGATCTCCAGATGTCCAGTTCCTGTTCAGGCTGGAGTTCTTGCAGATAATTTAACAGAGTGGATAATTGAAATTTATGACTTATGAGGGAAGATAACTGTATGAATATTTTGTGAGGGTAGCAGTAAAATGTAGATCACAGTGAAATGAAAATGGCATTGGTCCACCTAGCTTCAGGCAAATTGCGGTGCTGCCCCAACTCCATTTCTGTGTGGTTTCTTCCGAGCCCTTTTAGCAGGTGCTCCAAAGAGAGTCTGCTGTTCAAGACCCCGACCTGGAACGATCCTGTGGACATTTATAGCCTTTAAGGTAATGCAGCTTGCTGACCCATCAAATCGCGTGCCCTTGGAGGGATGTAGTGGATATGCTTAGTGCTCTATATAGGTATCCTCAGATAACATTTACTATTTTTCAGTGGTTATTCTTAGGGAGTCTATATCTTTTGATTCCAACAGCTGCAGATGCCATACACTTAGAAGATTAAACTCAGACTCACTCTGCCTGGATAGCAGTGCCTGGGCGTTTATGCCACCCTGCCCCTGGCTTACGCTGGCTGAGTTAGCCAACATTCATTGTTATGGAAGAGGAGGCCCAGTTACCTTGTTTTCAAACTGGACCAACACTAAGGTTTAATTTGTATTTTAAAGCTGCACTAAAGGATCAGGCTAATGATGGACATGGCCTGAAACTGCATTCTTATTCGGCTTCTTCCTCTTCTTCACTGAGTTCTTCGACTATGTATCAAATTCCCTCTGGACATTTCTGTAATAAACTCCTTGCACAGGAATCCTGGTCTCATATTCCAGTGCTCAGGAACTAGTTTTAAAACAGTCAGTAAAGATAGTTGGTGGCTATGGTCATGTAAAAATCAACAGTAATTGAATTTTACAAATTCAAATAGAGACTGAATGGTGGATTGAAAATTGAGCCCAGTTGTTCTAATTTTAAATATAATGCATTTTTAAAAACATGAACTACCACACATGTGTAGATTATACGTTCATATAGTCATATACGGAAAAGATCTTCACATTATCAGAGTCTCTGCCAAATGAATGCCTTAATCCAAATTAGAGGAAAGGTCAAAGGTATGTTTGGAGGTGGGGGCCCTTTAGAGCTCATAGTTTAGCAGGCAGGGGTGATAGACAAATAAAATTAAACATTGTAAATTAGTATGAATAACAGTATAAGTGCTATTAAAAAGAAATAAAGAAAAATCAAACAGTTTAAAGAAAATTAAGAGCACAGGGTGCTGTAATAAATAAGAATATAAGAATAATCTATCTTGAAAGCTTCGTCTTAAAGATTTGAAGAAGGGCAGGGTGATTAGGAATAACCTCCGGGGAACAGAGCATCTCACTAAGAGGAAAACAGCCAGTGCAAAGCACTAATGCCTGGTGTCATCTAATGCTTGACAGCAATATGTTCAGTGTGACTGCAAGAGAGTTAGTGTTGAGGAAAGAAGTTCAGAAAGAGGTCATCCTAATCATCTAAGACCTACTTATTCATCAATGAAAGAGATTTTTGCTGATCCTTAAGTATGTACTTATTCATTTTTCTATTGTATCATCTTAAAGCAGAATGTTGTGAGGGATTGCAAGATAGAAAGCAGTTTAAGATTTAGATGAACAAACAGAAACACCAGCTTCTTAGAAAATTGGCAAACATTTGCCTGATAGTAAACTTGTAACCTTTGCTGGCTTTGACTCAACGGTACTATATGTACTTAACATAGTGAACTTGATGAATAAGCATGGATCCTAGGAAACAACAAACTCTGTGTACAGCATTTGACTAGCACAGAGCTCCACAACCAATCCTCATATGAAAAAAGAGGATTTTGTTTGAACCATTTATTTATGCATTTGCCTTGTGAAACACTCACTGTGGCTTTTTCTGTTTAAAGTTCTACTCTTGTCTTTGGTTGGGGTGAGGGACTTCACAGGAGCTGTTCTTCCTCCATATATACCACTAGAAGAGTAAATTCGTAATGTGTGGAACTACCTGTCTCTCAATTATTTTTGTAGTTAATCTGAAGGCCCTGACCTGTACAGCCCAATTCTTCTACACTGGATCACATGTTTTCCTGTTTTTCCTGGTAGACATACTGCTTAACACAAGCAATGTCTTATAATTTTTCTTTTATCATTGTAGAAAGAATTTTGTCTTCCAGTAGGAGATGAAAATAATTCATGAATTTAAATGGAGGAATAACATGATCCAACCCATGGTTTAAAAATGTTATTTTGCTGCTGCCTAAGAATAGGCATTACAGGGGTAAGGATAGGAGCAGAGAGACCTGTTAGGTGATTTAAATAAACAAAGTGTAGTGGATGCTCCTGATGGTGTTCTGATCCACCTCATGTACCAAGATTGTAGGCAACTAATGACTCTCATGACTGTCTTTCCAGAAATTGCCCTGAAATGAAGAAGACTAAACAGTTCAAGGTAATGCACCCTTCCTTAAAGCGACGAATACCCATTGAGTGTTCAATTGTGTACGGGGGAGGAGATCTCTGAAGGACAATTCCAACTCCAAGGCCCTCTGATATTGGCTGAGGCCAGCATTGCAGATACATTGCAGTTCACCTCCTCCCTCGCTCGGTTCTGTTTTCCACATATTCACTCCTTCCCAGGTGTTGCCCTGTTAAAGGAACACTGAATAGAATCTCCATTTCTGAGTGTGTTTCCTAGAGAATGCTGCCTATTACAATTTGACAACAGGATGAAAACTATGGAGAAAGATATGAATCAAAAGTTCAATCTTAGCAAAAGAACAATTGAATTGCTGTCATCTAAGATGGAGTGGAATGGTGGGCAGAGGATCAACAGTTAAATTTTTGACATAATATATTTGAGATACAAGTTAAACACTCAAATGGAAGGACCAAGTAGGCAGTAGATTATATGAATCTGGATTAAAATATCATTAAGATGAAGAAATAAAATTTGTAGCAATCAGCATATTGATGGTTTTAAAGTTATTACTATATTTTAATGGGAGAGAATAGTTGTATAATCTTATATCAAAGAAGGATGGCTTTATTGACTTTTGGAATTTATAGAAAGCCTCTTCATCTAATATTCTTCTAAATTTTTGGTGTGTAGTTGTAATCCCATGAATTATTCCATTTCTGTGCTGGATAGGAAGCTGGAGAACTTTGGACCAGTTTAATAGAATATAAGAATTACTTTTTAATTAATATTTAATTAATATTAATATTTAATTAAGTTTGTGGTTTTGTTGTTGAATATGAACTTCTATATGTATAGTACATATTTATTAATAATATTATTTGTTATATATACATGTACATATAAATACATGCATACGTATGTGTATCTCACACATATCTGTATATATGTAATTAATACAATCTCTATGTATATGTGCATTATTTGTAATTAATAACATTTTATATTTAGTAACACTGCTTATTTTTCAACATGACCTATTTGCTTCTGAGAAAGGTTTGTTAAAGGCTCTGTAGATTTTTCTATTTCTCTCAATAGCTTTCTCAGTTGCACCTTTACATATTTTACAAATGTATTCTAAGAGGCATATATCCTATGACGATTAAATGTTTCTGCACTATTATTTATTTTACCAGTACCTATATCTTCTTTGGCTTCTTATGACATTGTTTGCCTTAAATTTTATTTTGACAAGGGTAGTACACAACTTTTAATTAACATTTGTCTGATTTTTTTTTTTACCCATCATTTATATTTTTAATTTGTTTCTTTATTAAGTGTATCTTCTAAAATTTTTAACTTTTAATTGTAAAACCTTCAATTTAATAGTTTAGTTTAAATAGTTTCCATATCTTTAATTACTGTTAAAACTTAGGACTGATTTCACCCATTTCTCTTTATGTTTTCCATTTATAGTATTTTATTTTTCTTTTCTGATTTCCAATGTTAAGATTTTTGTTATGATATATAATCTATTTTCACTCATATAGCAGTTACCTTTTTAAATTTTTTTAAAATATGTTTTTATTGGTTTTGAGAGAGAGAGAGAGAGAGAGAGAGAGGGGAAGGAAAAGGGAGAGAGAGACGCCAATGAGCTGCCTCCTCATGCCCTCCACTGTGAATGACTGAAGCTCAGGCGTGAGCCCTGGCCAGAATCCAACCTGAGACCTCGGTGCAAGACTGCTCAACCATCTGTGCCACACCGGCCAGGGCAGCAGTTACCTTAAGATGCATATTTATGTTTATCTTTATAGTTTTTAAAAATGTTATCTTTCACTCATAAAAATTCTTCCTCTGTGACGCTTTCACAGCCCTTTACTCCGCTCCTGCTTTGGTCACCTGTCCACCATCATGTTGATGTTAAGACTTTAGTTCTGGCATCTTCTTCCCTTCTTGCTCCTCTCCTTTCTTCATTTCCTTCTCCTTCTTTGTTTTGAATGAGTTATTCAAAACAAATCTTTCACTAGGATGACATTAGACAATTATAAACTTTACATTTCATATCTATTGCATCAATTTTCTGGATTTATTTCCCTTCTCAATGAGTACTTCTTCCAAGAATGTCTGACTGTGGATCTTTTTGTGATAAACCCTTAAGGACCATAAATATGTGTGAGCTTTGCATGACAGTTTGGTTAGACATAAAATTCTAACTTCACAGTGGTGTTTCTTGAAATTTTTACCGTTACTCTATTTCCTTTTTGCATCTGCGATAAAGTCTGATGTTAATTTGCTTCTTGGTTTCTAATGATTCTGTGACATTTATTTCTCAGAAACTGTATCTGATAAAAAAAAAAAAAAGTGAATCAGAGAGAATCAGTATATTAAACACAAAAAAAAATGTAGAATGGTGAAAGTTGTACTTCCATGAATTATCCCATTTCTCTGCTCATAAGAAGCTGGAGAACTTTGGACCAGTGTAATAGAGTATAAGAATTAAATTTCTGTTACTGGAAACAATTGAAGCATGATTAAAATAATGGCTGAAAGTATTAGTAAAATAATAACATTTAAGAGAGTAAAAGTACTTACCACTGTGCCAAGGCTTGACTAAGTATATTGTATGCAATACAATACTTTGAGTGAGGTCTTATTATCCTATTCTTATAGATAAAGCCAAGTATTTACAGAGATTATGTAAATTGGTTCAAAGGACATATTTAGAAAGTAGTAGAAAGTGAAGGTCTATCTTGACCTGCATATTTTCTCACCAAAAAGAAAAAAGAAAACATATCTTAACACTATTTCATAAGAATGCAATGAATGGTGAGTTTTTCTGAAAAAATACTTTGAAAAACTTTGAGGCTTAATTTATGAGATCAATGAGACAGATGAGTCACTTGGAGCTAAAACTATTCTGAATATAATCTGGCCTTTTTTTGATGATTCAGAAAGCATTTGAGGAGCTTCATTATCAACACAAATTATCATTATACTAGTGATTAAAAAATGCAGAATAAGAGTATTCAAAAGATCACATAACATGGAGTGATTCAGTTTATGAATAGCTAATTTTATTAATTTACATTGTTATATCCAACCTCAAAATATCCTTATTAAAAAAAATAAAATTTTCTATTGTACTTTAAAAGGGGATGAATATTGAGTAAGGTTTTTGTTCAAGGTGGCATGAAAAGTTACAGAACCAAAATTAAAATCTAGTAAAAGCAGTAAAACTGAGCTCAGTTTTATTAATTATCAAAATGTGGTAACCAAAGTAGATTGTCGTCAAGGGTCATTATCTCTTTCAAACACATAAGAATTTGGAGGGCGAAATCTCTTACTGGTGACTTAGTTTCAGTTTTACATATGACTAAGTTATTCAAAACAAAATTGAATTTAATATTCAGGATTATCCACAAGTCTAATTAAAATTCCACTAAGACATCTGATGACCACTTGGTGTCACATATAATGTACATATATAGATAAATCAAATTTCCACAAATTTAAAATGAGCACTTAGAAATCAGAGTGTTATTTTATTATTTTGCAAGTATTTTAATTTCAGTTCATAAGATTCTTGAAAATAACCAACTTTTTTTCTCTATAATCTAAACATCTGAGATCTTGTTGAACACTTAGTGAATGAAGGTGTTTATCCAACTCAATACAATTTAAGCTCCATGGTTTATTAATATTCTTTCTGTTTAAATATGAATAACTTACACATCCATTACTAAAATAGATACATTAATGATCTTGAGGAAAATGCCAAAACATTTCCTTTCATTTTGGTTGAACTGTGTATGAATTTGTGCTACTTAAATTACTCACAAAATTAGTAAAATTACTGGGTTATTTTTAGTGACTAGAACATATTCATATTAAAAATCATGTATTAAACGTTTCTTTTTCCTGGCAACATGTTAGACAGGAAATATGAGGTCTTATGAAAGAGCAAGTAGCAAAAGTTGTTAAATAAACCATATCAAACAAATTTAGCTATAGAGCCGCGTTCTCAATAAGGTACAGGATTTCCCAAAGGAAACAGTGAAGTACATGCACCAGCCTGGTGCACATCTCAGACAATTTAGTTGTTGGGAGTAAGGGAGCAAGGCAATTACCGTGGTTGGAAGTTGGGTTTAAATGTCACTCTGGCTCATGAGAAAAGACTTTCAGCCCAAACAAAGCAGGACTATAAAACTGCAAAATTAGTGGCTCAAGAAAGTGTTACAATCTTAGTGAAAGAGTTACCAGAAAAATATCTGGACAACGCCGGAAGAAGTTAAAATTAATCTTATCCATCTTCATCTGGATTCTGGATGAAATTTAAAAAGAAATCATACTTAAGATCTGTCATCACAGACCTGCGCTCAGATTTGGAGTTAGAGTTGAAGCTGTCTCCCTGGATCTGCAAAACTCATAAAATAAAATAAAAGGCTCATCAGGTAATACTTTGGGGGAAGAATAGGATTCAAAACATTTGCATTTTTTCAGTATTTGCAAGATTTCTACAAAAAAATTAAGATATTAAGCTAATACTAAATGAAGTGATTGAATTTAACATGTTTATAGATAAGAGGAATCTACATTGGAAGGGTGTCGATTGTCATCAAATTGTTATCAATATTATTCAATAAACTGCAATCAAAGTAGCTTTCATAGTGGGTTTTGATTAACTGACTTTCAAATATAAATGAAATGACAAAAAATTAAATATAAACTAGTTTTTTAAAGGAAAATAACAAGGTGAGAGGATCAACATTATGATATATTAGTTCTAATAATCAAATCCTCCTAATGGATCCAGTGGAGATAAATGTATTAATAAAACAGAGTAGAAAGTGCACAAATAGATCCATGTTTGTTTGAAAATTTGATATAATGCAGAGATGCCACTGCTAATTTGTAATGAAAGTCATGATTTCCAATACAATACAATGAGAAGCCATCTGGTTATGAATTGTACAGGGGCAAAATAGACCCCTATAA
Organism: Molossus molossus; assembly: GCF_014108415.1. NCBI lineage: Eukaryota > Metazoa > Chordata > Mammalia > Chiroptera > Molossidae > Molossus > Molossus molossus. The sequence continues at coordinate 39,846,414 of NW_023425403.1, read as the reverse complement.
TACACCAAACACAACAATAGTCTTCTTGTGCATTAAAGTGCCAAATATAGAAAGAAAAATATACATGCAATTATCTATGTGGCATTAATATAAGAAAGTATTTCTCATATAATACAAAAAATAATAAGGAAACACTGCTTTAATTCACATATGTTTTATTTGTGTATACAAATATTTCATACAAAAATTGAAATGCAAATCACAGATGAAAGAAGATATTTTCAGCACATAAACCTGAGAAAGATCAGTAACCAGAGTACGTAAAGGGCTTTTTAAAATAATTTAAAAAATCTACTTCTTAAAATTAAAATAATAAAGATGCAATTTAGGGAGGAGGAAATCTGAATGCCCAATAAAGATAAATGTTCAAAAGTAATAGAAATGGAGAAATTAAAGCCACAACGCGGTTCATTTGCCAATACATTAGAGTGGTAAAATTTTAAAATTCTGACAATACCAAGTATTGGTGATGATGTAGGCCAAAGAGCATCCTCACAATTTTGTTAAGAGTGAAAGCTGTTACAACTAGTTGGAAGAGCAATTCTGTAATATCTGATATATTTGCAGTACATTTTCATACTCTTGGGAAGTAATTTGGAGGACCCTCAAGGTTGGTTTCTTTTCTCCCTTTTCAGCAAAGAGAAGAGGCAGTTCAGCTGGGACTGGTCAACCTGCACAGAGACACAGACTTTCTAATGACCACTGCCTGTGTAGTTCTCCGGGACATGCATTGTATAAGCCAGTTTCTTCACTTCGGCTGTGCCCCACCCCACTGCTCTGCAGTGAGAGTCTTAGTAATTACGAAGTTGCAGCATTTCAAGCTATCACATTCATTTTTTTACAACAGTGAATTAATTGTTACCACCTGACGGGCGAGCAATCATATTCTAGAAACCCAGCTTGAGGGTTGCCTTCTAGAACCACTGCTGGCAACAGTTTGGAGTACCCCCAAAGCAAAATGTAATACAAATATTTAGGAGTATGTATTTTAATGGGAAAATGACCCATGAAAGACTGTGAAGTGAACAGGTGTAAAATTTAGATAGGTAAAGGAGCAAAGCTGATAACGGTAGATCTGTGATTGGGTTACCACAATAGGTAACTGGTTTCAGTTCTTTTAGAGACCTTCTGAGGAACTGTAAAGAACATACCCCAAAATTGCTGATTAGTTTATTGATAATCACCTGCCTTCACTCCAGCCTTTGGGAGGACAGGGGAGGGGGCTTCTACATTCAGAGAATGTTCTCATACAGACAGCAGCCAACAGATGAGCCCCAAGAAGGTAGGGTAGTATTGACAGGACACTAATAATACAGGAGACCCCCAGCACTGGTTTTGCTTTGCTGATTTCAGTTACTTGTGGTCCACTGCAGACCAAAGATATTAAATGAAAATTTCCAGAAACAAACCATTTATATGTTTTTAAGTGTGGGATGCTCTGAGTAGTGTGATGAAATCTCGTGTTGTCCTGCGCCACTCCACATGGGATGTGAGTATCCATTTGTCCAGTGAATCCATGCCGTACACACGTCCTGCCCATTAGTCAGTCAGTCATTTCTTAGCCCTCTCGGTTATCAGATGGACTGTGGAAGTGCTTGTGCTCAAGTAACCCTGTTTTACTTAATAATGGCCCTGAAGCACAAGCATAGAGATGCTGGCAATTTGCATATGCCAAAGAGAAGTTGTAAAGTGCTTTCTTTAAGTGAAAGGTATGTATGCATAGGGAAAAGAAAACATATATATATTGGGTTTGGTACTATCTGCGATTTGAGGCATCCACTTGGAGGAGAGACCAGGGGAGGTCCCTATCTCTGAGTCATTAAAATGGAAAATTATTTATTGTGTGCAAAAGCAATTTACTGAATCTTTGATTAGTATTTCAAAGTAGTGACTGGACTAAAATGGTCCACACAGCAAACTCAAATTAGATAACCAAGAACCCTGAGGAGCAGAGATATTATAAGTTTTCAAGTAATCCATTACTTAACAGTTTATCTTCTCATAATTTTGCAATATCTTTAAAACTACTTGATTCTGATAATAATTACCAAGTCTACCCTGATAGATATCAGACTTTCGGGTTCCATACATTCTAAATGACTATGCATGCATTTGTTAAAATCTGATAGCCCCACAAACATTTTGTTCTTATTCTAAGGGTTTAAGCTTAGAAATAATATTTCTTCTGCTTAATCATCACATCACGTATTTTAGATTCTGGATATACAAAAGTATACAAAATAATTATATCTTAGTGAAATAATTAAGAAGAAAACACATTATAAATACCTAGTATATAAGAAGGTTCTTACATAATACTGAAAAGAATAAACTATTCAGACAAGAACTATATATTCTGTATTCATGACTAAATTTGGGAGCTAAGTTCATACAAAAAAAACCCCAAATAATATAAATCAAAAATTTTTTTAATTACATGAATAATTTTGATATAATGGTTTTACCACTTGCCAATATTAACAACAGAATGTGAATTATACCACTTATGAATCACAATTAATTACTCAGATATGTTTATCTTAGAAATATTAGAAGATTTTCTCACAAATCACCTAATTCAAACACTCCAGAATTCCAAAGTATAAAATCATATATACAAATTAATAATGTATTCACTTAGTGTTCTTATGTGCTCAGCATAACTCCGTTGTAGTTAAATACATGTATTTTAAATTTTATATTTTAATGGTACCTGAAATTAAATATATATAATCTCATGAGTGTGTGTGTGTGTGTGTGTGTGTCTATATTTAGATAAGACTTGGCCCCAATGTAATTGTTTTCCTACAAGTTAGAATATTTCACTTAACATCTTAACATCTACTTTTACAAGCTAATACAAATATGATTCATAATAGTGACTGAATTCTCAGGGAAATATATTGATTATGTTCTTACACTTTGCTAATGCATGAAATTTATCATGTATTTGTGAAGTATTCCCAAAAAGTAGCTGGTAAAAAGTTTTAGCATATGGAGAAATGTCTATCATCCTGATTGACACTTAAGGAATCCTGGCTAATGGAAGAGCTTAGGAAGAGCAACGATTAATACAATAAACATATCTCATAGACACATTTAAAAAACTTCAATGTTCATCAACTACTTTTATATTTATGGCACTGATAAGCATAGACAATATTTTATAATTAATTTACAGTACATATGTATGGTAAAATCAATTATTAAAATCAATTCTGGAAAACACAACCACCTTGTTTCTTCATAGTGAATTACAAAAGAAAAGTAATATGCATCATAAGCTATTTAGTCATATTTCCTCTACGGTAAACGTTTTTCAAGTATGAAGAGTAGTGTATCAGTGCCCTCGTCACGTCATCAGTCTTATTTCTGCCTTGTAAAGACCTCATTCTGTGGGGATTTGACTAATGAAGTTTTGGTGCTGAGACAATAACGATTTCCTCAGAGCAGAGACTGCCAATTCAACCATATTGTACTGAACTGTAAGAACTGTGCCAAATTGTGTGTGTCTACTTCAGAAACAGGCTGTTCATTTAAAAGGAAAAGGGAAAAAAAAGGTAAGCAGCAAAATACATTTTAAACAGGAATTGTGAGGTCCTGGCACACTTTAAAGATTTGATTTCTTTTCCCACACTATCAAAACAGTCCATGTAACAGTTTCTTTCTGAGGATGAACAAGATTAATAAACAAACTTTAATGCCAACTTTATTATCAAACTACATATAGAAAAAAGAACATTTTCAAAACATATTGTGGTTTGCAGTCATGCCTTAGTGTTCAAACTCCTTCATTTATTCCAAAATAAAATATTTATTCTAGCATAACCTAACACCAGCACTGTATTTGTACCTATCCCTACTTCTCATATTTGTTTAAAAAAATGTTTTGATATTTTCAGAAAGTTTCTCCACATTAAAACTAATAAATCATGAGTCAGAGTTCTGTAATATTTTATGTTTAATTATTGGGCACCTTTAGGGCCATTTATTGTTTGCTCCACCATCATGCTTTCCAGTTTTGTTACATTTATTACATTAAATTTTACATTTATTACATTACTTATAAATTATATTTTAATTTGTTGATATTGTTTTTATTGATAACCTAAGTTTAAGGACCACTTCTTACTCATCTGTGTCTCTCTTACTTCTAATACAGTTGTCAACATATAGCATGATTAAAATCTATGCTCATGGCAAAAAAATTACACTCAATTAAAAAATATAAGAAGAAGATGTGGTATATCTATACAATAGAATATTACTTAGTCCTAAGAAAAGATGAAATATTGCCACTTGCAACAACATGTTTGAATCTTGAGAATGTCCTACTAACTAAAATAAATCAGACTAAAGGAGTCAAGAACCACATGATTTTATTCTTACGTGGGATATAAAACTGAAAGCAGCAAACGAACAAGACAAAGAAAAACTCATAGACACACACAACAGTATGATGGTGACCAGAAAGAAAGGGTGTTGGTGGGGGAGTAAGTAGCAAGAGTAAAGGGGTCTAAAGATCTGACTTTGGGTGGTAAACACACAATGCAACATACAGATGATGTATCACAGAATTGTACACTTGAAACCTATATAATCTGTTAACTAATGTCACTCCAATAAATGTAATAAAATAAAAAAGAATAATTATATGTTAATAAGAAAATAGGGAGGATTCAACAACCAAATATTTATATGGAGTACTGCTAAAGTTCTATGAATTATATATACACACACATATAATTAATATTTATTTATTTTGAATTCATATAAGGCAATGGGTCTTACACTATTACTCTTTATCTTTAAATTTTTCTTTTATTTTAGTTATGTTTCTTTAATCATTTAACAAATAATAAGTGCATAATTAATAACTGTATTCCGTCTATCATGATCGACACAAGAGAAACTATGTTCTCAATTTCTGAAATGAGCAGTGAAATTGGGCAAAGAAATCATACCACCCCAAAATTTTGATTAATTCAATGCAATTTAACAAGGCTTTTATTACTTATATTGCAATATGTGCTTATTATGGCTATTGCCATAAAAACGGATTAATATTAATATTCTTGAAAACTCTTGTTATTATTTGCTCTTTAATTTCCAAGTATAAAAATAGATATATTTGTAAGTCTCAGTTCATTAATCTTTTTTTCTTTTTTTTATTCTCACCTGAGAACATTTTTCCATTTTTTGTTCAGATAGCGTGGGAGAGAGAGTGAGGAAGAGAGAGAGAGAGAGAAACATCGATGTGAAAGGAACACATGGAGTGGCTGCCACCCAAACGACCCAACCAGGGCCGGGAACAAACTGCAACCAAGGTACGTGCCCTTAGTGGGAATTGAACCCGGGTCTCCCTGGACCACAGGCTGACGCTCTAACCGCTGAGCCAAACTGGCCAGGGCCATTAATCTCTTACATTGATTTTCCTGTTGTAGCCACATTTGTTTTTTTTTGCTCCTATTTTCCTTAGATATTTTATATAATTTTAACAAACATAATCTTGATAATATTCTGAGCTTAATGTTTTTCATAGACAAATCATTTAGAGTCTATTCTAAATGATTCAGAAATTAAAATACATATATGACATTTGTAGCTTTAAAATTAATTTTGTCTAATTCTTGCCATGCTCATATTATTTCCCTTTTTAGAAATAAACTGATTGCTTGCATTTCAATTTTTTTTGTATCTCTTAAATCCCAACTACCAATGGGCAAAATTAATGTTATTTTTCCTTAATAATATTGTTTTTTTCTCTTTTTACAAAATGTTATTAAGGCCATGGTTGGTTTGGCTCTATGGTTAAAGCATCAGCTCATGGACTGAAATGTCTCAGGTTCGATTCCCTGTCAAGGGCATGTACTTGGGTTGCAGGTTGAATCCCTGGTCCAGGTCATACGAGAAGCAACCAACCCATGTGTTTCTCTCACATTGATGTTTCTCTTTTTCTCTCCCTCCCTCCCTTCCACTCTATCTAAAAAAGTCAATGGAAAATTATCCTTGGGTGAAGATCAACAAAATAAATAAATACAAACATTATTAAGTTTCTCTGCAATAAAGGGAATTCTCAAATTTGTCCTACAAATTCCTCAGTGGTTTGATTTTCTGCAGTGACAGTTCCGCTCTTTGATCAGATTTGCAACACCTTCTGTCTTTCCTAATAACTTCTTCTACATCTGGCCCCTCAGCATTTTTTCTATTATTTCTAATTTTGTCTTATGCTTTTATGTTGTTTCATAGTCTTTTAAAGTTAAATTCTATTAATATAACTAAATTTAAATTGATCTAAAGTGAAAGTAAATACTTTCTAAATGTCATTTCTATCACACATTTTCAATGCTTATTCTCTACTAAGGTTGTAGAACTTTTAATTAGCTCCATTTAGGATTTTGAGTTTGCCTTCTTGTTCAGTTTGGAAAGACATTTATATTATATTTATTTTCAGTCTTTTCCCTTTTTACTTATTTTATACAAGGAATGGACTCTTAAGAGCAGGGGCATTAACTACATAGTAATATTCTTTTTGGTTTCTTTATTATCCACCAGTGTGCTGGTAGAAAGTTTGTCCTGTACCTAATACATAGAATTTTGGGTCGTTTATAGAACAATTTTAGTAATATGAGAAGTGGGGATAGGTAGCTAAAACCTATGTCTCATCAGGGGAATGTTATTTACCACACTGCCACTTCTTAATTTCCATTTTTGTTTCAAACAAAAACCAAAACAACATAGAAGAGTGAGCTCAGACTACCTTGGTGTGAAGCCCGGCTTCATCACCTCGTAGTGTGTGGCCTTGAGAAAGTTTTTTCACCTCTCTCTGCTTACATTTCTTCATCTACAAAATGAGGATAAACATAGTGTTTATATCATATCATTGTGGTGAGAATTGAGTTAATATATATACAGAGTGCACGGCGGTGCATCTACAGAAAAACGTGCTTTTATTCGTCATTTGCTATTATTATTATTACCATTATTATCAGTACTATCAAGATGACGTACATATTTTCATCTATCTGACCTGTTTCTTTTCCCTTGATTAGCAAGGTCAAGGTCACACTCCTGTCTGTTCATTTTTAGGGTTAAGCTCTTAACGCACCACAAGGATTTTGCAGAAAATAGTTGCAACGTGACTCCAGAGATTATTCCCTGCTTTGACCAAATACTTCGGATTTCAGAAACTACTCTTAGTTAATTCAAATAAAGTCTTTCTCCTAGTTTCCACTACCTACCTCACCTTTTGACATTATCCCTCTACGTCAATTTACGTCAGTGTTAGATTCTAACACTTGCTACCAATGTCGATTTTTTTCCCCTGAGAAGCAAAGAGCCAGGTCTTTCATCAAGGCAGAATATAGGAGGAATTCCTTAGCCATTGACATGTAGACAAATGACACTTTTATTTACTATAGCACAATTTTAGGGCTTTTGGTGTTTTCTGTGTGTATTACGCATCATGTCAATAAATATGAGGGAGGAGGAAATTAGCAGAGAAATCAGCTATGATACTGTGTTGTTCACATGCCTTTTTTGCCTAGAAGTATGAACAATTATTTATCATTTTTTATTTCTGAAACACAGATTCAGAATATCCTGCCATGTTCTTCTCTGATGGTACATTGCGTTCTCGTGCTCATGCTTTTACATATTCATCCATTTGGCAAACATTTACAACATATCCACTTTATGCCAGGGAAGGAACCTTGTGGACTCTCTCCCCTAATGGAACTTAATGTAGTTAGGAAGGAAAGAAAACCCACGTAAGCCAATATTCGTATGTAAGATAACCACAGATTAAAAGAAAGACTATGGAGGAAATAAAAACAGATGCAGTAATGGAGGGTAAAGGAGACTATAACCAGGATGATCAAGGAGCTCTCTCGGCTTCAGGGATGGGAAGCTGGCCTTGTGTAGCTGGGGGGAAGGAGAAGGGGGTTTGAGAGGTGGAAGAAGTCAACTCCTTTGGGGAGGTGTGAATCACAACAAGGAGTTTGAATAACATAGCATTTTAGAAACAATATGGAAGAGTTTTTCTGTCAAGTTTAAAATTCTGGTTAGGTTTTTGAACAAATCACTCTTGCTAGAAACTTCAGTGAAGAGAAAGTATATTAATGTACTGTGTTGCGAGTGTCAGAAGAGACGGAAGCAGCCAGACCACTTACTTGTTCACTAATGTGAGAACACTCGAAAAGTAATAGGTTTAAGAGCAATTTTTATTATATAACTAAATGCATTTTCCCTGAGAGCATGTAAGAACTTCGCTTCCTATTAGTACGTCAAGCAAACATGTCCCACACAAATAGCAATTTAAATAATTGTCTTTGTCAGAAATTGATTAATGTTGTTTCTACTTCTTACCTACTCTTTTCCTGTTTCCTTTTTCTTTCCTAATTTGTTTCCCCTTTATTTCCTTTTAATATGCCGGCATAATTATGGAAAGACAAGCAAGCTGAAACTGATTTTCCTTTTGAAAAAAATGAATCAATTACACCTGTGATTATACTAGAAATCAATAGATTCATAGGAAGAAAAGTCATTGGTACACATCAAAGCTCTTTTTAACTGTTGTTAGGCTTTTTCATTTTAAATAAAAGTATCTTTAAATATATTTTATTAATTTTTTTTTAAGAGAGAGAGGAGGAAGGGAGAGATAGAAACATCAATGTGAGAGACATCGATGGGCTGCCTCCTGCACGCCTCCTACTGGGGATCAAGCTCGAAACCAGGGCATGTGCCCTGACTGAATCAAACTCAGTCCATGGAACAACGCTCAATCCACTGAGCCACACCAGCAAGGTAAGTTAAAGTATCGTTAAATAGCTCTTTATAAAAACACACAAATTAGTTACCCAAAGAAAATCAATACAACTTAATGTGGCACCTGAATTTCTACAATCTGCCAATTTCTAATGTTTTGGAAAACACAAATTATTAAAATTAAGACAACTCTTCTAGCTGTATTTCTCATGTTTACAACACAAAAGTGTTCTTTTTCTTCTCTCTTCTTCTTGATGAAAAGATAATGGGAAAAGGGCTTTTTATATTTTTGAAAAAAGAGCCTGAAATTCTGGAATGTATAGATAGTAAATGTTAAATCTGTGCTTAGAATTTTATTGCTGAAAATAAAGTATGCATCATAGAGCAATTCAGACTTTGCCTGAATCTTTTTTGTTAGGAATTACATCTACATTTTCAAATTCCACTCTTGTACTCTTGCGTTCTCCAGAGTGATTTTTTTTTAAAGCATGAATTTGATGATATTACTCCCTTGCTTTAAACCTTCAATAATTTACCATTGGAATGAAAATAAATTGCAAAGCCCATAGTCATTCCTACCTCCCCAATCTCATTTATCACCACCTTTTTCAATTAACTATGGTCCAGATTTATTGGTTTGCTTCCAGCCTGTTTCTTGAACACTTTCCACTCTGATCCAGGCTGTATGTTGGACTTTCATCCACAGACCACAAGTTGAAAAATTCTGCATTGACAGCTGCCAGCAAGCAGCCTTGCAGAAAGTAGACCAAGCTTTAAAGTATACATAAGTGCCAGCCTCTAGTGTTAGACTATTCATTTAATGTCAACAATCCTGTGTTTTGGCATTTTTCTTATCTTGCTGATGTGTTAATCCCTATCTCTGAAATGCATTTTCTTAGAGGGCCTTTTCTTAACCACCAGAGATAAAACAGGCCCCATGCTTAATGTTCAACCTATCTTAGTGCCTTGTTTTATTTTCTTCATTGCACTTATTAATATCAAAATTTGTAGTTTTTATTTATTTGTAGATGTGTTTATTTTCTGTCCTACAGCAGGGCAAACTCAATACATAGACATCCTTGATCTGCTAGGCCTATCTCGGTTTTGGGATGGGTTCAGCAAGTAGTATGTGCTTAATAACTGTAGAAAGATGAATAACAAAAGAAAAGGATATGTAAAATTTAAATTGGGCCATAATTTAAAATGTGTACATCTAGCTTGGAGGCATATGAACCATAACCAGTGGGCAAATCAAGACTGCAGCCTGATTTGATATGGTTTGGAGAGGTAAGAAAAGTTTTTATGTTTTAAAGGCTTGTGAAATAAACAAGGTAGAATACATGGCCAGCAGTATGTGGACACAAAGCATAGACTACTTACTATTTGGTTCTTTATAGAATGTTTGCCAACACTCTTCTAGATTAAATTCTCACTAATGCCAAGTGTCACTTGAATGAATTTGGATCACTTCTTGCTTCAGTTTCCTCCCATGAATAATCGGGGTATTGGATCAATAGACCTCTTGATTTTATTTCACTCGAGACTTTTCATATTCCTTCTGAATGATGAATGAAGTAGGTGTAGTTAACCACACTTTCCTTACTCTCCTGGGTGGTAGGGAACAGAAAAGAGAAAGTGAGTAGATATAAGAATTTATAGATATGAGTAGAATAAGTAGATATGAGAATTTATAAAGAACTGTGCATAAAGCAAACCATCTCTACAGGAAAGCTGAACCAATGTAGTTACTGTCTTGAACTCCAACAGAGGATATATAGCATCAAAAGCGTACTCAAGTTAAAATGCAAATCAGTCTTCCTGAATCTTCACATGTACACCCCAGTGGTCAACATATAAATATGATAAATATAAAAGAAGTCAGTGATCAATTAGAATAACATTTTTATATAGTTGAAAAGCAAAAATCTGTTACTAGTCTGTCTAGATTAAAATCCTAGCTCCACCATTTACTAGATATGTGTCTCTGAACACACTTAACCATTAAAAATAAATCTGGTCTGGCCAGTGTGGCTCAGTGGTTGAGCATCGACACATGCACCAAGAGGTTGCTGGTTCGATTCCCAGTTAGGACATATGCGCAAGTTGTGGGCCCAATTCCCAGTGGGGGGCATGCAGGAGGCAGGCAATTGATGTTTTCTCTCATCGATGTTTTCATCTCTCTCTCCTCATTTCCTCTCTCTCTCTAAAACTCAGTAAAGGAAAAAAAAATTTTTTTTAATCTGTAAATTAGTGATAATAGAGTTCATACCATATAGAATTATCAGGAGGATTATATTTGTTAATATTTTTAACATGCTTCAATAATAATTCCTGGTTCATAGAATATACTACAATACCTTGGTTAACAAAGTAGAATTTTATTGCAGATCTATTTTATTGTTTATCATCTCCTTTAGATAATAAAATTGTATGGCAGACAATATATTGCTGCAATCATATTTCCTCATATTTCTGTGGCATATATGCCTAATGGAGATTGCAGAAAAATTAACTTCATATTGAATTCCACAGTTAGTTCACTGTGTGAGATTATGCATTTGTTTTCAAATTATGTTATCATTATTAGAAAGAAAAGCTCTGTCATTTCAATACCATAAATTTAAAAATAAAATTTAATTTCACTTTCAAAAGAATTTTACTTTAATTCATCAAAATAGAAGAGCACAGAATGGAACTCATTGAACACAATTCTTCTTAACCATTTAAATCACAGGAAAGCACAATAAAAAGGAGTTCTGTCATATATTATCAAGGAAAAACTATTCCAGTAATATGCTTCAAATGTTATTTCCTCTTGCTTGTTGTTTTACTATTGTTTTCTCTCTCTGTTAAAAAATAAATGAAATAGTAGAAATGATAGTTGACCGAGCAACAGAACTGTCTACCTAGACTCATTTCCTGTTAAGACTTTTGCCTGTTAAACACCCTCTGCAGTCTGATGATGTAAAATTTTACCTCTACAACCCTACCCCCATTTCCACTTGCAGATCTGTATATCCAGCTTTTGCCTTCACATCTAAAACACCATCTCCAAAAGCAAATTCTTGATTTTCTCCCTAAATTTTTTCCCCCTAATCTTCTCAATGTTACTGAATAGCAAGTGTGGTCTTTCAGTTTCTTGAAACAAACTCTTTGGAGGTCATGGAGGAGAAGCAGCAGAACCCAGGGGCTGAGAGCCAGGATCTGTCACATGAAAGTTTCCGACTTTGGCAAAGTTATAGACCCTCTCGATATCTTAATTTTCTCAATTATCAATAAGAAAAATAATAAGTTCTACTAGAAAATGTTTTAAAAATAAAATAAAATTAGGTAATACAAATAAAACACTTAAAACAGTGACAGGTTCGTCATAGGTGATGAATGAACTGCTAATTATATTTATATCATCATGGACTCATTTTCTTCCCTTCCATCCCATGTCATATTCATCAGCACATTCTGTTGGAACTACTTTCAGGATATGACAGAATCCAAAATTTCTTATAACCATCCCTGCTATCCTATTGTCAAGCAGTAAACTTTTACCAGTCTTCTTGAGTTCACCCTTAATCTGATTAGTCTCCGGGGCTAAACCTTTCCAGTGGTTTCCAAATTCATTTTGAGTGCAATCTAAAGTCATAATGCTAATAGGAAACTACTATCCTAGGTTTCAATGGTCTCTGGGAGCACTTGACCTCAGATATGCAGGCCATCTCATTCTTTAAACCTTCCTGGCATTGTGATGCCTCAGGACCTTTGCACTTGCCCTTTCCTTCAACTTTACTTACATGACATTTTTTTTCCCACTCCTTAAACTGCTTATTCAAAGTTTTCTTCTCTGTGAGGTCTTCTTGACCCTTTAAAAATTATACATAGCTCCCAAACACATATACACCTGTTATGTTCAACTTATTTACTTTGTTCATCTTTTTAACACTTCCTTACTATCGGATACACTATATATTAGTTCTGTGTAGCACTTCATTAGCATAGAAGCACCCTGAAGGCAGTGAGTTTTGCTCAATGCTTTTGTTTTTTTCCTCCTGCTCTACTTACATTGCTTGTAATATATTAGGTATTTAATAAATATATGAGAAGTAAATGAATGAATAAATGACTAAAAGACTATTTGTAGAATTATTTGACACATATTTTCTAAACTCTTACATATTCTAGGTCCTACGTATGTATAGTTTAGAATACAGGACTTGCTTTCATGCAGCTTGGCATGCTTTGGTGAGACAAAACAGTAGAAAATGTGAATATATATCTTTTAAGTGTTATAATAGATTTTAGTAGTTATAATAGATAGAACACCTATTTGTATATGTAGATCTTCTTTCAAAATGAGTATACATATACATATATGATAGCAACTGGTCTTTGTAAAGATTCTTCCTCCTCTTTATTGTTTGTTTGTTTCATTTTTTAAGTAACTATTGACCCTTTTTTCCGAACAATTCTCTGGAACCTGTTAAGTAAATATCCATCTCTATTGTGTGGAGCCTCATGGGTGATGGGAAACCAAAGACTTTGTTCATTTGGAGGTTACAGGTGGCAAAAGATAGGTCTGTTTCATTTTTATGTATTGTTCTAGCTGAGTAGATGAATTTATGAGTGATCAGAGATGGTTATTGGAAGACTGAAGTACATTGTTAGAAACTAATTGTTACTCAGGGGTTTCAGGTAGGAAAATCTAAAGTGCTCAAACATTACAGACTCCAGATTCATTGGGGTGACATAAGCAGCATCTGTTTCCTCACTGCAGAATGAGATTCCAATCTGGTTAAACAACTGCAGTTCATGTCATCCTCAGGAGATGTCTGAGCTGTTCATTAAGGAATATAAAATCGTCAGAATAAAAGAAATAATCATGATAAGGTAAAATAAAAAAATAAATTAAAGCAGGAACTGAAATTTAATTAAAACTGCTAAAAATGAAAATATAACAAGAGAAAATTTATATTCCAAAACCAGGAAGATTTTATTTAAATGTGGCCAAGCTCCTCAATGGCACAACAGTGTGCCATCAATCAGACAGAAAAAAAGTACCAAGCTCAGAGACAAGATTATAAAGCACGTTTCTTAATAACGTATTGTTAAACTTAAGGCTTTTATGGAGTAACCTAGATAAAAACATACAATGCATAGAAATTTAGATCTCTACAGTTACCAGATATAAGGTTTAAAAATGCAGGTGTCTTGACATCTCTGATTATCAAATTACACATGTGGCTTTGTAACATCACTCATATAAGCAAACTCGCTATAAAAACATAGAACTAGCCCTGGCCGGTTTGGCTCAGCGGTTGGAGTGTCCGCCTGCGGTCCGGAGAGACCCGGGTTCGGTTCCCGCTAAGGGCATGTACCTCTGATGCAGTTTGTCCCCGGCCCTGGATGGTCGTGCGGGTGGCAGCCACTCGATGTATCCCTTTCACATCGATGTTTCCCTCTCTCTCTCTTCTTCTCTCTCCCTCCCACTCTATCTGTACAAAAAATGGAAAAATGTCCTCGGGTGAGGATTAAAAAAACATAGAACTAGAATATACTTTTACCATTACAAAATTAATGTTCCCCCCTTTCCTTTGCTCTTTCTCATACATGAGATATATTTGGATATTTTAATAAATTTATATGTTACATACATATTTAAATGTGTATACATAAACTATAGGATATCCCCAAACTGTATACACAAAAATGTGTAATTATAAAGTCAGTGTTTATTAAAATACATTTTATTTTAAGAATGTAATGGAATCTATAGATACCCTGTATACAGTTTTGGGACATTTTATATATGTATATATATAAAAGTAGTGATATAAATTATATACTAATAAATATATATGAATATATATATATTCACTATCATATCATAGTTACTTCTTGGGTAGATTCTTTATGGCCCTATTATGATGATAACATTCTTATTAATAGTAAAGTAAATACTCATGGAAACAGAAAAGCACAGTAAAATTCCAACTTCTCCCTCCACCTTCACCTATGGACAGATCTGATATTAACTGAGTATGTACTATGTATCAAACCTGTAGCTACTATCTGCAGCTTCTATTCCTCAAGCTCTAGTCAAGAAAGCAAAAGAAACACAAGTTATTTAAAAATGTTATTTTCACCAATACATCACTTAGGGCCATAAAGAAACAAAGAAAAAATAAAACAAATGGGATTATATCACACTAAAAAGCTTCTGTACAACAAAAGAAACCGTCAACAAAATGAAAAGACATCCCACTGTATGGAAGAACAAATTTGCCAATGATACATTTGATATGGGGTTAATTTCCAAAATATATAAAAAACCCATACAACTTAACAAAAGGAAGACAATCCAATTAAAAAATGGACAAAGGAACTCATAGACACTTCCTCAAAGAGGACATACAGATGGCCAAGATGAGGAGATAAAGACACATTAGGCAGTGAGGGACGGGACCATGGGAAGGGAAGGCTGAGACATGTCAGGAAGTTTTCGAGGGCTTGGAACTCAGCACACAGGCAGGCAACTTAGTACACAATACATCTGGAGATTTATTTGGACTCTACAGATCTCAAAAAGAAACTAAAATCAACATGGAAAATTGTGCCTCCAAGGCCAGCAACTCCCAGCCCCCATTTATACAAATGCAAATTAGAAGTTCCTGGAAGGAGCACAAGTCAATTACACAACAAAAAATACTTGGAAAGGCTGGATTCAAGCAAGGCAACAGGATTGCTGAATGAGTTCTGTTGTGAAACTATGGAGTGTGTTTCTGTTTCAGAAAGTCAGGTTACCTTAAAAAGATTATAGAAAACCAAGGTTGGATTTGGGGGAAAAACCAAAAGCAAGAATAAGGTTGCTCCAAGCGCATTTTCCCTCCTCCTCACTAAGAGTCTGGGAGAAGTTGAAATTATTTAAAAAGGGAAGCCATTAAGGCCCCTATAGATGACCTAGAACTGAACCCAGTGAGGCAGAAAACATAAACTTTAAAATATATGAATAATCTGGCCAGTGTGGCTTGGTGGTTGAGAGTTGACCCATGCACCAAGAGGTTGCCAGTTCAATTTCGGGTTAGGTCTCATGCCCAGGTTGTGGGCCCGATCCCAAGTGGAGGGGCATGCAGGAGGTGGCCAACTGATGTTCTTTCTTATTGATGCTTCTATCTCTCTCTCCCTCTCACTTCTACTCTCTCTAAAATCTATAAAGGAAAAAAGTTAATAAATAAAATGATTGAATATTTCTAAGGCAGAACTCCTTGAAATAACAGAGACTAGTAAAGTGTATATCTACCCCTAGACAATAGAGCCTCTTGGCAACCAACTTGGGTTCCCTCCCCACTGTGGGGAGTCTGTCTTTCTTTCAAATAAACTTTCTTTTTACTTATTCCTTGGTACGTGAGATCACTCTTCATTTTGGAGACAATTAATTTGCTTGGTTTCAAAAAGATGTATACAAAAATGCTCAGTCACTAATCATCAGAGAGATGTAAATTAAAGTGACAATGAGGTATCGCCTCATACCTGCCATCAACAAATCAACAAATGTAAAGTGCTGGTGAGGGATGTGGAGAAAAAGGTACTCTACTGCACTGCTGGTGGGAATGCAGACTGGTACAGTCACTATGAAAAACAGTATAAAGTTTCCCCCAAAAATTAAAATGGAACTGCCATTTGACCCAGTGATCCCATTTCTAGGAATATAATCCTAAGAATTCTGAAACACCAATCAGAAAGAATATATTCACCCCTGTGTTCATAGCAGTGCTATTTACAATAGCTAAGGTCTGGAAACAGCCCAAGTGCCCATCAGATGAGTGGATAAAAAAGCTGTGGATCCCCTGGCTAGCTTTGCTCAGTGGTTAGAGGGTTGGCCCTCGAACTGAAGGGTCAATTGTTTGATTCCCAGTCAAGGGCACGTACCTGGGTTGCAGGTTTGATCCCCAGATCCCAGATTGGGATTGTGAGGGAGGCATTCAATTGATATGTCTTTCTCATATGGGCCTTTCTCTCTCCCCCTCCCTCCCTTCCACTCTATCTGGAAATTAATGGAAAAATATCCACGGGTTAGGTTTCACAACAACAAAAATGCTGTAGTACATTTACACAATGGAATACTATGCAGTTGTAAGAAAGAAAGATCTCTTACCCTTTGAGATGACATGGAGGGACCTGGAGAGTATTATGTTAAACCAAATAAGCCAATCAGAGAAAGAGAAGTACCACATGATCTCACTTATATGTGGAATCTAATGAACAAAATACACTTATGAACAAAATAGATACAGCAATGTGAAAACTCTGAAACAGACTGACAAATCTAGGATCAAAGGCAGGGTACAGAAAGAGATTAACCAAAGAACTTACATACATATATGCATAACTCATGGGCACGGACAATATTCAGTGAAGGCCCGGGGAGGGGGTTGGCATGGAGAGGATCAATGGGGGGAAAACAGGGGACATCTGTAATACTTTCAACAGTAAAGATACATTAAAAAATTAAATTACAAGAACATAATTAAACTAGTGTTAGAAAACTAGCAAAATAAAAAACCCAAAACACTGAGTTAACACAGTTAAAGTAACTTTAAGAAGCAAGTAACTTCTCTAAGATTGGGAGACAATAGGAAGGAGGTTGGGTATATCAGAACCCAGAAGCTGAAAAGAGGGATCCTATGGATCTGTGACTCACATCTCTAACCGGTGGCATTGTCCAACTGCTTCTGAGAATGCCAAGAAATGTAGAAATTAGAATTAATAAAAAAATGTAGGGATATTGCCAAGGCAATCCTGACAGGTATAGCAAGCAAACAGGAGGGGCAAGTCTCTTCCCCCTTCCAACCTTTCAATGTCCTCCTGTTCTCCTTATTGATAGAACACGGCAAGGAGCACTGTGATGAATGAGAACTGTGGTTTCCATTGTCCCAGCCCCAGCAACACAGAATGGAGTCTAGAAAGCTGAATTCAAAGTGCAGAGCAATAGCTTAATAACTGGTGAATTGATTAAGTATGCAATTTTAACTTGCAGGTGTTTGAAGACTCAATTATGTTATTTCTCCAATAATGGCTACCAACAATGCTCTATCAATACTCCTGTCTTTACCACCGGGTAGCTAACTTCCTTAATGGCCTAACAATTTAATCCTATACATTTTAGCTACTTACAGTTATTAGAACAGATACTTTGAGATCTTACAACTTTCCTTTTTGTTTCATATTTTCAATGTCACATTTCATTCGAAGCTCTCTTCTTTCAGATTCAGTCCCGCAGCAGTGCAAGTTGGATTGGGATCTGGAGCAGCCTGGAGTTTACTGGAGGCCCAGCATTTGCTCTTTCACATACCCCCTTATATTCTATGCTTCCTCTTCAGGTTGTGAAGGGGGAGCTAGTAAGGAAAAACAAATGGCATCTCCTTTTATGGCTCTCTGTAGTAAATTTGATGTCTGCGCCTTGGTTACTCATGCTTACTTTCCTAGTTTATTTTCTATTTGTTCAGTTGAGGCTGGTGGTGGCATAAGAAGGCCGTGCTGAATTCTAAGTAGTCTGACTAGATAATGCTGGCTTATTGCCAGTTCAAATAAATGTCTGGTTGTCTCCACTGGATGTGCCATGCCAAAGTAAGCAAGTATATCTTTGCCCCATGATGGTTTTGTGCCCCATCGCAGCTCCTGTTTGTGACCCATGACCCTGAATCCTGTGGACAAGACATGGATCAATTATCTGTGACTCTTTGGCAATGAGTGTTGGTGGTGAGTGCACTTTCCGTCTCTTCTCCCTACTATCCCGTCTGCCAGGTCTTTCCCATGGTCTTATCCATTTCTGGTAGCAGATCAGAATGCTCGGTGAATTAAGCAGGCATTTAACCAGAAAATAAACATTGGACTCTGTGCAGCCATTCACCCACTTTATGAGAGATTCTCCTGATGTTTTCCTTGTGGAAGGAAAGGCGAAGAGATAGCTTCATTTTTATGAACTGTGCCCAAGCCAAAGGCTGTCCCTGGCCCTCTTCTGTTTTGACTTATATTCTTCCAGGTGGTGAAAGAGGTGATGTTAGAGCTGTTTCTGCTGCAATTCTACGTCTAAGATTATTTTTGAGACTTAGGTATTTCTGACAGCTGGCAATTTCCTACGCTTATATCATTGGACCCTCACACATTTGGTTCTCAACCAATTCCAGGAACCCCACTCAACTTTGTGTACATGAATTCATTTAGTCATAACAACAGTGCCCGTGGTACTCTTGTTCTTACATTCCCAAAATGGAAAAACTGATAGCCCTGTAGCTAGTAAATGATAGATCTAGATTTAAGAGAAATTCAACACTGATCAAACTTAAATTCTTTTTACTTTACCTTGGTATATCTGGGAGTACTGGCTAAGCCTTCAGACATTTAAGGGGCTCATATTTGATTGCGTTGGGAAGGGATCTAAATATGATTGTTTCTGAAGTGTGGAGCTAATTCTCCAGGGATTAACACATGCTAAGGAGAGGGAGGTTGGTTAATAGTATCTGAAAAAAATGAGTAAATTCTAACATGAATTCTAATTTGGGCTTGCTTTATTCTCTTTTTTTATTTTTGGAGTTGTATATTTGAAATGGGTAGCTCATCTTTTTGTGCTCAAGTTCTTCACTTGTGAATAGGAAAAACAGTAGTTTCTATTTCACAGGATTATTGTGAGGAGGAAATCCATTATATGTAAAGTGCTTAGAATTCTGCTGGGCACAGAATAAGCTAATGTTATTATTATTATCACTCCATTGGTACAGAACCATATACTATCTGGGCATACAGATGGAGGCCTGAGCAGCTAAATACTTTTGGTACCAACTCCAAAAATACCTCCAACTCTGAGCTCTGAAAATTGTTGTCTCCTTATAAGGATTAAGTGGAGGAACTATGGAAGCCTATTCTATCTATATCACTTTTCAACATTTTGGAAATTCATATATATTTTCTTTTGTTTTGTTTTAAAATTTGAGTCAGTTTTAGGAACTGCTTTTGTCCATTTTTGTTACCTTATTTGGTATAACTGTGGGTTGCCGTGTTCTCATTTCATGCTACTATCTCCACAATTTTAGCCCTTGCTTTCAAAGAAATTTTTGCAAGACTGCCAGTTGGAATAAGTAATTAACATTTCAGCTCGGCTCTGAAAGGGAAAAACAACTGTGGCATACAAACTCTGCCAAAGTCAGTTCTCTCACCCAGAAATCCTGAAATACTCATCAGGGTACTTTCAATTTCACTAAAGGAGAAAAGAAAAAAGGCAAAAATGATCAAAATGGATGTTTACCTCCTTACACCTATCAACTCTTGGACAAAACTAAGGTGGAGAAAATGAGTGAACTGAGGTAGCATGTATCAATATAATACTGAATTTTAAAAAGTTGTAAAGGATATAAGCTATATAATAAAATTTATTGCAAAGGTTACAAACAAAGAAAACCACAGTTGGTGTTATTTTGTTATAAATATGTAATAAAATCTAAAAACAACTATGGTCTAATATATACCAAATTTCTGAAAAATTTCTTTGTTTTGTTTGGTTTATTTGTTGCATTACCAAAGGGAAAGAGGAGTATAAAGAGGGTGAAGAGGGTCAAATGCATGATGATGGAAGGAGACTAGATTCTGGGTGGTGAGCACGCAATATAATATACGAAAGATTTGTACTCTGAATTGTACTCTGAATCTTATATGTTATTAACCAATGTTATCCCAGTAATTGCAATAAAAAAATTCAGATAACAATTGCCTTTTGTACAGTGAAGGCAAGGAAGAGGGACAAAGGAGATTTGGCAGAATATACAGACTTGGACTTTATCTTTACTTCGTAATCTGGTACTGAGTTTTGTTTTTCTTTGTCAACATTGTTTTAGTTACTCTAGAAATTTTTCATTTTCATTTAAGTTTTAGAATCAGTTTTCCATTATCCACACAAAAAAGGTGGCTGAGAGTTTGAAACTACATTGAATCTGTACATTTTGGGAATACAACATATTAATAATATTGAGTCTTTTCAGCCATGAATATGATATATCTTTTATTTATTTATGTCTTCAAAAAAAAAAGTTTACCTCAGCCACATTTTATAGTTTTTTGTGTTTTTTTTTTGTAAAGATCCTGAACAACTTTTATAAAATATAGTCCCAAGTATCTTATGGTTTTGGATGCTATTTTAACTGGTATTCTTTAAATTTCATTTTCCAAATTTTCATTGCTAGCATATAATATAATTGATTTTGTATTCTGCAACATAATTGAATTTGCTTATTAGATTTAGTAGGTCTTTTCCTCCTAGGAATTTTAGGATTTTTTTTTTTGCCTTTTTAATTATGTTATCTGTGAATAATACAATTTTTATATTTCTTTCCTTTAAATCTTTATGTCTTTTATTTCTCTTTATTGTGTCTAGTAAATTTGAAAATGTAAATGACTCAACTTATGACCCTTTTATCTTTACAGTGGTTCTTCCTGGGCAATTTGATCTGTCTTTATGATTTCAAGTTCAACTTCTATATCTAGTTCAAACACTTATTTTCAACTTTGTACACATATTTCTGACTGTTTACCACTAATCACCATTTGAATATTTCATAACCATCTCTAATTTATTATCACATCTGAATTTACTTTTATATCCTCAAGAACTAAACACTTTTCTTCCTCTGAATTCAGATCAGTGTCATAACCAAAAACTCCAAAATGAATTCTTGAAATGTATTTTAATTTCATGGTATACTAACACCTTTACCCTTTCCATAGTCATACCCTCAGACACAGATACAGAGTTGTTGAGCAAACAATTTTAACTTAACTCTTGCTAACTTTTTATTCGCTCCTTGTTTTTCTCTGTGCTACTCAATGTAATTTATATACTTATTTTCATAAGTATATGTATTTTCATTTGTTTGGGCCTTTAACTACCATTAGATTTCTCTCCTCATCCACTTTCCACATTAGAAAGGTTATGAATAATAACTTTTATACATAAATCTAAATGTGTCCTTTTGTTTCCAGAAAAGCCTCAGTGAACTCTATTTATGTTACAATAAAATTCCAATTCTTAATTCTACATATATATTTAGGTGGGATAATAAAGAAATTTAGAAGGCAAATCTAAAAGTTCTTATTGATTTTATTTTATTTATTGTTCATTTTATTGAATTTATTGGGGTGACGTTGGTTAATAAAGTATACAGGTGTACAATTCTATAATATATCATCTGCATATTGTGTTGTGTATTCAACACCCCAAGTCAAGTCTCCTTCCATCACCATTTACCCCCATACCCTCTTTTACCTCCCCACCCCCTTCTGGCAATCACCATACAGTACTGTTGTCTATGTCTATAAGTTTTTTTTTACTTTTACTTAATCCCTTCCCCTTTTTAACTCAGTGCTGCAACCCACCTCCCCTCTGACAGCTGCCAGTTTGTTTTCTGTATTTATGAATCTGTATCTGTTTATTAGTTTAGTTTGTTCATTATATTCCACGTATAACTGAAATTATATACGTTTCGCATAGGATAGTTGCTTGATATCTTCTTTTTGCTCCTCCATACTACTTTCTGTCATCTTCCACCTCACAGGCTGCACTAGAAGTGGACTATTATGGTCAGCAGACCTCTTGTCCTTTGGTTCCCTGTTGGGTTTGGCTAATAGGGAAATGAGGAGCACTGTTAAGAGACACGTGGAAAGATGGAGGGCGACTTCTGGTTTGGCATTCCCAGCTTTAGCCCTTGGACTGTGTGCTGCAGTTGAAGGCCCCTGCCATGCCTACCCCTACGTCACACTGGCCTTGGGGTGCAACACCACTTCAGTGGTTTAACGTAAACCTGTCTGTAACTTTAAACAGTCTCTTTATTGAATACTTTTTAGATTATTTTAATTGGGTGTATTATCTGTTTCCTGTAATGATTATGACACATATAAAGGTAAAAGAAAGACTAGAAGATGATTGTTTTTTGTTTCTAACATAAATTAAAATACTAGTTGGTCCCTATAGAAAGATGTAGAAAATCATTATAGTTTCAGGTCTTTTTCAGGTCTTAGTCATTGTCTCTCACTTTCTCACTTCTACATTCAGATTCCAACCATATCCGGCTAAATGTTGCCATCCTCTTTTCATGCACAATATCTTACCCTCTGTCCTATTTCTTTTCCTAATAGTAGTCTGCATAAGATCTGTTTAACGGACACTCTCGTCTGACACTGGCTGTTAATGTTTCTCTTTGATCCATAACAAACTGAACATAATACTTCTACCCCTTATTTTCTATAAGTCAGCTATTTAAGTTAACTTTTCAAACTAGGTGAAACTTTCCATTTGGGGAAAAGACAACAAACATTATTTTGATTTTTGTATAATGAGTATTTAACATTTATCAGACATTAAATAAAGGTTAATTTACTATTCACATAGATAAGTAAATATCTATGAATGCATGTAATACAATTCTAAAATATTTTGTGAGCCCTGAATTATTAAGTTGGCTATTGATATCGAGCAACTTGACAAATTCAGATATCTCTACCTGCTTAGTTTAGCACAGTCAGCCTTAACGAAACAAATACATAAAACTGGAAAAATGCTAAATTTCTGAATTTGATAATAAAATAGAAAAGAACTTTAAAGAACATTTAAGGGAAATACATTGTTGATGAATCATAGGGTAATGCATTTCTATAAAAGTTAGAAATGCACCAATACCCAAGAATGATACAAGGCTTCAAAATGATACGAGAGGCAGAAACAAAGGGTGAAATCCGATTTCTGACTGAGGGTGTGCATTGAGGCTCTTGTATCACTCCAGCACCTGGCACACATGTCATCTCTTTTAATTTATCTTTAAATTACTTCCAAAGTTTAGTCAAACATGTGTGCTCAAATTGTTAGCTAACCCATTAAGCAGTCACTTACATGTCTGATGAGCTCCATCAGTACTTGTCTTTCCAATGAAGATAACAGAATAATGTAGAGTAATTATAGAAAATAATTGTATATATGAGATTATACTGAGATTGTAATATTCAGGGAGAGAAGCTTTGTATTTATAGTACAACATCCTAATATTTAAAGCCTAAATGATGTTTTTTTGTTTTGGTTTTTTTGTTGCTGTTGAATGCCTGTACATCGGGTGAGGTAACATCAGTCATCTACATTTGAATAAGCACCCTGCTTTTCATCGCTGACTTACATAACTATACATGATCAGAAGAAATCTATAAATGTTAACATATAAATATAAAACTGCACAATAATATACACACTCCTTGAAAGAGAAAGATACAATCCTTCACAAACTTTCAATAATAATTATCAATCACATTACAGTCAGAGATACACAGATTCATTAATTTCAGAGATGAAAGTGATTGCAAATGGCATCAACTTCATGATGCAAATGACTCTTTGTTAATATATAGGAAGAGCAGACACCTGAACTTAATTTCTAGTGACAGAGAAATTATTACTCCATTTAAACCCAGCCAATTCTTAGAAGTCTTTCTTTATTAATTCAGAAATATTTTTTTCTAAATTATACCCATTATTAATTGATTACAACAAATCTAATTCTTCAGACATGTAATAAACCTTCAAATATTTAAGATAGTAACATCTTTTAAGTTTTCTGGTGAAAGAGCCTGAATTCACACAAACATATATCATGGTTTTGACATGTTTCACCACCCTGACCACCATCCTCAGGACTGACTTAGTCAATAATCTTCTAAAAACTAGAGTCATGGAACTGATTGCTTCATGCTCAGTGTTTCATGACTTGTCTAATGTAAGGAATATGAAACAAAATCAATTATTATAAATTAACCAGATCAACATTTTGGTCTAGTTTTTGTAGTCAATATACTTATTCAATAATATATTCATTAGGGGCCAATTCAGAGAGAGAAACCAAAGTATTTGAATAAGGAAAGTTTAGTATAAAGAATTATACACTTGACACCTATAAAATTTCTATAACCAATGTCACCCCAATAAATTTAATGAAAAAAAAAAAAAAGAATGATTGCATGTAGCAAGGGATTGAAGTAAAGAGGAATTGGCTAGCAAAATGTAGAGAGAAGTAAAAAGAACTCTAAAGAATAAGGGAACAGCCCTGGCTGGTTTGGCTCAGCGGTTAGAGCGTCGGCCTGCGGTCCAGAGAGAACTGGGTTCGGTTCCTGCTAAGGGCGCGTACCTCGGTTGCAGTTTGTTCCCGGCCCTGGTTGGTCGTGCAGGTGGCAGCCACTCGATGTGTCCCTTTCACATCGATGTTTCTCTCTCTTCCTCTCTCCCCCTTCCACTCTGAACAACAACAACAAAAATGGAAAAACGGGTGAGGATGAAAAAAAAAAATAATGGAAAACATATAGGATGCAGAAGCTACCTCTAGGCCTGGCCTGGAGTGCTCAAGGAAGTTTCTTCCATCCCCCAGTACTTAGATCTAAACTGGCAGAACTTGCTGGAAGTCTGCCCTCCTGGTCTCAGGGGAAGCCATTCATGGAAAGGTTTCTCATTGCTGACACTTGACTACAAGACCACCCAAGGAGGATACCAGGGGAATGTGTTGGCCAGAGTTCTGCAGACCATCCTGCACTGCAGAACTTGGATACTGGAGTAGCCTCCGGCACTCAGGAGCCTTGTACTACAGGAACCCATGGGAACCAAAGGAAGTAGGCTCTGGAGAAACAGTCTGTTCTGCCGGAACCAAGCACTGGAGAAGCCTTACATGCTGTGAGTGTTGAGCACTGGACAAGGCACCCACTCTGTTCCCGGCCCTGGTTGGTCGTGCGGGTGGCAGCCACTCGATGTGTCCCTAGAGCTGAAGAAATTGCCCATGTTTCAGTGTCTACTGGAGAAGAACTGTGCATTGCAGGAGCCTGGAGCTGGAAAAGCCAGAAGCAATGTATGTGTTGGGCACAGGAGAAGCGTGTTTGCTCAGGAGCCTGCTGGGGAGAGCACACATGAATCAGGAATGAAGGTCATGCTACAGCGCTCCAGCATTCTCTTCTGAAAAATACATAATATGCAGGTGGCAAAGAAAACTCTTTAAAAAGTTCAGCCCCACTTTTGCAGAATATGCAGTCAGATTTGGATTTTGAGCTGTGGAAGTAATAAATTTATAACTGGCTCTCATAGGCATGTAATTTGTGATCAGTCAATTGTTTACTAGTCAAAATTCTGCCTTAGGTTAGCTTTTTTATACATCTAACATTACTTTGAACAGACTAAAATGATCATTAACTTCTACATTTAGCCACAAATATATACAAAAGTCCTAACTATATATAAATTTAAGAAAAATATGAGAATCATAATTGACAAAATAGAAAAATTATTTTAAACTTTAGATGCAATCTACACATACATGTAAATATGTGGCATATTATATATTAAATAAATAATACTTAAATTATGACTTATTTTGTTTATTTGGATAATTTAAACCATCAGTCAATATATAAAATTCTTATTTGCACATTGATTTTTTTCAGAATTATAAGAAGTGCATTGATTATAAAAGTAAAATTTTATTCATCATTATATTCTCAAGCCCTAAGTCATCACCTACCATAAAAATTAATAACAAGCTAACAGTGAATGAGTTGAGTAAATGAATATATGAACATGGAAAAATAAAGGAGAAGGTGTTTTCTTCTCAAGGAAAAATCTGTCAACACAGGGAAAGATTTCTTTTCTGTCTTTCTTTGTATTTTTATCTCTCAATCTCTGCCTTCTAATGTATTAAATATAACAAATGTATTAATTTCAAGATATAATTTTCTTGTTTCATATTTGTGCATCTATTTAAAATGCATCTATATTTTAAATGGTGGTCTAAGAGAAAACTGGTTACCTCTTTCTTAGAAGTTCAGATTTACTATTTAAAATACCATTTTCCAGGGACAAGAGAATACATATTTACATATAATATATCAAAATGATCTTAAGTATGTTTTACATTGTCAAATTGAACCCTTCCTCCGTTGGAGACTTTGATTCAATATCTTATGCTGTCTGCACCTTCGGAAACGACTGTGATAATGAACTGTCTTAGTCCGTTAGGACTCTGTACCAGATACTATAGGCTGTGTGGCTTGTAAACCACATGCATTTATTTCTCACAGCTGTGGAGGCTGAGTGGTCCAGATCAAGGTGCTGGCAGTTGTGGTAATGATCTACCTACTCCCTGGTCCATAGAAAGCCCTCTTCTCTGTTCTCAAATAGTGGAAGAAGAGAAATGTGTTCTCTTCAGCCCCTTATAAGGGCGCTAATCCCATTTATGGAGGCTTTACCCTCATGACCCAATCCCCTCCCAAAGGCCCCATATCCAAACACAATCACTTTGGGAATTAGGCTGCAAATTTCAACTTGAGGGTGGGAGACTAGTGTGTTTTACCTCAGCCATGTTACACACACATAAATGCACAAATATATATTCACCCTTTGCAGTGGTTCTCAACCTTCCTAATGCCGTTTTATATAGTTCCTCATGTTGTGGTGACCCCCAACCATAAAATTATTTTTGTTGCTACTTCATCATTGTAATTTTGCTACTGTTATAAATTGCCATTGGAAATATGTGTTTTCCGATGTTCTTAGGTGACCCCGGTGAAAGGGTCATTTGACTCCAAAGGGGTCGCGACCCACAGGTTGAGAACCGTTGCTTAAAGGAAAAAAGTATAAAGCCCTGTTTTTAGTCTTTTAGTTATAATCTACATTATGTTGAAAAATTTGCATCCTGTACTCTTTTTCACCTGAGTAAAAATAAGAGCAGCAATATTAATTTTTATACTATTGCATATAAGGAAAGCATGGCAACTAGCAACTATAGCCAGTTCATTTTCCGGATAACAAAAACGTAAATTTATATAGGTGCTATCCAGAATAATCCAATGTTATCCAAAATAATACAATAACACCTAAGATATATGTGTGTGTGCTTTATTATATTACACACTTTTTGCCTCATAGTCACGACCCTGAAGTGATTATAATAGGAAGATTTTATACTACATTACAAGACAGTGAAAGATGTCATTCCAGAAATTAATACAAACTAATACAAATGGTTTCTCATATAATCATACTTTTAGTATCTCAAACTGTGTCAGGTTCTACTTCACTCTGAGTTACAATTTTAAGTTTAATGATCCTACTGAAACCAAGCAGCGGTGTTCGAGTCCGGGTTCCTTGTCTCACAAAATCGAAGAGTGAGTTCACGGGCCAAGGGTAAGAGAAAGGAAAGTTTATTTGAAAGAGAGATGGACTCTCCACAGTGGGGAGAGGACCCACGTGGGTTACCCTTGGGGTTCCATTGTCTAGGGGTAGATATATGCCTTGCTAGCTCTGATTGGTTCTTTCAAAGAATTCTGCCTTGGCAACATCTATACATTTTCAGGTTCAGCTCTAAATCATCTTGTTTTTCACAGGATAATCAATCTCTCCAGGCAAGCTGCATTCTGTCAGTGTCCACAAGGTTCTCTAGTTTATTTTTCTCTCCATGGTCTCGTCCCTAAATACCTGTCTTGCCCCTATCTCTTCACTACCTCAATTTAATTTTAATACTCACCTTACTTTATCCCTGCAGAAACATGACCAAATCACAATTACTCAGGTGGCATATTGGGCCCCTCTTACAATCTGTGTTGCCTAAACTACATGTTATCCCTTTGAATTGAACCAGAATAAATCAAATATTTGCTTTGGGATCTCGTGGGAGGTCCAAGATTTGTGCAAACTTAGTGTTTGTGTCCTGAATCAGATTACTTGCCTCAATTAAAGAACAATGCATGGACATCGAGCTAATTAAACATTCAACAGTGTCGTTTGCTTGAGGTTTGAGGTTATCGGAAAGTGAAAATAAGAAACTGGAATAAGGTAATACTAAGGAAAATAACTTTTTGTTTTCCCTTTAAAGGGACTAACACTAAAGAATACTGGGCAGATTTGATGCTTCCTGGATATTTATATAAGTTGATGGACTGTGATATTTCCAGTTACTCACACCTTGGAATCATTTTTATGAGTCCTGTCTAGCTCATGATCGTGTGAGCTGGTAAAAGTATCCTAGAAATTATTCTGTCTTTACTATTCCTAACAGTAATACATTCTATTGTATAATTTGCAAAATGCAAAAAATCAAATACTCATTTACATGTATAATGTATGCATCTTTTTATAATATTAATTTTCCAAACATCAATGTAAAATATCTGTCTCTATTATTATCGTGTTTCCCCATGTCAGTAAATATTCTTTGAAATATGACATTTGCCTGATAGTGATTTATATAATTATTATATAATTTATTCAAGCATTTCTCTACTTTTCAACATTTATGTTAGTTCTGTTTTTCTGTTATACATGCTTCTGAAAGAAAAATCAGCATCAGTCATTAAAATGTAAATGTAATTCTAATTTTTTCTTATGGTCAATTCAGAGAATTTGAATGATCTGAAGAAAAATAATATTTTATCAGTTTTTGCTTTTGTTTTAATGAAATACCAGATGGCTTTCCAAAACGATTCTAATGACGTCCTTATATGGTGCTTAAGAACATTTTTTGCACACTCAAAATACTCTATTTTTTAAAATATGTTTTTATTGATTTTTTTAGAGGAAGGGAGAACTAGGAAACATCAATGTCAAGGAGATACACTGATGGGCTGCCTCCTGCATGCCCTCTACTGGGGATGGAGCCCGAAACCCGGGCGTGTGCCCACCGCGACCTGCGCGGCTAGTTGAACCAGACCAGAGTAGGGGCGACGGGAGACTAAGAAAGACAGAGACAGTCTAGAGAGAAAAGCTGCGGCCAGGTGGGACACTGCTCTCTTACGGAGAAACAATGACCCCAAGCAAGCTCAGCAAGTTTATTATATAGCCAACTGAAGGGGGGAAGGTTTAAAAGTTTTATTGTCTTCAAATCCCAGATGTTTTTTATTAGCCTCTGAGCTCAGATTGAGACTATTGATACTTTTTTGCTCGCAGTTCAGGACGCTCCTGCGTGGACCTTGCCAGCACACAGGGTCAGCAAGTGGCCTTGGGACTAAAGGCCCCTGGGCAAGCCATGTAAACACCACAGGAACAAGAGACCTTGGCTCAGCCACCCTCCACATGTGTCCTGATGGGCAATCAAACCAGGACCTCTCAGTCCATGGGACAAAGCTCAGTCCACTGAGCCACACTGGCTGGACACCCTCAAAATAGTCTATAATGTAGATCACTACTTTACTTTGATTTCTTCTGTAGACAAATTAATTATTTTTCCACTATCACAGGTATATTCATTCAATGAAACATTAGTTTTTACATGAGTTTTGTGGCAGAAATTCAGTCAGCGGGAAGAGACAGACTACATTCATTTGGAGGATTAGAAAAGGTCTGTTTAATGAGCACCGGTGCTGGCCCAGCAAAGTCACCTCCAAAGGCTGAGCCCCGAGTCTGGGTTTCAGCTGCCTTTATACATGATAAGCCTCTGGGTATTTCGGGGCTTTCTGGTTCCACTGTAGTTTAGGGGTTTGGTGGATGGATGTAAGGGAATTACAAAAGCCAGGGGCAGGGTCTCTGCACTGTCTAAGGGGGTGTCTGCAGACTTGCCTTCTCATGAGGATTTTTATAATGCCTTGGTTTGACAACAAAAACTACTGTTTGCAGCTCACTTGAATATTCTAACAATGTACATGAAAGAATTAAAAATTGCTTATACTAAATTACTTAGCAATGCTGGCTGTGGGAGCTATACTATAGCATAAACATGTCTTATAATATTTTTAAAGATATTTACCATAATCCCATGTTCACTTTGTGGCCTTTTTATATGGGTGATACTTAAAGTGAATCTATTACTAGAAGTGGCATCACTCTCTTGTATTGATGAGGCAAAGTTATAATGACTGCCTGCAAATACAGGAAACCCTTTGGCTTTGGTTTATGTTAAGCTTGTCTCAAACTTTACAGTCGGGTTAACTCCTGCATGTCAAAACTCAGACACTGTGAACATAGTATCTGACATACCCCTGTAGGACAATGTTGAGCATTGACCCATGTACCAAGAGGTCACCGGCTCAATTGCCGGTCAGGGCACATGTCCAGTTTGGGGCATGCAGGAGGTGATCAATTGATGTTCTCTCTCATCGATATTCCTCTCTCTCTCTCTCTCTCTCTCTCCCTTCCTTTCTCTCTCTAACATCAATAAAGAAAAAGTTTATTTACTTGAAATCCAGAGAATTTACCCTGATGGCAGACCTGGGAAATTTTTTATACTTTTATGAAATGGCAAATCTTTTTAAATGTTCTATCTACCATCTAAATCCACCTACCCATAAAAAGGCAAATGTTGGAATTTTAATCATCTATCTTTTGAGAAAAATTATAGAATGGTACCATTACATCTTTCATGTTTCACAAATGGGAGGCAGTGAACATGTGGGAAATGAGTTTCTAAAACCCTCTAGAACCTAATTCAAATCTTTTTCAAGTGTCTGAAAGTCACTTTATTATTGTTATAATAAAGTAGAAATTATATTTCTGAACCATGGTTATTATAAGACTATTCCAAATGTCTGTGAAATCTTTTCATAAGTTATAAAAATTTATAACCTTATAAATTATAAATATACACAATAAATATATGCAAGATATGATGATGATGATGATGATTGCAGGAAATGAGACTAACCAATATACATGACTATATATGTCATTAATCCATGCTCAAAAATTACCTCAAATGAGACTTACCTTGGATATGGTTTAATTTCATCTTGTCTGCATCACTCTTGACTGGCTGGAGAATTTATATCAGTGCTGTTTATAGTGTAGTTTGAATATCATACAAATATTTGTTGATTGCTATCCTCAAGAGTCAACTTTATATAGAAAACTATTGAAATGAGAGTGTTTTTTTAAAAGAAGTTTTTATTATTTATTTTTAATCCTCACCTGAGAACATGTTTAGAGAGAATCAATGTAAAAGAGAAACATGGATGCATTGCCTTCCTTACCCTTCTTGCTTCACGCTTCCCGACTGAGGATCAATCTGCCAAGCAGGCATGTGCTCTGTCCAGGACTCAAACCATCAACCCTTCAGTGCACTGGATGACGCTCAACCAACTAAGCCCACTCTGGCAGGGCAAAATGAGTGCTTTGAAGGGAGAGGTCCGAAAGGAATAATTTTAGAACATGGGCATTTGGAAAATAATTGTGGACTTGAGATCCAGGTGACCTGGGTTGAAACTCCACTCTGCCACTTCACAGTTGTTTTTCCTAGGGCTGACTACTTAAACTCTTCATTCCTAAAATTCAGTTTCATTATCTGCTGTGAAATAATTTTTAAAAGGGAGGATTTTAATACCTTATGGAGTTGGTATAGCATGTTATGGGGGAAAAAATCTCACATTTATCCTTTTATTCAGTAAATATTTATTGAGCCCCCATCATATCCCAGGCAATGGATCTCAAACAGTATGGGTATGAAGCTTGGGATATTGATTTCATGCCTCTCTGATGCTGTTACACATTTAAAAGAAACATATATAAGCCAGAAATCTCTTTATTTATCACAAAAACATAGCTATAATTTTAATTATAATTTGAATGATGCTCCCGATTTCAGAACATTTGCCCAAGCTGGAACTACATACTTAATCAGGTTCATTGTAATTTGGGTGTTATTATCACCCCTCTTTAGCAAAGAAAAATGAATGATCTCAAGCTTGTCCAAAAAAAATCTATTTTGAACTTGCATTGGGCTTGTTCATTATAGCCCTCCAAAATCCTAAGTGAGCGATAGGGGGAGACATTTTGATGTCTGTCTTCTAGAAAATTGTCTTTTTCTTTTCTTTACACTGTCAGGGCCCTGGGCAGTCTGCCCAAGATATCCCACAATGGCATATTGATTATTCTAAATTAAAATTGCTTAAGAAACTGCTTGTGCAAGAAGAAAACCCTGACCTCTCTGTCCCCCGAAAGGCAGGAGATAAATCTCCCATGTGAGAGGTGCCGTCCCTGCTCCTGAGGGATGAGAGAGAACCTCACCATGAAGTAAAAGGAATCGAGTCCCTACATAATGTTAACCAATGTCACTTCAATAAATATATTTTAAAAATCAAGGGTCAAAAGGTGGCATACACAAGCCTTGTTCCACCTTTACTAATTTACTCCACAAACCCAAACTTTGTTTAGATTCCTCATTAACTAATCAATACCCAAACCTTGCTTAGATTCCTTTCTAATAATCACTAACTTCCTTTGTAATTTCTCACAAATGTTTTGTTTCTTTGTCTAACAAGTATAAAAAGGTGCGTGGTTCCATCATTTCTTTGAGCCTCATTTTATGATCTGAGCATCATGTCATGCTTCTTCTGGGTAAACTATTAAATTACGTGTTCTGTTAATGTAGTCTTTGTCATTTTTATTATTTTATTATTAGTTCAGTTGAAAGAACAAAAGAAGAGAAGGGGGGGGGTGGATTTATCTCCCTTGACAACAATATTTAACTTGTAGGGTAAATAAAAATTCTACTTTTTGGGACTCTCCCAAAATTTCAGGTATACTTTAAGCACTGTGATTGAAGGAAGCTATTGGAATGTTTGACTAAAAATAATTAACTGAATAAACCAGAAGAAACCAAAGGGAATCTTTAAAACAAATATCTGGTCATTTAAGACTATTCTGCCACATTGTAAATGCCAGTCTTTATGTGGGTGAGGTGATGAAGGAGAAAGATTTCAGATGTTTTTCTGAATTTTCAGCAGAGGTTTACTTTAATTCTAGTTGGATATTAAGCTTCTGCAGTATAAATGTTCCTTCACTAACTGAAATGCTTTAGTAGTATTATCATCACATTTCATCTTTTAATGAAAATCTGTATTACAATTTACTGCGTGGTGAGAATAACATTTTTTAAAAATGGAAGAATTATTTTATATTGATAATTATACCCCTTAGGAGCAAATGTGTTTTTATTCATGGGCTTGTTCTTAAAAGTGCTAATCACTGTCAGGATTTGACTCTTTGGATTTACTTTTTCTAAGCACCTAGTTGCTATAAGTATGCACTGTCTTTCTCCAAACAGATTTCATACAGATGACTTGTTTTCTACTTAAATTACTGCCCCATTCCAGCCCTGCCTCCTGAGATGATTACAGGCCGCTTTGATGCTGGATTTAGGAATTTCAAACTTTTCAGTAATACATTTAAAGACAATTTCAGTTACTCCCAACAGATGGCTAATTACATCTATTGTGTGGTGATTTAGTTCTCAGAGCCAATCTTATTACCCAGTTCTTATTTGAAGAGAGGACAACTCACTCTTTCCATGGCGTTACACTAAATTTGGAAGGAACATTAGAGACAATCTCCAACTCCCTCCTTCTAAAGATGGAAGAATTTACTGATAAAGTAAGTGGGTAAATCACTTATGAGAAGACTATAACACACTCAAATTGTGGAACTAAATATGTAAAACAGCATGCAGGTGTTTACATGAAGGGAGTATTGTAACTCAATTTCTTAGAATGAGGTTAAAGAAACAATTCAAAAAAGGTAAAATAAATATATACGATAGACACTGTGAAGATTAATGAAAAGAAAACTTATTTACATTGGAGATGGGAGGGCCTGTACGGAGAGGTGTCATGACCTATCTTGATCACAAAGTTCAACAGGAAGAACTCTTTGTATATTATAGTTCCTCCCACTTCTTCTTGTTTTCTGTCGAGTTTCCTTCCCTTTGTTTCTCAGGGTTTGCAGTGGTTTGCCATTAGACTAAATGTCCTGAATTGTTATTCTTTGTTATTCCAGGGGAAGAAATACAAAAACAAAAAACATTTTGATGGAGAGATAGCTGTTTATTTGTTTAAACTCAACAATGCAATGCTAGAAATTATAAAGGACCATTTGAATTTACAGGTATTTCTTCCTGTATTGGGGAAATCTGGGGCATTGGAAAAAGAAGAAACATTGCATCTGGACATTGAAGAGCAAGTAAGATTCTGATAAGCAAAGATTATGAGAATGTGAAAAGATTTTAGAAAAAAATTGTGTTAGCCAAGACACACAGGGCTTTTTTATAAGGAAACCCCAAAGAATGTTGAGTCAAGTACATTTAGAGATATGGCCCTAAAAACTAGTAGAGCAGGAGGACATCAATTCCATACTAAAGAATTTAGGTTTTACTCCATAGGAAATATTATTGAAGTAAAGGAGTAACATAATCATAGCTTTACCTGAGAAAGATAACTCAGCTGCAAAAACACTGTCATTACACATACAGAGAATAGCGTGGATTGTTCAGGATAGAGTCTAAAGCGGTCTACTACACATGGGAGATATCTTTGAAAATGTGTGTTTCCCATAAAATGTCTTTTGATATTTTGCCACATATATCATTTCAAATATTTCCACCTCCTTCATTCTCAATATTTAATCAATCACTCACTTAGGTTAATTTTATCTTCTAAATATTTCTCAAATCTACTTCCTTCTTTGCATATTCACAACAAATTATCTCACATCTGAGCTAACACAGTAGCTTCCTAAATAAGATAGCCACAATTCTCTTATTAAAATTCTACTAGTTTTTTTGTTTTGCTTTAATGCATGGAAATTATTTCTACCAACACTTCAGTAATTGAGAAAAATAGGGAAAAAGAGAAAGGAAGAGAGAAAAGGAGAAAGAAGATGAAAGGTACGAAAGAAGGAAAGCAGGAAGTGAGTGACAAAGAAGGGAAAAGATGGAATAAAAAGAGAAAGCATCAGTTATATCCAAAAGATTATGTTATTTTTATAGACATCTGAAAGAAAATAGAAAAATAATATCTCTAATCTCAGTAGTTTATAAGCATCTGTAATATTATTTTATAATTTTTTCATGTTTGACATTTTTTTTCAAATTAAAAGATTGTCAATGATCTTCTAA
The DNA here is from genome assembly GCF_014108415.1 of Molossus molossus. NCBI lineage: Eukaryota > Metazoa > Chordata > Mammalia > Chiroptera > Molossidae > Molossus > Molossus molossus. Next base: position 39,810,721 of record NW_023425403.1, on the reverse strand, counting down.
TAAGAGGAACAATTCATACACACAGATTACTAGCTCCTGCATGATCCTCTGTCTCTCTAGGCTCAGGCTACTACACAGTCTACACTGGCTGAGTTGGCCGTGTTGAGAGGAAAATACGGAGTTCAGTTTTGGATTACTAAATTTGAAATGTCTGTTTACTATTCAAATAACTATACCAAAGAGGCTGTTTAAATGTACAAATCAGAAGTTCAGGAAAGAGGTCAGAATCTAGACATAGAATTTGGCAGTCATTAGCATATAAATGATATTTAATGTCATGAAACTAGAGAGATTACAAAGGGGAAAATGAAAATAAAAAGAGGGCCAAGGATTAAACTGCAAGGTTTTCTAATGCAGAGATGTTGCCCAGAAGAGGATGAGCCAGCAGAGGAGACTAAATGAGAGGATTAGGGGGTCAGTAGTTAAACCAAGAGAGGTGGTGCTTGTAAGTTCAGGAAGAAACTGACTCGAGAGGAAAGAGCCATTGTGGCAGATTAGATGGTGCTAAAAAGTCATAAGTAAAATGAAGATCGGGAATAGGTTACAGGATTTAACAATGAGGAGGAGGGGTTCATTGGTAAACTTGATAAGAAGTGGAATTTTGGGGCAAAAATGTGACTGGAATGGTTTTTAAGAAATATTATATTGAAACAATGAGATAATGAATAGAGACCATAATCTAAACCTTAAACTGTTGTTGAATATTTGGTTTCATTGAAATGAATTTATATTATAAATAACAAAAATAACAGAGCAAAAACCACTTTAAGTTTTGTTTGTTTGGTTTTTTTGTTTTTTGTTTTTGCATTTGCCTGATTATTTCCTAAATGTGATAATTCCCAGGAAGTGAAATTACTGGATAAAAAATTCAAAATATTTTAAAAATTAATTATTTTTTCTATATCATGATGCTGCTTAAAACATTAATTGTTGCCTTGCTCTTTCAATCATCAGAATTACTATTTCTTTCCTCTGTATTATATGAACAGAACTTATAAATTTTTTATTAATAATGGTAAAGGAATCATCCTTTTACTTACAAGTGTGTCTCCTGCTTTATTATTAGATGTGACACTAGCTGCCTGATTGTTGTATTTTTATTATTAAATCAATAATATATTGATCATAGAAAATATGAAAATTCTAAAAAACGTAAAGCAAAAATAGGAGTCTCTAGTGAGATTTTTATATATTTTGAGAAATTGTTATAATTTTCTCATAATGATTTCTAGAGTGTTATTTTGAGGAATATGCCTTCTCAATTTGTGTTATTTTGTTGTCTTGTTTTATTGCTGCTTTTGTGCTTGGTCCAACTAATGGCAAAGTAATTACTTGATTTTCATTTTATTACTGATACTATTGTTGATGAAAGTGAGGTATCTCTTTCCCCCCTGAGTGCTGGAGGTGGGATCCTTACAATATCTTGAGAAAAATAATTTTCTGAGATTCACACAGGAGGATGAGTGATTTTTATTTGCATAAAATTACATCCTCGGGTTTCCAGAGTCCCATTTCCTTTCATCCAGTCCTGGAAGATGTGCAGCTGGGGCATCAGTAGAGCTAGAGGCGAAGCCAGTGTCCAAAGTTTTCTTTCCATGGTGGAGTTGGGTACAGCATTAGGCTAGTTTCAGCCCATCAGTCCATTGTGTGGGGTCCATATGGCTGTGAGCCATGTGGGCAATGCAGCAGTGTGAGAGCCCCCATAAGCCAGGAGCCAAGAAAGCAAGAGCACAAGAGGCAAGAGCAAACCAAGAGAGCAAAGTTCTTTGTTTAGAAGATTAAATAGCTTAAGTCTTCCCATGCTTGCCTACTCTGGCCAGTTACCTATTCCCTGGTGTGACTGACAGACAAGTACTTTCCCTACGTCACCTAGACTTTACTGGGCATGCATTTAAACTGCAACTTCCTGGCAAAGCTGCACAAATGGCATGCTCATACTATTTGGCATTCCCTTTGCCCCCTTTCTGTTAATTAATAACCAGGTTAAATTACAATGGTACCAATACTTCTATGTCCACTGCCTCAAGGAGAAGGGTGGTCAGCCTCAGGACAAGACTGAGGATTCAGAAAATTGTTTCTAAATATCTGTTGAATAATTGACTAAATAAGCATTATTTAACTCTCTTTTATCATTTGTCAGAGATTTCTTCAACCCAGTTTAATCATAAAACTTTATTAATGCTCTGTTAAGCATAACTTTTTTTCACAATGCCTTTTTTTTTTTTTTTTAACCTCTACATTTATTCAGAAGTCTTATTAACCTAGAGCAAAGATTGATAAAATACTTTGGAACTGGGGGCCAATTTCAAGCTATCATTTTTTTTTAGTAAAGCAGGTTTTATGGGACTCAGTAATACTGAAACCACGTGGTGGTATTCTGGTCTGTGTTCATTGTCTTGCGAAGTTAAAGAATGATTTCATGGACCAAGGGGTAAGATAAAGGAAAGTTTATTTGACAGACAGACAGACTCCCTGGAAGGGACCCAAGTTGGTTGCCAGTGAGGCTCCTTTGTCTAGGGGTAGATATATGCCTTGCTAGCCTCTGATTGGTCCTTTCAAGGAATTCTGCCTTAGCAACATCCATACATTTTAAAGCTTGTATTTCCCATCTGACTGGGTTCAGCCCTATAGAGGCCTTAGTGGCTTCCCTTTTTTGATAATTTCAACTTCTCCCAGACTCTTAGTTGGGAGGAGGTAAAATGCCCTTTCAGCAACCCTATGCTTGCTTTTGGTTTCTCTCCCAAATCCAACATTGGTTTCCTATAATCCTTTCTAAGGTGATCTGGCTTTTTGCAATAGAAAAGCACGCTATAGTTTTGCAGCAGAACTCATTCAGCAATCCTGTTGGCTTGCTTGAACCAGCCTTTCCAGGTTTTTTGGTTATGCAATTGACTTGTGCTCCTTCCAGGAGCTTCTAATTTGCATTTGTATAAATGCGGCTGTGAGTTTCTGGTCTTGGAGGCACAATTTAATAAACCTCCAGATATGCTGTGTACTGAGTTGCCTGCCTGTGTGCTGAGCTTCAAGTCATCTCAAACTTTCCGTGTGTCTCAGCCGTCCCTTCCATGGTCCCATTCTTCACTACCTAACCTGCCTTTAACTCCTCAATACTAATTCAATTATATATTGTCTGTGGTTGCTTTTGCATAATACTGCAGCACTGAATAATTGAGAAAAGATTTTACAGCCCAAAAAAACCTATAATATATACTATTTGTCCCTTTATAGAAGAAATGTTTCCCAGGCGTGATGTAGAACAGTTCTCAAAATTTTCCCTTTTCACTCTTAAGAATAATTGAAGATACCCCAAAACTTTTGTGTATTTATTGTATTAGAAATCAAATCTGATAAATTTAAAATAATTTATTCATTTAAAATAACAATAATAAACATGTTAACAAATTATAATTTCTTTAAAAAATAACTATTTTTCAAAATGAAATAATATAGTGAGGTAAGCATGCTTTATATTTTTTGTAAATCTCTTACTGTCTAGCTAAATAGAAGAAAATATTGTCATAGCTACTACTTCTGTATTTGATTTATTGTGATTTTAAATTGTGTTTGAAGGAGAAGAAAAATCCATCCTTATACGAACTTGTAATGGGAAAAGGTAAGAGTATTTATATTAGTCTTTCAGGTAACTGAGTATACACAACAGGTTGTCGTTTCTTAAAGGCTAGCAGCACGAAAGAATCTGAAAGCATGTCAATCAAGTTTTCTTTATGCTGTTACCTTCAAACCCTTGATCTACCTTGTACTTTAAATGGATTATCTATTCTTGTATAATTTTGTAAGATCTTTTCAATATACAATGTCAAAAATCCATAGATGTTAAAACCACCAACATCAGCAGAAAGCCTTTATAGATTGAAAAGCTGGTTAACTAACAGTAGAGAATATCAGATCTCCAGTATTCTAATTTTTGCTTGAAAGCCAACAAATATTGTCAGATGTTTTTCTTTAGCAATGGACTCACTTCAATCATTTTGGAGAATCTATCTCCTAAGTACCTAATTTTCTTGATTGTTTGTTTGATATATGCCCCTAGCGGGAACCGAACCCAGGACTCTCTGGTTCGCAGGCCAATGCTCCAACCGCTGAGCCAAACCGGCCAGGGCAGTACCTAATTTATAATTACCATCATTGTTCTTTCAAGTAAAAATATTGCTCCATTTAAAAAGCAGCTAGTTCAGCAGACAGCAAAAATAATTATAGAAGTGTGTTTCTTAGAGTCCACCACTGCATTTTGGTATGCAATAAAAGTCCTTTACATGTACTTGGCATTTTGTCACACAAAATGTTAAAAAGACACTCCAGGGGTCTGTCATATACACTTTGGAAACTGATGATCTGGAGTTTATCAGTTCTTGCTTTTATCACTTGCCAGTCCTAATGACAACTTTGTTTCCTTACTGAATTCACAAAGGAAATAAAAGCCACCATATATACTAGATTTCACTGGGGCATTTTGCTCACTGTTAGTGTGCTGATGCCTCCACCATCCACCCTCAACCTGGAAATGCTATTAATAAACCTCATATACCTTTTGATAAACTGCTGTGGACAATTGTTTAGAAGTTAAGAGAGAGAGACTGGCTAATAGATGATTGGTGCAAGCCAGATAAACTACTTGAAGTTTTGTTATCTCATTGGTAAACTAGAGATATAATTCTGCTGTGCTTATTTCACAGAGGATTAAGACAACAGTGTAGATCACATTTTTATGTCAAGTCTGTACCAGTGCTGTGTTATAGAACTAACAACCACAGTAAACTGTATGTTATGCATTGTTATGTTTATTTTCCAGATGAGGAAACTGAGGTGCATGGAAATTAGGTGATTTCTTAAGATTGCATAATTTAGAAGTGGAGAAACCGAGTTTTAAATATAGACCTATCTCCAGGACTTGCAGTCTTTGCACTAATTTGGCTACTACTTCAATGTGAAAGATGTAATGTATTAAACACCAGCCATGACATCATTAAAATGAGGAATATTCACCTTATAATACTATTAATTCATATATTTTGGAAGAAGATGCCATCTGGGATTTTCACAAGTAGAGAAGAGAAGTCAATGTCTACCTTCAAAGCTTCAAAAAAAGAAAAAAAAAACACAGGCTGACTCTTATTAGGTGTGAATGCAGCTGGTGACTTTGAGTTGAAGCCAATGCTCATTTACCATTACAAAAATCCTAGGACCCTAAGAATTATGTTAAATCTTCTCTGCATGTTATCTGTAAATGGAATGACAAAGCCTGAATGACAGCACATCTGTTTATAACATAGTTTACTGAATATTTTAAGCCCATTATTGTGATCTACCACTCAAGAAAAGAGATTTCTTTCAAAATATTACTGCTCATTGACAACGTGCCTCATCACACAAGAGCTCTGATGGAGATGAACAGCAAAATTAACGTTGTTCTCATGCCTGCTAACACAACATCCATTCTGCAGCTCATGATGAATCAAGGAGTAATTTTGAATTTCAAGTCTTATTGTTTAAGAAACACATTTTGTAAGGCTATATCTGCCATTGACAGTGATTTCTCTGATGGATCTGGGCAAAGAAAATCAAAAACCTCCTGGAAATGATTTACCATTATAGATGTGATTAAGAACATTTTTGATTCATGTGAAGAGGTCAAAATATCAATATTAACAGGAGTTTGGAAGACACTGATTCCAATCATCATGAATGGCGTGGGGGATCCAAGACTTCGGTGGAGAAAATAACTGCAGATGTGATGGAACAACAAGAGAGCTAGAGCCAGAAGCGGAGCCTGGAGGTGGGACCGAAAGGCTGTAATCTTATGACAGCCATAAGGTATGAGGAGTTGCTTCTTATGGATGAGCAAAGTGTTTTCCTGAGATGGAATCAACTCCTGGTGAAGATACTGTGAAGACACTTCAGATGACAACAAACTGGTTAGAATTTTACATAAAGTTTGTTAAGAAAGCAGCAGAAGGGTTTGAGAAATTTGACTCCAGATTTCTAAAGTTCCACTCTGGATAAAATATCAAATAGCATCAAATTGTTCATGAAAGAAAGAGTAAATCAATGCAGCAAACTTCACGGTTGTCGTATTTTAAGAAATTGCCAGTCACCCAAACCTTCTGCAACCACTACCCTAATCAGTCAGCAGCCATCAATACTTAAGAAAGACCCTGAATCAACAAAAAATTACAAATTGCTAAAGGCTTAAATATGGTTAACACTTTTAGCAATAAAGTATTTTTTAAATTAAAACATGTACATTGTTTTTCCAGACATAATACTATTTTACACTTAATTGACTGCATTATAGTGTAAACATAGCCCTGGAAAACCAAACAATTCATTTGACTCACTTTATTTCTTATTTGCTTTATAGTGTCCTTGAACCAAAGCATACTCTGGAACCATACTCTGCCGAATGCTTATACCCTATAATTCAGTAGAAACATCTTTTTTTTTTTTAAACCATATTATCCTGATATTAGAAAATACCCATTTAGAATATATATAATAAGTTTATTTTTTTTGAGTCATTTTAAATTTATATCCACTACCCAAAATCATGAAGCCTGTGACTCTAGTTATGTATGATTGGAATTGTGTTTGTCAATATTACCTATTTTATTCCAAGATAACATTATTTGTTATAAAATAATCAGTTGAATTTTCTGAGTTCATATAAAGGTAAGTTAGGTAGAATCTTTTTCCAAAGAGAAATGACATTTTTTTTTCCATAAGCAACCTGTACATCTCCTCACATCATATGCTCATAATGATAAAAAAAAACAACAACAAAAAAAAACAGACAGAACTACTGATTAGTTTTCTCTAGTGCATCTTGTTGAAGACTCATGGGAAACAATACCGTGATAATCACTGTTCACTTCCTTTTGCTGAAAAAGATAATGATGTTACTGTATAAAGAGCTAGCTTCTCACAGGGTTTTAGTTGTTCCTTGGGAAAAAGTTAGACATTGTAGGAACTGTTTTAAGTAAGTGAGATCAACAGGGAATATAATTCAAAGCAACATTTTTCTCCCCCAACAGATAATTTATATTGATTTTGATGGCAAAGATAAAAATAATCTAGGAGAATTATTGATTTTGATGGCAAAGATAAAAATAATCTAGGAGAATTTCAGATATGCAAACTAACCTTTGAGCTCAGGGGCAGCCTATAATCTATACTTCCTACACAAAATAATAAATAGAGGATATACTTATTTTTATCTCCAAAACAGAAAACACAGATAAAAATTGGACTTTATTGTTCATCTGAGAGTGTTTCAGGAAAGTCTACAACATTATCTATTTCAACATAGACATGCAAGTAACAATATGGTGTTTGTTTTACTAACCTATATGTATAGTCAGAAAATTTTTCATTTAAAAGTGATAGAAAACCAACGCTGGAACCCCATGAAGAAACAAAGAAAAAGAAAAGAATTGACTGGGTCACATATTATTAGTTTGACTTCAGAGGAACTGTACATAAGGAGATGAACTGCATTTTTAAAACTTTCTATTCCGTCTCTTGGCAAGGATCTCTTCGTAAGATAGTTATAAGGGGAATAAGCAGTCAAGACTTACAAACACTCTGATTTATAAACTCTATTATAAAAATACCAGATCACATTTTTCAAAAACTTCAGCCAGGAAAAAAAAATTTTTCAAGAATTTCTTTGATGGGTCAATCTTAGGATCTTGGGTCACATCTCACCCATAAACAAATTACAGTGGTAATATATGCAGAACACTCTGCTTAGTTAAACGTGAGACTAGTTCAAGTTATGTTGGTAAAATTTAACAACCAGTTTTCTGGGGTTGGAGTGAAGACTGGACTCTGATTTATGGCATTTGTAAGTATCCATAGTGTGACTATTATTACCATTACCAATTCCAAACTACTAATATAAAGTCATAAACGTAAAGTTGGGAGAAGCTGCACCATTGCTTGAAGTTCACACTCATTATAGTCGGATATATCATTAACTTTGCTAAACAAGAATCCAATGAAATGATGTGCTGCTGAAGTTTAAACGGCAGCTCTTTGCATCTATATAAAAAAAAAAAAACTTATCTACCAAAAAAAACCCCATTACTTAGTATTCAATGTTTTTATATTTTCACTACAACTTTTTTGCTTACTTAATTTAATTTCCTAGAGCGTCCAAATTACTATTAAATTAATGAGAGTGGTCATACTGATGATATTTCTTATATTAATAAGACTTCTTCCAACACTTGGTATTAATAATTCATAAGTTGAAATCATAACTGCCAGATGTGAAGGATTTGGAGGTGGGACCTTTTAGAAGTGATTAGGTTATGAGGGCACAGCCTTTATCAATGGGATTAACGCTCTTGTAAAAGAGACTCAAGAAAGCACATGTGAAGACTCAGAGAGAAGACAGCTATCTATGAACCCAGAAGTGAGTTCTCCACAGACACCAACTCTTCCAGCATCTTGATCTTGGGCTTTCCAGCCTCTGGAACCAAGATAATTCGGTTTCTGTTGTTTACAAGCCACCGGTCCCTGGCAGTGATTTTCAGCCTCTGTGCCACAAGAAGCACACTGAATGCCACTGAATTTTTAAAACCTGGGATGCCTGGCTATTTCGTCAGGGGCACTGACCTCTTTCCCTTAGATTGTCAAATAAAAAAATGACAACAGCCAATACAATGGTTGTCCAGCGTGAATAAATAAGAATTACTTTTTTTCCTCTCAGATCAGCAAAAAAAGTAATATACCTTTTGGTGTGCTGCAGATTTTTCGTAATTTGTTTATGTATGCTTTGAGAAAAAGTCTGAGAATTGCTGGTCTGTGGTATTCTGTAAAGCCTAAATTGACTAAGATATGAGTTATTTATATGTTGAATTATAAATATATTGTAGCTACAAATTATGAGAACTTACTTTTGCCAGAAAATATGCTACAATAAGATTTTAAAATAAATTATCTAATTTAATTATTGCATCAATTTTATAAAGTATTATTATAACTATTTTTATAGTGCATATATTGAATATATAAATGTACATTATATTTACTATATATAAAATATAAAATATTTCATATGTAGTAAAATCTGTTTAAATTATAATATATCATCATCTTATGAATCTTCTTTCTTTACCTATTGTAACTATTGTAGATGAGAAAACAGAAACTATAAAATTTTATTTTATTTTTTTTTCTTTATGATTTTAGAGGGAGAAGGACAGAGAGATAGAAACATCAAAGAGAGAGAACATCAATTGGCTGCCTTCTGCATGCCCCCACACTGGGGATTTGGCCCACAACCTGGGCATGTGCCCTGACTGGGAATCAAATCGGCGACCTCTTGGTGCATGGGTTGATGCTCAACCAATGACCCACAATGACCGGGAGAAACTCTGAAATTTTAAAAATTTGCTCTCTATTCATACTGCTCAAACCAAAATATATTTTGACATTTTTTTCTTTATTGAGTTTTGAAAGAGAAGAAGGGAGAGGGAGAGAGAAATAGAAACATTGATGAGAGAGGACTCAATTGGTCACCTCTTGCATGAACCCCACTAGGGATTTGGCCCACAACCAGGGCATGTACCCTGATTGGAAATTGAACTGGTGACCTCTTGGTGGATTGAGACTCAACCACTGAGCCACACCAGCTGGGCTATCTTGACATTTTTTAATTATAATTTTGAGAAGCTTGTCTAAGCAACTCAGTACTGAAGTTTTTTTGTTTTTTTTTTCGTGTATTAAGTGGTGTAATACTATGTAAAAAGTGAGCATAAATGTTGATAAGAAACTGTTGGAAGAAAGGAGCTATGGTCTAGAGGTAGTTTATGTATAGCATCACTTTTTAAAAAATTCTGACACTAAATAAAATCTGTAAAATAGAGATCCACTATCCAGAAAAATCACATCCTTATCTGCAAAGTAATCCATTTTAACAACGACATGTTATATTGGATTAGATATAACCACTAGAATATAATTTTACCTCTTGATTTTCAATTTAGAGGATTTAAAAGAAAATAATGCAAGAAAAACTTACAAATTCTGCCATTTATTTACTCAAAATGTCACATCAGAAGTGAAAAAGCTGAATATCAGTGATAACATTTCTGAGTGTCAATGTCTAAGAAATGTCTGAACTCTCTGTTATTTTCAAAGAAGTGTTAATGAGAATAGCTTCAGTAAATCTGATAGAAAATCTCATCGATAGATTAAGGAGATATGCATAAATAGAAATCTTACGATGGGAGGAGAGATCAATGAGAGCAAAGATGGAGGATACTAATGCTAAGCTATTTCCCATCCAGCCATCCTAGTTAACCTCTGCTCTTTACCTACTTAACTCCTATTTTGGTTTCAGAACTAAGCTCAATTGCTTCTTCTTTAGGGAAGTCTTTACTCCTGACTTCTTGTGCAAATACATTTTCATTGGCATTGGAAGAGTCAATTGTCCTTCAAAACCCTTTTCTCGGTTATAATTTTACATGCATTTTTTGTAGTTACTTAATTAACGTTTGTCTCAGTAAATGATGAAATTCAGGAGGACAGAGACATTACATTTTTATTGTTGTTGTTGATGCTTTAATATTGTTCCAGCCCCAAAACAGGTCCTGACACAGAAAATGTATACAATGAAGGACCGGTAACTGAATGACAAGACCTACTTTCTTATACAGGAATGTATTTGTGAAAGATTACTCTTTTCAAGCCAAAACAACTTAACATTTTCTGTCAACGGAGCAGAGAGCTGGGAGGGAGTGGAATGAGGAGTGGAGAAAAAGATAAAAAGAATTGAGACCAAAGTTCTATTTACCACATATTAGGAATTCTATGCTTTAAATATCTCCTTTCCTTTTTTTATTTTGAATGTTTATAGGCAGCTGTGGAATGAATAGCCTTTTTCATCTCCAAATTCTCCCACAATTCTAACCATAAAAGAGCACTGAACATTTAAAAAAACCCTAGTGACATTTGGAAAAAGTCAGTTGGCATAAGAATTAGCCATTGAACATATGTTGCTGTGGTAAGTAGTGGTAGAATTAGGTTTTTGATTGAATATACATATTTCAAACTTCACATAAGACTGTTAAAGCCTTTTTGGTTTGTGTGTTTTAAATCATCAAATGTGCCAGAAAGTTTTACCTTCTTAATTTGTTATGCTTAGGAAATGGTTTAAATATTTTAAAATTTTGAAATATAATATGTACTTTCAACACATTGAAAAATCATACACATATATGATTTGCATATTTTGATTGGTTTTAACAGATTTCAAGCCTGAACTGTTAATAATCTTTTCAGTAATATATGAGACTGGTTTATATAGCATACATTGAAATAAAGAAAAAGCAAATAAAAATTAAAAATCAAGTCAGTCATTAATTTGTGCATATATATAAATGATGCTAAAACTTTACCATCTGGGTCACATGTTGAAAATTCATAAAGAAGGAAATGAAGAATATAGAATATATGCCAGAAGAAAACACTTTTCCAACAGAAAAGATGTTTAATTGTTAGAAAAAACAATTTAAAAAATAGGATCAGCAATTGCTACCTTACATGAGTTCATGTGCTATTCATAGCTGGATATTCAGCCTGTAGATTTCCATAAAAGTTTTAAATGTGCATTGAAAATGAGGGATCATTTTCAGCATGAACTCTATCCATCAGTAATTTACAATCCATTTTATTCTTATTCATATTTAAGTATGGCTATGGGAATTTTAAATGTAGCCAGTGTTTCTCTTTATACTCAGAAGTTTTAGAGTTTTATTTCACTATGTATTTGTATATGTGGTAGCTGTAAGTTTTTCTGCGGAGTTGTGGCTGGGTTTCCAGAATGATCATTTATCAACAGGACTACGTGCAATAAGCAGAGTATATTCATGATGACGGGACAGCTTTAACATCATCGATCTTCTCACGGATTTGTTTTTTGTTTAATTATGTAAAATGTTCCTCCAAAAACTTGGTTTCATTTGTTAATATTAAAATACCAAATGTTCATTTAACCGCGATTGATCAGAATAACTACAAATACTTAAAAAATACTATCATGGGGCGAAGCTCTCTTCTGGAATATCAACTTATTATCAATCTTTTTTTTTTTTTTAAGATATTTATTTATTTATTCATTTTTATCCTCACCCGAGGACATTTTTGCATGTATCTTCAGATAGAGAGGGAGGGAGAGAGGGGGGAAGAGAAAGAAAATCATCCATGTGAGAGAGACACATCAACTGGTTGCCACCCACACAACCCCAACCAGGCCGTGGACAAACTACAACTGAGGTACCGTGCCCTTAGCAGGAACCGAACTCGGGACTCTCTGATCTGCGGGCTGATGCCTTAACTGCTGAGCCAAACAGGCCAGGGCTATTATCAATCTTAATGCAAATAAATCTTCAAACTGTATAGCATGCTATGGCTTTCAAATATGTTTTTCTGTATTCCACCTCAACCCAACTATAAAACAGAGGACAGTACATAATGGAACATGGAAAGATCAAAGAATGGGCACTTCATCTCGGCAGCCACTAATGCTGTCACTTTTGATTAGTCCAATTTTGTCTTCTGTTTTGTGGTTATTTCATTGGAAAAATGAGGTTAATGGTTTGCCTGATTATAAAATCTGCACTAACTCTGAAACTAAGTCTCTGAGGAGCAGTAACAAAGCTCTTAGAAAATAAATGGTTTACCAAATACATTAGTAAGTCGTAGAACCTGGAATACACCTGTTATCTGACTTATTTCCTAATAAACATTTTGATAGTGAAAATTACTAGAACATCTGTAATGATTATAGAAGGATGGTAGTACATTTAATTTTTATTTTCTGGTGTTTCTTTGATATAAATAGTGTGTTATCATTGCTTAAATTAAATGCAAATCATACTGAATCTCATTCTTTGCTAACATGTACCAGAGGAAGTAAACAAAATAACAATGTTTAACATTTGTATTACACATTTATAGTTTACAAAATACTTTTTCTACTTACAAAATCTTTTTCTAAAGTATCCTGCTCATGAATTCAAGATTTCAGTGATAACTACACACAGTAAAGAGAGAATCTTTTTTTCACATAGATGATCTGATTAGATCATTGCATTAGGATAGTCTGAATTTGCTCTTAGAGCTTAAAAATGTTCAATTTATGTAATTATGAAAATGTTTTTTACATATTATAACATTTCATTATTTACAATCTTGATTATACAGGTTCAGTATTTTAAAATATACTTTTATTGATTTTAGAGAGGAAGAAAGAGGGAGAAAGAAGCATAGATTTGAGAGAGAAATATCTATCAGTTGCCTTCCATTCACACCTGGACCAGGGACCTAACCTGCAACCCAGGCATGCAGACTGACCAGGAATCAAATTGGCAGCCTTTTGGTGCATGGGATGATGCTCAACCAACCAGGGCTACAGTGTTCAATTTGTACCTGTGACATGACAACACAGGAAATAACACAGATAAATAATAATATATATATATAACTCACAAACTTAATTTCAGACAAGAGATTCTCAATCACAAAATATGCTAAAAAAATTAGCAAATAAAATATTTAGATGTTTTTAATTCTATATTTATTAATATAAGATTAAATATCTAGGGAACTGATTCTTAAATGTTACTACCCTTGAAGGTCTTCCCATATACTATTATGATGCCAATGTTTTTCTTTCTATCTCTAAATATATCTAAAATCAGTGGACAAATTAAGAGACAAGTACATACCATATGTTCTAAAAGAGAAGATGGTCTGACATACAAAATAAAACTTAAGAAATGATCCCAAAGAAAAATAAGCAAGAAAGAAGATGGCGACATGAAAATAATACTCAATAAGATAGAAACAGAGGTCAGTAAGACAGCAATGTTTCAATAATATAAATACTTTTTAAATCCACATTAAAAACAGAAAGGAACAGGATTTATCTTTTGTTCCATTACCTAACCATGTTGTAATATTGCTTTTAATCTTCAGCCGAGGATGTTTTTATTGATTTTTAGAGAGAGAAAGGAAGGCAGAGAGACAGAAAGAGAGAGAGAGAGACATCAATGTGAGAGAGAAATAGATTGGTTGCTTCCCATATGCACCCCAACCGGATATTGAACCACAACCTAGGTATGTGCCCTGACCAGGAATAGAACCCTCAACCTTCTGTGATATGGAACAATGCTTCAACCAACTGACTCACCTGACCAGGGCAGTAATATCATCTTTTAAAAATGCTTTCTTCACCTGGTGTTGAGGCCCTCACTAGAGTTTGATCTATTCCCCTTCTTGGGAAATTAAGTCCACACCTCAACCACTTCCCATATTAGGCTTTCACACTCTGGGCCGCTATGCACTTACCCTAAGTGCTTCAGTACCAGGTGCCGGAGAATAAGAACAGCCCCTGTGCTCCAGAGCCTGTGAAATTACCAAATTATCCAATCCATAGAAGCCATCAAAACCAAGCTAATCTCACTCATTTGCCATATATGAGCTGCCCCTACAGCTCCAGCTGGCTGTTACCTTATCCCATGGTATAATGTCATCTGGAGGTGAATGCAAAAAAAATTTCTGTTTGTCATCAATTCTACTGTCATGTGCTATGTTCCTCTATCCAAAAATCTTTTAAATCTTATAAAACACATGTAATGGCCCAACTCTCTTAGAATGTAAATATAAAAAAAAATAATTTACAGCTATGAGAAAATAAATATTGGATTTATACCACAGAGAATGCATTTCCAGTACAGAAATAATAGGTGTTCTTTAAGAAGTGGTTAAAAAAAAAAAAATGGAAAATTACATGATCAGATATTATAGAAAGTCTTCTTTTTTTTCATGAAAGAATGTGCACAGAAAGGGGACCTTAATTCTAGGAAACATGATTGTGTCAAGTAGGGGGAAATTTTTCCTATACGCTTCTTAAGTTCTTATCACTGGACTAACAATAAAATTGACACAACACTCGATTAATAGGAGGAAAAAACAATATAATACAATGCAATGGGAAAATCATAAATGATACTTTTACAAATGATGAACCAGGCAGGTTTTTATACGTCAGAGACAAAGAAACAATAAATTTGTGAAGAATTGACAGGACAAAAATAAAGTTAGTACTTATTAGATAGGAATCTAAGGAAGATTTTGGTACTCATTTGTGAGGAATCTTAACAAAGTATTTGGGTAGTAAATAAAAAAAGAGGGAAAATATCTCACAATACCATATTGATTATTTTGAATTAAAGTCACATAGAAACTGTCAATTCAAGGACCCTCTGATCTCTCTCTCTCTCCCTTTCTCTCTCCCTTTCTCTCTCTCTCTCTCTCTTTCTCTCTCTCTCTCTCTCTCCCCCTCTCTCTGTCCCAGTCAAAGCAGGAGATAAATCTCCCATATTAAAGGTGCCCTCCATACCTGGCAGGTGTGGCTCAGTGGACTGAGAGGTCCTAGTTCTATTCCCAGTCAGGGCACATGACTGGGTCTTGGGCTCGATTCCCAGTAGGGGGCGGGCAGGAGGCAGTACTGATGTTTCTATTTCTCTCTTCCTCTCTCTTTAAAAAAAAAATTAAAAAATCAATAAAAACACTTAAATAATAATAAAGGTGACCTCCCTGCACATGGAGAAACCCTCATCACCAGAGTTAAGGAATGAGACCAAAAGCCTATGTAAACGACTTTTTGTCTCTTTTTTTATTTACTAAATAAAACAAAATAAGAGATATGGAATAGGGTCATCATTATACTAAAATGATAAGAAAATAAGTTTTAAGTATACAAAAATTAATTAAAACTAAAGAATTGCCTTAAGAAGTACACAAAACTCAATTGTAGAGATTTTAATTTTCTTGGAAGAGAAACTTAACAACAATAAAATAATGATCTAATAATATTAGCCTAAAGTCTTTAATTTTATTTTAAAGTGTGAGCAAGTGGTGACATTTCAATTTAGTGGGCATCAAAAATGCCATTTACTTCATAATTTTAACATTTAAAATATAAATAATAAATATTCTTTTTTTTTTTTTTTTTTTTCATCCTCACCCGAGGACATTTTTCCATTTTTTGTTCAGGTAGAGTGGAGGGGAGAGAGAGGAACAGAGAGAGAGAGAAACATCGATGTGAAAGGGACACATCGAGTGGCCGCCACCCGCACAACCGACCAGGGCCGGGGACAAACTGCAACCGAGGTACGTGCCCTTAGCGGGAAGGGAACCCGGGTCTCTCAGGACCGCAGGCCGACGCTCTAACCGCTGAGCCAAACCGGCCAGGGCATAAATATTCTTAAATATGAAAAACAATCTTCAATAAAACTAAGCTGATCAATTAATATTTCTGAAAACAAAAGTTAAGAAAGTATATAAACCAGTTTCATTTAAGACTTAGCAAAGATTAAAACAAATCTAATGATACTGAAGTGAGAGAAAAGAATAGAAATAAAGTGCATTGAATAAAAATTGTAAAGTAAGCGAAGTGGTTTAAAAATCAAAAGACAATCCTAAAATAAATTTAAAAATAACTAAAATGACTTCAGAAAATATAAAACTAGAAAAAAAAAGTATAGCAGATTAAAAAAAAGAAAGAGATTTACACAGATAGGGGGAACATTAAACTTTTTTGCAATTAATGTGTTCTGGTTTATGAAAAAAATTTGAAAATTTATGTTAAAAAATTCTAGCTATATCTGATGTTGAGTCTCTGTGGGATTATACAGCACCAGACCCAATGTATCAATTCTGCAGAAATCTTAAAATCCAACAAGATCCAATGTGCTGTAGAACTAGCTAAATCATCATAAAGTTTCCATTTACTCATTTCAGCTTCTTGATTTTCCCAAAAATTGATCCTAAAATAATTTCCTAATACATTTTCTGCCTACAGGGGGAAAAAATGCCTGTACACGTTTTTATACATCAATTGCTAGTTTGGTAATATGGGAAAATATTTGGCATTAGTGGCAAAGATATGTTTTTACCTATCTGATTCCCCACTATAAATAAGTTTCATATTTTAGAAATTGCTAGTTTTTGTAACATAAATATTTGGGTAAATCCATATTATATTTTGGACTCTATCAAATTCTTAATCAAATCTTTATTCATGGAGAATTCTGAAAAAAATATACAGACCTTTTATCTGCTATTAGTTCTTTTTTTTTTTTTAATCCTCACTTGAGGACATTTTTGCATTTATCTTCAGATAGAGAGAGAGGGAGAGAATGGGGAAGAGAGAGAGAGAAACATTGATGTGAGAGAGACACATCAACTGGTTGCCACCCACATGACCCCAACTGGGGCCAGAGACAAACTGCAACTGAAGTACGTGCCCCTCGCGGGAACTGAACCTGGGACTCTCTGCTGTGCAGGCCAATGCTCTAACCTCTGAGCCAAACACGCCAGGGCAATTTTTTTTTTTTTATTCTCACCTGAAGACATTTTTGCACTTATCTTCAGAGAGAGCAGGAGGGAGAGAGGAAGGAAGAAAGAGAGAGAAACATTGACATGAGAGATCTGCTATTAGTTCTTAATTGTATTTTTGTTTCATGCCAGCACAATAAAAACCATAGTTGTTTTTTAAGGCCTTTTTTAAAAGTATATACTTAATGCCCTGGCCTGTTTGGCTCAGTAGGTAGAGCATCGGCCCGTGGGACCAGAGAGACCTGGGTTCGGTTCCTGCTAAGGGCACATGCCTCGGTTGTAGTTTGTCCCTGGCCCTGGTTGGGGTTGTTTGGGTGGCAGCCACTTGATGTGAGACACATCAATGTTTCTCTCTCTCTCTTCTTCCCTCTCCCCTTGGGTGAGGATAAAAATATGTACTTACCAAACTTCTTTTGACATAATGCCAAACATCTATTTTTAGAGATAAGACAGAAATCTGAAATTTGTCAATGTCTTTATTTCAAAGATACTATGAAATATATTCTTCCTTATACATTACGAAGTGCCATGTGTGTGAAAAAACATTTAGAGGAAAAACAAAACTGTGCTCTTCAGAAATTTATGTGTTATTAGATACTGAACATCTGATTAGGAATGGAAATTCTCAATTTACTTTGCTTTCCAGGGATCTGAGAACCGGATGCTACACTCGCATCAAGAAATGACACTCGTTTTCACACCTTTTAGTTTGTGCTTTGACACTGCAACTATCCTGATATATTGCTCTGCCTTGATCTTTCTATTCCTTATTTCCTCATTTAAAAAATATTTTAAAAATCTCATATGGTATGCTTTACTATAAGGACAGAAAAATTTTCAAGATGTCAAAATGACAATGAAGTTGACATACATCAATCAATTATCATTAGAGTTTGACCAGCAACCAGCTAAAGAAAAAAAAAGTTATAACTCCCCAGACAATTAGATGACATTTTTGTCATTTTATTTCTTTACAAAAGCGTCTGATCTAATCTATTTAACATTTAAACTGTTTTTCTATTCTGAAACACTCTGATTTAAGATTATTCCCCTTGCCCTGGCCGGTTTGGCTGAGCAGTAGACCATCGACCGGTGGACCAATGAGTCACTGGTTGGATTCTGGTCAAGGGCAGTATGTCGGTAGCGGTTTGACCCTGGCCCTGGTGGGTAGGGCCGTGGGAGGCAACCAGTCAATGTGTCCCTCTGGTGTTGATGTTTCTCTCTCCCTCCTTTTTTCAACCTCTGTCTCCCTCCCACTCTATCTGAAGATAAATGGAAAAATATCCTCAGGTGAGGATTAAAAAAAAGATTATTCCCCTCCTCTTCTGTTGTTGTTTCTAGTTTTGTTTTTTGTTTTTGTTTTTTCAATATACATGAGAGTCTGTATCAATTAGGGGCACTTAAAAAATCATTATATATTCTATGACCTATATGTATACCTTATATTGGTATTCTTGTTTATAATATCAATGCAGGTATTTTAAAACTCTAAATCATGGCCCTTAGGGTGCAGTGTGAAAAGTCTAAAAGGATATTTAATCAGGAAACTTGAATGGACTTGGTGGATTAGGGAAGAGTTTTGTAAAATAGGATATTTATGAACAGGGAAGAGATTATTGATGGCCTAAAGAATAATGTGAAAGAGCCCAAGGACAGGAGAGAGAAATGAAAGGAGTTTTTTTTTTTTTTCTGTGGCTTCATATTCTAGAAGCAAGAGAAAAAGGATGGAGAAGAAAAATGGGAACAGGTGAGGATGGGGTCGCTACACCATAATTAGGAACGTGTAGTATATTTAAGGCATTGAGGTTATATCCGTAGACTTTATGCACAGGGTGACAGGATTTGAAGTACACTTTAGAAAGATTTGACTCCTCAAAGGGGCTACCTTGCAGGAGTGCAAGAGAAAATCTCTTTAGCAGGATGCTTCAGTTTTCTAAGAGAAATATAATGTCATCAGTAAAATATCCTGATAAAACTTACTTACCAGGAGCTGGCTAAATATGATTAATATTTAACACAACTCTTTGAATTTCATGTGATTTTTTTATAGTAAGTATGTCAATACTTGGTGGTAATGGTTTAAAACATATGGAAATATAACCACATATGTAACAAAACAAAACATTGTTTTCCACCTGAGTTAGAAATCTCAAAAATTTCTCATCAAATTTTTGAAAAATTGAAAATAATAGGAGGACCATTTGTAGATGAATATTTTCTAAATTTTCCCAAATTAAGTGTTCATGTAATAAACATTTAATCTTATCCATAGTGTAGATTCAAAGGGTGTTAAAGTGTGGAAGATGAGAGAAGGCATGTGTTTGAATAGTCTCCAAGTTTAGAACAAATATTACCTATGGAACCAAAATGACATCTGCTAATTAAATCTACAAAATGCCAGTAAAATTATGCCAAACACAGTTCTTTATAAGAAAATTAAACAATGGCTAGAATTTTAAGTGGCATTTAGTTTAAGAAAATCTATGTCCTAAGTTATTATTCATGTGTTTCGTCTTTTGTGATCCTACTTGGAATTTTATTGGAGATATTTTAATTACTCCAATATCTTTTCTAAATTGTTTTTGTATTAAAACATCAAAATAAAAAGTAGACACTTTATAGTAAATTCCATTGCATGGCTTTGTATTTAAAATAGAATATATAATTTATTCATATAAATTGAAATGAGTAAAAGCCTGAAAAAATAAGCTCAAAGTGCTCAATTTTCTTCTGCTTATGTCACTTTTGTTCACAATATAGAGATATTCCTGATTAAAACAGAAATATAGATTTAAAACCAATGTTAAACATACTAATATAAGGTCAGAAACTCTCTGAAATACTATTTTCACTTTCAGAAAAATAATGAGATTAAACACCTGTATTTCTGAGAAGGCAAATATTAGCAGAATATTTTAACATACTCTATCTGGTTCACACAAGGAGCAGAATAGTTTTCATTGATAGCAACACATCATCTAACACACGCAAATTCATTGTTTCTAGAATCTGATTAAGTTCCGTATCTAGAAATGGTCATTAGGTATTATGTGACTACAATTTTGTTTTTAAATAGTGATCTGAAAATATCTTTGTAGTAAAGATTATTTCCCATTAGGAAGATCCACTGTAGTTAGAATAAATAATTTCTGTCCTGCTTGTGAAACTTAATCATGTATTTCCTGTGAAAATGAATCACAGAAGGACTGAATACTAATTTTTTGTGTCCTGGGCCATCTTCTATGCCTCTGGAATCTGACCAGCAAGATCAGAATGCCCTAATCACAAGCAATTGAACGAAAAGCTGGCGTGCATCTGTAGGATAGCTGCTTCTATTCAATGATATTTCTAAATCATTGAGGAAATGCTGGTGGACCTGTGGTATAATCAAGACTGAGCAATTAGTTATGTATTTAGAAAATCTGAGACAATGTCACCATAATTTCTGTGATACATATATGTAAATGTAGTGTGATTCAAATATTTAATTTTACATCTATATGTATAATGCATACGTGTATGCCACTTCAGCTATTTTGTTTTAAGCATTAGCACTAAGCCTATCATTTACATGGTTTTTCTACTAATCAGACAGTCTTCTCAAAGAAAGATTGTGTCATTCATCTTTGTGTTCACTGAACTTAGTCTTTCATATGGTGGGTACTAGGGTGATATTTATTTATTTATTTATTATTATTATTGTTATTTATCCTCACCCGAGGACATTTTTTGATCATTTGTTCAGATAGAGTGGGAGGGGGAGAGAGAGAGAGAGAGAGAGACATCAACGTGAAAGGGACACATTGAGTGGTTGCCACCCACACGACCCAACCAGGGCCAGGGACAAACTGCAACTGAGGTACGTGTCCTTAGCGGTAACCGAACCCGGGTCTCTCCAGACCGCAGGCCGACACTCTAACCGCTGAGCCAAACCAGCCAGGGCTAGGGTGATATTTTTTTTAAATGCATCTTTACACCATACATATATATATATATATATATATATATATATATATATATATATATATGTTAAACCCAAACTTCTTGGCATCTCACATATGTTAGTAATAATTGAATGAAAATGTTACTCATTCAAACACAGTTAGAGGTATGTCCTATGATTTCCTCTTTTCTACTTTGCCACTTCTTTTGCTGAGAAATGTTTACTGAATCATTTACTTTTTCTTTGTTACCGAGAAACTTAGTGAATGAGGAGTTTTCAATGCACAAGGCAGCTCTTGTTCACATTGTGTTTAGTATTTGCTAACCTGTTGTACCATGTTGGTGGTTTATTTCTAAAAATAGGAAATGTCTTGCAGTGTTTTATTGACTCTTGCTTCCTGTACCAACTCCTGCTGTTTGATACATATTAACTATTCCTCAAAAGAGTGAATCAGTGTATATGTGAATAAAATCTTGAAAATAATAATAAGCTATTTAAACTTGTAAAGCCAAGGTGCATCTGTGAGTTCCCTGCTTCTATTTAATGATGATATATTCTTCTTCCAAAAATATTGTACACGTATGTTATGATCAAGACCCTTAGTAAGCAGATATGGAGGGAGAGAATCTGAGCAAATGTCTTCCATGTCACAGTGACTCTCAGGCAGTAAACTTGGTGTCCAGTCAAATGCAGAGAGGGACCGGAGGCTTTCAGAGGTGGGAGGAATCTGGCTGGGCATTTGTCATATCTTTACAAGGATCGGTGGGGGCCCGCTTTAATTTTATAGTACTGAGTAAAAATGCTACATGCTCTGGATTATTATTTTAAAATATTTTCATTATTGATATTAAGTGAAAATATATTTTTAACCATTTTAATGAAAAATATCATGATTTAAAGTTTGTTTTCATCATGTTGTCAAAATTTAAAACCTAATTTTCTGTAATAATTCATAATTACTTCATCTTTTCACTCCATCTGGAGGGTAATCAATATATAAGCATATGAACCACCTGCTGCCCCATGACTGGGGCAGCAGCCAAGAGTGACCCGGGCTCCTGTCCAATAGCAGAATCCCCAGAAAACCCTGGAGCTACAAGAAAATTGGTACAAACAAGTGAAAACACAGCTTCCTTTTTACCCAGAATTTTCATGTGTTGTGGTCTAGGTATCTTTGGGTCTCTTGTTTCACTTTTTACACCCATGATTTTATAAACAAACATCTATTTATTAAGTTCCTAGTTTATATGACCATAATACATATAATTACTTAGAGTATATAAATATAATGACTTTATGCAGAACTTTTTCCTTGGCTTTCCAAGGCATATCTAACAATATCAAAACTCTAATATGAATTCGAAGTACAAAGGAAACATATAACTGCATCTACCATGGAAAATCCAGCTATGAAAGGCATGTGGATTTTTCGGAGTCCTAAATGAAAACTTGGGGGATAACTTATACAAAGTATACTATAGCATAAATTAACTAAATACAAAATCATGACCCTTCAACCTACTTTTGTAGTTAACCAGATACAAAAATAGATTATAGATTATATTCTATAACGTTAGTGTATTTGTTATAAAATTGGCAAGCAAAGACTAGATATTTTCAGTTAAAAGGTAAAAAGCTAACAAAAAAACGTTGAGCTTATACTATCAAGCAGTTTATATGCATCATTTCAGCTATTCTTCTTAACAACAGTATAAGCAGGTTTTTAGTATTTCCATTTTATAAAGCAGAAGATTAACATGCACCAAATTAGGTAACTCATTAGTTCTGCAGCCTGTTAATCTCATGTTTTTCCACTAAACACTACTAAATTCCTTTTTGGGTTTAAAAAAATAATACTGGCATCATCTCTCTTTTTAATCCCTTAATACCATATTTCAGTGCCAACATTCTAAATAGAATTGCTTGGAATAAAACAAAACCCACACAGTTATTAATGTCTTCAAGGAGTAGCTTGGAAAAGATAGGTTATAAAATCTAATGACTTCCAAGGTGAGAATTTGGCTATTAGTCTAAAATTAAAAAGCTGAAATGTGAGGCAACAGCATTTATTTGGAATCAAAGTATGGAACCCTAGAAGCACAGTTCAGGCTGAAACCTAAAAAGTGTCCTGAGTATAGGGTGAAGGTAAGAGATTTTTTTTTTTACAAAAAGAAATAAATAACAACATGAAAAGAAGAATAAAATTCTTACTGGTGCTGAGTTATTCTTTAGCTATACATGATTGGTTACTGATTCTATCTTCAGGTAGAGCATCCATCATCATTGGTCCTTGTGGTCAGGGTGTCCCAAGTCCTGCTAGTTTTACAAACAGTTGTTTGTAGGACAATCTTGGCTTGGCCCAGTCCAACGGTCTGGCCCAGTTCAAAGAGTCCAAAGTTTCAAGAAGTAACCCATACAGGAAGTTCCCCTGGAATGGCTGCTCAGGCCCATTTTAAAATGACTGTACTTAAGTCAACTTTTACAGGTGACTGATATTCTTTTTTTTTTTTTTTTTTTTACCTTGGTTTCTTGTTAATTAGTTGTTTGTTTTTTAAAGCATTTCCAGGATTTAAATTTATTTTGTAAATTCCAACTTCAAATCTATTGCTCTTATTTCCCTCGGGTAATTTGCTTCCTGGTGATAAAGCAGTAAAAAGAATATGTTGGAATGATTCAGAAAAGGGCTAACTTCTTCCAAAACTTTTGGTTATCCTTAAAAGAATGATGAAAAGTATTTTGTTTCATCTGTTATTTTCAATTCCAGTTCCAATAGCTACTGCACTAAAAGTAGGCATTTCAGGGGAATATTTACTTTAATTTTCAAAATTTGCCATATGTTCTATGAGCTAGAATTCGATCATCAGAATAAATTAACTTGGCTTCCTTTACTCCCTGTCCTTCAAGATCCTTACTTGAAAAGCAGATAAATGTTATTTATAAAGATTTTAGTTTAAATTCTCCTTGGTCAAATTATAAGTGTTGTTGTATAAATTCAAGAATTCACAAGTGGAATACTCCTAAATTTGGTAGTAATAATTATTTAGATTTTTAAAATTTTAGATTCTTTTTAAAATTAAAAATTATTAAAAGTATACTAGTTTTAACTGTTGCTTGGCTTATCCTGAATAATTTCTAATGTTTAGTGTGTTCAGATTCTGTACTTGGTCCTTACTTGACTAAGTGAAATAAAACCCTTTCTTTTAAATTTTATAATAGTATGCAAATATGTATCTCTTTCTACCTTTCTACTCTTTTCCACATTTTTTCTGGATTTATGTGCCTACTACCTTGTATTTGTCTTTAGATTTAATGCACAGTACATCACAAACAAAGCTTTTTCTTGATAATGTTTTATATTTTTCTCTCTAACCCCACTCTCATCTCTATACCAACCTTGCATTTCTAAATATTTTCTGTTTCTAAATTGGATATTATTCTGAAAGCTTGGATTCAGAATGTTCTGATTCAAACATATTTTTCTTGTGCCTTCCTTGAAGAAGTTATTTGTTTTTCCTATTAACTCTTTATTTTTACTAATGGTACTATTGTTATTGGATGAATTGTGTTCTTAAAAAAGCAGTGTTGAAATCCTAACCTTTAGTACCACAAAATGTGGCCTGTCTGGAAATAAGATGATGACAGATATAATTAGTTAGGATATGGTCATTCTGGAGTAGGATGGGATCCTTAGTCCAATATGACTGGTGTCCTTAAAAAAAGAGAAAAGTGTGGACACAGGCACTCAAAGAGAAGCCCACATGAAGAGAGTGAGTACACAGAGAGAAGACAGTCTGTGACAATGAGGAGACAGAGGCAGGTTAGGCAGTGAGGGATGGACCATGGGAAGGGAAGGCTGAGACACGTGGGAGATTTGCAAAGACTTGGAGCTCAGCACACTGGCAGCATACTTTAACCCAGTACACAGTACAACTGGAGGTTTATTTGGACTGTACATATTGCAAAATAAAACTAAAATCAACATGGGAAATTGTGCCTCCAGGGAGAGAAACTTCCAATCCCCATTAACACTTCTGACTTATAGAAATGAAAAGCTTATCTTGATTGCAAATTAGAAGCTCCTGGAAGGAGCACAGGTCAATTACATAACAAAAATCCAGAAACACTGGTTTCAGGCAAGAGGGGAACAGGACTTATTGTATATAGTTCCCTTTTCTGGGACCCTGATGGGTTTGCAAATGAATTTTATTTACTGTTAAAGAATATAGTGCTGGTTAGTCTGACCTATTCCAATTAATATACCTACTGTTTTCTGGGAGCAAGGCAACAGGGTTGTTGAATGAGTTCTGCTGCAAAACTGTACAGTGTGTTTCTATTGCTGAAAGCTAGGTCACCTTAAAAAATATTATAAGAAACCAAAATTGGACTTAAAAAAAGAAATCAAAAGCAAGCACAGTGTTGCTCCAAGGGTGTTTCCCTTCCTCCTCACTAATAGTCCAGGAGAAATTGAAATTGTCATAAAAAGAGAATCCACTAAGGCCCCTATGGATACCTGGGGCTACTTTATTTGTTCTTAACCACACCCAACTAAGTTGTCTCTTCCCTGGGGTAAAGCTTCTGTACAAATGTCAGAGATAGCTAATCAACGTCTGTTTTTAAATCAGAACCTGTCTACTTCCAAGTAGGGAGTGTTATAGGACAATAGATATCTTTGCTAATCAAATCTGCCTCAACTCACCTGATAAGGTGAGCTTTTTTTAAAATCAGTGATGCCCACATACACTTTTTCCAGAAGGGTAATGTGAATTTAGAGTTAGATGATCTAGGGCTGAACCCTGTCAGGAGGGAAACACAAGCTTTAAAATGTATGTATGTTGCTAAAGCAGAATTCCTTGAAAGGACCAATCAGAGGTTAGCAAAGTATTTATCTAGCCCCTAGACAATGGAGCCTCACAGGCAACCCACTTGGGTCCTCTCCCCACTGCGGGGAGTCTGTATTTATCTAATAAAATTTCCTTTCACTTCTCCCTTTGCCTATAAGCTCATTATTTGATTTTTTTGAGACAACAGCCCAGATCCCATCACCGCTGCTTGGTTTCAAGAACAGGGACAAGGATCTGAGTGATACATGTACAAGCCAAGGAGTACCAAGATTGCCAGCAAGCAGCAGAAACCTAAAGAGGCAAGGATAAAGTTATCTCTAACAGGTTTCAGAAGGTGTATGGCCTTGCTGACCCCCTGATTCTGAATTTCTAAACTCCAGAACTGAGAGTATAAATAGCTCTTGTGTAAGCCACCCAGTGTGTAGTACTTTGCTAGGGTAGCTGTAGGAAACAAATATAATCACCCCCCCCCCATAATTGAAATCTCAAAGACATAATTTACACAACAGTCATCCTGACCCCTTACAACCAAAAAAAAAAAAAAAAAATCCCAAATCCTTTTAATTCTGTTTTAACAGTAATGGTTATAGCTTTCCCAAATATATTTTGCCTATCTTACTCACAGGTTTTTATTGTACATTACCTAATTAAAAGCTAAGAAGACTGTGATACATTGATTGCATTAGCAGAAGGTATTTTGTTTTTTAATCCTCACCTGATGATACGTTTATTGATTTAAAATAATTTTTTTTGTTTTTATTGATTTTAGAGAGAGAACGGGAGAATGAGAGAGAGATAGAAACATCAATGAGAGAGAACATCAATTGGCCACATCCTGTATGGCCCCCGCTGGGGATTTGGCCTACAACCTGGGCATGTACCCTGATGGAGAATCAAACTGGTGACCTCTTGGTACATGGATCGACGCTCAACCACTGAGTCACAGCTGGGCTGTTTATTGATTTTGAAAAAGAGAGAGAGAGACATCTATGTGAGAAGGAAACATCTATGGGTTGCCTCCCCTACACTACATGACTGGGAAGTGAACTCACACCCTAAGTATGTGCCCTGATCAGGAATTGAACTCACAAACTTTTTGGTGTACAGGAGGATGCTCCAATTAACTGTGCCACCGGGCTGGGGCAGCAGAACAATTCTTTATTAGTCCTTGTTTCCATACTGTTATGTAACTTATGTAGTTCACTTTCATCCTGATTCTGGGCTTCACCATGAGGTGTGTTTAAGGTCAATGGAATGCTAGGTCAGTCTTAAATGATCTTGAATTTGGGGATCTTGCTTTTGTACCTCTGCCTCCAACCTTTCTATGAGTACATACCCAATTAGCCTATTAGAGGATAAAGAACATATGACTCAACCCACCTCCAAACCATATTACACAGCCAACTGTCTACATGTGGACAAGTTCAATGGAAACCAGAGAAACTACTCAGATGAACAGCCCAAAGCACCAACTTGCAAACTCTGAAGCTAAATAAATGCTTATTGCTTTAAGCCACTGAGTTTTGTGGTTTTTCTAGACACACACACACACACACACACACAGAGTATTTACTATGCCAGTAGATAAACTAATACAAGAATATACATATCATGCTTATATTAACCTCTTTCTTCTTTTCCAAGATTATTTGCTTCGTTAGTTCATTTGCCATATCTTCTAGCAACTTCAATGGTAACTAGGAATCTGGATTATTAGCTTGTGTATGATTAATAGCACAGATCATTTATAGCAATAAAGTGAAGTGAAATGGGATTTTTCTAGTAGGAGCATCAAAAATGCTGACCTTATGAAATCCCAGAGAAAAAACTCAAATATAAGAGAAACTTATTGTTCATAAATTATGAATTAGAAAAATATATATTTGTTTTGTTTTCGAGATCTCTTCTTAAATATAATGATGCACTTTGGACAATGATTTATCAACAAAATTATTATCTTATAAATAAGTCAAGAATATTATAAAAATGTATCATATTCTTTTCTGGAAATCAAATAAGAAAATCTAACATCAAGTGATAGTGCCAGGAAATACATTTATATTCCATATTGTGCAAATGACTATATAAGACTAAAAAACTAAATTATTTATGAAAGTGTCAATTTTTGTATGCTGAAATACCAATTTGGATTACAAATTCATGAGCATATGACATCTTATTGCAGAGTAAGCAGACACTGTAGTGATTAAGAATTTCCAAAGTAACTGTATTTTTCTATATATATATATTTAAATATTTATATTTTTAATAGATATTAGCCTTTAAAGAATTATATGCCATCAGTTATTATCATTGCTTTCTCAGTTTGATAGATTACATGTTCAGACAATAAAAATTCAAGGAGAAACTTCTATTGTTTATCTCTATATGTACTAAATTAATGAGAACTATTTATATAATTTAACAAGATTGTATACATGCAATTGTTTATGTATATATGTAATTCTTGACTAACCATTAGATTTTTAGCAATGAATGGTACATAAAGACTTTTTACATTTAATTAACTTTCTGTGCTTATGATTTTATCCTTTCTATTTGAAACATGTAGTCATTAGTTTGATTTTATAGTCACGTTAATAAGGTATATTTTTGAATTGTGCTAGTCTTGGAAACTCTCAGAATTTTTCACATTTTCATAAAGCAAAAGAGAATAAAACACATTTTCCTTTTTTTAGTATAATTAGCTTTATCAGATATGCTGCTTTAAAAATCATACATTTATTCATTCTTTATTTAAACAAATATATATTTATTGAACATAGACTACATACTATACATGTTGTTCTTATATATATTTAATTTATACTATACCAACATATATAGTATATATTTCATATATAATGTATCCTTATCATTGAAACAAGAGTTTTTGATTTAGTCAACTTTAATATAACTAATTTTAAGTAAATCACTGGAATAATTGAACTTTGCAATTGAACTTTGCTCTACTTAGTTAATAAAGTGAATTTAACTACATAAATAGTGCTCAGATATACCCCAAAAATATAAGAATGAAGTTTCCTAAACTGTGCTTTGTTAAATTTCAAAAGTTAATAATATGAGCATTCTCTTCTGAGAGAGCCGCCAATAAAAAATGAGAGAGAAAAAATATTATATCAATAATCACTTTAGGTTTATATTCACCTAGGTTATTTTTACCTAGTTTTTTAATTGGCCTAGCACATTTCGTTTTCTTCTAATTATACAGACAACAGAAACCTGATATGCATAAAATGTTATTTAATCTATTGGAAATTTATAAATCTATTTATGTACCATATAAAACTAGTAGTAGAATAATTTCTATTCAACACTGTGTGGAGTCTCTTAAAAACATATTTTTGTAGTTTCAACAAATACTAATTACTCTATTAAATTATTTAAAAATATATTTTATTTCTTTAGTCTCTCATTTACTTTTGATGACACACTTTGATAATATTTCAACTCAGAGTGCATAGGTATAAATTAAGTATTGATTTCTTTGATTTTTACTTTCTGTCTAATGAAAATTTAACTTCTTTTCAAAATAATATATGATTTTATCCCAAATCTGTGTATACAATATATCCTAGCTATTTTATTGTTATATATATTCATAAAAAAAACCCCACTATTTAGAGTTAGATTCCAAATATTACAAAGCACGATGATGAGAAATACGTTAGAACTTAATATCATTGCCATGATGGTATTTTGCTTACGCATCTGTTAGGACATGCAATGCAAATATTTAATGGAGTTTATGATGTATTGGGCTCCATAATCACTCTTGCCAAACAAGGCGAGTCAGTAGAATGCAAAGATCACATGGGCTTTAGACTCAGAAAATTTAGAATTTGAATTTTACCTGTGATGCAATACACTAAATAAAGATGGGCCTCTATTTCCTCATATTCAAAAAAGGAGAGGGGAGCGAAATACCCACCCACATGGATTTATTATTAAGTTTAAGTGAGCTAAAACAGGAAAATATCTGTTTAATGTCTATTATGGGATCCAAATTTTAGTTCTCTCCCACACGTCACATGAAAAGAGAGGTTTATACCAAAGCCATCCTGGATTCTCTCAAGAGGAGGCTGTAAGCTCCCTCGATTTTATAGAATTATATGGCAATTTAACTGTCAGGCATTCCAGACGCTGCACCATGATACAGGTAGACCATCTTACTGGTTTTCATCACGTGCATTCTAAACTCTCACAATCCAGTATTTCTCTATGCACTTTTCACCTTATTTATTCTTTTATCTAGGTTTACTTTACATAATTGTATGCACTAATTAATTGAAATAAAATCTTGACCATTCTCTAAATGTAATTTTTTAAATGAGGTTACAAATTTTATCTACAAACAATGCTGAACCTCATACTTAAGTGAGGTTTGCATTTATTTTAGCAAAGTTCCTGAAATATAAATTAAAATTTTTAAAAATTATTGGGATGAATAAATGATATTATTAATGTAACCATTCTGATATGATGACAAACCATGGCTTGGTTTCATTCCTGGTCACTTATTTGCCTGAACAATCCTCACATTAATTCTTTAATAAAACAGCATTGGGTCATGTGATATAAATAGGTTTTTTAAAATTATTGCACCTTCTAAATTTAAAAGATTCAAATCAAGCCACACAAAATTCAAACTCACCAGGTTGTGTTATAATGGGCCTAGGAACCCATCCTAGAATTTTTTAACATGTATAATTACTCATTCTTTTTCTGAATATGAATAAAAATATCTGATTTCTTGAGAAATTTTATCAGTAATAACCATCAAATTGTATGTATGTCCTCAGAGTATGCATGAAATGCCAATCAGTGTTTGTGTACAGAAATTAGTCAAAGAAGCAGTTTATCTCTCCTCATTAAATTGACAAATGTGTTATTATATATCTATGTGTATACAGTATATCCTAGTTATTTTATTATTATATATATTCATAAAAAACACTATTTAGAGTTAGATTCCAAATATTACAAATCAGGATGATGAGAAATGTGCTATTTGTAATGAGTGTACAACAGTTCCACATAAGAGATGATGATATTATTAGAGTGTGCACTTAACTGTTTTTTCAGAATTGGGAATGAGTTTTGCTGATACATCCATATTTTATCAGCCTGTCTCTCTCATTAAAGGATACACTAGTGGTAGCTTCTGGAATATAGCTATCTGGTCTGTTCAAGGTTAAAAATCACAACTGTGGTTTCATTAACATCAGAATTTTATCATGCAAGCTAATACAATTGAGAACAATGTTACTGGATAAGATGCTAAGAATAACAGAGAAGAGAAAAGACGACCACTGATGTGGAGACTGATTTGTTGAGACTATAAATTTAGAATTGGAATAAGTCTTAAAGATAATATTTAATTAGATTAACAGTTAATCATTTTAACAGATTAGAAAACAGATTCTCTCCCATCCAAGAAAATATGTATCTCATTCAATGGTATACATCTTATAGAAATTGAAGGCAGAAGCAATGAAAACTAGAACTCAGTTGTCTTAATTAGTATTTTATTTTCTGTTCTAACACAATTTACTTTCAGAGAACATAGAATAACAATAAGATGATTGATTCTATAAAAGACTTGCTTAAGCCACTCAGATTTTCAAGTTTTAGCTTCATTTCTTAGGGATTTAAGAAAAAAGAAAGGGAATCGGTGTGTTAGTGGGGAAGGAATTCTTGATTATGAACCTGAAATAAGCAAAAAGATGAAGGATCAGAAAGATGACTCACTGAAAGGTCATCACTCTCCGGGTGGAGGCATGCTTACACATGTTCCCTTATCTTCACCACATCATAAAAGGTAGGAGTTACTTTCCAACTTCTAGAGTTGAGAAAATGACAGCTTTTTCCAGGTGACACAATAAGGACGCAATGGATTTAGGATTACATTAAATCAGCAGTTGCCGTTTTTGGAGTGTCTGAGAAGGCATATTTGCATATATTTATACCTCAATTTTATGTCAGCTCCAAAAGGGAAGTTCTATAGCTTACCTGAGGTGTCAGAGAAAGTAAGCAAGTGATCTTGAATTTAAACTTTGAAGAGCCTAACACCTGTTGATGTTCTTGCTTCTAGATCACATCCGAGTTGCACTGTTATTTGACACTTGGCTGCTCCAACATACATTTCTTTGAATGGTGGCAAAGTTATTCCTACCTTAAGAGTTATTGAATGAAAACACATGAAAAATGGGTTTTAAAAAATAATATTAATACATTTCTCCTGGGTGGACGTAAAACTGAAATATTCAAGAAAAAAGGTTCTGTTAGAGTGTGGTGTGTTGTAGCCCCCATTTTACCGCTGCTCCCAGGATGAGGTGAGACTTTTAAAATTATGTCCTTGGTAGTTTTAAATATTTACACAATTAAAATATGTTTAAAAATCTTAAATGTACATGCTGCTTTGTACCTCCTGCTACTAGAAAAGATGCAGCATAGTCTTCCAGGACTTTCTCATGGAAAACATTTTCAAAGTTTTTCATTTTTTTCCAAGAATACTCAGAATCACCTGGCAAACACAGAATTCTGCCTTTAAAACATTAATTTTCATCTTATAAATCAATCTTTAATTCACTTCTAAATTAATTTAAATCTCCACTGTTGTATGGGTTTAAATGCCTTTCACTGAATAGAACGTCTATATGTTTGAATCCAAGTTATGTAATTAATTATACTGTTGTTCTTTGCATTTCAAACCATTCTCCTTTTTAATCTCATATTATTAATCAAGGCATCAGTTTCCTTACAAGGTCTTAGTATAAGTAGAGAATTTCTTTAATAATCGAGGATATTTATTTTCTGTATATTGTTTTCAAAGATCATCATTTTTTATTAAAGCTACATTATACCTAATATGATGATATGTACAAATATTTATATGAAAGATGATCCTTTGTTTTTAAGAAGACAGTAATATGCTGAAACAATAGACAAAATATGATTATATGTGCTATTTCATGAGTAATAAAATCATACATTGTCACAAATCCTTTTTGCCATAGAAAATTTTTTTAAATGCTCAGTAAGTGAAATGTCGCTCATTAAAACAGCTCTGGATTGTAATCTGCCTCTGTGACATTGAATTGTGACAGAACTCTATTTCCAGGTACAAAACATATTACCCTTTGTTTGCTCTTATGGTGATATTTTTAAGATTACTTCAAATATGATATTAAGACTGCCTCTGTGATTTATGCTTTTTTCCTTCTTATAGCAACTATAAAATTATATGCTCCTTAAGGCTGTCTTTCAGATCTCATAAGTAAATAAAAGTTATTTAAAGTAATTTGTCTTTATTATGGTTAATGATAGTACTTATCATAATTAATATTTCATTTTTAGATGCCCATTTTAGAAGATAAAATACTTCAGAAGTCATTATTCATGGAAACATTTCATTATGATTCTGTACAAGTTGTCTTTCCACTTGCTTTAAAGATTTTGTTGTCACAATCATGACATTTGTAGTCTTCCTGTAAGAGAATCCTCATGAGGGAAAGTCTGTGACCTTGGGCATCCTGAAGTAGGGCTAGAGAAGTAACCCTAAATGTACTGATGCTTAGGAAGCTCAGACAAAGATCAGAGCGCTTCCTGAGAATAAGCTTTGGGCAGTGGCAATCAACTCTCTGAGGAGCCTATAGTTGTCTATGTTGGCGTTGGATAGATTCACTTCACAATATTTGATTAGTCATATTTTGCTCTATATAAACATTTTCATCCTGAGATTTCAAGCATGTCCTTGATTTATTAAAAAAACAAAAAACAAAACAAAAAAAAACAGCAAAAGAGCCACACTTCTTTTTTTGGTTGCTATTGGAGACTAAGAGCTTATTTGTCTATTTATAATGTCACCAAATCAACAACAACTTAATTCAAATGCCTGTTAACTTCACTGAAATTCTGAAACAAGTTCACTTTGGCCAAACCCTTAGGGGCACGTTTGAAATATTATTCAGGGTTTATGCCCAGGATAATTAAAGATCAGCCACAGGCCTATATTCTGCCCTGGACAATACTCTGAGAATTACTCCATGTTCCTCTGGGTAATCAGAAGGATTAGAGTGGACAGTGTTAACTTCCTGGCCACAGTATGCCTGATGGTCCAGTTCAAAGAAGGGTGCACTCTCTTTGGAGTGAAACCACAGTCATCTCTGTAGTCCCTAGTTTCTAACTAAAACTTTCCCAGGCATCATTGTTATATGTCAAATTCAAATAAAAATTAGATCAGCCTCACAAATGAAGAGAACTTACAGCTATCTCAAAATAGACCTTTGATTGATATCAAGTACATAAATAAACCAAGAAATAAATTGTTAGGTTTACCACCCCACTGTCCTTAACCAATGGAAGACTTTTGCATCTAAGTTCATGGATTGCAGATACCTTTCTCAATCATAGCTTTGTTAATCTATACAGAACCTTAAGAAATAAATCGGCAAATACTTGTCTCTCTTATACTATCAAAACATTCTTCTACAAAACAAAATAAAAATACATTGACTGAAACAAATATTCCATATATATCTCATGTTAACATTGTCTAGCATATTATGAATTTTCTTTCTCATGTGATTTTTAATAGTTTTAGTGATGTTTTTATAACTTGTTTTTACAAATGAGGTTAACAGACTAGATTTCTAATGTATGTTTCTCTATGCAAATTAATTTTTTTATAACTTACTTCCTTAGCATAATAATTAGAGCTAAAGGGCTGTGTTATCAATGTGCTTTGTCGTTTCTGTCTGAATATTTTAAACCTAATTTTATACAAAATTAGATAAGTCTTGGAACTATAAGCGTTGACTAACACCAGTCATGATTTATATTTCATAATACATTGCCAAATAATGGCAAAAGCAGTGTGTACCTTCAGTGAAAGGACAAACTCAAAAAGGGATGCCTGAATGAGAATACTCATCACAATACAATAATTCTCTAACATCTAGCTTTATAAGGATTTTTGACAGAGGTTTAAATTATTCTGATGAAATTCTGTAAGAAACCTAGATTATTATAATTGGATTCAAACCTCTTAAAACAGAGTGCTTGCACATAATAGAGGTTTTTCTACACATGTACGCAATGGCTTTGCATTCTGCATTTTCATTTTTGAGTTTGAAAAATAACACTAGTATAACTTTTGTTAGGTTACTGTTATTCCCATTGTAAACTATCACTGGCAGATATGATGAGATATAAGGAAGCTACCAGCTTCCTTAATAGTGTGAAAAAATAGAAAGAAAGAAAAAGAATGTGATCTTTATGTCCTCCCATATCTGAAATCTCTCAAATTAAAAATAAATATACTTAATCAAGTAACTTTTATATTTTACTTTTTTTTAAATCCTCACCCAAGGACATTTTTGCATTCATCTTTAGATAGAGAGGGAGGGAAAGAAGGAGGAAGAGTGAGAGAGAAACATTGATGTGAGAGGGAAACATTGATGTGAGAGAGACACATCAACTGGTTGCCATGCACATAACCCCAACTGGGACCGGGGACAAACTGCAACTGAGGTGCGTGCCCTTAGTGAGAACTGAACCTGGGACTCTCCAGTCCGTGGGCTGACGCTTTAACCACTGAGCCAAACCAGCCAGGGCTATATTCTACTTTTAAAATGTGAAATATTATCTATTTTTAAGGATAGTTGGAATCATCTGTATTTTTAATTAGTAATGCATATATTTCCAAGGATGTGTTTCTAGGAAACACAACAGAAATTGCTAAAGTGATTTCTCTGTTTTTTGGTTAATGTTTCTTTTTTTGAGTAGCTAACACCAGTGCCGGAAGCAGTGTGAGTAGGTCTGTTCATTACTAAGCACAATACCTTCGACTTGACAACAGGCTCAAGATAATCACAGAAGTCATTGCCGCACAATCATCTGGAACTAATATTTACTCAAGGATATCTGGGCCTCCATCAGTAACAAAGATCATCATGTCTCGTAATCCTGTTTCTGGAAGAAATTTGAAGAATTCTGTTTACATCCTATTCTCAGACTCTCACTTCATCTGCCTCCTCATGTGTCCAGGTAGATGTACCCAAACTAAGGTTACCTAATAGTAGTCCATCTAATTGGCAGTCCAGTAAATAACTTTTAGAAATTTTGTGTCTCCGGTTTTCATAGGGAAACTAGGAAGCATGGAGATTTCCATCCTCTGACTTGGAAAGTGCATGGGCCTTGTCATGAATGAGTTTTTTTGTTTTTCCTCTCGCCCCATTCTCATCTATAGTTACCATTGCTCCTCAAGGAGACCCAGAGACGCACACTCTGCCGCAGCACCATGAATCCCTGGCCCGCGGCTGCTCGGATGAATGTGGACAGAATGTTTATATATGTTTTTGCAGTGATGTTGTTATGCAATTTCATATATTTTCTCATTTAATCGTAACAATAACCTTATGAGGTTTTTTTGTTCATTTTAAAGAACTGAAACATAAAACAGCATTGAAAGATTGTCAGTTGCCCAGTTGCCCAAAGTGAAGTACTAGAGCTGGAACTTGAAATTGAATTGGTCTCTTTGATCTCATGAAGAAAAGTCCCCTTTCCAGGCTCACTGGGATAAACACTAACTTGCTCCTTGGTCTGGTTGGCCCGCCAAAAAGTCACCTCTTCACTCAGTGAGTACCAACTAAAACAGCAATCAAGGAGACTTGATTGAAATTGATGAAATAAGAAAAGTATCTTCTCCGTGCTTTGGAGAAGATAATATTTATTTTTTTCAGTTATTTTCCAAAACAACTGGCTAAAAAGTCGATGAAAAGAATAAGCAACTGAATGGAGGAACCCGTTCCTTTATCCATATTTACATAATATAGTGTGGGTGTTTATTCCTTTGCTCCTGACTTCATAGAGAGGAGTGATTATGCTCTACTCCCCAGACAGAAGTGTGTGGGAGAAATACATCTGACTAATGCATTTGAGGAAAGAAATGAGTGTGGTTGATTCAGTGCCTCCTGGGTCTCCTTTGTGCTCAGCTGCTCTGAGAGACCTGTGCATCCTCTGCTGATCCATGAAGTAGGCGTCGAGAGTCCGACGCGTGCCCTGCAGGTCAGGTGTGCAGATGTCCAAGGGCACTAGAGACGGCATGACTCAGTCTACCTAGCAATTCTCGGGTGAAAGATAAGCAAGTACGTTTTTCCCAATTAAGTAAAGTTCTGTTCTTCACTCAGTGTTATCAATGATTAACTCAACATTTCACCTTTCATTTTTCGGTTCTATGTCTTTCAAATTTGAGAAAAATAGAAGGGAGTGTTTTGTACAGGTTCCAGAAAACCCAGAATCTTATGTAATATGGAGCTTTGAGAATATATAAGGACTGATATTTGATGACCCAATATGCTTGAAATTTTGGTATAGCATGAAGGAAAGACATTAGAGAGGTCATGTGGCATTTGAATTCACCCTTTCACAGTGGCTTATCCTTGGGGATGGACTGCTTTTTAGAGGTTCAGTGCTGTTTTTAATGGGCCTTTTACTTATTACCTGTGGGCTGTATAGTGCTTAATAAGCAAGGCAAGGATTCCCTGCAGCCGACACAGAGCTGACCTAAGGTGGGATGGTCCCTCACGACTGAACATCACCCCACCTAAACGGACACAGATTTTAGCTAGCAGATAAGTTATATTAAATGAAAGGAGACTTTGAGACCTACTTTATGCTCATTTAAAACAAGCAAAAATTCATTAAATATCATTTTGCTAATTGAAATGTGGTTTAATTCCCCCTACTCTTCTAAGCCATCACGTCAGATTAGAACTTATCATTGCAAAGGCAGCTAATCTTCCACTAAGAAGTCCAGAGGGTGCCCAGTGTGGGAGATCCACATCGCTAAATCAGAAGTCCCACATTTTGTTAGTCTTCTTACGGTGTTAAACTAAATTAAGGATTTAGAGGAAAATATCTGAGGGTACTACTTTTTAGTAACACACATTCTCTTGAGTCAGACCCCCTCACTTGGTCTCAAACAGAACCTGGATTACATTGTTTCCAATATTCTGAATCAGGCTTCAGATTTCAGAGATCCAGATTGCAGTTCCATCCACATAAGCTCAATATATCTAATTATACAAAATATGATGAGAAGAGAGGCATTAATTTATAAAGCGTATGCCTTCAACTTTGATTGAGGACAACAAAAATGTCAATAAAAGCATTGCAAGCTCAAAGAGGTAAGAATATAATTTTTAAAACCTGAGCTGGAACATTCTGTCTTTAGGAATCTCATTTCTCAGGAAATTCAGGAGTGATTGATTTAAAAAGGCTTTGGTCTTGATATCAGGAGTAGTGAAGATTGAAAACATAATAATTATAAGCTAATTAAGCTTGAAGAGGAGAGAATTTCCACATGAGATATGTTGTGATTTTAAAGGAGAGGATATACACATTTGAAAAGGGACAAATGAGATGTTGGAGGTCAGGCCAGTCAGAGAAGAAAGCAGAGGAAAGACACCTTCATGAAATCAGTTTTAAGGAAGCTATTAAAAAAGAGACACCTGTTTTGCTTTCTACTAGATCAGAAAGTATGGCTGTGTTCCCACCAAAATAAATCAGTAAATAATAGCAGAAGCAAAGCAAGATGTCACTGACTAGGAACCTCATCTGAGAAAGAGTCCAAAACACTTTGAAAGGCATAATCTTAAAGATTTAATTAAAGAATCCATAAAACAAGGTGAATTAGAATTTGAAGATAAGGACTATGTGGTTGGAGAAATACTTAGAAATATTAAGGAGTTAGAGAAGAGATGGACAACTTTGAGAGAAAAGCACTACTAAGGTCATCGTATATAACCATAATATATGGAGTGAGTTCCGAGGTGCCCCAGTTATTGTAGGTGGGAAATATGGTCTGTGCTCTGAGGAAAATGGTGCAAAAGAGATGAGACACCTTGGAAGAGAGCCAGGCTGGATAATAATAAATCATATTCATCTTTGGTCTGACGGGAAAAAGATCCCCTTAGTAGAAATATTCAGAGGAGGAACATAAAGATATATATTTCTTTGACTATTCATTGATTTTTGCAGACCCAGAATTGGTTCATATGCTTTATCTAACCCAGGGCATCACAAAAAGAAAACCAGAGAATTCATTAGGAAATACAAATGTCTAACAACACTGGAGGAAGGGTAAAATAAGTCTTTATATCCAGCAGAACTGCTTGCTCTATACATGGAGGCAAAAGTGAACTCTGGTTAAACTGCAAAAACTCCGTTGAGCCTTCTTCAAGGAAAGGAGAAAAAGAAAAACTAAAACAAAGGCATAGCTTCCTTCCACAGAGATAGAGAGAGTAGAAAGAAATGCTGCTCAAGGCTGGAAATACTCAAAAGATGAAAGAAGAAAGGTAGACAGGGCCTCAAGTTATTGTGTAGAGATTGGTCACAAAGAGGCTTTTCCCCCCTTCTTTTTGTGCTATGTCCAATAACACAGGAAAGAAAGAGATCTCAAGATCTGGGAGCTGGGCCACCATCAGTGCAAATTTTCACACATTGCTAAAAGGCACATATGCCTCAAATGCCACTTCCTGAGTGAGCAGACAGACTAAGTAAGTGGATGACGGGCCTGGCACCAGCTGCTGAAGAGATACCCACTGCCCAGCCCTCAGAGTGGGTGACATGCCCAAGTTTCTCAGAAAGCGACTTTAGCTCACCATGTCAGAGTCTAATTTTCATAACTGAATGTTTTTTGCTTTAACAAGAATGATAGACTTTGATACATTTTCAAGTTATATATTCATATTTGGCTAAGGAGATTCAATTTTTTAGATTGTAATGCTTTCTTTTGAATGCCATAATGGGAGGGAGCTTAAATTTAAATATAAAGAATGTATGACAGTCTACTATCAGACTATTTCGATAACTATTATTTAATCTCATTTATTATTTCTCCACAACTATTTAATTTCATGTTATAATCTCCGATGAGATACTCTGAAGATAGGAAATATATGTAATTTGTGCTGCGGAAATGACTGATAAGGAATATTTAGTTTAAGATTTAGCAAAGCCTTTGAGGTACTTTAATTAATGACTTGTTCTAAGCCAGTGCACCTACAACTTTAATGTACATAAGAGCTACCTGGGGATCCCATTAAATATAGAATTAGAAGATCTGGGTTAGGTCTAAAATTCTGCATTTCTAACAAATTCTGCGTTTCTAACCAGCCCCATGTGATTTTGATGCTTCTGATCTGAGATAGTCAAGTTGGTTCTAACCCATTTCAAACCCCTCGGGGGCAGAGGCTAACTTCCTGCTGGTGCCTCTAGCAGGACGAACACAGAAGCCGGTTGGCATTAGGGGAGGGGCTTCGTGACGCTGGGAAGATCACTCACCCCTCTCCTCGACACAAGTGAACAACAGCTGATCATAGAATTGTTTAGCCTCACAACAACAACAAAATCTGAGAAGTATTAGGGGAGAATATTTATTTCCGATTTGTCATTTCCATGAAAAAGGAGCAAATTCTTTCCATAGAACACAGGAATAAAGGCATGTCAAGAACACATCCAGCTCTGCTCTGCCCTCTCTGTTGTAGGCAGTTACACAGACATGAGCAGAGCAAGGGCAAAGGGCCAGGTGCAAAAGGTCACCAGGGTGGAAAGCCCTGGGTGCCTAGCAAGGGACAAAACTGTGTAACAAGAACCGTGCCCTCAGGGAGAACTTTCCTCCACTATCATATCACTGATCATGCTGTTTAGACCCCCTGACCTTTCCTCCCTAAAGATAACATCTAGGCCTTCGTTGTAGTTCAGCTCCAGTCCCAGAGAAGCAGCAAAACCAAACAAGTGACTTCATAGTTGCCTCAGAACCAGCTGCATTGAATAATGACCCCCTGCCCTGGCATCCACCACTCAGTCTAGACCATGACCCTTAAAGAGCACACCTGGAAAGCTGTTGAATATTCTACTGAGACCTCCCCTAAGATTTCCACCTGCAAGAGAAAGATAAATACCCTCAACACAAAGGTCCAGGCACAAGCATGGTCCAAGCCATTCCCTTCTCCTTTCTCCTTCCCCCATAGGCATGTGTCCCCTAAACCCTAAGGGGCCCCACTAGGCTAGCAACCAGGGGAGCAGTGGACAGCAGCAGCTCATCCTGGGCTAAGCCCTGAACCTGTCTCCAAGGCCCCTTTCCTCTGACTCCCCAGTGAGCCAAAGCAGCCCAGCCCGGGCTCTCCTGCTGCTGTTTCTATGCCCTGCCTCGTTTCACTGTCCTAAGTGTGTTTTTGATATGACCAATAAATTCTTGCTTGCTTTTCTACACTTTGTCTCTTGATTGAAATATTTCCTTCAAGAAGACAAGAACCAAGATCTTGTCGTCTTGCCAGGAACCCCTTCCTCTCCCTATCCCATCACAGAGAAGTGACATCCTTGTCTGATTGGCTCAGGGCACTCTAACTTCTCCTGTGACCACCTAGCCTGCCAGATGCCTACTTTCTCCACTTCTTCTGAGGATAAGCTTTTCCAAATCAGGAATCTTTGTTCGGCTTTGTCAATTTTGGGTGGGTCAGTCTGTTTAACCCTGAGATAAAACACTTCAAATCCAAATGGCATATTCTTAAAGCCAAGTTGACCAAACAGCTTTGTCAGTAATAATGACACCATTTTCTTCCCATCTAATTCTTCTGTCTTTATTTATTTATTTATTTATTTTTTTAATCCTCATCCGAGGACATTTTTTCCATTTTTTGCACAGAGTGGGAGGAAGAGAGAGGAAGAGAGAGAGAGGGAAACATCGATGTGAAAGGGACACATCGAGTGGCTGCCACCCGCACGACCAACCAGGGCCGGGGACAAAGTGCAACCAAGGTACATGCCCTTAGCGGGAACCGAACCCAGGTCTCTCCGGACCGCAGGCGGACGCTCTAACCGCTGAGCCAAACCGGCCAGGGCTGTGTCTTTATTTTTAATCATCTCTAAATTTAGGAGGGGAAGTTAGAGGTGCTCCACAGGGTCTGTGCAAAAGATCAGTGGTAAATACAATGTTTTTGAAATGCCTCCTAATATGCGCTTCTCTATCACAGGACTGATTTCTCTCCCAAGTCTACCTGCCATGGGACTGGACTGAAGGAGGAAGAAATAAAAATAATTCAGTGGTTCTCAACCTTCCTAATGCCGTGACCCTTTAATACAGTTCCTCATGTTGTGGTGACCCCCAACCATAAAATTATTTTCGTTGCTACTTCATAACTGTAATTTTGCTACTGTTATGAATCGCCATCGGAAATATGTGTTTTCAGATGGTCTTAGGCGACCCCTGTGAAAGGGTCATTTGACCCCCGAAAGGGGTCACAACTCATAGGTTGAGAACCACTATATTAGAGGAGAATGAAGATGATGGTAACTCACTGAAGTTTCCCTACTTGTTACTTTGTCCATTAGGCCCTAATCTTAGCCAGGCACACATTTTCAATGCAACCGAATATGCTCTGGGGACTCTGAACACATACAGCAAGTGTCCTGTTGCCATTCAACTAGCACAGCAAAAGCCATGGGTGCACTGAGGAATCACACAGGAAAGACATGAGAATGTTGGGAGAAGCAACTATTTAAAATACAGAGAGAGCCCTGACTGGTTTGGCTCAGCTGTTAGGGTGTCGGCCTGTGGTCCAGAGAGAACTGGGTTCGGTTCCCCCTAAGGGCAGGTACCTCGGTTGCAATTTGTCCCCAGCCCTGGTTGTGTGGGAGGCAGCCACTCGATGTGTCCTTTTCACGTCAGTGTTTCTCTCTCTCTCTCTCTCTGTGCCCCCACCCCGACTCTATCTGAACAAAAAATGGAAAAATGTCCTCAGGTGAGGGTAAAAAAATAATTAAATAAAAAATAAAATAAAATACAGAGATAATTCTGTACCCCCACCACTTAGCTATGTGTAGTGAACAAGCAGTTGAGTAATAACTGCTCAGTTCACAAAGGAAAAAGAGGGCACTGAGCACATGAGTCAAAAAAGAGGCCAGCATTGGACAAAAGAAGCCCATGACTGTGAGGACGTTAAGATGAAAGACAACTGGACAAGAACCACAGATCCTAGCACAGGTACCTGCATGTCCCACCACATGCCAAGCAACACCTGTCCAGAGGCAGTGGTTCTTTGTCCGGTGCTCATACCACACCATCCCCTCACAGCCGAAGCAGCAGAGAGGGCATTTGTGAATCTATGCTCTTAACCATGACCAGGACACAGGAAGACAGTTCACATATACGATTACCATTTGGGGAAGAG
This sequence comes from Molossus molossus, assembly GCF_014108415.1. Taxonomy (NCBI): domain Eukaryota; kingdom Metazoa; phylum Chordata; class Mammalia; order Chiroptera; family Molossidae; genus Molossus; species Molossus molossus. The sequence goes on along the minus strand of NW_023425403.1, from coordinate 39,767,249 downwards.
AAGAGAGAACACGATCTAAAAGAAACTTGTTTATATAAAAGGAACTATCTAAACCAGCACTGGAGGGGAGTTGAACTATCAATAGGTTATTTTAACAGAAAACAACTGTGATATTGTTTCCTTACCAGTGGTATGGGTTCACAAGAAATATCAGATCAGCCATAGAATCAATAAATAGAAGCTACCTTTTTTATAGTGACCAAATACAAACTAAACTGGGAATGGAGGTAAAAGAAAGAGGATAAACCCAGGATATTGAATCTCAAACTAAAGGTGTTTGAGAAATGGACAATAAAGAAAATGGAAGACAGGAAATTATGGAAGATGAGAATTACTAAAAACGAAAGAGAAACATAGATCTTCAAAGTATTTCACCAACCATAGACACGTGCACTGAATTTATACCTTTATATATTGCTGTGAAATTTAGGGTCTGAATTATATAGAAAAGATAAGAGAATTTATAGAGGAGAAGATTATCAGGAGGGGAAAGGAAACAAATGGGCCTCATAATTCTTATCAGCAATACTAAACGTTAGAAGGCAGTGGAGCAAGGCCTTCCGAATCCTGGGAACAAAGTATTTTCTACGTAGACTTGAAAACGCAGACAGATTATTAATAATATTGAAGCCACAACAAAGCCATTACTAATTTCAAAACAGGAAAATTTATTTCTGGTACATCCTTTCTTAGGATAATAGTTGAGTACATGCCTCGGAAGAAATGAGGAATAAGTCAAGAGAAGATCCCGAGAGCCAGTCAATATGATTTCAAACCTAGAAAGAAGTGCGAAATTCTAGGATAAGACTCGAAGCGGGAAGGTAGGGGGAAGGTTCAGGCGTGAAGAAAATGGTATGCATCCAGAATTAACAGCAAATTGAAAACAAGTTTAAATTATGTAATAAAAGGATAGATTAAACGGAAAATGTTTGATAATTAACCTATTTTGTGTATTAATATATCAATTAACAGCCATTATAAGTAATAATATACTAATTCATTTTAATAATAAAATGTACATTAAAATATAAAGCACGTTCAAGTATCGCATGGTTTTGATGAGTTAACAAAATCTGCATTAGTCCAGAGGGTCAGAGAAGCAGATGCCGAGGTTTTATTCAGGGAAGTGACTGTGTGAGAAAATGGGGAGGGGGCTAGAAGCTGAGACAGTTTTCAGAGAGCAGTGAAGTCTAGTCCTAGTGAAGAGAGGGAAGGAAGGTGGGATGAGAGCACCCTGGAGTGCTGAGCAGTCTAGGGGAGAAGGTACAGCAAGGCCTCAGGGAGTCCCTGAGCCCCTGAAGCCATGAGGAGACCCCCAGGTGGCCCAGGGCGGGACCTGCCTTAAAGAACTTCCCATGATCAGCCGTTCCCTGGAAGAAGCCCGGAGGGCCTGGTCTCCGTGCAGATGCAGCCTGGGGTCCTCGGTTAACACGCCCCCTGCATCAGAAGGATTGCAAAGCTCATCCTCAGGGCTATCACAGCAGGTCAGAAAAATCATTTGATCCTGGGAATATTCTATTTTGACTGCCCAGGGATCAGGACATTGTAGTCAAAGAAGAATCTCACCACCAGGATTTGTGGGTAAATATACGATGGTGATAATCAAGCTGATACTCTCCAATTGTTTTAAATTTAAAAATCAATCCCCACACAAATGACAAAGTGAATGTGGTTACACAATAGCTGTTGTCTTACAAATGCAGACATAATACAAAAGTCAGAAATGGACCGGTAGAAGAGGAGGAAGGATGTAAATAAAGGAATAGGGCAATAATAGCTTCATCTAACAAAGTGAGAAGCCAGGAGATACTAACAAATGGGGCTTAAATGTCTTATTTGCTTCAGTATTTTAACAAACTGAAAATTTAAACTCCATGATATGATTGAATTAGTAGAAAAAGAAATGAGTAGGTGGGGAGTGATATAAATGAGCTAAATGTTCATCTATCAGAGAGATGAATAGTGATGTAAGAGTATTATCTAGCGTTATGATGTATTCCCTAGAACTGAAAACAAAAATCAATGTTTAATTTATTACCTCTGTTAGTAAGCCTAAAGGTTAGGAAGATTTCGTTTAAGAAGGTTTTGCACTTCATTATGTAGCTTTCTGTTTATTCAATACATTTACCTATATGAATTTGATTAAAACGTTAAGAAAAAAATTAAATCATAATTCTATCATCATGACATAACCATTTTCTTGTATTTGGTGCTGAGTTTTCATATGTTATCATTACGTAATTGACCTTAGAAGGTACACGTCTTGCAAAGATTATTTTTTACATAAGAGTAATTATAATTATTTCCCCACATTCTTCCATATTCTTTAAAATTATGATTTTGATGTTTTCATACATTGTCATGAAAATTTTCCATGAATTATTCAACATGTATGAATATGATTTAGGATATGATTTCTAAACATATTTCTAATTGTCTCTGTGACAGATTCCGATAAATAATATTACTGTCTCAAAATCAGACATTTCTAGTTTAAGATAAACTCGTTAGATAATTTTTCCTTCAAATATATTTATCATGTGAAAGTGCCTGTTTTCCACTTGTTGCTAGCATTTTGCTCTTTTGTTTGATTGCAAGTGAAGTTCAATATGTTCCACAGGTTTATTTATGGCTGTCTTTCATGTCAGTGAGTATTGCCAGGTTATATTTCTTATTCTACTTTTCTTTTGAAATGCCCTTTTCATGTGTTTTAACATGCAGATATTCTAAATCTGTTATGTGGCCAGATCTATCCAGCTTTCTGTTTGTATTCCTTCCACTTCTTTTGCCCCAGCGCCTCCGCAAAGCTGAGTCATATTTATCCTGCAGGCACGATTCTTCCTCACAGGCCTCTCACCCCGACCCTGCCTCCCGCGCGGAGGGAAGTGGGCGAACACAGCCTGGCTGCGCACCCACAGGGGACGTGCCTCTCTGGCACGACTCTGTCCACGCACAGCTCAAAGCCAGCTTCTCTGGACACTCACCGTGATGCTTCCTAAGAAATGGGCTCAGGAGGGTCAGTCCCAAGGTAATATTGTTCCAGAGACGCTTATCAAGATTTCATAAGTAGTTTCTGTAAATGTTAGCTGTGTATATCCCTCTGTTTCTCCTATACACGTCTCCTACCTTCAGTAAGCATTCGCTCCACGCTGTGGATATTATGCAGTTGGTAACACATCCCTTTGGCACTTAGGTGACCTGCCATATCTAGGTTTTGAACTTTCAAAAAAAAAAAAAAAAAAAAGAAAGAAAGAAAGAAAGAAGCTACAAAATTAACACAGAACAACAACAACAACAAAAATGTTAAAGAAAAATTAGTGAGAACAGCCATAGAGTGATCAATACCTGAGAGCAGACAGAAAACGATTTGTGTAAAAACTATAGATTTACAAAACGGCTATCCTGCACTTCGTCTTACAAGGACTTAGAAACAACTCTATTTAATTGTTCTGATGCTAATGAAACTTTGGTTAGACGTATCTTACAAATTCAAGACTTGAATCGAACATAATGGGCTCAACTTTCTCTTTTTTTCTTGCGAGAGAAAGAGATTGTGATAAAATTCAGAATAAAGATAAATCCTTCCACCACTGCCTTCCATTTGTTTAATTTTGGGAGAGGGAGATCCTCTTCCCAGCACCCCTGTGTATCTTTAATAAACTTGACTGTGTCTTTTCTACTTATCATGAGCAAATCTGTATCAGACACCAACTAGTTATACACCAGGGAGGCAGAGTTTTCTGAAGAAACCTGGAGGAGCATCACCTCATCTGTGATATGTAGAAACAATCAATGTTGTTACACATATCTTTGCCCTCGAGTACAGGTGATGTTAACAGAAACAGACTTTTTTTTTTCTCTATGAAAACAGTGTCTAGGAAATGAGAATGTCATCAATGGCCAATTGTAGGAGAATTAATTTTTTTAAAGTTGGTTTTAATTTTTATGAAAGATGCATATCCACACTGTTAAAAAATAATACTGTTAAAGTTTATTGATATTATTCTCCCAACATCGAACACATCAGATACTATGATAGTTCTGTTTCTTTTCACGGAGTCTTCCTTAGCTGTCTGAGCCTCCTGTTTCAGTCCAGCCTGGCTCTTCCGCACAGCTGACATCTCGACTTCCCTTCCCTGCTCTCCTGGTAAACTGCAAGCTTTCCTGGATCCTTTTAGAGTAGGGACTGCAGTGACATTCATACACACGAGGGTTGAATGCTTACTTACTCTATTACCAGTGCAGTGGAAGCTCTGGATATCGAGAGAAGAATTAGTGCAACAATATGATTTAGGGAAAAGCTATTCCTGGAGGCAAATGTCTTTGGTCTGCCTTAAGGGAAGATATCGATGTAGACTAATGGGAGTAACCCATCTAGTTATCTCTTGGTAGTCCCTAGTCTAAGGTCTAGGGCAAGTTATGTAACTTCTCTGAACATTATATTCCTCATCTTTAAAAGAGAAATAATACTACCTGATAATAATAAAGACTATCTTGTAGTTTGCTGTGAGGATCAGAAGCAATGCACAGACATTTATACCTCACAGTGGCCCAACATATAATAGCGATTGTTTCTAATGTGATAGTCGCTGTTACCATTATATATTTTGTATTTGTAGACAGACTTGTATATTCCATAAATTATTTTTACTTTCCACCTGGAAAATATTTTAAAAGTATCCTCATTTTCAAAGTCATTTTTAGTTGTGTTTTTCTTTTCTTTCTTGTTTTCTTTTTAAAGAAGCAGTGTTACACACAATACAACATATGAATGATGTATTATAGAATTGTATACCTAAAAGAAAAAAGAAAAAGAAAAAAGAATCAGTGTTACACTGAATCAAAATCTCTGGGAAACATTAGCTGAAACTACTTTTTCAAGGGAGATCCAGTTTATATATATATATATTTTTTCTATCATTACATTTAAACAAGGTATATTTCTAGAAGTTTGATCTTAAGTAAATCTTATAGAAAATTGATCCTAAGTAAAAACACTATTTTAAATACAAGAGATGTGTCAATAGCAGCAGTGGCCAGGATACCAAATGAAGTTTATGCCCTCAGGCCAGATTTCTCCTTCAAGTACACCATGCTTTCTGTAAATGCCCTTTAGACCCCCCCCAAAAAAAAAAAAAAAAAAAGACATCCTTGAGAAAGTTTTGTTTCTTTCCTGTTTTATCTTTAATGGCATCCGCCAACTTTGGGGGGTTTACTTTACCTCTTTGATGAAAGGTGCTATAAAGTAGTACTGATCATGAGTACTGCTGCTATGACTTCAGCTGTCCTGGCTAAACTCGGTTGAGATTTGGTTAACTTCAGGGTTGGTAGGTATATTTCTCTGAAGCCAATGATCAAAGACTTTATGCAACTGGTGTTTTAACATATGTCCTGACATCAAAAACTAATAGTAAGAGTAAATGATAATTAAATGTTTTCTATGTGTCTGACACTATTCTAAGAATTTTACATGTATAATTTATATCATTTTCATAATAGTCTTTAATGGAAGTATTATTGTCTTGTTTTATGGATGAGGAACACAAAGAACAGAAAAAATAATATGTTTAATGTCAAAGGGATCCCAAATCAATAGGTATAAAAAACAATGAATCGCTATGTCTTTTGCCTGTTTACTGAAAATTTTGTACTTACCATATTTGAGACAAATATTTCCCTTCATTTTGTTATCTCTTTATTTTTTAATTTGGAAATTTACCTGGGTATGTTTTGAATTTCTTTCAACGTTAATTTGTTTTTTGAAAGAACTACCTGCATTCCAGAAATATATTCTATTCTGATTTATTTTAAAAAATAGATTGATTATATATTTATAAGAGATGCTTAGGTTTGCAACGTTTAAACTGATGGCATAATAATTTTAGTGCATTTTCATCCCCAAAGTGGATGCTAAAAATCTCAGTAAATCAAAATGCATATTCATTTTTGGAAGCAAAGAACAATATACTAGATAAATCAAATATTATTTATTTCTTCCCAGTACTGTGCACCTGAAATTCTAATGAACATACTGATCATTTGGAATCTTCTTAGAATACAGACCCACTATTATCTGTGGTTATTTCTGAGATTATGTATTTCTGACAAATTTGCGGATCATGCTGATGTTACTGGTCTCCAGACTACACTCTGAGAAGCAAATCTTGGATGTCTTTGAATTCAACTTAAGTGGATGCTTGACTCTATATTTCAATGAAATTTCTGTGTTATAATATGAAAATATTATCAGTTTATTATTGCATAAGTGACTTCACTTTGATTGGTATACATCTTCTTAAAAACTGTATAAATCTAATTAATCCCAACTGGCCATTTTACAAATTCACAATATGTACTCCACATTAAACTATGAAAATAATGGCACCAAGCAAACACCAGATTGCCACTGTGATAGAGAGATACCAAAAGAATACCTGAAAGTTTGTTAGCATTATGAATGTTGTGAGTGCATAAACATGCATGAAAAAGGTTACATCCGTGCACCACAAAATTGTATGCACCCTTTTATTAAATAAACAGCGTCACTGCCTACGTCTTAAATGATAATCAGACTGATGTTAGAAAAAAAATTATTTCTCGTGTAAACTTTTGATATCCTACACAATATGAAATCCTATAGGAATTGTACTAGAACAAAAGTTGTTTTCACATTCTCAACATTTGCCTGAAATTGATTTTACAGCAATCTCATGGATATTTTGGTTCAAATGTTGCATTTCTTTTGAATCATTCAGGTTGCCTCTGTCAAGTACCCATCAGCAGGACCAGGGCTTGCTTATGTGGACCCAAGCATGAGAGCTAGGTAACAGTAGGAAGAAATGTATCAATCATGCCATTGTATTCATAATTAGCCATTTTAAGGAAAGAATGCCTGCCTCAGGAAGCTCCCTGAAGTTGGTTTCATACAATGACCTCTTCCTGCACCTGTATTGTCAGCATCTTGGGCTTAGCTGGAGAGAGAGGGCACTCTGCTCTTGGAGCTCAGTCAGAAGGCAGCCTCACCTGCAGCCGCACAAGTGATGGGCATTGAAATGGAAATTACTGGTGTCATAATTAACCTTGAGGAGCCATGAACACTGAATACTCAATTTAAGACTATTTACAAATACATAGTAAATTCCATTGAACTATCAGAGCTACAAATTGAGCTACAGAAATTTGGGAACCTAGACTAAATTAGATATCATTTAAAATTGTACTTGGACTACAAAAGGAAATGTCTAATTTATGCAGTTGATTTTTCTTCTCTTCCTCTTTTTTTAGGTTAAGACAACTTGCGCTTTTGAAAGAGCGGTGACTGGTTTACCCTATCGTATGCTATAGCTTATAGTAGTATACTGTCTGGTGCAGTAGAATCTCCTAGAGAGGTCCTTAAAACAAGTTGGTGGACAACCTCCGCCATTGGACTCAGTTGGTCTGCAAAGGGCCTGATAATTGCCTTTCTAGAATTTTTTCTGTCATGCTGGATTCTGACCCTAGACCACACCTGGAGAATTATTGTGAAAGTAGAGTTTAATGACTGGTTAATTTAATTTATTTTTAGTTTGTTGGCTCAACTTATTTTTTGCAGATTTGAAAAATGTTTATTTTTTCTATTGCTTTAATTACAAATCTTTTCTGTAAAGATTTGTGACAACATTATCCCAGGTAATACTGTGTGTCATATTATTCTTTCACTATAAGGATTTCAGACTTACCCACATTGCTAAAAATTTAGAAGAGAGTTAAAACTCAGCCTCTTTTTCTTTATGCCTAATATATAAGTTTTAGAAATGTATAGATAATTTGCTGATAATGTACGTCATTGCTCAAATGAATGGTATACTGCAAGGTGGATTACAAACTTAATAAAAGGGATTTCCAACCCTGGCAAGGTAGGTTAGTTGATTACAATGTTCTCCAGATACACCGAGGTTGGTGGGTTTGATCTCCAGTCAGGGCTCCTATACGAAGCAACCAATGAATGCATAAATGAGTGGAACAACAAATTGATGTTTCTCTCTCTCAAATTAATAAATACATTTTTAAAAAGGGTTTTCCAGGTTAATTGTGAACAGTGGAGGGTAATATACATAATCTTCATTCCCAGAACCCTGAGAACAGGACCCTGATGATCAGTAAGATATCTCTGTAGTGTGAACCAGTTTGCCCATGGGTACATCTGACAATCCATTTCCTCACAAAAGACCATGCCATCAGCGTATATTCTCTACTTATTATACATTTTCACCCCCCAAAAAATTTATTCTGTGAAAAGTGCATCTCTATTGCAGTTAGAGTTCAGTACACAAAAAAGGAACTTGACAGATTGAAAATAGGATGAATGGAAAAATCAGTTCTAGTTATACATGAGTACTGACCACATCATCTGTTAGTGTTTAGCCTGAAGTGACTTTCCTCAAATTACCTGGTGATGAACTCATCTCAGGAGAAGATAAAATTGTAGGTCTCAAATGGTTTATGACATAAATCAGAACTTCAGGATGAAGTTCCTATTCCTAGGGATTTTAAAGCATCTCAATCCATATATTCCAGTAAATAGTTGAAAGCCTAAAGAACAAAAGAAGTATCTGGCTCAATCTTCAGAAATAGATGTGTTTACATATTCTAAAACTGAAAGATAAAATTGTAGTTGTAAATTACATGAAATGCATTACAAAGCCTGGATTAATAATTTAGCCTCTGCCAGATTTTGAGCAGGTTCCATTTTATTTACAACTTAATCTTGGAAGATTTAAAGAATAAAAATAACTATTGTGAACACACTCAAACAGATTTAGGATACACAGTAGAACATTTTCTTTTGGTCGTATCTCCCTTTTTTTTTATCCTCACCCAGGACATTTTTGCATTCATCTTCAGATAGAACGGGAGGGAGAGAGGGAGGAAGAGAGAGAAAGAAACATCCATGTGAGAGAGACACATCGACTGGCTGCCCCCCACCCGACCCCAACCGAGGCCAGGGACAAACTGCAACCTAGGTACATGCCCTAAGCAGGAACTGAACCCGGGACTCTCTGGTCTGCGGGCCAACGCTCTAACTGCTGAGCCAAACTGGCCAGGGCTTTATCTCCCTTTTTAATTCCCCAATTACCTCATAATTTCTGTGGCATATTTAATATTGTAACATTTATATGTAGGAATAGATAGTGATGCAAATCATTTGATAACATTTAATTTGCTTTGCCTATATCTGTATTTGGGGGAAGAGCATTAAAGAAAGTGGACTCCTAAAAAAATGACAAAGAAGAAGCCTAGAGGCTAATTTTGGTGGCACAAAGTTAAAGGTATGAATAAAATGTGGAAAAAATTTGGAAGAAAATTTATCTTTGATTCAACACCATAGCTTATTTTAAAAGAGACTACAGTTGATGTTTAATGGGTATAGAGTTTCAGATTTGCAGATGAAAAAGATCTGGAGATCCCTTACACAACAATGTGAAAATACCACTATTGAACTGTGTGCACTTAAAAATGTTTAAGATGGTAAATTTTATGTTACATACTTCGAACCATGAAAAAAGAAATAGACTAGAACCAGAGGACTAGCATGCTAATTTCTGGATATCTCTGATGCTCTTTTTTGTATATTTTAATTAATTTTATTTTCCACAAATTAGCAGAACCTTAATTACAAACATAAATAGTCAAACCATAGATGAAAGTATAAAAGTACAATTCTACCTCCGGCCAAAATTGATAGAATTCCCCCCAAATCCATACATATTATGATACCTTTTCTCTCTCAACAGTATAACTTGAAAGGCATACATTAATTCAGGCAAGAAATTCCTGGGTTTTGAGGACCTGCCCTGTAAAAGGCAGGCTTCATCTGTATGGGTGTTACAGACATGAACAGAAGCCCTGCCGATACCGGGCTTACAAAATAAATTTTCTTTTCTAATAAGGTAATTTTAATATATGTGTTTTTTTAAAAATGCTGTCCGATATTTAATTGATAGATCTATTTTATTTTTTCTACTGTTAAATACTTTGGAGAATTCCATTTTTTTTTTTTTTTTGGCTATTACAAATAATACTGCAATCAACACTTTAAAAGTATGTATTTAAGCACACATAAGAATCTATTTCTATCATAGATGTGTAGACATACAAGTGGATTCAAAGAAGTTTTGAAATGTTTTATTTTAAATTTTGGAAACTTTTGCCAGTGTCTCCAAAATCATTTTATCAATTTAAACTCTTATTATCCTATATAGGATTACTGATCCCAGCCTTACCACTCATCATACTTAAACACGTAATAGAGGCTCATCAGTCCATAATTAGCTGTGTTTTACTTATGATTGATTGAGTTGATACCCATGTGGGGCAGTATACTTTAGTAGTAAAAAAAAGTCATATTTTGTAGCCTTGCTAGTCATAGTGTGGTTTTTGGGCAGGCACATCATCAGGCTCATATGAGAGCTTATTAGAAATACATACACCAGAGCCTCAACCCAGACATGCTGAGTCATAATTTGCATTTTAACAAGATCCCTGGTTGATCCAAATGCACATTAAATTCTGAGAAGCTTTGTTTAGGGTACCCAGGTCTAGGTTCTGATCTTGTTATGCTGCATAAATACTTAATGGCTAGAAGAACATGGACAAGTCAATACATCTAACCAGGAGTTTCTACATGTACAGAATGTGGGCAGTAATATTATGCACTTTATTTGGTTGTTAGTCAACTTCAACAAACCAATATTTATAAAGTAGGTAGAAAAGCAAGTGACATAAAGTAATTTTCCAGTAAATATTGGCTCCTATTACTTATTTTGAATGCCATATTTATCATATTATTATTCAATTACTTTCTTTTGTGGACACGAACTATTAAGGATAACTGAAATCTTAATTAGTGAAGTTTAACCCGATGACATAGGGTTTTTGTGCACTGATATAAACAGATCTTTCCTTTTCCAAGATGATATATAAATTAATTAAAAATGTATTCACAACTTCCATAGTTTTAACTCTTTAATTCTGTAATTTATTTTCCAAATATAGTATATACTATAAAACATTTTTATAGTTATGCCTCTTTAAATATTAAAGGTAAATAAACATTTAAATGGTTTGCCAATCAGTGCAAATAAGTCCTTCTGGCGTGTTTCTTAATGTTATGTGTAGGTATTTGTAGGTTTCCCCAGGCCCTTTTAAAATGATTTAGCACAGATCTTTAATATCCCCCTAAGGAGAAAATTGCGTCCTTTAATAAATCTGTTTACTATCTTTCCCTCTTTACATGGAGCTTAAATTTTTCTTGGCTCAGTTTCATTTCATTACTTTTAGCTCAACTAAGTTTTTGTTTTATCCGTCTGTTGGGAGAGTAAAAAATTGGGTATGCATTTATGTTTTATTTTCATTTACTAGACACTTTCAACACCTCTGGGTACATGTGCACAAGAATACTGAATTAAGTGCTATAGTTGTTATAAGCACTGTGCTCACTCTTTGCATGAAATATTTCATCTCTGGTCAGCATTGGGGCCTAGAAGGTACTTTATTCATAAATGATAGGCATCTTTACTTTTTCGCTTCAGGAAAGTTTTTAAACCTCCATAAGCATTTCAGTGTTGCTTTCCTTTTAAAATGAACGTACTTGTGTTAATGATTTGGAATTCCCTGTGGGGAATAAAGAGACTGTAAATATCTCTCCATGAGTAAAGATGGGTTAGAAAAGAAAAGGGGGAAGCTATTTGAAAGCCCTTTCTGATTATAAGCTTCTTTAATGTGATTTACATTGTCAATTTGAGGCCCCCTCCTCCCCACCCTCAACCTTCATTTTATTTGAAACATTGATCTCTCAGGTACCAGAGCTTTTGCAAGTGGTCTACCAAGACAATTAAGATTCCAGTGTTTTTCTGAAATAGGTAATTTTACATAAATTAGATCATCAATTACCCCGTTAGTCTAAGCTAGTAAAGAATACATCTTAAGTTTTCATATAGATAGTGACTGACAGAAATAGAACTTCAAGACTTCCTTCAAGGGGCTCAATTCCTTCAAGCCCTTTAAGAAAATTATTTGTATATAGAGTTCTGTCTGCATCAGATTCCATTTCCACTTAAGATGGTAAAATCCAAAAGACAATATCAACTCCAGCTCAACAAGGAGTAAAAAGGCAGATCATTTACAAAATCATAATTCGATGGGTGACGAATCTCTCTTAGGAAAGGCAGGACATACAGACATGGTTTGCCCTTGAAAGAGTGGCAGCCATACAAATGGGGAAGAAGAAAATGAAAAATAAAATTTACCAAAAGTTTAAAGGCCAAGTACAGGCTAGTGTAATGACTTAGATAGTTCAGATGATGTTTTAGATGGTGTGTCTGTGGCCCGATAGCCACTGATACAACAGGGTCCTGGACTACTTGTTACATCTTGCCCATGGGCTTCCACCTGGTGCGTGTGAGAAAGTTTGGTTTCAGGGCAGGAGACTGGAGAGAGCTTTCCTCAGTGCTACAGGTGTATAAATGGTCATTGAATTGCATCATGCGTGCAAATTACTGCACTCTTCTTCTATACAAACAAAATCTATCTGCCATCAGGGGTAGACTTTTTTAAAAACCATCAAACCCTCACTTTTAGTTCCTGGAAAACCTTGATTACCACTGTAGCATTTGGGGCTCATTTATTTTTTTTAAGTTTTTTTTTTTTTTTCCTTTATTGATTTTAGAGAGAGGAAGTGAAGAGGGAGAGGCAGAGATAGACACATCGATGAGAGAGAACATTGATGGGCTGCCTCCTGCATGCCCCCCCACTGGGGATCAGGCCCACAACCTGGGCATGTGTCCTGACCGGGAATCGAACTGGCAACCTCTTGGTGCATGGGTCGACGCTCAACCACTGAGCCATACCGACTGGCCCATTTGGGGCTCATTTAAAAAGAAACAACTGAATAGATATATAAATGTGGGAGAAGAGAGAAATGTTTCATTCAGAAGGTCTCCGTGTGTTTGCTAGGGCTGTCATAACAAAGCACAATGAACTAGGCTTACAACAGAAGTTTATTCTCACGATCTCTTTCATAGTCAAGTTGTTGGCAGGACCGAGTTCTCTGAACACTCTAGGGGAGAGTCTGTCCTTGCTTCTTTCTAGTTTCTGGTGGTTGCCAACAATCAGCATTTCTTACTTGTAGATGCATTACTACAACCTCTCCCTCCGTTGTCACATGTCTGCCTTCCCTCCGTGGGTCTCCGTCCAGGTGTCTCTTCTCCTACAAGGAACTTAGTCTTATTGGATTAAGGGCTCACCTTATTCTCCCACCCTACTCTAATATGACCTCATTTTAACTTAATTACATCTTCCATGACCTTATTTCCAAATAAGATTATGTTCTGAGGTTCTGAGGAAGACATGAATTTGAAGGGGCCACTGGTCAATACAGCATAAGTTACAAATAATTTATGCAAATATTCACTCCTCAAGGAAGGGAAGCATAATTTTTCACTCCTTATTTGTGAGTTGTACATAGTGACTTTCTTCCAAAGAGTACAGGGTAATGTGTATGTTGGGGGGGAGGCAATTAACTTTACAGTTGAGGGACTTGGCAAATACCACCTCAACTAGGTGATCAAGGTCAACATTAACAGTGATAAGTGAGGTACCCTTGCTATGATGTGATAAAAATGGCACTTAACCTCAGTGATCTTCCTCCCAATAACCCATAACCCCAGTCTAATCATGAAGAAAATTGTCAGACAAATGCTAAATGAGGAACATTATACAAAAGAGCTGAGCAGAGCGATACTCTTTAAAACTGTCAAGGTCATCAAAACCAAGGAAAATCTAAGAAACCATCACAGACCAGAGTTAAAGAGACATGTCGAAACTAAATAGAATGTGATATCCTAGATGGGCTCCTGGACCAGAAAAATTAGTCATCACATAAAAACATAGCAAACCTGAATGAAATTTAAATTTTATTTAATAATAATGTATCAATATTTGTTTATTTAGTGTGATAAATGTACCATAGTAATGTAAAACATTAATAATAGAAAAAACTGAGTGTGTACTGTACAGGAACTCTCAATAGTTACTTTGCAATATTTCTTTATACCCAAAGGCACTATAAAATTAATTGGATTACATTGATGACGCTCAAGCCATACTGATTAGGAACAAAGTTGAGAAGACACAAATTACCATTATCAAGAATTTTAAAAAAGGACATTACAATCGATTCCAAACACTTTTAAAAAGACAATTGATGGCTATTAAGTACATCTTTATGCCAATAGAGTCAACAATTTAGATGAAATAATAAAATGACAAAAGCTCACTCAAGAAGAATTAGAAAACCAGCCCTGGCCTGTTTGGCTCAGCAGTTGGAGTGTCAGCCTGCAGACCAGAGAATCCTGGGTTCAGTTCCCGGTAGGGGCATATACGAAAGAAAGAAAGAAAGAAAGAAAGAAAGAAAGAAAGAAAGAAAGAAAGAAAGAAAGAGAGAGAGAGAGAGAGAGAGAGAGAGAAAGAAAGAAAGAAAGATAGAAAGAAAGTAAGAAAGAAAGAAAGAAAGAAAGAAAGAAAGAAAGAAAGAAAGAAAGAATTAGAAAACCAGGTAAGCTCTATACCTATCAATAAGTTAAATTTTTGGTAAAATTTCTACAAAGAAAACATGCTTAAATGATTTTAACAAAGATTTCTGTTTTCACCACTGTTACTCCACATAGTACTAGAAGTCCTAGCCACAACAATCAGACAAGAATAAGAAAGAAAAGATAACCAAATTGGAAATGAGGAAATAAATCTGTCATTATTCACAGATGACATGATAATGTACATGGAAAACCCTAATTACTTCAGCAAAAAGCTACTAGAACTAATAAATGAAGTGGACAAAGTAGCAGGATACAAAATTAATATCTAGAAATTGATGGCATTTCTATATACTAACAGCAAACTATCAGAAAGAGAAACTAAGAAAATAATCACATTTACTTTTGCAGCAAAAAAATAAGTTACTTAAGAATAAATTTAATCAAAGAGGTAAAAGACATACTCAGAAAATATGACATTAAAGAAAGAAAATGAGGAAGATACAAACAAGTGGACACATATATCATGTTCATGGATTAGAAGAATTTACATCATTAAAATGTACATACTACCCAAAGGAATGTATGGATTCAAATTCCTATTAAAATACCAATGGCATATTTCACAGATGTAGAACAGATATCCCCAAAATTCATATGCAACCAAAAAAGACCTTGAATAGCCTCACCAATCTTGAGAAAAAAGAATAAAGTTGGAAGTATCACATTACTAAAGCGAACAGATATCCCCAAAATTCATATGCAACCAAAAAAGACCTTGAATAGCCTCACCAATCTTGAGAAAAAAGAATAAAGTTGGAAGTATCACATTACTAAAGCAAACTATACTATAAGACCATTGTAAGAAAAATGGCCTGGTACTGACATAAAAATAGGCATATAGATTACTGGAAGTGAAAGGGTGTCCAGAAGTCAACCCATGCCTATATGGTCAATTAATATTTGAGAAAGGAGGCAAGAACATACAATGGTATAAAGACAGTGTCTTCAATAAATGATGTTGGGATAATTGGAAAGGTGCATGCATAAAAATGAAACTAGACCACCAACTTACACCATACATAGGAATAAACTCAAAATAGATAAAGACATAAATGTAAGTTGCAAAAGATAAAAATCCTAGAAGAAAACATAGGCAACAAAATTTCAGATATCTCTCAGGTAAGAGAAAGGAAAAAAATAAACAAATGGGACTACATCAAACCAAAAAGCTTATGCACAACTAAAGAAACGATCAGCAAAATGAAAACGGAACCCAATGTATGGGAGAACATATTTGCCAATAACACATCTAATAAAGTGTTAATTTTCAAAATATATAAAGAACTTGTGTAACTCAACACCAGGAAGATAACAATCCAATTAAAAATGGGTAAAGGACCTGAATAACACTTCTCCAAAAAGCACATACAGATGGCTAACAGACATAAGAAAAAATACTCAATGTCACTATCAGAGAGATGCAAATTAAAGCCATAATGAGATATCACCTCACACCTGCCAAATGGCTACCATCAATAAACAAATGCAGGCAAATTGTGGAAAAGAGAACCTTAGTTCATTGTTGGTGAGAATGCAGACTGGTTACAGCGACTGTGGAAAACAGTAAGTAGTTGTCTCAAAAATTTAAAAATAGAATGGCTTTTTGATCAGTGATCCCACTTCTGGGAATATATCTTAAGAAACCCAAAACAACAATTTGAAAAAATATATGCAGCCATGTGTTTATAATAACATGATTTATAATAGCTAAGATCTGGAAACAGCCCAGTGCTCATCAGTAGATGAGTGGATAAAAAAGTGATGGTACATTTACACAATGGAATACTATGGGGCCATAAATAAGAAGGAAATCTTACCTATGGGACAGCATGGATGGACCTGAAGATTATTATGCTAAGTGAAATAAGCCAGTCAGAAAAAGACAAATGCCATATGATCTTACTAATATGTGAAATCTAATGAACAAAATAATCTTACAAACAAAATAGAAACAGAGGCATGGATACATGGAACAGTCTGACAGTTGTCAGAGGGGAGGGGAGGGGGGGCTGGATAATAGAAACTGAAGGGATTAGCCAAAGAACATATATGCATAACCCATAGAAACAGACAACAGTGTGATTGTGACCAGAGGGAAGGGCTGGGGTGGTGGGGGCTAGTTGGAGGCAGGCAAAGAGAGGAAAAATGGGGACATTTGTCATAGTGTCAACATTAAAAATAAAGGGAAAAAAAGTGATACTACTCAACCATAAGAAACGATGAAATACTGCCATTTGCAACAACATGGAAGGACCTTGAGAATATTACGCTAAGTGAAATAAGTCCACAGAAAAAACACTATGAATTATATAATTTCACTCGTATATGGGAAATAAAACTAAAACTCATAGACACAGACAACAGTATCGTGGTTACCAGAGGGGAGAGGGATGGGTGGTAGTAAAAGGTAAAGGGGCCAAATATATGATGACGGAAGATGATCTGACTATGGGTGGTGGACACACAGTGCAATATACAGATCATGTACACCTGAAACCTATATGATCCTATTAACCAATGTCACCACATTACGTGTAATTTAAAAAATAATCAATGTAATTAATTATATTAATTGACTTAAAAAAATAGAAAACAAAGAAAACAGATGATCATCTCAATAGATATAGAAAAAAATCATTTGAAAAAATTCAACAACTCTTCAAATAAAAACTTTCAGCAAACTAGGAATAGAAGTAAAAATTTTTAACCAGATAATCTCTACAAAACCAAATTTTACAGTGAAAGACTGATTTCCCCTTAAAATTAGGAATAAGGCATGGATGTCCTGGTAGGCCGAATTCTAAGATGACTCTCAATGAGCCCAGCCCTTGAATAATCTCCTACCCTTGAGAATGAGTGGGTCTTGTGAATAAAATGAGATATCACTTCTGTGATTATATTATATTATATGGCAAAAAAGTGATTTTGTGATGTAAATTTGTTAATCAATTAATTTTAAATTAGTCAAAAGGTAGATTATCCAAGTGACCTTGATGTAATCACATGGGCCTTTACATCTGGGTCTTGAAGGCAGAGATAGATAAGATCAACCAGGTGTGAGAGGGACTCCAGATTTCTCTGTTGCTGGCTTTGAAGCTGGAAAGGAACACACCTCTGAAGGCAGGCAGCCTGAAGGACCTGTGAGCAGCTTGTAGTTCGGGGATGGGAACGGAGATGTATTTTCTACAGCTACTTGGAACTGAATTCTGCCAATAACCTAAATGAACTTGGAAACATTCTTCTCTAAAGCCTTCAGAAAGTAACACAGCCCTGCTGATATTCTGATTTCAGCTTATGAGACCTTGAGCAGAGACCTGGCATGTGCCTGCTCAGACTTCTGACCTCAGAGCTGTAAGTTATAATGAAAGATGCTCTAAGACACTAAGCCTGTGGTAATTTGTTATACAGCAACAAAAGGATGAGATAGATATCCACTCTTGTCCCTGTATTCAAAACTGTAACTGGTGGTCCTCACAGTACAATAATGCATTAAAAAGAAAAACAAAACAAAACATAAAGATTGAAAGAAAAAAAATAAAAGTATTGTTTTTCTTACACAATACACACAGTTCTGTAGAAAATTTCAAGGAATCTACAAAAAATATCCAGCAGATGTGTATGTAGCAAGGTCACAGGATAGGTGACTAATATGCAAAATGCAGTTCGGTTTCTATAAACTTGTAATGGACGTTTACATTTATTTTATTTTTTTGGTACGTGCCCCTAGTGGGAACCGAACCGGGGACTTTGGTCCGCTGGCCGATGCTCCAACTGCTGAGCCAAACCAGCCAGGGCTGGACATTTACATTTAAAAGCAGTAGTGCCCTTACGGCCCTGATCTCAGCCAGAGTGTACACGAACTCCAGGGTGTGCATGAGAGTGAGGCCTGCCGTGTGTAAAGGTGCTTGCATTTTCAAAATAAAATTATTACTATTCAAACAAATCCATAATAAGCACATTTTTAGATAGTTGGGGAAAGGGAAGAGAAATAATCAGGACAGGAAGTCAGGTATTTGGGACTCTGGCCACATCTGGGATCTCCGTCCCCAGTGATCTTGCCACAGGAGCCCCAGGTGCCTACAGTGGGCCCTCTGCTTCTCCCCATGACCTCCAGGGCTTCCTCTCAAAAAAAAAAGACGTTTCAATAAAACAAAACACTATAAAGTAAAATATACAAAACCATTAAACTAAAAATTAAAAAATATTGCTTATAAAACTTAAGAAGTTATAAAAAAAAAAGTGGAGAGATATATTATGCTCATGAATTGAAAGACTCTTTTTGAAGGGCCATTTTTCTTAGAATAATTAACCAACTGATTTTAAAATGTATATGGAAAAACAAACGAGTAACAAAACCTATATGATTTTTAGACCTATTATAAAGTTACAGGAAGAAGTAAAATGTGGTATTGGCTTAAGGATAGACATATAAATTGATGGAATATGATGAGTTCAGAAATATATACCTCAACATGTATGGTCACAATTCTTAATAAAAAAAAAATGACAAGATAATTCAGTAGAGATAATCATTTCAACAGTGATAGAAAAAATAGATACCCATAGACAAAAATAATGAACTCTGACTTTTATTTTGTACCACATACAAAAATTTACTTGGAATAGACTAAATTTATAAGCTAATACTATGGAACTTCTACAAGATGAAATAGGAGAATATCTTTTCACCTTATATTACACAAAAATTTCTTAAATATGATACTAAAAGCACAAACTATACAGTTGATATATTAGCCTTTGTTAAAATTAAAACGAATTTTTTGAATGACACAATTAAAAATAAAAATGTAAAGTACAGATTTCATAAAATAATTCTAAAGCATCTATCTTTTAAAGGATTTTTATCCACAATGTATAAAGAATTCTAGAACTCAACAATAAAATCATAATCCAATTTTGTACTTAGAAAAATTATTTGACTGGACCCCACTAAAAAAGATATCTCAGTTGTCCATGAGAACATGTAAAGACCCTCATCATCATAAGTCAACAGAGAAATGCAAATTAAAGTATAATGAGATACCCCTACTTATCCAGTGGAATGGATGAAGTGAAAATAATTAACAATATCGTGTTCTAGCAAATATGTAAAGCAAATTGACTTACCATATATTGTTGGTGGAATGCAAAATGGCACAGCCACTTTGGAAAGCAGTTTGGCCCTTTCTTGTAACATTAAACATAGAACTATAAGATGACCCAACAATTCCAAGAGGTATGCAGACATATATCCACACAAAGACCTACTTGCTACACTTGCTAATATTTATAGCAGCTCTAGCTATAATGGTCAAAATCTAAAAAAAAAAACCCTGAAATGTGCACATATAATGAATTAAGAACTTGTGGTACACCCATAAAGTGAAATATTACTCTGCAATATAAAATAATAAATAAATTACTTATACATACAACAGCATGGATGAATCTTAATAGCATAATGATAAATCAAAGAACACTTGGTATAACATGCTATGATTCTTTTTATGTGCCATTCTGATAAATGCAAAATTGTAGTGACAGAAAACAAATAAATGCTTATCAGGTGTTTAGAGCAGGAGAGGCATTGAGTGCAAAAAGGCTGGAGGAAAAGTCTTAGGGTGATGAAGCTTTTACATATTGCTAATGTTGTGGTTATGCAACACAGCAAACTACCTTAAAGAGGGTAATTTTATTTGTGTATACAATACCTCTGTAAACCTTACTTTTAATAAGAAGTTCAATCTATAGGTTAACGTCATCAGAACCACATGGTGGTCTAGGTTTGTCAAGCATTCAAATTTCTGGGCCCCAAACAGACCTGTTCAAAAAGAATCTGAGTGTGGTTCCTGAGAAGCCACACTTTAAAAAACTGCCCTGTAAGCTTCTGTTGTAATATAAGCAGTTGTTTCGTGGTTCTAAGTTCAGAGTCACCTGCTGAGCTTGTTAAAGAAAATCAATTCACCGTGTCTCATTGGGACCAGATATAGCCACCTCTTTTATTAACAATTACAGAACATGATTATATAATTCTCCTTCTGCATCAGCTTTCTGAGGATAGATTCATTGATTTTGATGTACCTAGTAATACCACAGACTATTTTATATCACATTGGCACAAACAGTAGGACTGATTTTGGACCTATCTTAGGGAGTAGAAACGTTCATTCTGTCAAGAGCTTCATGAAGATCCATTCGGAACCTTTATGGAGAAGTAAATTTAGCTGTTTATTCGGTTTAGGGGTCTCAGGTGAATTGAATACCTAACACCTGTGCTCAGTGGTCTGCTGGCAACTTACATGTTTGCAGGTGCAGAGCAAAGTGATAGCTTTGGTGTTAAGTTTATTTATGCTACATACAATGTCTAAGCTTTCTTCTTTATCTGGGTAATTCTCTTTCCACAGTCCTTATATCATTTTTATATTAAGAATTAGAAATAGTCTTTTTAGATTATAGTGAATGAGGAGTCAAGTTATTTTTGTGAATTTTAAGGTCCACATCATAGTTAAGGCAGCTGAAGCCCTGCAAATTAAAATACATTGCCTAAAAGTATTGACTTGCAGCATCTTGGTAGGGAAGCAAAGATGAAAAGAAGCCCTGCTTTCAAATTAATTCACATTCTAGTGGTGGAATGAGAAGCACAGCTCACAGGCAACTACCATTCCGTTGTGTGACCTCAATACCTTGTGTACAAATAGAAGATAACAGATCCCAAACTTACAATGGAATTTTTTTTTTGTCCAATAACCATGATTTCATTTAAAAGAATTAAAATTGATAGTTGTTTTCTTTCAGCACAGATCAGCATCACAGCTTTGATAAGAAAAACCACATTACATGCGTAGGCTTTACAATTAGAGTTATAGCATCATCGCCCTTATATGTGGAATCTGAAAACGTCAGACTCTTCTAAGCAGACAGTAAAATGGTGATTGCTGGGGCCTGGGGACTAGGGTGAATGGGGAGAAATCCATTGAAGAATACAAAGTTGCATTTATGCAGGATAAATAAATTCTGGAGATCTAATGAACAGCGTGGTAACAGTGCTTAGTTATTCTCTAGTGTATACTTGGATTCACTAAAAAAGGAAATATTGTGTCCCTACTACAAAAACAAAAAGATGACTATATGAAGTGTTGGATATGCTAATCAGCTTGATTTTGGTAATCATTTCATAATGTATACATATATCAAAACACGGAATTGTATGCCTTAAATATATATAATTTTTACTTTTTAATTATACCTCAATAAAGCTAGAAAAAATAAAATTATACTTATAAACATTTACATGCCATGGATATAAATTTTACTATCATTTGAAATAGTATCCAGCCAAACATTACAATAATTTAGTAGTCATAATAATACCTGTACAAATTTGAGGCATCCCTATACATTTTTGTTATAACTTTAACCTGATTTGTTTTTACATCTGTAACTTATTTCAAAGTTCTTATACACGGTACCAGGACAAAGAACTGCAAAACAAATCTGTCAAGTTAAACTCCAGTAATTTCCCATTATATAGCAACTGTGTTTTGACCAAAACAGATGGACATCTTGTTACATTCTAGCAAATGTCAGCCTTGCTTGACAAGGGCGACATTCCCCTTGATAAGAGGCCCACATTTCTTCATGTTCCTAGCCTTCACTGTCTTTCAGTTCTCTGCCCTGGGCATCAAATAAGGTGTAGAATTTAAGCACATGTGCTTCTGCTCTCTGCTCCACAACTCATGATTGCTGACAGTTATATGAACACCTGACTTAAAATAGCATCAACTTAATCACTTGCAGATAGATAAATAGCAGACGCAAAGACATGAATCTTCCACTACAATGTCATGCTTGAAGAAGTAGCATTTAGAGTTGCCCTTAGCAACCAAGCTAGTTTATTTTCTGCCTTTCAGGTACAAGCTATTTATCTGCTAAAGTGGAAGTTTCCTATTTTTCAGGTAGCCTTCTCCCACTCCGCCCAGTTCACATACTCTTTCATGTAAACATGTGATCACTCACTATTCCCTTAAGGTTTACCTAGCATCAGACTTAGTCAAAAGACTATAATAAATCATGATTGGCTTAATAATATTTCTCACTTTTTATTATTTTGCCATTGTTATATTATTACCAAAAAACTCTGTTGTATATATTCAATAGATTTATATTATGTTTACGAGTTTGGACAGTTACTTAAGAATTCTAATCGTTGGCAAATTTGGTTTTTTTTTTTTTTTTTCTTTTTTTAATCCTCACCCGAGGACATTTTTCCATTTTTTGTTCAGATAGAGCAGGAGGGAGAGAGAGGAAGAGAGAGAGAGAGAAACATCGATGTGAAGGGACACATCGAGTGGCTGCCACCCGCACGACCAACCAGGGCTGGGGACAAACTGCAACCGAGGTACATGCCCTTAGTGGGAACCGAACCCGGGTCTCTCTGTACCGCAGGCTGACGCTCTAACCGCTGAGCCAAACCGGCCAGGGCGGCAAATTTGGAAGTAAGCATGAGAATAAAGTTGTATTGTCTTTGTTTTAAAAGTAAATGAACTGTGTTGATTGCAGGTTAAGCATTTATTTGCCTAAGTACATGGATTACTACACTAATTTTTGCACTGCTATCTTCTGAAGTATTTGTAGCAATAATAGTACATTGCAGAAATAGATATGTACAAACAAAAAAGCTTTAATTTTAGGTTTATATTATAACCTACCATCAGACTGCATTTTGTTAAGACACAAGACTGCCAAGAAATGTTATGAGAGGTAAATAACAGAAACTCAACACTGTTAGGTAGTGTTGAGTTTCTAATGGCATCATCTTCCTTGAAATGGCATCATCTTCCTTGAAAATCCTGTATTTACATTTATAATGTCCCAATTTCATTACTAAAATACCCTGCACCAATTTCCTCTTGGGAAATTAAAACTATTAAGTAATATTATATTGTTTAAGTATTAGAAGTAGTATTATTAACAGCAAAGTAATTTGAATTATCTGTACTTAAATGTAAGTCATGCTAAATATTTTGTGAAGCTGGACTCTATGTTTATTGACCTTTCAGTTTACAATCACTTGTTCTCTTAACTTTTCAAATATAACATCCACAATAACCTCCCTAAACTTCTGTAAGGGTAATGTTACATCTACTTTTCTTTAGTTCAACAAATGTGTGCTAACAAGCAAAGCAGACGTTAGACATAAAATAGTGGCTAGTAATCGGTATCCAGATTATGTCTTGATGTTCTGTTTACTAAACCAAACATTTAGACACTATTTTGTCACTGATGCAGTCAAAGCAACACTGCCAAGGGCACTTGCTAAAATATCTTTCTTTAAGGTCTATAATGTGGGATCACCTTGTAAGTAAACTTATCCTAAAAGAGGCTTTATTGGTTCTATGATCTTATATAGAATATATCCTCTATCAAAGAATTTAAATCATGTTGGAGGGTAAAATGACCTCCTGGATCAAATTTTTTCTAATAGCTTATGCATATGCTGCCTGCTGCAAAGGTTTTAGAGATATAAATTTGTACAAACATGAGATATCTAAGGTGCTAAAAGATAAACAGATGAGGTACTGCATCTGACTACAAACTTACACAGAATTATTTAGTCACTGGTGAGAGTGAAAATCTTTTACCAAATTTCCCTAAAAGATGGAAGCTCTAGGTGTTCACTATTGTTTTAGAGTCACTTGGGAACTCTCTAAAGTGTACTATTTTTACATATGCTTTCAAGCAGACGCACTCATCAATTTACTGAGTGCCACAATGGGGTAAGAGTAATTACTACAGAGTATAAATATTAGAATAAAAAAGACAAAACCATCATTTTCTGCACTTGTTTTTTATAAAAATTTAAAAGTCAGCCCTGGCCGGTTTGACTCAGTGGTTGGAGCATCGGCCCATGAACCAGAGAGTCCCGGGTTTGGTTCCCACGAAGGGCACGTACCTCGACTTCAGTTTGTCCCCGGCCTCGATTGCGGTCGTGTGGGCGGCAGCCAGTCGATGTGTCTCTCTCACATCGATGTTTCTCTCCCTTGCTCTTTCCCGCTCTATCTGAAGATAAATGCAAAAATGTCCTCGGGTGAGGATTAAAAAAAAAAAGGCAGAGAAAATAATTATAATATATGTAAGTTAAAAATAGAAATACCTAGAAATTATAAAGGTGACTTGAAAAATGATAAAAAAGACAAATAACCCAAAAGAAGAATGAACACTATATATAAACAAACACTTCCCCAAAGAATAAATGGAATTTGATAAACATTTAAAAAATATTTAAGCTAATTTATAATCTAAGGTATAGAATTTACAAATATATTGAGATGTCATTGTTTACCCAATAGATCTTCAAAAGTAAAAATGTGTTTATATCTTATTTAATATTTCTGAGGTGGTCCTGGCCCAGTAGCTCAATTGATTAGAGCATTGTTTCTGTATGCACCAAGATTGTGGGTTTGATCCCAGGTCAGGGCATATACAAGAATCAACCAATGAATGCATAAATAAGTGGAATAACAAACTGATGTTTCCTCTCTTCCCCTCTCTCTATAATAAATCAATAAAAAATTAAAATATTGCTAAGGGTGTTAAAAATGAGTACTTTTATGCACTTGATTGGAATATAAGGTGAAATATGTTTGAAAATGCATTTTAACTATGTCCATTAAAGTTTTTAAATGGTCAGATATTTTATTTTTGAAATTTCACCTATTGGAAAATTATGTACAGTTTTGCTTATGCACATCATGATATAGGCATGAAAATAATCAATATAGTATGTTTTGGCAACAAAAAGCAATAAGGAAGCATCCTCATTATGTAAAAGGAGTCACAAGAACATGGGATAGAAGCACCAAAGTTAGATGAGACAGTGAGATTATTCAGGGTGATTGAAGGGTTCTGTCCCAAATAAACAATAACTGAGTTTTTTAAAAGGTAGATATGTAGATAAAAGTTTAATGTCAATCTCCGGATTCCACTGGTGATATAATAAAAATAACTGATTCTGGTCACTTTCATCCCTGCTCGAGATTTATTCCCATAGAAAGTGTTTTTCTTCTTTTACTTTAGTTTTACTGTTGACACTATTGTTGTAACCCAGGAGATCGACCATAACTCAGACTCCATTTTTCAGTTTTTGGGGATGTTTTATTACCTGCGCAGGGACTGCAGCCAACCTACACAGAGGAGAACTGCAGACCCGAGCTCAGGGGGAGGGTTGCTTATATAGGGCAGGGGTCATTCAAGAGTTTAGCAGAGCAAGCAAGCTGCGTGTACAGAAGCAGAAGCGGAGGCAGTTAGCGGATAAGCAGGAGGGAACGGAGGGGGGAGGGAGCTGAGGCAAAAGGGGACTTGGTGAACTGGGGGTCAGCATACATCTATTCTGCTATTCATTCCATTATCCAAGTTTTAAAAACTAACAAATTCGAGACGGACATCAGCGGTCAGTCAGGTGCAATACACACATGTTGAACAGTTACAGTTTTATGGGGTAAAGGGAGCTTCAGTTTCTCCCTATCAGTTTCTTTACAGAGCATGCAGGACACTCTGGCCTTGGGGCCGTTTCTCTCCTCCCTTTTCCTGAAGGATGTTGCTTTTCAAATTCCCAGTGAAGGTCAAACTCTGGTTAATTTTTATGGGGCTAAAGCCCTCTATAACATTCCCCATTGTTCATCTTGCTGTCTCTGAGGTTGTTAATTAGGGCAGCTCAAAGACAAGTTGGATTCTAAGGACAGTGAGCTACAACAACTATTACAGATGTTCCCCATTTTCCCCCTTTGCCCACCTCCACCCAGCATTCACGCTCCCCTCTGGCCATCACCACACTGCTGTCTGTGTCCAAGGGCTATGCATACATGTCCTATGGCTAATGTCTTCACCTTCTTATGGAAGCATGCCATATACTTCTGACCTTGGGTGTAATATATAATAAAAAGAACTACTATTGCTGAGGTGTTAAATTATATTTCATACTTGTAAAATGTTGACATTGCATTCTTAAAATATATAAACCATAACCTTAATTTTAGTTTTCTGATTATGATAAATATAAACTTTATAAGGTTTACAACTTGAGTCTTTGTTTTTTGCTGCATTGTTTAATTTCCTTTTTCATTCTCCTTTACCAATGAAATTAATTGAATGGATATAGTTGTTCTTTTTCCAAAGACTATATCTGAGGAAGTACATAGGTATTTCCTGTTCACCAATTAAATTGACTTGAGAAATCAGATGGTACGGTCAATCACATCTTCATAGTTACTTTCTTTATTATTTTGGGTATAATTTATTTTTACTCTTTTAAAACTACTGATATGTTCAGTGGTGCAGGAAATATTTATTCTCATTTCTCCTAGAAGTTGATCACTTGCTTACTTGTTATTGGCCTTATGTTCAGTATGTGGCGGCAAGATGGTTTCACATTTTTGAACTCTGTAGAGACCACATTTTTATTTAACATGTGAACATGGTATAAATTTTTTCTTGATTGCTAACGCATTTCTCATGCTCTGATCTTAGTTTCCCACAGGCTAACTTGAGAAGGGCATGTGAGAACACAATTCTTTCCTTCATCTGTTTATTCTTTTGTGAAGCAAATGTGGGAGTTGAAGGGGGCAAAGTGGAACTCTCAGATCTGAGTCTAAAAATGAGTTAAAATCCAAGACGTGCATATTATAAATCCGTGATCCTGGGCAATGTAGCCAGCCTCTATTTATAAATAAGGCTCCCCATTTATAAATAAGGGGTACATTACCCAATTTACATGTCTGGGCTGCTGCCTATCAGAACTGAGACAATCTGTTCAAACGGGGAAACAACGTAAAGATCACATATTCAAATATTCCCAGTCTTGTACTTCTTGGTGCAGACAGTGGAAAAATAAGCTGCTTGGGACTTACTAAGATCAGTTTCTTAATCTTTAAAATGGTATACTAGTACATCTTGTGTAGGACCCTTAAGGATTAAGTAAATTGAAAAATGCAACCTATATAGTAATACTACTTCTCCATAACTTATACTCAATAAATGTTAGTGTTTTTTTGTTTAACAGATATTTATAGGATGCCTTGTAAATACAATGTAATGAGCTAGCTTCTCTGGGGGAGTGACTTATATATAGATTTCCCCTTTATATTCTTGTAAAAGAAGTAAAATTATATAGAAATAACATCAGCCATACAGCATTAAATTTAAATACATGGTCTCAAGAGTCAAATTGTGTAGGTTTGAATTGTTTAAATACTCTGTGGATTAGATCCCTAATCTTTAAAATGAAATTAATGAAACACCTGTCCCATAGGGTTGTTTTGCAAATTAAATTAGTATTTGTAAAGCACTTTGCCTACAGTTTGGCACAGTATAAATATAAAGTGGTAGATAAATGGAAAAATATATATATAGGGTGGAAAATAACACGTGCCATTCTGTCAGGAAGTGGCTAAATGCACTTCCACTCCAGGGACTCCCTGTAACATTTCATAGAAGAGGCTGCATTTGGCCAAGGCTGTCAGTGTTGGGGAAGAACTGAGAAAATGGTGTATTACAAAAGAATGCCTTGTGTGAAAGGAGATGAAAAAGTCCTGACCTGGGACTCCAAGGGTTTCCAAAAAGAACATCAAGTCTTTGCCTTAGCTGGAGAGACCAATTTTGCAAGAGGAGTGGGAAAGAAAAGATTGAAGTGGTAGGTTAGAAAAGAGATTCTAGTAGTTGTTGAATCCCTTTATGTTCCTGGCAACGGAGAGCAGAAGACAACTTGGCAGCACGATGTAAGATAAAGGCAGAGAGACTATAGGAGGAAGATGAGTTTTGCTGCATTGCAGCCGAGCAGAGAGAACAGTCAAAGCTCAGAAAGGAAACACGAAAAGTTAACAAATAATTTTTAAAAGATATTAAAAAAATACAGCAAACATTGAACTAACAGAATTTTGTAGAAGATGGGGGGAGGGTGAGAGTTTAAAGGTGATTCTGACGTTTTTAGACTGTTCATGGGAATATGATTATATTATTATAGAAGCACTCAATATATGGCTAATATTTCAGATTTGCCTACACAATGCTATTTTTCTAATTATTTCAAAGTTTAGTTCCCTCTAAACACTAATAAGCAAACGTTTGTAATTTGACATGTACACACACAGTACCACCACCACTAACGCATACACTGTTTACTTAAAGAACATTTGAAACATCTGAAAACTCTTTAAAAGGCATTTAACTTTCTAAATCAAAAACAAAATAGCATTTTAATTATAAAAAATAAGAGCACTGTTTGTCTTCCTCTTCTCTTTACCACCCTTCCCTTCACCATCCTAAGCCAGAACTTCTCCGCCAGTGTGCCGTGGCGTGTGCACATGCAGACCCTGACTCATGCAGTCAGTGGCACTGACCTCTTTTCCATTATATCGTGCAATTAAAAAATGACAACAGCCAACACAACAATAGCCATTCTGTGTGAATGAATCAAAATTATACGTATTTTTGTCAAATTAGAAAAAATACGTATTCTAGTATGTCACAGAATTTTAGTTATTAGTTTATGTGTGCCATGGGATGGAAAAGGTTGAAAATCACTGTTCTAAGCCATTTGGTCCTAAAACTATTAAGAGGCACACAGCAATGAGGGCGTGTGTACTAGAGGGTCTGGGTGGGGGAGACACAGAGAACAAGAGTGGGGTATCAGATCTGAGTGTTGGAACCTGAATGGGAACCTTACAGAAGTTAATATGGTTAGAAAAGCAACTCAAGGGGTCTCTCTCACTAGCCAAATAAATATTCATCGCCTCTAACTCACTGAATAAAATAGAACAGTTATGAGCTCATATTGACATAAATAAATTGAATAAATGAAAAATTTGATAAGAACCTTGGCTATTTACATTGTTCAATGTACCTGCCTCTCAAATACTCGTTAACTACAAAAGAAAATGGAGAACACTGGCAGACACCACCTTAATCAACTGATCGAAGTGATCATCATCAGTGTTAAGAAAAATTTGAATTATATGTCACCTAATCAGATGCAAAGAGAACTCAACATAGCTTCTATGATATTCCCAGCAAAGATGAATAACCTGTATAGATAATTATAAGGAAGCATCAGACAGACTTAGATTCAGGAACACTCTACAAAATGATTTCTAATACTCCAAATGTCTGAAGATTATGAGAATCAAGGAAACAGGGAGAAATTATTGTAGTTAGAGAAAACTGGAGAGTCACAAGTGAATCTGACCAATTTGCTACAAAGAACAGTATAAAGCTAATTGATAAGACTTCAGTAAGATCTAAAGATGAAATGACTATAATGTATCAATTTAATTTTCAAATTTTGACTCATATTGTGGTTATGTGGGACTGGGTACTTAGTTATAGGTGATATACATTAAATAATTTTGAAACCAAAGAACTTATATGCATATATGCATAACCAATAGACACAGACAGTAGTGTGGGGAAGGCAGGAGGCCGGTGGGAGTGGGGAGGAGGGGATCAAGGAGGGAAAAAGGTAGGGACATCTGTAATACATTCAACAATAAAGACAAGTTTAAAGAGAAAAAAAAAATTTGGCCTCTTTCTGACTGGTGATGAGCCATGGACATCTCTTGGGATGACTGGCACAGGTGCCGAGAGACCAGGGGGAAGAGAAATCCCACCACAAGAAGCAAACACATAAGCTGGGTGCCCTGCTGCCAACACCAAGATTGGCCCTGCCGCATACCGTCTGTGCGCAGGGAGGCAAGGGGAAGCACAGTGCCTTGGGGCTGGGTGTGGGCACCCTCTGCTCGGGCTCTGAGTGCTGGACGTGCCACACAAGGACTGCGGCTGTTGTCTACAATGCACACAGCAATGCCCTGGGCCTCACCAAGATCCTCACAACGAACTGCATGGTGGGGCAGGGGTTGGGCAGGAGCTGGGAAGGGAATGTCAATGTGTGTGGGCGGGAAGCAGGGACATCTGTAATACTTTCCACAATAAAGACATATCAAAAAAAAAAAAAAAGAACTGCATCGTGCTCATTGAAAGCACACCCCACAGACGACAGTGGTACAAGTCCCAGTAGGCAAGCCCGATGGGCTGCAAGAAGGGGGCTAATTGACTCCTGAGGAGGTGAAGATTTTAAACTAAAAAAATAATGCAAGAAATATAATGAAAGAAAAAAATGCCAAAATCTACAGTTTTCTAGGGGAGCAGATTCTGCAAGGCAAGCTTCTTGCACGCATCCCTCCTAGACCGGGCTCACGTGGCCAGGCACGTGGCGATGTGCGAGAGGACAGGACGCTGGTTCTAGCTGAGGACAATCAAGGCCTGGAAAGGCTATACTCCCCCACTTTCCCATCCCAGCTTATGTAGTAAAGGTGTTTATTGTTATTTTTAAAAAAAAGAATTTTAGGATTTGGGGTGATAGGGCACCAGATTCTCAACACACACTCAAACGTTTCCCAAAAAGGAAAACACAATCTTTGTTGTACTTTTCCATAACTTTAAGAATGTTCAACCATTTTAGGGTATCTTTTTACTTAACTCTTTTAGGATATCTTTTCCTTCAGTTGTCAAATATGTGCATACATATTTCTATGTTTAACTGTAGACTATATGCATTTTAAGATAACCTATTCTTATACATAGTCTACTGTGCAGATATTTAATGGTTCTTGAATGCAGCTAAGAAGCTATTCTCAAATATACCTCCAATTTCACAGTGTTATCAAACCTTACATATTTTACAGTTCACAGGAGCGTGGTAACATAATCCTCCTGCAGGGAAGAGAATATATACTCAAAGAGGAAAGATAACAGATTATGTATGCAACCTTTATTTTGGGCATCTATGGAATTATGGAACCTGAAAGTTAAAAAGACCTCAAAGAGTTCTTTTTTTTTTTTTTTTTAAATCTTCACCCGAGGATATATATATTTTTTCTATTTATCTTCAGATAGAGTGGGAGAATGGGAAAGACGGGGAGAGAGACAGGTAAAGAAACATTGATGTGGGACACCCCGACCAGCTGCCTCCCGCGACTCCCCCGACAAGGGCAGGGGTGTTATCCCGCGACTGAGGTTCGTGCCCTTGACCCAGATGGAACCTGCCAGTCATTGGTCTGCGGGCCTAGGCTCTAACCCTGAGCCAAACCAGCCAGGACTCTAAGAGTCTTTAATACAATGGCTCTTAAGCGTAAATAACCATGTACTACTTTCCTCGGGATAAATCCTTTATGAAAGTTCAGTACATAAAGTCGTTAAAGTACATTCGACCTGCTCCAAACAGAAATGTAGGTCCTGTCTGCCTCGCTCTGTCTTCATTTCAAAGAGGACCGTTGGCAAGCAGAAAAGAATCCCTAGAAATTCATATAATATAATTTGAGAACCCCTGTTCTATGCCATTTTACATTTGATGTATGAATCCTGTCTACAGCATACCCCAGACATAATTCTGTATTTCTCAGTTTTGTTTTTGACACTTTCAGTAATTCCAAAGACAATTCATTCCTATATAGAAAGTACAAAATATCTGTCACTGGAAAGACTCAAATGACTAGAGGAGCCACCTTTATGATAAAAATATCAATGTTATCATCTATTATCTACCATTAGAGGAGTAACGAGAGAGCGAGAGAAAGAGCTGGCACAACAGTCAAGCCGAAGGCCAATAATAAATCTTATTTTGATGCCAAATGCATTCT
Organism: Molossus molossus; assembly: GCF_014108415.1. Taxonomy (NCBI): domain Eukaryota; kingdom Metazoa; phylum Chordata; class Mammalia; order Chiroptera; family Molossidae; genus Molossus; species Molossus molossus. The sequence continues at coordinate 39,734,929 of NW_023425403.1, read as the reverse complement.
CTATGTATTGCAATATAGCTAAAATTAAAATAAATAAGTAAATATATCCACACATATATATTGCAAAATATAATGTCCGTTCCTAAAGAAAATGTTTATTAAGTTTTAATGCTACCAAATACTTTTATTAAGAGTCAACTTGTTAAATTTTATAACAATTGGAATGTTATTCATCAATTATATTTATTGCGTATTGACTTAGCGATAGGTCCTAACCTATGTGATAGGAATACACAACAGAGAACAAAGCAGATCCCTCTAGCAGGTTGATTAAATGCTAGAGGTGATGAACTACTTAAATCAGTATGACTAAACATATAATATGTATTATAATTTAGTAACCTTAACATGTCTATTGTATGTGGATTTAGTTATTTATTTTCAATATTTTTATTTTATTATAATGATATTATCACAATATGGACTTTACTGTAGACATTATATCTTTAATACTTAATTATAGATATAATAACATTATATACATTATTTCTATGAAGGTACCAATATAAACATCAATATTTGTCCAAAATTAAAATCAGGACAAAGTACAAAAATTGAAATATTTTTCCAGGCTCTTCAGTGTATTTTTTTTTTTTTTGTACAGACAGAGTGGGAGGGAGAGAGAGGAAGAGAGAGAGAGGGAAACATCGATGTGAAAGGGACACATCAAGTGGCTGCCACCCGCACGACCAACCAGGGCCGGGGACAAACTGCAACCGAGGTACATGCCCTTAGCGGGAACCGAACCCGGGCCTCTCCGGACCGCAGGCGGACGCTCTAACCGCTGAGCCAAACCGGCCAGGGCCTCTTCAGTGTATTATGTAGGTTTCATCCCGACCTTAATTCAATGTCTCTAAAACATATAGGCTTTATGCCTGGAATCTCAGAGCTGAAATTATGCACAACATCAACATAGTTATTAGACTCATGTCCTCATGTTATAGTCTGTCAGAGATGAGATTGATGCTTCATATTCACTAGTTATTTTACTCTAGGCAAATTACTTAGACTTCCAACTATCATTTATGTTTATTCTTAACAATTTTAATAGAAGATTAATATTCTTCTTTAGCATGCCAATTAAATATGCTATCGGAAGTTTGGAAAAAACGTATTCCACTTTTGGGAACTCATTATCCTACTAACAATCCCATGCAGACCATTGCAAAACAAGAGAACTTGAATAGCATATGATATATTTTTCCAAAACATCTTGTACATAAAATTCATCAACCTGACAGTAGCTGTGTCTAGAAACATGTGAATTCTTTGTTATAGATAAATCATTTAATAATATAATTTTGCTGACTTAAAATGTAATGTGGTTTAAGTTTCCCTTGATACTGAAAATTTTAATGATCAAATCTGAGAATGGGAAAAGAAAGGTATTTTGTTCTTAAAATGACTATTATATTGAACTCTCTCAAAAGACCTTTCAGAGGAAAAAGCAATTAACAAATGAATTGACCTAATTTTATAAGCCACCTGAAACTGCCTCTTTTACTGATATCTACTAAGTCATACTCTTACCTTTATATTCTTGTCTTGAGCTGGGTCTTCATTTTCTTTTCTGAAATCCCCTTGATTCCCACAGTGTTTATATTATATATTACAAATAAACTATATTTAATTGAGTTTCTAGTACTTCTTATTGAAGACCAGAAAATTCTATTTTTGCTCAATAAAAATGTTATCTGTATGAATAAAATCACCTAGGTATGTGACCATGTAAATATATGGTCATTTTTCATAACTGTTTAGCAGAGATTACTGCACTTAATTCCTGCATCCATCACAACATATGTTCACGGGTCACTAGTATGTATATGCCTTGGAAATGTTATTTTGGAACTGTTGAAAAACTTTACAAACTATAGTTTATATTATATATAAATATTATATATATCATATTTAATAGCACTTATATTCAATAAGCAAGTTTGATTTCCCAGTTTTTACAAAAGAGGATATATTCTCAAAAGTCTCAGCCTAGAATAAAAAGTGATTTGATGTGCTGCTGAATATTTTAAAAGAGCATTTTTATTTTTAAATGAAAGAACCTCATATTCATATATGTTAGATAAGTGTATACATCAGTGGCTCAAGTTTCCAAGCCTGATATGCAAAGTAGGGCAAGGCTCAAATTTTTGTCCTGTTTGTTTGGTAATCATATATATAATAATATGATTCATATTAAAATAATATATAAAATCATATATAAAATAATATGAGAGATTAAATGTCATTTTGGAGGAATTAACCTTGAAGTGCTCATAATTATATAGATAACTGCATGTGGCTTGAGTTATAATGCTAAATTGAGTCAAACCCACTGGAATAACACCTGATGAAAATCTCAGTGATTGGCATATAGATTCTATTGACCTATTAATTTTTGCTTGCTACTTAAGTAGGCAATTGCATTTTTTCAGTATTTCTGGCTGCATCTGTCCTTTGAACTCCATTTTAATAACGACACAGTGGCAATATTGATACAAAACTGACAATCAGTGGATGAAACATTTATATCATGCTTTATTGATTGACTTTAATTCTCACCTTAACACATGTTTTTATTCATTTTAGAGAGAAAGAGAGAGAGAGAGAGAGAGAGAGAGAGAGAGAGAGAGAGAGAGAGAGAAACATCAATGTGAGAGAGAAACATCAATCAGTTGCCTCCCACACATGCCCCAAATGGGGATCAACCAGCAACCTAGGTATGTGCCCTGATGGGGAAATCGAACGTGTAACCTTTTAGTGTTTAGGACAATGCTCCAAACAACTGAGCCACCCAGCTAGGGTTTATAACATGCTTTATGATTTACAATTTATTTTCATAGCCACAGTAGTCCTATTAGGTGTGATTGTCATTCCCATTTTATATGTGTTTAAACTGAGCCTTTAGAGATATGTGTTTGCTCCAAGTCACAAGATTTTAAAAAAGAGAACTAAGATCTGGCCTTTGGAGTAAAATTACAATTTGTTAAGCTAATTTATGTCTGGAGATGGTATAAAAGAGATTATTGCTAAAGATTATGTTCTTAGCCAGTTTGTGTAGGAAAGACAGAAAGAACAATTTTGAGGGGTTTGTGTTCACACTAATAGTGATGATCTTATTAATCATTTACAGAAAACAAACAATATTCAAGGTATTTTGCATTTTTTATTTCTAGCAACCCCTGAGCAAACATATGAGGTAGCTGTTATTATCCTCATGTTGCAGATAACAGAATTGATATGTAGGAAGTCTAAGTAATTTGCCTAGAGTAAAATAACTAGTGAATATGAAGCATCAATCTCATCTCTGACAGACTATAACATGAGGACATGAGTCCAATAACTATGTTGATGTTGTGCATAATTTCAGCTCTGAGATTCCAGGCATAAAGCCTATATGTTTTAGAGACATTGAATTAAGGTCGGGATGAAACCTACATAATACACTGAAGAGCCTGGAAAAACATTTCAATTTTTGTACTTTGTCCTAATTTTAATTTAATTGAGTTGTAATAAAGACTATTTTCTGAAATGGTTTAACTATGTTAAAGAACCAAGTTATTTAAATAAGGGGAATCAACGAAGACATCGAATTGAAAAATTAAAAGGTTTTCAAACTATTGAATACAATTATAAACAAAATTTTAAGAAGAGTTGTAAACTGAGAGAAAGAAGTAAGATGACTACAGTATCAGTCATACTGACAAAATCTGATTTTCCCATCAAGTCAGGCCAAAAGAAGGAAGAGCTACAGCCAGGTTCCTACCCTAGGGCCCTTGTAGCCTCTGATTTCTTTCACTGGCCTTTTTATACCTTTAATTTCTACCGTTAGAATCACCACCAGAGATCAGAGTTTCTATTAGTTGGATGATAAATCCAATATGGTAAAAAATACCAAAATGAGTAGAATTACATGAAAAAAGTTTTAATCCCATACTGAGATTTATCATTTGTTTGAAAGTTCACATTTTATAGTCTCCACATCTGAGTATGGGGGTTGAGTGAGGTGAGAAAAATAAAAATAATGTCATATACAATACTTTGAGGGTGATGATGACACTTGGAAAGAAGCTTTAGGGCCCCAAACTAATTGCAAAGCAGTTTGTTGTCCCTAATCAAATATGGCTGGTGTCCCTTTAAAAGGGGGACATTTGTACATAGATACAAAAGAACAGCATGTGAACATGAAGACAGCCATCTGAAAGCCAAGGAGAGAGATTGAGAGAAGATCCTTCTCTCATAGACCCTATCAAATCCTTGATTTCAGGCTTTGGAAACTGTGAGACAATAAATTTCTGTTGTTTAAACCACCCAGTTTGTGGTCCAAATATATATGGCACCATGTCAATAGAAATCTGAAAATCAAAACATCTAGTATTGGTCTAGTTTCATGGGAAGTGTACAGAACTGATCAGTAGACTTACGTTAGTTAGAATTAGTCTTTGCTAATTTGCTATAAACATTCTGAAGTCAAACGCTTTGAAATAACTAAACTTTAGTGAAAATAGAAAAATATTTAATTACCTCACTTGCAAATATTTTATAAAACATTTTATCATAAATGTAACGTACTATATGTCAATGAAATTTATTTAACATTATCAGATTTTCTCCATAAGAATAATCATTGAAATGAGAAAATATGACATGTATTTTAGTGAGAAAGAAAAGTTTAATTTAGTGAGAAAGAAAAGTTTAACTTTGTTTATTTCCTTAACCAATCATCTGATTCCAATTCAGAAGGTGATAAAATTTAGCTCTTTGATTCTAGAATCCAAAATACAATAATTTTAATGGGTAATTTTTAATAAAAATCACACCCTTGCATTTTGTGCTGATTTATAATCTACCTCCTTACTCTGAATACTGGGAGATGCCATGAAAATCTACTGTGCAATATTTCCTTTATGTAAAACATTTGACCTTCATTGCAATATCTTTTTGCTTAAGTGATTTTCTCAACTCAAGCTGAGCTCCCCCGGGGAGTAGCGCCAGGACAGTCTGCAGGCACACTCAGCGTCAGTGCCTGATGAAGGAGAGACACCTGGGGCTTGGGGAGAAGGAAAAAGGAAGAAAACTCTGCGGGAAAAGCCATGTGCTTTTGAAGGCACAACCTGTTCATTTCCAACTCATTTTTCCTCCTTATCGTTCAGGATTATACTTTTTAATTATCAGTCATTTTCATGGTGACCTGTAATCCAAAGCACAGGGTAATACATTTCATCCTGAAAATGCTGAAATTTGTCATAACAGAAACTGGTTGGCCTCTGCAAGGTACATGTACTTTATGGAACATCAGATATGTGAGAGGAAGAGAACAAGACAGGGAGAGACGAGGGTGCGAGGGTGTGAGTGTAACCATCTTTAGACCCTACACAAAGAAGGTTGTATTATTCTGGTTCAACTCAAGGTAAAATTCTACGCTATTGTACAATTTTACTGTGCAATTTCTCTTCTTTTTTATGCATGGCTTAGCAAATGAGAAGCTATGGGACAAGTTAAATAATGTACTCCTTCAAGAAAAACTCAATAAATGTTGTTTATTCACTGCCTGCTTAGATAAAATTTCAAATTACACAGTTCGTAACCATAGTGTCTCTTTCTAAATTAATGATGTAAAATTAAAAATAGGCTATTGAAGTCACTAAATATATTTTCAAAAATCACAGTTTTGATTCAATGTTGAAATTGTGGTTTTAATTGCCTACGTCATCTTTATTCTGTGTATTAAATACAATTTACCCATGAGGAAACACAAGTCTTTATGCTTAAAGAATTATAGTGACAGAAATTTTACATCGTACATAATCCATTTAAAAGTTTCAACCTATTGCTTTTGACAGGGTAAATAATAATGCCTAGGATTAAGAGTATAGTCTCTGTAATTAAACTACTTGTATTTTAATCCTGATTCAATACTGATTTTGTTAATTACTAATTATATGATGCTGGCCATGTAGTTTAGTGCCTAAGTCTCAGTTTTAAACAAAATAGCAGTACCTTCCTCAGTGTTGAAGTGTTACATGAAATAATATCTATAACATTTCTAGCACAGTGCTACAAGAACCATAAACAATTAGATATTTCAATTATTTAGAGCTATATCCTTCTGAGCCTATGAGCAGAGGAAAAAATACATATGCTATCCTTCTTCCTGTTTTTCTTATTAAATATACTATTATTAAGTTCCGCATTGAGTGGACATTTGTAATACAATGGCGGCAAAAAAAAAAAATAAAAAATCAGCAGGGTATTCTCATACTGGAGTAGGTGTTAGCCAAGGCCATCTCTTTGTCCTGCTTGACTACATAGAAACAAATTGGCAATGATCCTTATTTTCCAATTAACCCTTCATGCTTCTCTGTAGATTAAAATAAAACCAATATTTAGATCTTAAGATATCCTGTCACAGGTGGTCCAAAAACTTTGAATCAATTGGTAGATGGGGTGCGGGTATATGGCTGTTGGCGCCAGGCTAAGGGAACCAGAGGTTTGTCACTCTTTCTCACAGTCAAAGGCTGCACGCTTTCTAACCTGGTCCTGCACAGTGAAGAAATGAGATCTGACCTCTGCTGCCACCAGGAACCACCCAGAGCCACAGGAGTGTTCACAAGAAAAGGCGAATCTAGATATTTTTCAGGACTCTCTGCATGTTCAGCTATTACCTGACCAATTACTGAGACTCAAATGTATTCCAGCCTTAGATACAGGCTAGGATCCACACAGGAATTAGCAAGCCATTCCTACCCGCTCAGAGTACCCACCCACCAAAGAACATTAGTGCACACCCTTTTCCCACACAAAGGCATGCTCTAACATTGGATCTCCGTGCAGCAATTCAAGGCAACCCTCTTTGTGTTTTTAAAAAGCTACAAGGCTCCATACACTATTTTCCCAATGCTGTTACAAAGCTGAGACACCGGAATAAGCAATGTTTGTTAATCTACAAGATTTGCTCCAGCTTACTTTCAGCAAGGCCACTCTTTAGCAGCTGGCAGCAGCCTTTCTCGTTTCAGAAAAGAATGTGTCAACAGTCATCCTGTTCCATAATTAAACAGATGATTATGGTACAAAGAGGTGTGCTGTGATTGAAGTCCCTGTGTGGTACTGTTGGAGCAATGAAGAGGGCAACGCATTTGAATTACTGTGGTAGGATCTGGAGGGAAAAGAAAAGGAGAAAGAGAAAAAGAGAAGCTTTCTTCTAAAGAGGTGTTGAGGGATCAGTCTTGAAGTAACTGGGATCAGCGGGACAGCAGCTTTCAAATGAGAATTTGAAAATCATTCATCTTGGCAAGGAAAAAGGTCAATTCCTTTAAACAGAGGTTTGGGTTCAGATTTGGTCTTTACCATTTACTATATATAAAATGGAGGTAATTTCCCAACTCTTCTAAAGTGTTGTTTCTTTATGTAAAATATTGAGACAATCATATATGTCTCATTATGAAGATTAAATTACCCTCTTTTGAAAAACAGCAAAAGTCATGAGACAGGCTTCTCTCAGGGTTCTCAAAAATAAACCAGAATATTTTAAGAGCACATGGGGAGATATTATAAGGTAGTGGTTGAAAACGTTGACAATAAGGTCAAGCTTTCTAGATTTGATTCCTGATCTACCAGGTACAGAATTGGCTTTTGGCAATTTACTTCATCTCTCATCTATGTAATGAGGATATTAGTAGTTTCTAGTGTTCATATGGCTACGAAATAAGTGAGTTAATATGTAAACATTTAGACAATACTTAGAGTGATACATATATATAATATACACACACACAGTTGGAGTTCAAGGAACACAGAGTTTATTCTTGTATTATTATTTATTAATTATTGTATTCTTTTCTCTAGAAACAACTGTAAACTTATTCCCCCCCCCCCCCACCCTATATTAGGATACGCACCTGTCTCTATTGTTACTTTATTTCAGGAACAAAGTTCTGCATTTCAGCTGCTCCTGCCTCCTCTTGGCCTGATTAATTACAAGATTAATGACTATCCTCTTTTCTATATATCTCATTCTACCTACTTGCTTTATCTTTTTCATTGGCATTGAAACTGTCTGGAATCTCTCTAACCTTAAGTGATCAAAAAGCAATTGTCCTTCAAAGATAATCCTCTACCCAGCTACCACTCTGTATTCTTGTCTTCATAGCCCAACTTATTTTAAGAATTTCTTCACTATTCTCTCATTCTCCACTCCATTCCATCCTGTCTACTGAGAGCTCTTTCTTTCAGGATCACTGATCACCACGTCCAGTGTAATTTTCCAGTTTTCAACTTGTCAATTCCAGAATAAGTGTACGCTATCTTTATATTAAAATTAAGCACTACTAAATAAAATGATAATATTAACAATAGTAATAAAAATAGCAGCGTATTGTCATGGTTTATTGGAAATCACACTCTTCTGGCATTTTTCTTACCAAGCAGGTGTGCCTTCAGTTGTTAGGTAAACCCTGACACTAAATATGTAAATACGTGTCTACATCATATTTTAATTCTAGCCCCAAATACCCCAACTGCCTATTTGTATGTATCCATGCTCAACAGTAAATTTATAGTGTCTTCCTCTACTGACTCTCATCTGAATGAACCATAACAATATCCATCTAATTGCACAAGTTGGAAACCCGGGGAACCTTTAAGTCACTCTCCTCTCTCTTGTCCCTTATATCAGTAACTGGTGTTCTATTGATTTTTTTGTTTCCTAAATAGCTCTCAGACTTTGCATCTCTCAGCATCTTCTCTGCCAAGATTCTAATCCAAGCTTTCATCAGCTGTTCCCTGAATTAGTGCAACAACCTCCTAAGTGGGTCCCCTTTCCTCTTGTCATGCAAATCGTTTTTCTACAGTATAGAAAAATCAATCATTTAATAATGAAAATCTGAATGTCCTTCTTGTTTATACTCTTTTACTGGCTTCCTTACTTTTATATGCACAAGGCCCAGCATTATCTGGGGTCTACTTTTCACTCTCCAGCTTTTTCTTCTAACATTCTCTTCTTGTTCTCACTCTGATTTTCTTTCATTTCCTCCAGAGAGCAATGCTGCTGTCCGCCTTAGGCCATCGCTGTTCCCTCTGCTCTGACCGTTCTGTCAGCTGACCACTCATCCTTCAGACGTCAATGAAAAGATCAAAGGTTTACTTTCAGGAAAATGCTGAGGACTTTATCTAGACTAAGTTAAATATTTAATTTACAGCACACTATATTTGTCCTTCATGACCATGTCATTTGTAATAACCGGTTCTTCCATTTGACTATACCGTTCAACAACTGTGTCTGTTTTATTCACCATTAAATTCCTCAATTTTTAAAGGGCTGTAAATTCCCAATTCTAGCAAGTTTTTTTTAAGTCATTTTTTCTCCTGGTTTTAGAAAATACCACTCAGGATTCAGCACTCTATGCTAAGGATAACTTCATGTAATGGGTAAAAAAAGTTACAAAATTTAAAACATTAAAGACAAAAAACTAATTAAACTATGTCACCTTTAATTCTCCTTAAACGCAATGACTAAAATATGTTTTATAAGTTAGAATGTCTCTCATTGATTTTAGTCTTTTTCCTGAATTCAGGAAAGTTCAATTGACTGATACTCTTAGGACACAGAACTTGCACTATTGTACCACATTGTGGGCCTTCAATAGAAAAGTTTCTGCAGTAAACAATGGAGTAGTATATTCAAGGAATTTCTTAATAATGTACTAGAGGAAGAAAGAAAAGGGCTGATTCCTTTTATATTTTAATGAACTTCCCTGGTGTCAAAATTAAAGCCCATTAGTGAATGTTCCTCTCTTGCTCTCCCATGGTGAAATCCCATTAGACTTTAATTTGCTTTATTTGGAAAACAAAGGTACAAATCTCTCCTTAAATAGTTTTGGGACATATGCATATCAAAAGAACCAGGGAGATCTCAGCAGGTTTCAGAATCTCAGAGGTTCAGTTTCGGGTCACGAGCACCATCCTATCTGTGGCGTAGGTAATGAAATGACAGAGTACAGGATACCACATTGTTACAAACAGGTAAAAACAAGACTTGTAGTCCTCTTATTAAGGCAGTAACCCCAGAGTTAACCCTCATTATTTACAATCTTATAACAAATTAAAACAAAAATAAAATTCAATGGGCAGAAAAGAAAAGAGGAGGGTAGAAAAACATAGGTTGGTGTAGAAAATGTGGGATAGCTAGGAAAGAAGTTAGCACCACCTTTATGGTCTACAAAACCATTGGTTTATATTAAATTTGTATTATTCTCCCAAAAGGCTGTACCCAATTTTTACTTGGCCTGTTTGTAAAATATTTTTGCCATAGTTTCTGAATATGTATTAATTCTTTGATTCAGCCAAATATATGTATATCTTGAGTAAACAGTACATGTATTTGCTGAGAAAATCATCATCAACTCACTGAATTCAACAGCTGTTCAAAGAATGCTACAGTCACGGAAGGAGATTTTAGGACTGCACACGTGGACTTCTTTTTTTTGTGGCTTTAACAGAGCCTATATGAATATCTTTTGTAGCCACATAAAACTCAGGAAAAACTACCTTTGCCATCTGGGTTTGAGAGAACATGTAAATTTCCTAAAACTTGTATTCAAATGCATATCTCATGTGTATTAGAAACTGAGTCGACTAACTCTGGGACACATTTCTTTATTAGACTCTCTGCGACTTGTTAATATATAAAGAACAAAGGTGTGCATGTTGGGGGGTTGGGTTCCAAATGAATCATAAAGTGAACAGCATGGTCGAGGTCTCATACTGGAATAAAATCAAAATGGTATAACCAGATATATGTTTCTTTCTCTTTAAGATACTTTTTTAAATTTCCCAACTGTTTCATTTTATTGCAGTGCATAATGCATATATATGTATGCTTTATATATGTGTGTAATATAATATATATGTGTGTAATGTATAATATAATAGTATATATATAATATATAGAAAAGTCCAGAAGCTAGAATCTCTGCAGTGACCTTAATAGATTAATATTTGGTGAAAAGACTCTATTCATTCTGAAGAAACTATTGCTATTATAAAATACAAAGCTGGTCTAATTTAATGGTGGGAAGATAATATACATGTGTTACTAGAGTCCCAGCATCTTTTACCTCAGCTCCTCCTATTTTTGCTGAAATTCAGTAAGTTGCATAGGGTAGTATCCCATTTTGGATTGTCTGTACTCCCGACCCAGGCTTACAAGCTGTTAATACAAATATTTGAAGATTTTACTTCCTATATTTATCCTTGAATATGAAAATATTTTGGATCCAACGATGTGCCCCTAGAACACATGACCTTTCCCTTGTGAGGAATTGGAGCGAAATTACTAGTTTTTACTGGCCCAGATGGAGGCACATTTGTGGGCTCTACTATTTTTTTTGAAGCAAGGCCAGAGTTAATTCCCATCAGTAGAAAGGATTGTTCTAAGTAATGTGGGAACATTAGAACTGCACATGTAATTGAAAAGCTGTTCTATAATGTTCCCTTGCCCACACTGTTGTCTTAGCATGTCCCATACCTTTTCCACCTGCACTTTGTTGTGATTTGAAATTATATTCTGTATCTGCACTCCGTATGCTTCAGCCCATCTTGGGCTAGATACTGATTGTCAATTCATCAAATAAGAAAAGCATTTTGATCCTAGATTCACAGAAACGTTTATAATCATCAGGAGCAATTGTCCTTTACTATGAAAGTATTACAGGACTCCTCAGCCACATGACACAATTTCAAACCTGCTAAATTCCAGAGGTCCATGATTTCCTTCCTGGGAATTTTAATGACACCAATTTATGAAATCAATTATGTTCTCATTAAATTTAGAACTCCCATCAGCATATTTTGCCATCTATCTATCCTCTACCAAAACTGGCTAGGTTTTTCTATTATAGATAAAATGTAAGTTGCAAATATTCTCATGTGATCAGAGTCCCCTGGCCAGACCTTAGCCTTCGCTACTAGTTTCATATAGATATCTCCTGAGGGCAATAGTTATTACTGATTGGTCCTTCTAAAAATTTACCTGGATTAACCATTGATGAAGATAGTGATAAAGTTAGTTCTGAAGTTTGCTGCCACTACCGCTACCCCCATCAACCAAGTTCTAGGTTCATGGCATTCTCCTGAAACCAGCAATGAGCCTTTTTACCACCTATACTTTATTTTCATATAGCAAAGCACTCAGCTCATATATACCACAGGTGTCGGTCCTCTTTTGCATCCACTTAATTACTATGATCATAATACTGGTAGTGATTATTGCATGAAGGTTAAAAGTTACAACCGATGTGAATGAGGCCAAACAAAAGTTTTTTTCACTGATTTCCATATTAGCTGATGCTTTTCTCTCCATGATTGTTACTGAAAACGTGCTGAATTTAGTACATTGGACATCTTAAGTCCAGCTTCTTTTCCTATTGAGAAAGGTGGACAGCTACCAGTTGGAATAGAGTTTTTTTTCTTAAATGCCTTCAATATATGGGTGTTTGTTTTCTAATTTCCTGTGATTTCTGGTAATGTGAATTAACAAAGATCATCAAAATTCTCAATTAACAGATGATACCTCTGTTTTTGAGGGTGTTCATATAACTCAGTAAGCTTTGTTATGAAACTCTTCATGTCCTCTACCTACCTTCACTGTGACACAACATTGCACTGACATTATTCCTTCAATGATATGGAATAGAACCAATTTTTAATTCAAGAGAGTAGAGAACATTGGCCAGGATCCCCCATTTGTGTATATTTCTAGGTTACACCATTAAAGGCTAATAGACTTTGTAACTTTTAGGCTCACTATACTCATTCATAAGACTATGCATTATAAGATGTTTATTTTGCAATACTACATCAATGCAGGATTTATAAAGAAGATGTATTTACCTTATTTCCATTAAACTGCAATTAACCTACTTATATCTGCCAATTGTTTAAAGGTTACTTGTATTAGTTAACTTTGTTCCGGTGGGGGAAAAAATACATCTCAAATCTTCACTGGCTTATGTTGTATCTTAACATTAAGCCTTATAACAACATATAGTGACTCTTTCTCACTCATGTTACAGTGCCAGCATCTGTGGCTTCACCCTTGTGGCTCTGCTTTATTTCCAGTCCTGTGTTGAAGAGGCAGCTTCTGTTTGGAATCTGTCATTCTCATGGCAAAGTATAAATGCATTTAGACAACTTTATTTGTAAGTGGCATCATTCAGATAAGCTCATATCCAACTGGCAAAATCCAGGCATATGGAGAAAATTACTGTCAATTCATTCACTAAGGGAGTATTTTCCTTCTGCAGAGAATGGGGACACAGTTAAGTCACATGGCAATGGGAGATGACATAAGTTTTTTTACAGGTAGTTAGAAGTGAATAATTGTGGATAATAATAAATCTACAGCAATACCTATATTGTTTTCATTTTGTCTGGGGCCCACAGATGTTCTGTCTGTTGGACCAGTGACTAATTACCTTAAAGATGTATTTCAGTACTCACCCTATAGCTTTCCTGGTCTCATAAACAAGGATTATGTTATTGGTACTACTAGAAACACTGAACATCTTAAATTAATTGCAAAAATTTTAACAACACTTAACTTTAGTTATCTTAATTGATGGCAGTCTTACCTGCCTTATACACAAACTGGTTCCTACAAATTGGGTATTTTCACTCCATATAGCCATAAATTCCAAGAAGACAGAAACTAATGAAAACCCTAGTACTAATAAAATTGCAAGGGATATGGTAACTGACCGTCACCTGGAATTTAAGCTGTTCACTGTAGGTGACAGAGCATAGGTGAGCTTTTTTTTTTTTTTTTAACCTCACCCGAGGACATTTTTCCATTTTTTGTTCAGGTAGAGTAGGAGGGGGAGAGAGGAACAGAGAGAGAGAGAAACATCGACGTGAAGGGACACATCGAGTGGCTGCCACCTGCACGACTGTCCAGAGCCGGGGACAAACTGCAACCGAGGTACATGCCCTTAGTGGGAACCGAACCCGGGTCTCTCCGGACCGCAGGCCGACGCTCTAACCGCTGAGCCAAACCGGCCAGGGCTAGGTGAGCTTTTTTAATGAGTCTATCTACTTTTAAGGTATGTGGAAATATTCTAATCTTTATATGGTTTTGTTTTTATTTCCTAAACTTATTTATTTCTTTTAAGTAAGTCACGTATTTTTCCATAATGGGCTTTTTAAAATTGGAATACAGCTTTGAATTGCTGTCTGTGTTCACTGTGGTAGTGTTTTAATTTTTTCTCTTATCAGCTATAATGAGACTGAAGTTACATCTAAAATTTCGGAATCTCTGTATTCAGACAGCATGGCTGATTGGTTCTCAATAAATCTAATTTTACTCCAAGTGTTATAGACAATTTTCATCATGAGAAAATCACCTGGGATTTTTCATGGCTTCACATTACTGACAGTTTCAGTCGCTTAGTCTCCCAGTAGTGTTCTGACCTCATCTGGCTATGTCTAATAACTTTTAATCTTCAAGGTATATATCCTACTGATACGGTTGTAATTAGCTAATTATTAATAATAGGAAAGGAGAAAAGGGAAAGCCAGCCATTATAGGCCTGTTCCCTGCAAAACCCTGGGGGAAGGGGACTGGACAAAAAGAAGACAGACACATGCCCAGGGCAGCTGGGATGACTAGGAAAGGTGCTGTCAGTCGCACCTGGGAACGAAGGGCATTGGCCAGAGTGGGCGTGGCCACTGCAAGCAGGTGAAAATGTGGGATATTTAATCTCCTGAACAAAGAATTTCTCTCTCTTGGCTCGTGGCTGACGCTTGGCTTTCTGGCATCTCCCGTGTGGCCCACAGCCATGCGGACCCCCCAAACACAACAGACGAGTGACTGCAACTAGGCTGATGCTGCACTGGACCTGTGTCACCATGGAAAGGAAACTCTGGACACTGGCTTAGCTTCTGGCTTCACTGAAACCCCAGCTATGCTTCTATGACTGAAGTAAGAGAAATAGGACTTTGAAACCCAGGGGTGTAATTCCACAAAAAGAAAGCTTTCTACCATATCTCGTTCTCCCATAGGGGCCTCCAGAAATGCTTATTCCAGCTGTACCCCATAAGCCCGCTCCCACTAGCAACGGGGAAAGACAAGACACATTTCTCTCCAATAACACTACCATCGACATTATTTCATTTTCCTTTTATATGGTATGTCCTCTTCCCCTTAAGTCTGTCTGACCCATCCTTAGTACAAAAATTGGGCATGCGGCCATAATATGCTTATTGTTTCCTAAGTGCATCTTCCTAACATCCTTCTCCTTTCTGCACAGAGGAGGTAGTAAGAGCTGTAATGTCAGTTAGTTATTTGACTGCCCAAAATCCGTGCTAGTGACACAAGTGTGCTCAGCAATACCTCACTGAGAAGGATGACCTAATTTGAGATACAGCCTCTGTTGTTGCAGGAACCGCATGTCCAAGTCACCCAGTTCTGTTCAATTTTATATTTTTTGTTTTTACATTACTCTTTTTTATTTATTTTATCAATTTTTTTTTTTTTTTTTTTTGGTACATGCCCCTAGCAGAAACCGAAGCAGGGTCTCTCTGGTCCATACGCTGATGCTCCAGCTGCTGAACCAAACAAGCCAGGGCTGTTTTTACATTACTCTTAATAGCTGTCTTTTACTCCCACAAGCGTACCACTTCGAACAATAAATTATGTGGTTCCGTATTTATTGTAAATATGGTATATGTTTCAAAGTTGGACTTAACCTTGACTTCTTTTTTTCTTGATGCATATTTTTCTTTGTATTTCCCTTTAAATATGAACCCATACTGCTGACAGGCCGAGCCTCTCCTTGGAATTTTTTCGGTTACTTCTCAAACCCTGCAAGACAATGAGCGCCAGACAGAAGGGCACCAGTAGCCCAGGGACCGCTTTATCTAAGGCATGCTTGACTGAGCCTCAGAACCACCTCTGTGTGATCCTACTCTCATTGTAATAATAAAAAACACACCCATGGGTGGACACTTAAGATACTAAGACATGCAACGCATGGAGAAACATGGAGCTTCCATATAGCCTGACAGCACCTGCAGAGGCCGGGCCTGCCCACCAAGAGGTGGAAGGTGAGTCAGACCAGGGGAACAAAGAGACCAGCACATGCAAACCAGACCCCGGCAGCCTTGAAAGGGGCGAGCACCCCCTCCCCATGGTGACAGTGCCTTTCCCAGGCATGATCTTTCTTTAACGTGCCATTCTTACTTCCCATCTTTACACACAAATACCACCGTGTAACACACTGAAGAGAACCTGAAAAATGTTGTTAATTCTCTGTGCAGGTTTTCCACATTGGTGCAACTTATTGTGGAGGCTTCAATTGATTTCCATTGTTGATTTTTTTTTTTTCAACTTTCATAGGTTTTTGTAACCATCTGGCTGAGTCATTCCAATTTACTCTCCAGAATCTTCCCTAAACACACTGGTAATATCAAGCTCACAAACTACAACTAAATATCCAGCCCCATATTTGAAACACTAGACAATCTTTTATTGCTGTTAATTTTTCTTTAGTGTCTCTCTTATTTTTCTTTCACATATGTATTTCTTATTCTCTGAAAACCTCAAATTTTTTCATAAATAGATCTTGTTTTATGTAATGATTACTCCTACCATTTTCAAGCTAAAGTACCTACATATACATTCTTATAGGATGGCTTTTTTTACCTTTACAATTCTTATATTTATTGTGTCCACTGAGAAAAAAAATGTATATTAAGAAAATAGCGTCATCAATCATTTTGTAATACACACATATATCAAACTATTACATTGTACAACTTAAACTTATACAGTGTTATATGCCAACTATATTACAATACAGCTGGGGGTGGGGGGGGAAATAATTTCTTTTTTCAACTTGCTAAATATTGGGTAACAATTATTTATTTATTTATTTATTTATTTATTTATTTATTTATTTCAGCCTTACCTGAGGATATATTTTTTTCCCACTTTTCTTCAGATAGAGTAGGAGGGAGGGAGTGTGAGAGAGAGAGAAACATCAATGTGAGAGAGACACATCGACGGGTTGCCTCCTGCAGGGCCCCGGCCAAAGCTGGGGACCGAACCACAACTGAGGTATGTGCCCTTGACTGGAATTGAACCTGTGACTCTTTGGTCTGCAGGCCAACACTCTAACTGCTGAACCAAACCAGCCAGGGCTGGGTAACAATTATTGATGTTAGTCTTGACCTATCCCTAAATTCCACCACCTCCAGCCAAGATAGTCTGCTGTATCCACTCATTCCTCATACCAGAGAATTAACCAAAATAATACTCAGACATGCAAAAAAAATCAGAGATGGAGCTGAGGTGGGGAGAGGGGAGCAAGGAAGAGAGTCATAGTTGCTGGTTGGGGTACCAGAGCAGAGCAGTTAAGGTCGAGGGAGGTTGAAAAGTGGGCACATATACAATAGGCAGATCATGGATCATAGAAATGTACATTTAAATCCTGTGTAATCTTATTATCCAATGTCACCCCAATACATTTAATAAAAATAAAGTGACAGGCTTAAAGGAAAGTGAGGTATAACATAATGAGAGATGAAACCAGATATAAGATGTTTCCAGGTATAATGCATTAAATCCTTTTCATACCCTATAAGAGACTGAAGTTAAAAAATATAAATGTAATTCATTTACTGAAGTATTTATTTATTAACTTACCTGGTTGTATTATTTTCTTTAAATGTGCCTCTGTCCCTAGTTTGACTCACATGGATGACTTCATCAATGGTGTTACAAGTACATTAGTGGTACTTTGATTTCTAAAAGCCAAGACATTTCAGGCACAGGCTTGTAAACAAATCCGAGGCTTCTTCCAAGAATATGGAAATGTTGAATATAATTGGGACTGCCATTAAAAATCTAGCAATTAATAATGTCCACAGCAATACCCATAATGTCTAAGCTATTGCTATATTTGGCACTGATTTAAAACACAAGCCTTGGCCAAGTTGGGCTCACGTAACAAAGGAGACAGAATAGCTCAGAAAGATTTCTAGAAGGCCTAATGAATCCCTAGAGGCTAGTCCAACCACATTTCTCTTTTTTGGACAGGATTCTATCAACAACAAGGAAAAGAGTAGCTAAATTTGAAACAATCAATATAGTGCCACCTTCCTGGATCCAAAACCAGGATTCAAGAAAAAAAAAATCTAGTACCCTCTAGACCTCTGTACAAGAAGTTAAATAAACTTCCCAAACATTACAGATATATTTACTGCTTCAGGATATTGTACTGCCATCACACACACCAAATACGATATCAAATTGAATCTCTGAGATTTTCAACCTCAGGTGTAGGCTAAAAATGATGAACAGAAGATTACTTTGTGTCTCGGTGGGTGGAGGGGAAGCTATAAAAATTTGTCAACGAGTACATGAACCAGCCAACAGAGACGCCCCAAAGACAAACCACATCATCCTTATGCCAAAGGCTACGTCTTCATATACCATAAAGAAATGAGTGAATCTTAATCCCTTTTTAAAAAATCTAGTATTTTTCTTAGTTGTATAGATTAAAAAGATTCAAGTAAGGTAATTTATGGGGAACGATTCAGTTGTTACTTTTGTAAATGTGCCAATTGTTATAGAATTAATTTTTAAAAAAATTAAACTTACTTTTAAGTTTATTTCTATTAAAGGAAAAGTACAAAGGAAACTCTATCTGCCTTTGGTGGTGGTGGTGGTGGGGGTAGTCTGAAACAATTAATAAAACTCTGGTTACATTTGAATGACCAATCCACCCCACACCACTGCCCATTATGCCCCAGGTCCTATTCTATATTTCCATGACCTTGGTAATATAGTTGACAGTCAAGGTGTCCAATGAATTGGTTTAGTTGCACCAATATAATAAATTTAATAAATAGTTAACTCTCCATGACATGTTATTCGAAAGGAAGGCATTAACTTGAGAATGTGCACAGCTCTGATCCACGCCAGATGTTCTCAGCCCAACGTACTGCTAAACTAATGAGCTGTCAGAGCATATGTGTTCACTGGATCTGGAGCAGTTTTGCTTTTAGATATTTTAATTCCTTTTATATTAATATTAAAAATGTCATGATAAATAGCAATATAGAAACATAAGAGACTAATATAGTTTTACATATGTCTCATTTACTTCAGGACTCTCTTATAAAAAAGCACAGGACAATTAGAATCAACCTAGGTAGACCATCACTGAAAACACGGGGCTCAAAACTGCAGGTTTTTAATGAAGTCAAACAGGGGAAAGTGAGATGCTGCTTCTATTTACCTAAAATCAAAAGGATAAAAATAAACACTTTTCTTTGCATTGTTTAGAAAAGGGATGGTTTGGTTTAAAAGACAGTTTATTTTGTCAGTTTTCAGGGAGTAATTGCATTACCATTATAGGAGTATTCTTTCCTCTCCTCGATTACCTAATTTTTCTTTTTCTTTTTTGGAAAGAGGTCTCATTTGGAAAACTGCCCATTCAGGGGATCCCTCTTCAGATTAGGTTATGCTACTGGTGACCTGGACCTAATATTAAATACCTAATACTTCCAGGTGGTTTCCCAGGTGCTAGTGTCAGAAGAGTTTACCCCTTTATCTCTGGTAAGTGCTTGATACAATTTTCTGTGTAAGACAGTTTTTTCTTCTTGCTCCCTTAATTTTAAAAATTGCTAGATTTACTTTTAATATTTTAAGATGAATATTTTGAAATATTGCATACTCTACTGCATTTAATAAAAATCCAATGGACAGATTTTTGGATATAAGGAGTTAATGGAGTCAAACATTAATTCAAATGAAGAGAACTGATCCAACTTGAAAATTAAGGGTTTGCATAATGTTATTTTGATACCAATTTGCAGTCATCATATTTATTTTTCTGTTCTTACTAAATGAAATTCCTGTATGCTAATATATTGTTATAGGTATTGAGGACTAAATTGTGTTTCCCCAAAATTCATATATTGAAGTCCTAATTCTTTGTGTTTAGAATGTGACTATATTTAGAGATGGGGACTTCAAAGAGTTAATTTAGGTTAAATAAGAGTATAAGAGTGAGCCCTAATCTCATATGATTGGTGTTCCTGTGACAGGAAAAGAAGACACCAGACATGCCCCTGAACACTTGAAAGGCCATGTGAGGACATCATGAGCAGGTGGACCGGGAGAGAGGCTTCAGGAGAAATGAAACCTCTTAGCACTTGGATCTCAGATTTTGAACCTCTAGAACTGAGAAATCAATTTCTGTTTAAACCCCCTGTCTGTATTTTTGTATTGGCAGCCCAAGCAAGCTAATACGCTGGGTAAACATTAGTGGCTACCCAATGTCTGAAAACATTGATATTTTATGAAATTTAAGTAAATCCTATGCTTAGCTGTCTCTAATTAGCTCCATAGACACAATTTAATCCCACTTGACTCAAACCAGAAGTTCCACTTAAAACATCAGACACTATAGTTTGTATATCGAAGTGTAAAGAATTACAGAAAGGAGTTAATTCTTAGTAGATCTATATATTATGTTTATTTTTTCCTCTGCTCAATGTTGCTTTAGGATTTTCATATACTCAAATATTTAATGCAATCTGGCACACATTTCCAATTTCACCACCAGAGAAAATTTAGTGTTCTTCCCTCGAATTAAAAAAAAAAAAAAAATCCCCACAGTGCTACCTCACTCTCTGGTACCTACCTATGGAATTTAATCACCTCCCCACCCACCCAACATACACACATTGCAGCTCAGAGCATAATCATTGGCATCACCAGATTCAGTTGTACCAGCTCTGTCATTGTATTTGTAACTTTATTGGAGTTTTTTTTAGGATCGTAGGAAATTGAGTGTTCAGGAGATCTTTGACAAAGAGGTGGGGGGCACTTTAAAATGTGATGGTGTTCACTATATTTCTTACTTTAAGAACATCACTTATTCTTCTAAAAACTCTTACTTAGTCTCTCAACATCTTTATAATTCTCAAATTCCAGAGAGATGACTCTCTCTGATTTACATAGCTCCTGACCTGCTCCTCATTTCTCCATTGTCATAGGCAATGATTCATAAATAAATCTTTAAAGAAGTTCTTTTAGAAGTTTCACACATTACACAATTCTCTTCTTCAAAGAAAAATAAAGATCAAGCTTAATTAAGTACAAGATGAATTCTAACTTCAAAATGGAGATGGAAGAAGAATCTTCATAGAAGATTTGGCTAAACAGAGTTATTTTACAAATTTTTTGGTGTTTATTGTTCAAGTAGGTAAAACCTCTAGTTGTAAACTATAAAATCAAAATTGTTATTTATAAACTTTTCTACTACTCAGAGTTTTAGCACAGTGCTTCACAGGTGACACTGACTATAAGTTCAAAGAAAGAAAGATGGAAAATGGAAAGAGAAGAAAAGAAGAATAATTAAAATAATATTTGTTTCAGTACAGGAGACAAAAACAATTCTAATGCAATGTAGTGCTAAATGGAGATAGGTCTAGAAAGCTAAGAGAGAAAAAAGCCATCTAACTATGAATATCTATGAAAACTTCCCTAAACAGAAGGCAATTTAACTGATATGTGGCATAGTAGAAATTTGATAGGTAAGAGGAATGCATATCCCTGGGGTAGAGGAAACAAAAGTATGTCCAGCTTCCCGGTGGAGTCTCCTAGAAGTAGGGCATGAAACAGGGCTTCTAATTCAAGTGTTATATCCTAGGTGTACTCTCAAAAAGGAAAGTTCTCTCTCTCTCTCCCTCTCTCTCTCTCTCTCTCTCTCTCTCTCTCTCTCTCTCTCTCTCTCAATATTGTATTATGTTGTAGTCACCCTTCTTCTTGTGATGACGTCAGATGATAAAATACCTACATGGTGAGATGAAGTGAGGTGGATGGCATAGGCATTATGACATAGCATTAGGCTACTATTGGCCTTCTGACAGTATGTCAGATCATCTGCTTCAAATGATCCTTAGTCCTTGAGCCATGGTAATGTAGATGGTTAGATGTCAGGAGCAGATGGTGTTGGTGGTAAGGGAAATTTAATATTTTGTACTTTGATCTTTGGCAGGCAACTGAAACCTCAAAAAGTGAAGCCACGGGTAAGAGGAGAGGACTATAATCTATTGTCTACTTTCTTGTACAGTGACTTTCTGGTAAACAGTTATTTGTGATACAAAGATCTCTACAATTTGTTCCATGTCCACAGGTCTGTCCACATACCTTTTCCCCAGGTGTCCATGTTATCAATATTTTAATCTCTTTCTTTTTAATCCCCTGTCCAACAAAGTAAGCCAATGTCTCCCGGTGTAAGTGTACATAATCTTATTTAGGTCTTCCCTATTTACACATAACCAACCCTGACCTTGCCCCTTGGTAGAATTTTCTTCGCTGCTCTTTCCTAAGGCTGTTTTTGAGAAGAGTATTAGTGCAAAAGCAGCCACTTTTTAGCTAACATGGTGTACCAAGCTGATCTAGCTCTGAACCAAGTTCAGATGTTTTCATCCTTTAACCTCTCACAGGAGGGCCATTATGTTATAGTTATCAACCGATAGAGAAGCCCTGTGCAATGTTGGTGTAACATGGTGTAGATGCTATGGGATGCTGGGCAGCGTTCTTGTGCTCTCTAAATATTCTTGAGCCAACTTCCATTTTATGAAGGACTGCCTAGGAGCCCACCACACTTATGACCTTGTGCATCTGACAGTATCAACTTCATAATAGAAAGTTTTGGATACATGACCACTTGCTATCCCACAGCCATATGCTCTTTCTAGTAGGGCCCAGGAACAGGACAAGAGCTGATTTTGAAATATATAGTTTTCTGCTGCCGAAGGCATTGCTTTACTCCAGAGACTTAGTGTCCGTCTGCACTATCACTATTTTATTAAGACTTGTCAGTCTTTGCCAATACTTAGTAACTCCACATGACATATTTTTCTACCACAAATACCTCAGGTACCATGGAATCTGAAGGGCTATATGGCTCAAATGTTGGGGTTTCTTATATCATAGCTTAATACTGCTACAAACCTTTTTTTTTTGTTCTCAACTCATTCAAATATAGCAGCCTTATACACCAATAAATGGGTGTGGCAGAATCCCACAGTATGGTTTACGCTGCTGTCAAAACCTAAAGACACCTACCAAACTTTGTGGGTTTTCGTAGTTGTAAGATGCACAAAGTGCAATGACTTGTCTGTCATTTGGAGTGGAATGCCTTAGTATGGTCCAGACAATTGGACCCTAAGAACTTCTCCCATGTGACAAACCCTTAAGTTTTTGTAGTGTTTACCTTGCATTCTATAGAACATAGTTGTGTTACCAACTCATTCAGAACACTTGCCATTTCTTACTCATAGATCACAATAATTTTAATTTTGTCATTCTATTGTGGGCCAATGCAATATTCTTCAAGGTGTACCAAACATAAGAATTATGTTGGACTACTTTAGGAAAGAAAGAAGAAGAAAGAGGAGTGCTGTACAGTATGTACAAGTGAACTGCTTCTAATCTTTCTTCCCAAGGGGAATGGAAGAGAACACATTCACCAGATCAATAGCCACAAATTATGTTATTCTGTTTTGATAAGAATATTACAACTGTCACAGCAGTGTACCCTAAGCTATTTCTATATTTCTGCAGCAACCCCCTGGACACCATTCTGACCTTGCTGACCAATGAATTAACCAAACATTTCACATGGAAGTTAAATGTTACCATCTTTGTTAATAGAAGCTCAGTTTTCTAATAATATCTCCTACAATCCTTCCAGATCTACAGACATCACCAATCTTTCAATACTGCATTCCCTAGTCCCTTGGCAAATGAGTGGTCTCCTTGCCCATTCAAGCAATGTGGTCTTCTCCTATGTGTTTTATTTATTTATTTTCTTGTTTTCTAGAGTAAACCCATCTTAGCATACTGAATTCTCTCAGCTTTTGATCCCTTCCTCCAGAGTTTATGACTGAGGTTCTTACATCTCTGCTTCATTTAATTGAGAATGTTGCTTTTTTAAGCTTCCCAGATCAATTTTATCTGTTTATTAGTTATTATTATTATTATTATTATTGTTACTAAAGTTATGTTGGTATAATTCTTCTCCTTTAGCCAGCTCAGCACTTTCTCAGTCTGGTAATGTGGAAATTTGACCTTGCTTATGGATCAACTAGCCAGAGAAAGTGGGGACAGATCCTAAAAAGGGGAAGCATTGTCTTATTAAAGTACTTGTCTTATTTGAAGCCTTTCTATGGTCTTCAAGCAAAGAAAGCTTGTATTTTTAAATATGGTATAATGGCCACTTCTGAAGGACCAGAGATTATGAGCAATCTGTAGATTCGATGTTCTCACTTGCATATACACAGATGCCAATTCTAAATTTCAAAGTGCCATTCTTTCCCTATGAGGACCTTACTTCAGCTTAGCAAACTTACCTGGGCTAAAACTGACACTCTTTAATGTCTTCCACTCTTACTGTGAAGTCTGGTGCATTATCATCAACACTGTCTGATTTCTGGGCATAGGAGTTGATTCTCCATGTTTCCAAGGAAGCCCTCTGATGACCACACTTTGCTTTAAGTTATTAATAAATTAGACTCTATATTATATCTCTGCAACCAATCAATGGTGCTTCATCACTGCCACCTGATTTTGCAAGTGCTTATACTTATTAGACACAGATAGATATATAACAGCATTTTATAGATCAATGGGAGGAATACAATTGTATAAATATGTACTTAATACAATGACAGTATTGTGTGCACAGTCCTGATGGAGATTAGTTTATAGGAATGACTCAGGAATAATTTTACAGAAAAGTAGTGCTTGAGCTAAAAGTGTATGTGTGTGTGTGTGTGTGTGTGTAGAGAAAGAGAGAGAGAGACACAGAGAGACAAAGACACAGAGAGAGAATTAACATAATTTGTCATTGAAGAATTTTAATCTGGGAAAATATAAATTTCAGATTGTTTTCTAGATATATTATCTCGAGAATAATTGGCTGCTTATTAAAATAATCCAGCCAAAACTGATGAGCTTCTTAATTAAAGAAAGTCTAAAGAAAACAAAGGGTTGCCCTGGCCAGTTTGGTTCAGCAGTTAGAGCGTCAGCCTGGGGTCCAGAGAGACCTGGGTTCAGTTCCTGCTAAGGGCATGTACCTCGGTTGCAGTTTGTTTGTCCCCGTCCCTGATTGGGTGGTGCGAGTGGCAGCCACTTGATGTGTCCCTTTCACGTCGATGTTTCTCTCTCTCTCTCTCTTTTCCTCTCTCTCCCTCCCACTCTATCTGAATAAAAAATAGAACAATGTCCTCGGGTGAGGAAAAAAAAGAAAAAAGAAAACAAAGGGTTGACTTGTAAGAATGGCTCATGAATTTCTTGTCTAGTGACCAGAGGGATTATGGGGAAATGCAGAAAGAATGATTTGAACATGTGGTTTATACCGTACATTTTGAGTTGCAGATGATGGTGAGAATCAGAGGTGAGGCTATCAAGGCATTTGTTCTAGATTTGTGGCAAGTAATAACATTCTGTTAAAATATTTCTAAACATTTGTTAAAGGTATGGAAAAGGGTAAATGATGGGGTAATAGAAAACACCTAAATTTGAGTTATAAGAAGAAAGGAATTTAGTTATAGCTATATTTACATTTGAAAATTCTAAACAAACAAACAAAAACAGAAAGTTTTTCCCTTCTTTATTTCTCATTTTCTTTTAAATTTAGCAGTGTCCTTCCTTGCACTATTTAAACATAAATAAAAGAACTGAGTTGTTTGATAATGTCGCATTTTGGCAAACTTTCAGAAAGAAAAGCACTTGAAAGTTTTCTAGAAGTGTCATTTATTAGCTAAACTCACCAGACAACTACCACAACAAATCTGTCATGGGCCGAAGAGTGTTCAGAACAATGGCTTCAACCTTTAGAGAATGAGTTATTTTATTTAATTTTTTGTTTTATTTTGAGAAACAAAAAAGAAGTATAACTATTAGATAAAAAGAAACATAATCTTTATGAATGAGATGTAATTTCCAAAACATCTTTTGAGAAGATAGAAATAGCAACCTTTAATTATGTTTGGGATTTGTACAGAAATACTGGTATCCCAGTTTAATCAAGAGCAGCTGTTCTACTTTTGCAAACTGAGGAAAGGGAAGGGTTTTTTTTTCAAAATGAGGGAAGATGACAATAGTAACTTTGTAAAAAAAAAAAAAAAAAAAAGAAAGAAAGAAAATATAATATCTTACTAATATTCATTTTATTCAGATGTAGACCTTGCCATGGGAAGATCTCTTTTGTTTAAACTAAGTTTAATTACTATAATAGTTTTCTAATTTTGCTTTCCTTGAAGTCATTCCAGAAACTTAAATTGTTGCAAAATGCTATTATCCCTTTCTATCTTTTCTTCCCCACTGACAGTGTTGCTTTTGCACTTTGTTTTAGATTCTTAGACGAAACTATGACAAATATATTAGGCATATGCCCTGCACGATCATCATCAGTTCAAGATTTTCCTGGCTACAACGTTCTTATTTGAAGGTTTGGAGGTTAAGTCTTGCTTCTCTTTAATTCTTTACAGTTTGAATGAGATCTTATGAGCCAGTTAAAGGTCACAGGTCATAGGAATTTGAGTTGCTTTTCCACATTGTTCTATCATTTACTTTGAAAAGGAACATGATGTTTAGAGCAAAGTCCCCTTGAAAACATGAAAAGATTGGCTTGGTGAAATCAGAACCTGTGTTATGTTTTGTTTTGTAAGTTTATGACAGCAAGTTAATAAGAATATTTTTACATAACAACTCAATTGAAATAATGAGATATTTAAATTCTATCCTTATATTTAAAGACATCAAAAAAAGAAAAGGAGGGAAGGAAGGAAGGAAGGAAGGAAGGAAGGAAGGAAGGAAGGAAGGAAGGAAGGAAGGAAGGAAGGAAGAGGGGAAAGGGGAAAGAAGGATAAAGAAAGAACAGGACAAGAAGGAAGGAAAGGAGGAAAAAGAAAGGAAAGGGAAGGACGGAAGGAGGAAGGAAGGAGAGGAACGGAAAGGAAGGATAGGAAGGAAGGAAAGAAGGAAGGAAAAAGAAAGAACAGGAAAGGAAGGAAGGAAGGAAGAAAGGAAGGAAGGAAGAAAAAAAGAAGGAAAGGAGGAGAGGAAGGAAGGAAGAACCGGAAGAAAGGAAGGAAGGAAGGAAGGAGAAAAGAAAAAAGGAAGGAAGGGAAGGAAGGAAGGAAGGAAGGAGGAGGAAAGAAGGAAGGAAAGGAAGGAAGGAAGGAAGGAAGGAAGGAAGGAAGGAAGGAAGGAAGGAAGGAAGGAAAGAGAAAGAAAGAACAGGAAAGGAAGGAAGGAAGAAAGGAAGGAAGGAAGGAGAAAGAAAAGGAAAGGAAGGAAGGAAGGAAGGAAGGAAGGAAAGAAGGAAGGAAGGAGAAAGAAAGAACAGGAAAGGAAGGAAGGAAGGAAGGAAGGAGAAAGAAAAGGAAAGGAAGGAAGGAAGGAAGGAAGGAAGGAAGGAAGGAAGGAAGGAAGGAAGGAAGGAAAGAAGAAAGGAAGGAAGGAAGGAGAAAGAAAGAGAAAGAAGGAAAGAAGGAAGCCCTGGCCAATGTGGTCAGTTGGTTGGAGCATTGTGCCTTACACCAAAAGGTGGTGGGTTCAATGCCAGTCAGGGCACATACCCAGGTTTCGGGTTCCATCCTTGGTTGGGGTACCAGTAGGAGGCAACCACTCAATGTTTCTCTCTCACATCCATTTTTCTGTCTCTTTTTCTCTCTCTCTCCCTTCTTCTCTCTAAAATCAATTTACAAAAAAAGAAAATAGATAGTAAACTGATAGTGAGTATAGTACATTTTCTTCCACCATACAAAGGAACAGAAAACACAAAACATTTAGTGTATTTGCCAAGTAATATAAAATGTTGTGATAAAACAAGTTATATTTTAAATGCATAAAGGAGTAAATTAGAAGAATTAAAATAAATAAGATATTTTGAGTTTTAATTACACATAATGTCATGCCAGTAACTTTATATAGCTTGATAATAGAAAGTGTTAACATAAATTTTGATGTTTAATTTTTGAAGAGTATTCAGAGATTTACAAGAGACATTTATTAATACAGAACTTCGGGTACAATAAGAACTCAGTGCTTTTGTGATCATGGTAATAAGTAGGTTGACTATATAATTTTTCATCAACCAGCAAAGTCTGGAAATCTAACAGGTTTCAAAAATAAAATATTATTATAAAATATTTACATCTTGATTTTATTTATTTATATTAACTTATAATATATCTGATTAAAAATTAGTAGCTGAAATATTTTTTATTTCTATGTGTTCACGGTTTGTCTTACCAGTGAGCAACAAAGAAGGGCATCCTTCAGAGAGAGGTGTTGGTAACATTTCCATGACAATGCTCATACAGGGAGAAAATTGTGGTTCAGGTAATCCTACCTACATAACTAAATTTTAAATTGAAACAACCAGAAGAGACCATGGAAAAAGCTAGTTTTACAAAATGGAGTTCTACTCTACCCAGTTTGGCTTAATTTAATGCAACTATTAGTCCTAAGACCACAACAAAATGAAAACAAAAAAAGATAAATGCTAACTTAGGTGATCCAGACTATTCCAGAAGATGTAAATAGGAATTCTCCTAGCCAGACTTGGATTTATATGCACCCAGCAATCAGATAGAGAATGATATATTCACATTACATCAAGATAAATAGAGAAGAAATTTTTATATTCTGTAAAATGTAAGGTATTGTTACAAATGAATAAAGAAGCAAATGAATATTTTATTTGAAATATTACTAGTAATGACAATTAGATTAAAAGAATATTAAGACATAATTTTCAAGGTTTTATTATGCAATGTGGTGTTTTTTTTCTTAAATGAGTAACTAAATTCTTCTTGTTTGATTCATTTAAAAAACTATTACACATAATTTCCAGTACAAAATTTGAAAAATAGTAAATGGGTTAAAAACATGTGTTATTTGAACAATGCACTTTAATCTTTACCTTTTATTTAGGGGAAAAAGTTTATTTCAACAAACTAAGTAATCTATCTTCTTTTATTGTATTGAATTATAATTTAATCTTCACAGGCATTTCTTTATTTTTTCCTTCCAATGACACACTCAAAGCCAGTCCACATTTGATAACTAGCTGTGAGGTCTTAGCCAGATGGTCAAAACTTGTGGTAGACTCTTCTTCATCACTTTTTGATTGAAGACAGATAACATGTATGATGTTTGTGATTATATGTATATATTGAATACAATTAGTGTAGCAAGTTGTTATGTTAGTTAATAGTTATCGAATTCCTAGAATTTAAAATATTAAATTATAAGGGTAATGTTTCTCCTGTTACATAATTTAAAAAAAATTTCTCTATTATTATCAGATTTTAAAACATTTCAATTAATATTTATTCAATATGTTTTTAAAATTTATAAGGATAATCTACATTATACTTTTGTTGTGGTTTGAACTTAAATATGTTTTTATTTTAAAAGAAAAATGTTATAGAAAAACTATAAAACAAAAAGTTAAAAAATGGAAATTGGCATAACTCTACTACTCATTAAAAACACTAGTATTCAGTATGTTCCATATTTATACACAAATTTTATCATAATTTATTGTAATGTTCTAACTCAAAATATAATAAATTAAGTTAAAATACTTCAGGTGTAAGGAGTATTAATAGACTACATTATTTTAAAATTCTTATTATTCTAAAATATTATCATTTGGTTAACAAATTATCCCAAATTTGTTTGAGGTACTTGCAATTCTTTGCCACAAAAATAACATGAAGAGTAGAAAAATCTTTAGAATTAAGCTTTTGTTTATATTTAATTTATATTTTTACACCATAGTCTTAAAATTGTACATACAAAAATGTGCAAACTTTTTTTTCCTTTATATTTGTATCTATGTTTTGATGCCTGTATCTGGACATGGGCCTTTACCTGAACCATATGCAGTACTTCATATTTATTTCTGTCTATATATGTATTTAATATTTGGTGCTATAGTAGTGAGAAGAGAAGATGTCTCTATTGTTTGTTTATTCTACTTTTGTTGAACAATTAATTTTAAAACTGTTTGATGTGTTCTTCTTTAGGAATAGCCTATTTATATATTTTATATACTTTGTTATTGGGATACTCTTCCCTTTTTTTCCCCTAATTTGTAGAGATCCTTTATGTATTGAGGAAACACACAATTTCCTTTAATATATGTTGCACTCAAGTGTTTCTTGATCTGACAATAAATTTAGTTTACCATTATATATATTTCTAAGTAGTTTATCTTCTTCATGCTATTTGCTTTTGGAGTCATGCTTAGAAAACCTACAGCAATGCTCACTTATATTGTGTCCTTCTGTTATTTTAATAACTTTACATTTAAAATGTAGGTCATTCATCAATTTGAAATTTGTTTTGGTATATCTGCTGCAGCTCTTTTATTTAGATTTAGAGCCATTCCTGGAATTTTTGAGTCTATAAGCTCTGCTTATTTCTGTAATATAATTCCATACAATTTTTCATATGTCATTTTATGTATTATAAAATTTAAAAAGCTTTCTGTACATGATAAAAGTACATTCTTCTAAAAAAATTTTTCAAGCCACTAAGTATATGTGACCTGTTTTATATTTTTACATCATATCTGGTTTACTTTAACTTTGCATAACAGGATACAGAAAGAAAGCAAAATAGAGAAAAGATGAAATTATATCAAATACATCATTTTGAGAAGCTTAGGGAATATTTGCGAGGAGGCAGATGCTCCATTTCTGGAGAGATGGCGAACAGGACTGAGACTCTTAGTAAAAGTATTTAAGGATATGTAGGCATATGAATCTATGAAATATCAGTGTTCATCTCTTGAAGTTATTCATAATGTTCATCTGACAAAGACTAAATATGCTGGAATTGTAGCTTTTGAGACGTTATGTAAAGATTCATTTTCATAGCATGAAGCACCCAACTATCAAACTAAATATAAGCTATGTTCTAACATTTTCAAGCCATTTAAATTATCTTATAAAACATGATTTTTAGTAATTCCATGTATGTATTTAAGTTACAGTCAATGTGAGGCTAAATGTATTGTTCTGATGATTATAAATTTAATACAAAATTAATTCATACTTTACCCTGATTTTCTGTGGAAACATTGTTTTATTTAAAAAGAAAATCCCTCAGGCTCATTTTATTTCTGGTTGTTTTTTTCTCTGTAACTTAGTAACATCTGTCAGTGGAGATTCCCCAGGGAAGAAAAACTGCTTCCCAATCCTGAGTTATTCACCTAGGCAACAGTGGATGAGGGTGGGTAATGCCGTCCAAAGTGAGATTAAATTGCATTGGCTGCTACAAACTATTTCCAAGCCCCCACTGCCTCAAAAAAGTTTATCATTCAGATTTGCATTGGCCTGCCCCAAAGGATGTCCCGGCAGCCTTGCTGGCTTCTTTCTCCTAGAACCCACATCCCTCTAGCAGGAGCCAGAAGCTCCCCAGTTCTGTTTTAGTCATTCCATGTGTGGACTGTTGGAACCAGGATATGGAAGTGTGTGTGTGTGTGTGTGTGTGTGTGTGTGTGTGTGTGTGTAGAGAGAGAGAGAGAGAGAGACAGAGAGTAAGCATTTATAATTATTCTCATTCTGTCTGGATGGATGATTCTCCAACACTCAACTCTAAAATGACCAAGAGCCTGAGCATAAGAAATAAACAGTTGAACTTGTGTGTGATAAATTTCTCCTGGACCTCATCAAATTATTATAAAAGGGAGAATAGCACCTTTCTTGCATTCAGGAGCTCTAAATTGAAGTTTATTTTTATTAGTTCAGAAGTCTCTTTGCAATATTATCTTTGCTTGCATTAAATCTCATCTAATCTAGCATGCCAAGGCTCTTTCTTTTTAGATAAACTTAAAATAAATGTCAGATAACCTTAATATTACCACTAAGTCGCCTTCCTAATCCACTTTCCCATCTCCTTGGTGTGTTTCCTTTCCTCCTCCTTCTCTCGTCTGTTTCTTGAAAATTGGAAGGCAATGTATAGTAATTACTGTTTCCTAGATTTTCCAGAATACTGAAGAACAGGCCTATGTATCCTGAAACATAAAAATAGGCAACAGATTTGATGTCTTTAACTTTCTTTTTGAATCCTCTTTTTTATCTGTAAGAGTTAAGTCAGGACCCACACTTGTAAAGAAGGGTTTGGAGAAGCTTCGAAAGCACACCATCAACCACGTTCTCCTACAGTGCTGATTTTCACAATGGGTGAGGTGGGGATCACAGTGCAAACTGAGGAGTCCAGCTCTTGGATAAAATCCTACATGTGATTGTTCAGACCCCACCACAGGCAGTTACAAAGCTTTACCTGTCAGGCCACAGCTGGGAAACCCGCCTGTCCCACACCAGGCTTGGTGCACAGCCAACGCGCGTGCCATCTCTGAGGGGAGTTTCAACCAAGGGCTCAGGCCCTCCTCCAGTCATGCTCACAGCATCCTTGCTTCCTTAGCCCCTGTGCCCTCATTCCTAGGTCTCTATCTGAGGCCCCAGGGCAGAGGTTCTTTTCAGGCACCTTTGCTGAGGCGCCCCGTGGGGGAAGGAGTGGACTATCTGGAAGACACTTTCCCCCATTCTCACTAAGTACCCGGTACATTTCCACTCATAGCAATTCCCCCCTTAACCCTATCCCAGGGTTCATAAAACTACAGAAGCCTTTTGTGTGAGGCTTCTCCAGGTGGGATGACCCCACATCTGCATGCTGACCCACCTGTCTCTTCAACCTCTTTCTGCCATTCCACAGAGAAAAATAGCTCAGTGGGAATTGGCACTTCCTCAGTTTTAGAATCTTGTTTATTCCATTGGGGTAAGTGATTAAAGCCTTAACTCTTTCATTTTTGACATGTTGCTCTAATGAGCTACTCAACACATGATAGCTCGGTTCTCTTTTCCATATTAGGTAACTCTTGACATGAACATCCATCATTTTTAGGATGAAATGGCAACATATTAAAATAGGGACCAACAGAAGTAATTGACCTTGTTGCCAAGAATATTTAGCTCACAAGTACTCAGCATTATGCATTGCTGATACCCATAGATTTCCAATACACACTTCAGCCATCTGTTACTATATTAGTGGCCATATCAACTGTGAGTGTTCTCATGCGACTGAAATCTATCAGCATTCCATCTTCTTTCCCTTATTATTTGTATCCTATTTCTTCTTCTCTTGGCAAGATGAAATATAAGCATTGCCAATTCCTTTGGCAATTGACCTTACACTAAAAAACATTTAGCTCAGATAAAATCAGGTGATGTATATATAGTATGGAAGCTGAGGATAGAGAGTCAATGTCATGGCAGAATTAATATAAAAATATTTTTACAATATATTGTGAGCAATTCATACTGCAAACCATGTTTGTTTGATTGCAGGCCCTGGCTAGTATTGATAATTTAGTTAAATGCTTTAGGAAAGCTCCTTGCATAAACATGAATATGATAGTTTTTGAAAGTATATATATATTTCTAAGTCTAGTCAAATATTGATTTATTTTATATAGGCATTCAATAAACTTTATGAAATTATAATTATGGTGTAATGTTTATGTAGCAATATATTCAGAAAAGTATTAAATTACATTAAAATCACTTTTCATAGTCTCATATTACAGATAAAAATGAATTAAATATTTAAATGTGAATTTATGTTGTTTTGATCATGTAATCCAATAAAAGTAAATAGAAAGTAAGTTTTGTTCTACCAATGTATATTAGAAATTTATATATTTGTATTTTGATAATAAAGTCTAGTCTGAGAATATGATTTGTAAAAGTTTTTTACTTTAATTTATAAATTATTCTTGTGATGATTGTTAAATATGAGTAATGCTAGAAAAAAATGATAAATTATAAATTTTGGTTGATCTGTCCCTGTGATTTTGTTTACTTAACTGTTCAAGTCCCTTGTACTTAACTACTCTTCACTTGGAAAAAGAATTGTTTTTATTAACTCATTTTATGATAAAAATTTTAAAAACATCAAGAAAGACAGAAACTATTGTAAATGGAAAAACAATTATTATAATTAATAAATGGGAAATATATATTTAAAGAAAAAAGTGTATAATCTTATACATAACTTTGCTTCTAATTAGAACAAATAATGTATGGCTTATGTTGTGATGTTTAACTAGTATTCTTTTTCAAGAAACTGTATAGCGATAGATAGAAAATAATAAATGAAACAAAGATCAACAATAATAAATGAATACACACACACACATGTATATTTGGGATATTAGTTATTTTGTTCTTATATCAAATCATAGAAGAAATTTCTCTGCCCTGAATTTCTTCCTTTTCTCATGTGAATTAGAGATAGAATACTGTTTTTTAAGAGAATCTTATTTCTTTCTCTTATTTTCAAAGGTTTAATTTCAGAATAAGAAAAGGAGAGTTTTAAATTATTAAGACCTGAGCCATTTTCAGGGAGTATGTAATGTCTTTGTGGAGAGAACAGGCTCCATGGAGAGAACACACAAATGGAAATAGCTGGTAAAGAGGAAATTGAGGGCAAGCAGCTGAGTGTAGAACACGGTTAAGACTGATGCAAACCCAGCAGGTTATTCTAGGAGAATGTGATGGTGTTCTAGAAGGTGAGGGAGAAGACAAAGTCATCTCTCTGTTCACCTAATCAGACAAGTGACAGGTGTGGGAAGAGACAGACAAGTGTGACAGAATATATAAATACTTCATGTAAATTCCAGAAGCTAAGAAGAAAGAAACATAATGTAGGGAGAGACATTAAAAATAAAGAAAACTTCTTGAAATTTTAAAGAACAGAAAACCACAAATGTTATCTAACAAAGAAGGTAATAAATTATAAAACTTTTTTAGGGGGAATGGTTCAAATCAAACATTCAAGAAAAAATTCAAAAATTTGGAAAACTTCAGTATGAGAATTCTCTAACAGATTAAGTAAAATTTAAATATTTTCTTTTATAATTCATTGCTTTTTTTAGAGGAACCAATACTTCCTAGTAAGATTGTAACTTTTGAATATATAAGACCAAGATGCATTCATGTTGTTTTCTTTATGACTGTCTTATGCAATGCAAAAACATATTAAGCAGTGTATGAATTATAAAAATCTCTATGGAATATAAAGCAATTAACTGAACATTTAATTTAAAATCATGAATATTTAAATCACTAAAAATATCTGAATTTTAAAATATTTTTAGCCAACCTTACAGTCTTGAATAAAACATACTTATTTAAACATGTTAAAATTATAAGAGCTTTGAAAATGTAGCAAACTTTCCTTTATATAGACATCTCATATAAAAATTATGCAGATACTAAAAATGTATATTTCTGGCATTGAAAAAATATTATCAAAAAGTACAGTGGTGTTATATGAAAAATTATATCTCATGATGATAATGTTCTGTAGTGTGTACCCCACACACTTTATCTTTGTTTTATTAACTGGTCTGATAACTTTTAGAGTATACTAAAATATATACATTTTATGATTTAAGCAGAATCAGATCAACCTAACTTTGGAAGAAATTCTTTATTTCTTCATTTATTGTGAATACTTATACTAAAAAAAATTCTGTAGACTACAGTATGATGTTGCTATAACTCAAGTCTTATATTTGATCTCTATTATGGTAAGCTTTTTACTGTTCAATAACCATAAATAGTATAATTAATTTCAATATAACATGAGGCAAACTACTTCCAACTTATCTTTGTGATCACAAGGAGACTACTCACTGATCACATAGGGAAGAGTGGTATGAATTTATATAAATTTGCAGAGAAAATATTTTTTGGCATAATCTTTATTGGCAGTTCATCAAATCTATTGCTTTCATGCATTTAAAATGAAATTTTATGTTTCAGAAAGGTGACCATCTAAAGTAAATAATTATGTAGGCAGGAAGATAAAAAAAAAAAAAATGACATCAATATAATGAAGTATTTAACATCAGAACATTTGTGGCAGACAGATGTGGGTTCCAACACGAACTCTGCCAATTAATTTCTTTGTGAACTTGAAAAAAATTATTTACTGTCTCCAAGATGTTTAATGGTAAATAAGGATAATAATAGTTCTTTTTGTTATTGGGTTGTTTTCTTACTTAATAGTTAAAACTGTATAGTAAATTTAAATGTTTAGTATGGTATTTGGCACTTCCCAAACACTCAATAACTATTAACTAAATTAGTACTTGCATTCAAAAGTGTTTTAAATGTTTTAAAATTTATTTGTGTGTGATTTGATAAAAGCACAATGCCATTAAATAAAGACAAGAAATATAGGTATTAACACATTAATTATTATAAGTTGTGTTGATATGTTAATAGACTCTAAGATCCTCACTATATTAAGATCCTAGAATTAGAAGATATGTTTTCGGTTGTTTATTTCTAAACCCTCATACCTAGCAAAGTGCTTAAAATATTATAGGAGAGGTCAACATATTTGTTGGCTGAATGTGTTTTAATCATTCTCAGATTTGAAAAAATAAATATAGCAATTAATTCTTATTTACAAATAAATTTTAAATATCCAAATCATCAATTTTCCTCTTAAAAAAATAAACACATTTTTATTCTCCTGTGTCTCAAATTGTTTTTTGTTTTATTTCCTAAATATATGTTATTATAAGATGTTATAAAAATATACATGAAATATTAAAAATGCAAAAATGCATTATTGCTAAATGTGATTTTATGGTGCATTATAACTTGGGATGGGGCTCAGTTCCTAAATTATTGCTTTCATTTTGATTAATAACATTAACTAATTTCTGACAATGGTTTGAAAAAAGTGTTGAAAGGATAGCAACCTTATTAACAAAATGTTTACCTCCTTAATTTTGGAGACCTTATTTTAAATATAATTCCACAGGGAAATTGAAGACAGTTGAGTGATTTGTCTCTAACCCCACTTTTTCTAATTTTCTGCCATTTTTTCCTAACCCTTTCAGTTTGAGTGAATACCTAGTTTTTTTTAAAAAACAGAATTGATGAAATATTTTATCATGTAGTTTTTTTCAAGATGTAGCTCTCCATATTAATCATTTGAATTTGTCATATAAATGATACATATATGTATATATTTCAAAATCACTTACCATGCATTGTAGAAATACAAGAAAAAATCATAGTTAGTTAAATAAGAAGTTAATGGGGCATAGATTGTAAATTGACATATATGTTTTCCTAATAAACACTTATATCTTTTATTTTCAGACTTCTTTTATATATGTCTATGTTATAATAATTCACTATTTGCAGATTTGATTATTTTGTGTCTGTTTAGTTTTAGTGGATCTCTTTGGTACATTTAATCTGTCTTTAGTCTTCTTTAGAAAAATAAAAAATTTCTTATTTCCTTTTTACTTATAAATGGGTTTCACATATCTGAGACAATAGTTCTCTTTACATCTTCCAATGTTTCTCAAATCAATTTAACTAATAATTCAGTTAAACATTCATTTACAATGTTTCTGACATGTTATGTATCACCTGGTAGAATTTACAGTGTATTTATTTATTTTGACCTGTTGACTTTGGTTTTCGCTATAAAGTGTCTTCACTTTCCATTGCACACCTCTTCTTGTAGATGTTGCTAAGTTTCTTTGTATACTCTCTTCCTTCTCCTAACAACCTCGATTTCCTTCTTTATTCAAAGTTTCCCACTTTGAAAACAAAACAAATTAAAAATATTTCTCACTTATAGGGTGATTCGTTATTAGTAAAACAGCTTTGAAAAACATTGCAAAAAATAAAAGGATTTTGAATTGTAATTCTACAACATACCAAACGTATACATGTTCATTTACCTTTTCAAATTCATTTTATCAAAAATAATATATTCTTATGGAAACCATGTTAAATGTATACTAATTTTTATGTCTCTATTCAATTACTTTACATATTCTAGAAGTTTTCTCAGCAAAAACTTAAACATATAGTTCATAGTTCCCAGAAACCTTTCTGGAGCCCTTGTCACGAATGAGATATATATAAAAATCTCAATTAATTCTTCAATGCACTGGATAACTAGTCCAATGAATAGTTCCATTTAAGTTACCTCCAAACTTTGGGATTTGTATTTGCAGCTGTGTAATTAGCCTTTGACAATATTAAATATAAAACATTCCAGTTATATTTTAGTTACATTTAGTTTGCAACCCCACCTACTCGAAATGATAACAAAACAGTTGGCCTTTGATTTAACTTCTAAGGCTATCTAATAGTTAACATCAGAAAAACAATTAGAAATGAAATGATGTTTCCAGTGTAAATTCATTTCTTATGGCTGCTGTATAAAAACAACACAAAAGAATTCTCTCACATTTCTGGATATCAAAAGTCCGAAAGAGTCTTATGGGCTGAAATTGAGTTTTTGATAGGGGTAATTCCTGCTGGAGGTTCCGGGCAGAAGACAGTTTTTGTCTCTTCCAGCTTCTAGAGATTGCTATCATTTTTTTTTTTTTTTTTTTGGCTACCTTATTGCT
The DNA here is from genome assembly GCF_014108415.1 of Molossus molossus. Lineage (NCBI taxonomy): Eukaryota > Metazoa > Chordata > Mammalia > Chiroptera > Molossidae > Molossus > Molossus molossus. The sequence continues at coordinate 39,696,374 of NW_023425403.1, read as the reverse complement.
CTGTCCCTCCCTACAGGGCATTATTCCTCCCTTAACTTTTCTTACTTCCCCCTCATAAGGATCTTTTTTTTTTTTTTTTTTTTATCCTCACGCGAGGATATTTTTCCATTTTTTGTACAGATAGAGTGGGAGGGAGAGAGAGGAAGGGAGAGAGAGAGAGAAGCATCGACGTGAAAGGGACACATCGAGTGGCTGCCACCCGCAGGACCGACCAGGGCCGGGGACAAACTGCAACCGAGGTACGTGCCCTTAGCGGGAACCGAACCCGGGTCTCTTCGGACCGCAGGCCGACGCTCTAACCGCTGAGCCAAACTGGCCAGGGCAGGATCTTTGTGATTACACTTAAGCCGAGATAATCTCCCCATCCTAAACATTTAAACCAGGTGCCCCCTTTACCATATAAAAATTCATTCATAGATTCCAAGTTCCGGAGTTAGGAGTAGATATCTTTGGTGGGGCTGGGGAGCCTTTTTTTCATTTTACCACAGTCAGTATTACTGAAAGTATAAAGTACATGTGATATAATTACCAAAAATAAAAATAAAAATTTAACTGGCATTCTATGAAACTCTGTTAATTAGAATTAATATTCTATTTCAATATTTATTAAGTATGCATTATGTACTAGATTCTGGAAGATATAATAGAGTTAACCAGAACAAAAGTGAAAGACTCCATGATATTTACTATAGTTTCAGAATTGTTCCCAATTTTTAAAAAATTGCCTGCTTATGTATAGTATATTTGGTGGTTTCATATTAATTAGAAATGCCAATTTCCTATGATAGATACAGTAGAATCATTACAGAGTTTACAGCAAAACAAAGTTAACTTGCATTATAACCTTGGTTCCCTGATGGTTTAATTTCTAAGCCTCAGTTTCTTTTACAAAATAGGGATACTAGATAATTTTCCAGGTAATTTTGTAAGGATATAATGAAATAGTTTTGTAAGGAATCTAGTTCGCTTTCTGGCATTTGAGCAATGGTCAATGCCAGTTAGGTCACTTACCTGCAAGATACGGAAGATTATGTAATAAATTTTCTTAAAAATACAGCATTCTTGAAATTGTTATGATACCCTTCTTCTGTCACCTGCAGCCGAAACTAAATATCTTGGCATGCAATGTATGTTAGTTTTGTATAGCATCATTCGACCATCTGCACTGATACATTGTTAATATGATAAAAACATTTAATATAAAAAGAAATAAATTTACATTATATGCACTATTAAATTTCAGAATATCATATGAGAAGCATCACAATGGAATTTATGTTGAATAGCCAATTGTAGAACTAGATAGATGAGCAGAGACATATGTGGATATTACATTTGGCCCAAACTTTCCAGAACCATCCATCTGTAGTGGTCAAGCAGCTCATAACGGATTCTGTTCTTTCATTGTACTTGTTTCTTAATTGATAACTTAAATTTCAAACATTCTTAACAATGTATTTCTGGAGAAAACTAAAAATAAGACCCACTTAAAAGAATTTTAAAGAAAGCAATTAAAATAGTCAATACACGGAGTACTCACTGATAAGACTACAACGATTACACTATTTTTCAGCCTGGAAATACTGAGGTTAAAGGAATGTCATTGATGCCTCCAATACTGAGAGAGAGAGAGACAGAGAGAGAGAGAGAGAGAAAGAGAGAGAGAGAGAGAGAGAGACTGTAGAAAGCCCAAAATTTATATAAAAGTCCCAAATTACTGATTTATTCAAGATGGGCTCAGAAGACAACTATTCCACAAAGTTCCTCTTGCCTTCTTCTCTCCCCTTTTTCATTTATCCCCAGTAGAGTAGGTACTTATGTTATTAACCAAAAATTTTTTTAAAATCATTGCTATATCTCTCATAGCATTAATAAGCAAGTTTCCTAAGGTTTCAAATCACTTTTCATTTCTTTTTCTTAATTCTAACACACTGCATGACACATTATGTGAACCAAATAATGTTTGTGAAAAAAAAGGATATAGAACAAATGCATGCACAATTTTTTAAAAATATGGCACTGAAATTTTACAATAGCTAAAATAAATACTTATGAAGTAGATGTTGCAGATTAGAATCACTAAAAAATTAAGAGACATACAGATACATTATTGTGATTATTATTGTTATTAATAAAGTAGAAATGTCAGTGCTACAGTTCTATGTTTTTAGAAAACTAATGATAGAATAACATAATTTATTGTAGGTAGTCTAAGTCAGAAACCAGGTACAAAGGAGATGGTCTAATAAAGAATGGCACTTCTTGAAGTTTTCATAGAATTTGATAAGTGAAGAAAGATTGGAGACTTGATCTAATATGACTACTGTTCTTATCTTTCCCATCATATTTATGATTTAATGAAGGCTATAGCATATTTTAGTAATTTAGTTCATATAGAAGCAGAATATACATATAATGAATAATTGTGGGTTTTATTTGGTTCCTTATCAACTATAAAGAAAAAAAAATTATCAGTTAAGAGAGATATTGAAGGAGATGATATCCCTAGACATAACCACATACAATTTCAAAGTCAAAACTAAAAACACAAATCGAAACTAGTATATATTAAATTAGAAAACATCTAAAATGAAGTAAATAATTATTTCAAGTCTTAATATAAACAAAGCAAAATAAATAACTGTCATTTCAATAAATCAGAAGTATAGCATTATATTTAAACTGGCTTATCAGAGGAATATTTGGCTAAGTGTTTCTAGAATAGGAAGATTTATTCAGAATAATCATAGACTGATATTAGTAGCAGATTAAATCACCTGAAAAAATCAAGAATCTCCATCATAGTGTTCTTTTCCCCCTATTATTTTAATCCTACTGTGTATAATAAGGAATGGGCCCCAACCCAAATGGATAGTGAGTGGCCAAATGGCTGTGTGTTCTTTCTTCTGGGTACTTTCAAGGTTGAGTTAGGATTTATTTTTTCCCTATAGTCATAATTTCACTCTCTTATAGGTAATACATCTATCGCAGCTGCTGCTGACCAACTGCTGCTGACAGCAATTTTTGTTTCCTAATAGGGAGGTAGCCATGCCTATTTTGAACATATTTTCTACTTGGCATTTAGCCCAGAAAAAAATACTTAACTTTCTTAGATGTTCTTGACCTACACCTTCAGATGACCCTTCTCAAATTTTCTTTCATCAAACATATATCCATTGTCTTGCCTTTATCCAGATTTCTTACTCATAGGCACTGGACTACACTTAAATGCTCTTATTTTTAAACTTGCCCTTCCTAAGAGATTCTCATCTTGCCAATACTTCCCCCATCACTGCCTTTTCTAACATCTTTTCTCTCAGCTCATCTCAAAACTACACGCTCTTCAAGTTTCCACCTAATCAGCCACTAATTTTATATTAAACCTAACATTATGCTAGACGTGGGATATAAAGATGAATAAAACATAGTCCTCTCCCTAGGAAAGCTCATGGTCTAGCAGGAAAAGTGACAAATATTATTATTTATATAGCAACTGACAAAGTCATTGTAAAAAATTAGGCATTATATTTAGTGGTGCACATGAAATGGACCCTATTTGAGTTTGAGGCTTAGACAGTAATATGTTATAAGGAAGGATCTGCCCATGGTATGACCTGAAAGAGACAGATGGCATTCTAAGGAGAGGAATGGTATCATCAAAGAGAGGGAGGCCATCAACTGCAGCTTATATGTCAATTCTGCGTGGAGAGTGAGGCAAGGACTATGTCAATGATAATATTATTCACCATCACAAGGACCTTAGTGTTTTTCCCATAGACAAAAGGGATATATCAGATTTTTAATCATGATCAGATTTATAACTTATATAAATTATTCGGATAAAATGTAGAAGAATAAATAAAGGTAGATGTAACAAAATATAAAAAAAAAAATAATGAAGTTGGATCCTTACCTTATATTATATACCAAAAAAAAAAAAAAAAACAACCCTCAAAATGGATCAAAGACCTAATTGCAGGAACTAAACTATTAAATTCAAACAAAAACACAAGGGAAAGCTTCATGACATTAGATTTGCTAATTATTTCTTGGACATGAAACTATAAGCATAGGCAACAACAACAAATAGATACATTGGATTACATTAATATTTAAAAATTGTGGGCATCATAATACACTATAAGCAGAGTAAAAATATATTTGCAAAACATATATTGAATAAGGGACTAGTATCCAGAATAAATAGAGAATTACTACAACTCAACAATAAAGAGCAGTTTTAAAATGGGCAAAGAACTTGAAAATATGCATGTGACCACCAAGCACATGAAAATATGTTCCATATCATTAATCATTAGGGGAATGCAAATTAAAAACACAATGATAAACAACTTCACACTCATTTAGATGGCTACTAATGAAAAATAAACAAACAAAAACAGAAAATAACTAATCAACATTGGTGCGGATGTGAAGAAATTAGAACACTTTTGTATTGCTGGTGGGAATGTAAATGGTGTAGCTGAGATAAAAGACAGGTATGGCATTTCCTCAAAAAATTAAAAATACAATTACCATATGGTTCATCAATTACACCTCCGGGTATTTACCCCCCAAATAGAAATAGGGACCCATGTTTGTACACCCATGTTCAAAGTAGCATAATTCACTATTGCTAAGATGTAAAAGCAAACCAAGTGTCCACTGATAAATAAAGAAAATGTGTTATACACTATATATTATTCAGTCTTAAAAAGAAAGGAAATTTTGACACATGCTACAGCAAAGATGAACCTTGAAGACACTGTGCTAAGTGAAATAAGCCCAACACAATAGGACAAACATTGTATGATTCCACCTATATGAGGTACCCTAAGTAGTCAAATTCACAGAGACAGAAAATAGATGGTGGTTTTCTGGGACTGGGGGAAAAATATTGTTTTATTGTTTAATGGGTATGGAGTTTAAGTTTGGGAAAATGGAACATATTCTGGAGATAGATAGTGGTGATGATTGCACATCACTGCAAATGTACTTAATGACAGTGAATTGTATACTTAGGAGTGGCAAAAATGGTAAATTTTATGTCATCGATATTTTACCACAATTAAAAGAAAACAAATTGATGGTTTCAATTGGAATAGTATTGTCAGAAGTAAAACAGAATAATTTTGGAAATATCCAAAAGATAAAATGACAGCATATAAAGAAACAGAAGGGTAAAAAAATATATTTAGCATGGGTGAGTTCCATTTTACCTTTCTCCTTAGAAATTTCAAACAGTGATGGTCTATACATACCAGAGAGGGTATGTAACATTCTCTTTCAAATGGCAGAATCTGAAAGACCAGCTGAATCAGACTGAGAGTAGGGTAGGGGCTGTCCAAACATCTGAAGTTATAATAAACTCAAAAGCACCTCAAAGTTTTAGAACCACAAAGCTAGGGAGAAAAGAATGATTAGAAGACCAAATTTAGCCATCTGGAAAACACCAACATTAAGAGGAAGAGGTACAAATGATATTCACGATGGAGAGAAGAAATGATTAAACAGATGCAAGATGAATCATAAAAGGTCATTTGAAGCTAACCAGACAAGTTCATGAAATATAGAAGTAATTAACTGTGTCAGATGCAGCAGGAAAGTTCACTAGATTAGTCCACTAGGTTTAATTAGAGTGAGAAGAAAGAGAAGTCACAGCTAGAGGAGTCATTAAATAAAATTAAGCTATTTTCTTTTTTAATTCATGGAAAAGAGATGTGAGCATGTTTATAGACTGAAAATGGAAATCCAGTAGAAAGAGTGAAAAAATATATAGAAGAGAAAGAAAAGAGGATTACAGCCAAAGAACAAGGCAGACTTGATAACCTGGGAATTGGAGGTATTGAGTTAAAGAAATACCTCTCTTGAATTTCTAAGTCCTGTTCACTGTATGTACCAAGCCATAGATTTTTAAAGTCAAAATAAAAACCTTTCAGTTAGTAATTAAGTTTTTTCACAACATTCAGATGACAACATTCACATTGTGCTTCAAATTGTAGGTCGATGTTCCAGAAATTCAGAATCGAAGCATTTTTAATCATCCCAGAGTTTGCTGTCTTTTCTGCTTACATTTGAGGCTTGAATAGAAGCCTGGGAAAATTTATATTCCATTTTTAATTTTGTTTCCTCTCTCAGGATGAGTGTCTAGGGGCATATCTATACATGCCCTTCGAAAAGAAATGCTGCATATATGGCACTACTCCAAGTGAGGAGTTAAAATAGGGCCAGCTGGCCAGAGCACAGCTATTGTAGCAGTATCTCCTACAAGAAATCATAAGGTCCTTGCAGAGAAAGCTTCATTTTCAAGTGCTGAATCCTGATCCTACTGTCATTTTGTTTGTAACACACAAGTTGCACTAGAGATTACGGAGGGCTTCAAGGATAACAGAAATGCAAAAGAACACCTTGCGAGGAAAATCTCACTTCCAAGCGCCATGAACAAATTATGACACTGTGTGTTCATTTCCTCTTCAGGGAAAGGAACAGCTGAAGTAAGGACCCATCCAATTTCGACTATCAAATATGTTCTACAAAATCAGTTTTTGAGATTTTGATGCAAAATGTCTATTACTAGAAAAACAAGAATATTGTTACCTAAACTCTTCAGTGGGATGAAATAATTAAATCTATAAGTCCAAAAAGAATACTGAAGAAACTGTGCAAACCCAAGCTTGTGTTAATGGTGAATGGCACCAGATGTTAATTATTTGTGCTAGAGTTTTGACTAAGAAAGAATTCAGAGCTAAGACTCAAATATAAACAAAAGTTTACTTAGAACGTCACAGAAGTAGAAGTAGTGAGCTATGAAAGAAGTAAGCCAGCTGGACTGTGTGGACTCAGAAAACAAGTTACAGAGAAGGGCCTTTGGAGCTTAGGAGAAAGAAAGCAAAGGTACACACCTCCATGGAAGAAAGGGGGAGGGAAGGAGAGAGAGAAAGAGAAAGGCTTCATGTGTGCTCAAGAGACAGGTAAAGAGAGAGCTGAGTCCTTTGTCTTGAAGGTTTTTATCTGGACGTCTCAGGGGACAATCTCAATAGAATACTCATCGGTTTTCAGGGTGTATCTACTCAGGACCTGTTCTTCACTCACTGGGTGGCATCATTAGTCATCTCAGTTGGTCCTGATGTTGGCCACGGCATGGCTCCGCCTGACCTGCTTTTCTGGGGCTGGAGCTGAAACAGCTGGGGCCTAGGTGTTATCTCTACGTCTTACTGCTTCAGGGAGTTGTTGTGCAAAGGAGTCACTTGAGGCTATTCTCTGTCCCCTTGTTTCTTCTCTAAGGGTATCTACGACATGACTAACATGCCAGGGGAGGGTTTGAACGGTATGACCAGCGATTTGAAATGTCAGGGGGTCTACATTACATGACCTGCAATATGCTAGGACATGCTAGCTTTCTGCACTGGGTGACTTTCTCCTTCTGTACCTGGCCCATCGTTCCTAGCCTTCTTCTGTCTAACTGCTTACTATAACAGTTATATGTTAACATTTTTTTTTGTATCCTCACCAGAAGTCATTTTTCCATTTTTGTTCAGATAGAGTGAGAGAGAGAGAGAGGAAGAGAGAGAGAGAAACATCGACGTGAAAGGGACACATCGAGTGGCTGCCACCCACACGACCCAACCACGGCCAGGGACAAACTGCAACTGAGATACGTGCCCTTAGCGGGAACCGAACCCGGGTCTCTCCGGACCGCAGGCTGACGCTCTAACCACTGAGCCAAACCAACCAGGGCTATGTTAACAATTTTGATTGCCTTAGAGAAATTCTGGAAATAATTTCTTTCATATGAAATATTGGAATCCTGCTCAAGCTAATACACCTAGAGAACTGGTAGACTCAAGTAATTAAGCTAATTTCTGTGCATTTTCTATAAGGACACATACATGCACACACACAAAAGCAAGAGTGGTTTATCAAAGCAGCCCTTATATTGAATTTGTTTAGTGTATTTTCCACTCACTGGAAAATACTTATTTTTAAATCTGCTTTTCTCCACCATAGGAAAGCACACAAAAAATCAGTTGTGTCTTATACCAGCTGTATGACTACATGCGTATCCAAGAGGTATTTTAAAAACCCATCGTGCTGATCTGCAATTCACAGTGATGGAACACTTCAGTTAATATTTAATTATATAAAAAAATAGTAAAAAAAACATTTACCACTCTCTGTTCTCTATCTTTGATAGAGTTGTATATACCGAAGAGGATTCAAAGGCAGTTTTAAAACCTAATCAGCAAATAGGAATAATGAAAGGACTATTTCTGACATCAAAATTTGGAATCATAAAAATATATTTCTCATCTCATTCCCTGTGGCAAACAGTCATCCAAGTTTATTTATATTTGACTAGTTTCTCTCCTTCACCCACTATTAATTCAAAAAGAATTCCCGATTGCCTCCTCTGTGCCAGGTTCTTATCTGAGTGCTAGGGATACAAGAGAGACAAGAGAGAGACAAGAAAGAAAAGAAAGAGAGAAAGAGAGAAAGAAAGGAAGGAAGGAAGGAAGGAAGGAAGGAAGGAAGGAAGGAAGGAAGGAAGGAAGGAAGGAAGGAAGGAAGGAAAAAAGGAAGGAAGGAAGGAAAAAAGGAAGGAAGGAAGGAAGGAAGGAAAAAAGGAGAAAAAAGAAAGAGAAAGAAAGAAAGAAAGAAAGAAAGAAAGAAAGAAAGAAAGAAAGAAAGAAAGAAAGAAAGAAAGAAAGAAGCTCTATGTTTTCAAAGTATAAATTCTGGTAAACACACTCTATTGCCTGAACGTGACAATTCTTTCTATAGACTGTCTTTGTTCAAGGTTCTCTCATTTCCTTTTCTACTCTCTCCCTCTTTCTTTAGTTCACCCCTGAGTTACTGCAATGCCTACCCAAGCAGTGTTCTTTTCACTGTTTCTCCTTTGTCTTAGTCAATCTACTCTCTTCTACAAAAGTTATATTTTCAAAAAAAAAAAAAAATTGTTAATTATGTCAGAACCCTGCTCAAAAACTTTTAATTTGTCCTCAGTTGTCTGGAAATTCCCCAACATTGCTTTAAGATGTTTTATTTTTAAAAGATAAGTTGATTTTCCACAATGTTCTGCAAATTCCACCACAGTAATATTAATTTTTTAAATCCTCACCTGAGGAGAATTTTCCATTTGTCTTCAGATAGAGTGTGTGTGAGAGAGAGAGAGAGAGAGAGAGAGAGATTGATTTGATGCCTCCTGCATGACCCCGACCAGGGCCAGGGACTGAACCACAACCGAGGTATGTGCCCTTGACTGGAATTGAACCTGGGACTCTTTGGTCCACAGGCCGACGCTCTAACTACTGAGCAAAACCAGACAGGTCCACGATAAAATTATTAATATTAATATTAAACAGGACTGCTTCCTACTCTTAGTCTGTCCCTGGGACTTGCAGCTTTCATGACTTGCCTGTAACTGTACATCAAAATTTCTCTTTTCCCTGTCGAGATTTTGAAGCAATTGAGGACACCATTTCTTCCATAACACCTTTCCCATCCCCAGTGCAGTGCTTCTTCCCCATCTGTCTGCTCACAAACTCCCTTTGCATTTCTATAAGAGCTTTCACAGTTTTTTTTTTTTTTTTGTATATCTACTTTTGTACATAGTTTTAGAATCTAGCGTTCATGAATGAGAACAAGAATGTGGTGGCAGAGGAGATCACCTCTTAGTTCTGACTTCATCACTTACTCGGTAATCTTGAAAAGTTTAACTTTTCTATAACTCATTCTCTTACTGCAAAGTAAAACTAAATTTCTTTGGGGAGATCGTGCATACAGAAACTGCAAGGCATTTGTATGCACACGTAGACCGCAGTTTGAGAAATAATGGCTGTGCACACTGAGAGACTAGACACGATGCCAGGATTCTCCATGGCCGTGTTCTAGTGCCTGGCACATTCAACGTACGCAGTGATCTTTGTAAACAGTGCTGATTTACAGTAATGCTTATTTCCAATGTACATCACAACTGCCAAATGCTGGGTATTAAAATAAAACCTGAGGGGTTCAAGTACAAATCCACATAAAATTGGAAATCTAGATTTTTGTAAACAGAGAGTTTTGTTTTGATTAATTTTTCTCCATTTCTTCCCCAGGTTTCCCCTTCCTAGGAAGGGGTGTGTTATATTAATCCAGGAAAATGAGTAAGCTATATCATATGGTACTGTGTATTGAGTAAACTACAGAGTATATTTTACTACTGATGTCCCATAATCATATTCTTTATTGCTGACTTTCCAAAAAGTAGCTGCAATAAAAGCCTTAAAGCTTTATTACTGTAGGTAAATTTCCTATTACAAGAATCTTATTTTTCAGGGACAATCATGTAAGTTAAATGTGGTGATTAACATTATGACACATTTGCTTTTATCTCATAAAAGAAATTGTCTAAATCTAAAGGAAATAAGGCTTTGGGTATAGGCAAGTGTTAATAAATATAAAAGTTCAACGTACTGAAATATTACTTTATGTTACTCTACTGATGTTCACTTCCAACAAGTGCATTAATGTGTGGTATTCACAGGGAGAGTTGAAATTAACTTTTTTTTTTTTTTTTGGCAAAAGAAAGAAAAGTATTCTAATAATATTTATAAAAATATTGTAGTTGAACTTGTTATAAACATTCACGATTTTGAATACAAAGTATTAGAAAAGATAATTTAGCACAGTTTCTGATAACTCATGAGTCTCAAAAATGTGTTTAAGACTTCAAAATTGTAATATTGAATATTTTATATATGAAGTTCACCTCTCTCTGGAATGTCAAACACATATAGAGGACAACTCTAAAATACTGTCAATATATTTTGAACTTTTCACCTTATATTATTAAATAAGATTCCCAAGATTATTTGAATTTTAACCATTATGAATTTTGATATAGATTTAAGCTGAATATGTTCAAATTTACAAGAACAAAAATTTAATGTTTTTTCTCAAGTTTGGAGAAAATTGACAATCTTTTAATATCTTGATGTTCATTGAATTGAATTGAATAGTATAATCAAATATTTTGACCAAAATTGTTTTTTGTTTTGTTTTTAAATATTTATTAGCTATATTCATGTAACTTGGGTCAGAGATATCTGAAATTTCAAACAAAACATTCCAAATAACCTAGAATATCTTTAGTTTAAATAGTCAAACTTTAGTAAAATATTTTTATTAAGCCGGAACCATCAATTGGTGAAGTCATACCTGATTATAAACTGTTTCTGTAATTGGAATCAATTAATTATTTGCAGACTTAGTGTATGAAGAAGGAAAAGAAGAAGAGAAAGAGAAAAATGAACACCTTTATCCCAGTGCCTTGAAAAAACGAATTTCTTTTACTTTGATAATCAGTTGATTTTTAGATGGTAGTTAACTTAGCATAAGGTCCAGGTCACAATTACTATGATCATTTCTGTTTTCAATAATCACTTTTTGAGTACCCAAACACACCAATTTCCCAATCAACTGAATTATATATGAGTAAAAGAAGGAAAACGTGCATATGAACCATGATTCCAAAAATATATAATGAATTTAAATGAGTAAATAGAAACAGTTTTCTTTTTCTTATCTTCACCCAAGGACATTTTTTTTTGTTCAGATAGAGTGGGAGAGAGAGAGAGGAAGAGAGAGAGAGAGAGAAACATTGACATGAAAGGGACACATCGAGTGGCTGCCACCGGCACGACCAACCAGGGCCAACCAGGGCCGGGGACAAACTGCAACTGAGGTACATGCCCTTAACAGGAACCGGACCGGGGTCTCTCTGAACCGCAGGCCGACGACGCTCTAACCGCTGAGCCAAACTGATCAGGGCAAAACAGACTTTTCTTTAATCATTTTAGTAGTAGCACTAATTAAGCTCCTCAAATTTTTAGCAAAGATGAATTCTAATAGAAGGTGGAAAGAAAAATTATATATCTATATGTAGCATGGTTTCAACTATATGTATTGATATAAATATGATTAACAGACTCATTAAAATAGAAATCAAAGTGATCAATCTTCAAATCAATATTGGACTAATATTTTAAAAGTAACTATTTTAAATAAATTCCAACATTAAAATGATAAGAAATTACAAATTTATATCCTGGTATATTAAACTTATCTATTTTTTCTGTATGTTTCTCTATCCAGATAGCTTGTGTATTGAGGGTAATTAATGACTAGTTCTATTTTATTGTTTTTTAATATGCATTGCCTATAAACTGTCTCTTTCATACTCTATGAATATTAATCTAATAAGACAAGAGCTGTTCACTCATTTGCTTGTTTTAAAAAAGAATATAAATTATGACCACTATTTTAAAATTGACCAGTTTCTAACAAGCACCACTGTCAGTTGTCAAGAAGGGACAAATATAATGTTCCTGGTTACTTTACCTCACTTCCCAGCTGAATATAAAGACCTGCATATTTCTAACAATAAGAAGAATAAAACAGACCTTATACTTGCATTATCATGCTGCTTTGTAAAATGTATTGATTTTTTTCTATGCTTATTTCCAATGAACAGCATGACTACAAAATGCTGGGTGTTAAAATAAAACCTGAAGGTTTCAAGCACAAATCTACATAAAATTTAAAATCTAGATGGCTGTCCCGGAACTTGTCATGTGTAAGGTTTATTGTTTTACATGGTTTGCTACCCTTTGGTGGCTGTCTTCTCATTTTCAGAAGTCATTTCACTCCCTGACAGTTTTCTCTCTTTGCCTAGTGGTCTTCATACAGGACACTAATTTGTGATTTATCACAAATGCAGCTATTCCATCTTGTCAGCAAAATCTCTGTTGCAGCCATGTCATAGGTATAAATATTCTGCTTCAAATCAGGCTGAAAAAAGTTCATATAAAAATTCTCTGGCTCATACAATAGAAACAATATAAATTCTTAGTATTATTAAATAATTAGTCAGAAATCCACTCACAATCCAGCTCAGTTATTCAGGCAGGTTGCCTTATTGATGACTAAGTCATTAGATAGTAAGGATGTCCAAGTGAAGTTAATGATCCCTAACTATAAGTGTTTATAACCATGATGGATTCTTAAGGACTGATGAGGGAAAGCCTGTTGGAATGAATGCTTAATAATATAGCTTTCATTTAAAAATTAAATTTATATTTTAAAAATTCATTTTAAGAGATATAGTATTTTTTAGATTTAGATGTATTAGTCTGAACAGAAAAAAATTCACACAAATTGCTCATAGTGTGCTCTTAGAAGATAAACATACCTATTGCCAATATCCAAATTGCTCTATTGGAATCTACATATAGCTATATAATATATTGTGGCTATGCCTTTTGACAATGACAGAATATCTTCAAGGACATAGATTCTTAAATATATAATTTACATCAACTGGTCTACAGTGATATTTTCTAAAAACCTCAGCATTTCACATACTAAATAAAAATTAATTCTACTGCATATATTCTTATATATTTCTGCAACTAATAAATTGGATTAAATGCAAAGTTGTGAATTGGTTATGAAATAAACAGTAATTATTTACAAATGGGTTATTTTGAAACATTATCATCCATAACCCCTATTTTGAAATTGAATTTTTTTAATATGAGTCAAACTATAACATACTTGTATAACTGTCAACAAAGGTAATTTAATCAATAATGGCTCTTATATATTTATTATACTGTGTGAATATTACAGAAAACCATTTGTGAAATGTTCAAAATAATTCAGAAATCTAAATTACCAGGAACTATAATCGGGCTGGATTATAGGTTATTAACTTCTACTTTCTCAAAATGTAAAGGCACAAGGGATTCTTCCAATTCTAAAAAAACTAATTGTGCCTTTCAAGGACTGCAGAATGAATTCAAGGTAAGATTGGGTGAATGTAGATAAATGGAAATAAAAATCCTGTGGAGGAATCTTCAGCTCAAGGACTAGGGTTAGAGCAGCAGCTCCAGATAGAGAATAAGATGAGACTTCTGAAGACAACACATCTTAAGCCAACTAATAGTCCCCCAATTACTTTCTTTTTTCTAATTCCTTCTCCTGACATTATTCTTCACTTCTATTAGAGTTTCTTTCCTCTCAATCTACCAAATAATAGAATAGAGTTATAACTACACAGTGTCTCCCCTTCCTAAAACAAATCCAGTTTATCTATCATTCATCTATCACCCATCTATCTATCATCTACATCTATGTATCTATCTATCTATCTATCTATCTATCTATCTATCTATCTATCTATCTATCTATCATCTATCTATCATCTATCATCATCTATCTATCTATTATCTACCTACCTACCTATCTACTATTGGCAGTGTTAGGAAAACAGAGAGATAGGGTTAAATGTTTACCTTTTCTTTTTCAACTACCAGTCTCTTTTGGTGAATAGATGGAATAGTAAAAACAAACAACACACACACATTTACATACACACTAAGTTCTGAATGCATGGACTAAAATCAAACAAAAAAACAAATGAAAACTACTTACATGTCACAAGACAATATCAAAGAAATATCATCACAGAAACAAGACCCAGAGCTTTGCACTCACACTTGGGGCACTTTCAGAGAAGTGTGAATGAAGAAACAGAGCAGGCTCTGGAAGGCTCCAAGCATGCCAGTCCCAGGGCTGGTGAAAACAATGCTCGGAAGAGTTCCCTTCTCCAATTATTTTCTCCTTTACCCCTGTGAACTCCAATTTACACCAATGGCTCCATCTTGTACCAGCACCAGGAGTCTCTGAGCATGCAGGAGGTGAAAGAAGAATATTAGGCTGCATTCTTGGGAATGAAGAGTGAGGGGAACAGAAAATTTAAGTGCAGAAGTAGAAAAAGGCTTGGGTTCAAGAAACACTGAATTGTGATAACTCTTCTTAGGTGGCTATTTCAAAGTAAAATCTTCAAGTGACTCAGATTATTGAAATTGTCATTATCTATAGTTCATAGTTTAGTGTTATTTTAAAAATCAATTATACAAATGAATAGCCATCTGTAATTTAAACTTAACTAATTTTAGGAGGTTAGGGAAATAATAATACCAGAAAAGGGCTGAGGGAAAAGGCACACAAATAAATTATTCTTGCATAATATATAATGCAACTTTCACTTCTACATGATACCTGTTATAATATTTCCTTAAGTATTTGTCTAGGCTTCATGAGTATTCAAAGCAATAAAATGAAATAAAAAATTAAATTTCTGAATTTTCCAAATTTTAGTTTTACACAAGCACAAACACATGAGTAAAATAAAGTAAAAAAAATTAAATTCATGGTTCCAAAAAATGATTTTTCCATTCCCAGACTTTCAAATCATCATATAAATCTTGTAATAAAAATAGGCTCTCCATGAAGCAAAATATAAAGAAAAAGGAAAACTGAAATAGTACATAGCAAGTAGGGCATTGGAATGCAAACAGGAAAAAAAGGCCTATATTTTATACACTGAATAATTATCCACATAAAGTACAAAGTAAAACAAATAATGACCTAGAATTATATAATGAGGAATATTTCTGGATACTTCAATATTATAAACATTTCTCTTTTTAGTAAGTAGTAAATAAAATGAGAAATACGAAAATAATCACTCCAAGAAAGAATGTAAAAATTCATCTTGCTGTGTGACACACTAGAAATGTATCAAACTAGGCAAAACAAAGAGAATTGGGAGACTAATTCACAGTAAAAAGTTATCATGTCACTTTTTTTTGTCTTTATCTTAATTACATGGCACCTAGTTAAACATTATTTGTAAAAATGATAAAAAAGATATTAAAAAAATAACTCAACTTAAGTAGATTGTTCATTAACTATATTTACTCACTAAAGACTATTTTTTTTCTGGACCTAAACTATTGTTTGAAATATTAGTATATTTGACAGTGATATTTGAAGATATGTAGATATTATTAAGATCTTGCTTAACATCCCATAAACCACAGAACATACATATATGCAGTTAACAAGGTACAGACTAGCACTGCAACCACAGTGAGCCCCATTCTGTCTTTAGAACATGGCTAAGGAAGATGAAGACTATATCTCCTAAATCTTGGCATTATTTTCTGTGGGTGATTGATGGGATAAAAGGATTGCTGAAAGATTGTGCTGCCCCTTCCTTCACATTTTCAGCATGTTCCTGTGTGTGCAGCTTATAATGAAAATGTTCATTGATGGCTTGGCTTACAAAATAGAAAAGAAAAAGGAAGCAGAAACTGAGTGAAACAAGCTACCCCTCCTGTAAAAGCTGCACAACACAAACACGCATGCACATGTAATTGGGGAACATGCTGAAAGGAGACGCCGTCTGCTTCTTCAGCTCTCTTATATTTGCAGATACAAAAGATAAGTTTATTGCACCAATTTAAAATTGCTGACCATATGCAAATTCCTCTCTTTTTTATCCACTGGAGTGTTTTAAAATATTTTAAAGATACTAATCGTCTTTAGATATTAAAAAAATGTAAGGATCATCTACTTATTTTATAATACTTAGATTATCTTATAGGAAATATACTGAATGCAGAATTTTCTCTTTAAAAATCTCAATTGTAAAACCGAAAGCATTTTTGTAGCTTAGATTATACATAACAAAATAAGCACAAAAATTCTCCATTTTATTCAGGAATCACAGAATCATATTACTATTGAAGAGTTATGCTTTTACTTACTACGGTATTTAAATTAGAATTATTTGAAAGGAAATAATTATTTGTTCATTTGAACATAGCTTTCACAAAATTGCAGTATATTTGTGATGGTAAATATAAAAGGTTCCATTGTACCAGTAAATAAATTATAACTGAACAGTATAGTACAAAATATATTTCACCCATTTGTAGTTTATTAAGTAAATATGCATAATTGTTATATCAGCCAATTAATAGAAAAAACTATATATATTCTCTTTGAAAAATTTTTAAATTTTGAACTAATGTCAGAATAAATTTTGTTGCATATGTGGAAAAACTAACTATTGTAAGTGCAGTTCATTTTGTTTCATTCATTATGCCACATGAAAAATGTGGCAAATGCAGTTTAAATCAGAGTTTTTTTTAAAGCCATTGACACATAATTAAAATAATTAGATTTGGTGATTAAAATACCTTTTCTTAATTAAGTCCCATTTGTACTCTCAGTTTTTCCCCACGATGGAAAATATAAAGCACAAAAAGACAGGTGACTTATTCTCTTAGGTGGCTAAGTTTTCTACATGATGAGCAAGTTTGCCCCTCCAATAAGACCAGTGGGCTAATTTGCATAGCTTCTGTCCTTGGTGCTGAGTTTGGCTTCCTGACCCACATAACTGTTCACTATCACTGTTGTCACAGAAACTGGGGTTCCATAGGTAACAGTGTGCTTAATAGCTTTGAAATCATTTTGCTCTCCAAGGCACCTTCATCTTACTATCACTCTAATGAAGCACAATGTCATGAACTAATTAACACTTTAGAAAGAATGAATTGGAAGCAACATGACTGTAACTTTCTTAGTTGAATTGTCTGTTAAAAAGAAAGCCAAAATAGAGAGAACCAAGTTCGTAAGGGAGGTATGATTGATCTATTTCATAGTTTTCCCAGGTTAAGACAAACAAAATTCAGCCAATTCCTAATGTTGTGAGCAACTACAAAAATGTAAATATAAACATTTTCAAAACTCAAAGTAATGTAAATCAACTATGTTTAAAGTAGTCACAGTGTACACAATGAATTAAAGTTGTCAACATGTAAAAAAGATCAATAATCACTTTAAAATATCTTTGATTTTCATTTATAGACAGATGTCATATTATTACACTCCATTTGATTTAGTAACCAATTCTGTCTGACTCATTGCCTTACAAAAACTTACCAGACAAAAATGTTATTTTATATACAGTATATGAAAGGAATAGAGTAATCTTGACATAGGGATAAATAAATACCTATAAATTACACTTAACTAAAACAATAGAAACTATAATATACTGTGAAATGCAGTCTAATAATAATGTAAAAACATGAATGGTTCTTGTGAATAATTCATTATATAGGAACTTTTGCACCAAAATTCTATACCCCTTGGTAAAATTCTTTTAAAAATGTAAGGAAAAAATGTGAGACCCCTTCTAGTTCCCAAATCCTGGTTAATACATAATGCTACTCCAATTATAGAACAAGGATACTACACAAATATGAGAAATATGTATACCATATATATGCACAGTAGCCAGTTCCAGATGATAAGACCTACATAGTGTTTCAACTACAGAATGATTCTAAGGGGAAAACCTAGCAGCAGAAATAACAACATGATTCATTTAAAGAAAATCACCTCAAATGGAATTATTATCCAATACTTCTAGTATTTCTAATATCTCTAATATGAATCTAATAACAATGTTGCAACAGATTATGATGTAGTGAGATTAAGAATTAATTTAAAATTGTGAATCAAAATTCAAATATAATTGTCATATTTGTGTAATTGTTTATTTCTACCTGATAGATACTAAATTCAAAATTCCTTAAAAATAATTTAAGATTATTAGTTTTAAAATTGCCTTAGTTTGATCATAACCACATCCTTGTATTCCTTTTTTTTTATTGTGGCATCCACATGAAAAATTTCTTGTTTCACTCAAACATTTTCAAATGGAGAGATACCTAATATATGAATATAATAAACTGAGGGCAAAACCAAATCCAGCAGTACTCAAGCAGTAAAAATTGCAAAATTTACAAATTTGTCAAAGCTGTGGAGCAGGATATGAAAAAATAATTGTCTGACATCTTTTATTTTGCTATTTTGAAGTAAAAGTTTTAAACAGGTTATTATGTTTGTCAGATATTGGTATTAGTTAAAATAAGTGCAAAAAGTATGTGACAATACATACTACTAATTGAATAAACAGACAACACACCTAAAGATCAGAATTAGATTAAAATTTGCTGTATAAATACACTTTTTTGTAAATATTTTATTTATTATGTTAATCCGCACCCAAGGATACTTTTCCACTGATTTTTTTTTTCCTTAGATAGAGTGGAAGGGAGGGAGAGGAAGAGGGGGGGAGAGAGAGAGACATTGATGTGAGAGAAACACATTGATTTGTTGTCTCTTGTACAACCCAAATGGGGCCAGGGACAAATCTGCAACTGAGATACTGCCCTTGACTAGGAATTGAACCCACAAACTTTTGGTACACTCTAACTGCTGAGCTAAACTAGCCAGAGCTCTAAATATTTTTAAATAAAAATTATTTATTTCCTTAAACTATATTAATCTTCATTGTTTGTCATTGTAAGTAATGTTGTTTATATTCATACCACATATAATAAAGTTTAATGTGATTTTATTTTAAAAATATTTGCAAATAGAAATTTAACCAGATAAACTTAAATAAAATATTTGCACATTGTTTAACTTTAATACAAATATTCAATTCTGCCAGTACGTATGTGGTTATAATTTTCAAGTTACTTTACAAAAATGTGCACACTATATTATATTATATGATATCATATTTTATCAATATGATGACCTTAAATGTTCTCTATTATTCATCTTAATGGTATGTTGTCTTTTTTCAATACAACAAAAATATGTAATTTAAACTATTAAGACAGTACTTAAATCATAGATATGAATACCCACATTCCCACTTTAAAAGACAGATACAGAAATCTTCATGTCAGCGTTGTTAAAGTATCATGGTACAAAGGTTTAGAGAGATTCAAATTATTAAAAAAAGACTCATTATTTCTTTTTAAATGTATTCACTATGTTCTAGCATGTGATAAAATGGCTCTAATGTCCAACATATATAATAGTTTTACCTTTACAATTTACGAATTAATTTAACTAATCTGAATTAATTTTAGTTAAATGTCAGTTGAATGCAAAAATAAATAGCTAAATCAAATTTATGACTCAGTTCATATATTATTTTATTTTAAGTCAAAAACAGTGATTTTACTTTTACATAATAAATATCAATTCAAATTAAGCAATTTTAATGAATATTAATAATAGGAAACTGATTTTGTATCAAGAAATTTGAGAAAATAGTGGAGAAAAAGATTTTTTTCCCCAAATACAAAAACTTACTTTCATTTTGATTATGTTTAATATTTTGTAAAGGTGCTTCTTTGATTTTATTCCTCATAATAACAAATAAGGTTAGTATTCATAAAATGAAATACGTTTTCGTATTTATTATCATATTTCTATTGAAATATTTTGATAATATTGATATACTTTATGAAACAAAGAGTTACTATATTTGGTGGTTCTGAAAGTATTATTTTATAAATGAGGCATAATATAAAATTATTTTAATGTTTTAATATTACACATTTAATATAAAAATTGGTCCTTATTTTAGAACAAAAATGATGAGTTTGCACAAGATAAAATAGCTAAGTATTTAAAATTCAAAAGGTCATGTAGTTGCATTCCAAAATTCTTTAATGGGTAAAAATAGTGACTGAACAGAATTTTTAAAAATATGAATGTTAAATATAATGTTGAGGAATTGAAACGTGATTACAACGTCAAACAGCTTTACATTCTCAATTTATAAACTCTCCAAAATAATGAAGTGACAATAAGAAGTAATTACCTCATCCTTTACGTTTTCATCAATGTTAAAATTCAGTAAGTTTGTATGGAAAGAAAGAATTTATATTTTGATATCAAAAAAGCTTAGAGACTTCCTAAAACTGTGCTGTGTGGGGTTCATAAGTGAAATTCTAAAGTCACTTCATTTAAGATTCTTGTTCCCTGTAAATATATATATATGATATATATTAATTATTATCTATTTTATTTCTAATATATTAATAATTATCTATTTTATTTACCTCAAATATGAAGACAGTTAAAATTTTAACAATAAATAATATTTACTAAAATATAATTGATGTATAAAAAAGCTTAGAAAAATATGTCAATATATACTCAAAATAATACTTTATCTTATAGTCACGGTACCTTATGACTAAAAGCAATGATAATTTAAAATATTAAAACCCTCTCACTGAAATATACATGAGTCAGCCCCAGAGAAAAATGTGTCCTTGTATAAAACTGCCCTGAGGAATGTACTATTCCTTCTGGATTACCTTTTCCCTGGAGGTAACATTCTCATTAAAAGGATGAACTGATTTTCTCACACCCAGGGGAAAGTACACAGTGCCCAGAAAAGCTTTCTAAATAGATAAACACCTCACCAGGCTTAAAACACCAGAAGCATATCTGTGAAATGCCTGAAAATTTCACTTGTATCTTGAGTAAGGCAGGCTCTAAAATATAATGTAGTGCCAAACAGCAAACATTACTTTCCTTAATTATTTAAAAACTTCGCCAATTGTACCAACAAAACAGAATTAAATATTATGTGTGACTTATTAAAATGTCACCAATGACTCTGTTTCTGGAAAAAACTGTTAAAATCTCTTTTGTTGTAATCATCACTTGAGTTTCAGTTGTCACTAGGGAAAACTATTTTTGGAAGGAAAAAAAAAACCATAATTAAGACCAGATAAAATATGTGTCAAGTAAAGTAAATATTGGGTAGCTATCTAGGAATAAAATTACAAAGCAAGCCCTAAGATGGGCATTGGAAATACAAGCTTACTTATAACCAATTCTGAACGTGGTGTGTAAGAAACAAATGGATGGGGAATACTGGAATATCCTCTTCCCAACTCTGATATGTCCAGAACCTTTAGATAAGCCTTTTAAATCTTTCTACCTTTGTTAAGAGAGCAAATGTTCTGCAAACTACAATATAGTTTGAAAAATATTTTTGTCTTTATTTTATTTTATATTTTTCCATCACCATTTTTTGAAAAAGAATTTTTAATAAAACAAAAAATTTTAATAAGAATTGCAAGGTATGGCAAGGAATACCCTGTACAAATGTATTCATACTGAAGAGCTTTTCCTTTCAACCTTCCCAAGTCTTCAATTTCACTCATGTAGAGGTAATTACTATTAGTTTGAACTTATTAAATAAAGGCCCTAATATTTATTATAAGCCAATCTTTCAAACAGTAATATTGAAATTTACTACAAATTGCATTTAGTAACCTGTACTATTCACAATGAGGTAATAGTTATTTGTAAAGATGGTAATTATAGAAAGATCATAAAAATCTCACTCACTCAAGTGATACAATGAGGACATTTTAAAAGAATAAAGAAAAATTTTTTTAAAATAAAGAGAAAAACATTTAAAATTGGGATGAGTTTTATATCTAAGTGCTCAAGTTTTCTTTCTATTTATACTTATGTAAATTTTGTTAGATAAGTGGACTAAAACTGGAGCCATTTAAAAAACATTTCCTGTATTTATTTTAAATATATTTTAAATTCATTAGTAGCTTTCCAATGGTTTTCAAATATAAATTTGCATGCCAAGGTACTGAACAGTCAAATAATATATTTTTTTTAAATATATTTTTATAGTTTTTTTTTAGAGAGAGAAGGACAGAGAGAGAGAAACATCGATTGAGAGAGAAACATCAATTTGAGAGAGAAACATCCATCAGCTGCCCCCTGCATACTCCCTACTGGGGATCTAGGCCAGGAATGTGCCCTGACTGGGAATCCAGCCAGGGCCTCTCAGAAATGGGATGATGCTCAATCCACTGAGCCACACCAGTGGAGCGAATATTCTTACTGATATTTTAGACTTTCTTAAATGTTTATGCCAAGGTAAATAGACAATTTAGGACATTTATAATTTATACTGAATTCACCTTAGTCAGTAGACATCTATTAATGCATATTTGTTCACTCATGGGAGTGCCTACTAAGTCCAAGGTATAGTTCTAGGATCTGATAATAACAGCCATTATCCCAGATATCTTTTTTTTCCTGTTATACCTTTATTTGGATAAATTTTGGCAAGTCAATTAGAAGGAAAATTATGATCAAAATAATTCTGAATTAATTAATTTTCTGTTGCACTGAATAAGACTATATTTATATAGAACAATATAAACATTGTAAGATGATATTATTAAGGCCTTTATATTAGGTATGAATGTCAGCTTGCTAGAATTCCCATACCTTTCAAGACATTATTTTGATGTACATGAGTTTGTTTTGTTCTTAATAGAGAAGGTAATGATTTAATTATTGTGTTTATAGTAGAGATGTCATTGCTACCATTTAAAATTCTGAACATTAGAGCTCTCTGTAGCAATCTGTGAAGATTTGCTGAAGCATGAGGGGATTTCAAACTGTTACTGAAACTAGTAAATAGCAGTTGTAATAATATTTAAATATATTAAGACAGAAATAATTTTATTATTGAATTAACAAACAAATTTATAAAACCAGATAAAAGAAAATGAGAAACTACCTATATTATTAATAATTATGTAGGATAACAGTTGCTAAATTTAGAATATTAAAATGATAAATGCTACATGACATATTTATTCTACTTTTTGTAACTCTGAAATGAAATAAGCCAAAGATCCTTAATTATATATAGTTGATTATTAATATATTTTTGTATGATATTTATTATTATATCTTAGCTAATACAAAACTAATATGCCCACAATTGTTTTAATTAAAACCAAAATAATAAAAATTACCTCATACATAATTTCAAAATGTGTTCTATGTAAAGAAAGTAAACAAATGTAAAAAAAAAAAAAAAGTTACCATTAATTTAGAAATAGCACTCAATTTTTGAGAAATAAATTCTGGTGATATATTTTGGAAATATACTAAAATATACTGAAAGCTCAATGTAATCATTGCAAAGGTTAAAGAATGAAGTCAATAAAACTAAATTAAGTTCTTTGTTTTTTAAAGTTGTACCTTCAAATTTACTGTGAGTATCTATAAATGGCCATTTAATTTTATAAACAATAAACTGTTAATGAAAAAATTGAAAAATACATTTCAAACTATGACATGCTTTCACAGGTATATAGTGTAAATAGCAATAATTAATTATCATGCTGTTAATTTTAGAATTATAATTGACATAGAACCAATAGAGAAAATGGAAATATAAATTATTCAAGCTCTTCATTTGATTATGCATTGTATTAAGTTTTAAAAATTAAAAATAAGGCAGACACACAAAGAAAACTGCTAAAGGACACATCATCTGTAATAAAGAAATAAACATAATTTGGAATTTTAGTATTATCCTCTGTCTTACTCCCATTGGCTATTATTTGTTATAAAATAACAGCAAATAATATGCAACTATTACTTTGCTATTTCAGGCCCAGCTTATCAATAAACCAAATCACTAGTAAAAATAAAAATCTGACAGAATACTTATATAGCAAAGCTAATTCACATTTTGTTAGAAAAATATAAAGAAGATAAAATCCAAATTTTTTTTTTTACCAAATATGTCAATCTTTAGTCTCCAAAAAATGAAAAAAAAATTTTTTTTGAAGAAACTAAACAGATTCGGAGACTTTGGGAATCTCATTATATTATCACTTACTTCCTCTAGATATACATCAGATTACAGTTTATCACTAGTAGTGTCAGCAATACTGATGAATAGCTTTCTTCTCATTATTTTGTTCTAATACACTAAAACAGTCTTAGCAATTCTGTTTTCTCATTAAAAAAAAATGTTCTAAATTTATTGGATAATATTTTTCCAAGTTATAGCTTCCGTTCTGGAAGCAATTCTTGTATTTGATGTTTGACACACTATCACTAAATTGACCTTTGCTCTGTTTTCAAGTACATCCACAGCTACACGTTTGGGGAAAAGCTTCTGTTGTCAGCTGTGATTATAATTGTCCCTCTGTAATAAAATACTTCTTACGTTATTATTGCTGCTCCCTTAAGGTGTCCAAGGGCCTGTGGGAGTCAGGGCAGTTGACAAAATCTGCTCTGGAGACTCCAAGTTTCTGCAATCTTTAACACATATTTATATTTCTAATAGAATACTCATTTGTAATAAACCAATTTCCTCTGGTTGTAAAGGCATTTATTCTTAGTTTTTTTCTATATTTCCTTTGATGTCTTTATATTATAAACCTACATAGAATCTGCTACTTCAGATATTATATACAAAGCATGGAGAAACAGTGAGCTCCTAGAGAATAATGCCTGGAAATCCTTGATTATGATACATACATTTTAATATTAGAGGAACAAATTTTATTTAAACATGGTTGAAAATGCAAACGCCCACATGGTCCAGCAGATAATGTAATACTATATGAAGCGCTAGGTGAATACAATATGGAGGGTGCTTATTGAGCCTAAAGGCATTGAAATTAAAATTTATTTCTTTAAAAGGAAGTAAAATTGTTCTGATCAAATAAAACACCAATGTTTCAGGATTTAGCCCCACTTGGCTAGGGATGCTTTAGTGTTTATAAGCACACAGTAGAGGTATTTTGTAAACTATATGAGCTATCTAGTCAATCAAAATGTGTAATTTTAGGTACATTAACATTAAAAGAAATTTCACCTTTAAATTTAGATGTCCTGTATTAAAGCTGATTATTAATGAGTGATGAGTCCATAGTGACAATTTCATATCCATATCCTCACACTCACTTTACGTTGTGCTTACATAGTACTTGCAGTGTTACCCTAGGAATGATGTGGGATAATCATCATTTAATATTTGCTACCCAAATGTCAAACAAAACAAAAAAATGAAGAAAAATATTATGTGCATTAGTATACTGTAAGGGGATATTAGCAAGGACAGAGATAAGTAATATAAAGAAAAATACATACTGTGAACTTTATACACTTGAGAGTGGATATAAAATCAATGTTAAAACTCAATTAAATAAATTGAATAGCTATAAGTCTCATATTGTTATTAGGACTTTTGGAAGTGAAACACCCTTTTGACTTTGGACATAAATAGAGTAAAATATTCTATTATTGTAATGTTAAAAAGCATGATTTTGTACAGATAATTTATGTAGATATATTATTATGGATAAAATATACTTATTGATCAGTTATTTTTACATAAAAATTTTATATTTAATATGTAAGTTTTTAGTCTACTTGGTTCTGATGAATGTCTCATAAATAAAGCATGCCAGTCAAAGTCTCTATTGTAGTATTTGACAAAGAACTTTGCTAATGAAAATAACATGTAGTTACTGCCAACTTTAATGTTTTATTTAAATAGGTGTGTACCTAATTACAAATCACAATTATATGCAAATTTTGATTTAAATATTCAATATTGTTTTGTTTTTAAAGAACCATACAGTAAGATTTTAAGATTCTTAACGAAACGTTTTATTTGGAAACAGTAAAAATCATTACTGGTGGTAAAAATAAATTTTTTAAGGAAAAAAAATGCATGCATATTCTAGAATATTGAAAAGTAACCATATTTGGCTCTTGAATTTCTATGATTGAATACCGAAGTAGTACAATTAAATTTAAATTGAGTTTATTTTATGATATTTTGAAATATTTATTAAAATGCAATGATCTGCAAAGAAGTTTGTCGAAAGTAGACCAAGATATTAATGAGCCTTCAATAAACCACCGTTCCATTGCTGCATATAAAATATTTTAAAAATCCTTGAAAACATTTTTTGATAATTTATACTTTTAGAAACATATGTAATTTTGTTTATTTTATAGTAGAAATATATAATATTCCTCTATTTCACTGATAGAGATACCTAATTAAAAAACAAAAAACAAAAAAAAAAACCTTTGGAAGACTTTCATTCAACATATCACTAGCAATATTACTTTTCTTCTATAGAATCAATTTTCTAATGTCTAACAAAAATGGACCTGATATACTTAAAATTATGCAATATGTCATACATTTTTATTTTGACAGTAAATAGAAAACGAGAATGTCAAAACATATTTACATTACATCAATTATTTATGAAATATGTTTTGATTGTTAAAAGTTTTTTTAATTAGAAATAATTTAAATTATTAAGGATAATTATTCTTTTTAAAAATGGGTATAAAAGTTATTCTTTTGTTTAAAAAGACTTTTAAAATTAATTTTTAGATATAGAGGAAGGGAGAGGGGGAAAGAGAGAAGCATCGATGTGAAAGCCATATATCAACTAACTGGGTGCCTCCTGCACGCCCCGTACCAGGGATTGATCACATAACCCGGGCATGTGGCCTGACCAGGAATCGAACAAGCAACCTTTCAGTGCATGGGAAGATGCTTAACCAACTGAGCCACACTGGTCAGGGCCAAAAGCTATTCATATTATAATACTGGTACAATTACGATGAAAAATATTTGTGTCTTGCAAGCCAAACATTCTGCTATAAACAGAGGAAGAAAATGATACTGTATTATTGTCACAGTCAAACATTATACTGCATAAAATTCTCTTCTTTACCCTGGTCTAACATGCCTAAACCCTAGAACATGAAAGTATAACCTAAAACAGTTCTAAAAAATGAAATTTAAATAATAGATATAAACTGAGTATGCAATGCTCTCTTTGATAATCCGTATATTTTGTGTGCCACATTCATGCTACATATAGTGAGGGAAATATATGTGAATATTTATGGAAAGATTTTAAATTAAATTAATAATAAAATGCGCAGTTGTCAAATGCATTACTAATTGTATAATGTTCCTCTGACTATAGATGCTAGATAATTACTTTTATGCACATGACTAATGGCCATCCAACTACTTTGATTTTACTGTCATATATTTGTATTT
Organism: Molossus molossus; assembly: GCF_014108415.1. Classification (NCBI taxonomy): domain Eukaryota; kingdom Metazoa; phylum Chordata; class Mammalia; order Chiroptera; family Molossidae; genus Molossus; species Molossus molossus. The sequence goes on along the minus strand of NW_023425403.1, from coordinate 39,668,704 downwards.
CAAAACAAGTAGAGAATTTGAAAGGGTTTGGGAAACATTATCCATAGGTTAAATAATTAATTTAATAATAGTTTAATTACCACTTTCACAACATTTTATTCCCTTTGAAATAATTAATTAAATGTTCCTTTGTTCTAGCATTTAAATTTGTTGTTGGTGTTGTTTTTAGTTCCTATTTCTCAGTGTAAAATTTAGTTATACCATATTAAAATTAGTTACACCACATATTTTGCCACCCCTGGAAATATCTTCATTTGGAGCCATCTGAAAAGTACAAAGGCATATTTCCAAATCAATTGGAATCCTATTTGTGGTCTGCTTTATTTTCCTTAAGTTGGAGTTGTGTGACTTTGGAAAGAATCTATTGAGCTCTTGAAATTAAGTAGCCAGTTTTTGGCATGTCAAACAAGGACCGAACTATTCTCACTCTTTCCCTTGACCTCCTGAAAAGAAGAGGGAAAGAGGAAGGAAAGGGAAGATGTAAGAAAAAGAGAGAGAGAGAGAGAAAGTGAGTCAAAAATATTAAATTATGGAAAGAAAATTACATATATTTAATCTGAATAATTTGTTAACAACATAACTTAGTAATAAGGACAGAATTAATGATATAGGGCAAGAAACTGGTATATTAGATTGAGATCTTACATTCTAACCTTTTCCACATTATTTGTAGATGTTTTCATTACACACTAGTTTGATTTTCCTAAATGCAGTTTAGGGAACAGTAGTGGAACTGACTTGGATATCCAGGACACTCATCAAAACTTTCCACTTCACATTTTTAAAGGTGATAATCTTGCCTAAAAAAAAAAAAAAAAAAAAAAAAAGGTGTGTTCCAAGTATGATATTTATGCTAAAGTTGATTAAGTCATAACTTCAGTCAATAGTTTAGCTGTAAATTCTTTTTGACTATGAGCTTACAAATTATCCACATTTACTTTCTCTGAAATAATTTAAGTATTTACACTATAATCATATATAGATAAAGATAAGATTTCATAATATCGACCTGGAAGGATATTTGTATGAGATTACACAACATATAAAATAGAACAAACACAAAGAATAAGCTTAGTTTGCATCCAGATTTTAATTGATGTCTGAAACATTACATATTGTTGTTCTCCAGTATCCCTTAATCCGATCATATACCACTGATGTAACCAATTTAATTATTTATTCAGTGAACAAACTAAAATACCAAAATTCAAATATTAAAATCCACATAACTTATGTTCTATTGTATATGTTACTGTACTGGCAGGAACCATGTATAAGGAGAAAAATAATTCGTTTTTAATTTTATCCAAGTTTCCTGATTCTACATGTCAAAAATTTTCCACTTAAGTAGAGAAATGACGTTTAATTTTATCCTCTTAACACACTTGGGAAAATATAATTTAGAAATTAGAAGTAATCTCTTTCCGTAAGTCATATGATTGTTATATTTGAGATTTAAAATAATGTTGGACACCTTAGAAACAGTAGAGGTATTTAAAAAAAACCAAAAAAAAAACAAAAACAAAACAAAGAGAGTGTATGTGACAAGATTCTGTGCTACAGTGTTTGAAATTATTTTGTAAATCTTAGAAATACATCAATGTACTTTCTTTGGAAGCTACATCTTTAATTTCATGTAATTCTTATCTCCTATTTTTATGCATCAATTTTTTAAAAACCTAGTTAAATGGAGGATTCTACTTTGCATTTTATAATTTATACAATACCACCATATCTACATATAATAATATTGAGGAAGTAATTCTGACATTTTCAAAAGAAAAATAACTCCCATAATGAAGATAAATTAATTACAATCCCAATTGTGAAAGCAAATGCTACTATTCATTTTTCTTTTCTAATCCCAGATTTAATATGGAAGAGGTAGATGAAAAGTAAGATACATTTTTAATTTTTCATGATATCATATGACATTATTAATCTTGTTCCTTTCCTTTTGAAAAAAATTGGAAGGGAAAATGTTGCACTGAATGGGGATAGTTTACTTCATTTGACCAATGTAGTGTGTGAATATATATATATATTTCCTCAGGAAAACTATTACCACCTGTTCAACCAGAATTCAAGCAGTTACTGTCAATTTACTCATGGGTGAATGCTGCCTCTTTGTGGCAGAATGCCATGGAAAGTGTTCCTTAAACATAAAGTTCATGAACAGCCCTTGATATTGCACACATTTCAGGTAAGATTATGGGAAGACTCACCAATAGCAATGAAGCACGTGGCTTTTTAAGTTTCAGATTAATTCAAACATTTCATACTCTTAAATACCAATTTCAGATCACTGGCAAACCTTATTCAGAGGTGGACAGCTTATACCCACCAACATTTTGAAGATTTAGGATATAGATCAACTTGAGATAAAGTATCCAACATAATTGTTTAAGGTAATTTAATAAAAGTAAAAATAGGAAACTATGGAAATTTGAAGACTGAATAAATAATATTGACATGAAAAAATATACAATATTGGAAGAAAAATGAATATGCAATATATATCACTTACCATGCTCCATGTATTAGATGAACACTTCAGTAAGGAAAAGAAGTATACAATTAAAATTTCATTAATAAACACATTAAGAAACATATGTAGAAAAACATAATTTTGTGAACCACCATAGGTATAATTACATATCTATATATTTTTAAATTTGATAATTAAGGGATCTTTTTTTCTGTAAAGAATAAGTTAGCTACTATGTCGTAAATTGTTAATAATGGAGATTCAGTCAATCACACATAGCTAATTATTTTTCACTTTAAGTAATCATTACTTCAATCCCTCATATTTGACATAGTTATCAAGTATTTATTCAGAAACTATTTAAAAAATTACATGTGCTGGGATACATATAAGACTGTAACAACAGTAGCCCCATCTTACAGAGATCCTGTTTGTGGTTATTACCATTGCTTGCTGCCCAGAAGGTTAAAGACATTGTATAGGGATTTGTACAGTCCATCATTTGGTCTTCTGAGGTGGTAGTACACGTGGATCTGTACAAATGCAACGATGTTTGGTTAAACAATCAACAATCGGCTACAATAGTAGTCAAATCAATACATCATTTTGGTTGACTAATAAAAATATTTTGAAATCTTCTCTAATAAAACCAGAAACTTGCACGTGATTCTCACCCAAATGGCCCAATTAATTGCCCTAATTTTATTAACATACATTGGGATACAATCAATTATTTTTAAATTACAGATCCAATTGGGTGGGTTGCACTGGCTTTAAAATTTTGTCATTAAGTACTCCATATTTTTAATGGTTTAAAATACCTTCCTGATATCACTTCAGTTTTGGAAATGCTCCTAATATAGTGCGACACCTCTGTGAAAATCATAGGCTAAACAGTGAAGGAAAGAGAAATGCTAAATGTGCATATAAAAATAGGTGCTACAATAAAATATTTGTATATTTCATCAATAAGTTATTTTGACTAATCAATTATGGATCATATAGCTCTGTAATTTTAATGATTTGTCCACATCTATGGCGATCCTTTCAAGATCACAATGCTTTTGTTTTTAATTCAAATGTCCAGAATGCATACAAATACATCCTTTTAAAAGAAAGAAAAGGAATGAGAGAGGAGGGAGGCAAGGAGGTAGAGGAAGGCGGGAGGAGAAAGAGGAAAAGGAAGAGAATGAACTTTCTATTAAAGTTGGGATGTGCTAATCTCTCCACAAAAGCCATTTAGACCCACCCATGGCTTAAAGAGGGAGAAGGGGAGGGGGAAGAGAGCAAAAGAGAGAGTAGAATCTATGCGCTGTCATTTTCCACCATTCTTAGCACTTGCAACTACTACAAAAATTACTGCTACCTTTAATAAGTCACCCTCGCATCAAATTGCTTTCCAAAAAGCCCTTCTCCTCTCCTCCCCCACACGCAAGAGAAAGTGATGTGCCCTGTTTACACAAATGTTTCCCCACGTGTAAAATTAAAAGGAAATTGCACACCCTTTCAGTATCTTCCGCCGAAGCTAAGAATCTCGTGCCAAGGCACTTCACTCTAAACGTTGAAACAACATAATTAATCAAATGTGTTCACCGCGTGTATCGGCTTGCTTGTTTGTTTTAAATGCAAAAGCTCCAAGGGAGTTTCTTTGCTTTTAGAACTGGCTAAATGTGGTCTGTTTTTCCAGCACTTCGAGGTAGTCCGGCTCAACGTTTAGTTTTGCTTTTAACTCCAGATACTCGTTCCGGTTGGGTTCTACAAAGACAGCACTGGGGGGGCTGTAAAGCACCGGTTCCCGCAGCCTGCTGTCCCCTGCCCCCGGGTGCAAATACTGATGGGGGCGTCTCAGGTCATAGTTGGGGGAGAAAGTGTAAGCAGCAGGGCTGCACGGGAATTTGGGATATTCTGGGAGGCTATTGCCGGCGGGGGTGGTGGAGCAGTGTTTGTCTGGTTCTAAAATGCCCCTGTAAAAGCGGTCGGCGTCCTGCACGGGCGACAGCAGGTCCTCCCGGGGTTCGATGGTGCTGACGCTGTAGGCAGGGCTCCGCAAGTGGTGGCTTTCCCGCCTCTCCTCCTCCGCGGGCTGCAGCTGCAGCTGGGGCGGGGGCTGCTGCTGGGGCGGCGGTGGCGGCGGCGGTGGCGGCTGCTGCTGCAGGTGGTGATTGCTGCTGTAGGTGACCTTGAGCTCATGCAGGTCTTTGTAATCCTCCACGGAGTTGCCCTCTCGGGAACGGTAGATAGGGTTTTTGCACATGTGGCCCAGTGGATGGGGAATGTACTCGTACACGTGGCCCGCGGGAGTCTTCACCTTGGGCAGCGAGGGTCCTCGGTGGTGCATGTGTGCATGCGGGTGGCCGCCAGCACCTCCGCCGCCACTGTACACGCTGTACTGCATGTTGAAGGAACTCACGTCGGAATTGTTTGTGCTGGTGTGGTCGCTCTGGTTCTTCTTCCTGCGCTTCATAACCAGCACGAAGAGCCCAGCGGCCACAAAGACAGACATGATGAAAACCAGCAGCAGGCTGAGTATCAACACCGACAGAGGCACCGACGAGGCACCTCCGCCCGCGCCCAAGCTCGCAGGGGCCCCAGTGCTATTCAACCGCACCGTGGGGGTCACCGCACTGGTCCTCGCAGGGACCTGGATGGAAGAAGGCGTGGGCGTGGAAACAACTACGTCGGAGTAGTCTGGACACAGCAGCTCTGACTTAATAGAGCGCATATCTGTCTCAGCAAACTTCTTGGGAGCCTTGCAGATGACCTCATCCACCAACACACCCACTTTGAGCTGCTCGACCCACAGCTTCATGCCCACCACGTCGCAGGTACAATCCCAAGGATTGTCGTGTAGGTCGATTTGGATGAGTGACTTCAGCTGGTCCAGAACTCCACTCACTGGCAGGGAGGTGAAGTGGTTACTCCTCAGGTTCAGCCTGAGGAGTGTCAGGCTGGAGAAAACACCCGAGGGCATGGTCTGCAGGAGGTTATTATTCAAAAATAGCAGCTGGAGGTTTGGGACCGGATCGAAAGTCCCAGGCTGAATCTCGCGAATGAGATTGTATTGGAGGAAGAGATACTGTAGGCTCTGCAGGCCATAGAACAACTCTGGGTTCAGCCTCTCAATTCTGTTGCCATTTAGGTAGAGGCGCCTCAGGTTGGTGAGATCTCCAAAGGCGTGGTCCTGGATCATGGAAATGCGGTTGTTACCCAGGTGTAGGAGGTCCAGCCCAGTGGCCTCCAGGAAGTCGCTCCTACGCACCACTGCAATGTAGTTCTCCGTCAGATACATTTTCTTGGGGTTGTAGGGCTTGGGCTGCAGCTCTGCGATGCTCTCGATCTTTCGCTCCTGGCAGTTGACGTTGAGGCCCAGATCAGAGATTTGCAGGTTGCAGTAGCACTGGGTGGGGCACTCCAAAGGCACGGGAGATTTGGTCTGGTAGGCGATGCTGGGTCCAGAATTGCTGTAGCTCAAGTCCTTGAAGGGTTGCCTAGAGGTGGGGCGCACCCTGGGCTTGTTGGGTTGGCGTGTCCCCTTAGGGGTTTTCAAGGGAGGTTTGTAAACAGCAGAGGAAGAAGTGGCCACCGAATTCACTGAAGCAGGGGTGGTGTGTAAATACCCCGTGGTGCTCAAAGGCGTCTGCGGCCTCATCTCGTAGTCTGAAATAAGTTTCCTTGGGCAAAGTTCCTGCTTGGACACTTCATCCAAGTCCCGGCCATGTAGGCGGAAGGGTGTCTCACAAACCACATCTCCCACTAGGGCCGAGTAGGAGATGCTGTCCAACCAATCCTTTAGAGAGATCAGCTCACAGGAGCAATTCCAAGGGTTTTCCTCCAGCTGTAACTCCACAACTTTATCCATGTGCTGCAACAGCCCCACATAGGGTAGAAGTTTCAGCCGGTTCCCCCGCAGGTCCAAGTGCGTTAAGGGCACAAAACGGAAAAGGTTGTTGGGTAAACTGGACAAGAGATTGTCATTGAGGATAAGCACCTGCAACAAATGCAGTTTCCCAAAAGCATTGGGTTCAATGACACTGATGTAATTATAATCGACCTGTAGGTACTCCAGGCTCTCCAAGCCAAGGAATATATCATCACGCAGAAGTTCCAGTTTATTATTGTTCAAATGCAGTCTCCTTAAACCCCGCAGCCCATGAAAAGCCCCAGTCTCAATGTCTTGGATAACATTGCTACCCAGATGCAAAATTGAAGCCCCAGTGTAATTGACAAACTCATTGGGATAGAGACGGTTCAAAAGGTTTCCAGACAACAAGAGGTGGTAGACTGGGAAACGGGGAGGGCTGATTTCAGAGAGGCTGATGATCCCTCGGTTTTCACAGCTCACAGTTAAAATGCCGTCCTTTTCCTCACAAGGACATGCATTGTCACAGATTTCCCCATAATAATCGATGGTTTCTGCACACGAAAGGACGAGAGATGTTAGAGCAAATGCTAGAGTCTGCAGCATCCAGCTATGCATTTTTCTGTGAAGGTCCTGTTCCAAAGTTACCAGGGGGCAGCAAGTGTGCATTTTACCTCCTGCAAGGGAGAAAGGAAAAAAGGAAACAACAGAATATGACAAAAATTTTAAGGGATCACTCAGAAAGTCTCTTCTCCCTAATACTATTTCTCTGAAATCCAGTAGGAGGGGCTATGAATGATACCCCCTCCCCAACATGAACATTTCCAGACTTTATTAAAATCTGATAATCATTTTGATTTAAAGGTTGATTTCATTTCCTAAAGAGTACAAAAGGAAATGCTGCTCTTTGCAAGATAAAGGCAAGTTAGATGATGTCCCATTTTAATGCTCTTCCTATACCCCACCCCTTTTCAAAACCAATCCATAAATATACATAAAATGGCTGTCAGTTCAGTTCTGTGGTTCTAATTGAAGAGAAACACACACACACACACACACACACACACACACACACACACCATTTTACAAGGTTCCCCACCTCACCTACACCCAGCCTCTCTGCCTTTCTTTCAAAATCTCTTCAGTTAACAGTTCACGTCAAGGTCTCTCATTTTCAGAAATGCAAGGAGTCACAATATACCAAGGTGGAAATCTAAAGAACACTTTTCAGATAGATGCAGAAAGAATGTAAGATAATGCATCAAAAGGACCCAGAAGAAGCTCTTCAATTACCAATTGTCTTCAGGAGCTTTGAGTGGAGGAAAAGGAGAGCGGTTGGCTTTGATGGTGGACTTCACTACCAAGCTATTAAGCACATCAGCACCCTAATTGCATTCACGATGCCACTTAACAGTGCTTCTCACAGAGCGCCCTGAGTCCACTTCTCCTCACTGATCATGTCAGCGACGCTACCAAACCTCATCTTTAAACCACTGAAATAGTTCTGCACGGTGGATTACAAAGGGCTCTGCGAAGGCATCCGCAATCCCGGAACACCTTTCCATACCTGGAGTTTAAAGAGGACATCCCCACTGCTTACCTGAAATCAGCTAAACGTAAACCAAGGACCAGCGCCAAAGCCCCCCTTGCCTCCGGCTACATGTCTGTTTGCCACGGTATGCAAAACTAACCCTATTGAATTAGCAATATCTGGGCTGAACTACTACCATGCCAGCATCCCCATCTTTGGAGTTGCTTATTGTATTTAATTGTCAATGCTTTACCCGCCCCCCCCTTTTTTTTTCGTGGGGAAAGGGCACTTGGGCTGATTGGAAACAAAATAGAAAGGTGGAAGAGGGAAGAATGAGTGACATAGGTCAGTGCTTTAATATCCGAATTTCATCTCCCCAAGGAATCAATATGATCCCCTCCCCCTTTTCTTCCTTGCTTTCTTTTTGTTCTCTTAAAGGTTTTCTTCGACTTCTTACTTGGACTGGACAGCAGTACTCATAAAAGAAAGGGCATAAATGGAGCGAGTGTGTGAATGCGTGTGTGAGTGCGTGTTGCGTTGGCTGGAGGGAGGGGACATTTGGTGGAAATGCTCTGTTTAGGGAACCAATGCCTTTTCTCTGGTCAACCTTGCATTTGCCACACCACCACCGAAGTCTGATGTCGAATCGCAACCCAAAACTAAAGCCAAGACGATTTTGAGTCACGGGTTCAAGCCTGGAGATCTCGATCTGGATCCCGGAGCCGGATCCAGCGCGTGCTATTAAGAGCCCCCGCACTCGCACGCACATGTGTAAGTGTGCCTGCGAATCATTCACGTGTGGCCACCCAGACGTGTTGAGAAGGATCGGAATCACAGTGTATAAAAACCTCCCAAGTATCCCCGACCTCCCAACGCAACGGCAGACACCTCATGGCTTATAAGCGGCAAAAACACCCACCATGAAAGCAAAATGTTTACCTTGAAATTTCGGTTCTCCGCGGGATCAAATCTGCACATCCATTCAGCGCGGGTTGGGTCCCCTCCCCCTCCCTCCCCCTCCCTCCCTGTGCTTCCCCGCCCCCATTCACCTCCCACCCCTTCTGACAGCCCATTGCAAATTGTGTCCAGCCGGTATTAAACTCGAGCCTCTACAACTTTAATTCAGTACTGGTTAGCCAGGGTCGAAGAGCGTCCTCTCACCCCACTCCCTTTCCCCTCCTGCTTGCCAGTAAAGGAGCCCAACAATTTGAGAAAATAAAGTTGAATGAGCGGGGAAGGTTGACATTCTGACTCGGAAAAGCACCTTCGATGTAAATTCGCTGGCGCGCTGCACATTCTCAGATTATCATTTTATTTTATTTTTTTGGAGGGCAAGGGAACTGTATTTGCTTTCCCCCCAAAATTTAAGCCTGGATCATCGCCTTGCACATCCCCTTTAAGCATCTCGGGGCTCCACGGGCTGGAGCCCAGCACCCAGGCCGGACCCACGATTCCGGGCACAGCTGTTCCCACAGCGGCCCAGGCAGAAGCACCGGGAGTTCCAGGACGCGAGGCTCCCCCTCCCCCACCCCGCCCCAAAGCTAAGGAAGGGGAAGGGAAAGAAGGAGGGGAGGGAGGGGGGGGGAAGGCCACCCCATCACCACACACACACACACACACACATGAACCTCTTTTGCAAAGTAAACGGCCGACTTACCCAGTCTCACATATCCGGGGCCCACTCATCGTAGCCACCCTTAAAAAATACCTCTTTGGGGTGTGCTCTGGGTTTCTTAAGCCTAAACCGGGCGAGGAGGAAGCGAGCAGCGCAGTCCGCGAGCCTGGAGGAAAGACTCCCGGACATCGCCAGCCCCGGGCCGCCGCCGCGGTGGCGACCGCGGGTTCCGGGGCCCCCTAAACGGCTCTCCCCGTTGCTCTCCGCAGTAGTGGGAGCGGGCAAGGGGGTTGGGTGGGTAGAGGGGGGCGATCGCGAGCAGCGGGCAGGGAAGGAAGGGGGAGGAGGAGGGGGCGGCAGAGTACCCGATGTAAGGGCGCCTCGCAGTAGGGGCAGTGAACAGGGGCCGGGCGGGGCGGAGAGGGAGCTGTTGGAGGAGGGGGACACAGAGAAGGCAGCCTGGCCCCGCCGGCCCCGCCAACGTGACGGTCAGCCCCGCCGACCGCTTGCACTCGCTCACACTCACGCTCACTCGTACACTCGCTCCCACCCGCGCCACCGCGCGATCGCGGGGTCCCCGGTATCTTTCACCGCACACCCCAGGCGGGTACTTACACTTGCCATCTGCATAGGGGGCAACTTTCTCCAAGCCAGCAGCAGCCGCCGCCCCCTCCAGCCGCCTTGGGTTCCTCGCACCCTCCCGCCTGGGTTCGTGCCGGCCGGCCCTCCCCTCCCCCCTCGGCTCTCCTCCTGAGTGTCTTCACCACATTCCCCCCTGGTCAGTGGCGCACGCTCGGGGACGAGCCAGAGGGAGCGGAGCGCGGGGGTGTGCATGCATCGCCCGCCTTCTTCTTGCAGCGCACACTGTACATGGTAGTGAGGGGGCGAGTGAAGGTGGCACCGGCCCTTCGGCTGCTCCCGCGGCCGCTGCGGCTCCGGCACCGTCCCCTGCGCAGTCCTCCGCCCCCCTCGCGCAGCGGCGACCACCGCGCCGGGATCCTGCTGCCGCTCTCCGTGAGCCGAGCCCGCTGCAGCCGCCGCCGCCGCCGCGGTCCCTACTTAGTATTTGTACGGCTCCCGCATCCTCTTGACTGTTTCAGCGCTCCCGCTGTGTGCAGGCTTTTTTTTTTTTTTCTTCCCCTATCCCTTTGGCAGATGCGGCTCACGACCGTCATTATTTGGAACTCTCTATCTCCGACATCCTTTGGGTGTTCTGGGGGGACAGGAACAGCCGTTGTTCTACGCCTGTGGCGTGTCCCAGCAGCCCGGCGACTCTAAAAAACTCAAAGAAAGTCGCGTCTTCCCTCCCTGACGTTGAGGAGGTGGCTACGCGGTAAGCATCTCAGGGGTCTGTAAGGCATCCGCTCCGGTGCGGGCGCAGGGCCCCGTCCAGTGTACTTGTTTATTGTCGCGCGGCCGGTGCGAGCCAAGCTGCTGCAGACATGATGGGCCCAGGGCGAAGAGGTCCCTCCGTGGCCGATAGATGGCAGGCGAGAGCGGAGGCGTTCCCGGTTGGACTCGGCGGCACAACCAGAGTCCCCCTTGGATGTCACATTCTCGGGAGACGGAGGAGTCTTGGACCGTGTGCGTAACACGAACGCGGGACTGTGCAACCCTGGGATTGAAAAAGAGAGGAGTGGAAATAACCCCGACAGTTCCAGGCTTGTTGGTGGTCAGGCACAGATTGATTCCAGCCCTGTGCTGATCGCCTGCCTTCCCCCTGCCATTTAGAATAATACAGCCCCTGCTGCTGTCTCATGTACATACTGTAAACGACCCTGGAAGAGGGAGTGGTTCATCTTAGCTGCAAACAAGGGTGTTTTTTTTTCTTTTTTTTTTTTAAGAATTGCATTTTATAGGTATGTCTGGGCGATACAAGGGAATAGGAACGACTTTCAGAGGGAATATTTCTGAATGCATTTGGTGTGTACTAAAAAGCTGGAAACCCCTAAATAAATGCAGTATCAATAGAGAGCGAGTTTCTTGAAGAGTCACCTGCTAAACTCCACTAGAATCATCTCTACAGTAAGTATTCCTGGCTCTTTCCATGAAAACTAGACACCACCCTCCCTCAAAGTGGGTGTTTATATCCATAAGGAGTGTATTTCCAATGTTTGTAGTATTAAACATGCAGCCCATTCCAGGCACAGAAAAAAAAAGTTTATCGTAAGTAGCCCAGTGCAAGCAGAGTGCACATGTGCCAGGACCTTTTCATAACTGGGCAGTTTTACCACTTAAATGTTTATTATCCATTTTACTTTGGAATTAATTATGTGGAATCTTTTGGAATCATCTTAAACATAGCTGATACTGTCTCCTTCTTGGATACATTTGGGATAACATTGTGGTTTTGATATCCTGATTAAATATAGGCTTAACCTAGATTCTGCTATGTAGAGCCACAAACCTATCTTCCCACATCCTCTGTATATATTGAATTAGAAGTGATGAACATTGCTGTCTCCTGAAGTTTGGCAATATTTCTTGAAATTTCTTCTGACTCTGTTTTGCAAATATTTTTTAGTTAAGCCATATGTATTTTGCTGGAACAATTTGTTTATTTTGTTAAAATTTGGGACATTTTGAAAGGGAGAAATGAAGTAATCTGTAATATCAGATAAGGAAAATAAATTCTTATAATAAAACTTTATGTTAAATTTGGAAATATTTGACCTAGGAATTATAGCCACTTGCTACAGAACATTGCATAAACAGATAACTTAAAGGGCACTCACAAAAGGCTTGTTACTGTATTTTACATGTTATTTTTTTACATGATTGAAATATTTTAAAAATTTACTTTTTAAAGTATAAAATCACCTTCACATTTTCAAAATAAAAGTTAAAGTGTCATAATTTAAAAATTACATATTAATTACAGTTAGAAACTTTTGGTATATAAATATTGTTTTATCACAAACATAATTTTCAATGTTGATAAACTATAGAATTTCTGAAAGAACAAAAATGCTGTAATCAATTATTGGACTTATCTTTAGTGCATTATTTTATTACAAAAATCTTAACAATTACAATAAAATACCAATTTTTAGTTCAATTTGTGGTTTTGTATTATTTTTATTTTAAATATTTATTATTTTAATTAAAGTAAAATTTGTTGCACTAAGAAATTAAACATGTTTGCAGTTAATTTGGGTTATAATTTTGTTAAAAACACTGACACTGAAAATAACTCAGGTTACTTCTTGTGGTTCAAATAAAGAAATGATGTCAACTTTCTACCATTAAGTCAGTATTAAGGATGGTCTGAGAAGCCATCATTACGATTTTCCACTAGGTGTCTCTATAATCTCCTCTGCAGGAAAGTGAATTTTGAGAAAATACTGTGACATGAAGAGACGACAGAAGAGCTTGAGAGGGAAAACATCATAGAAATAAGAAAAGCCTCATTCACTAGTTTGTCGTCTATTTTCTTTGAATGTAGACTGTTGCCTAGAAATGAAATACATGAATCATGTAACAGTGATCAAATTTGAGCCCAGGCTTCTACCACAAGAGCAAACATTATCTATGTTTCAGTCCATATTGAACAATATACAGTCCTATGATCTACTTATTTCATACAATACTCAAATAAATGCACATGATTACAAAAACACATATGGAAACTAGAAAAATGAAATAATTGATCAAATAGATCTCTTTAAAATTAAAGTCATTAATACTAAATTAAACATTATTTGATTGAGTAGGATGTGAAGAGCTGAAAATCTTAGTTCAAATGTTTGTGCATATATTTATGCATTTTATAATTAGCCCATGATGTGGTAGCATCATAAACGCATTTCATATATGGCAATATATTGGGCTTTAATTAATGCAAATTATGGACATAATTTGATGCCTGCATATTAAAATTTAAATTCAAACCACAATGAGCTTACTTATTACTTGAAAGAGAAATACGTAAGTTCATATTTTTATTACCATGAATTATTGTTTTAGTTTTTATGGGCTCTTTGAGGAATTCTTATGTTATATGCAATTCTTGAAATATCTCGTCATATTACATTTGTGTAACACTCTGTGGTTTCTTTAGAATATTAAAATGCTTAGTCAAGGAATGCAGTTTCAGATGAAGCAACCTAACAGATTATAAACAAGGAAATTCTTTGGTAATAATTTTGAAGTTTTATAAGAACTAATCAACAGCATTGAAATCTAAATCCAGTAGACCTTGTTTTTTTTTTTTTGTTAGCCTAATTGGTGAGGTGAGATTATAGAATTTCAATGTTAAATTGCGTATTCTTGTAAAATTCGTTTTATTAGGTTATATTTGTGATAGTAATAGATAAAAATTTATGCAATCATATTTATTAAATGACAAATTTTTTCAGAACTAAATTATATTTTTATGTCTTTGAAATTGAAATTATATATACCACATATCCCTAAATAGAGAAAAGTTTCTCCCAGATGGTAAAACACTAGTCATCATTTATGATTGTTTCTCCATGCAATTGTTAAATTAAATAACCACATAGCATGTGTTTTTGATCAATCTGACACATTTGCAATTATAACAATCAACTATGTAATGCAGTGATGTTATTAAATCCAAAATGGCCATTATAGACTTAATTTTTTATTTACAGGCTTAGAATATGTTCTCAGAGGCATAAGAGAAAGATGTTACACAACATAGTCAATTTTCTTCCTTGCTTCACAGTTTATTGTAAATACACTTTGATATTCTTCTGCCAGAATTATGTGTTAAAACATTCTTTTTGGAGAGCTGATTGGAAATATCTATCAAAATTTAAAATGCATATATCTTTTGAACAATTATTTTTTCAGAAAGTAGTCTACAGGTGTACTAAAATAAAATGCACAAAACAATATGTAAGAAGATAGTCATTCTATCTGGTGTGCATTTGTAAACGGCTAAGAACAGCATCTACACTTTGGAATACTCTTCTGCCTTTAATAACAGTGCATATATGAATATGGTTCTGCCATTACTAATAATGTATATAGCATCATATAAAATATATATAGAGAGAGAGGGAGGGAGGGAGGGAAAGGAAGAGAGAGAGAATGAGAGAGGAGGGAACCTTTTGTGGAAAGACATGCACACTTTCAGTTATGGTGGTTACCTCTTGGGAGAAGACTGAGGAGTTTTGAGTAGAATGGAGATCTATTTTTTACCATATATTATATTTTTAGTATTAGAAGATTTCAATTGATATGCACATTTCAGTAAAAAATTAACAAGAAAAATATGTACTTGGAAGAATTATATGAAAGATGATGAAGAGCTAGAGATGGCTTTAACAAATGAATCTCTGTCCCATAGTTCTTAAAACTATTGAATTTTTATGACACATTGTTATGAATAGAAACACTGAATATGTTTTTAAATAAATAAGTGTACATTTATTAAAAAGTTTTTTATAGCTCTTATATGTGACATTTAATTCTAGTTGCCTAATTAATGGATTGGTTAATATAAACTAGCTTCCATTACCTTTGCTATACAGATCCATGCAGTGTACTGACAACATTAGTTTTATTTGATACTCTGGTGAGTGAAGGGAAAGATGAAAATGGTTTTCTAGAGAAGATGAGTGATCACACTTGAAACTGTCAGCAGCAAATCTTTACCGCTATCTGCAGGAAAATGAGTTAAGTGTGTAATTGTGACATTTAAATATACAAACTATCATCAGGCCCTGTTAGAGCAAAGGCTGCTGCCATCTGGCTACACTCACATTGAAATATGCACATTTCGCTGGAAAAAGGAAGTTTTATTATATAGCTAGATTGACTTTTTTATGAACCTTTCTATTAGAGCCATGATTTGTCTTTGGGGATCTACTGGTTCTTGGTTCTTTCATATACCTAGTCATTTTTAGGAAACAAATCCAAATAGACATCATGTTATCCCTATATGTTCTGTATTCTTTCTGGTTTTTCAAAGAAAAAACAACTAATCATTCTAAAACACAATTTTATCACAACATTTTCAGAACCATTATGTGTATGAGAAGGATTAAATTGACCAAATTTCAGTCAATATTTTTCCCCCCGAAAAATGTAGCTTGTCATTTCCAATCCAGAAACTGTTACTTCATTCAACTTTTACTAACTGGAATCTTTCATTCAACAGGAGAGTCCCAAAATCTCTTTATCTCCTCAAAATAAATCAGCCTCTCTCTTAATTCTAAAACTTTGGTTTATACCGCCCTTTCATCTCATTGACTTTCCTTTTTTTTTTTTTAATCATTATTCTAGATAATTTACTGTTAAATCTTTTCTTCAATCTGAAAATTCTTTCCTCTTCACTCTAATCAACATTGAACTTGTTCATCTTAAACATTCTCTTGCATTATCTAGCATTTGATCAAATAGAGTATCCTATTTCCTGCTTAAAGTTTTCTTCTGGCCTATATTGCTATTTCTAGTGAGAAGAGAATATTATTGTGTTTGTTACCCCCTAATAGTGAGGAAAATTAGCTCCCAAAACCTCTGTATACAGAAGAAATACTTGTCTATTATGAATTTATTTATTCAACTAATATTTACTTAGTACTTATGTTTAAGATAAAATAATTAGTTGATTCATGTCAGGGTAGCTGGATGATTTCAGAGACATTGTGACTTTTGGTGAGTCACCTGTGTTCTCTAGTCAAAACAAATGAACTGTAATATGTCAACATCTCATTGCATAAATTGTATACTTGAATAATATTTCTTGTAGCATATATTTGCCAAGTCTCTAGAACAGTGCTTTCCAATAGATCTTTCTGTGATGATGGAAGTAATCTATATCTGTGTTGTCAAATTTGGTAGCCCAGCTGGTGTGGCTCAGTGGTTGAGCGTCGATCCATGGAACAAGAGTTCGCGAGTTCAATTCCTGGTCAGGGCATATGCTCGGGTTGTGAGTCTGATACCCAGTGGGGGGCATGCAGGAGGAGGCCAATCACTGTTCTCTCTCATCGATGTTTCTATCTCTCTCTTTTCCCTTCTCTCTCTAAAATCAATAATGAAAAAATTTTTAAATAAAATTTGATAGGCATTAGCTACATATGACAATTGAGCAATGAAAATATGGCTGTTATGACACAGGAAATACAATTTAAAATTTTTATTCATTTAAATTTTAATTGTTACATGTAGCTAGTGGCTACCATATTGAACAGTACAGATCTAGAATATAAATTCCTATGAGGCTGAAACTGTGTTTCTTGTGCAATTTTTGGGCACCTTAACAATTTAATTAATATGAGCAGCTGCATTCATAAGTAATAATGGTGATTATGATGTCCTCAATAAAGAAGAAAAATTGTGATTCATATTTGGCGAGGGGTCTGGTTTGCATTCTGTTGAGGGGTTCTGGTCGTTTTTGAAAGATTGCATTCGGTTGAGGGCCTCTACCATTCTTTTAACAATTTGAAGACATTTTACAGTCATCTCAAAAGTCCTTATTACATTCTCATTTACACCCCTATCAATTAGGAAAGGTAGATTATTTTATTATCAATAGACTTTTATTAGGAGACAAGTGCCTTTTTATGCATGATAAAGCGTTTTCTAAAGTGCTTTTGTCCGGATCACACAGTGGTATGTTAGTAAAACTGGAAAAGAAAGTCCTAAATGAGTACTTTGCCTCAAGAATGATCTAGAATAGGCTTTTTGTGCAGAGAAGTCTGGCAGTCAGTAACAAAACTGCACTTGAACTCTTGCATTCCATCTATTTGAATACAAAAGCTCTATGTTAAGTTTAGTGGTGTTTTATACAACTAGAGGAGGCTAATTGTAATTGATAAATTTATAAAATGCAAATATGGCCTCTAATTTCAACAAGGACCTGAAGAAATCTTAGTTTAAATAAAATTATATTTATATATTTGAAATAAAGCTGTAGTAGCTTGGTAACCAGTCCCATTTACAACAAATTATTGTAATTTTTTAGATTAAGTTGTTTTTTTAAATCCTCACTCAAGGATATTTTTTATTTGTGTTCAGATAGAGTGGGAGGGAGGGAGAAAAAGAGAGAAACACAGATGTGAGAGAGACAGAACAATTAGTTGCCTCCCGCACGACTCCAACAGGGCCAGGGACCAAACTGCAACCGAAGTATGTGCCCTTGTCTGGAATCAAACTCAAGACTCTTTGTCTGTGAGCCGACACTCTAATCACTGAGTCAAACCAGCCAAGGCAAGTTTTATTTCTTTTGAATCAATGTATCTTAAATATTGGTAACAAAATCGACCTGTATGTTCACTATTATACTTCTTTCATGGGCAAAATCAATATAGATTCAAAGGCATATTGAGTGAACTTAGGGGCTGAAGTCGAAACTAAGCAGGAAGCCAAGTGATCCAGAGCTGCAGACTAGCTCTCAGAGGCCTCCGCTCCAGCCTTAATTATTTCTCTGCATCGATCGTGCACTTTCATGTATGTAGACACTTATCTTTGTAGCTCACGTGTTTTATATATACAGTTCACAATGGAATACTACTTAACTGTAAAAAAGAAGGAAATCTTACCCTTTGTGACTGCATGGAGAGACCTGGAGAGCATTATGTTAAGTAAAATAAGCCAAGTGCCATATTATTTTCCTCATATGTGAAATCTAATAAACAAGTAAACTAGCAAACAAAATAGAAACAGACTCATAGATATAGAGAACACACTGAGAGCTGTCAGAGGGGGTTGCAGGGCTGGGTGAAAAAGATGAAGGGGTTAAGCAAAAAAAACCCAACAAAAACAACAACAACAACAACAACAACCTCATAGACAACAGCATGGTGGGGGGTGGGGGAAGGTAGAAAGGGGTAAAGGGGAAATAAATGATGATGAAAGGAGACTGGACTTGGGGTGGTGAACACAAGACAATATACAGATAATGTGTTATAGAATTGTACACCTGTATCCTATATACTTTTATTAACCAATATCACTCAAATAAATTGAATAAAAAAAAGAATTTACTGTACTTTCTTTTCTTTTTTTTATCCTCACCAGAGGACAATTTTGCATTTTTTTGTTCAGACAGAGCGGGAGGGAGAGAGAGTAAGAGAGAGAGAGAGAAACATCGATGTGAAGGGACACATCGAGTGGTTGCCACCCGCACAACCAACCAGGGCCGGGGACAAACTGCAACCGAGGTACGTGCCCTTAGCGGGAACCGAACCCGGGTCTCTCTGTACCGCAGGCCAACGCTCTAACCGCTGAGCCAAACTGGCCAGGGCTGTGCTTTCTTTTCAATAAGACCATATAACTATCACAATTGTTAATCACATAATAAGTATTCAAATGTAATGTTCTTGAAGAAGAAAATATATAATTATTATTCTTACAATAAAGACTTTAAATTATTCACCTAATCCTGAAATGTATAGTTATCTTTATTTAAACAAATATTGGTAAATGAATACTAATTTGTAAATGGTATACCTTCTGTGGAAAACAAATCTCTGGCAGCTCAGTTTTTGTTTAATTTTACATAATGCATTTTTTTTTTTTATCTCACAATCTAAAACATTGCATCAGTGATCAAAAACATTTGCATCAGTCTAATGAATCTTTTATAGTGATACTAGATTTATGGTTACTGTCATATGACATATTACAATGTATGCTGTAATTTTAATTGATTTTACATACCCTAATGAAGAAATAACCAATTTTAACGGAATCACCGGTATGAGATGCACGATTCATTGTACAATTAATCTGCATCCTTAATTGCTGTATTATATAAGTAGTGACTTCTACAGAGACAGAGTTTATCAGTGACTACACTGCCACTTACTGGTATAAAGATATTCATGAATTTATTTCCAGGTATTTTTGTATCTAAAAGTATTTCATTATAGTATTGTAATGGCAGTATTTAGAAGTAATCTAGTATAAACAGAGAGGTAAACTTAAATTGTTTTTTCCCAAAGAATAGAAATCTATTTGGTGAAATTTTTCTATTTGTATTGTGATGTATCAGTCACAGTTAACACAAGCATCAGCAGGCAATTTATACATCATTTATAATTCAAAATCAGAGGTAAATAAACTATGCATATATATAACATACTTACAATTATTTACTATTTGCCTGCTATTTTATTAGATTTCCCCCCCTTCTTTCATGTAATTATTACAACTTCATGAGGTGTTATACTTTTCTTTACAGATGAGAAAACTGAGTTTCAAGGTAGTTGGAGATAGTTTCCATATTTTATACAGACTATATAACAGATCCAGACTATGATATGAATTACAAAGATTCTCGGCATCCATTTTTTTTTTTTTTAACGTAACTATGCTAATTCAACTGTACCCTTTTGGCCTTCCTCTTCAGTTTAAAAAAAAGTAAAAATAATTATTAGTAAATAGCTTCAATAAAGATACTTTCTAAGTAATTCATTATTTCTATAATGTGAATGTATTCTGAGATGGTCAACAAATTCCAAATTACTATTACTACATAATATTACTCTTTAAAAAATGTAATAATATGTATATTTAACTGATTGTGAAATATACTTATAAAAAACTATCTCTATAGTGATCTACCTTAATGATATCAAATACATTATTAACTACCAGAAATTATTGACACAGAAACAAAAATACATAAGGGTCATAAGCAATACCTTTTGAATGTATACAGTATATTTCTTCCTAAAGTAGAAAATGTTGCTAATAATAGTTTTTTCCCATTATTTAATTTTTGACTAATTATTATTTTATATTTATTAAACCAGTAGTCAAAGCAAGCTATATATATACTTCCTAAAAAGTCAATACTAAAATGATTCCTTTGGGGAGGAGTCATCTTAATCTTTTCATGAATAAGTTTAGGGATATAACCCCATAGCCCTTTGGGACATGAATTTGTTATTTAACTAATTTAATATTGCAAATAAAATGATATACTTTCTATTTTTTTCAAAGGAATACATACAATGAGATAATCTCATGGCTAAGTTAAATTGCTTAATAATTAATAAATCACTTTAATTTGTGAAAATATTAATTACAAATCCACTCCAAATAGCTAAATTTACTTTATGTTTCAATATCTGACATTAACCTTATTGATCATCCCTATCAAACAATCCAATTTTATTACAAATACAACATGGGTATCTCCATAAAACTCAAATAATTGAGCATCTGGGTACGTCAGTATTTATTTCCTCAATGTAAGTAAAATAATATATGGAATGATTTGACATAATTATGAGTCTCCAAATGTTCTAATTTTGTAAACATTAGATTCATCATTGACTGTTACTGTATCTATTTTTGACTATGCTGACATCAGTATGTGTATAGAAAGAATACAAGTATCTGTCCACTTTAGCAATTCATGATCTTTCTGACCACCTTCTCCTAATATGCACTCAGAGAGCCTGCAGCAGCACTTGAGAATGCATCTTGGAGTGCTTCCAGAAACTGTGTCAAAGAGCCATGTCTACATCCACAAAGAAGCATTCACAGCTGTCAGAAGTTAAATGTCCATGAGAGTCATAGTACAGCTGCAGTCCTTCCAGTACACTGACAATATCTGTGGAAACTAGAATTTGATAACTAGTTCTTCCATGAAAAAATATCACAGAAGAATGATTAATCCTTGCTTGGGCGATAATAAATAATTATGCAGTCATAGCAGATGAAGTATTGTTGTCCTGCATTACTTAGCCTGCAGTGCTTTTGCAGCTAATTTTCACGACCAGGGAAAGTACTCTTGCTGCAATAAACTGTCAATGAACTTCTTTTAGGCAAACATCTGCAGACACCTGCTAGCAGCATGCATAAGATTTAGGGCCACAGAAATTCCAGCATAAACCAAACTCTGCAAAGCAGTACTGGGTGAAGTGAGTGTGTGAGAGCATGCATGACTAAAGAAATGCACACTCAAACACAAATTTTGTGTTTGTATTTACACTTGATAAAATGAATAGACATTTTTTTCCCCCCTGAAATGTGTAGTATAGCTGAGGAGAGTAATAGAAAAGCAAGCTACACTTGCAAATAAGGTTTTCAATTTTGGATACTCTATCTCAGTTTATTATCAGGCCTTTTCAGGACAAATAATTACTATGCTGAAAATGTTCAGCTGTATACCCTATGTGGAGATAAATTATCAATAAGTTATAAGTTATCAATAACACATCAATACGGAGATATGTTATTCAGACTTTGAATCGTTTTTTTTTTTTACAAAAACTTTTAGAAAATATTGAACAATTCTAAAGGTTATAAATCTTTGTTTCTGTAATAGATTAGATGACGTCCAAATGGAGGTAAATGGATTAGCTCATCTTTGAGTAACTATTCAACTTTATGATTGCATGGAGAAACCCATTTGAAAATGTATCCATTTTTAATTGTTGAGTCACTTAGGAGGTCAATAGTTCATAAATATTAAGATCTGGTTCCTAAAATCTAGTGAATTATTGAATATTTACTTCAAGGGAAATTTTTTTTTAAAATCAATATCTAAAAGTAAAATCAATTAGAGGTTTTTTTAATGTCAGTTTTTGAGTACGTTTTTTGGATTGCGGGCATGAGAAATAATGATTAAAAATGGAAAGCTTAGTTGCATTAAATTTTGAAAGTGGCACGGGGTCCGTGGGGATCATGAGCACTACCCCCTGATTTAAAGGACCAAGACAGTATAAATGTTTTTTTGTGTGGTGGTGTTTTTTTAATCCTCACCTGAGGACATTGTTCCATTTTTTTGTTCAGATAGAGTGGGAGGGAGAGAGAGAGAGAAACATCGCCGTGAAAGGGAAACATTGAGTGGTTGCCACCCGCATAACCCAACCAGGGCTGGGGACAAACTGCAACCGAGGTATGTGCCCTTAGCGGGAACCGAACCCGGGTCTCTCTGGACCGCAGGCTGATGCTCTAACCGCTGAGCCAAACCGTCCAGGGCAATATAAATGTTTTAAGCAAAGTTTACTTCTGGTTGTTGGAAAACTAGATAGGTATCACAATTTTCTGACACCTTACTCAGTGTAAATTAGCCTGAACAAAAGTGTGAGTAAATTTGATAAATGACTTATTCTGAAAAGCATGAAATGAAAAGACAACATTAGCAACCACAGTTCCCATGCCCCTGTGGCACTCCTCTATGTCATTTGCAAAATAACTTCATATACTGAATTGATTGTCATAAAAAGTCAGCCTGGTTTATTGAAAAATTTTGTTATACAAGGTGAGCGATAGGTAAGCTATAAAGTTGTAATCTTATCATGCCTATTTGACTAAAAATAAAGCCAAAAGGCTAGTTAACTTTACAGGAATAAATAAAGTTGATCTGTGATGAAAGTGCCCTACAATCCTGGTTACAGGTACATTAATTTGTGCATGTTAGTTAGAGCACGCTTAGGGTACCTTTATTCATTCATATTAAGGACTCATATCTGTACATTTCTGATATCAACTAATGCACTATAAGAACTTTATATTTTGAATTTTAGTTTTTGGTGAATTTGATAACATTTTAACAGAAGACATAATTAAAACGCAAAATATTTCCCCAAGTGGCATTCAGGACAGGTATTTTAAGAACATTGAACAAAAATCTAAAGTGCATAGTGGATTTTTTTTTTTCATATCATTGTTTAGGAAAAATTGGTTTAAAGAAATAAATTTTTTATTGCATTTTCATCCAACAATTCTTTATTAATGTATATTTATGTATTTAATATTTTCAAGCACAGAGGTAGGGGTCCTTTTAAATTGCATTGTTGTTTTTCCTCTGTGTGATGGACTTATTCACAAATAGTACAGTGATAAAAACAGAGATTTGGATAAACATTCTCTAGGAACCCAAGTCATCTCTTCCTTTTAGTGATTGCTTAAAATATTGGTTAATTTATTTATATCAGATAATATATTAGCTGTGAGGACAAAATGAGATAATTTATACAAAAGATTTAGCATAATTCCCAGTATATTGTAAGCACTTAATAAATGTTAGGTGTTATCATTGTTTGGTTGTTGTATTGTGGCTGTTATAGGCACCAACATAGTTTGAGTGCACGCTGTAAAGCCAAGAGTTGGAGAAGGCCACACAGGATTGCAGAATAGACATTGTTCGGGACAAGTTGTATTCATTATCAGCTGATCCTGATTAGTTATAGATTTATAGCACCAAGAGTGTGCCATAGATTAAGTGGTGCTGGCTTGCAGATTTCACCAGCTCTTTTTGGCTACTGGAATAAGAAAGTGGGAGTGCTTGCCAGACTGCACTTCCTATGATGAATTTTATAAAACTCATGCATGTAAATTGTTCCAAAAGGCCTGGAGAACAGAATAGAGGAGAAACTGCAGTTTTGCATCTTGAGTCTATGACATCATAAATAATGAAACATTCTAATGAGATGGTATACAAAATCATATTTGAAAGTGAAATATATTTTGATACACTAAAGAAATTATAAAGGAATTCTTATAACTGTCTTCATTAAAATAGATATAATTTGCCTGGCTGGTGTGACTCAGTGGTTGAGCGTCAACCCATGCACCAAGAGGTCACCCATTCGATTCTGGGTCAGGGCACATGCCCAGGTTGTGGGCCAAATCCCCGGTGGGAGGCATGCAGGAGGTGGCCAATTGATGCTCTCTCTCATAGATTTTTCTATCTCTCTCTCCCTCTTCTTTCCTCTCTCTCTAAAATCAATAAAGAAAAATATAATTTATGTATATTTAAAATAAGTCCATAGTACCATAGTTAACATTTAGATATAAAAATAGAGATTAATTTTATAGAAAAATACAGAACAGACCATTGAAGTTACTAGGAATATTAAACTTTAGTGCAAATTACTTAGTTTACCATGCACATAGAACATTATATACGTATACCATTAATTTAAATTATTACTCTGCTGTAGTTTTTATTAATTTTTGTCAGTATGTGTGCAAATATATTTCAGAAATGTTATGGTTTCATTGTTAATATATATACATATATATTTTTTTTGCTTGTATATTTTGAATGATTTTTGTCCCACCTGAGTTTATATTTGAAGCATATACAACCTTAATAACTTTGAATTCTGTTATTTAATATATTTATTTTTTAAATATCTCTATTAAATAAGCACTTTTGTTAAGTGCAATTTTGAAGCCCAAAATTGTGACCTTCAAAGTCACATATAAGAATAAGAATGTGTTCCTTCTTGAAGAAAAATTCCACAAACATTAATTTTGGTGCATTCGACTTAACAGATACTACTTTTTACATAGCAGCAAGCTGTAGAATAACTTTGCTCTCATAGCTGTGGAGAGGGAGTTTATGCACACACACACATACACACGCACACACACACGCACACTCAGCAGAGAGTGAGAATGATAAATGTAGATACCATATGTGGAGTATCCAATTTTCAAATATCAGAGTATAATAAAATGTACTCACCATGAATGTCATCCTGAAAACAGTGATTTTTTTCATTGCCAGTTTTAAAAAACACTTACCACATGTATGCAAATAAGCTCTTCTCACTAATCTGAAATTTTCTTAATGGTTGGTAGCAGCTTTATACTAATATTTATATCTTTAACAACTAGGCTACTTATTGACTGACTTTCACATATAGATTATGATCTAGATTGCCCATCACTCCAAATAATTTTTATTATATCCAATTTTAGTTAATAGACAGTTTTTGCTGGGAGAAAAACCTAATGATTCATATTTTACTGCATTTGGGGGACTTATATATTGATAGAATATTTATGTTACTTCAATTGTGTATACCAAGGTCACAGGTTGGGGCAATATTTAGACAGCATGTTTAGGCAGAGTTCCTAAGCCTGTTTTACCTATTCCTTGCTATTTTCTAACACCCGAGTTGAAGAATGTCTGTTTGTTTTTATTTTATTTTTAAAATTTTTATTCCTTACACATCCAGCCATCTTTTTGCTGAATGCTGATTAACCCAGGACTCAGAGCTGAGCTCACTGAGGAGGAGCCTGGGGCCACCTTAGCTGGAGCTTGTGGGGCCCAGGGACTCCTGCGATCATCCAGAGGGTCCCTGCTGGAAGAAACCCTTCAGAAATGTGTAGCCCTGAAAATCCTGATCGGTTGACTAGGCAGGTTGTAGCTGAACATTAAAGCTGCTCTGTGCTAGCTTTGAAAGGCTGCAAAAACCTCTCGCAGCTGTTAGAACAATTACTTCTGGAAATTCCTCCCTGTCGCTAATAGCAATGGCTGATCCTAAAGTGCTCAGCCCTCCGGAGTTCCTGAACGTCCAGGGTAAATTGTTAGGAGAATCTGATGAATGTTTTCACAAAATAAAACATAGAAATAGATTTGGGTTTGCTTGTTGCTTTGAAAAGCCTTTTCATTGTGTGATACAAAATAAGAACTGGATGGTTGCCAACACGTAACTGTATAACGAAATTTGTCAGTAAGCAAATGTATTATTATTATTTTAAAGCAATCTATTTGTTGTACTCCTGTTTTTTTTTTTTTTTTAAAGCAGTTTAGGATCAAACAATGATGATAAAAGAATTAAATTGGGGTAAATTTACAGGTCAAATTTAAGATATGCTAAAAAATTAGTCGCTTTAAGAATGATAAGTTTTGAGTCTTTCTAACCTGGTAGTTTTAAGTACTGAGTGCATACTGTCTAACTTAGAAGATGTCTGCTGGAGAGATTTAACTTTTTGCCTTATCTGACTTTAATATAAAACTTCTAGGAGCTTCATATTAAAAGCTGCTCAAACCCCTATATTTCACCCTTAATTTGACCTCATTTCTTGCATTTGCTGTTAAGGGTAAATTACACAGAAATTTTCTTAGAATCTTATGACACTTATAGATCCCCACCAATAAAAGTACTCTGTTATTACATGAATAATTACATAATTTGCTTAATAAAAATATTAAATGATCCACACATTTTCTTATTTTTAAACTATGTGTTATGTAAATAAAACAGGTAGGTTTTATTCATAAGTTTTCATGAGAAACAAAGTCAAATCTACAGAATGGTTCATGTGCTTTAATTTTTCTAATTTTATCTTATCTACCCTTTTTTGGTAATTAAACTTTGTAGAAGTTTTAAATTTTAATATCTACATTTTGATTATTACCTACATTTCAGTCAGATATCTTTAGGTATCTTCTACATTAGGTGACTTGATTAGATATATACCATTAATATATAGTTATGATAAGACCTCTCCTTCCAGGAGTTCATAGTATTTTAGAAAAACATACATAAAAATATTTAAAATGTAAATTATTTATTCATAATTCAATAAATTTATAAAAAGGCAATACTTTGGGGAAGACTGTGAGTTAAAAGTAAACCTTGATTACACCTTTTCTAATTATTAAAAAACCTTCCAATAATTTATGAACCAATAGAAGAAAAAATACTCTGTATTCTGCTATAAATTTAATGTGACTGGGTTGCATATTTGAAAATTGTTGATAAAGTAGATCTTAAAAGTTCTCATTACAAGAAAAAACTTGTAACTTTGTATGTTGACCGATGTTAACTAGATTTATTGGTGATCATTTTGTAATATATACAAATACCAAATCATTATGTTGTATACCTGAAACTAATATAATGTTATACGTTAAAAAAAAAAAAAAGAAAAGAAATTCCGGGGTTGGGTATTTTAGAAAAACACAGCCTTTGCTTTTAACAGGGTTGAAACCATCTAGCAAGCATCAGAGGACCTGTCATATGTTGATTATACATATACTGTATTATAAATCACCATTCTGGAAGGGACAGATTTTTAGCTTGCATTTTAAATTAATTTGTGATTTATTTTTAGAGAAGCATGTTACTTTGTTGAGGGTACAGTAAATTATTCTCCATAAATAATTTAAGATGAAAATAGCTCACAAGTCCATGAGGAAGTGTTAAAAGTTATTTATGGATGGTAGTTGAAAAGTAAATAACAAGAAACATGAGAAATAGAGCAGCAAATTCATAGAAATTCATAGTGAGATAGCAAATATCTCCTCTCTGTCCACTGCCTTCCTCTCCCTCTCCTCCTGTCTCTCCCTCATCATCTCCATCTCCTTCTCCCCCTCCCCCCACCTCCTTCCTCTCTGTCTTTATCTTCATCTCTATCTGTATTTCACCAAACCTGAGATGTACTGATCTTGGCACTTCCTTGATCCCAATAGAAGGCATCAATGGAGGTTTTTACATAACTTTCTAAAAATAGTCATCTAAATGATAGTGATTGTAAGACATCATTTACTGTAAAATACACCCTTATTTTTCATGTTGTATAAATGTAAAAAAAAAAAAATTGTGCTAGAATGGTTAAAGCAGACTTTTGCTTGGTACCTTGGCTGGTTAGAGCATCAGTCCGATACACCAAGGTT
Source organism: Molossus molossus (assembly GCF_014108415.1). NCBI lineage: Eukaryota > Metazoa > Chordata > Mammalia > Chiroptera > Molossidae > Molossus > Molossus molossus. The sequence goes on along the minus strand of NW_023425403.1, from coordinate 39,640,862 downwards.
TCAGTTTCAATCCCAAGTCAGGGCATGTACAAGAAACAACCAATGAATGCATAAATAAGTGAAACAACAAATTGATGTTTTTCTCTCTCTCACTCTCTCAAATCAATTTTAAACACATGATTGATAAAAACATATAACTATGTTGATTCCATGTTAGAAATTAATACTCAGGCTCTGAAAGAAAGGTTTTTATGTCTTTTTATAAACTTCCAGCTTTGTCTGTGCCTGCTCTCCACATCTTTATCTAGTTAACCCTTTTGCTCAAATGTCCTTCAAAACGTAAAGAGATCACCAACCCTGAGAATATTGCTCTGATCCTTCCATTAAATTTACATCTGTTTTAGAGAAACAGTGGACACCTCCGTGACTGCATTTATCACACCAGGACTTAGTGGTTCATTTGTCTCAGTGTCTTATTCTAAAATTTTGAACTTCAAAATTTAAAGAAAAATGTGTCTCCAAAATCAAGTAATATATATAAGCAGCTTACAATAAAGGATCAATAAATAGTTGTTGGATGAAAATTCAGGAAATCAGAGGACAAGCTATGGATGTTAGGTATGTTTATTACTATTTCACAAAAGAGAAAACTGAAGTCTCAGGTAGGTTGAATGATTTGTTCAATAAATGGTGCCAGGTCTCAAACCTACTTCCTGTGTATTCTAGCCCCAGAGCGCTCTCCAGTGTTCAGACCTAATGTTGGGTTTTCCTCTTTGCTATTTAAATGACACCAAATGACCACGCACCAGATATTGGCTCAGGAACAAATTTTGACATAGAAGAAACCATTTTGAGGATTAATGTTTTAGCAAATTAAATTGTATGTGAATGTTGGATAATTAGGTCCACAATATCCATGACAATGGACTTGGATATTGTACAAAGTGTCTTAAATGGATGGTCCTTTAGAGGTTACTCTTAGTGGATTCTATTAAGAATATTCTTTGGGCCTGGCTGGATGGCTCAGTGATTGAGCATTGACCCATGCACCATGAGGTCACCGGTTTGATTCCCAGTCAGGACACATGCCCAGGTTGTGGGCCAAATCCCCAGCGGGGGGCATGCAGGAGGTGGCCAATCAATGTTCTCTCTCATCAATGTTTCTATCTCTCCCTCTCCCTTCTTTCTCTAAAATCAATAAAGAAAAAAAATTTAAAAAGGAAAAAGAAGTAATCAGTGTTTTAAAAAATACACACACACACACACACACACATACATACTTTGGGGCTAAAAAGCAGATATTGTAATACACCAACAGCTAGATTTGGAACTTCTTTTAAATAATAAACATCAATAATTTTGAAATAATTCTAAGTGCCTGATATTACTTGATATGTGTTCTATAATTTAACTTGGGCCTAATAAAAGGTTTCCTTGGATTACAAATGCATGTAATATTGTACAAATTTACAAGCATCTGTCTTCTCAGTTTATTTTCATGTTTTAATTAATCTCAGTTCCTAGTATACGTCAATAACATAAAAAAATCTAATGATTAATATTGTATTCCTGAGCAAGCAGCAACACCTCTTTGAAAACTCTTGAGGTTTCTAACTGCATAAGAAACACATGTAAATTACTAGGAAAAAAACTGAAAAATTTTGCTTTCATGATAAGTTTCAATTAAATTATGAACATCTTCTATCATAATTATCCTTTTAGACAAGCAGGTGCAATTCATGAGACTGTTGCAATATTAACCTTGTTTGCCTTTTATTATTTAATATACATTAGTCCTTAATACATTATTCAACATGTATATCATCAACTCTTACCATTAAAATGAGAAACGATGCTAATACAAAAGTTATAGAATGACATAAAAATGTTTTCAAAAAATATTAATTAAATAAAATTTGTAATTTTGGAAGCTTTGTAATTAATATATAATTTTACAATATTGAGCAAAGCAATCATTTTTCTACATTTTTAAATATATTATTGCAACAAAATATGTATAATCACCAGAACAAGTAATTCATATTAAAGACATTTTTGTTTATCAATGTCATATATGACCTCACATTTTTTTTCAAGTTGTAACATCTAAGAAATCATATCAAGATGTATAAATAAAGCTGTTAATAAAGCAAATTAAGAAATATTCTTTTGGATTGATTTTTGTATGAAAGTGTAGTTTCAATATTAATTATTTGTAAGTAAAATATTTTCACTTTATCTTGAAAAATATTTCTGGAACTATGCTAGAATTTAAGTAATAAAATTGAAGCCTAGTTTATATTTTTGTATTAGCAAATATGTAGGCTCATGGGGGTCCATGAATTTTTATTGGATGAATGTAAGTGAAAGAATGTAGCCTTCTCTGTTTTGCTTAAGTACAAATCTGTGATTACCATTTTTTAAATTAATATTTTATTAATTTATTTTTGTTACAGATGTTTCTCCTTTTTTAGCCCATTGATACCGTCCTCCCCAACCCCCCCACGCCATACCTGGCTTTGTTGTCCGTGTCTATCGGTTATGCGTACATGCATATAAGTTTTGTGGTTTATCTCTTTCCTCTCCCCACCACTCCCTCTTCTGAGGGTTGTCAATCTGTACCCTACTTCCACGTCTCTGGGTCTACCCAATTCCTCAGACTGTTATGTTCATTATATTCCACAAATAAGTGAGATCATGTGATATTTGTCTTTCTCTGCTTGGCTTGTTTCGCTTAGAATAATACTTTCCAGGTCCCTCCATGTCGTCTCAAAGGATAAGAGCTCCTTCTTTCTTACAGCTGCATAGTACTCCATTGTGTATATATACCACTGCTTTTTTATCCATTCGTCTACTGATGGACACTTGGGCAGTTTTCAGATCTTAGCTATTATAAATAGTGCTGCTATGAACATAGGGGTACATATATTCTTTCTGATTGGTGTTACAAGCTTCTTAGGGTATATTCCTAGAAGTGGGATCACTGGATCAAATGGCAATTCAATTTTTAATTTTTTGAGGTAACACTATATTGTTTTCCACAGTGGCTGCACCATTCTGCATTTCCTCCAGCAGTGTACTAGAGTTCCCTTTTCTCCACACCCTCGCCAACACTTGTTGTTTGATGATTTGTTGATGGTGGCCATTCTGACAGGTATGAGGAGATACCTCATTTTTGTTTTAATTTGCATCTCTCTGATAATCAGTGATGTTTAGCATTTCTTCATATGTCACCTAGCCATTTGTATGTCCTGTTTGGAGAGGTGTCTTTTTTGGTTTCATATGAACTTTTGAAGTATTTGTTCTAGTTTTGTGAAATATGTCATTGGTATTTTAATTGGGATTGCATTGAATCTATAGATTGCTTTGGATAGTATGGACATTTTAATGGTATTAATTCTTCCAAACCATGAACAAGGTATGTGCTTCCACTTTTTTATGTCTTCCTCTATTTCTTTTTCCAATGTCCTGTAGTTTTCTGCAAATAGGTCCTTTACTTCTTTGCTTAAGTTTATTCCTAGGTATTTTAATGGGATTGTTTTTTTAGTTTCTCTTTCTGTGAGTTCATCATTTGTGTATAAAAATGCTGTTGATTTCTTGACATTAATTTTGTATCCTGCTACTTTGCCAAATTCATTTATTAAGTCTAGTAGATTTTTGATAGAATATTTAGGGTTTTCTATGTTTGATATTATGTCATCTGCAAATAATTACAGTTTCACTTTCTCCTTTCCAATTTGGATCCCTTTTATTTTTTCTTCCTGTCTGATTGCTGTGGCTAAGACTTCCAGTAGTATGTTAAGTAAGAGCGGCGAAAGTGAGTATCCCTGTCTTTTTCCTGTTCTTAAGGGAAATGCTCCTAGTTTTGCCCATTGAGTATGATGTTGGCTGTACGTCTTTCATATATGGCCTTTACTATGTTGAGATATGATCCCTTTATTCCCAGATTGTTTAGCATTTTAATCAGAAACGGGTGCTGAATTTTGTCAAATGCTTTTTCAGTGTCTATTGATATGATCATATAATTTTTATCTTTCATTTTGTTTATGTGGTGTATCACAATTATTGATTTGCAAATATTGTATCAGCCTTGCATCCCTGGGATGAATCCCACTTGGTCATGGTGAATATTTTTTTTTTGATGTATTGCTGGATCTGATTTGCTAGTATTTTGTTCAGATTTTGGCGTCTAGGTTCATCAGGGATATTGGCCTGTAGTTTTCTTTCTTTGTAGTGTCTTTGGTTTTGGAATTAGAATTATGTTGGCCTCATAAAACGAGAATGGAAGTCTTCCTTCTTAAACTTTTTGAAATAGTTTGAGGAGAATGGGTATTAGTGCTTCTTTGAATGTTCAGTAAAACTCCCCCATGAAGCCATCCGGGCCCGGGCTTTTGTTTGCTGGGAGAGTCTTGACTACCTCTTCAATTTCCTTAGTTGTTATTGGTCTGTTCAAATTTTCTATCTCTTCCCAGTCCAGTTTTGGAAGACTATGTGTTTTTAGAAATTTGTCCATTTTGCTTAGATTGTTGAATTTGTTGCCATAAAATTGTTCATAGTATTTGTTAACGATCCTTTGTATTTCTGTGGTGTCAGTTGTTGCTTCTCCTCTTTCATTTCTGATTTTGTGTATTTGGGTTCTCTCTCTTTAATTCTTGGTGAGTCTTGCTAAGGGTCCATCAATCTTGTTTATCTTTTCAAAAAAACAGCTCTTTGTTTCATTGATCATTTGAATTATTTTTTTGGTCTCTATTTCATTTATTTCTGCTCTGATCTTTACCATTTCCTTTCTTCTACTTGCTCTGGGTTTTCTTCTTCTTTTCTAGTTCTTTAAGTTGTGAGGTTAGATAGTCTATTAGAAATTTTTCTTGTTTCTTGAAGTAGGCCTATAGTGCTATAAACTTTCCTCTCAGAACTGCTTTTGCTGCATCACATAGATTTTGTGTTGTTGTGTCTTCAGTTTCATTGGTTTCCAGGAACTTTTTAATTTCTTCCTTGATCTCTTCGGTAACCCATTCATTGTTTAATAACATGCTATTTTGCCTCCCTGTGTTCCAATGTCTTTGCATTTTCTTGTTGCAATTTATTTCTAGTTTCATGCCATTGTGATCTGAGAAGATACTTAATATGATTTCAATCTTTCTAAACTTGTAGAGACTTGCTTTGTGTCCTAAAATGTGATTTATCTTTGAGAATGTCCCATGTGCACTTGAGAAGAATGTGAATTTTTTCGTTTTGGGGTGTAATTCTCTGTAGATATTTATTAAATCCATTTGGTCTAGTGCTTCATTTAGAGTCTATTTGCTTGCTAATTTTTTGTCTAGAGGATCTATCCAGTGATGTCAGCGGGGTGTTGGAGTCCCCTGCTATGATTATATTGCTATTGATTTCTCCTTTGAAGTCCTCCAGAAGATCTTTAACATATTTTGGTGCTCCTATATTGGGTGCATATGTTTATCAAGGTTATATCTTCCTGTTGCATAGATCCTTTTAATATTATGTAGTGGCCTTCTCTGTCTCTAGTTATGGCCTTCATTTTGAAATCTATTTTATCAGATATGAGTATTGCTACCCCAGCTTTTTTTTCATTTCCGTTTGCTTGGAAGATTATTTTTTCAACCTATGTGAGTCTTTTGTTATGAGGTGGGTCTCTTGAAAACAACATGTATATGAGTCGTGCTTTCTTATCCAATCAGCTACTCTGTGTCTTTTTATGAGAGCATTCAGTCCATTTACATTTAAGGTGATTATTGATATGTACTTATTTATTGCCATTTTTGTTTAGTGTGGTTCTATTTTTCTTCCCATTTCTCCTGCTAATGACAGCAGTTCTTTTAACATTTCTTGCAGTGCTGGTTTGGTGCTAATGTATTCCCTTAGCCTTTTTTTTTTGGTCTGGAAAGCTCCTTATTTGACCTTTTATTTTGAATGATAGCCTTACTGGTTAGATTATTTTTGAATTCAGATCCTTGTTTTTCATGACCTTGATTACCTCATGCCATTCCCTTCTGACCTGTAGTGTTTCTGTTGAGAAGTCAGCTGAGAGCTTTTGGGGGTTCCTTTGTAGGCAACCTATTGCTTATCTCTTGTTGCCTTTAGGATTCTCTCTTAGTCTTTTTTTTTGGCATTTTAATTACTATGTGTCTTGGTGTGGGCTTATTTGGGTTCTTCTTACTTGGGGCTCTCTGGGCTTCCTGAACTTGAATGCCCTCTTTCTTCACCAAATTAGGAAAGTTTTCTGTCACTATTTCTTAAAATATATTCTCTAACCCTTGTTCATTTTCTTTTTCTTCGGCGACTTTTATGATGCAAATATTATTACGTTTCCAGTTGCTCCACAGTTCTTTTAAGCTGTCTTACTTTTTTTAAAATTTTTTTTCCTTTTGGTTTTCTGATTGGTTGATTTTTTTCTATCCTATCTTCTAATTCACTGATTTGGTCCTCAGCTTCCTCTAGTCTGCTGTTTAGGCATTCTAATGTGTTCTTTATTTCTGCTATGTCATTCTTCATTTCTTCTTGGTGGTTTTTAATTTCCAGTTGGTTGATTTTCAACATTTCTATATCTTTACTGATGGTGCTCATGTCCTTACACATGTTGTTGAGTTTCCTCAAGATCATGGCTCTTAATTCTAGCTCTGTTAACTTGCTTAACTGTGTTTCATTTATCTCATTTTTGGTAGAGGTCTCTTGTTCTCTCATTTGGGATTTATTTCTTTGTTTCACCGTTTTTGCTATCTCAGTGTGTTTTGGCGCCTGCCAAATTTTCCCTGTGGGTGTTGGTGTTCTGCTGTTTGTGGCTCCCTCTACTGGATTTGAATGAGCGAGGGAAGACCCACGTTAACACCACTGTGAAGTCTTACTTTCCTGGGTAGAGTTGCAAACTCAAGAAAGGTTCAGTTATCTTCTAGCTTTTTGCCTGAAGGCTATTAGTCCCAGTTTCTTGAAAAGCCTTGGTTTCTCAGTTGAATGAAAAAGTCCCTCAGGTGTTCATAGTAAGGGGATTTCCCGTGGGTGGGGAAGATGCTGGTTGTAATGAGCCTCAATTTTTATTTCAATGGCCCACAGGGTGGGGTTGAATCTCCGAGGGAGGGGCTGCCACCTCTCCCCAGAGCCCTGGGAAGGAGTAAGATGGCCACAGTCCTGTGTGGCCACAACTCAGCAAAAGCTCTGAGCGCCCTCCAAATCCCAAGTGTCCCCACACCGTTAAAGTCCAGTCTGCCCTTCCTCTGCAGGAGCCCAAGTTGAGTGGCTGTGGCTATTTCAGTGCTGTGTCCGGGCTCTGAGCTTTGCGGCAGACGTGGGAGTTTAACCCCAAAGGCGCTGCTCACAGCTAAGATGGCTACTGTCTGTGGGCTCCCAGCCCCCTCTCGCGCCTCCACAATCCTACCAGGATCGAATCAGCAGCCCTGGTTATATGATTCTCACCAACTGCTTTTCTGTTGCTTTTTTCTGATGATTTGTCTTTATTTTAGTTGAAATTCCAGTTTGGTGCTGGGAGATGGTCTGTGTAGCTTCCATTCACTCTACTGCTGTTTTGGAGTACCTCTGTGATTACTATTTATATCATAAAATGGTGATAGTTTAAGTTCTCTGGTTGCATTATAAAGGCAGTAAAAGATTCCTTGGCCTTTCACAAAAGGAGTAAATTAAGCTTTCATAGATAAATTTAAAAAAGTGAATGGGACATGTAAGAAGGCATGTTTCTTATATGATCAATGAAATCTGAAGAACTCAAAATGCTGACTACTCATATGAATGCTTTATTTGTGCTAAAGGATATATTTTTTTAAGCTATCAATATTGGCATATAAAAGTCAGACTTATCATTTATTAAACCAAGTTGAACTTATGTTTAGGGTATAAATTCCATATATTATATTTATCAACAATAATTATTTTAATGATTCAAGCATATAATGACATTGAAAAATATAAATATGTACCCATAACTCATGGTCTGTCATAATTTTAATAACTTTTATATTTATTTTTTCATGTATTACCTTACCTAAAAGACTTATATTGCAGTAAATATCATACATTTTATTTCACCAACAAATATTTCAGAATACATCTTTAAGATAAAGATTTATTTTGAAAAGTATAACAAAATCATTTCATGGTAAAAATTAATGATAATTCTTTAATGTCATCAAGTAATCAACACTCCAAATTTTCTTTTTATTTTAGTTTGTTGAATTAAGATTTAAAAAATGTTCATATATTTTAGTCCCCTTTTAATCTATATGTTCTTTATTATCTACCTATCATCTATCTATTATCTATCTATCTATCATCTATCTATCTATCTATCTATCTATCTATCTATCTATCATCTATCATCTATCTATTATCTATTTATCTATCTATCTATCTATCTATCTATCTATCTATCTATCTATCTATATCTATCTATCTATCTATTATCTATCTATCTATCTATCATCTATCTATCTATCTATCTATCATCTATCATCATCTATCTATTATCTATCTATCTATCATCTATCTATCTATCTATCTATCATCTATCTATTATCTATCTATCTATCTATCTATCTATCTATCTATCTATCTATCATCATCTATCATCATCTATCTCATCTTTCTCTCCTGATCTTTTCCTTCCAAAATGAAAAATTTGGGTCATTCTTCTGACCTGGATTGCACTAATTTCCCTCTGTGGTATCATTTAAGATGCTCCCTGTTTTCCTATATTTTTCTACATCAATAGGTGAGAGGCTGACCTGGGTATTTGAAAATGCAGTGATATAAAGAAGAAAAGGAAGGAAGTACTAGTGTAGATTAAACATAGTTCAATGATCATATTTTATAGGTGGTGAAACTAAGATCCAAAGATATGTCAAAAGTCATATAGATTGTAGATGGCATCATTTTTAATAGAATCCAGGTTTCCTGAGTAGAAGAAAGGAATAGAAATTTTACAACACAGAAAGTGCCCTGCACCTAATAAAGATCAATAAGATATAATAGTAAGCAAGCAGCAGTTTGAATGAGATTTTTGTCTCCCTTACTATATACTGATCATGTAACACTAGGCAAGTTGTTGATATTTTGAACTATTGTAAATATCACAACAGTTTTGACTATTTTTTAGCAAAAGCACAGAGATAAATATTTTGTCAAACAACATTTAACTGGCTGTTAAAGAATGCAGTGTGTTCATCTGGACTGCCAGGTGCCTGAGAATTCAATCACTGTTGTTCAGAAGTGCACTTTCAAGGGTCTCCAGAAATCAGCAGGAGACAGAGGACCTCCTGCATCGGACTTTCCTGAGAGACCAGAGAGCCAGCTCTTGCTAAGTTTTAAGGTGTATACGAGGGAAAGCTGCTAGATACAGTTCCAGGTGCAGGTTTTGTTTCTGTCATCTGCTCTTATTAAATATATTTATAACAGGAACACATTTGTTCTAAATAGCAAGTTGAAAATTTGAATTTAAAGCTGATAGAATTTCTCCTTTTAGATTCCTGATGGATAAATTTTCTTACCTGGATAATTCTTCAGAAAGTTGGCCACCTTATGACATACCCATTACACAAACTGCCCCATGCAACCTCATTTTCCTCCTTTATCAATGAGGAAGGGATCCAAACGGAAAACACTCGTGTCCTGTGGTTGTTAACAACACCTCTGCTTTCTCACCAAGTGAAAGCTATCATGCCAGTGTTACTGAATTCAAAATAAATAAATCAAGGACTATTGTTGCAAGGGTGAACAGTGGAATTTAGAAGGTCAAAAAGTCCATTGTCTCTAAATATTTTCTCCAATACCTTGGAGTATAAGGCCAAAAGATTCATTTTAAGGTACTTCTTCCAAAAAATCTGTTAAAATATAAATATCCACCTAGAGCTTCTTGTCACTGCTTCTATCACAATAATATTATAGGGTATTTCAGATTTTTGAGATGTTATAAATTTGACCTCTGAAGACCCAGAAAGTGAAAAATGACTGAAAAATGCAGTGTTCTTACAATGTGAGTTCTCCCTGTTCATAGGAGAGATGTTCAGATGTTTGGATGGCACAAGGTATTTAGGAAGGTTTGCCAAATGGCTGGTAAAAGTTTAAAAAGATAAGGTAAAGAGATTGCTTTCATCAAATTGACCATTTTATTAACATTTAAAAAATCTAAATCCAGGTTTTACCTTTCTAGGATCCCTTGAATTAAACAGAGCTGACTTCATTGACAGCTTGCTCTGGTTAATTACTATAGTGTTTTAACTGAAGGCCCTAAGGTATTGATGTAGTTAACAACCACTTCAAACCTCAGAACACTAGAAATCTTGGCAAAATTCTGGAGACAGTTTATTAATATCTAAAGTATTTATTGTTTTAAAAACACACAAAGTCTATAGATAATTGGGTATTAATACTACAGTCTTAAACAGTATGATTAACTGAAGATTTCTTAGAAACTGAAAATCATTTTCAGGCCACATACATTGAACAACTATTAACATATTTTTTTTTTTACAAGATAAAGATCAAGTAAGTATGTTATATAACAATCCTCAGAATTGTAACATAAAGTACTGTATTTTATTGTTAACGGTTATTTGAGATATTTAATTGAGGAACAAATCTTATCTTATATGAGACACATCCTTGGCCTGGGCTCCAGGACACATTAGCTTATGGTTCACCTGTGATCTGTGTGGCTTCAAGGAGATAGTTTGATCACTGTGAGAGACATTTTTACCCAGTATGTGAGAAAGCAGGAGGCTCCCCTGCTTGTCTGTGGAGGTTTATGTCCCCTCTTGCCACTGCCATTTGCCAGACTCCAGACCGCAGAATTTCAGTCTCAGAATGACTTGCAGTTGTCAGATACGGCGATGCTCTCTTTTGCTTTCAGGCCTTTGCATGTGCTAACAGATGAATGGAACGTTTCGAGGCAACATCCTGGAGCACTCTTTCCCTGATTAAATGTCAGCGTATTGTCTGGTGCAGTCACTTCCTTCCTAAAACTTTTCCTAACTGCCTGCTGTGCTATCTTCTGGGTGATTATGTGCATTCCCATGAAGAAGGGTGAACATAAATCCTGTGTTTTCAGATGTAGTACCCATTTGTATGGATCTGTTTTCCTAACTGAATTATTAATAGTGACCTCTTTTCCTCTCAAGTATCTCAGTTTGTATAATAAATTACATATATATGCAACACTGTATCCTGTTTATTCTCATCTTTCCATTTATAACTGTGCATTATTATTGCCAATTTATGTGATTGTTTTCACCAGAAGAATGTAAGGTCTTTAGCATCATGTGAACTGTACCTTATTTGTCTGAGTATCACCAGAACTCTAAGTTCAGGGGTTTAAACACCCAGACATAAAATTATGTTAAGGAATAGATGTAATGACCTATAACTTTCAAAGTTTTTGTTGCTGAGATTTAAACAATTTTAAACTTCATACATATGCTGGAGATTAGGGTCTCAAGTATTATTGATTAATAAAAAATGCATGCTAATATAAACTTAATTATTATATAATACTATTATATATTTAATTACTTAAATTTTATGTGCAAACTATAATCTAGTAAATATTATAAAATATATTTAAAAATAAATTTAAAAACATCTAAATTATTATATACAGAGGTTCAATTTTTTTCTATACCTTAATGATTCATACTTAGCTCCTCTTACAGTGTGACTATTGGAACGATGATCAAAGAAAATTTATATAAAAATCTATTTTTTGGTAGAAAAATTAGTCTGAATAGATGATTTTCCAAAATAATTATATATATTGTTCTTAGAAGTTTTTATTTTTCTCTAACTACAATATTAAAGAAGGAAGAATATGAAAAATAACAGTATATCAGAGCATTTGGTTGCATAGAAATTATAAATTTTACTTATATAATAGAAATTTTACTTATATAATTCAATGACTTTTTGTTGTTGTTGTTAATCCTCACCAGAGAATATTTTTCCATTGATTTTTAGATAGAGTGGAAGGGAGGGAGGGGAAGAGAAAGAGAGTGAAATATTGATGGGAGAGAGACACATCGATTGGTTGCCTCATGCACAACCCTGACCTGGCTGGGTATCGGTCCTGAAATTCAGGTAAGTGCCCTTGACCTCTTGACCAGGAATGGGACCCATGACCCTTTGGTCCTCAGACTAATGCTCTAACTGCTGAGCCAAACTGGTCAAGGCATATAATCCAATTACATCTTAATTCAGCTTTTAAAATGTCTATTTCTAAGTCCCTAAAAATCATATTTTTTGGATATACAAATATCAGTATATCACAAAATTATAACTATGCCTGTGCAAATAAGAGAAAGTAACAATTCCTTTTATTTATGTGGTGATTTGGAGATATCCAAAACTTTGGCAAGTATTATCCTACTTTTTCTAGACAAAGACTTTGTGAGATAGAGGAAATGTTATCATTTCTCTTTTTATTTTTATTTATTTATTTAATTTTTTTTTTCTTTATTGATTTTAGAGAGAGAAAAAAGGAGAGGGAGAGAGATAGAAACATGGATGAAAGAGAACATCGATTAGCTACCTCCTACATGCTCTCCTTTGGGGATTTGGCCCATAACTTGGGCATGTGTCCTGACCCAAAATCGAACCAGCAACCTCTTGGTGCATGAGTCTATGCTCAACCACTTAGCCATACTGGCTGGCTCTTTTTATTTTTATTTTCTGGTGAAATTGATCTTAGTTTGTGATATTGGAGAGTCTTCTCATTCTAAATCCAGTAATTCTTTCATTAACCATTTGGATAAACAATTATTAAAACATTAGTTAATATTAATTTAGCTTTGAAGTACTAAAAAATAAAAGCTTCTCATAGTTACTATTAACTACAACCTTTTAACTCAATTCTTTCATAATAATGACATTTGTAACTAGTTTAGGTATGAGACCGGATTAGCTATAACCATAGCTACATTACCAAATAAGATATAAGGAAGTCCCTTAATATAGACCTTCAGAGACTATAGCTGCAGAAATGCTAGAAAACATGTTTCTTCTCTTGATTATCTACTCCATTTCCATACAGTCGTCCCTCGCCACTTTGCGCTTTGACTTTCATGGCTTCACTCTATAGTGATTTTTTCAAATACTAAACTATATTTATAAACAATAAAGAATCCTACTTCATGGAAATTTATTTATCATGGTAGAGTCTGGAACTGATTAACCACGATAAACAAGGGCCGACTGTAGATCTAATTCAACCCTGAGTAGCACCTCCAGTCTTAAGGATGTCTTATTGGGTAGGAGGAGTGGGGAATGGAGTGACTTGTGTTTTTCTTTCTCTTGCAAGGTTCCTGGGACTTTATTTCAATCTGTTAATTTCTTAACATATACTGAATATAACTACAGTCTAAGTCTTATTTTATTGGTGATTCTTTTGCGTTAAAGTAGGAACAGATGTTTGCATGCTTAGTTGAGAGCTTAGAGTTTAATCAGTAGAGGTTTCATAACTTATTTTCATTTATTTATTTATTTTTATTTTATTTTTTTTGCTTTTTTAAACTGCTTTATTAACTTCACAATATATAATGAGCATCTTTCCATGCAATAGGTAAAACTCCCCTGCTGACAGAAGCTTACAAATTGGGTCAAAAAGCAACATTCAATTAGAAGCTGGTAATAGGAGACCCACAGGAAACAAGTAACACCAAAAGATTTACAACAAGGTACATCACAAAAGATTTAGGAAGGTGTGTCTCCCGATTAACTTCAGAAAAAACATCAGGATTCAAGGCATAGGGCAAAATTCATCATGATGGTCATGGTGAGGGGGGTCAGGGCTAAATGCCTGCAGACTATGACTTAACTGCTTTCCCCTCAGCTTTTCCATCAGCTGTCTCATCTCCTCCCCAATCCTTTCCATATTCTCTTGTCTCATCCTTGCCTGGGGCTCCCCAAGCCTCTGACCCCCATCCCACCTATACTGCAGGACGGGCTGCCTAACACGGAACCGTCTACGATTTCCTCTAGGCACACAATATTCATCAGCTTCCAAGGAGAGGGCCAAGGGCTCTCCTTTAGTAGCATCTTGCTCCTTTTCATCCTTTTTTTTTCATTTTCCTTGTGGAGATTTTTTACTGCTTCTTCCTCTGGACGCCACTGCTCCTGGGCCTGTCCTTGCTGTCTGCTCCTCCTCCCGATTCGCCGTGAGTGCACCGCCGCTACACTGGGCTCCGAAGACCTGCTCTCCCCCCGCCTCCTATTCTGGGGGCTCCCCTGGCCTGCGCGCCCTCAGGGCCACCTGGAATGGCAACCGGGAAGGATGCAAGGGATTGCCGGGTCTCCATAACTTTTTTTTTTTTTTTAATCTTCACCCAAGGATATGTTTTTATTGACTTGAGAAAGAGAGAGAGAGAGAGAGAGAGAGGAAGAGAAGGAGGGGGAAACATCATTGTGAGAGAGAAACATTGATTAATTGCCTCCCAAACACACCCCAACTGGGGATGGAACCCGCAACCTGGGTATGTACCCTGACTGGGGATGGAACCCACAACCTTTTGGTGTATGGGATGATGATCAAACCAACTGAGCCAAACTGAGTGGGGCAAATTTTCACAGCTTTTAAAGAAATAAAATTAAAACCAAATTTAGTATCAACTAATGTAAAAACTATATTGTTTTGTGATTCTTTAGACCTAAGAGTCACAGAAGAATTGTATCAAATGTGTGCATTAGAAAATTTAACTTAACTTAATCACATTTTAAATTGAATTATGAAACATCCAAAACTTCATTGACAGGTAAATTTTAAAGAATGATTCAGTGATGTTGGCTATTCAGTCAACTTTCTAGTTTTTATTAGTCATGTTGTAGCCAAATGTGAAATCCTCAAAGGGATTTTTCTGGAACCACCTCATCTAGTTACCCTACTGTGTCCTCCCAAGTCATGCTCCAACATTTTCCTTTATAGAACTCATCACTACTTTAAATTGCCTTGTTTGTCCTTTACAGACCTCATCTTTACCTTAAATAATCTTATTTTTATATTTACAAATATTATAATCATCTTCCCCTTACTAAAATAAATGCCAAACCAAAATATAGACCCAACTTTTCCTCCCAGACTTTTATCCTGGAGTCCCTTATACAAACCAGGCTCTACAGACAAAGTGGGCTACTGATTGTTTCTGAAAACATATAATATGCTGTCCTCTCCACAAGCATGTATGGCCCTTTATCTCTCATTATAAGAACTACCTAATTTCCAATGCTCCTATCAGTCTTTGTACTCTTCTTTGTTCTTTGTTGACTATTCCGCTGCATGTAGCCCTTTATCTTTTGAATAATTATTGCATTTTGAACTTCTTTGGGGAATTATTTTACTTCACATCATATTATGGTTATTGTATTCTTTCCTAGTTATTACTAACTTATAAGGTACTTGATGTCAAATATGCTTAACTCTTTTGCACTATCTGTTATTTACATTTGGTCATAAGTGCTCAAAAATATTTCTCAGGTTAAATGACCTCTTGACCTGGCTGCTAACAAATTCAAAGTGGCAATTTCTCTCTCTCTTTTTTTAGGTATAGATATAGAAATAGATAGATAGATGATAGATGATAGATAATAGATAGATAGATAGATAGATAGATAGATAGATGATAGATACATAGATGATAGATTAAATAGGTAGGTAGGTAGGTAGATAGATGATAGATAGATAGATAGATAGATAGATAGATAGATAATGGATAGGTAGATAGGTAGGTAGGTAGGTAGATAGATAGATAGATAGATAGATGATAGATAGGTAGATAGGTAGATAGATAGATAGATAGATAGATAGATAGATAGATAAATGATAGATAGATAATAGATAATATGTGCCCTGTCACAGGAGATGACAGTCAAACTTTGAAGTTGACTGTAACAACTTTGACAAAAAGTCATGGAGAGTTTGTAAACCATCTCTTTACTTCCTAACAAGAAAAAGTATTTAATGCACACATATATTCTTATAATAGTACACATATAACTATTTTGTTAGTATCCAATAATATACTTCCAATATCTAACCTTAATGAAATAGAAATACATTACATGTGTGGCAGGTCCACAGGTTTTCTTGGTGGTAAATTATATTACCAGGTGTTCATTTTAACTGTACTTCTCTAAGTTAAGATACATAATACATTTTAAAAGAAAAAAAAAACAATCTATTGAAGCTTAAAATTATGAAATGATTCAAAATCCAAAATTATTCATGAGGATAGAGTCATGTATTAGAAAAAATATTTGGATTTGTAACTTTGGTTTTATGGACATATTTCCTAATGTTTTTGTTTCTGGTTTTGATTCATTTATTTATTTTTTTGGACTGAGGTATTCATTGTAGTGTTAATTTGGAAGAGCGTTGAACTTTATTTTCAGAAGAAATTACTTTAAAGTATTTTTTTATAGTGTCTGAATCCAAAGTTATTCAAAAACAACTAAGTGGGTTGAAATTGAACTTGACACATGGTGAAATGCAAAGAAGAATGACTTGATTTCCATATTCACTGGCAACACTGACAATAACCCAGTGTTAACAATTCACCTTTATTAAAACATCATCAACTTTTAATAGTTTGTTAAATTTAGTTAACAATTTTACTATTCAAAAAATAACCTAAGTTCCTTAAGAACAACTTAAAAGATATTTTTAACTTCTATATTTTATAAATAAAACATTTTAGTCATAAAGTTTTCCTCAATGATGAGTACAAATACTGTAAAACACAAATATAAATATTTAGAAATAATTTTGAACTATTTTGTATTGAACATAGAATTACCAAGAAATGGTCTAGAATAGTTATTTCTATAAAAATAGTTTTCTATTTAAAGAGTAATGTTACTTTACCAATATGTAGATATTTGTTTTCCAAAGAATCCAGAATATAAAACTTAATATTTACAACAATATTTATATATATACTATTTATAACCTCATATAACTTAATATTTAGATATCTTTTAAAATACATTTTTCTTTAATTCCTTATAATTATAAATATATAATACCTGGGCATACATCTATATATTTATATCTATATTTAGAGAGATCTATCTATATATCTATACCTGTATCTATCTATATGCATATATATATATATATCTATAGATAGATAATTTTCTTATTATTTAGAGTGCATTTAAGTGAAAAACAAATTACATTTTATGCAAACCCATTATGACATTTATCAGGTGTTTTATATAATATTTTGTGAAAGGAATTAAAATTGACAGCAACTCTAAAGAAAAGAAATATCCATCCAATGTGCAATTGCAATATTTAAGACCTGAATCCAAAAGAATTTAAGAAATGCATTCTCCTTTCTTAACTTGATACTTTATCTACCTCCTGCTTTTACAGAGGTAGAAGTCTGAATGGCAATTAATTTGCAATTTTTTTATTGCACAATGTATTCTTCAATGAAAAAACACTGACCAGTTTGAACTGACAGAAGTTTCCAGTATGACATTTCATTCTGGCAAAGTGATTGCATGCTAATAATAAAATAATTCTAAGAACTATGTTTTATTTATAAATGTAAACTTCCTGAAATTATAATATGAAAACATATTTCATCATTATTCTTAGATTATATTTAATTTTATAAAATATTTACTAATTTTTGAAATGATTGCTTATATAGCAATGATAGAGAAATGAATATACACCGTTTACAAGTTTTAGGCACCAATATATTTAAAATAAATATACTGTCTTACTACATTTGCACTAAAATGAAATTATACTGGAATTAGTTTATTAGTAGTATTTATGCTGAATAATATAAATTTACATTTTTATCTAGCATGTAATTGCATCAGCTATATCCCATTTCAGAACAAGGCAGCTGTATTTGAAAGGAAATGCACCATTTTTTTGGTTATGTATCTATTTACAAGAGATAGATTAATGTGTGCTTGAATCAAAAGTTATATTTGTTCATTGTCTTTGCATTTCAGTTACATGTTTAATTTAAATTCAGAATTTATGAAAATCATCTGACAAAGGATATATGGAGCACGCTATACTTTTGCTTCTTTTAAAATATGTGATGTGTTCCCTTAGCTGTTCTCTCAATAGTTCCTTCTAACTTACTGCACGAGTCTACATTTTATTGTGTTCTCCCTAACTTTTCTTATACATGGATGCATTAAATGTGTACTTTGAAAAAGTTTCTCTGTGGAACTCCATAATTATGTCCACATTTCTGGTTACAAGTTCCAATAGTTGCACACACGGTGGCTGCCTTTTCCGCCCTCTTTCTGCCATTGTATATGCTTCCTTATGGACAAAAGTGCTCTTCGTTCTTCTAATGGGCAGTTATACAGTACTTTTCCTTAGCTCCTGGTTTATCACCACTACCTGCTCAAAAAATTTCCCCAGATTCTCTCTATCTCTTCATTTAATTCTTGCCATGCATCTGAAAAATGTGACATGCTCAATATAAAGAATACAGCCTTTAAAACTTACCAGTTAAAATCTGGTGTCAGTGTTTGTGATCTCTTTAATCTTGAGCCACACTACCTTCAGTATGTAAACCCATTTTCCTTATTTGTAAAATGGGTTTAGGAACTCATGAGAATTAAATAAACAAATGCATTTAAAACATCTGCCACAGTATTGGATCATGGTAGTCATTTATTTGGGGGTACTTTTCTGCAAAATTAAAAAAGAAACTCTCTATTTTCCCCATTTATTGCCATTATCTACAATTATTCATGAACCTCCATAACCTCAAGTGTCCAAAATAGATTCTACAGTTACAATGCAAGGTAACATCCTTGGCCTCAAGAACTCTTATTTTAATACATAAACTTGTTTAAAACCTGAAATCTGATTTCTATCTCTTCTCTTTTATTGAGTTACTTTTCAAAATTATTTATAAGAGCTCATGAATTCAGCATATTAAATTAATATCTGTTGAACACAGACATGGTGAGTGCTGTCACTATTTTCCTTGACTTTGCAACATTTGAAATTGATCAATATCTCCCCATTTTAAAATTCTCTTCTTGTGAGCTTATAGATTTTTATACCAACATTTTTTTCTCCATGCTTATCTGACTGAACTTTATCCTCTGCTTTGCTATACTTTATCCTATCTGGCACCTCTTAGCTATTTTTATACCCTGAATTTAGTTTATACACTTAACCCTTTCATTCATTGCTTAGTTCACCTCTGATTTCACATTGAGCTTCAGCTTTTCTAGCTGCTTGCTAGATATTTCTAAATTCCATCATCTGAAGCTTTGTATACCTTTAAAAGAACTCTACACTTCCCTTGACATAAAATTATTTGGCACTGTGAATGTCCTATTATTACTAGCACTAATCTCACACACCGCCTAGGTCCTGATCTGTGATACCCCAGAACTTATGTATAGTAGGGCACTGGAAAGCATGGCTCAGAGACACTGGAGGAAGGAGGAGCGTGGTTAGAAAAATTTTAGCTTGTTCATAGCAACCACTTTATATGATATTTTTAAAGAATGAAAGTACAAACTTAACAAAATTTTTTCTTTTGTACTTTATATAAAACTAAGAAAATGTAAATATTACTTTGGTATTTGTATTTTTAATATCATTATTACTCAGAATGGCTTGTGAAAGCTGATGGGTATTATGAGAAGCTATCCCTCACCTCAAGGCACCCCAGAGTACCAATATGTAACTCTTCTTTCTACTCTTACTTTTGATTGTTCATGAAGCTCACTCAATTTATTGTATACCATGTCTCAAATCTGTTCCTTTCTGTTGCTGTTGCCACAACCAGCCTCAAGGGTCCTATGACTTTTCATCTAGAGAATTGCTGTAAACTTGTATCTGATTTATTTGCCTCCAGACTTTTCTTACTCAATCTAGCCCATATAATACTTTTAGAGATTTCATCATGGGACTTTTGGATTCAGAAACCTAGTTTTCTCAGGATTAACTGATGGGTGAATTCCAAATTATTCTCTGAAATTGCCTTTATAAAATGCCACATAATCTGGCATTAATATCTGCAATTACCTTCAGCTACTTACATATATAAATTCATCAAATGAGTGTACTAAACACTGTGTAAAGACACTTTTCACTTTTCTGTTTTCTCACTATTGCTCATGAATATTAGTCTCTCCTTGTCTCCTGTAGAACTTCATCCTTGAAAATTTAGGAACATTTTACTTGTTTTCCCTATCTGAACATTCTAGTTGGAACTTTGTCTCTGTGGTCTCATGGGCTAGCAATGGGAGAACTGTATCCTTCATGACTTTGTACATTTGATGTAATTTAAGAAACACTGTAGAGCTTAAACACTAAGTTTAGGAATTTGAGGGTTCCCTAACTTCTCATTTAGAGATAAAGGGCTGAATGTAGACCATGTACTTCTTCAAAATAGACATTAATCATATACATGTAAATTATTTATATAAATTACATACATTATATTGTTAATTGGGTTGGTTTTCAACAAGTAATTTTAATATTGAAAATAATGATCAAAGTAAATTATTCCCTTCAAGATCAAATACATTTTATTATGCAAATGTTTCTGTTAACATAATGACATACCTAGAAAGACTATTGTTTTATTAATGAATAGGAGAAAGAGAGAAAAACAGAACAAAAAAAAGGAAAAAAAGCAGAAAGAGAAAAATAGAAAACAAAAACAAGTGAACAAAACAAAGCAAGAAATCATTCTCTTTTCAGATCTGTATTAATAAAAAGCAAGTAGGCAATTTAAATGTTTATTTTACAATTAGTATACTAATTAATTTTTTCTTAAATTAGTAAAATTTATAGATTATTTTTAAGTACTCTTAATTTCTTTACTGACTTTTATATTTATTAGATTTCTATTATATTCTGACATTTTAATAAGCAGAGCTCTCATCTCTAACTTATTTTGATAATGATTATAATAATAATGTTTAATAAATGTTACTGATTTCAAAATTTAAGTAATAGTAAAATTATCCTTCTAAAATTTTATTCATTAATTTGAGACATAGATATGTTATTCTACTTATTTATAAATTCATTGATTGCTTCTTGTATGTGCCCTGACCAGAGATCAAACCCCCAACCTTGGCAAATCCAGACAACACTCTAACCAGCTGAGCTACCCTGCCAGGGCTATTAATAGTAAAAAATCTGAGTTGAGAGTAATTTTAGCATCTAATATGCTCTTGGTTTGTTTACAAAATATTTAATCCAAAAAAAATTCTTATACCAAATATTCTTTAAAGATAACCATTTTAAATGTATGCGAGACCTTCATTTTAAGTTTTATTTTATTAGTATACCACCAAAAATTAATTAAAATGTACTGAAAACATAACTCAGATTTCTGCTTTCAACTTCTATACTGTTTACAAATAAGAAGTGTATGGTCATACACCCTCAGCATTTAAAAAACTGTTTTAATAAACATTTTTTTACTTTTTTGTTAGCATCACACACTGGAATAAAAGATTAAAGATCAAGTTTGCCTTCAAAAAGTTTGCATTCCGGCAGAGGGATGGTGATTAAAAATGAATTAACATTCAATGTAACACGAAGAATCTTTGAAAAAATTATATCTAGCCTCACTGGCATGATCAAGATTTGATTATTAGATGAATTTCTGTTGTAGCTATGTCTGAAATAGATCAAATATCAGGGAAAATAAAAAGACAAACTAGTTCAGAATATGTTACAATAATTTCTACAAATAATGGTAGAGGCCTAAACTAAGTCAGATTTGATAATGCTTTGGATTGAACTGATTAGGGAACAGTTTAAGATAAAATCAATAGAATTGGGTAGCAGATTTGAATATGAAAGACACAAAAGATGAACTTTCAGATTTTTGGCTATGACAATGGCCATTTCCAGCATGAAATACAAGAAAGGGAACAGATTTATGCATTTTGAGAGACAGACAATAAAGTCAATTTTGCACACTCTCAATTTTTTTTTTTTCTTTTTGGCTATAGTGGAGATAGCCTGAAGAAAATTAAATGGAGCAGTGTCAGTTTAATAAAATAGTTTCGACTTATTAAAAACCAAATTTAGAAATTCTAGTTCAGTCACATTTAAATTTTTTACTTTTTTAAAAAATTTATTGATTTGAGAGAGAGAGAGAGAGAGAAAATGTTGTCCCATTTACTTATGCATTCATTGGTTGCTTCTTGTATGTGCATGACTGGAGATCAAACCCATAACCTCAGAGAATTGAATAACACTCTAACTGACGAGTTGCCCAGCCAGGGCTAAATTTGCTTTTTTGTTTGTTTGTTTGTTTGTTTGTTTGAGATATAGTACTTAACCTTACTATGCTTCAGTCTCCTATGGAAAGACTATTAATTTTATTAAAATAGTTAAGGTTTTTATAATAGTTCTTGTATTCTATGTGCTCAGCAAATGCTACCTAAAACAACGAAAAAGGGATGTCTCTATTTACATATTTAGGTTGACATTTTGTGCTAGGATGTTCTGGTACCAGATGGTCTTGAAGGAATGTATAGTGGCTTGTAAGGAGGAGATGGAAACATTATCATAAGGTGAGGTGTCTCATAAGAAAATCAAGTCCTGGACTCAAATGATTGGAGATAATAGTGCAGTAATGAGGATGATTATCTACAATTTGTTCAGCAAAATGATTCAGCAAGTCTGTCCTGAAGAGGTGGCATTTAAATGGAATGAAGAGAAGAAACCACATAGATCAGTAAAACTACATTCCACAGAGAAAGTCAAAAAGAACACAGGCCTGGAGTTGGAAGAATATTAGATTGATTGAAAACCATAAAGAAACCTCTTGGACCTGCAAAATGGTGAGGGATGGTAGAGGCAGAAGGAAATAAGATTGAAGATAGGGTCAGAGATCAAGTCAAGAAGGGCGAATTAGCCTCTGTTAAGTAATCTGCGCCTGTGAATATTTTTTCCTATTAATTGGAACACTTTGGAGAGTTGTTAGCCAGGAAATTATGTATAATAAGTGTTCTTATTCTCTAACAAACCACCTCAAGCTTATTAGCATAAAACAGCAACACTCTTTCCTTTGTTACCAATCTGCAATCTGGTGAGATGAACTGCCGGTCTTTGCTCCATAAGGGATTATTTGCATCAGCTCAGCTGGGAACTAGGGAATGTACTTTTAAAATGATCTCTTACATTGCTGCAAGTAAATGCTGGCCATTGGTGGGAAATCCAGCTGGTGCTCAGGGCCAGGGGCCTCTATTCCTTTTCATGTAAATTTCTCCAGACAGGATTCCCCACTGGGCTGCTTGGGTTTCTTCACAACTTGGTAGCTGGATATAAGGTAGAGTCTCAAGATACAGGAAGTGGAAACTACCAGTTTGTTTTAAGCTTTTTCTGAACATTGGCACAAGTATCATTTTTGCCAAACACTATTGGTTATGCGTAGAGTCCAGATTTCAGGGAAAGGCATAGACTATTTCTAAATGGGAGTAGTAAATAGTAACAAAGAATTTTGAAACCCCAGTCTCCCTTTGGCCACCAATTATTTATATTCCTCTCATATGCAATAAATACTCACCCTGTCCAACAACACCCAGAATTTTCATGCTATTACAGCATCAGGAACATGAGCAAGGAATAAGGTTTCATCATCTGAACCATGTATAGCTGTGAATGAGGCTTTCTAGTGTTGCACCTTGACCACGTTTTTTTTTTTATCTTCACCCGAGGACATTTTTTGCATTTTTCTTCAGATAGAGCGGGAGGGAGAGAGGGAGGAAGAGAGAGAGATAGAAACATTGATGTGAGAGAGACACATTGGCTGGTTGCCACCCGAATGACCCCTACTGGGGCCGGAAACAAACTGCAACTGAGGTACGTGCCCTTAATGGAATCCAAACCTGAGACTCTCTGGTCTGGGGGCTGACACTCTAACCAGTGAGCCAAACTGGCCAGGAGTTGGCCACATCTTTTAAAATACAGCAACCGTTGCCCGGTCAGTATGGCTCAGTGGTTGAGCGTTGATCCGTGCACCAAGAGGTCGCCAGTTTGATTCCTGGTCAGGGCACATGCCCGGGTTGTGGGCCCGATCTTCAGTGGAGGGCATGCAGGAGACGGCCGGCCAGTTGATGTTCTCTCTCATCGATGTTTTTATCTCTCTCTTCCTCTCTCCCTCTCCCTTCCTCTCTCTCTAAACTCAATAAAGAAAAAAAAGTTTAATGCAGCAACCCTTGACCTGAACTGTAGGAGATAAAGAGGCACATTCTGTCCCCCACATACCTAACATTCAATGATTGAGAAGTCATGAGATAACTGCAATGTCCGTGAATAGGGGCACAGAGCAATCACTTGCCTAGAATAATCTTTAAATCCAACTGGGACAATGGTGCTGGTTTATTGATAGGGTCACAGTGCTGCTTCCCGGGAATGACTCTTTATGGCTTGTGGCCTCTCTCTTGGAATGTTGGTCTGTCCTCTGAAATGCCCGGTCCCCTCTAAAAGATGCGATTCATATTTGTATCTGGATCGTTCTCTCAGCACGCTTCCTGTCCACAGGAGTTCAGAAGTTCAAAGGCCTGTTTTTATTTTGTACTGTTTTTCCTTCCAGTCCATTCTGGTGGTGCTTCTATCAGAACATGTTTGTGGGCTTTCTGTGAATTTTATTGGTGTTTATTCATTAGGTAGAAGCCACAAACTCTCTGAAATAGGCTTGCTTCTCACGTGAGATTGTTCTGAGGCTACTATGGGATAATAACAGCTAACCAGGCTTGGGATTTTGTACGCACTTGCAGCCAGACGTGGGCTGCTGAGGGTTGGCCATATCTTTCTTCTTATAGTCTCTAGGCCTCCACAACATAATATCTCCACGTGAGCTGGTTTGGGTTATGTCACAGCATGGTGGCTGGCTTAAAAAATGTGGAATTTTATGACCTAACCTTGGAAGTCACATATCATTGTTTTTGTCATAAACATGAGACCTCCGGGATTCAAGACAAGGGAGCATAGACTTCCACCTCTGATAGGAGGATTATCAATGTCACATTGTAATAAGAACATGCAGAATAGGACATAGTACTGCAATCATTTTAAGAAAATACAACCTGCCATAGTTAGAATTGAGACTAAACTTCTGCAACAAAAATTAAATTGGAAATGGTTTTAAAAGAAGGATTTATGTTTGTGTGTGTGTGTGTGTGTGTGTGTGTGTGTGTGTGTGTGCATGTGCGTGTTTGTCTATTATTACAGTCCAAAGATAAGAGGGCTGATCTTGTACCAACACTCTGGTTTGTCAAAAGGTGACTGTCATCTCTGGGCTACTCTAGAAGACACTGCCTCTCTGCCAATGTAAAGGCCAGGCGGCTGTTGGTCATATTTCTTCTGAGTGCATAATTCTGAAGTTGCACACACCAGCTGTGTGTCCCATCCAACTGAAAAACACTTAGTAACACAACATCCTAAGCTGTCAGAAAAGGTGGAAGGTATAGTCCTTTGCTAGGCAAATATGTGTCCACCTTAAACCTGGTGCTTCAACTATTAACAAAGGTAAGAATAGACAATGCTGAAAAACTAGTTGTTTCTTTCAGAATGACAAACCATGTTTCAAATGGCAAGTTTGGCACTATTGGGAGAATAGACTGGCAGGTGGTGAGCAAGAGTTAACTAAAAGCAGATGCCCACATCACGAGGCAATTTAAAAAGTCTAGGATGCATTTGGTGGTGGTTTGGGCAAGATGATAACTGTAGAACCTGGAAAAAGATTTTTGGATCGAGTAACTAGGTATAAGTATATTAGTCTGATTATTGAAAAGAGAACACATTTTCTTATAGAGTGAAATTGGAATTTAGATTTAATTTTCTTACATGTTAATAGTCTGATGATTCCTTGGCAACTAAGTAGAAGTGGCATGTTGGAAGCTGGTTACATTGATTTCAAACTCACAGGAAAAATCATGGGCAGGTTTTAAATTCGGGGTCATTAGTATGTAAAAGCTTTCAGATGAAATATCAAAAACTAAACTTGCCTTGGGAAACGCACGTTCTCAAAAATCATCAACGAAGAAAAGCGTACAGAGAAGTGAGGACCAGCAAAGTGGCTGTTAATTTAAATTTTCAGGAAGCCATCTGAGTGGCAGAAACCCTGAATGGATGAGAGAGGAAAATAAAACTGATGCCATGAGGCCCTTTTCCGTTTCTCTTACTAGAGAACTAGGTGTGCTCTTTAGGATAACCACAGGTCCCGGCAAAAGTAGGTTCATAGTTTACTTTTGTGTTATTATTTATTAATTATTGTATTATTTTCCACACAAACAACTGTAAACCTACCTTTGGCCCACCTCATGCAAAGATATTACAGAAGCTCCTCATTTACAAGGGGTTACCTCCTGATGAACACGTAATGATTGAAAATATTATAATTTGAAAAAAATGCATTTAATACACCTAACTTATCACACATCACAGGTTGACCTAGATAGTTTCTACTGAATGCACAGGGCTTTTACACCACTGTAAAATCGAAAAATCGTTAAGTTGAACCCTCGTTGTCAGGGATCATCTGTATTTGCTTAACATACTAGAAAGGTCTTGTTTCTATTTATTCTGTTTTGTGCTTCTACCTCTCTGTTCTCCTCCTCCTTTAGTTCTCTGCTTAAATCTCTTTCTCAGAAAGGATTACATGGACTGCGCAGCATGAAGATCTCATTGTTCTCTCCCACGGAATCTTTTTATTTTATAAGATTTACCACAATTTAAAATTTTTTTAATTTGCATATTTATTGTGTAAAATGCCTGTCCTCTGTAGATAGCAACTTTTGGGTTTTGCATAAAATCGAAACTCTTCGAAAAATTGTTTCAGGACCATTGAGTGTGTTTTTAATGGTTTCTTCTTTGTGAACTTCCCTCCAAGAACACAATGCGGGCTATCTAATGCAACAAACAAGGAAGGGACCCTGACTCAGACTGAGAGCCTGTGAGGCAGTTTGAGACTCTTGGCCTTAGGGACACATTGATTTTTTTGTTTGTTTGTTTTTGGAGAGTTCTTCCTTAGGAACAACTCTCTTTGCTATCTCTTCACCTTTAGAGTCATAGAATTTGAAGACCCATGAATAGCATAAAGGACTGTGGAAGGGGGTCAAGAAGCCCATTAGTTCTGCTTTTGGTGTTGTTCTTGAGCTTGCCAGCGGTCTAGGCAAAATGAGTTCTAAATGTTTTATATACCCTACCTAACTCATGAAACCACTGGGCCTTGGACCAAAGCCTTAGCTGATAATACAATTTGTGTATGACCTGTCTGCATGTTCTGGTGGTCTCCTTTTTCGTTCCGTGGTGCTAGAAAATGGGTGATCGTGGATTCAGACATTATAAGTTGAAGCAAAAATAGTTACAGTGGTAAAATAACATGCAAATGTAAAAGTTTCAACAAACTCAAAAAAGAAAGATTGTTAACTATAACACAGAGGACTTTTAACAGAGTCTAATATCAATTTAATGACCTATATGAAGTCACGGGCTGGTATGTAGAAGAACAGTAATTAGTATTCTAATTCTGTTGGGATACAAAAATATATGGTCTCCATATTATATTAATTTGCTTTCGTGGCAAATCATAGTAGCATCCATAGATGAGAGCCTCCTATTTTATTCCAGATTTTTCACAATTCTATTGAATTTGAGAGAAAGGGGTATGTCCTGAGGAATCAGAGTTGTGGGAGATATATATTTGTGACAGACTAGATTTAGATATGAATAGGAGAGAACGGTGGATTTTCAAGATGTTAGAGGTGTAAAAGGGCAACTTTAGTCTTATAGGACCCAGTAAGTACACCTGTTTCCTACCTGCCACTACAATCATGTTATATGTTGCTGAATAATAGGTTGAGACTTTTCATAGGTACAATAACCACATGCACTAAATTCCTCTAAGTGCTATTTTTTTTAATGTTTTAATAATGTTGCAAAAAGTATGAATTTTAGTAATTAATAAACATCATAAACTAAACTTGTTTCATAGACTGGCTTGACATAAGACTGGCAGGATTGTTGTAACACTTTTTCTTTATCAGAAGAAATTACTGCTTACAATAAACATTGTTTTGAAATTTTATTTTAGGATATTCCTAAATTCATTTTTCAAAAATTAATAAAGACATACATGCGGCATATAATGAAATAAGACTGAATTCTGGCAGATTTTAATTTTTTAGTGATTTCTTTCATTTTCAGATTTCATAAAAATTCACGTTTTGTTTTGTTTTAATCCTCACCCGAGGACATTTTTCCATTTTTTGTTCAGATAGAGTAGGAGGGAGAGAGAGGAATAGAGAGAGAGAGAGAAACATCGATGTGAAAGGGACACATCGAGTGGCTGCCACCCGCACAACCCAACCAGGGCCGGGTACAAACTGCAACTGTGGTACATGGCCCTTAGCGGCAACCGAACCCGGGTCTCTCTGGACCACAGGCTGATGCTCTTACCACTGAGCAAAACCGGCCAGGGCGATTCATGTGTTTTTTAACTCCTAAAGTGAACTCTATACCTCTCTTCACAAATCAAGTTTGTGAAGCAAATAATTCACCGCAACTGCCTAAAGTGTAATAACATTGACCAGAAGAAAGCCAAAAGTTCAAAAGTTCACTTTTGCAAAATGTGAATAATGCTAAGGAAAGAATAACCCTCATCCTCTCTTTCTTATGAATGCCCCTAAAAAAATTATTACTCAAGTGAATGACTAGTCTAGTGGGAAGCAGTTTTCGGGGCTAAGATGTAAAATATACTAAGGACATTTATTACTGGTTGACTGTACCTGAACCTTTTTAGGATAGGTCTACAAATCAGAGGTATCATGTTGGAAAAAATAGTTTCTATTAAATTTGGAAAATAATAAAAAATAAGATTAACTTATTTGAATTATCATTTATATTTTATATGCTCTATTTCATATTCTTGGAGAATTTATGAGTAGAGTCTAGCTAAATATCCACCAACAATGGAGTTACAAGAAGGATGATATTCATTTAGTGACAGTTTTAGCTTCTTCTTAAAAATGCTTTTCAATGAGAACTATTTCCAGAAAGCTCTTTGACAATGCTACAGATCTTTTCAGATATGGTTTCATAATACATGTGACTTAGATTGCTATTTATTCACCGTTGGCATCTCACAAAGAAAAGAACAAATTCACTTGATTCAAACCTTTGAAATATTTACCCTGGAAGTAGGAGCAGTTCCTAATTTAACTCAATCAATCATTGCTTCCAGTTTTCACTTCATTTTGTCTATAAGTTTGTAGACTTCATATTGCATCTGTGGAGACATATGTATAAGGTCAGCATTTGATATACTGTGAAAGCCAATGAGGAGATATCTATTAAATACAGATGTGTCTGAGTTAGTTGCATAGATAGTTTATGTTGCACCTGTACACCTAATTTTTAAAGTTATACTTGCACTCAATTAAACAGAGTTGAAATGCTAAAAAGGAGTACATCTATTTTGTACATTAAAATTAACTGGTTGGTTGAGTGATGTTTTGTTTTAAAAGTATACATGTATAGCCCTGGCCAGTTTAGTTCAGTGGTTAGAGCTTCGGCCTGCAGTCCCGAGAGACCCTGGTTCGGTTCCTGCTAAGGGCATGTACCTCGGTTGCAGTTTGTCCCCGGACCGTGCGGGTGGCAGCTACTCAATGTGTCCTTTTCATGTCGATGTTTCTCTCTCTCTCTCTCCCCTCCCACTCTGAACAAAAAATGGAAAAATGTCCTCGGGTGAGGATAAAAAAAAAGTATACATTTTTATTCTTTAAAGCAAAAATATTATATAGGAGTAAACTAAATTAATTCTTTTAATTAAAATATGCAAAAACTGACTCCAAGTTTAGCCTATACATCCTGTATGGTCAGCTGCATTTCTAAAACTCAATTAAAAAAGGTTGTTTTGCAATTAAATTTTTCAGAATAGTTATATTAACCAAATATAATAGCAATTTGTTCACCTGTGCATTTTCCACTTTTGTTACAGAGACATAAAACCATGAAACAAATAGAAAAGGTTAGAAGAGGAAGACAACTAGATTATATTTTACAAAGTTGGTTTAAAATAAATTTTAAAAATCTACACAAGTTTCAGTTTTATATTCCATACTCTAATAAATTTAATAAAAATAAGTAAATAAATAAATAAATAAAATGTACACAAATACGTGCAATTGCTGATTATTATTTGGACTAAAAACCCAGTTATTTAACTGGAATTTGATTTTCATCCACACAGTGGGTCTTTTTCTACATTTTATCTCCTCATCAATTATTCAGAGTTAATTTCCTATATGTTTTGTATTTAAATTTTGATTTAGGTGAATAGCTTCTATTTATTTTTAAAATGTATACTTTTTATTCAATTTATAGTAGAGACAAATATTTTTAACCCATAAATTAAATGGAAGTTTAATGATGCATGTTAATTTATACATAACAATTATGAAATCAAGAACTGGGTTGAAGTACAAATAGAGGATGTGTTTAAGACAGAAAAGGAAAATTAATAAGGAAGAAGTATAAATGGCCAATAAAATGGTCAACCTATCATCTTAGTCTTTAAAATGTATGAGATCTGTTGTTCAAAAGGTGCATGTGAACATCCCAAGCAATGTTGGTAAGGATATTTTGGTAAAAAAAATTGACACAGATAAATTTGTATAATTTTCTTTCTCTATGTACTTGCAAATATTTAAGCTTCAGATTTTCAATTTGTTACATTGGGGTAATAATACCTACTCAATGAAACTACTGCATAGAGTAAGAAAATCAGGCATGTAATGTTCTTTGTGTACTGCCTACATAAAAATGGGAACCAGTATGATGATTATGTCTCTATTCTATAAAAAGAAGTTTGGTAATCTTAATGAAGAACTTTCAAAATGTTCAGATCTTTTGTCTAATAATTCTATTGATAGTATTTATCCTAAGAAAATGATCACATTTTTACTCACACACTTACCTATATCAAATTTTATGATAAAGATATAGCGAGTTTATAAAAATATCTACAATCTAAGTATATTAAATATTTCTAAGTTTTCTTAAAGCTAATTTTTTATATTGTTAATAGGATAAAATATTTTGATTAAGGAGTCCAAGGACAAGTAGGATGCTAACCCATGTGACTATGTTGATCTGCGACCCTTGGCTCGCTGTAGCACCTGTCTTTCAGTTAGTTGAGGAGATGTCTGCAGGGCTGCATTTCTGACATTTAAGTTTAGAGATGATGCTTGTGTCTCCCTTACTCTCAGAAATTTCATGTTCATTAAGGAAACTTTTTAAATATCTTTCCTTTCTGAAATGACCTTGAAGCAGGAGTATAATGTCTTTATTTTTCTCTTCTTTATCTAAGTATTTTCTCTTCCTCCCTTCTCTGTCTTTCACTATAACCATGAATATTTTTACACATTTAGAAAAATATAAAGAATAGTACAATGAGTGGGCAAATATACAATATCCAATTTCAGTAGGTGGTGTTATTTTCTATATATACTTCACTATTTATACTTTTTGTATTACATTTTAAAATAAACTACAGATATCTTAATACTTTATTCCTAAATGCTTCAAGCATGTAATTCCCCTGCAAAAAAAGTCTTTTTTTTTAAAGCATAATACTATATTACAGCAAAAAAAAAAAAAAAAAGACAAATTACTTATGTTAGCTAGTATTAATTCTGTATTTGAGAGCATTTAGATTTTCCAAAATCACTTTTATAGCTGATTTGTACATACCTAGAGTCAAAGACCACACATTATTGAATTTGGTTGTTTTGACTTTTAAATCTAGAAGAAACATAGCTCTCTCTCTGTCTCTCTCTCATCTTTCCCTTTATGACATAGAAAGTCTAACACTGGGTGTGTTACCTATTCTCATTTGTAACTTAGAATTGATGTCCTTTTCTTTTCTGAAGTATATTATTTTACATAACAGCTTCCTCAATTTGTTCAATAAATAAATATTGAATATTGAATGTGTCTCATCCACTGGACAAATTGTAACTATGGCAATGAAAAAGACAAAAAGACCCTTCACTCTTCTTTTAAATATCTTTCCTTTCTATTAGAACTCTATTTACTCAAGACAGCTATTTGGAATAAGTGCTTTTAAGGACTATGATTCACTGAATTATGTTGATATTTTCCCCCTTCTTCTTAAGAATAATACTGCAATAAATGCTGAGAAACATAGTAGGTAGGTTTCTAAAAAGTTGAATTTAGTTTCAAACTCTCAATTCTGTTCCCCAAAAATACTTTTTAAATGAGGTTAACGTATAGGTGCATAATGCCGTCAACCTAGGATAGGTGAGTGCTCACCAGCTAATTATTTAGAGGGCAAAGCACGAGAATTTGGAGGGTGTGTCTGGGTTGTCATAGGTTAGCGAGAGGAATGTCTATGAGTCTTATCCAAGTCACATGCGGAAGGATGAATATTTACAGTAGGTCATTTCCTGAAACACAAAAGGTTGGGAGATTTTTTAACTGTCACTGTTTCCCAGGAGCATAGGATGCAGGTAAAATTTCACATTGTCAAAGACAGCCATGGTGATAAGTATAACTTGTTTATACGACTGTCCTTAATTCAAGTGGTGGTTGTGTCTAAACAAAGCAGTTGCTTTGCAAAAAGTTGTACTTTGCCTTGAAAACGTGGTACATGCCAGAGAAGCAATAACAGAGTCCAGCAGATGTGCTACGGCTGCTCAGAAGCTCTAGTGCAGATGAAGTCCATCATGCTTGAGATGATAGTTTTGTGAACGTAGTTGTGAGTATGTGAAAAATGTTTCCTGAGTTAAAGAACACAAAACAAAACAAAAACAAAAATACACACACAAAAAATCCCTCCAAAATCAGGAATGAGATTTTCAAATTTGCAGAGCTACTGGGAACAAAAGTCAGTAAAAAATGTGTTGTTATACAAATGTGACTTAATTTTTACAAATAGTTTGGAAAATAACCTGTGGAATTCCAGGACTTACAGGAGAATAGGTTAGAGTCACATAGAAAAGACTTGCCCCTTACCTAAACCATTGAGATTTTGATAAAGAAAAAACAAAAACAAAACCCAGCCAGTGTGGCTCTGTGTTTGAGCCTTGACCCATGCACCAAGAGGTCGCCAGTTCAATTCCCTGTCAGGACACACGCCCAGGTTGTGGGCCTGATCCCCAGTGGGGGGCATGCAGGAGGTGGCAAATTGATGTTCTCTCTCATCCATGTTTCTATCTCTTTCTCTTTCTGTCTTCCTCTCTAATATCAATAAAGAAAAAAATTTAAAAATGAACTTCTATGCCAACTTCATAGACTCTTTAAAAAAGAGAGAGAGAGAGACTAAATATTCCATCTTGGCATGACTTGAGGGAAAACAGTAAGATTGAGATAATCTAATCCACAATAATAGAATTCCATTAATTTAAAGTTATGATTATCTATATTGGCTGACACTTTGGCAACAAACATGATTTACTTGTGATATTAAGAATAAAACAATCATTATGTAAACAAATATATGAGATGACTCAAAAAAAGCAAATTGTCTCTAGTGATCTGAGAAAATTACTAAGCAAAAAAATGGCAGATAGCAATTCTCCTTCTTTTTAGGTTAAAATAGAAACTCAGTAGGGAAATGTTGCTATTAAGGAAAAATGAGAGATTTAAACATTTTCCAAGTAAATTAAGAGTAATCAAGAAGTAGCAATATAAAGATTTTAAGACCCCAACTGTAACAGTCTTTTTCAGCATTTCCACAGAAGTTCCAAAATTCAATAATTAAATCTACTTTCCTCCAGCACCTGCATTCAATATTCGTTTTCAAAATGCCCAGTCAAATATTACTCTTGAGCTTTTGTGTAATTACTATTATTGTAATACTTAGAAAAACTGCTGTAAAGGAATTTACATAATTTACATTCATATACTGAAAATAAAACAGTGACTTTGTAAACTAATTTCAACCACCGTTATTGAAAATGAAGAGTGTTCAACTAAATTACGAGGTAAATTAAATTGTGTTGTATGGTTGGGTCCAGAGCTATAAATTTTAGCATTGTCTTATGGAAAAAAGTAGATTCAGATTTCTAATTAATCAACTTATAAATACTCTCTGGTAAAATTAAAATGATTCTTAACAACTAAGATGGTTCTCCGTGTCTACTACATAGTGTTTCTCAAACTTCCTGCTATGACACAGGGAGGTCTGAATTTCAATTTGAATTTTATCATTTAATTTCAAAAATATTTTAATTATGACTTTATATCAACATATTTTGTACCATTTATATGACCAAGTACAGGTCTATTATTTTATGTCATAATTGCCTTGGGTTTATTGACTTCATGAGCACCAAGTAGTACTTTAATGATGAGTCAATAAAATAATGAGATAAAAATGTCTCATATACAATGTATTTTCTGAAGTGAAGTCAAATTATATCCACAGGACACTACAGAAACAAAAGTCTGGTATGCACCTTAAAGTAAGAAAAAATCGATTTGAATGATTGCATGGCCAGGGTTGACTAGGCTTCTAAAACTCAAATTAATTTTTTTCTATAGAAATAATACTCAAATTAAACTTGGAAATGAACTGTTAAGAACACAACATGATCCATTACCTTAACTTTGTGTGGTTGACATTAATTTTATGGGTTTTGTAATTGTGCTGTATGTACATAATTTGTAAGATCAATCGATACAGAGATCACCTAGGATATTTTTCTAACTAAGAAGGTGCCTATTCACTCTTTAAGCATGAGAAACTCTTTTCTGAATCTTCTATCTTCTGTCACTTTCAAAAATGCAGGGTAAAAAAAAGAAGAGAAAGTTTACTAAATTAAAATTGTTTGCAAATATATGGTTGAAATGACTTATTAAAGCTATGTCATTCATTCAACTCATTTTATGAGCTCCTGTTATTTCAATATTTCCCAATAAAGAAATGTATTAGAACTTGATAGAAAAAAATGAAAACAAAAGCACGTACATTCATATACATGCTAAGGAAAGAAAAAAAAAAATTCCTTTTAGCCAAACATGTCAGTGCCTCAAAAAGGTAATTTGCTGTCAAACAGGAATGTGCACCCATTCTGGAAACTTTTTTTTAATGAGGACACAACCAAGGAGAAATGGATTTACCACTTCAAATTATTTTAAGGTGTTGTCATGACAACAGATAGACTGTTTCTTTTCTTATCACTTTTTAAAAACGTGATAATATTTGTGCAACATGCAACATTGACTGAGTCATGCATTTTGCTCTGTGCTGGAGATACAAAATGGAATAGTCATTCTTATCCTGTTGGATTTTGACATTTGGGTGCTGAGGAGAATCTTATAGTAAGTATTAGGATTTGAACTGATTATTTTACATGCACAGGGAGTTGTTTGAATTCTTAAATCTCTGCTCATTTTTTTCAGTTAACTTTGTGGTGTTCCAGAAAGATATATTTTATGGTGTAGTTAAGAGAAAAAATGCCATTAAGGAAAAAGTTACTAAGTTTTCTGAAGTGAAGATATGCATATGCCTCTAAGACATCAAAGACATTTGATAGAAAATGATGTCTCTGAGACTATAATAAAAGGATAGATGATAAAATATAAGTTCCAAACCACCCTATTCTGCATTAGTTCCAGGGAAAAAAAAAACCACTGCCTGTGTGCTCCCATCTATTTATTTATAAAATGCCATGCACGTAATTCCAAAATCCCACAGCCTCTTTCTTCCCCATTTAACTTCCTTCTTGCTGAAAAGGCATCTTATTTGATCTTGTTCTTCCTGAGCAGAAATCGGTCCTTGAAATGTTACTATTATAGTCAAAGTTATTTGAATTTTCTCTCATTCCTATAATGTCCTAGTTGCCCACCTGGGGACTGGGAGAGTTTCCCCACTCAAGACTTGTTTAGTTCTTACGGCTAGACTAGTTATAAAATAATACAATTGACACAACGCTAGATTACCAGGAGAAAAAATAAATAACGTGCACACAAGAGAATCATAATATGACTCAGATCATAAAATGAGGCTCAAGGAAATGATCAATCTAGGCACCTTTTTATACCTTTCAGACAATGAAACAACACACGTGTGAGAATTGACAGGCTGAAGAGAGTTAGTGCTCATTAGAAAGGACTCTAAGCACGGTTTGGGCATTCTTTAGTTAGGAATCTAAACAAAGTTGGGGCTTAGGTATTAAATTAGTACATGTGTAACAAGGCTGTTTATACATGCTTTTCCAGTCTGTATATTATGGCTTGTGATAAGGTTGTCTCTCAGCCCTTCAGGAGCGGGAGGGCACCTGTCAAAGAGATTTATTTCCTGCTTTTAGGGGGACAGAAGAGAGTCAGAGCTCTTCCTGCTTTTGCTGTTTCTTGGGTAATTTTGGTTGAAAATAATCAATAAACCTTGTGAAATATCTTGGGAAGCCTGCCCTGTGTCCCAACGGTTGCATCTCATTTATGGAATGAGTCAGGTTTTCCTTCCTGAGGTGTGAATGGCTCCATCATCTTAAAAGTTGGAATTTTAGGTTGGGCTGTGGGTAGATAATATTCTTGAATAAGTGATCATCTTTGTGTTAACTCCTTGTAAAGATTGTTTTCTATAATTTGCAGGTAATATGCTAAAAATTATAAATTATAGGCTTTGTCTCTGGAATTATCAGTAATTAGAATTTTTGAGTTTCTCAGAAGAATTTCAAATCAAATATATTGTGATATATTTATAACTATTTAGGTTTCACCTACTTAGGATCCCAGAGCTGAATTTTAAATACAAAATTTAATACTTCTTCACTCCCCTATGCAGTCATTTAAAAATATATTAACTCTTTCATTCCTTCCTCTTAGTTTGAGATGGCTATTTTTCTTTCAGTTGACTTGTTTTAATTGACATATGTATATTTATCACATGTATATAAGCTGGTTTATTGAATAAAGTAGTATAAGATTTAATATCAAAACATTTTTGATAGTTAAGATAATTTTTTAAATTAAAATGAATTGTTTAGTTGAATATTGCTTTTATAAATTTTGATATTTAAAATATGAAATTCTTTTTTTTTTAGTTCAGAGTTTTAGAACATAAAAATTATATAAAAATCTAAATTATTTATTAAAGGGACAGAATGTGTTATCCTTATCAATAAATATATCAACTTATATTTCTTCCTGTAAATGTAATATCTACTTTGAGTTGTAATCACTCTGTGGAAGTAGATATGCAAATTAAATATACAAGTGCTGCCTTTATGCTGCCTTTTTCTCAACTATATCTAAACATCATTCCAAATAAAAAACTATAGTATTGAAAATTTTATGTTTACAAAGTCATTTTTTTTTTTTTTTTTTTGGTAAAGTCTCAAGAATTAGATTGTAAGATTGACTAAAACAATTTTAGGAATTCAAGATTTTTACTGAGATGTAATTGAAATATAACATTATATTAGTTTTAGGTATAAAATATAATGATTTGATGTTAGTATGTGGTGAAATGATCACCACAATAAATCTAGTTAACATCTATCACCACACATATCTACAAATACTTTTTATTTTTTTAAATATCACATACATTTTATTGGGTTCTTTAAAAAGGTTATTCTAATATCCTATCTTATTGATACATATCAATTTTTAATTCTGGCTCTAGCAAGACAAAGTTATTAAAGAAAATATTTGGGATATTCTAAAAATTGTCAATACATTTTCCAAGTGGGCTTACCCCTAACAAATTACTTGTCAGCAGTTACCTAAACCTTTTCTCTCTAGTCAGGACAATCCAGTTGAAGGAGAACCAATAAGGAGAGAAGCAGAACTCTGGCTCAGTTGATTGGAACATAGTCCTATAAGCTTGAATGGTGGCAGGTTTGATTCCTGGTCAGGGCACATACCCAGGTTACAAGTTAGATGTTTCTTTCTCATATTGTTGTCTTTCTTCCTCTTTCTCTTCTTTCTCTTCTTTCTTTCTTTCTCTTCTTTCTCTTCTTTCTTTCTTTCTTTCTTTCTTTCTTTCTTTCTTTCTTTCTTTCTTTCTTTTTCTTTCTTCTCTCTAAAATCAATTTGAAAAAAAAGCAGATAGGAGAGTTTTTAACAGTAGCATCACACAGAATTTGTTTGAAAGAGCAAGAAATTGCTGCCCCAAAACTAACTTAAAATTATCAAGTTGTCTTTGTTATTTCAAGGAAGCAATTCCCATATAATTGTCCAAAGGTCTCAGATTCTGATGAGAACTTTTAACATCTACTCTCTTAGCAACTGTCAAATACACAGTACAGTATTATTAACTCTTGTCACCATATTGCATATTACATCCAGGGATTATATATTTTATAATTGGAATTTGGTACATTTTGACAAACTTCAGCCATTTCACTACCCCGATCCCTGTAGTCCCTACCTTGGCACCTGGAAAACAACAATCTCTTCTTTATATCTATGAGCTTGGATTATTAGTTTTGTTTTTAGATTCCACATATAAGTGAAATCCTAGGGTGTTTGTCTTTCTCTATATGACATTTAATTTAGCATACCATCAAGGTCTGTTTTTGTTTCAAATGGCAAGGTTTTTTTCTTTTCTGTGGCTGAATAATATTGCACTGTATGTATATACCACATTTTCTTTATTCATCCATTGTTGGGCACTTAAGTTGCCTCCATGACTTGGCTATCGTAAATCATGCTGTAATGAACATGGGGGTACATATATCTTTTCAGTTTAGTGTTTTGTTTTCTTTGAATAAATACTCAGAAATGCTATTCATGAACATAAATTATGCTTTCTATTATTTTAAACCCCAGTCATCTTTCCAGGCAATGTTATATAGTGAAAAGTGCTTAAATGTGCCAGTAATGTCATCTTATAAAATAACAGCCACCATTTATTGGGCATTCACCATGTACCAGACATTGTATTAAAGACATATCATACATTCTTTCCTATCTCTCAACAAATAGTGTAAATTTTTTCAGAACCACTGAAATTGCCCTCATTGCTTATTAGCAAACTGAGCTTAAATGCTGCTAATTAAAGTAGCCTAGGTCATGCAATTAATGGTTGACATGGATTCAAATCCAGGCTTGGAAAGTTCAATCTCCTTCTACCAGCATATGTTCCTGAGAAAACGAACAAGCAAAAAACAATTGTGCCAAGTTCCTATCTCTCAATTGCCATATTTGGGCTGGACTCAGAGACCTCACCTTCTTCATTTTCAAACTGGGAGTAATATTTGCCTGACTTGAAAGGCTAATGTGAGTAGCTTCCCCCCATCAAAATGTTTACTTTAATTGTTCTCTAAGGATATTTTGCATTTATTATTATTATTATTATTATTTTTTCCAAATCTTTATTGTTGGATGTAAAATGTATTACAGATGTTCCACATTTTTCCCCCATTGACCCCCTCCTCCCCACTCCCGCCCCCCCTCCCACCTTTTCCCACACTATTGTCTGTGTCCATTGGTTATGCATATAAGTTCTTTGGTTTATTTCTTCCCACCCCCCCAACCCCTTTCCCTTTGAGGTTTGTCAGTCTAGCAATGAGTTTGTGCTTCTTAATCCCTTCACCTTTTTCACCCATTCCCCCAACCCCCTTCCCAACTGGCAACCAACAAAATGTTCTCTGTATCTATGAGAATGTTTCTGTTCTTCCTGTTCATTTTGTTTGTAGATTCCATTGTTGATAGATATGTATTCATTGCCATTTTGTTTGTTCATACATTTTATCTTTTTCTTCAAAAAGACCCTTCATCATTTCATATAATAACGGTTTGGTGGTGATGAACTCCTTTAACTTTTTCTTGTCTGGGAAAGTTTTTGTATGTCCATCGATTCTAAATGACAGCTTTGCAGGATAGAGTAATTTTGGTTGTAGGTTCTTGGTTTTCATCACTCTGAATATTTCTTGCCACTCCCTTCTGGCCTGCAAAGTTTCTTTTGAGAAATCAGCTGACAGCCTAATGGGTACTCCCTTGTAGGTAACTAGCTGCCTTTCTCTTGCTGCTTTTAATATTCTCTCTTTGTCTTGAACCTTTTGCATTTTGATGATGATGTGTCTTGGTGTGGGCCTCTTGGGGTTCATCTTGTTTGGGACTCTCTGTGCTTCCTGGACTTGTATGTCTGTTTCCTTCACCAAGTTAGGAAAGTTTTCTGCCATTATTGTTTCAAACAGGTTTTCGATTTCTTGTTCTCTCTCTTCTCCTTCGGGCACCTCCAAGATGCGAATGTTGGCACGCTTGAAGTTATCCCAGAGGCTCCTTACTCTATCCTCATTTTTTTGGATTCTTTTTTCTTTTTGCTCTTCTGATTGGGGATTTTTTGCTTCCTTATATTCCAAATCGATGGTTTGCTCCTTGGATCTACATACTCTATTATTGAAGCTGTGTAAATTATTCTTTATTTCAGTTAATGCCTCCTTTAATTCTAACTGTGTATCCATGATTTCTAACTAGTCCTTTTTTATGCTCTTGATGCCCTCCCTAAGTTCACTGAGGTTCTCACTAAGTCCATTGAGCATCCTTATAAGCAGTATTTTGAACTCAGTATCTGTTAGGTTGCTTATCTCCCTTTCGCTTAGTTCTTTTATTGGGGTTTTGTTCTGTTCTTTCATTTGGGACCTGTTTCTTTGTATCCCCATTTTGGCTGCCTCCCTGTGTTTGTTTCTGTGTATTACTTAATGAGAGGTATGGGGCTCGCTGAGACCCAGTGCTGCTCGTTTGAAAGAATTTAGGAAAAACCTGAAGCAGGATCCAAGACCGGCCAATCCTATGGTTAAGCAAGTGGCAACAGCTTGAAAGTTGTGTGGGGCGGGGCGGGACCTCAGGGAGTCAGCAGGGCTCACGAGTGTGAGCCAGGTTGCTGGAGTCCCAGATATGGCAGCTGTCTGCCGCCCCAGGGAAGGGCTCACCAAAGGAACAAAGGCCTCTGACAGCACGTTTGTCCCCGAGGAAGCCCCCTCTCCAGCTCTCGCTCCAGTGCCAAACAGCTCAGTTCTTCCCTGTGTGTCTCTGGTGCCCCTCGAGCTGCCTCCCCTCCGAGCTTAGAGGGAGAGAGTCCGATAAGTCCGTGCGCGGGCCCTTTAAGGAGCTGCCTGGGGCTCCAGCCGCTTCAGCTTCCCTGAGCCTCAGTTTCCACTGGTTTTTCCAGCCAGAAGTTATGGGGATTCTCTTCCTGGCACTGGAACCCTGAACGGGACACCTGGTGTGGGACGGGGACCCCTCAGTCCTCAGGAAGGACCTTCCCAGCCGCGGGATCCTCCTGATTTTTATCCACCACGCTTGGGTGTGGGACCAGCCCGTCTCGCTGCTGCGCGCTCCGCCGCCGCTGCGCCGCCGCCCCCCCCTCGCGCCGCTGCCCCTCCTACCGGTCTGGATGTAGCTGCTCTTTTTTTTTTTTCCTTAGTTCCGTAGTTGTACGACTTCCATTCAGCTTGATTTCAGGCGGTTTTGAATGATGGTTGTTCTGTAGTTTAGTTGTAACTTTGATGTGGTTGTGGGAGGACGCGATACCGCGTTTACCTACGCCACCATCTTGACCGGAAGTCGCATTTATTATTTTTAATTTGTGTTGTTCCTTAGTAGTTTCAAAATGTGATCTGAAGCCCCTTGGAGGACCCCGAGATCTTTTCAGTGTGTCCAGGAGGCTCTGCTTTTTTTCAAATATGTGTTTGTAGAAGGTTGGATCTTCTCCATATACTTCAATTGAAACAACAGATCCCAACAAATTGATTTAGTGAAGAAACAGTGAAAAAGTAAGCTGTTGTCTATTAAACTAGATATTAAAGTAAATCACAAAAATATAAAACACTTTTCTTTACACTAAACTTTTGCCTTGGAAATATTGTCAATAAAATGTATTACTTTTGTTTACATTTATGTATTCATTATTATTATTTAAAAATGATTAGTGAATATTTCTTAATTTGTCAATTTTGATTTCTAACACAACAATATCAATAAATATAACTGACATAAACAAAAGTCCTCATAAGCTAAGACTGTAAGAGTTTCCAAGGTGGAGAAGTGTGAGGACCACTGCTGTACATATTTGTGTCATTTTTTAAATTCCTTAAAGTACCACTTGATATGTATATAGTTGCTATTTATTGACGGTAAAAACATCATAAACATAGAAATAGTGTTGCTTCTTTTATTTTTCAATGTATGTAATGCCATGCTTTGTACATAATAGACACTTAAGAAATATTTGGAGATTGTCCTTTTGTGGAGGTTGATTAATTTATCCTCACTTTTACACAGGCAGTTAAACCCAGCGCAGAAACTCAAACACAGGATCATAATGTTATTCAGAGTCACAATTAGAAAATAAATTTTCCTCCAAAATTGAAGGATTTCATATTTTAACACTGGAAAATATTTCCCCTTTTTAGAATATTGTGACCCCCTCCTGGTTAATACCCACTGGCTTGCAGGCCAGAGCCAGGGCATTTAATCACATCTTACTAAAGGGAAATTATTTTCTTTCATGTAAAAGTTGAAATTTATTTTCACAATGTAAGTTTCTAAATATACATACTTAAATACTAGCTGAAAGAATCAAAGTAACAAATTTACTGTAAGAGTGGAGGAAAATAAAATGGAAATTAATTTTATAAAGCACATTTAAGCTTCTCAATGGCTAGAAAGCCACTTCTGTCTTTCTATTAAGCTGTTGGATTTTTATCTTTCTCTGTGTGCATATGTTCCCATCTCATTTCCGTACATGGCTGCCTGAAATTAGCATGAGGCAAATCTAAGCATCCCACAATGGGAATCTCAGAGTGAGAGAGGG
The DNA here is from genome assembly GCF_014108415.1 of Molossus molossus. Classification (NCBI taxonomy): domain Eukaryota; kingdom Metazoa; phylum Chordata; class Mammalia; order Chiroptera; family Molossidae; genus Molossus; species Molossus molossus. The sequence goes on along the minus strand of NW_023425403.1, from coordinate 39,598,158 downwards.
TGGGTATAGCTTTACAGGTCAATCATGCATAACTAACTGACTGGGCATTGCTTTCTCTCCATTCCAACTCCCCAGAGAAAGAATTCAATTGTGTGTTGTTCACTCTTTATACAATTATCTGAAACTATCTCAGTAGTGTATTCAGGTTGGGAGGGAGAGAAAATATTATTTCACAAGGAACATAAAGCTAACTTTATGGTTTTCTGTTTTGTTTTCTGAAGGAATGTAAAGGAGCAGATATATGGAAAGGTTCTTTAGCTTTAGGACTCCAAATAATTAAATCCTTCAAATGATGTTAGACCTGTAGATAAAGTTATAAAAAATGCCTACAGATTTATTAAAAATCTATCCCCAAATTATATAAATTTTTGCTTCAATGACTTTAATATAAGTTGTCGTAATCCTCTGGGAGTTTTGATCAAAAATATAAATGTTATTATAGCTACAGTAGCAAGTCATATATAATGCCTAAATGGCAGTTTTAGTTGGTTGCTCTAAAAAATAACATTACTATTCTACATAGATAAATTGATTGGTTCTAGAATGAGATAAATAGGCTTATGTTTGATACATTTCAAAATATAACTGCATACTTACATACTGAAACTTTCCAGAATATATATATATTTTTATAATTTTGCCTTATCTGAAATGCAAAAAGTATAAAAATGTCAATTTTTATACAATGCATAATATGGGAATAAAATTATGTAATTTTAAAATAAGCTTTTAATGACATTATAATATACTTGAACTAAAAAGAAGTTATCCAGAAACACAAAGACTTGCCTTAGGTCAATAGGCACAAAGCCTTACTTGTTTTCCCTCAAGTCTGTGTCTAGAAGTTACCAAACAGTTAAGGGAGCTTTGAGAAAAGCTCTACAGCTAACAATTCTAGTGCTACGCTTGTCACTAAAATATTTCCTTAGAGTTTATAGATCTATTATCCTGCAATACAGGCACCGCTAACAGATTTTGCTTAATAAACAAATCTTGTAATCGGATACAGCTACATAAATTATGATATATTTTTCTACTAGTCTCAAAAAATATTCATAAAGTAAAATATCTGACTTACTAAATTCAAGTTATTAAATATGAAATTGACTACAAAATACACAGAACTTTGATCCTGTGCATTATTAAAAGTCTAGTTTAATGTAAAAAAGGAATATAGGAGTTACATAGTATACATCAATTAAAATAATTATGTGTGTATTTCTCAATGTATTTTATTCTCATTAGAAGTAGTAATAATCACCGTATAATATATTTCAGTATTATGGACTGGTAATGGGAAAACTTTGGCATGCCCACCTTCCTTTGTGGGAGAGGTGAGGAGGTTCCGTGAATGATTAAAAGTTCTGTAAAACAGAAACTAGACGAGTCTGGAAAGGCAAGATAAGCCCTATGTTCATCATCAACACCCTTCCAAATCAGATAGGTACAAGGTAGGAGAATTCTAAGGAATTTAGAGATTTGAGTATATTTTAATGATTCAATGTTTATTAGAGAAAACAATTTTAGTGTTCCTGGAAAAAGGAAGAAGACAGGCCTTTTTGCCAATTAATTACTAGATACAGAAGAAAATAATGTGACAGAGAGACTGAGAATCAAACTAGGATGTGGAAGGGAGGCTAGCGAATGGCTCTGATTATAAGTTATTTTGATGAAGGCAGGGCAGGAAGGACTTTGTCCAACTTTGTGATGCTTGATCTAAGATTTGAAAAATTGTAAGATTTAACTTGTCAAAGTAGTAGATAAAATAGGGTGAAGGTTGGTTTTAAAAAACATTTGCTTTTGTTTTAAGTAAAATTTTTTATTTTTTATTTATTTTTTATCCTCACCCGAGGACATTTTTCCATTTTTTGTTCAGGTAGAGTAGGAGGGAGAGAGAGGAACAGAGAGAGAGAGAAACATCGATGCGAAAGGAACACATCGAGTGGCTGCCACCTGCACGACCAACCTGGGCCGGGGACAAACTGCAACCGAGGTACGTGCCCTTAGCGGGAACCGAACCCGGTTCTCTCCAGACCGCAGGCCGACGCTCTAACCGCTGAGCCAAACCGGCCAGGGCTAAGTAAAATTTTTTAATATTGACATTACAGGAGGTAATGTCACACACCCACCCCTGCCTCCCCTCCCTTGGCCTTCACTGAACTATAAATTTATTTTCTCTGAGCCTAGATAAGTAAAAACTTTTCTCTCATTTTCTTTGACTTTCTCATGCAGGGCTCTGGGTTCCCTATATTGTATAATTTTGGATATCACCTCCTATAATAGTTAAAGTGAAACTTCATCATCTGTAACAAAAACCTAAAAAAAAAACCCAAATCATAGTGATTTAAATAAAAAATATATATTTTTAATATAATAGTCCTTTCAATTCAGACTACTGGGCAGCTATGTTCTCCAAAGACATTCAGAAATTACATACTTTTCCTCCTGAGTTTCTATTATTCAATAGTTTATATTCTCATGTACGTGGTCCAAGTTGAATTTCTTCCACATCTTCATTCCAGCCAATGGGAGGGGGCAAAAGGATAACTTAGGAAAAAGAGATTAAGTTGGATCTATGGGTGTGCGTGACATGCCCACTCACATACTACTGATGACAATGCAAAGTACATGTACACACCTAGCCAGAAGGTAAGCTGAGGCAAGCTAGGTATTGGCTGGTTGAGCAAATGTCTAGATAAATTCTAGTTCTATAGAAGAAGAGATCATAAATTTAGAGAGAAAATCATTCTCTTGATTCTTCTATTACCTCCAATCCAGTTGGCTCTTGGGCCTGCTCAGGCAGGGGCATTCTTTCTTTACATATTTCCTGGCCTGACTCCCATTCCTAATTCTGTTTTCACTGTCCCTTTTATATGTACCATTCTCTCATCTATGCTTTTTTATTTTTTATTTTCTGATCTCCACTACCCAATTTTGTTATAAGCTCTTTTAGCTCAAAATTATTTTTGTCTTATACAGAAAATGTAGTGAATGTTGATTTTAAATTCTTAGAGAATTTCAGAAGGGATTTCTACAGTTAAGTAAATTGAACAGGATATGATGTACATGGTGCATATGATTTGGGTCTTGAGTATTGTAATGTTTAGGAACTCTACAAATGGAGAGAAAAGGTAATTCTAGTTGAAAAGCCAATGTATTAAAATATACCACTGTTAATAAAAAGTACAGGGCTTCTATGAAGTTAATATAATGCAATTCTGTTGGACTCTTGTGCATTCAATAAAATTTTTTTAGATGTTTAATATATACTTAGTTTGACTGCTTGAATTCATTCATGATCAAAACACCCAAAACTCACTGTCCAAGTGAATCTAATATTGTACTAGAGGGAGAGGAATAATTAATTTTTAAACATATAAAATAGATAAATTATATAAGTAGGTTAGAAGGCATGGCAAACCATACATATATATGTATATACACACACACACACACACACACACACACACACACACACATTTACATATACGTATGATACATTTATTAAATTATTAATTCATTTAGGAAACTATTGAAAGCTGACTACATATGCTGGAAATAATGATCAAAACTACCGATGCCATCTTCACTCTTAAAATGTATAGTGGAGCAAGGAATATAGATAGCGAAAGAATCACTGAAGTGGAAATTTCTGTTATGTGAAGTGCAGTTTGCTATGAGAGTGGACACACAGTCAATTTTGGTATAAGGGTGGACATTACAATCTCAAAGAATAATTAGTTGCGAGTCTAACAGTAAAGAAGACAAGCAATTTTTAAGAACTGAAAAAATTCGGTGTGTAGAGTAAGGAGAGGAGAGGCGTACCCTCAAGAACAGGAAAGCCAAGCAATCTGCAGTTCTTTTAAAGTTAAGCTAAAAGTAGAACCAAGAGAGATTGTTGACAGAGTAGATGGAGAATTAGATAAGACAAGGATATTTCCAAAATTTTTCTCCTTTGAAATTGAAAGACAGGTACAATTTACTGGCATGGAGAAGACTTGCAGTGATTCCAGATTATTTGCTAAACTTTCATACTGGCTATTTGATTTGGGGCTTTGGGGCTTGTGTTTACATAAATGGGATCATACTCTATACATTGAACTGCAATTTGTTTTGGTCCATAAATAAGAAGGCAAAAAAAAAACTTGCTTTTTCAGTATGTATAATTTCACGGAATTACTTTTAGCTGCTTCATTATTTGTAGTGATGTAGATGTATAATAAAAACTTAAATTAATTAAATCAAAATAGTTTATTTAATCACATTTTATTTAGGTAATTTAACATTTTTAGTATTTAATTATACACGAGTCAAGAGCTGCTTGAGCACAAAATAAGTTAAATAAAAAGTTAATGTAAATATTACAAGTAATAATTTCATTTATTTACATATATTTTTATGTAGTTTGTATATGGATTATCTGTCCCTTTATGTGGTCTCAATCCTACTTTTCTCTAATAGTAGAAAAATCTTATCATGATGAGTGGGATTCTGATGTCTTTAGATAAGAGTTTTAGTATCACAGGACTTCTAAACTCAAGAGTATTACTTTATTTGGTGAACAGTTGGATAGAAAACTATCTGTTAAAAGTCAAAGAAAGTTCAGTTTCTGCTGGACTGGTTGAGAAATGCTGTGTAAACATTTAGGAGAAACAAAACTTCCTTGAGATTTTTTTCACAAATAATGCTTTTATTACTCAATATTCACCTGAGTACCACTCTTAGAACCTCAGCCCTGCATAAGATACCATACTGCTCTTCACTCTGCAAGTAATGTGACCAAGTTTCTTGGTGTATTCCATATATTTTAGTGCACACAGGAATAATTCTGTGGCATATATTTTTAAAAGTGAAATGCTGTGTCTAAGGATTTGCAAATTTTTAATTTACATGGTACCACCAAATTCTCCTCTGAAGACTAGAAGAACTTACACTCTTTTTAGCATCTTACAAGAGTTTCAATTTCCACAATCTTGATAATATGGATATTATAAATCATTAATATTTTTATCAATGTGGTCATTATTATTACAATTTTCATTACTCTACTTCCTACAGAGATAGAAAGTCTTTTCACATATTTTACTTTTATTTATGTATTTTTAAATTCCTATGCATATCTTTTGCCTCATTTCAATTGTATTTTAATTTTCTTTTAAATGATTTGTAGTTGCTCTCTTATTGAATACACAATTCTTTATTTAATTTACTGTAGTACTTTCACCAGCTCTGCGTTAACATGCATTTTAACTTGTTTAAAGTATTGCTTATCATTGGTCATAAAGAACTTTTCTTCTGTATGTGACTGTGGGTGTTGTGAACTGTGTGTGTTTACTACGGTCAAATGCCATCCTTCATTTTCATTTCGATTCTCTGTTCTGTTTAGTGCTCTGGTAGGCCCATAAAATGAGTATGGAAGTTTTCCAGTATTTCCTATATACCATTATACTTTTAAAAACATAAGTATTGTCTATTCCTGAAATTCTGTAGCAAAAAAATAATACCCTTAACACCATGTTCTGGGATGCGGTTCTTATTCAGCTTTAGCAAAAATGCTCTTCTAGCCTTCCTTTGATTTGAATGCTAAGACAAGTGGCTCATTTTCTGGGTGCTTTTCTTTTTTGACTTCGCAGTCAGAGAAATACTGAGTTCCTGCCACCTCCACTCCATGTGGTTGGAAACGATTTTCTAGTCCAGAGAGAAACATTTCACATTTTATGCTTCTCACCCCAACTCGTTAGCTTCCCTCTGAATTCGAGTTTAACTGTGAGAATTTTTTAAAAAGGTGTTCACTTTTCTTTTCTGCTTCTAGAGAGATGATTAGGAAATGTGCATAAGGGAGCACTACAGTGGTTAAGGAGAGTTAACCTTGAGGCAGGCTGCCAGGATATGAGCTCTGACTGTGGTGCTAATTAGGTTTGTACCCTGAAGTTACATAACATTACTGTACCTCGGTTTCCTAATCTATTAAGGGGATAATACTTCCAACCTCATTAGGTGTCTGTGAGCTTTAAATGAGTGTATATTTGTAAAGTTCTTAGAGTAGTGCTTTAGCTCATAGTAAGTACTCAATAAATATTACCTAATATTGCTGTTATCATTTAACAGGAGGACATAAAATTGAGTCAGGATAAATGATCACTGCCATATAATATCTGTGGCACATATAAATCTTAATCTTCAAACTCACATTAGTGGAAATATGTAAATATTATTTTCTATTGTCCAACTGCATTTTGCTTCAAGGAAAATCATGGTTACATTGGAAAGCATCCGAGAAGGAGAATTTCTGTGGATGGCCTTTACAACAACCAAAGTTACAGATCATCTGAGCTTCATGTAGAGAAATGGGAATTAATATGTGATACAAATGAGAGAAATACAAGAGCCCGAGTCCACAGTAATTGGCATTATTTGGATGTAGAGTGATGAGATAGGATAAAAAAAATAACCCCATCATTTTTCTCCCCTGAAGAATAGGATGACATATTAATGCTGAGTGGGAGTTAGGAGGAAATGCAGACACTCATGATGGTATTTTCACACATGTGGCTGGAGCCCATTTCCACATTCTCTCCTTACCTGCTCACTACATAGGAGATAGAAAACAGCTTTTTGAAAGTTTTCTCCTTCTCTTACTTGTGTAGTCTCCATCCTTCACAATAAATGCTCAGCTATTGCTACACACGAATACAAAGCATCAATGACGTTTTTAGTGGTGGAATAGAGCTGAGGACTTGCAGAGTCTTCTACCCAGGAGGCCACTGGAAAAGTCACTGTCGTGCCTGATCAGCGCACCTGTCGTAGGAGCTTCCCTGGAGTGCACTCTCAGCCTTGTGTAAGAAGTGATGGGTGATGCCTAGCTCTCCACTATGAGTCTTAGTTTCCATAGTTGGGGCAGAAGTGAGCTATGGAGAAGGTACATCACCAAGGAAGGAGACAAACAGTAGAGTTGTTAATAACAGCATGGGTGCTGGTTGGGTCAGAAACTGTAAAAATAAATCATTTGCACCAATAATATATTTTTGTTCTACTACCTCATTTTCCCTCAGACTGGATTTCTATTTTTATCCCTTATTTTTTCCAGACAATTTCACTAAACCGTGGATTTGTTTTTCCATTCCCCAGTGCTGTTGCCATATTCAAGGAAATTACATAGTTCCAGCATCAAGATAGGGGATGGGGTGAAATAGCACACCCCCTTGTGACCTGTGTACTACCATTGTTTTTATAGCAGCCCTGGCCTCTGGACACTGATAGTTTTGACCGTTGAAAACTCAAAGACAGAGACCTTTAATGTTTAATGATTTTCCTGACATACACGTACCTAGAACAAAAACAAATCATTTAGTACTTCAAAAGTATTATTCTGCTACATGTGTTTTATAACTAGTGAGAGCACATAATCATTCCTCATAGCATTTATTTTTCAAAATAAGTTTTACTATTTCTACCTGCTTCTTCCAAATGTTCTTTAGACCGATGTTGTAAAGGTCTGTTGTGATTGTTCTCTCAGAAAGATGGGTCTTGCTACCTGGAAGGCGCTTTGTTGGCAAAGCAACACGGTAAGATTATGTAAGTTTCCTTAGTGGCAGACTTTAGGAAACAGCAAAATGTTTTGCAAATTTTTACCATTTCTTGCTCCTTTTAGGTTTTTTATGTTTCTCCCAATCCTGCTGAGTTGGGCTGTCTTTCTGTGTGTGCCCCAGGCTGTCTGTAAGAGGCTCGGGCGTGAGAGCAGGGACCCAACACTGGAGGAGGCGGGTAAAGGTTGGGGAGGTGGTGGCTATTTGGGCAAGATCTGCAGGCAAGGTGTCCCAAGTTGCTCATGGCAGGCTTCCTGATGGAGTCTGCACTGTGGCTAGTAAGATCTATTGCTTTGTCCTGGCCAGTATGGCTCAGCCGTTAGAGCATTGGCCTGCGGACCAGAGTGATACGGGTTCAGTTCCCGCTAAGGGCACGTACCTCAGTTGCAGTCTGTCCCCGGCCCCAGTTGGGGTTGTGTAGGTGGCAATCACTTGATGTGTCCCTTTCACGTCTATGTTTCTCTCCCCCACCCCAACTCTATCTGAACAAAAAAATAGAAAAATGTCCTCGGGTGAGGATAAAAAAAAAAAATCTATTGTCCTTTGATAAATTCTGAGTTCTAGTTACAGTGCTCCCAGCCTCTTCCAACTCCTCAACCATGCTGATCTCATCAGTATTCTGTATGAGGCATAAAAAATATGAACCTCTTGGGCAGAGTCCCACATACCTAGGGAAGCCAGACAACTCTCTGTATTATCACTTTCCCCCAGAAGATAAATCACGGTCTGAAGGTGTCTCTCCTGGCACTGAGCTCTGCTACTTTAGGGAAGTGTGAAGCAGGCCAAATGAAACTGTTCCTATGCTGGTTGATGCACCTGTCCTCTGACTGGATGCTTCAATGGTGTGCTAGAACCTCTTCACCAGACTCCCTGATTCCCACAAGGGAATTAGCCTCCAGGATGGTTGTCAAAATCAATGTTCCAAGGGGTGGGATGGGGTGGATGTTGGTAGAAAATACCTATTCTGCCATCTTTGTGATGACTCTTCATAAATTCACTTTTGTTGTTTTAAAATTCTTTCATTACAATTGCATATAAAAGTATCAATAGTTTGAGTCACGTTATGACATCCGCTTTTTTTTACTATTGATTGTAACATTTATTATCCAAAATACCTTATAAAATTTGTTTTTCTCCTTCATTTGATATCTTAGTGAAGGAATCCCTCTTGAATTCAGCTACCAAATAAAAGACAGAGTATTTCTAGACTCTTTCTCCTCCTTCATTAGTCCATGTCAATTTTGTCTGCTAGGTCGTGGTAAATGTGGTCTCTATTCTCCTTTCCTACACTCTGTCTGGTGTAGGTGCTCATCATGTGTTCCCTGGACCGAGGACTCAGCCTCCTGATTCATCCTCTTCCCTCAAGTCTTGCCAACCTCAAATGTGTCTTCTTGCCTGGGGCCAGGCTGCTTCAACTGAACATACTTCGTAATCAGTACTATAAGCTAATAAAACCTACCAGAACTGCCTCTGCCTGGTTTCCCTGTGCTACATGAAGGATTACAGCTGTGCTTCAATATTGATGTCGTCTCCTCTCAGGGCACAGCAGAAGCTCAGACTTCTGCAGTGGCCCTAACCAGAAGCGTCATGCCTACCTTAGTTCATCATGTGAGCATGTGTACTCATTTTATATGCAGTATTAGACTTGAATAAATGTGGAAGCACTAAAGCAGAACACTGCCAGTCCTTTCAGTGATATATACCACTTTCCATGCACACCTGTACTGTATAATGTGCTTGTGCAAATTTTTAAAAGCATATCTATTAGCTCCCAACAGATGGTTTCAAAAAGTTACTCCATGTAGACAATAGGCTGACCTGATAGCATCTTTGTGCTTAAAAAAGAAAGAAGGTATATTATGCCCTGGCCTGTTTGGCTCAGCGGTTAGAGCGTCAGTCTGCTGTCCAGAGACCCGGGTTCGGTTCCAGCTAAGGGCACGTATTTAGGTTGCAGTTTGTTCCCGGCCCTGGTTGGTCGTGTGGATGGCGGGCACTTGATGTGTCCCTTTCATGTCGATGTTTTTCTCTCTCTCTCTCCCTCCCTCTCTATCTGAACAAAAAGAAAATGGAGAAATATCCTCGGGTGAGGAAAAAAAAAGAAGGAAGGAAGGAAGGAAGGAGGAAGGAAGAAAGGAAGGAAGGAAGGAAGGAAGGAAGGAAGGAAGGAAGGAAGGAAGGAAGGAAGGAAGGAAGGAAGGGAGGGAGGGAGGGAGGGAGGGAGGAGGAAGGAGGAAGGAAGGAAGGAAGGAAGGAAGGAAGGAAGGAAGGAAGGAAGGAAGGAAGAAGGAAGGAGAAAGAAAGGAAGAAAGGACGGACAGACATTGTTTCTTTGTGGTAGATGCCACAGTTGCAGGACTTGGTCTAGTTTCACAAACTGCATCACCACAAGCGGTGGCACTACTTTTGTTAATAGCAGCATGGACGCTGGTTGGGGTCCTGTCTTCCTGCGTCATGCTGTTTCACCACTTACACCTTTCTTCTTCTTCTTCTTCTTCTTCTTCTTCTTCTTCTTCTTCTTCTTCTTCTTCTTCTTCTTCTTCTTCTTCCTCCTCCTCCTCCTCCTCCTCCTCCTCCTTCTTCTGCTTCTTCTTCTTCTTCTTCTTCTATTTCCGTCTTTCCTCCTCCCTCTCCTCCTCCTCCTCTTTCTTCTTCTTCTTCTTCTTCTTCTTCTTCTTCTTCTTCTTCTTCTTCTTCTTCTTCTTCTTCTTCTTCTTCTTCTTCTTTTCTATTCTATTCTCACCCAAGGACATTTTTGCATTTATCTTCAGACAGAGGAGGAGGGAGAGAGGGAGGAAGAGAGAGAGAGAAACATCTACGTGAAAGAGAAACATGGAGTGGCTGCCACCCACACCACACCAACCAGGGCCGGGGACAAACTGTAACCGAGGTACGTGCCCTTAGCGGGAACCAAACCCCGGACTCTCCAATCCACGGGCCGTTGCTCCAACCGCTGAGCCAAACCAGCCAGGGCTCTTTATTCTTCTTATCACTACCAATTTTGAAAACCTTCTCCACCCTCTTTCTTTAATAATTTCTACTTACCCATATGTTTTTAATTCGTGTTACTTCTTTCTTGAACCTGTAATTTTACTTCCATCAAATGTATTGTATGCCGCTATCTTAACCATTATCACACTGTTTTCTGTATATACTGTTTGTTTTTTCCAATGGACTAAAACTTCATGAAATCAGATTACTTCTCAGCCCAGAAATTTGCACCTAGGTATCAACCCAAGAATAATAAAAACATATTCAAATAAAGATTAGCAGACAGATGTTCTCATTGACAGAAGTCATAAGAGCCAGAGAGGTAAAATAACATAATTGTCCATCAATAGTTGAATGGATAAACAAAATGTGTTATAACCACACTATAGAATAGTCAGCTATAAAAGAACTAACTAGGGATACATGTTATAATATAGATGAACCTCAAAAACATTATGCACAGAGAAAGAAACCAGATATAGGAAATCACATATTGTATTATTCCACTTATTTAAAATGCTGTAAAAAGTCTAATCTTTAAAGATAGACAGTATATTGGTCATTGACTAAAACAGGTGAGAGGGAAACCAGTAGTAAATATGCTAAGGGATTATTGGAGTGATGAGAATATTCTAAACCTGACTATGGCAACAGTGCAAAACTTGGTAAATTTACTAAAATATTCATCTACACACTTGAAATGGGTGAATTTCATGACATGACAACTATTCCTCAATAGAGTTGTTTTTAAAAACTTAGTTTACATCTCTATTTGTTTTTGTAGTTTTAACTACCAATCCAAGATCTGGCCCACACAAAGTTTAGATGCTTTCATCTCTACCAAATTTCAGCTCTCCCCCGATGTTTGTCTGTTTTTTATTTTTTCATTTATGATTAGAATATAAGTATCTTATTGCTCATTGGTAAATTTTTGTTTATATCAAAGGTCACCTATAATTCTAATATAGTCCCATACAATACTTGTTAACTGTTAATTCTGCCTTTTGCATTTTCCCACAGGATTTTCTGCTGAAAACAATTATTTGAGATGATTTCTGAAATGTAAAGTTCTGTAATGAAATAGAAGTTTGCAAAATTGCATGGCATTGACATCTCTTGAAAGATTCATAATAAAGGCTTGTGATTACATAGATTTTTGGAATTTTGAGTTTGGGACTCTGTTTAAGTTTGTGATGGTTGGCTGTTGTTATAATAATGCTGCATTTTGTTTTAAAAGCCAAGTTTGTAGTGGTTTGCAATAATAAATGTTATTTCTGATTCACAGATCTGAGAGTTAGCAGGATGTAGGTCTATTGCTTCAGGCATCACTCTTTTTGGGAGATGGGTTAAGGGATAGAATGTGTCCTGGGGCAGGCTCTTCTCATAATTAATTACAGGGGACAAGAGGCCACGCTGTACCACAGGGCACCTCAAAAACCTCTGCTTGAATGTGGTATATGTTGTGCTCACTAATTAGAGCCCCAAATCAATGGTATGAAAAAAATATACTTTGTCCATAGTGAAGTCATGACAAGGGAGGAAATGAAAGGGAGGCCTCTGGCCTTGGTCAAGAGAGTTTTCTTAATTTATAAATGAAATTCACTCCCCTGTCCTTTTTTTTTTTTTTTTTTTTACCACAATAAATTTAGAATCCCATTTTTGTGGACCATAATTTGAGAAACAATGATAATGTAAAAATGTAAGTCTCAGCTCTGACTACATATTAAAACCAGATAGGGTGTTTTAAAAAAAAAAATGGATGCCCAGGCTCAAGGTAGATCAAATAAAACTGAATCTTTGGGGTGGGGTCCAGGCATTGTACTTAAAAATTTCCTTCATTTAATCTGTGCATATATAAGAAAAAGTTGAAGACTATTGCTGTACAGAAATTGAATATGGCAGAATATTTTTCACAGTCTTTATTGGAACATTTCTTATTAGACTTCAATATTTATTTTTATATCTTTAAACTTAAGTCCATTTTATTCAGCTGTACCTGAATTTTAGTCTTCTAGTTACAGAAGTAGTAGTTTTTCTTTAAGTTAAATGGGCTTTAGTCTAGTCTTGTGGACTAATCAGGATTCTAGATTTTGTTTTCCTTGGGGTGAGTCTGTAAAGAGCAGTTATATATCTCTTTGTATGATTATTTCTGCCCCTTCTCTCCCTCTGGTATATTATAATATGGAAGAGAGAATATATTTTGAGTCACAGATATATTATGATTAACTATCATGCTTTGTGGAAGAAATAGAAAACACAATATGGTCTCAATGTTCTATATTTGCAGTTTTAAAAATGCATAGCCAATGAATGACAACATTATTCATAAATGTCACAGGATATTAAATCTAATGGGTTTCAAAATTTTGGTTACCCTATTGGACAGCAATTTTCAACCTTTGCCATCTCATGGCACACATAAACTAATTACTAAAATTCTGTGGCACACCAAAAAACATTTTTTGCTGATCTGACAAAAATAAGTGTAAGTTTGCTGCATTCACACCCACATGACTTTTGTTGTTTTGGCTGTTGTCATTTTTAATGGTAAATAGGCCAGTACCCCTAACTAAATAGTCAGGTATTGCGTGTTTTAAAAATTCTTGTGGCACACTAGTTGCAAACCAGTGTTATAGGAGATTCTTATTTATACCATAAAATAAACATCTGTTATTTGTCTTTGAGCTATGTTTATTGCTTTTTAAATTAGTTTTCAAATAATTTAAATAGAAAACACTATTTAATAACTACGTATGTTTTAAGAGTTAGAAACATTCCCTTCATATTATTTTATTCATATTTATGATTTGAAATTTTTGAGCACTAATATGTAACAGTAATACAGAGTATGGAATAAGAAAGAAATAAAGAAGTCTAAATCATATAAAAGCATATTAGCAATAAAAAGGCAAGAATCAATAGAGAAGAAAAGCATAGTACATAAAGCAGGATAAAGTAATCAATAGCAGTGGATTATAGTATACAGTTGCTGATGATTACAGGAAAATCCACTTGAGTCATATAGTGACACTAAAGAGGTGCAAGAAATAGCCACTGCAAAATTGCTTTAAACAAGAGATAAAGGAAATCCCAAATAATAATGATGAAGTGCAAAAGAAGACCATGGACAAAAGAAAAGGGCAAAAAGTCATAAAACTTTCTGAAGCATTTAAAAAAATAATTTGGGGAATTATGTGGTTTTAGGCCACTAAAGAAGAAGGAAAAAAAAAAAGATATCTGGGCTCTAAAACAGATATTAACAGAGCTAAATTAGGTAGTACTAATTAGGTATCACTTATTTTTTAAGGAATTAGTATGGATTGTGCCAGTTATTAATTTCTGCATTAAAAAAAAATCACCATAAAATCAGTGGATTGCATCAATAATTGTTTTATTCTCCTCTCTCATGATCCTAAGAGCTGATTGATCTGAGTTGAGTAGTTCTCACTCGGAGTCTTATTTGGGGTGCAAGTCCGATGGTCACTGGGTCTGAAATGACCTCAAGTGCTTCCACTCTCGCATGCCTTCATGTATCCTAGGCTCCCCCACGCCATGGTGGCTGAGTTTCTCAAGAAGACCAGGCAGAAGATGCATCCTACATATGACCTAGCTTCGGAAGGCATATGATATCACTTCAATTGTAGTCCAGAGATTCAAAAGGAAGACATGTAGAGCCTCTGTCTCAAAGAGACATGTCGATATTACACGGTGAAAGCACTTAGAATAGAAGATTTGTTTGCTCCCACCTTGGAAGAATAGTCTGCTGCATGGATCTTAAATTTTCTTTTCAATTTTACCTTGTGGATGCTGAAATATCTCCCATAGACAAAGCTTCAGGAAAAGGTTCATGAAGGAGTAAATGAATCACTGAATTGCTAAAATGATTCATATATAAATGCTTTTGGCAACTTTAATTTTGGGGGCATCTGTCTTCTGCAACAGTCATACATCAGACAACCTGCTGCGTTCAGGCCTTCACTTCTGTTGTTTCGAGGCCACACAGAAAACAATGAATTCTTCCACGTGTTAGACTGTACTTCAAACATTTGAAAACAGCTTTCTGTCTCATTTATATCTTCACTTTAAAGGTTGTGTGTATTTTTAAATAATTTTAATATGACAGGTTTCTAATCCTCTTGTCATTTTGACACATTTTTCTGGAATTTTTCAGTTTTCAAATGACCTCTTGAAAGTGTGTGTTCCCAGTAGAACATAATACTTTAGGTAATGTCTCACCAGCTGAGGATATAATAATACAGCACTTCCCTTGTTAGGGTTTTATATTTTTATTAATGCAGAATAAAATATGTTGCCATTCAGAGAAAACATTTCACAACATATCAAATGTATATTTTCATTTTTAACTGTATAATTTTTAGCCCAAGTGAAAATCAGAGGCCCCCATTTTGTCACTTGGAAAGTTGTCAAGAATTTTAGGGCCTTTTAAAATTGACATTTAGGAATAAAATGTCAAAAAGTTAAGAAAACAAAAGTTATTCTAAATAGGTTACAATTCTAAAATAAATCCAGAGGATTGACACAAAATGAGATCATGCTGTTTTCATATCAACTATCAAAAGAAGCTTTCAAATAATTCATAAGACTTCTGATTTAATGCCATATGGCTGGCATCTCTGAACTTTCTATTTGAAAATGGTAAAGACCTTCAAAAACAGAGATGAAAACAATACAACTGTTAGAATTATTTAAATTATTGTAATAGTTAAATTTGTAATAATTATCTGGCTTATATGGTTGGGTCAAGTTTCTGTTTCCTCAGAGCCCTCCCCATCTATATTTTTACTCTAAATTCTATAATCTCTAGAAATTTGTTCAAAGTTTTAGCACAGTTGTCAGATTTACTAGATTAAAATCACAGGTTTACTACTTATTGATATTGAGCAAATTACTTAGCATCTTCCTGACCTAGTTTCTTCATCTGTAAAATAAGAATATTAATAGAATCAAATCAGAAATACATATCAAGTACTTAAAATACAGAGCACATGACTCAGTAAGCCTAAAATAAGTGCTCAGTAAAAATGGGTTAATAATAATTACCTTCATATTGTAAAACAGAATATTTTAGTTTGATTAGAAATACTGAGACATACCATCCTTCCTTCAATATTTTCCATATTGGCTAAAAGAAATTATATTTTCAGCAGCTGATTATTGAAGTTCTGTAGCTCCAGTGATTAGAACCTACCTCTGGAGGCATCTGGAATACCATTTCACCCTCATCACCACCACCACTATTGTGCCTCAAATCCTGATCTCTCCTCACTATTTAAGCTCCTGTCTGCACACTATTAGCATAAGTATCACTTGGAGCTAGTTAGAAATTGAGAACTTTAGCCTCTCCCAGTTATACTAATTCAGGATCTGCATTTTAATAAGACCCCAACTTTATTCATATGCTTATTAATATATAAGGAACTATGATACATTTATTCAGAGATTGTAACTCCCAGCAAAAACCTGGCCAAAGAAGATCAGAAAGTACAAAATAAGACCTTCAGAGTCACTCGTAAATTCAAATGTGCTTGTTTGGAGCCATAAGCCAGTGGTGCACTTTGGGATTTACAGTTCTCATCTATTTTATCGGTACACGTTTGGATATTACATAAAGGAATACAAGAAGGATTAATGGGCAAGTGTTTGGAGCTGGAAGCTGAATGCAGTAATTGACTTCTAACTTCAGATATGCAAAGAGGATTTGAATTGCAACCAATTAAATAATAAGTAGAGAAAAAGAACATTGAACAGCACTGTTTGTATTTTAAACATGCTTGGATACATTTTCAAACAAATGAAACCTTTTTTAAAATTAATGATTGGAAGAGAGCCTGGAACACAGAAGATACCAAACAAATATATGTTGAAATCAACTATGAAGTGAAAATAGAGAAAATTACAGAGAATGAGACATTCTTCCAAGGTTTCAGAATCTATGTTGCATGCAAAAACAGACAATGATAACAGGTGCTATTAGTGCAGGAATAGGAGTTTGCACAGGGTATATGAAAGCTTTTGCCCAGCTGGTGTGGCTCAGTGGTTGAGTGTTGACCCATGTATCAAGAGGTCACTGGTTCTATTCCTGGTCAGGGCAAATGCCCAGGTTGTGGGCCGGATCTCCTGTTGGGTACATGCAGAAGGCAGCCAATCAAGGTTCTCTCTCATCAATGTTTCTCTCTCTCTCTCTCTCCCCTTCCTCTCTCTCTAAAGCTCAATAAAGAAGAAAAAATAAAAGCTCTTATGGGTACCTCATCTGATCTATATACATATGAGTGTGAAAGGGATGTTTATAAATGACAGCATTTTACTTGAGTTTGAAAAGCAGGATTGCTGCCTACGGGGATGGAAAGATAATGATGACATTCTAGGACAATCAATGTGACACTTCCTGTGAGTCATGAATGATCAGGGAACAGCCTTGATGTCTTAAGAGGAGACTTTGGAGAAATCTTAAGTCCGCAGCATGGAGGTTCTTGCATGATAGCCTGAAGACCTGGTGTATAATGGGGTCGGAGTGGGAGTAGTTTTAGATGAGGCTTTGAAGTATTTTAAGGAAAAAAATGTTTAGGATCAGTTTTTTTTTGTTTTATACATAATGATAATATAACACTTAATGGTATTGTGTACTGGTAATGTATTAGGTATAAAGTGTATGTGTGTGTGTGTGGTGTGTGTGGTGTGTGTGGTGTGTGTGGTGTATGTGGTGTGTGTGTGTGTGTGTGTGTGTAGTTGACCCTTGAACAAAGTGGAAGTTAGGGGTACAGACCCTTTGTGCAGCAGAGAATCCTCATATTACTTTTGTCTCCCCCAAACATACCTATAGTCCTCCCTTGATATCTATGGGGGATTTGTTCCAAGATCCCCATGGACACCAAAATCCATGACCTCTCAAATCTCTTATAAATTGCATAGATCAATGCATATAGTCAGCCTTCTGCACCTACAGATTCCCAAATGCAGAATGAAAATACTGTTTTCAATCTGTGGTTGGCGAAATCCCCAGGGATGTGAAATGCCCACTGTATATTTACTGAAAAAAGTCGTGTGTAAGTGGGCTCAAGCAGTTCAAACCTGTGTTGTTCAAGGGCCAACAATAGTGTCATTTCATCTTAATAAAATAACATTTTATGCGTTATGAGTTGCAATTATGCTTATTTCAGAGATAAAAACATATGAGCTTAGAAAAGTTAATTTTCCCCAAATTAGGCTCAATGGAGCTTTGCATATGGTAAGATATTCTTTCTGTTAAAAAAACAAAAAACAAAAAAAGGCGTTACCATAGAACATTGGGCACAACTGTAAGTTGAGCCTTTTTTTTTTAATGCCTTTCATGAATGGAAGCTCATTGCCAGTGAAAATGAGTTTCATTGTATTTTTCACCATGGCCGACCTCCAGCTCTCAGGAGAAGGAAAAAACACCCACTTCTGTGGGATAAAATAAATGTCCTCAAGGGAGCTAAGCAATAGTGGAAAGGAAGAGATCACGACATTATTAAAGCACAGTTAAAACAAACAAGGTGCAGGAAAGAATCCTGTCCTGACTCACCTGAATATTTGGCTATAGCACAGCAGATCTTACACAGTCTTCATATCAACTATCTTTTGAGTCACACTTGTCCATGCTGAACTGGTTGTCTTCCATTAACTGCTCTCAAGCCACCATCCTCCTGTGAATTGCACCCGCTTTTCTGTTATTGTTGATCTATTTTCTTTCTGCCATTTCTTTTCCTTTCTTGGTTTACTCTCTTACTTGAAGAACATATCTTCTGATAACTCATTTAAAAATTGCTCGTTGGAAGAAAAATTTACTGGTATCTTAAATGTCTGAAAATATCCTTACTCTACTCCCATACCTAATAATCTGAGTATAAAATTTTTTACTGAAAATCATTTTCCATCATAGTATGTTAGATATTGCTCCATTGTCTTCTGATTTCCAGAGTCAACGCTGAGAAATCTCAAGTCATTCTGATCTGATCTCTCTATGTGACCCTTAATTTTTTCTCTAGAAGCTTTATAAACTTCTCATTGGGCATAGCACTCAAATATTTCACAATAATATGCATTTTTAAATAGAACTTGCCAGTTTATTTCCATCAATGGTGGTAATTACTTTATGATAACTTTCAAACAATGTAATCTTTGGTTCTGAAATTTTTGTTTATGATTTTCTCCCTTCTATTTTCTTTGTAATCTCTTTATGGAATGGCTAAATCCTGTATGCAGAATTTTTCATTTGATGCTTTAGTGTAATTAATCTCACATTTCTCATCTCTTTTTGTTAAATTTTCTTTGATACTTAAACTTTATCAATGCTTTTATTGGTTTCTGGTTATACTATCATGTTTTAAATTCAGAATACATTTTAATTTTTTACAAATTATTTTTATTAATTTATTTTTGCTACAGATGTTTCTCCTTGTTTCCCCATTGACACCCTCCTCCCCATCCCCAGCTTTATTATCCATATCCATTGGTTATGCGTACATGCATATAAATTCTGTGGTTCATCTCTCCCCCACCCCCACCCTCTTCTCTGAGGTTTGTCAGTCTGTACCCAATTTCTATGTCTCTGGGTCTATTTTGTTCATCAGTTTATTTAGTTCATTATATTCTGCAAATAAGTGAGATCATGTGACATTTGTCTTTCTCTGCCTGGCTTGTTTTGCTTAACATAATACTATCCTGGTCCCTCTATGTCATCTCAAAGGATAAGAGATCTTTCTTTCTTATAACTGCATAGTACTCCATTGTGTATATGTACCACAGCTTTTTTACCCACTCATCTACCGATGGACACTTGGGCTGTTTCTAGATCTTAACTATTGTAAATAGTGCTTGCTATGAACATAGTGGAATATACATTCTTTCTGATTGGTGTTTCAGGCTTAGGGTATATTTCTAGAAGTGGGATCACTGGGTCAAATGGCAGTTCAATTTTTAATTTTTTGAGGTAACACTATAGTGTTTTCCACAGTGTCTGCAAAAGTCTGCATGCCCACCAGCAGTGCACTAGAGTACCCTTTTCTCCACACCCTCGCAAACACTTGTTTGATGATTTGTTGATGGCTGCCATTCTGACAGGTGTGAGGTGATACCTCATTGTTGTTTTATCATTTTAACTTTTGAAGTATTTCTTACCTTATGACATCAGGATTTAAAAACAAAATTCTGAAGATCTTACCAACCACTTTTAACCCCTGCATAATTTCTGTTTCCACCAATTGACTTATACTTTGTTCTCTTTTTGTTGGGTTAGAGTCTTTCTTCAGCTGTCTGATAATTTTTGATGGTCAGCTTATATTTAGAAGTAATAATATTTTTAAAAACCTGATATCAAATTCTGAAAACTGAGTGAAGCATGATAAACTTAGAATTCACTCTATGCTGATGTAAATGGGATGTTTGATAGGTACTTTCTTGTTCCAGCATATTTGGGCTTTTATTCTTGATTGATCCATTTCTAAATAGAGATGTTTTCTCTACTTCTGTTCAAAGAGTTAAGTATAGCTTCCAGCATTCTGAAAGACTAGAGAGGTAGGAGTGTCAGGTTTCATCATTCAGCATTCTTTTTTTTTTTTTTTTTTTTAAATAATGGAACCTACCTATTCGATCTTTTCATGAACCTTTCAAAATTAAAATAATCTGTTTTACTCTTTCGAATAGTGTAGAGTAGGGTAGTGAGGTCGACTTTTAGATATTTCTCATACTTTTTTCCCATCCATTTCTTCTTGTTGGTTGGTGGCATCTTTTTACCATCAAGTAAGATTAGCATGTACTGCATTCCTTACTAGAAGTAGACCTCCCAGTGACAAATCTATGCTATAAATAGTAATAGATAATAGGTTCTCTTAAGGTTGAGAGTTGATAGAAACATTATGTTTGGTTAATAGAAATCCATGTATAAGCATATATATGTATTTAAGCTTGTAACAATATCACAGTTATGCTATCTAGTTTTCTCTCGTTAATGTTAGAGAAATCTTACAAATCTGAACATATTTTATTATTTTTTTAATCCTCGCCCAAGGATATTTTTCCATTTATTTTCTAATAAATTGGAAGGAAGAGAGAGGGAGATAAAGGAAGAGAGAGAGAAACATTGATGTGAGACAGACACATTGACTGGTTGCCTCCCACACGACTCCGACCAAGTCCAGGGGATAAACCACCATCAAGGTACTATCCTTGATCAGAATCAAACCCATGACTCACTGGTCTAAGTTGACGCTCTACCACTGAGGCACACTGGCCAGGGCTGACCATGTTTTATAGAAAATGAGTATACAAAAGGCAATGTTTTTGTAAAGTTACAGCAGCAATAATATCAATTCAGAGACATGCTGATTTCCTTGTGAATTCATGCAATCAGTCTCATCAAACACATTAAGACAGAAGCACATGAATAATACTGACTAAGATGTGATAATTATATTTTTGTTAATACCAATGTCTTCTCTGTTGTTAATTTAGAGAACTGTAAGGTAAATTGTGTAAGTTTTCATTTAAAGGGCAAGTATAATAACAAATGGTCTATATTACAACTGTGTAAATTAGAGAATATTTGCACTTTATAGAATTTTAAATTTATAAAGCAGACCGTCAATACAAAAATTTGAGGACAAAAGGAAAAAACTGTTTTATACGCTGAGTTTTGAGTGACACAGAATGCTGATTAACCAGAAGACACAGAAAGTAACTATTAGAGGTGGCAGAAAATGTTCTCATATAAGCAATAGTTGTAACATGGGCAGATGAATAGGGAGTGAAATGAAATGAGATTGCAGGTCTGTCTCTAAGTTTTAGAGAGAGAGGCGTTTTAAACTGGATCATAAAATGGATGGGGAGCTTAAAGGAAATCTGAGATAAATTAGAAGGCAAGCAAGAGATTTTGTGTAATGTGAATTTTGTACAAAAAGCTCCTCCACAATTTAGAAAATGAGAAGATGAAATCTGTTCATATTACTCCAGACCAAATAAAATGTGAATTTAAAGGAGTCAATGTTGAGGGTAAATGCATACCTTTCAGAGTACTGGAGAATGTAGCCACACGTGTGTTTATAGATGTAAAGTAAGTAGAGATGAGCTGAGTTATCTAAGTAAAAATGATGAGGAAAAGTTGATGGATGATCAAGGGAATTAAATAAGATTAGAAACCTGAGCTTGAGAATGTTCCACATCAAGAAGAAATGTTAATTTTTGAAGTATCTAAATAGTGTATGAAATTGTTTTAATGAGCTCTTTGGGTCATCCTTAAATTTACAGGGAAAATTGAATCAATTAGACATGATTTATCTCAATCCATTTATACTTTCAGAAAAATAAACTTTCTCGACATATTATGACAGATTATCAGAGCTACTATGATAAAACAACAGCAAAAAGCCATAAAATTTCTCTACTCTTCACAAGTTAGAGATTTATTGGATATAATTTCCAGAAACCAAAATTAACTTGTTCTGAGTAAAAAAATGTTAGTTCATCTATTGGTTCATATAAGTGATTTGTAAAGAGGTAGACTTAGACAACGGCAAAGTCCCATTCAGTCATTAAAAATATATTATTAGGGATCTGTATCTATCTTGCTTTCCCTCAGGCTCCCAGCCTGCTCCTATCTTTGTGCTGTCTTCATTTTCTGGAAGGTTCTTTCCATATATGGGGATATACATTTGTCTTCAGAATTAAGCCTTGTCTTTATGGTTCTTTAACAAATGGATGCTGAAAATAAAATCAACAAAACTGACAAATTCTACCATATGAATTATTAATCAAGGAGAAGTAACTTCCTATCCTATTTTCTTTAGCTCAGCCACTTCTTTCTAATATTACCACCCTGGTGAGCGGTGGAAATTGGGATAAAGGGCTCTCCACAAATGAGATAAACTGTGTCTACTAGCAGTGCAAAGACTACCTGCAGCTGATATTTAATAAACACCAACAATGACCCAGATGCTCAGTTATCTGGGTCAATTAGACATGATTTATCACAATCCATTTATACTTTCAGGAAAAAAAAAACAAAAACAAAAAATTTCTCTTCTCATGGATCTAAGGGAATTAGAATATAAATAATACATATAAAAGTCAATACATTATATAATGTTTAGAAAGTGATACATTTTTTTGCAAAGACATAAAGAACAGAGTAGAAGAAAAGTCCTTGGTAGTACAGGGATTTGGGATATAGGGGAGTTGGTACTTCAGATGTGGTGCTTAAGGAAGGAATGACTGAGAAACCTATTGATCCTAGAGCAGGCCTTGCATGGAGTGTGACGTCTAGGAGAGCAGCCATCCTTCCAGGCCTAAGACAGGAACTTCGACTTTTTAGAGGAACAGCATAAGGGCTAGTGTGGAGATGTGGTCAGAAATTTTAAATAATTTTGACTTTGTATTCTGAGTGAAATGTGAAGGCTTTGGAAAGTTTTGAGCAGAGAAATAATATGACTCAAAATATGTCTTTAAAAGATCACTCTGGCTACTCTGTTGAGACTAAATTGTAGACGGGCAGAGAAGCAGGGATATCCAGTAGTAGGACACTGAGAAATCCGACACCTACCTCCTGAGCTTTATGGTTCTTTTATTTTATCCTCACCCGAGGACATGCTTTTATTTTTTGTTCAGATAGAGTGGGAAGGAGAAAGAGGAAGAGAGAGAGAAACATAGACGTGAAAAGGATACATTAAGTGGCTGCCTCCCACTGCAAGCGAGGTACGTGCTGTTAGCGGGAAACAAACCTGGGTTCCTCTGGACCGCAGGCCGACGCTCTAACCATTGAGCCAAACCAACCGGGGCCCTTATGGTTCCGGAAGAAATACTGAGCAGGCAGAGGACACATATAACCATTTGGATTACAATTTCTGTTTCATTTGGCTGGTACTTAATGGAGAGAACAATGCAACATTTTGTTCTAAACAATCACAAGATTTAATGATGATAACATACCTACTTATTAATAAGGTAGCTTATTATAGATTTACTAATTACATTCTATACAGTTACTCAACTAAAAAAAAATCTTCAGGAATTTTAACTATCAGCAATATTGAACATGCATATATTTTACTCTATTTTCTGTAATGTGGTATTTCTTTAATTATCAGTTATTTTTAGTGAAGGTATGCAATTGTGCCCATTTTCTTCCCACTCATCCTTTTTGACCTTTGATTCTATTGTAAATGTTTTGATTGCTCTTTGAAGAACAACCCCCATGGTGATGATTCTTCACCCCTTCTCTGTTCCTTTCCCCTTATTGGATTTGGAGCATTTGATCAAGAACTTTGTTTTGTCCTCAAATTCTCTCTCTCTTTGCTTTCTATCTTAGTTGAAGCCATCTAAACTTGGTTATTTCAGGAAGCTTATGTGTCCTAGATTTCCCCTTCAAGAAAATTGTGCTTCATTTATGTAATTTTAATCACAACACCTATAACAAACAAGTTTAGTTCACTTCTGTGCATACAGTATGTTTAGGAGATGTCTACTGAAATGTTGCCCCACCGCCTCAGGCATTCTAACTTTTATTTTCTAGGGGCACTTAAAACTGGTTATTCTTCCTATTTCTGGTGTTTAACTTTGACATTACTAATCTCTCAATTGTTCCTTCAAAATTTGGAGTTGTCTTTCATTCAAATAACTCAGTCAATCATTCTTTTGATCTTTACTTCCAAACTCCTGTCAGTTAAACACTCTTCTTTATTTCTATTTCCATCAACTTTGACGTGGACTCATCACCTCATACCTAATGCTTCAGTAATATTGATAATAATTCCCTGGCTTCAAGATAATTTTTCACATGATGCTTTATAATACCTCCCTGCCATGTATCATTCAGAAATCCCATGTTGACATTATTTCCTTTATAGCATCAGGTCTCAGTAGCTCTGGTTCTGAGTTTTATACATCTTTTGATATTAATTTACTTCTCAAAATTTATTTTACCAATTCTGAGAATTTTCTGATTTGGTCATAGGAAGGGAACAGGAACTAGCATTTGTGAAATGCCAACTACAGGTCGGACATTCGAGGCATGAAAGAAGAATCATTGAATAGAAACACTAGAAATAGTATCAATACATGGTATAGTCACTTCACAGAGAAGTCTTGAAGTAGTTGATATGGTGATATCACATATTTTAATGAAAGTAGAAAAGCTATTCTGAAAAGCGAAATCCACTGGCACATGCCGGCACGACCGTTCATCCGCGCTGCCTCTGGCAGTGTGGCTGGAGGGGATGGAGGCACACGCACTCAGGGACATGCTCTCCAGTTAGGCCTTTGGGTTTTCAAAGACGTCGATTGAAACAATATTCACGAGCTTATAACTGAATCTGAGCTAGTGTTGAAGACGAGGTGGTTCCACAAGGGAACTCTTGGTCAATTCTAAGGTCAGGGTTTTCAGTGAGGGTTCGAGAACCTATTAAATGTTCAAAATAGAAACGAGTACATTTCGAAAAGCTAATGGATTTAATGAAAAGAATAATCAGGTTTTTCATACTCAAAAAAAGGAAAAAAAATCTGAGTGAGCTTCGGAACAAATATATCTGTAATATCCAGTATTTTTGTGCAGATTACAACCCAGTACTTGGCATATGCTATTTAATATTCCTCTTTAAATTTATTTCTAACAAAACATTGCAACAAGTGTGTGTTGTGTATGTGTGTCTGCATGTGTCAGTGTGAAAGAAAGAACAATAGAGACACAGAGAGGTGAAGGCACAATAATTTTAGAAAGTCTGTTCTCCAAGAAACTTTTTTTGTTGGATTGGTTAAAGAAAAGGGTGTGTATCATAAATCTAGGATAACACAACCTATGTCAGGGATGGTGAAAATGTTAATGAACTGAGAGAATTAAAGTCAAGAGCCTGGACCCAGATGTGAGTAATAAAAAGACAGATCCTTTCTCCTAGATACTTAATAAAATGGAAAGACATGGGATTTCCATCAAAGGAGGTTGGGATTTGAGTCAGTTTCATTTGAATGTGAGAGGTCAGGCTGCTCCCCCAGATCACAGAACTGAGTTCTCTGTGTGTGTAGCCACTGCATGCTGCCAGACCAGTCCATGTGGCGCTGTGGGAGCAGCCACGAGCCACTGTGCAATGTATCCAGGCACAATCTGTTCTGTATCATGAGGGATCAGCACCCATTTCTTACCTGATTATCACAAGGTAGGAAGAGCACCAGCCCTGAAGGTAGAACTCCAAGGGAATTTCAGAGTTCTGTGTTAGAAGCAACTAGGGACATTTAAAAACAAGGAAAAGCAATCGGTACACAAAAACAGATCCGTTAAATCAACATTTCTTAGGAAAAAGAACGAGCTCATATTTTTCTGTAACGTTTTCTAGGTGCTATCAATATTAGCTAAGGCATTGTAGACTGAGCTTACTGTTTTCATGGCGGTTAATAACATGTATGAGATGGATTATTTTTCTCCTGTTTTTGAAACAGATTGAAGACATCTTAAGAGCAGAGACTAGTTTTTGGTTATTTATTTATTTAAATCTGTTATATCTTTAGTGCTTAGCACATTGTCTGGTGTATATTAGCTTTTTAGAAATATTTATTTTATAAATACTCGTGATTGAATAAAAGATTGTATAATTCCTTAGCCTGCTTTTTGGTCCCACTAGAATGAGCTCTGACATCTGCTGGCAGGCTCTGTGTTCGCTGTGTTTGTCCATGACTGGTTCCTTATCATACACAGACTGGGTAAATTTCTACAGTAACATTAATAAAACAAGTCTCCAGCGTTTCTTGTGAGGCTACTTTTCAAAGCAGTCGGCATCAGGTATGTTCGTTTCCTAGGGCTGCCATAACAAAGGATAGCAAACTGGTTGTTTCAAGCAACAGAAATGTGTGCTCTCACAGGTCTAGAGGCTAGAACCCTGAAATCAAGGTGTTAGCAATACTTACTCTGAAGGCTCTAGCGAATAATCTTTTCTTGCCTTTTCCAGGTTTTGTTGACCTCAGATATTCCCTGGTTTGTTACAGCATAACTCCAGTTTCTACCTCCATTTCCACTCAGGCTTTGTTCCTTTGCATCTCTGTGTTCTCTCCTGTTTTATAAGGATATGGCATTCGATGTTGGGCTCAACCTAAATTTGGGATGATTCAATCTCAAGATTCTTAACTAAGTATACATGCAAACACTCCATTTCGTAAAAATATCACAATCTGAGGTTCTTTGTGGACATGATATTAGTCAAAAACTAATTAGAAATTGCCGTGTTAAAGGGTTAAGTTTGGGTTAGTCCTGTGACAAATATCCAATAGGACTGCTTTGCAAAAACAATCAGGAAATTTCTACTTTAAGCCATAAACTAAATTTACTGCATGTCAGGAGCCAGTAAAAAATGGAAAAGCATACCAAATAGCTTTTGTCTTATTATTTAAAAAATCCTTTGTTTTGCTTTAGGGAAAATTAGAAATGTTTGTTAAAAATTATCATTAAGCATTATATAGGCAGATGTATATGTTGTTTCTGAATATAAGAACTTCATTAATCAGATTCTATATTTACCTTAATGACTCATAGTACAACTTTAGCTGTAAAAAATCATTTTTATTATGGAAGGAAGGAATATTCTTATATAAGGAAAGTGTTTTTAAAACAGATTTAGGCCCTGGCCAGTTTGGCTCAGCGGTTAGAGCGTCGGCCTGCGGTCCGGAGAGACCCGGGTTCGGTTCCCGCTAAGGGCACGTACTTCGGTTGCAGTTTGTCCCCGGCCCTGGTTGGTCGTGCGGGTGGCAGCCACTCGATGTGTCCCTTCACATCGATGTTTCTCTCTCTCTCTCTCCCTTCTTCTCTCTCCCTCCCACTCTATCTGTACAAAAAATGGAAAAATATCCTCGGGTGAGGATAAAAAAATAAAATAAAATAAAACAAAACAGATTTAGGAACTCAATACTCAAGAATTTTCAGATCTATACACTATATCTGTTATGCTGGTAAAAAATATATGCTTTAACATTAAATATTCTAGAACATGGTGAGATTCTTTCCTCAAGGTGGAAAGTAAAACTATAAATAATATTATACAAAGGCTCACTGTTTTTAATCTTATAAAATATATTTGTGAATTGGAAATATCTGGGAGTTTAAGAAACAGATTCTCTGTAATTAATTGCACATAATTTCTGTCACAATGCAAAGTTTAGGGCTTCGTAGTTCAAGAACTTATTTCAAGAAATTTACTTCCATTTATTTAATTTATTCTATATATCTGTAAACAGAAAACATAAAGATATTGACTCTGAATGGTATATACATTTCCTTTTATAATTTATCTAATGAAAATATCAGTAGAATCAAATTGTTACTTTAATCATATGTGAATATGGTGTTTTTACTATAAAATATGTGAACAGCATTTGCATGTATCTATTATCAATACCAAATTATTCATAATAATAATAGTAAATAATTGGTATTAGAATGAGTTTGTAGAAAACAATACTGTACTAAAATCAAGCATATTTTAAATAGTTATATTTTTGATGTGTAATTTCAGAATATAAAATTTATGTTCAAACTTCAATTTAAGTATATTACATTTGTAGAGATATGTATTATTATTTTAATATTAAGTGAATTAAGTAAATTAAAACAGTAACTGAAATATATGACTTTAGGTTAAGTTTACTTTTGTTGTTGACTCTAACAAGTAAAAGGAAGTAACTGATGGATGATAAAGCAAAGGCAATATGCTTTAACATCTGCCTAAGAGCATTTGATTAGGAAGAACAAGAAATTTTGTGTCTAATTCTTACAGCCTACAGCTTGCTATAAATTCATAGGCAGTATTCCTTTAGGGAAGCAAATAAAATCAAATGGTGACTTTGTGGGAAATTAAACACATTGTGGGAATTGTGTAGACTGAAAGTTATAAGATAAAGTAGGACATATTTAACTTGCCCTGAATCCTAAAATAATCATTGACAATGCTCCATGATATTGTTATTAATGATCAGACAGAAGAAATAAGTAGCACACAACACATCACAATGCTACCATTAAAAAAAAAAAATACAAGGGATGCAGAGAATTGTATCAGAAAAAGTAAAGGTGCAGGAAAGTACACGTCAAGGATAAACTGAACTTTAAATTAAATATATGGAGTGAAAAAACCACAAGATGTTTGTTCATTGCCAGTTTCAAGTCATAAAGTTTAACAACAGAAGAAACAATAATTGAATAAAGACTGTTTCTTTCTTCCTTCCTTTTTTTCCCCTAGCTAAATCTATTTTCTCATTGCACTGGTTTATTTACTACTTTTCCTACTCTGACTTGACCTGTGTACATTTCTATTTCAGTCTACATTTGAGATTTAACTTTTATTGTAGTTCCTTATTTCTGTTTTTCTTCACTAAGGTAAATAAAATAATATTCTCCCCTTTTCACCCCAATCTGTTTCTACAAATAGGAATTTCCTGGTGTGATTATTAAATGATGTAATAGAAAAAAATATTCATTATCTTATGGCAAAAGTGAAGCAGAATTTGTATAAATGCATGCCACATAATAGGTACCCATTTAAAAGTAGATTATGTATTATTTCAAACTTGCACATGGAAAAGCACTACCTGTAGCCTTGGTATTATACATATGCCCATTTCCTTCTCTATTCTTATGGTCTCAAAGTCTAGATATTAGGCTTAAATGTAATTTTTAGTTAGTTCAATACATTTTTATTTATATCTATTCATAAACATATATGAATACATACATATATAAATACACAAAATATATATTTTAAATGCATTGTGATGAGGAATTTCTGTTTTTCAGTGGGATGCAGTAGTTTGCATCAGGTCAGTATCCCAACCACGGAAAACTAGACAAGCCAGATCAACTAGAGAAATCATCTCTTTGAAGGGATCAGATATCTTCAGTGGCAATACAATCTGAAGGGGCTGAAGAGGCGAAAGAGTTCAGCTGACATTGTGGCCACTTTTATTCTGGAGGACTTTGCTCTTTCTGAGCATGAACAGGTAGCAGAGAACTGGACCTTTGTATTGGCATAAAACTATTGGCAGTGGGCAGAGGGCTTTTTGTGGGAACTTCGGCTCAAGCAAGCAAAATATGCGCAAATCAGGGTTTTTACAGGAAAGGGACCTGACATCTAAGCCAAATTCTGAAATCAGGCAGAGTTCTCTCAATATTGTGAGAAAATTGGAGAGTCGGGTATCAGTCAGGGGAGGGGGCTTCCTGGACCCTAGGCTAGGAGTTTAAAAACTCTGGGTAGTCAAGTGAAAATCAATTGTTCACACCTCAACTTGGTCCTCACTTCATGTGGAATGGGCATTGTCTTTAAATGGATTAAGATGATCAGCCTCCACTTTATCTGAGAGAGAGGCTTATTCATCTCTCAAGGAAGATAACATCATCTGGAGATGTTCAAAACCACAGAACATATATGCACATATGTAGAGCCCATGGACAATAGTATGGTGAAATTCTGGATTGTGGTGGGGGTTGCGTGGTAGGAGACAACGTGGGAGAAATGGGAAACATCTGTAATGCTGTCAACAATAGAAATTAATTGATTAAAAAAACCAGTTTCTATCATTAATTACTGAGCACAACAAATAATGTATAACCAAAATAAAAAAAACACAGTAAACTCAGATCTGCAGTGATTCACATCTTGGAAATGACTGACAAGGACTTTGAAGTAGCTTTGATAAATATGTTACAGGAAATAAAGGAGAAAGCAGGAGATTTCACCAGAGCACTGGCATCTATGAGAAAGAATCAGTTAAAAAGAAGCAAATAAGCAACAGAAGAATAGACATTGAACAGGCATTTCATAAAAGAGGGTTTAAAAAAAATGGTCAATAAACATATGAAAACCTGTCAACTTCCTTCTCATCAGGAAAATGCAAATTAAAGCCACAAGAGATGCTACCACTACATACCCACTATAATGATTATGAAGAGAAAGCCAGAAAATAACAAGTATTGTTACTTTAAAAAATTATTTGGAAGTATATAGAATGTGCAGATTCACTTAGATCCAGAAATTCTAACCCTTGATATCTTTCTAACATATAGTCAATGAAAGATGTGTATAAGACATTCAAAACAACTCTATTTATAATATTCAAAATTTGAAATAACACAAAAATGTCTATTTATTATAGAATTATTATAGTGTATAATAATAGTATAGTATTAAGCAATGAGAATAAGTAAATAAAGACTAAACAAATCATATGGAAGAATCTCTCAAAAATAATATTGAGCAAAGTAACCCAGGCACTGAAGAGTACATACTTTAGATTCTATTTACATTCAGTTAAAATAAAGAAAACATTTATCTAAAGTATGTGAATTCAAGATGGGGGTTTTATGATTCAAACAGAGCACAGGAACAATTTTGTGATATTAAATATACTATATTTCTCACTTGGATATTAGTTATATAGTTATAATAACATGAAAATTCATTGAACTGTACACATAATTTATATTCATTTTCTTTACTATAGTTCAATAAAAAGTTTACATTAAATATAAAAATAATTTTTATTTCAAAGTCATGTAAAATTTTAATGAACACAAGAGAATTTATACTACGAAAGTAATGTTGACTTTTAAGGTAGTCATATTCAGATTTTATACTGTACTTATTTCTACTGATGACATTAATACTATATAATTTATTGCCTATGTTTTTGGAATTGCTTTTGAATTCTTTTGTACAAGTTATTTTTGAAAATCAGAAATATAATAGTACGTATTCATTTTTCACCAATATTCAATCCATTAAAAGTTTTAAAAAGTAGCAAATGGTGATAAATTTTATATTAAGTTACTATAACCAGTAATAAGAGAAAACGTAATAGTCTAGAAAAGTGGAAACTTAAAACAATGTTAAAGGCACTGAGGTATTGACGGTGACTAGATTGCTTTCCAGATATCGCTGAGATAGCTGTAAATCCAAAACAAAGCAACTCAGGTTGTCATGATGACATTCCCAAAAAAGAGTGAGAATGCAGTAAGTGATTTTACTCATGTGGTTTGTCTAAGAACCTTGTTATGACAATCTTATCGATAACAATGTAACCTAGTCAGCAAGACGCTTTATTTACAATGGCTGGTTACACTCAGATATGACCACATAGGTGTCATAAATATGACATCTTAAGAAGCTTTTCATAAAATAAGTCAACAAGCCAGTTTTTAGGCAAACATAAGCACAAAGTACACAGGGAATAGGCTCACTATTTAATGTTCTCAGATATCGGAAGTTATGTTTAAAAGAGAGCGTTGTTAAAAAAACAAAATTCGACAAGGTGATTTTGAAGATCTAATTTGCTTTATTAAAGGATTCGTGAATGGGGCAGTATTCCATCTGGCAACTAGAAGGGAACTCAGAGAAGTTGTACAAAATGTAAGGTTTTTATAGGAAAAACGGTGGGGCAAGGAATCTGTTAACAAAAGAAAAGAATAGGTTATTTTTAGGCCAGGACTTTTATTTTAGGGTAAAAGGAAGTTCAGGGTTTTTACCATGCAGAGTGCTTCTTCTTACTACATGGGATGGAGAGGGTCCACCCATGAGAGATTGGTTTATTGGGGAGACCAGAAAATTCCACACTGATAGATTAAAATTATATTTCTGGGAAAGATTGAAATAGCAGTTAGGTCAGGTATTAACTCTAGGTTTGATATTAGGGGCTGTAGCATAAATGCATCATTTTGAAACTGGTTTTCTCTTTAACTGCAAATAGAAATTGATTATGAAAGCATGTTTTCTGTAGCCTACTAAAGGGTAAAATTATGATATATTTTTAAACGTATGCATTCAAAATTTAAAAAACAAATGTAAAGCCCGAAAATATCTGACCCTTTGGTCTATCTTGGTTTAGGCAAGGTTCTTGATTTAGGCAAGAAAGAATTCAGAGTCAAGAACTCTAGCACAACAGGAAGTTTCTTTAGCATGTAAAGTGAAAGTATACTGAAAGAGAAGATTTTAAGTAGTCTGCTTAGAGAGCTGCCTTGGCCCTTTAGAAAGTCACAGAGGCAGGGAAGTGAGCCAGCTGGGCTGCATGGACTCAGGAAATAAGTTACAGAGGCAACAGAAGGGCTCTTGAAGACAACTTCAGGGGGTTAGGCTGAGAGGAGCTGTCATTGCCTGTTGCTTCCCTGGCTTCAAGTTTGGTGGGGACCCTTAGATTTCAGGAGAAAGAAAGCAAAGATATATACCTAAAGAAAAGAAACATGAGCATGCTCTAAAGAGAGAGTGTGCATGCTGGTCCTTTGTCTTAAGGGGTTTTATTTGTTATCTAAAGGCAGAAATTTTAAGGGATGTCTCAGGGAAAGATCTCGATAAACTATGCATCAACTTGCCAGGTGTGTCCTTTAATATGCTGATGCATCAAAATGAGCATATAGGTCATTTTCTGGTTAGTTTCACCTTCAAAGACACCAGACTGAGGCAGGTCTGCTCCAGCATGGTCTGATATGTATAAAATAAAACCTTGCAATTTATTATCTGGCTGTGAATTGCTTGAACAGTTTCCCCATTCCACTTGCCAGGGAATTTTCCTAACTTCTTACTATCCTGCCTCAATTTCATCAATCAGTTTGTTTTAGAATCATCCTCTTAGATATTAAGTTAGGCTTCAATATGATGTAAATTTCCTCAACAGTCCACTAATTAGAAATTTGATGCTTTTCAGCAGGAAACCTTTATTTATGTGCACATGTGTCTGTTTTCCCTTTGCTTTGGTGAAGTTTCTGTTCTGGGACCAATACTCTACTTGCAGCACCCTCTTGGCTGAACCACCTCATGGCTGAGTCAGGCCTATATTTTGGGGTTGTTGACCAATGTATGAAACAAAAGTTAGTCATACATCTGGGATTGTGCTTTTCCTCCCAACCCAGCCAATCAAATATTTTTGACCCACATCAACAAAAGGGATTTTGTATTGTGTGTTTACACTTGGCCCCTAAATCTAACATTCACGTCAACAACATCCGGGTCATCAGTGGCCTTGGACAAGTTGTCCACTGTGTATTTTTCTTGAAGCTACTGTGATTTTTGTCAACAAAAAAAGTGCTGGGTGGCCTTTGGATGCTTTCCTTCAATCTGGTCAGACCTGTGTTTTGCCATGTTGTTGGTGGTGCTGGAACACGTTCCCGCCTAAAGAAATGTTCCGTGTGTTATTTACAGTGGGTGTAGGGTGATTTGAGAGCAGTGAATTTAACAGCTAAGTATTCAGTAATCTAATCCAAAATTAAATTGGATAAAATCACAGACTTTGAAACAGAGAATCATATTTTAAGTTTAGGGTTTGTCACTTTCTAACTATGTGAAATTGGACAAAGTATATGAGACCCTAGGTTTTGATTTCTTCACCTGTAAAACAGAATAACTATATCCATTTCTTAGGTTTGCTGTGAAGACTGAATAAAATGATTAATATGAAACAATTAGAAGAGTGCTGGGCAGTTATTATATACTACATCAAGGTGAGTTATTATTATTATTATTATTATTATTACAAATGTTCTTGGACTATATCTTCTAATATATGATTTGCTACTTGAGAATTTCAAGGGTTAATAACTATTTTTATTGATAATTGTTGCGATTCAATATTGAATAGCATAACTTGCTTTGTTTATAGTAAATACATAATGCAGGCAAAAGAGATAAATACATTTAGTTTCGGTAGCTAATAGTTCATTTCAACAAGCATTTAATTGTTAAATATCTACTCTATTCCAGAAGAGGTACAAAAAATGTAAGATATAATCTTGGTCTTCAAGGACGTTAAAGTCTAGTAGTGCTTACATTCTAATAAAGAGAGGGAGGAAGGGAGAGAGAAAGAATGAGAGTATCTGAAAGCATTATATGTAGTTAGTTAAGAATTGATGCCATAAATACTATTTAATTATATCCATTCATCTATTTATTTAATGCCTTGATCATTCATTCATTTACTTATACATTTAAATGGAGTTAATTAAATTTCCCAGGTAGCAATAGATACTATTTTTCATAAATGTAAAATATAAATATACTATATGACTTTAAGGATAGCATGATTTTTTTTTGTCTTAGCCAAAAGAAGAAAAAGCTAAATTTTAAAAAAGTGAGAGAGAAATCCTAGGTATCCTGGGGTATGGAAGGAAAGTTGATTATCTCAAACAGTGGGTTTCCTAAAATAATGTCTATGGAGAACACAGGTTATTTATATTGTTAAAGAAAATTTGTGACAGACTTAAATACACAAAGTAGACTCTATTCAAGAATCTTTCAACAGGGGATGAGACTACTGTAATAAGGAAAAGAGAATGAAAACTCTATTGAAACAAAAGGAAGGAACGCATATGTACACTGGGATGAGTGAGTGGAAAAGTACTGGAGGACCTTGGATATTGTAATTAGATTAGATATGTTCCCTAATAAGGATTTACAGAAATTAAGCCTCCTACTCTTCCACGGAGACTGGGAGGTATAGGTACTATGTTTCTTGTTGGCTACATTTAAAAAGATAGCTGTCAGAAAGACATTCCTGGGTTACAAAATTGGCAAGAGGCTGGGAGAAGATTTATATTGCAAAGGGACAGAGAAAGACTTAATAACTGGAACTTTTCTAAATCAAAAGCTCTAGGAAAAGCAATGTCCGGGGCCCTATGATCTAGAAGAAATCTGGCTCAACTAGAGTCAAACTAAGCGAGAACGGTAAGGCTGCCTTTGTCAAAATTCTTTTTCAAAAATATGTATTTGCAATTATTTTTAGACTAGAAAACAAAACTGAAAATAAAACAACATAAGCTACCAACAAGAATAACAATGACAAATCCCACAAGAAATACATAGCCAAACATGTGAGAAGAAAGGTCCAATGTGACCCTGTTGCTAATTCAGTCTTGCTATTTCATGTTTAACAAGACTCACAAATAATGAAAATGCATCACAAAAGACCAAGATAGATAAGCATTTAACATTGACCAATGCCTCATTATTGTAATGAAGATTGCACACACACCACTGTTTTTGGATCTTGAACTTGAACCTAAACCTATGGCTATAATAATGCACAACATAATGAGTCAAAGGCCGCCCTATCTGCCAGATTATATCTCATTCAATATGAACAGATGGTCTCTCATTTAGACAAACTGCATCTCAAATAAAAGATTCACTTCCCTGCTTTGTAGAAGATACATATTCTGCCAACTATTTTTTAAGTAAGTATGGTATTCGATAAATGAGAAAAACAGTTGTAATTATGGTGAAATCACCTATTAGTAACCGGCAATTTCCTCTGGACCACATTTTCATTTCTAGTTTTGTAAGTTATACTCTGAATTTTATTCCATGAGTGAAAAATACTTTATATGCCAATGATATTGACATTTCAAATTTTAGATAATTATTGCTGAATTGCTGACTTGCAATTAAATTATAAAATGAGACTGCTGAACTGTATACAAGCTGTACTCATTAACTTCCTAAATAGCTCTAAAAAAATGTAAAATACACTTTTCTTGAATTTTTCAACAATGCTGATAATTATTTAGTGGAGGTGAAGGATAAGAATGACAAGATTCTCTCAAGAGGGAGAGAATGAGGGTTTGATTTAAATTACATGTTGTTTTCTAACTTAAACAAGAAACACTGCCATTTCAATATGTGAACAATTACATAATCATAGTCATCGCATTACCATCACCATCACCATCATGACAGTCATCATCACTATCAAATCACCATCATCATATGTAAACCAAAGTGGGAGGAAAAAACAAATTGTAACATTTACCTTAGATCCAAATTGTTCTCCAACTGCTAAATTTTGCTGTTTGTCTCGATCAGCTTAAGAACTTCTCACCGCTCTTCTCCTTCTCTCTCCAACAACCTTTGTAAGATCCTCCAGAGATTGCACTTGTTAAAAGCATCAAACGCATACATGTACATTACCAAAACCAATGTTTGCTATTCTTCTCAATAATTTAACATCATCATCTTTAACATCATCAGTTGTTCCAATCTCTATAAATGGGACCAAATCCACCTACACCCCCCAAGCCAAAATATTGAGATTATGCTTGACTCTCAGTTCTCCATTAGTCTATACACACAATCTCTAGAAATATATCTGTCATTGTGTCTATATACTTCTCTAAATACCCACTGCCATGAATCTTGTTTAAATCAGTCAGTATTGTCGTGATTGCTGCATTTTCCACTAACTTGTCAGCTTTTTTCTCATATACCCCTGCAATCCATTCTCCACGTGATATGCAGAATTACCTTTAAAAAATAGTTACCATATCATGCTGTTTAAAATTTTCAATGATTTTCCAGTATATTTTGGTAAAAATTCAAACTCATTTAAATGATCCTTTCTGTTGGAGCTCCTGCTTATCTACTAGACCTATAATTTCATCGTTCTTCTCCTCGCCCAGTTAGCTCTAGATGACCTGGACACCATCGTCTTCTCAAACATGGCTATTGCTTTCCCCTCCTAGGCTTTCACACACAAGGTTGTTCTTTCCTAGTAAGTTTTTCCCCGTTTTTTTCTATGGCTGTTTATGCATATGACTTATGCATGCATATGACTAAACTCATAAAATTGTATACAGTAAATATGTACAATTTATTGTATATTAATTATCCCTCAATATAGTTAGCTGTCAAGATAAAAGAGTTTTAAAGTACTTCCTCTGAAATACTCTAGCTCATCTCTCAAGCTTAATTTTTCTTTTGCATTTTTTTTTCATCTCTTTTCCCTCTTAATTTTGCTCATATCCCATATCTCAATTTGTAATTAGGTATTTGCTTGCTTACTTTTTTTTTTTTTTTGTAATCATGGTGAAGTAGTCTATCCGCTCTGGAGATTTCCTGTGGGTCACTTTTTTATTTAGACTTGTAAGTCAAAATATATTTTTAAAATTTTATTCCATAAATGAGACCATTTTTATTTTATTTTATTTTTTCTACAATTTTTAAATTATGCCTGCCAGTGGCATTCTGACTATAGCATATCCTCTGGATGATAGAGATCATATATGTCCTGTTTACTACTTTATAGTCCATGTACCAGAACACGTGGAATATCGAGTTCTAAGTTATATAAACACAGGGTGGGGCACCAGTAGGGTTACAGTTGTAAGTATGTGAAACAGTTTATTTTTGTATTATTATATATTAATTATTGTATTATTTTCCATACAAACAACTGTAAACCTATTTTTGCTTTACCCTGTATAGTTTGAATCAATTAGTGAAGAGGGAAGTAAGATGAAGTCTCCTCTTTCTTCATAAAAAGAAAACCAAAAAAACGTTGGTAAATTGCCACTACTTTATTAACCATAGTCTAGGAAAATTTTGTTTATGTTTTCCTTACCACAAAGACATGTTTATCAAAAGAATGACATCATCAAACAATAGTGCTTTAGCCCTGGCCGGTTTGGCTCAGCGGTTAGAGCATCGGCCTGGGGTCCCGAGAGACCCGGGTTCAGTTCCTGCTAAGGGCACGTACCTCAGTTGCAGTTTGTCCCCGGCCCTGGTTGGGTCGTGCGGGTGGCAGCCACTCGATGTGTCCCTTTCACATCGATGTTTTTCTCTCTCTTCCTCTCTTTCCCTTCCACTATATCTGAACAACAAAGAAAAAAAATGGAAAAATGTCCTCAAGTGAGGATTAAAAAAAAAAAAAATAGTGTTTTATATAATAGAAGATGATGATGTCATTCTTTTGACAAACATGCTGCTTGGTAGATTAGGCTGTTAACCTAAGGAGAAATCTGTCAAGGAGAAAATTTAAATTACAAAAATAAAACAAAAAACTCCCATGCACTATCTCTTAGGCAGCTGCCTTGATTTCATGGGTTTTAAATTTTTCTATACATTTGAAAGGAACATAGTATAGCTGAAGCCTACTAAAGAAAATTTCTGAATATCATAGGTTGCTCAGATGTTATTAAGAGAAAAATACCTTTTCTCAACTTTACATTTCTTCCTTTCCTTTGAGAAATAGAATAATAAATAAATAAAATAACTTTAAAAAGAGGTTTACACCGAGTCCTCATCTGAAATAAGAGGAACAACCACAGTCTACTTGAGCACAGTTGGAAGCCTTAATGAATAAGAACATTGAGTTCTCCTTCAAGGAAGGTTAATTTAGAGTTTTCTGCCTTCAGAATCATTCATAAATTAATTTCTACAGCCTCCAACATTTTTATTAGCTCTTTCAGGAGAAAATTTGAATGTAATGTGTATAAAAATTCTATAAGGTCACATTTCTTGCTTAAGAATGAGGTGAAATACCAAATAAAAATGTTTTGGCCATGTCTTGTGCTTATCAATTAGCAGTGTTATCAAAATACTTGAATTTTAGGAATGAATAAAAACTAAATTGTATTCTAATTAGAAAATTTTTCTTGCTTTTATAATTTTTAATGTATCTTCTAGTGCCTTTTTAAATATGATTTTTTTTTGCTTTTCAGTTTTGCTCTATATAATCAATTGTGACTTAGTTGTTGAGACCTATTTTTTTTTAAAACTCCTTGTCTTCTAGTGCCTGATTATATGAACATTATCACTTATTTATCCCCTTTTCCTAAATTAGCCAGGTTTCCTAAGCAACAAAATGGGGCTTGGACTAAAAATAATTACTGACAGATCATCTATCATGATTGGCCTATTTTATTATTAAACAACATATCGCTAGCCTTTCTAATCTTCTTAATTTATACAATGGCATTTAGCCAAAAAATCATTCTTTTTATGCAACTAGCTTGTAATATACTCCAAGATTCTTATTTTGTTTGACAAATGACTGTGTGGAATCCTAGAATTTCTAAATTGTGATAAAATGTGAAATAACTATACAGCAAAGTGCCTACAGCTGACAATACTGTATTGCATACTTACATTTTTCTAAAAGGGTAGATCTTATGTCAAGTGTTCTTACACAGTTTGTATCCTTTCTCGCCCTATCAGGCTCTGGCACCAAGTGCAACTGCAATCATCACCTTGCTTAAGCTCTGATCCCCAGCTGGGGCATTTGCCTCTGTGAATGTGTTTTTCATAGTCTCTTTAGAATCAGAAGGACAGAGTTAAACTGGCACTGAGCTCAATGGTGAGTGTTCAAAGAATAGAATAAAAACAGCAGGGCACAAATACCCTGTTCTACCTCAGTAAATAATTATTGCATTAAGGAATATATATGGAATATATTTTTCAATATAAATATATATATGCACATGCACACATATATATGCACACACACATATTTATATATAATCAGAATCTACAACATAAAATAATTTATAAAATAGAGTTAAATAAATTTTAATGAATAGTTTTTAGTGAATAAATGAATGCATATCTAAATGAGTAAACAAGTGATTAAATAAAGCATTAAGCCTGGCTGGTGTGGCTCACTCGTTGGGCAATGACCTGTGTACCAAGAGGTTGCTGGTTTGATTCCCGGTCAAGGTACATCTCCAGGTTGTGGCTCAATCCCTGGTGGGGCTATGCAGGATGCTGCCAGTATATGTCCTCTCTCACCGATGTTTCTATCTCTGCCTCTCCCGTCCTCTCTCTCTAAAATCAATAAAGGAGAAAAAAAAAAACATTAAAAGCATTTTAAATATCATAAATTGTAGCTATAAAGCAGAATGAAACATTGTGGATTTCCATGAGGATAATTTAATTTGTGTTTAATTTAATGATTGCACTGAGGATTTCTATAAATGGATATCTTATAGATTGATATATTCTTAATGTATATATTTGCTGTTGGCTTTTCTATTCTGTTAGAGAATAGATAACCTTTCTTAAGAGAAGTCAAAGTCTTAACAGAAAACATGAACCTAAGAAGGGTGGAAAAGTCATTCAGATAAGTACCAAATAACAGATAAATAAAACTCATAGTGAAAAAAGAAGAAAAAAAAGTAGAAAAAATGTTAAAGATCAGACTTGGTAAGAAAAATGTCCTCTTTTAAGAGAATTTTAGTTGAAAGGTAATAAAATATAGTGTTAGAATGGGTTTAAGATTTGGAAGATATGAAAGCATGAAGAATAAAGCAAATTTAATATAAAGTTATAAAGTAGAGAGTATTAACAAGAACAAAGAGAGGGTTCAATTAAAAGCTGAATGCAGAGTGTACTAAACTGGAATAAATGTTACATAAACAAACAGAAAAATTTAGATACTTATGCACAAGATGTTGATAGGATGTTATAGTGGTAGAAAACTAATAAAAGGGTTGGAAACATATATGAGTTAATTATTCTAATTGTATTTAAAAGTTCCCATATATTTAATTGGAGTGTGGTAAAATTAGACTTTTTTTTTCTTTTTTCTTGATCTTTTCACTCTTTTAAAGTCTACCCACTGGGGAAAGAGTAAAGTATGCTTAGATGTCTGCTTAATGTGATATTGAAGCTTAAAATGAGATTTTAGAAGCTCAAAAATAAAATTAGCAAGTGAAATAAGTGCATTTCTAATGGAACCCTGAAGACCTAATAGTCCATAATGGAATATGATGATAATTGGTTTTCTTGAATATTTCTTATGCTTTTGTATCTATTTTGAGTGTCCTATTGGACTCATATAATTTTATTTTCATGTTATCAGGTTATTTCTGCTCAATAGTATAGCAATATGAATAAATTCCATTATTTTATTAATTTGATCAAAAAGTTGAATTAGACCATTTTCTAGACTGTGTTGAATTGTTTTTATTACTTTATCTATATGTAACTTCTATCACTTATTTTTTTCAAAATAACATAAATTCTTAATTAAGTTATTGCTTCATGTTTAAGCAACTTAGTGTAAAATATTTGTGCAAATTTGTAGATTTTATTTATCATATTTTATTTAATTTTTAGTGCCATAATGATAAAAATAATACTGATAATATTTTTAAAATAGCCTATATATGATTTCAGTAGCCCTGTCTAAAAATGTCTCTCATCCCCCTGCATATTTATGATGCCGATAGCATTCAAAATAATTTTGTACCTGAAAATATCAACATTTCTTCACATTTAAAGTAAAACTGGATAACTCATTTTATTTACACACCTAAAAGATTTGAGAAAACAAACGTAATAAACCCAGAAGCCTAAAATTACACTTTTTTTTTTTGGTTCTTAGTGTCCTTAGTGTTTTATGCATAATAACTTGTTTAATCAAAATAATCCTATGAGGCAGAAAACAATCATTCCAATTTTATGGGCTGGGGGGGAAATACAGTGCAGAAAGGCTATGCAAGATTTTGCCTTAGTTCTCACACTAGTACAAGCTATAGCCTGTATTTAACCCTAACTCTTCTCTAGCTGTAGAATTCTATTCTATACTCACTATTCTATATACAGTCTCAATATGTTATTTTAAATTAAACAACAGTGATGTAATTCCAGACTTGTACAATCGAAAAAATTTTAGATTTTTAAAACTGATTAGCCCTGACTGGTTTGGCTCAACTATTAGAGTGCTGGTCTGCAGTCCGGAAAGACCCGGGTTCGGTTCCTGCTAAGGGCATGTACCTCAGTTGCAGTTTTTCCCCGGCCCTGGTTGGGTCATGTGGGTGGCAGCCTCTAGATGTGTCCCTTTCATGTTGATGTTTCTCTCTCTCTCCTTTCCACTCTATCTGAACAAAAATGAAAAAAATGTCCTTGGGTGATGTTAAAAAAAAAAATGTATACAACTACTTAATTATCAGTGACTTTTTGATTACTAACAGTTTATCCTAAATTAAATTTCTAAAATCAGGTTTCTCTCTGAAATATTTACTATGCACTGGAAAATGAAGAACAGACATCACATCCCCCCCCCCTCTTAAAACTATTATTTCATTGCATTGAAATAATCTGTAGATTCAATGCAATCCCCATCAAAATACCAACAACATACTTCACAGAACTAGAACAAATACTTCAAAAGTTCATATGGAACCAAAATGACCTCGAATAGCCACAGCAATCTTGAAAAAGAAGAACAAAGTAGGAGGGATCACATTACCAGATTCCAGGTTATACTACAAAGCCACTGTAATCAAAACAGCCTGGTACTGGCACAAGAACAGGTATATAGACCAGTGGAACAGAACAGAGAACCCAGAAATGGACCCAAGGCAATATACTCAATTAATATTTGACAAAGGTGGCAAGAGCATACAATGGAGTAAAGACAGCCTCTTTAATAAAATGGTGTTGGGAAAATTGGACAGCTATATGCAGAAAAATGAAACTAGACCATCAACTTACACCCTACACAAGAATAAACTCAAAATGGATAAAAGATTTAAATGTGACTCATGAATTCATAAAAATTCTAGAAGAAAATGCATGCAACAAAATTTCAGACATCATATGCAGCAGAATTTTTACTGATACATCCCCTAAGGCAACAGAAACAAAGGAGAAAATGAACACATGGGACTACATCAAACTCAAAAGCTTCTGCACAGCAAAAGATACAATCATCAAAATGGAAAGGCAACCCACTGTATGGGAGAGCATAATTGCCAATGATATAGCAGATGAGGGGTTAATTTGCAATATATAGAGAGTGATCATACAATTCAACAAAAGCAAGACAAAGAACCCAATTAAAAAATGCACAGAGGAACTAAATAGACACCTCTCCAAACAGGACATACAAATGGCTATGAGACATATGAAGAAATGCTCAACATCACTAATCATCAGAGAGATGCAAATTAAAACAACAATGAGGTACCACCTCACACCTGTCAGAATGGCCGCCATCAACAAATCATCAAACAACAAGTGTTGGTGAGGCTGTGGAGAAAAGGGGACTCTAGTACACTGCTAGTGGGAATGCAGACTGGTGCAGCCACTATGGAAAACAATATGGTGTTACCTCGAAAAATTAAAAATTGAACTGCCATTTGGCCCAGTGATCCCACTTCTAGGAATATACCCTAAGAAGCCTAAAACACCAAATCAGAAAAAATATATGTACCCCCATGTTTGTATCAGCACTATTTACAATAGCTAAGATCTAGAAACAGCCCAAATGTCTATCAATAGACGAATGGATAAAAAAGTGGTGGTACATATGCACAATGGAGTACTATGCAGCTCTAAGAAAGAAAGATCTCTTATCCTTTGAGACGACATGGAGGGATCTTGAAAGTATTATCCTAAGCTAAACAAGCCAAACAGAGAAAGACAAGTATCATATGATCTCACTTATTTGTGGAATATAATGAACATAACAGTGTGAGGAATGAGGTAGTCCCAGAGATGTCGTAGTGGGGTACAGACTGACAATTCCCAAAGGAGGGGGTGGTGGGGGAAAGATAAACCACAGAACTTATATGCATGTGTGCATGAACAATGGACATAGACAACAAAGCTGGGGACAGGGTGGAGAGGGAGCGGGAGGGGAGAATCGATTGGGGAAAAAGAAGAAACATTTGTAACAAAAATAAATTAATTAATTAAATAAAAAACTATTATTTCAAATAATGAATCCTTAATAAATGAGTTGAAAACTTTTTAATAAGTCTTTATTTCTCACTGAATAGCAATGTATTTCTTGATAGAGAATTTTAAAGTGATGGTTGGATTTTCTATTGTAGTTATTTTTATCTAGGAAGGTAATTTGTAAATTATTTCTTAGTGATTTTAAAAAGTAATTTTAATATATATGTTGCATTTGAAATGTAATATCAGATATAGAAGATATTTAAAGTAGCACATTATTAAGGATGAATTTATAAAGAGGTTGAAATTGCCTTGCTTCATTGTTTCATTCTTTACAATATAATTTTGTGCCAAAAGCATGTTTTTGTGTTAA
This sequence comes from Molossus molossus, assembly GCF_014108415.1. Lineage (NCBI taxonomy): Eukaryota > Metazoa > Chordata > Mammalia > Chiroptera > Molossidae > Molossus > Molossus molossus. Next base: position 39,553,771 of record NW_023425403.1, on the reverse strand, counting down.
TATTTTTGATACATAGAAAGAAAAAATAGAAATTTAACTAAAAAACGTATAGCACTGTACTGTATGTTTCAAAGACGTGAATCTTCAAAGTGTTTTTATGTTGTTATACTGGGTGGCACAATTCCTTGCCCCATAGAATCTATATTATAAAAAATAAAAAAGTCTTTAGATTCTGAGAAGCGACAAAGGAAGAATGTTTTTATGCATTAGTTAATTAATGACATAATTAATTAAACTAGCTTCTATGGAGAAGTTACTGGGTAAAAGGCCCTGCTCTAAAAACTATCAAAACAGTGGATTGCACTGCAAAGAAGGTGACTGTTCCCTCTGTGCCCCTCTTTTCATTGAAGGAGACAGAGAAGAAAATTAGTGTATATGTAGATTAAAAATTTTAGAAAATGATAATAATACCAGGGCAATTAAAATGATAATGTGATGTAAATGAGGGTAGGAAGTAAATTATCCAATGAAGTGATATTTGGACTGATACCTGAGTAATGAAAAAGAGCCATATTTGCACCCTATTTATCTGGGAGAGAGAGCACTCTAGATAGAACAGACAAGAAGCTCAGGACAGAATGTGACATAATCAAGCACAAGAAAGCCCTACATATCATCACAAGTGTCTTTCCAAGAGGAATGCAGAGGAAGATGTGACTACAGATGGCGATAATTCAATGTGATGATAGAAGAAGAGATTGGAGTGATGCATTTTGAAGGAGGAGGGGTCACAGCCAAGGAATACAGGCAGCCAAGAGAAGCTGGAGAATGGAAGGAAAAGGATTATGCTCTGTCAGCCTCCGCACAAGGCAACAGCCCTGCTCACAACTTGATTTTAGGCTAGTGAAGCTGATTTCAGATTTTAACCTCCAGATTTCTAAGTGAAAAAAGTTGTGTTGTTTTGAGAGAGAGAGAGAGAGAGAAGAAAGGAAGGAAGGAAGGAAGAAACAAAAGAAAGAATAGCTAGTGCATCTAGCTATTATAGGGGGACAGCAAGTGCTAATTTAAATCTACTTACTTATGGTGATTTCTCTCATATCATGAGTAGAATTTAGATTGTATTCTAATTATAATGACAGACTTTCAAGGATTGTTTAGTGGATCATGAACTTAATGAATTTATATTAAAAGTGGAGAGGGGGTAACAAAAATATCAACCAAGATTCAATGAGATATATTATTCAAGTGCAATGTGTAGATCTTATTTCATTCAAATAAGCCAATTAAGTAAATAAACTAAATCTTATAAGACTATGAGGATTTTAAACACTGAGTATTTGATGATATTAAAAGAAGAATTTTTAAAGTATATGATAGAAGTATTACATTTACATTTTCAAAAAGTCTTTATCTTTCTTGCAGTGCTGATTTGGTGGTGGTAAATTCCTTTAGCCTTTTTTTTTTTTTTTTCCATCAGTGAAGCTCTTTGTTTCTCCTTCAATTCTGAATGATAGCCTTGCTGGATAGAGTAGTCTTGGATTCAGATCCTTGTCTTGCATTACTTTGCACACTGCAAGCCACTCCCTTCTGGCCTGCAAAGTTTCTATTGAGAAATGAGCTGACAGCCTAATGGGAGCTCCCTTGTAGGTGGATATTATGAGGAGAGGCTAAGTAAGAACTAAACAGAGAATTATTCATGAATTTAAATATTTTGAACTTGGTTAATGACTGCATAGAGATTCAGCTTTAAAAGGACAGGTTCAGCCCTGGGCATTGTCTCATGCAGGAAGAGGTCTCTGGTTCAACTCCTGGTTAGGGCACATGCCTGGGTTGGGGCTCAATCCCCCGTAGGGAGTGTGCAGGAAACAGCTGATTGATGTTTCTCTCTCATCAATGTTTCTCTCTGCCTTTCCCTTCCTCTCTAAATTCAATAAAAACACTTTTTTTTTTTTTAAAGGAAAGGTTCATGACTCTGTGGAGTGTTAGTTTCTCTAATTGTCTTTGCTTCCACAATTCTGCTGTCATCAAAACTGTGATGTACACAATTTATGTGTTTTTGCTTTGCTACAATAGGACTGATGGTATGGCTTTACCTACTCCATCTTATTTGGGTGTGAATATATCCTATTCACAACTTTTAATTTCTAGTTCTCTTTTAATGTACAATTTCTCAGGATGCCAGAAGAATCTGGGTGAGGTCAGATACATATTGATATATTTTCAAAGGTTTATAATTTCAGGAGGTTTAAGGAGTAGTGTGCCATATTTGCTGCTGGACACTGAATGATATAGTAATTTGGTGGGAACGGTCGTATGAAATAGATCCTCTAAAGAGAATGCAGGACTAAGGTTTTTTATGGATTCAAGGAACACAGTTTTATAGATTCAAGATTTTGTTGATACACCAGCTTGCCTGATTTACTTGCCTGAAAGTAATTAGAAGTGATCACTATTGTTGCCCTAATAACAAAGGGTCATAGACATTTGTTCTCCTTAATACCTTCCCTTATAACTTTGCTACTTCCTGTGCCAAAATAGTGATAATTTTACCAAATCTGATGCCACCAAATTCCATGGATTACCCATTTCTCATTTTTCTCTGTCAAGAAAGTTATTCCAGTTATCCTTAATAGGTAAGTATTCAATCAGAGATTCTTATTTTGTGGATCTATTTTCCAGATTTTTTTGACTACCTATTATTATAATAGTCAATGACCAACTGCGGACAGATTATACTCTCAAATTAAGATAACTCTAATAGGATTTGAAGGACAATTTCTCAAGAAGGAAACCAGGGAAATAAATATCTCAAATTTATATTTATCCCTTTCTTCTTTTTTTCTGCTGGGTTCCTCTTTGGAAACCAAAGGGCAAGAGCATCCACTGATTTGGGGCATACGTCCCAGGCTCTCACTGTAAAAGCAGGATGAAAAAGATTAGAATAGATCTTGAGTAACAAATGAAATACATTTGAAAAAGGAGTTTTTTTTTTAACAGGAAATACTGAATCACTGTTAAATACTGATGGAAATGGCAGAGTTAAGAAAAAAAAATGTGTTAATGAGGAGAAGATGGATTTTCCATATCAAGTCCTCGAGTAAGCAAACATTCAGGGTTGTTCTCTGACAAGGAAATACATTATTTATCCATTTTATCAATGATCAAGACAATTTTTATGTTACTGATATCTGATGGCTGATATCTGATCTACTTGTCTTTGGTGAATGGAAAAGTATTGACGAGAAATGGATTTTACCAATTACAAAGCAAATGTGATAAAATGCTAACCTTTGTAGAATCAGGGTTAAACTTACATGGGAATTCTTTGTTCCATTTTTCCAAAAGTCTAAAATTATTTCAAAATAAAAATATTTTAATAGAGCTTAATAAAAGAGAACAGTATTGATGAAAAGCTCAATACTATTAATATGAGAGAAAGAGAGAGAGAGAGAGAGAGAGAGAGAGAGAGAGGAGTGGAAAGAGGAAAGAGAAATTGTTCAGGTATGAAATACAAAATATAAAAATCAGGAAGGAAAACATTAAAGAGAATATGTTTGCACTTGAAACAAAATTGTTGAGAGTTGTAACTAATCAAAGTGTGTGTCAAGGATGGGAAATTTTGCACGATTATTTTGTTATTGTTGTTGAAATGGAAGAATATCTCAAAAATAAGAAATATTAGCAGTGTAGTTATCTACAAAGAATAGACTATTTCTGGAAATTAATCAACAGGAAGAGGGGTTAGTTATGGAAAGGGATCACTAAAATATGATTGAAATTTACTACCTAAAATAATTGAATTATATAATTCATCTCAAAAATTAATGTATCAACAAAAGATAGGGAATATACTTGGAGTCAGCACATATAAGACCATATATTTTGATATTTCTACACAGTAATATTTTAGAGTTACTATTATAATAGTAATGGGTCTACTATGATGGATACACTATAACTGAAAGACATGGATATTTATTCACTAAATAAGAATATGTACTACTATTATATGAGAGGGAACATAGAATTGACACTCTTGAACTACCAAGTCCAGATTCTGGACCTCACTCACTTGGTCTATGATCTTAAGCAAGTTATTTAAGTTGTCTGTACATCAGTGTCCTTATCCATAAAATTAGGTGATAATTAAAATTTCTTTATGAGATTGATATGAGGATTAAATAAAGTATGCAATGTTCTGATCAGTGCCTTATATGCAAAAACTGTTATGTCATCATTATGGGTATGTTCATCTGGCTTTCCCAAAGCTTCGACATTTCCAAACTGAGTTTTAAGAAAACTTTTTGTTGAAGTGTAACATAGAAACCCAAAGTGCTCAGCGTATAAGTGGACATATTCAAGGATTTTTCTCAAAGTGGATACATCTACAGAACCACACAGATTGAGAAGAAAAAATTTCATTGCTTAACAGGTTCCTTTATATTAGCATGATAGTCACTATGTTCCCAAAGGTCATTAAATTAATGTTTGTTTTTTTTTCAATTTTATGGCTCTATAATTGAACGTATGTAATCTAACTAACAAGTACTATTTTTCTGTTTAGTGGAGGGTAAAATACATTGATATTTAGATTCATAAACCAGTCATTAGTGATTATATTATAATGTATTCATTTTAAAAAGAGTAAGTACCTGAATCAAATGTAAGTTTTGATAATAAAAATTAGAAAACTTAATCTCTGATTATAATAATATTACTGAGAAAAATCTGTTTCTATCTATCTATCTATCTATCTATCTATCTATCTATCTATCTAGTTACCTGCCTACTGATGGATTTACCCATCTCCCCTTAAATATCTCCCTTCCTTCAATTGTACTAACTATACAGGTTGTTTCTTGTTAGTTTTTTCCCCAGCTTTTAACAATGATTGGATGAATATTAGGATAATATGAAACAGTGAATAGATTATTTTCATTTACCCATTATACCAAATATAAAAAGAAGAGTCATCTCATAAAAATGAAACAGAACCAAACCCAAACACAATCAACAATAAAAAGAACTCAATGTATAAAACAAAAATCAATGCAGGTTATTATTTGTTATTTAGGGCATGTCTTCAGCTAGCAGTGAGATAATCCTCACACAGCTATAAATGAGGAAAGAAATGATTCCACCTCCCAGCCCTTCCTTCTTTCACACATAGATGTTGGTCCTTGACATGGATTTACTTCGAGTATCAAAGTCAATTAAATTGAAAGATAATATTAATAGATTTTATCTAAAGCATAATTTTTAAGAAAAACTTTATAACATTTAGCTATTTAATTGAAGAAGTATAATTCAGATGTGAAATTAGAATTGTAAAAGTTGTTTTTGTGCATATTAATGTAAGTATTATTTAAGACAATCAGTGCATGAATACTATAACTCATTATAAACTCCATTAAATTTCAATAGGGATTAATACACATTTACAGAATATTTGGGAAAATTAAATGCTTTTGGATGCATAAAAACGTCATTGAAAAGATTTTTAAAGGCTACATGATTTTTGACAATGTAATTTCCTCATATTATACATGTTTGGGAAATATATGAATAAAATAATTGTTCAGCTATATTCTTTTGCATCCATGTCACAATCTCTTTTCCTTCCTAGGTAAAGTGAATCACCCAAGACCTCAATTTCATCCAAAATTATTTTTTTCTCTTAACTCCTGATGACAAGTTCGGTTCAATCAGTCAAGTAACATTAATTGATGTTGCTACTCTCGCTCAGCCAATCTCACCAAGCTTGCTTTATTTCGTCTTGTATAGTGATCAATTCCTTTCTGGTCATTTTACATCCAGTTTTTATCCAAAAATGTATCATTCACTTTGTCACAAGATGTATTTCCCCAATGCACAAGTCTGAGGATTTTACTTTTCGGGGGGAAAGATTTAAATGTTTTCCTGATGCCGATAAAGCAATACTATTTAGCATGCATCTTTAGTTCCTGTAAAATCTAGCTGCATAACAGGCTTTACTTTTTTCTATGTGTAGTTTAACTCCAACTATATTGGAATGTAATGTTAACCACTATATCTATTTTCTCTGTCTTCGAGTCTCCAATCTTTAAACCAATTGGAAGCTATAGAATTTCTTTATCAGAGATAAGGCTCAAGTTCCTCAGTCAATCCTAACTGAAGAAGGAGGTCCCAATTCAATGTCACCACCTGATGAGTCTTATTTAAATACATTAAGAAGACAGTTCATTTATTTAAGGCATTTTAATATATTTTAGATATATGATCTAGATGCAGCCAGGCAAAATTTAGATGAGATATGAGTTTTTTTTATTGATGGACTATTTTGCCTGAAGTCAATTAGGACTTATTTCTGTAAGAAATGAAGTAAATAATGCCTATTTAGATAAAGAAAAGTTTTTGCAGATGGAAATCATCACAGTATTTAATATTTCCAAAAACAAACATTGTAAGTCAATTCCAAAAATAATGGTACTACAGTCTCCATCTGTTACAATGCTCTGTTAAATTGTAGGATCCATACTTCTGTATTAGAAATGAACTATGGTAAATACATATTCTAATTTAATTTTACTGTGTTCCACAACGGTAAGCTTTTATTGTTTTATAATCATAATGATATTATAACTTCTGTGGATGAAATCAACTAAACATTATATTGAATAAGTAAATTAATCCATTAAACTATAACAATAATACATTTTCCATCACAGTATATTTTCTTTAAGGGAATGCTATCCCCCACCCCCCACAAATGACTGTTTTTATTCACTAAAGATAGTAGAACATAACAAAATAAACATTTAATAAAAAGTTTAATCCAGACATTACCCTTGTTTTACCATTAAATATATTATATTTCGTGGAGGAAAAACATCTTTCTTAGGTTAAATCAGCTATTTTCACAATAATTTTATGCAACAAACCAACCCAAACCCCAGAGTTTATATGAAAACATTTAGTTTTCTTGCCCACTGTGTGCCGTTCCTTTGGGCACACTGTCTGTGCTTCAGGTTGCAATTTAGCTAGGTTTGGGTGGGCTTGGCAGGATTTGGCAGGACTTGGCTCCAGTTACCTGACTTTGATATATGGAGTCAAGTGTTTTTCAAATGTTTTCAGGCTGCAAGAGTCAATGCTAGATGGAAGATGTTCTTCTGGTGGCAGACCAGGGGAACACAAGACAGCAATCCAAAATGCAAACTCTATTTAATATTTCTGTTCATGTCACTTATATACATACTTCACTGGACAAATCAAATTATCTGATGAAATGAGAAATACTCTCAGTAAAACAGATATTTTCTGAAGAAGGAGAGGAGTGGATATTCACAAAGAGTAATTCACTCTACTACAATTTAGCCTCTCTTGTTCAGAAGTATCCACTTTGCATTTGTATGCTAAATACGTATACATCTTCCCCATTACATACCCAATATCCCATTTATTTATAGCAATGAGTTCGAATGAGTGTAAATTTGTTCTTCTTAGTCTGGAGACCTACGAAACACAATGGTGACCAAATCAGGGTTCGAATAAGCGCTGGAATAGCAACAATGGGAAATGGAAAGAATTTGAGACTCATAGAATTCATTTGCAGGGCAAATGTTTCCAGTTCCCTTTATATTGTGTTTAGATACCAGTTTATGCTTCTTTTTTCATGTTTAGAAGTGGATCCCCAGTTCAACATTATCCAGTCTTGGACTCTAATCTCTAGGAGGCACTTTTCCAACTTCTGCCTTGGCCACACTGAGGAGGAAATTGAAGAATTGAATAACCAGTGAAGTAGAAATAATAAATTTACATAATTGTTGACTTCCTTTTTCATCTATAGTGACTCCAATTAAATGATTGAATGAAAATATTCTTGTTCTTTTTATACTCTTCTTATTCCAAAGAAAGTATGCTTTCTTGTTGTCTTTTATATTTAATTAAATGATTTGTTCACTTGCTAACTAAATTATAGGCTGAAGTAATGCAAGATATTTAATTTAATGGTTGGTTGATACAACAAAAGTATTTGAATATATTTTTTGTCAAATTGTTTACTGGATTTTCATGAGAGAATATTAAAAATATCTGAAACATTTTACAGTCGCCTAATTGCAAAATAATTTTTAAGTACACTTCTTTATTACTAATACAACCTTGTAATATCATTGTTATAATTTCTAAATTTTAATATATAGTCATATAAAATACATGAAGACACATATATATGTGATGTTGAATAGTAAATTCGATTTTGTAGAAGATTATTTAAATTTTTCATCAAATTAAAAAAAAAACATTATGATCTCCCAGTCTCCTTTTTTATATAATTTAAAGAAAATGTTGAACACTTGCCAGATATGAGTTTGCATTCATTTTCAAGGCCTCCTTAAGCATCGGTTATATATACACATTAGAAACAAAATAATTTTGCTAAAATTTGTCCATATGATTAATGAGTCATGTGGTTATTGTTATGCAAATAAGAATAGCATATGATTAGAAATACTACAAAAATGGAATAAGGCTCTTGTCTTTTTCATATGCATTTTTTATTGCAATTAATTAGAGTATGGATTTTAAAATTTAGTTTAATTTCTACTAACTCATAGTGCTCTTAATATATTCTTTGGAACACAGATAACTTATTAAATTGGCCAGTCATAAATTACCAAATAAGTTGTTGACCAAAATAATAGGAAGTTTAACTCAAATGTTTAGTCATGATTTAACAAAAATTAAAAATTGACTTAAAATTGTGTGGAAGCATGATACATCAATTTTTACAAAATAGATTAGTAACCACAGGAGGGCTTTTTTGTTTTTGGCGTGTATCAAATTGTAATTACACATGCACGCACACACACACGGTACTAATTTGTTGTCTGGCTGGTGTGGCTCAGTGGATTGAGCATCAGCCAATAGACTGAGAGGTCCTGGTTTGAGTCCTGGTCAAGGTACATGCCTGGTTGCAGGCTCAATCCCCAGTGGAGGGTGTGCAGGAGGCAGCCAATTGATGCTTCACTCTTATTTCGATGTTTCTATCTTTCTCTCTTAAAAAACTCAATAAAAACATTTTTTTTTTAAAAGATGCTAATTTGTTAAATAAACCAAAGTATTGTCTTAGAACTGTATTACTGGTATTCACATTAATGACTTAGTGGAAATCTTTTGTACTTTTAGTTTTCACAGATAAAGCAAAATATGTATTAACAATGCTTAATAATCTCATGAGGTAAAGAAGTGGGTAGTTGAGAACCTTGGAAAAGGGCTGCGGTTTGTAGTTTATAAAGGCCTATGCAAATATGTCTCAAATAAAAGTAATATATCAGTTGTATAGTTTTCATATACTAGAAGAAGAGTGCAATATGAATGCATTTTAACTTATGCCTACCATATTTGGTACCTAAGAATTTAGCAGAGCAAACAAGCGTTCTATAATTTTGTGAAGTGTCTGCTTTAAATACAGAGAGATATAACCAGGTATCTCCACTAGTAATACCAGCTATTTTTCAACACCAATTGCAGGGAGAGCTGTGTAATGATTAAATTCCCCTTAAATATATTTTAAATTAAAACTTCATCATTAATTTATTAAAAACATCTCTATATAGATTCATTACCTTTTTATTTATCCATTCATCTACTTTGTCTTCATTGTATTTTAGTATTGTGTTGCATTTTACTATTAGAATAATCAAATCATAGTCATAAAAAAGATATTCTAGCCTTTCTCTATTCTACTGTCTATATTATTTTACTCCTCTATCATTCTCCCATTTGAAGCAACATTTATCTTTAACTTCAAATAGAAATACAGACTATCATATTCACATGAGGAATAATGCAGATTAATACAGAGCAATAATCTAAACTCCTTCAATGTACCTTATTGCTACAAATGTTTTAGAAAGGGTATAGACATAGAATTAAATCTTTCCTTAAGACATAATGAAATCTTATATTTTCTTAATATTTCATTAATTAAAAAAATATTTCTACCTATTCATAAACTAATGTCTTATATATGCACATGAATTCTTTCAAGAGCTATGCTGTTTTGACTGCACAACTAACAAAATAAATGCTTCCAAAGGGATACCAAGTACTGCCTTTTCTTCTTTTCTATATACCAAGGGGAAAAGGAACACCATGAACGACATGTTAATTACTGTAATAAACTCATTCTGCCAAATCCTTGCACACCAGCAAAAGTTATCTGCCATCCCCTCTCCTTCTTGTGTGTTCATCTGTGTTTTCTTATCTGTGTTCCTCTTTTCTCTCTCTCACCATTTGGTGGCATGTTCATTTTTTAATCACTTTACCTTGGCATCACTAACAAACCTTACTCTTTTTTTTTTCTCCCACATCCAGGCTGTTCATCGAAAACATTTCAAAATTCTGTTATTTCTTCCTGTTCCTGTCCTTTAAAGCTGTCATTTCCTTTCTGTTCCTGAAGCCAAAAAACCTCATCCTGACATCTTTATCTATAGCAACATGTTCTCTTCTTCTGCTCAAAATTTATTCTGTGGTTCAACCACATAAGTTAGCAAAGAAAAGTTCCAGTTTTCCATTTAAGGCGATTAAAGTTTTTTACATTAAGCTACTTGAAAATTACTTTGGACACAACCAAAGTTGAATGCTTCAGATTCCCCCTGGGACTTCCCATTCAGATTGTTCAAACAGAATCTTTATCTACTTTGCCTCTCCACATTCTTTCTAATGCCAGACACATTCTGTGTAATTTTTGCCATACTTCCCAGATGAAAAAGTCTCAACTTTATGCCTTTGCACCAATCAGCATAGATTAATACATGTGGTTAACAAACAACCCTGAACCTCAGTGGCCCATAATAACAAAGGGTAATTTTCCTTTAGTACCAACCTCACTCAGATTGACTACTGTCTGAACAGTAGTTGCATGTCGTCTTCCCTTGAGGTCCATGGCTGACAGCGTAGCCTCTGGTTAGAACATTGCATTTGTGGCAGAGGGACATAGGAACCGTGCGCTGGCTCCTAAAATGCTTTGGCTGACAAAGGCCACCTCTGTCCACGCATTATTGAAATTAAGTCACATATCAGTGCTTGAGTTTTGTGGCATAAGAATATATATTTCATAGAGAAACACCGAGACAGGGGCAAATCACGACCAGAACCACCAAAACTTCTGTATGCCTTTTGATAAAGAAAATTCAGTTCATCTGGAAATATAAAAGGCATAATCGATCATCATCTCTTTGAAATTAAGTTGTCAATTTGAAACAAGCCTCTGTCAGATTGTAACTCTGAGTGACAGAGGCAGGACAAAATATATCTTGCAAACATGAGCCCCAGAAGGACAGATAAGAATGATGACGATAGGGTACTGAAGCTTCTTTAGTGCAGATGCATCCATTATGTTTTACTCAAATGTAAGGGGCATGAATATAATGTGTCAATGTCATCAGCTTAAAATAATAAATAGATGAAAAGAACCAATTAGCAAATGGATCAGGCCGGGCACCATCGTGGGAGAAAATGTTGACTGAGTTCAGGACCCTAGTCTGAAATGCAAGAGGGAGAACTGACATGAGACACACGTTTGCAAGTTGCTATTGAATATGAACAATGTCAAGGTGAAATTTTTCATTTTTATTAAACACATAATTACAGTTGGACTCACTAATTGATTTTCACAGCTGTGAAGCTTTTCAACTCCAGATAATTATTTAAAGTACATTGCAAAATTATTTTAAAATATCGTAGTCTACAAAATAATTCATTGAATATGTAGTTTGTTGATTTAAAAAGTATAGTGAATTAGAATAATTCCATTTTCTGTTTGGCATTAGATAATAGTATCAACTAATTATAAAATCTTAATGCAATAGATTCGTCTTAGAGATTATTTAATCCAAATTTGCAACCAATCCAGGAACACTTCTTAGGCATGAACTGGTGGCTGTTCCTTCTCTGCTTCAAATCTCTGTTCAAGAGCCTGAAATACATCACTTACCGACATATTATATATAAATGCTTCTCTTTTTGGAAAAAGTCTTCCTTCATGTTTACCTAAAGTTTAAGTTTCTGAAATGCCTGGTCCTTTATCACAGTTCTGCCCAACAGAAGAGCTATAAGTTCATTTTATTTTTTTATGTGAAATAACTTCAAACATCTGCAAACTGCTATGGATTCTTTCTTACCTTTTCTGTATTTTATTCCAAAATAAATCACTCATTTTCTCTAATGTTTTCTGATGTGGCAAAATCCAGAGATCTTTCAAAAATCTGATCAAATTCCCCAGCACTGTTTCATTCATTGAAGAAATATTTCTTGTTTGTGGACTCTGCATTGTCAAAAATTGTGCTGCTAAAATGTTGGGTACTCAGATACAATTCACACCCATATGAAGCTCACAGTCTAGTTGGTAGACAATTAGAAATATCAAATAAGTTCATACAAAGTTATGGAGCATGATACATGATCTAAAGGGAAATTTAAGCATTTTTTCTTAATATGTTACAACTTCTTTGTATTAAACATTACACTAGCATGTCTTTATCAGTTTGGTTTGCATATTATATTTCCTCTATCACATCTTATGTTGTATTAACTTTATCTGCAGTAGCATTAAAATAGTGATGAGTTACTGGGCATTGATATATCATTTTAGTTCTTTAATATGCTTTCATATAGAGTGTTTTCAAAGAACTCTTAAATTCTAGCTTCTAAATCATATTTTGCAATTTTATCACCTACTAAAAAATCCTAAAGAAACAAACAATCCATCACTCCAAAACAAAAACAAACAAGCAAAGCTCTGGCAGGTTTTTCTAGGTTTTCATGTATTTGGTTGGAATTATTTACATCAGATTTAAGTTAAATGTCAGGCCTAGGTATGATGAAGTATGAAAAGGGAATGAGGCACTGTTTTAGTTGACCCTGGAAATTTTTGGTTGGATCACAGGAGACAATGAGTCTTGCACCTCTTTGCTAAAAGTTGACAGTAAGCCGAAGAGTGATGACTTACCGTTTTCATCCAACTGAGAAGTAAAAGTCTCTTTTTATTTTTATATATTTTTTCACAACTTGGTAATCATAGAATGCTCAAGAAAAGCCTAAGGTAGAAAATGTATTGCACTAGATAGAACTTAGCAATTTAAGGAAAACTGCTGTTCTTGTCCTGTAAAGTGAAAGAGATGATTGAAACTTAAGACATTAAGAGGTAAAAGAAATTGAATTCCCAAGATTAATTTTTTTAAAGAATGCAAGGAGTAGTTCTGTTTTCTCTTCTTTTTAAAAGAAAAGTTATCTTAGTAACTTGCTAAAAGAAAATGAAATCTTTAAATTTCATTATATAAGGGGGATAAAAACAGTATGCAATCTAGACAATTTATATACAGACAAGGTCCGTTAGAAATAGTTTCCTAAAATGTGTCACTGATGAGACCAGTAAATACATGTGTCTTCTAGATTAATACACTTTCAGAACAAGGATTTATGAATCCAATTCAAAAAACATATTTTATGAAATAAATGTTATGATATTAATTGTTTACTAATGAAATGGTAGTTTAATTTAACCAGGTTTTAGAAAACCTAAAATACTTTATTTAGATAAAATATTAAAATAAATGTATAAACTGTCACATGAAAAGTTGATGCATTTCTTTTTTATCTGGAAGAAATACCAGGTCAATGAAAATGTGACGATGACAAGAATGATGATCAGGAGACACAGCAACTATCTGTAAAAAGTCACTTTTTTCATTCATATCCCAGCTTTAGGCTGAAGTGCACTGAACTGAAGGAAAATACTTTTCCCTGAGTGTCTGTGTGTTTCTCAAGTCGAGAGAAGTCAGTGCCTCACCGACCTCAGTGTGGGTACCGCTAAAGGGGCCGCAGTCAGCTTGCACGTTCATTTTGAAGGTATCTGCAGCTTTGCCTTCTTTAACAGTCCTTGTGCTCAGAATGTTCTATGCTTTCTGGGCCCGTCTTACAACTGATCCTGGACTTGAAACTGACAGCTGTGAACTGGCAGAAAAATGATGTGGCAAAGGTTGCCATGCCTGAAGAAAATGCAAAGAAAGATTTATTTGGGCAGGTTGTAATTTATGACTCATTCATAAACAAAGAATGCCAATTTTTATCTTTTGAGTCCCTGTAGGCCACATGGGTTTCGAAGTGCAATATATAATTTATGTACACATGTATATATTTTTTATATTTTATAAAAATATGATATAACAATAATATATTTTTATGGACAAATTTTGTTTTTATTGTTTATTTTTATTACTTGTATTTATTTTCATGTTTTTATATATATGTTGCAAAAAATGATATTGCAGTATAGATACCAAATATTATGTAGCACTCTAAGTAGATTCTGAGGCAGTACCCCATAATCAAATGCCTAAAAGGTGTATACCAGTCAGAGTAAGAAGATAAATCACAATTATAAAGCACATTATGCCAGTTCATGTTCTGTTTCCAAATATTTTTAAAATGCTGGATTTTTAGAGCTTCTTATATTTTATTGTGAATAAAGTATTATAAGCCTGTATTCACAGAATGTTTACTTTGAGACAGATATTTTCTAGGTAACTTGTTAGCTACGGAAAAGAATGGCAGAGAGTGGAAATGTAAATCCAGCTTTTCGGTGTCACACACATTTTTAAAAACCTGAAGTTCTGGTTTATTTACACAGGGAGGATTGTCTTTGGGTGTCTCCATATGAGCAGGTTGTGCTCCCATCAGGGACAGCTCTTCTCTTCCCCACTGACTCCCATGGCACTTTAGAAGCACTGATTGGCAATTACTTAACAAATATTTATCATTGGAAATTATAAATATTTTTTGTTTGTTTTTAATCATCACCAGACGATTTTTCCATTGATTGTTTTTAGATAGAGTGGGAGGAGGGTGGGAGAGACAGAGAGAATCATCATTCTATTTTTTATCCTCACCCGAGGACATTTCTGCATTTATCTTTAGACAGAGAGGGAGGAAGAGAGAGGGGAAGAAAGAGACACACACATCGAGTGGCTGCCACCCACACAACCCGTCACTAGTTGTCTCTCCTAAGGCCCTCACTGGGGCAGGAGATGAACCCCTAACCGAGGTACATGCCCTTGACTGGGAATTGAACCTACAACTCTTTGGTCCATGGGCTGACACTCCAACCACTGAGCAAATCAGCCAAGGCAATTATAAATATTTTTATTCATGCTTT
Organism: Molossus molossus; assembly: GCF_014108415.1. Lineage (NCBI taxonomy): Eukaryota > Metazoa > Chordata > Mammalia > Chiroptera > Molossidae > Molossus > Molossus molossus. The sequence goes on along the minus strand of NW_023425403.1, from coordinate 39,538,635 downwards.
GTCTCTTAATAGAGTGTGAAATACTTGAAAGCAAGAGTCATAATCTTATTTATATGTGTATACCTTGCACTCAGCCCATTGACTGGTATATGAAAAGGACTATATATGTATTTAATAAGTAAGTACAGCTCTGGCCAGTTTGGATCAGCGGTTAGAGCATCAGCCTGCGGACCAAAGAGTCCTGGGTTTGATTCCAGCCAAGGGCACATACCTTGGTTGCAGTTCGTCTGCAACCCCAATGGGAGGCAGCCAGTTGATGTGTCTCTGTCACATTGATGTTTTTCTCTTTCTTGCTCTCTCTTCTTCCCTCCCTCCCTCTTTAATCTGAAGATAAGTGGAAAAGTATCCTCAGGTGAGGATTTTCATTTTTAAAGAGTAAAAAAAAAAAAAATGTAAGTATAGTGAAATGATTTTTGTCCAAATTTGAAAGAAATAAGCAAAACAATGATTCTAAGTTTTATGTGCCAGATTATATTAACATTACTCTTCAGCCCATCAGAATGTTTATTAAGAGCATGCAAAACCATTATATGCAGGTGTGGGAAGCAAATACAAATCCTAATCCTGGTTTCCAGTACCTGAAAATTTTCTAACTGGAAATATTATATGATTGCATATGAAAAAACTAAAGTAAGAGACACAATATGATTGTCATGCAGACATTCATCAACAAAATATTGGCATTTAATTTGAATAACCGAATACTTGCTGATGAAATGGCATTTGTTATTCCTGGTTTCTACCTTCCTTATCAGCTAAATAAAAACAAAATAATAATAATCTTTATATCATCATTTAATGAATGATTTGGAAGCAAATTTGTATTAGGAGCTTAAGAAAATGGGTAAAAATATGGATTGAAAAAAAAAATCAAGTATAAAGACACTTTGGTATATGTTCAGAGGTTGGAAAGATCATCAGAAGAAGATGGACAGCCTTATTACACATGTAAATTGTTTTACAGAAAAGGTACAGTGAGGTTAAATATACATAGATAGGTTAGAAGGTTAAAGTGTGGAACATCTTGACAAGATGAAAGCCCAGAGCTAACACTTAGGCATGAATATCAAGGGACTATTCAAGTTAAAAACTAGATCTATTATTTGCATTGCATTCTGATTTTATTGATAGAATTTAATGAAGAGACCATTTTTTAATCCAGTAAAGTTTGTTCTTAAATTTATTTTCAAGAGTTTCAGCAAAATACCTTAGGTAAGACCAAGTGTTAAAATGTTCACTGACTGAAAGAATTAAATGACAGTGTCATGGCTACTATCAGCATAGAAATTTAGTATCAGTAGGAAGACTAGAAACCTGGACATGTTCAGGAAGAAAAATAAATGTCTAGGGAGGAAAAAAAAATCTAGAAAAAAGAAGAAAATTTTTTTGTTTCTCATGTTTAAAGAAATGAATTCAACTTTATGGTTCTCTTGAATGACACATTTTTCATTTTTTCACACGGGATTGTTTGTATTCATTGCATTTAAGTTGATACATCTCCCCGAGACCCTCTTTACTCTATCTTTGAGAATTTCCAACTAAAAGTTTTTTTTAGTTATACTGTAGGCATCATTTCCTTTTCAATTCAAGGACTACATTTTTTCTAATAATTTTGGTTTTGTTTTTTTTTCCTTAATCTGGGGCTTATTATTATTTCTCATGTTTCCTTGGCCACTAACAGAGAAAACTGATATTTAACCAGGTAAACAACTTGAAGCTATAGAGATCTAAAGCATCTGTGTTACTACAAGTTACCTAAGAAAATATTTCTTCATATATAAGAAAATACAAATTGCAGAGAATTCACCATTAAAATATTAGAAAAGCGCCCTGGCCAGTTTTGCTCAGCGGTTAGAGCATTGGCCTGCAGTCCAGAAAGACCCAGGTTCGGTTCCCGCTAAGGGCATGTACCTCGGTTGCAGTTTGTCCCCGGTCCTGGTTGGGCCGTGCGGGTGGCAACCACTCAATGTGTCCCTTTCACGTCGATGTTTCTCTCTCTCTTCCTCTCTCTCCCGCCCACTCTGTCTGAACAAAAAATGGGAAAATGTCCTCTGGTGAGGATTTAAAAAAAAATTAGAAAAGTCATCAAGGAATATAGCTGGGAAATCCTCAAGAAAGACTTGTTTAATTTCAGTGTATGTAAGTTATCTTTCTTGATCTTTTCTTCTTTTGTTTTTTTAATCCTCACCGAGGACATTTCTGCATTTATCTTTAGATAGAGCGGGAGGAAGAGAGAGGGGAAGAGAGAGACACACACATTGAGTGGTTGCCACCCACACGACCCTAACCATGGCCAGGGACAAACTGCAACCGAGGTACATGCCCTTAGTGGGAACCGAACTCGGACTCTCTGGTCTGCAGGCCGAGGCATCAGTCGCTGAGCCAAACCGGCCAGGGTTATTTTGATCTTTTCTATGTAAAGAAATAACCTGGGAAGAAAGGAAGTATTAAGAAAAACAAGGAATCAGTATTGGAGAAACAGTCTGATCATAGAATGTCATAAAAGGGCAACATAACATTCACATTTGGTACAAGATGTCCACATTATTTAAATACAGATCTTTCTCGAACCTTTTTTTTTGCCTTATTCCACCTTCATTACTGAATGTACCACCATCACAGAACTCCCTGAACCATAAAATCAGTGTATGATTTTTTTATTTTAAATGTTTCATTATTACACTTTGAGCAAGAAAGGAAATAGAACATGGGAGACTTCATAAAAGTTGCATAAAATTGCATTAATTCAACTGTCTAAATGGGGATGAAACTAACTCAGATAGAAATTAAGTAAAATTTGTTGCTATCACTTCATTTATCCTTTTAGACTTTTTCACTAATTACAACCTGACCTTAAACATCCTTTTGGTTGACTGTAATCTCCTTATTTTCCTTCTAGTATGCTTATTTGACCCCAAAGTGACTCATGTCCAAAAATTTTATTTCGGACTATTTATGTCTAGCTAAATTTGATTATTTCCTGAAACGATATTTTAAAAATGAGAGTAGATGTAATATATTTTTTCATTTTCTTAGGGTGCACTATATGCTAGGTATTATGTAATGATAACCTCATTTTAATGTCATAAATAATATGGTATGGTATATGGTATTTTTTCATACTTGTAATGTGATCTATTATGCTTACTATATAGTTTCTTTAAGTTTTATGAAATATTTACCCACCCGTGTAGTAGGTGTTCACACTAAGAGAAAAAAAGAAAAATAAGGAAAAAACAAACAAAGAAAGAAGTAAAATGAATACTCTTATTAGTGGTTGTTGTTGAGTCTTGATAAAAATTCTTAAGCACTCAAACTAAACAAATTCAACAACTATTTATTAGCTAATATGTCGAAGATACTACACAGTAAAGAATTAAAAAATAAGATATTCTGTTTCTTCATAAGAGTTTAAATCTAGAAGAGAGAAAAATACAAATGCCCAATGACAATAATATATAGCCTAGGAATATAAAAAAATGAAATCTCTCCCTTATTATTCAACCTTACCCCCATAATTACTGACATTGACCTAATTAAAACAAAACAACAGAACAAATCCTCTCTGCGGTTCTTTAGGTAAATGAAGAGTACTGGTTTCCTCCCAAAGATAACGTCTTGGGAATTCATGGGACATTAAAATATTCAAAAAAGTAGGAGGGAGAGTTATTGATTATGCTATGGCACAGGCATTAGAAGAGGGGGAAAAAAAGAACCACCTATGATGTTGATAATTATGCATGGGATGGTGTATGCAAAGGAATTTTTAAAGAAATGAATTTTAAATAGTTTTCTAAAACAATTCAGACAAGCCCTAAGTTTCAACTTAGAGAAATAGAGAGCTAGATTGGGTACTGCTAACACCCTGACAATTAACAAAAAGCTAAACTAACTGAAAATTAACCGTTTTTCCTGAAAATATTAGAAAACTAAAATCATAATGTAATTAAATAATCTGAAATTTGGGGGGAGAGAAGACCAAGAATCCACTAACCCGAGGCAGATATAACATAAAAGAACATACAGTGATACCTCGGTTCTCGAACGCCTCGAATTTCGACCAAATCGGTATTCGACCAGGAGATTCGAGAAACTTTTGTCTCGGAATCCGAACAAATATTTGGAACTCGAACTTCCGAGATGAGCCGAGTTGAGCCGAATGGCGTTCATTCGGCCCAGCGCGCCTTGCTTGCGTCCTCAGTGTGAGTGCAGAGAGAGAGTCACGCTTTGTGGAGAGAGTCACGCTTTACACTGAATTTAACCCTTAGACATACTGTACACTTTTATTTCTTGTTGAGACTTATGTTTTTCTACATATTATATACAAATTAGGCCAGTAAATAGGCATTTTCTGGGGCTTGGAACGAATTAATCCAGTTTCCATTATTTCCTATTGGGTTTCATTGCTTCGGTTCTCGAACAATTTGGTTCTCGACCGTCCTCCTGGAACGAATTATGTTCGAGAACCGAGGTATCACTGTATTTCCACAAAGCCAATTATTTTTTTATTTCACTGTCACTGAACAAAGGGAGGGAGGGAGAAAACAAGTAAGTCTGCAAACTAGCCTGAATTCAAGTCCTGTCCTGTCAACCCTCAACCAGAGGGTTGAACAAAGATAGCCTGAAGCTCAGCTTTGCCCTGATCCATTTCTCTTCTTTGATACTCCAGAGAAGTACTTAAAGTTTATTGTAGTTCCATCATTTACATGACAAACTGTATCTTCTACCACTCTCTTTCTGCAATGATTTTTATGTCTTTCTGACTTTTCTGAACATTCTACCAATCTTCACACTCTGAACTAATCTCCTGAGAGCATGCAGGTTCTGATATTGAAATTACACCACCTTCTCATGGCCCCATCTAAAATTCTAGCTGAATTTGGGTAACTCTATATCTTCCCTGTTGTTAAAATAAAGCAGAATTGTTCTTCACTGAAATGCCAATATTTCTACACATGTTTTAAATTTTATTCCATTGACTTCTTTTATGGACTTTGTTTTTTTGGTTAACTTCTATTTGACGATAGCTTCAGCTTCTGCCACTCAATAAGAAGATACAGCTTAAAAATACTGAATTGCTAATGGCTGGCTGGGCTAAGAATGAGAAACCACCTAGGGCCAGAAAGAGTTGAATAGCATTCTCTTGCCGGGCCTCCCAAGGAAGGAAGATCAGAGAGAATCTGGGAAAACTTTTCTTATGATGCTGACTAGAGGAGGAGAAGAGAAGCAACTCCTGAAACTCCTCACTACCATCTCTCCTTTTCCAGGGAACAAAACCCTCAGTTAATGAAGGTAAGAACAGCCTGCCCTCTCCCTTCAGAGCACTAGTGGAAAACCATTACAGCTGATAGAAAAGAATTGCTGCTGAGAGAGGAGCCGACCGCTTTATCTAAGCGTGAGTGGTCCTGTTGCAATGCAGGTTGGGCAAGTACATGGTGGAGCCGTATTATAACCGAGGCAGTGTATTATGCTCTTAGGGGCAACAAGTTATTTAATCATATGAAATTATAGGAAATAAGATACATAAGTAGGTCTTTAGTATTAACACGATCAGAAATAATTAGAAACTAAGGTAAGACAGAGTAATATCCATATAACCTCTTTTGCTTAGAGTGAAGAATGCAGAAAACACGTTTTTGTATTTGGGAGAACAACTCAGACATTTATAACAAGACATCAGAAGGCCCTAAGAGAAAAGAAGAAACTTTTTTCTTGAAGGATCTTGAAAGAATTTATGAGTTCCAGAGATCTCATACCTATGAGATTAGCCTAAAGACTACTTAGAAGACATTTTTTTTAAATTTATTTTTAAATTACAGTTTAGTGATTAGATAATCATGTACTTTTTTTTTTTATTGTCATACATATCTTCATACAAGCTTGATGTGGTCAGGAAAAATACTGTCAAAATCATTACATTATTTCTTCATAAAACATGGAAGAAAAATCAAGTAAAAACAACAACAACAACAACAACAACAACAAAAAACACCCTAGGAAATCATGTAGAGAAATAGAAACCAGAAGAGTAGAATGTTCTTATAAAACTAAGCACAACTTAACACACAATGCAGCAGTCATTTCTTAGTTTTTATCCAAAGTAGTTGAAAACAAATGCCCAGACAATAACCTGCTCATGAATTCTTAAGCACCTTTATTCATAATTATCACAACTCGGAAGCAAGCAAGATGTCCTTCAGTAGGTGAATGGATAAATAAACTGATACACCCTGACAATGGCATATTGTATAGGACTAAACAAACAAACAAACAAAAGATCTATCAAGTCATAAAAAGACATGGAGAAATTTTAAATGTATATTATTAAGTGAAGGAGCCATTCTGGAAAGGGTATATAATATATGATACCAACTACCTGACATTTAGGAAAAGGCAAAACTAACTGTAAAGACATTAAGAGATTAGTGGTTGCCAGGGATGGGGGAAGGAAAAGACGTATGTTCAGAGCACAGAGGATCCTTAGGGCAGTGAAACTACTCTGTATAATACTCTAATAATAATTACATGTCATTATACATTTGTCCAAACATATAGAATATGCAATACCAAGAATGAACCTTAATGCAAACTAGGGAGTTTGTTGGATGATGATGTGTCAGTGTTGGTTCATCACTTGCAACAAACATACAACTCTGGTGGAGGATGTTGTTAATGGAGGAGGCTATGCATGTGTGGTATTAGGGCATATGAGATAGCTCTGAAACTTATCTCAATTTTTCTATTAATCTAAAACTAGCATTAAAATAAAGTCTTTAAAAGACTTAAATGAAAGACTCAAACCATAAAATTCCTAGAAGAAAACATAGGCAGTAAAATCTCAGACATTTCTCACAGCATACTTTTTTATGATATGTCTCCTCAGGCAAGAGAAACAAAAAAATAATAACTAAATAGGATTACATCAAACTAAAAAGCCTTTGCACAGCAAAGGAAACTATCAACAGAATGAAAAGACAACCCACTGAATGGGAGAACATATTTGGCAATGATACGTCTGATAAGGAGCTAATATCCAAAATTCATAAAGAATTTATATGAGTCAACATCAAAAAACAATCAAATTAAAAAACTGCCAAAGCCCTGGGTGGTTTGGCTTAGCGGTTGGAGCATCAGCCCACAGACCAATGAGTCTCGGGTTCAATTCCTGTCAGGGGCTCATGCCTCAGTTGCAGTTCGTCCCCAGCCCTGGTCGGGTCATGCGGGAGGCAACCGGTCTATGTGGCTCTATCACACCTATGTTTCTCTCTGTCCCTCTCTCTTTCTCTCTCCCTCCCTCCTACTCTATCTGATTTAAAAAAAAAATAGACAAAGAACATGAATAGATATTTCTCCAAAGAGGGCATACAGATGACCAACAGATACATGAGAAGATGTCCAACATTGCTAATCATCAGGAAAATGTAAATTAAAAACACAATGAGATATCACCTCACACCTGTCAGAATGGCTATCAACAATAAATCAACAAGTGTTGGCAAGGATGTGGAGAAAAAGGAACCTTTTTGTACTTCTGGTGGGAATGCAGATTGCTGCAGCCACTGTGGGAAACAGTGTGGAGTTTCCTCAAAAAATTAAAAATGGAACTGCTTAGTGACCCAGCAATTCCACTTCTGGGAATATATTAGAAGTAACCCAGATCACTAATTTGAAAACTATATGCACCCATATGTTCAGTGCAGTGTTATTTACAATAGCCCAGATTTGGAAACAAACAAATGACCATCAGTAGACGAGTGGATAAAAAAGCCGTGGTACATTTACACAGTGGAATACTACTTGGCCACAAAAAAGAAGGAACTCTTACCTTTTGTGACAGTATGGATGGACCTGGAAAGTATTATGATAAGTGAAATAAGCCAGTCAGAAAAAGACAAGTACCATATGATTTCACTTATATGTGAAATCTAATGAACAAAACAAACTAACAAGCAAAATAGAAACAAACCCATAGATAAATAGAACAGACTGATAGCTATCAAGGGAGAGGTCTTGGGTGTCTGGGTGAAAAAGGTAAAAGCATTCAGCAAAGAAAAAAACTCATAAACACAGACAACAGTATGGTCATTATTAGAAAGAAAGGGGGTGGGGGAAGCAGAAGAGAAAAGAGGGTGAATAAATGGTGATGGAATGAGACTTGGGGTGGTAAACACATAATACAATATACAGATGATGTACTATAGAATTGTACAACTGAAATGTATATGATTGTATTAACCAATGTCACCCCCATAAAGTCAATACATTTGAAAAAGTGCTGTAGAAAGCAGATTGGAAATCAGGACTGTATTGTGTCACAGAAGAAGTCTAATTAGAGAGAAACTCTAAAAAAATGTGCACAAGTGAAAGAATGAAGACAGAGAACTTAATTTGTTAATTAGAAGTTGTTAAGCTTTAATAGGTAATTTCTGTTGGAGTAGAAAATGTGGAAATAACATGGTAAAAAAATCTAAATGTCTGCTTGTGGTCTGGCTGTGGAAGCGGAAGCTGCTGCGATAGTCAGTGGTGCAGAGAAGCGGGTGGTCGCTGGATGACAGGACTTTTCAGGGAAGTTTGCATTTGTGTTTGTGTCTTAACACAAGACAAGTGCAAAATAACTACTGCTCTGAGTAATTACTTGTCTCACTTTCTGAATTGAGAATATTTACAAAGATCCAGTACTGAAATAGGAGAAGTTAAGGGCTTAGGAAATAGAGTTCCCTTCTGTTTTAAATGGAATATCTATTTGATCTTTACTGTTCGATGGCTATTTGTAATCATTATGAAATCTTAAAATCTAGATACACAGGTGTCAAGTTTTCAGGTACAGAAAATCCTTCATTTCTTGAATAAGTGGCCTAAATTTTTTAATATCATTTTGTTTTCCTGGATAACCTGACAGATCTTCTGAGTGAAAGTTGCTTGGTTTGAAATACAACACGTGCGTTAGAAACAAACTAGTGAGCAATGAAAACGTAGTAGTTGGATGAAACGTAGCTATAGGCTTTGTTTAAAACAACCAAGAATCTGAAAACAAATTGCTTCTTTACTAAATTAACTTAGTTGTCAAATCAATTACTTGTGTGACTCAAAATAAGTGTATGCTGTTCGTTCATTTCTTTATGTTTGGTACCGTAAATTCCAGTATAGTACCGAAGGCCAAGCAACCCAGCACACTTCCCTGTAGCCATGCCTACCTAACTGGAAGCGGAACTGGAGAGAAAGACAAACATGCTTTAATTCACCACGACCCCTTCCCTCTTGTGTTGTCCTCGATCCTCGGAGAGAGACAACTCATGCTGGAAGTAACAAAAGACTATAAGGATATATTGAGAGAACTCAGTTTTTGTGGAACTCTACAAAATAATGTCACCTTAAATGGCTGAGGGTCCTTTTGGATGAGTAATTCACTAAATATCATACTTTCAAGTAGAGCTTTCATGTTGTCATTTTTAGAACTTACTTTTTGGAACATTTTTCAGAATGTTCTCTTATTTTCTAATTGCAGCTGAAATAACATTTCCAAGCACAGCAGCAACAGTTCTGTTGTTCCTTACACATTACAGTGTATTCTTCCAGGAATTAGATTTTGTTCTTGAACATAAAGGAAAGAGAAAACAATTTTAACATTTTTTTTTCCTCCCACATGTATCTTTTACCCAAGAAATGAATTTCAATATAGTTGCATGGAAGTATGGGTTTTAATTATTTTCTCAGGGATTAACAATTCCAATTTCCCTGATGATAAGTTAAATGTGTAATGCTCGATTATATATCATATTTCATTATATGCAACTGGATAATACCCACGTGAAAGTTATTCTCTGGAAATAGACCACTAAACTACCATTCAGTACGCTGCTGGTTTAGGGCACAAAATGGCACCTCAGTATCCAGAAATAGTTTAAAAAATTATGTAATGTACTTTCTTCAAATATTTTAATAACGCCAAATTCTTTATAGTTCACAAAGCAATTTCAAAAACGTTATCATATTGTACTCATAATAAACCCAAGAGGTAACTATCGCTGTCTCCATATTACAAATGAAGATATTACAGTTCTAAAAGTGTTTCTGTTTTTAACATGTTGATTGTTAAGTGGCAGGGCTGGAAATTTTACATAGACCTGCTGACAGTAAGTCGTAGCTGGTTTCTGTAATTCAGCTTCCTCCAGTTTTGTGTGTATGATGGTGTTTAAATCCTCTTCTGGGAGAAAAAAATCGTCTCAATATAAATATTAAACTAGCAGCTTCTAGTGAATCATCTGGGAGATGCAAAACACAATTACTTTGAAGTGTTCAAATTTACCTTTGTAAATAAGATAGTGATTGAAAGAAAATAAAATGCATGTGGTCAAATAAGGTACACATTATATTTTTCTTTGTCTAGGGCTTCTGACAAATATGATTGTTGGTTAGCAGAACAAGTATTTCTCTAGCCCTGCAGCAGGCGTTTTCTGTCTAGTGACATGCGAGAGTGGGTGGTGAGGATTTCGGATCAGAACATTGCGTTCTTGTGAACAGACAAAGAATGTATAATGGCTAGATTTACTTTTTTCCTCTTTTTTTCTTAGATTAGCCATCATACAGCCTTTCAGAATTAAATCTCAGGCCCTCTTCAAAAAAGAAAACAAAAACCAATACTAGATGAACCTGGGCTTCAGATAACCTCTATAAAAGATCATTTCTTTAATGCTTGATTTTTTTTTTTTTTTTTGGAGAACTCCAAATGCTTAATCAGATAAGGATTAAATTATATTTTCTCCTTTCTGAGGATCAGATAAAATTAAATTATAGTTTGGGTTATTATTAAATACACTTGTCAAAGCCTAAGAAAATATTGCTTTTCTTGGATTCTACTTAGAGGAAAGCACATGTAAGATTATGGAAAAGGATATCTCTGAAGTCAAGAATAGTTTATCTTTGCAGAAAGTAGACTCAATATATGAGCAAAATAATCCCACATTGTTTCAATTTTTACTTTTGTATGAGAAATATGCATAGTAAAACAAGCATTCACTTTGAAACCACATGACTTTTAAGCAAAGGAAGCATACTTTTTAAACATAGGTCTTCGTATTTCAGAGAGGTCACAGTAATATTTCAATTCAAATGTGTAGAATTCTGAGTCGTCATCAGGAAAACCGAGCAGTCTCACTCTGTGCTTGCTTACTTGCTTACCACACATCAGGGATGTACATATGCATCGGTAGCTCACACTGCTTGTGTGTTAGTTTCCGCTTTTGAAAAATATGAAACATTAACCTAAATAATAGAGTTAACTTGAGAATTAAATCATAATATTAAATCAAGCATTTTTACTATTTCTGTTAATTTTATTGAGTCTCCAGATTGAGAAGGTAGGTGAAAGGGCTGCACGTTGTTTTTTTTTTTAAGTAAAAAGATGCTAAAAATACATATATATGTTCAATATTTGCAAAATGTGTCTCAAAACTAGACCTACAGTTCTTAATTCATTACTCACTTCTAACTTTATATAGAGAAGACTAAAATTTCAGTGGATTGAGAGACTTAAAAAAACGGGTCAGAATCTTCAACATTTTACCTCCCTTTGTTTTCTGTGATGGTGGGGGACTTCCCCTGATTTTCAGATCAGCTCAGGGATTTTCAACACAGTGGATGAGACAGGAGAGGGTTGTGCACTAGGAAGCAAGACTGACATTTCAACTCCAGATAGACACTTTGTTACCTGACACATCTCGGCTCGTCTAGATTTCTATCAAAGATTAGGATGCTGAGGGGTTCTGTGGGCACGTGGTCTGTCTCTCTAGAGCATTTGATCAAGGCAAACACAGACTTGCTCATGTCTTCTTTTGTCTTAAAAGCTCAAGGTGCTAGATTGGCTCAGCTGAACCCACCTGTGGTGGCAGAGCGCAGGGCCCGTGTCGCAGGGAAGATGCTGTCCTGGGTTTCTGTGCTCTAGAGAATAAACAAAGGCTGTGTCTCCCGTGGTTAACTTTCGAAAGGGCAACATGTTTGCAAGAAGATGGCAGTGTTGGAAGTCTCCATGACACAGGAACTTTGCCCCCCACAAGCCACAATGTACCCTATAAAATAATAATACAGCATTTGAGTACATTTCGCACTCAGAGGACATCAATATCAGGTACAAAAACACCAGTCAGTCTGAACTTTCACTGTGCCTCTGTCTCATCTCCCTCCCCACGCCCATCTTCGGGGAGCCAGAGACAGCACAGGCAAGTGGGGAGGAGCCTTGGGAGGACAGGATGAGACATTGCATCGTTTCCTCCCCGCTCTGCCGGATTCTCTGGACAGACAGACTTGAGCCAGAGAAGGGGACAGGCTTAAACTGGATAACAGGTCATAACTTTGAGGTTCATCTTGGCTGGACTTTAATTTTAATACTGAAAATAAGTTTTCTAATATGTGAAAGTAACCAAGAATAATTTTGCATCCAAATATACCATCTGGGGGCAAGAAGGCAAGATCTGACACATTATTTAAAGTAAGAAGCGAGACAGAAATGCTTTTTTATTTATACACTACACATCATTGAATTCAGCTTTGTAAAAATATTAGTACTTGTCTTACTAATTATATCTTCAAAATATAACTCAAATCAGCCTTTTATTTCTATCTCTATTGACATCACCTCAAGCGCCCATTTCTCACCGAAATAACTGCACCAATGTCTTCTTTGGTCTTGCCACTCCTATTGTTTCTCCTTCCCCATAAAACAGGAAATGTGATTTTCTCAGAAGATAATTTAGTTCGTATTTAACTTCTTTGTTTAAACATTTTAATGGCTTTGTACCGCATTATTACAAAACCCAAATCCCTTGCCTTGGTGTACATGACCTGTTTTCCACCTATTTCTCCAGCTTCTTTCTGAGCCTCTTGCTTTCTACTTCACTCTGCAGGTCCTGTCATTGCTCATGATGTCCTTTCTCCCCACACAGTTCCCAGTGACAGCAAGACCTTCCCCTTCCCTCACCTTCTTCAGATAGCCGAATCATCTTCTCTACTTCTCTTATTCAAATATTTTCTCCTATTAATTTTTCAATGAAAGTTGTCATTTAATATTGTTTTATATTAGTTTAAGTTGTATGGCACAGTGGGTGGACAATTATGTGATTTATAAAGTGAACCCTCTGATAAGTCTAGTGCCCAGCTGGCACCATGCATAAATATTTCAACAATATTGAGTATATTCCCTATGCTGTACTTTATATACTTGTGCCTATTTCATAACTGCCAATGTGTACCCTTCATCTTTTTCACCCAGCTCCTCAACCCAGTCCCATCTGACAACCATCAGTCTGGTCTCTATATCTATGGACCTGTTTCTGTTTTGTCTATTTGTGTATTTTATTCTTTAAATACTTTCTTGACCTACCTACCTAAATAGTTTCCTATTTCTCCATCCCCACTGATTTTCTCCTTAATAGCTTTGATTTACAACTCATTACAATGTTTACTAAAGCACCATGGGTTCGTTTAATTTTTAGTGTTCCTTTTTTATCTTCAAAACACTGTGTCCTCACACCTCAAACAATGTTTGCACATGGTAGGTGTTTAAATATTTGTGGAATCAATTATCGTGTTATTATTATTGTCATTATTATATGTAATTCCTAAAGGAGCTTTGAAGTGAAAACATTATCTTTATTGTTGAAAGTATTACAGATAACCCCCTTGAGCTTTTTTTTGTTGTTGTTAACAAAACCTAGGTTTAAAATCATGCTCTGTGTGAATGTGGACACATTTTGTTACTCAAAGCCTTGTTTTTTCCATCTATAAAAGAGAATTTAATAATACTTGATTAAGCCATTGCTGTGAGTATTAAATCAAATAAAGTATTTGAAGAGCCCAGGGCTTAAAATCCATATGGTACTCTGAGATGATGTTTAAAACTGCTCTCTTTTCTCCAAAAACACAAAAAGAAGTTATATGCCTATAGATATGTAGATTATATATCTGTAGTGCAAGTCTAAGTTAGAAGTAAAAAAAAACAAAAACGATGAAGTAGAACTGTGAGTGGGAGGTAAAGATGCACACGTCGGTGGGTGTACAAAGGGGACAAGCACATACGCCCCGGTTAGAAAGGTGGCCACACCACAGAGCCTCTCATTCAGCTACAGGGAATGGAAACTGAGCATCTTGCATTAACTCAGCATCGAAGAACTGCTGGCTGCTGGCTGGTCTTTGAAATGAAACTATAGAGTTTACCCTAATATCTCAGATATAAAGTAAGGGAGCAGGATGCTTATAAAGCGCAAATGAGCTGTAGAAACTTCAGATCAAAAATTAATTTTAAAAACCAGTCTAAATTTAGACAACCCACATGGACTACAAAGCATAAATAAAATATATTATAGGGAGTCTTTTCATTCCAGGGCTCTCAGATGCAACAAAAAACAATGTCTATGGTATATAGTAAATAATTGATAAAGAACTGGAGATAATAAGGTACCATGAAAGAGATTTTAAAATAAGCTTGTTTAAAGTGTTCAAAGGGGAAAATGGACCAGGAACTGTGAGTTGAAAAAACATCATATAAAAGATCAGACATACTAAAATTTCTATGAAATGAAAAAAAAATCTGTTAAGAAAATGTAGTCTTTAAATTAAACAAAAGAGCTAGCAAATAGACAAATCAAAGCAGTGATGAAACATTGGCTAAAAGAAAATGAATAAATTGGACATAAGATGGAGAACCTGAAGGCATGAAAGCAACTCTTGAAACTGGAACTGGACAACATAGGCCATCGACAATTATATTGTCTATTTTTAGTTTACTTGTATGTAATTTTCATGGTCTATGAAGGCAATTCAGAATAGTTCTAAAATGTTTTTTCTCTTATGATTTAATTTTTCTGAATTATTCTAACTACTTCAAAAATTATACAGATGACAAACTTGTACATTGCTACTGTGAACACTAAAATTGTAGGGACATAAAGGACATTGGCCTGATCAACGTGAAGTTTCCATGGTGTCTTTTCAGAGATATCAGCATCATTTGAGAGGGCTCTGAAAGTGTTTGCTCTGAATGGACTCACCGACCACCAAGATAGAAGTAGGGAAAGGATCATGTAACTCAAACTAGAAGGCCCCTGGAGTGATGTCTGACAAATTCTAGTATCCTACAGTACATTTTATGAGAGGGTGGCCTTATTAAATAGGAGTCCTGTAAGAAGATATAGAGTTATATGAATAGAATCTTCATGTAAGACTGAGTTTCTAAGGACATTTTATTTTTAGTGTTTGATATAAACATTGAAGAATATGTCAGATGTTGACAAAAGAGATAGTGAAACAAAGAAGATTTTATGCAAAATAAAAATACCATGAACAATGGCACAGAGTCTGAACTAGGAGTGGACAATGATCCGCAATTGGTACTGGATGGAAAGTGGGAAGTTAAACTAGAAAAGTGGGATATATTGTAGAAAGAGCATGCAGACATAAATAGGGAGTGGAACTTTGACGAGAAATCTAGGAAGTAGAAATAATAATTCAAGACTGACCACAGAACACAGAATAAGAAACACAGACAGCCAAGATCTAGAGTTTGCAAAAATGAGGGCCAAAATTGTGGAAAAGAAAAAGTTAAAGGATTAAATATCTGATGAATAAAAAGAGAACCAGTATTCAAGGTTATTGTCAAATGCCGAGGTATTGAAAGAAGGAGAAATGAGAGAGTGCAAAAGGAGTTTAGGAGAAGGTATTTGGGCAGAAGGATGTTATTGACTTAATCATTAGATGACCATTATTGACATTCATAGAGCACTATCTGGAGCGATAGTGGCATTTAGTTTTTAAAGTTTCAATGTCTATGCCAGTTGTTATCCCAAGTACACTCCTGGGGTCTCCCTGAACACATCACTGCACCTAGCTGTTGGCAACAGTGGAAATTGTAGTTCTTTTGTTTATGCCACTATATTTGGGGATTTCTTGCTATTTTAGCTTAAACTTTAATAAAAACAAGACTGACATTAATAACTCTGGTGGGTTGCTATAACAGAAACCTAAAATATGTGGCATTGGATTAGTGGTCTGGAAGAATAGACCCATAAACTTTGGAAAGCTAGTGACCCTTGTTATGTCCTCATAGTAACTGTTGTCTTTGATCATCTTTAAAGCAGAACGTGTGGCTATTGAGCCTGTAACTCTGGGGGAATGGCTGTAAAGAGCTGTAATGTGAATATATATTGCCTGATTCTTGCTGCTTTATGTAAGTTATTACAGTAAAGAGATAACCTCAGGTAAGTTTTGACTTACTTTCAAAACAAAATGAAAGGCAAAGTCCAGAAGGCTTTGTACGGTTGAAAAATCTAAGTCATTTTGTACTCCCCAGCAACAGAAAGATATAAAAATGTCATTCAGAACATTTATCAAGGCTTCTGATAATGATATATCAGCTAAGAAAAGGTACTTGAACTTGGGACAATTATAAGATTATGAGTGTTGTCTTTCACTTCAACCTTTTGTATCAAGGTATCTTCAAGTTGTCTTCATTAAAATGAGTTAGGGAGAAATGGGCACACAGAAAAAATCTTAAGTCAGATTTAAGAGCAATATTCATAAAAGAATACTGTGATTTGTTTTTCACACACTCATACTGAAGGGAAGCAGACAGACAGACCAGGAACCTAATACATTTTTCAAAGAACAAGAACCAAAAATCACAAGACTGGCACACAAAAATCTAATTGTTTGTCTCAGAAACAATTCGAAGGCTTGTAGAACTGCAACTACAAGAAGTAATTTGTGAAACTATACAGTCCTGAAGGAGAATGTAGACTATTCAGAGGTGGACACAGAAGGTTATAGACACAATCAAGAACATTCCAGAAGGCAAAGCCAAGTGCCAAGGAAAACTGAAGACAAGATGCTTCTTCTCATAGATCAGAGTGAGTCTAACTAATCAATTTATTCGACTTGCAACAAAGCCAGCCTTTATCATTTCTGCCCAGGATTTCATCATTATAATGGACTGACTGACTTGTTTCTATTGTCTGCAAAATTTTAAAACAGGATTACTTTGTTCTGTCTCCACCATCATATATTGTTGCCATCAACAATTTTACACACAGGCAAGAGGGCTGTTCTCTTGGACTCCACACTTTGGCAGGCCCAACTCTTTCCCTCCTCAACCTTGCCCCAGTGGTCAAGGTCAGATTCCACAGGCCAGGTGGCAGCTATGCCAAGCTGGAGGTGATGCTGCACTTCTAAGCCATGTTCCTGAACCTGGGGCTCCAGAATGCCCTGTCCAAAAAGTTGCACATTGGCTTCCAGGTTTTTCAGACCTACCCCCATATTATCATCCTGAGTATGGCTGGTTCCATTGGTGGCCTAAGCTTAAGCCCCAAAACTAGCTAAGGGGAAACTGGTCAAGGGAGGTGTGAATGTAGTTTGGATTTGCAGGCTGAATTGTCAAACAATTGAGCATAAGAAAAGGGTCTGAAGAGAGGAAAGGGTCATGGCTAAGGATTAGGAGCAGAGAATATTTCTCCCTGTTGTTACCACATGCTGAGATGGAAAAACAAGAAATTTGAGAATAACGCATTTGTCAAAGTAAGCAGGGAGTATTGTAATTAACAATCCACTTGTTTGATTTATATTTTTAAATATTTAGGTACATGTTATATAAGCCTTCTGTTTTATTGCTTCTGCCACATACATGTTAGGGGCATATCTAAATGTATATGTGTAAGGTGAGGGTGGGTCTAGAAAGTAGATTACTTTTCAATTCATTTGTGAAGCGCCAGGTCGTAAGATCCACAAATTGAGCTATGGATAGGAATAGCCATTAGCCACAGATTCTGGATTTGGGGTCAGATGTGGCTGTAGGTGAGAACCTTGGCTTTCACCCTTTGAGGAAAGAATGTGTTCAATTTTCTGGCAGAAGAGTGTGCTCCGTTATTTGGTGGCCATAGGAAGGAGGACCCTGGCAGTCTGCTAGCTGTGCATTGAAGTCTATTCCCCTCTTCTTCTGGGGCACAGGGCTGCACAGCTGTGAACTGCATTTCTCGCCCTCACACTTACAGCCATGCACGACCCCGTGCATACGTTTTTACCAATAAAATATGAACAGAAATGAAGGTGGGGCATTTGTTTAAAAGATTTCTTATCCTGGTCTTTTTCTCCTTCTCCATTCGCAGACTGAAATGCCAGAGTGGTGGACGTGTAACGTCGGCGATGCTGATGAAGACATCCGTGGGAATGACGGAGCATGAATGTGAAGAAAGCAAATCCCGGGAAGGAAAACAGCACCAAGCAAAGCTCCTCACCTCCTAGGTTCTGTGGATATTTAAGTTGTTCCATTGCCTGAGATAACCTTCAATCTAATTTGAGTTGTTGTATTTTTGCTAGCGGTTTAGTTTTTGTTTATGAGGCAATTGCTCCTTTTTAAAGTGAATAGAGTTTTATGAACAGGTAAATAGAGTTTCTATGATAAAGTAAGTCAACTTATCTTTAGAGTGAATCAGAGACAGATGGATTGTGTGGAAATAACTTTTAACATTCTCTTTTTGTCACAAGTTTCTCACGTGCGTAGGAAGTAACATATTAATCAGAATTATAAGAAGATGCAGGTTAACACAGTCATGAAACCTTACCATGGATATCTCTTCTAACTGACAGAAAAATACAATATAAGTGATAGAATATAGAGTATATGATAATATAGTATAAAGTGTATAGAGTCTATACATAGTATAGATTATAAATATATTATATAGTAAAGAATATATAGAATATGTAATGTATAGAGTACTATATATTACTCTCATTTATTCATAAATACATCTTATATATGCATAAAATACTTTCCACACATTCACAGACTCTACACATTTTCTGCAATTATTAGAGGGTTAAATTTTCACAATTCAAAAAATAACAGAACTCTTGTGACATTGTAAGATTAGATTAAAAATAGTTACTTATATGAAAACATCCAGAAAAGCATCAACTGTCTGAATATGCAAATGAATCTGACATTTGTTAGGAGCTAATGAGATATATGCTTGCTGGCTAACTTGTCAAGCATTTGTTGTTGTGTTTTGGAAATCTTATAAAGAGAAGCCTTCTAAAGCTGAGTCTTTAAGGTAAGACCATGTCAAAAATAACAGAAATCAGAATCGAATTCCTGTCTTCTAATGATATCTCCTATGAAATAGCAAGATCTCCACTGTTAGATAAATTTGATTTGTATTCTGGGTCCTGTGAACTACTAGTTGTTATCTTAAGCAATTTACTCCATTTCTTGGAGCCCTGTGTCTGGTGACAACTTAGGAGTCAGAACCAACTACTGTTTTGGTTTCAGTCATTGCCGATGTTGTGACTGTACTTACCTGTTTTTGTTTTACTCACATTCTCTCCAATTTATTTTGTAATATGTATCTCCTTTTAAAATGCAAAATCCAATGTCCCAGTTATCAGCTCAGATTTACACCACTTCATCTCCTAGTGCCCAATGAAACAGTTTAGTGCATTTGCATCATAACCAATTACAGGCAGGGACGGCTGCTGGACTGGACTCCGTCTTGGAGCTGTTCCTTTAAAGAAATACTCTTGGATTTGGGTATGTGTACAGAAAATTATACTGTTTACATTTTTAAAATTTGGCCTGTAAACTTTCATTTATTATTTCCACTTTTGTGAACTATTAATGTATTTCCCACGTAGCAATCACACTTTTTTTCTCATTATAATTTGTTTTTAAGATATTTTTTCTAAAAAATGATTTTTTATTAGTTATGTTGCAAATATTTACTACCAGATTACAACTTACTCTTTAATTTCTTTATGATGTATTTGCCATTATTTATTTTAATGTAATTGTATTTATAGACCCTTTCCGTTAAGATTATCATTTTGTCTTGTTGAAGACATTCTATTTCCCAAAGGTGTTATGGTTTTCTGTACATTCTTCTGAAGTTATTAAAAATGTACCTGTCACGTTTAACACTATAATCCATAGGGTTTTTTAATTTTGGCTTTGATGTAAGGTAAGGTTTGATAGTACCTAATAGTTTTTCTCTATTAGATAATCATATTTAAAAGTCTTTTAATTTGTTTGACTGCTGACTCATATGTACATCTCATCATTTTAAATTAATCTTACATGAATGAACATTTGATCATAAATTGTTTTGTAGCATCCTGCTTTTTATTTGCTAATATTCTATTTAGAATGTTTTTGTCTGTATTTATATCTGAAAGTGGCCTCTAATGTTTCCATTCCTTTTTAAACTCTTGTATTTCAGGAAAAAATATATTTAAAACTTTCACAAATTCTTAGTGTGCAGCTCAGTGAATTTTTATGAAGTGAACACACTCATGTATCTTGGGTCAAGAAATAGAACACTGTGAGAATCTCAGAAGCTTTCTGTGTGGCTCCTTGAAGTCATTATCTTTGATGGGTTTTAGGATTTTAATTTGTAACATTGGGGAGTAGTTTTTTATATTTAAAACTTATGTTATAGGAAATTATTTCTAATTTCATTCCATTGTGATTGAAAAAATATATTTTGCATTATTTCAGTCTTTTAAAATTCGGTGAGACTTGTTCTGTGGTCTAACATATGGTACATCCTAGAGAATGTTTCATACACACTTGAAAGGAATATCTATTCTGCTATTGCTGGGTGGACATTACTTGTTTATAACATTGTTCAAGTCTTTTATTTTCATATTTATCTTCTGTCCAGATGATCTATCCATTACTGAAAGTGGTAGGTTGAAGTTTCCAATTATTGTAGAAGCATCTATTTCTAACTTCAAGTCTATCAGTGTTTGCTTCGTATATTTTGGGGCTGTGATGTTTAGTGAATGCAAGTTTTAGATTATTATATCTTCTTAATGAATTGACATTTTCATCAATATGTAATATCTTTCTTTTCTTGTTTCAATTTTTTACTTAAAGTGTCTTTTGGCTGATACCACTATAGCTACCCTAACTCCCTTTGGTTACTGATGCCTTGTTTTGTGTTTAGGTGTTCTGTTTTGTTTTTTGTAGAGAACCATTTTGATTCCTTTCTCATTTTCTTCTGTGTGTTTTTTTTTTTTTGGATATTTTCTTTGTGGTAAGCATGGATATTATAGTTAATATCACAATCTGGTTTGAATTGATACCAACTTAACTTCAATAGAGTACAAATACTTCATTCCTAAACAACTTCAACTCCCCCTTTATATTGTTGTGATCATAAATTACATCTTTATACATTTTGTGCCCAATAAGATAGATGTATAACACTTGTTGTGCATTTTTATTTTAAATCATTTAGGTATAAAAAGTAGATTTACAAATCACAAATATAATGACACTGGCTTTTATATACGCCTACATATTTACCTTTACTGTCCATACTATTTTTTCATAAGATTTCAATTTATTGTCTAGTGTCTTTTCATCTCAGCATGAAGGACTCCATTTTCAGTATTGTAGGGCAGGTGTATCAGTATTAATTCTCTCAACAATTGTTTATCTGAAGTGTCTTAAAGTCTCCCTGATTTATGAAGTACAGTTTGCTGGATATAGAATTCTTGTTATTTGCCTTTAACACTATAAGTAATTATATCTTACTGCTTTCTAGCTGACACGATTTCTGTTGAAAATTAAACTGTTAATATTATTGATGATCCCTTGTATCTGGTGAATTGCTTCTCTGTTGATGCTTTCAACATTCTCTTTGTATTTCAATGTTGAATTATAATGTGTCTTGGTATGTATCTCTGTGTTGGCATTTCTTGGAGTTCATTGAGCTTTTTAGTTGTATAGACTCATGTTCTCTTTAAATTTAAGACATTTTTAGCCATTATTATTCAAATATCTTTGCTGCTACTTTCTAGCTCTTTTCCTTCTGCCAATCTCATTCCGTACATGTAGGCCTAGTTAATGGGATCCCATGATGTTTAGGCTCTATTCACCTGTCATCATCTTTATTTTTCTGTTTTTTAGGCTCAAGAATTTCAATGTTCTTATTTTTAGGTTCTCTGATTAACACTTTGCAATAAAAATACTAAATATTCTAAAAAAAAATTTAAAACAATGATATACGTGAAAACTTGGATGTACTTAAATAAAATTATACTTTTTGTAAAAAGTCAATCTCAGAAGGATATACACTGTATGACCTTATTTCCTTAACATTCATGAAATAAAATACTTATAAAGATACAGAACAGATGACCAGATTAATTGTTGCCAGATTTAAGATTTGGGGGTAAGGAGGTAGGTGTAGCTATAAAGAGTTAGCATGAAACAACACATATATTAAAACTTCATAGAGCTACAGAAACACACACACAGATATGAGTGCATTTATAACTAGTGCATTTTAATAAGTTCTGTGAATTGGCCTGGATGGTATGGCTCAGTAGACTGAGTGTCATCCCATGGACTGAGAGGTCCCAGTTCAATTCCCAGTCAGGGCACATGCCCGGGTTGAGGGAGGCAGCTGATCAATGTTTCCCTCACATCGATGTTTCTATCTCTCCCTTCCTCTCTAAAAAACCAATACAAACATACTTTTAAAACATTCTGAGGATTGTATCAATGTCAATTTTTTGGTTGTGATATTGTACTATAGTTAGGCAATATGTTAACAGATGAAGAAGCTGGATGAATACTGAGAAGTAAATGTATACATTTGGTTGCAATATCTTGTGAAAGCATAATTATTTCAAAATAAGACTTAACAAAATTAAAAAGCATAATTTTGAACCCATTATTTTATTTGTTTTACTGGACTACAATATAGAAATAAAATGTTGTCTAAATTTTCCTAGATGTTAAAAATGATTAGTTCTATCTAGTCAATGAGAATGTTATAAAATTATTTGTTATTTTTAAAAAGTAAAAGCAGAGAGAGAGACTTTTTAGTTTACTTTTTACTTCAGAAGACAGCTTTGTTATACTGTTTTTAAAATTTTGTCATAAAGCAAAAGAAAAAAATGAATTAGAAATTTGTCTTGAATAGATCATCAATTTATTCTCTCTCTATATTCATAGTCAAGCCAAAGTGAATCAGTGTGATTTTTAATAGGCTTAATTCATTAAAATTCTTATTCATTTTGAGAAACACTGTATACACATAATTTATTAGTTACAGGGAAGATAGAAAAATTTATTATAATGAATGGACTTGAGATTACGGAAGCTGACAAGCCCCGTGGTGAGTCACTAAGCCTAAGTGAGTCAGGAAGCTAAAGACTAAGAAAGCTAATGGGGTATTTCCAGTCCAGACGCCATCAGGAAAAGCCAATATTACAGTACAAATCTGAAGAAAGGAAAAAAAAAAAAAAATCATGGTTTAAATATAGTCATGCAGGAGTAATTCCATATTACTTAAGAGAAGGTTGACTTTTTTGTTGTATTTGAGCCTTCAGTTGACTGGATGAGGCATACTCATATTAGGGAGAGCTATCTATTTTATTCAATCTATGGATTTTAAATTTATTCTCAAGAGTAAAAAGACCTAGAATAATATTTGACCAAAAATCTGGGCAACCCGTGGTCCAGGCAATTTGACACATAAAATTACCCATTGCCCTGGCTGATTTGCTTAAGCAGTCAGAGCGTAGGCCTGTGGACCAAAGGGTCAGGGGTTCGATTCCTGGTCACCGGTGCGTGCCTGGGTTGCAGATTCATCAAAAAAGCAACAAAACTAAAGTAAATAACTGGGATTCCATCAAACTGGAAATCTTTTTCACCAAAAAGGAAACATTAAAATTTAAAGACAGTCTATGGAATGAGAGCAAATGTTTGCAACCATATGCCTAATAAAGGGGTTACTATCCAAACATAAGGATGTAATTTAATAGCAAGAACCCCCCAAATAACACAGTTGGAAAATCATCTAATGACTTGATATATATTTCTCAAATAAAAACAACAGACTTTTCTTAAGAAAATACAAATGGCCAAACAGGTCTACGAAGAGGTGCTCAACATCACTAATCATCAGGAGATACAAATAAAAACCAAATGAGATAACACCTCACACCTGTTATCATGACTACTATTAAAAAGACAAAAGATAACATATACATATAGTAACTTAATAACAGTAACAGTGTTTGCATCAGATGTGGCACTTCATGTACAGCTTTATAATACTAATCATCAGAATACCTCAAGAAGATATAATTTGTCCAGTTCAAAATTTATTATGTAATATTTTAAGTGTTCAAAAATTATGAATAAGGCACCAATACCCATTAAAAATAAGACTAAATATGTATATTTGAAGATGCTATTTCCCTGGATTACTAGCATCCCTCTTACTCTCTAAAGTAACGATTGTTCAAATCTGCTCTATGTCATTCCTGTAACTTAAAAAAATGTTTTTTCTCTATTAATTTTTAGAGAGAGAGGAAGGGAGAGGGAGACAGAGATAGAAACATCGATGAGAGAGAACATCAACTGACTGCCTCCTGCATGTCCCCCACTGGGGATCGGGCCCACAAGCCAGGCATGTGCCCTGACCGGAATCGAACCAGTGACCCCCTGGTGCATGGGTCGACACAACCACTGAGCCACACCAGCAGGGCTCATTCCTGTAACTTTTTAAAACTCCACTCCTCATATTTATACTCACAGCCTAATCATGTTTTACACTTTGCACATTATATATAAATCTTACTTGTATGTCTTCAACATTGATAAAAACTTAACATTGATTAAATTGCACTGCTGAACACATTGATATGTGCAGCTTCAGATCTTTTCATTTCATTGAGTATAACTATTCCATTTTGTTAATATAAAAAACTATTTGGATATTTGTCTGTTCTCCCAAATTTCATTTTTACAGATAATGACTGTTCTTGCTATGTGTGAAATTTTTCTCAGGTGTATACATAAAAGTGGAATTATTTACATTTTTGTTTTTATGGATTCTCATTATGTTTTATGAATAATGATCTAGTTTATGTGTTGAAAATATTTTCTTCCAAGTTAGAGCATCTTTTGAGGTGTAGAAAATTAAAATGCTCATGTAATCAAATGTATCAATTATTTCTTTTTTGCTTTGTTTTTATGTCATTTAATAAAATGTTCATAATCTTAAAAACATAAAGATAATACCTAGTTGTTCTTATAAAAATTTAAACAGATATACTTTTCAACTATAGGTCTTTAATACATTCTGAATATTTTAATGTATTACTTGGGGTTGTGATACATTTTAACTCTATATTATTGACAATTTTTTCAGTACTATCGTAAATTTGTCCAAACTTTTATTTTTCATATACAAAACTAAATTTAATTCTTCATTCTGTTTTATTGTTTTATGTTGTCAATATTTATATTAAAAGATTATTTTAATGGCTAAAATTTTATGTCCTGATATTTCTATTTATATCCATGTTTTAATTTCTGACATTGTATACTTATTTCTCTGTTTCCTTGATGCGTCCTACTGAAGTTATTGCTTTGATCGGAGGGTAGAAGGAAAGAATATGTCAAAGGTTGGACCACATATCTATAAATTTTATGGCATGAGTAATGGAAGAATATTAAGTGTTCACATGTGTTCAAAGAAATATTAGCAGAAAATTAATTCGACAATGACATCATAAAATTTTTCTTCACAAATACTGCTTGCTCTTTTTATCTCTGGCTTTGATGATCATCTCTACTATATATTTACTTTTTATTTCAGCTATTTTTCAATAACTAATTTAAAATTTCATTTCTTTCTTTAGGTTTGTTCTATCTTTTTACTTGCTTTTTAAATTGGATTTCCATTTCATTACTATTTTAGCCAAATGGTTTTTCAAATGTAATCAGGTGCAATAAAATTTTCTTTCTTATACAAGTATTTAAAAGTATAAATGTTCATCTACATACCATTTGGGTTGAATCCCATAATCTTTATCAGTAGTATTCATGTTATTAATCAGTTTTGAGTCATTTTTAATTTTCATTAATATGGAAATAGTATATATTATAATTTATTTCTCCCATATTATCTTGTAGTTCTGTGTTATTGTATTATTTTCTCTTATGTGTTATATAGATTGCATGTTTATTTTATCTTAGAATTTTAGAAATTATACACTCTGTATGGACCTTTTGAGTGGCTATTATTAAAATTATCATATCTATTTTACTAAAAGTTTAAAACGAATAAATTTCTTCACCGTTTTTCAAATAATTCAATGAATTCACAATATTATTTCTAAAAATGTATTTTTCCTGTCTTTTACTAACTTATTGTCTCCTGATTTTATTTTATAGTTATCATTAATAGGGACATTTCAGCTTTATAGTGTCAAAATTTATTTAGATTTACACACACACAGATTTTTCTTGGTCACAGACCATACATTTTCAATCTTTTTCCTGGTGTGTGGAAACATTTCATACTGAATTATATATAAAACTACATGCTAGAAAAAATTAATGAGTGACACATTTTGAAAATGCTCTTATCTTAGTGTCATTCTGGAGTGACAATAAAGATAATTAACTCATCTTGCATCCAATCTGTATTGAATTCTGTGCCTGCAATGCTTTAAATTTGCATAAAGCTAATTGGGCATAATGAATTTACATACCTTTTATATCTAATTTTTATAATTGTAAGCTAAAACTACTTTAACCATAGTTTTAAAATAAGAGCTATGCATTTTATAGTGGCTGATTTAATGGCTCCCAGTGTTATAGAGAATTGTTTTATGAACACACTGTGAGGGCCAGGCTTGCAAGGATTGTTAAAGAATTTCTATTTAAACATTTGTCAGTGACAGTGGAAGGTACTTAACATTAAGAATACAAACAATAAAATTTAATTATTTTTGTATAAAAACAATACAAATAAAATACATAAATTTGAGGGAGATAGAGAGAAATAAATGTGGTTGGTGTCTGACATTTTAGACTGAGACTTACTATTAGCTTCTAATTTGCTACTTAACTAAGTTTTTGAAGTTGCACAAACAATTGACCTGCTTCAGTAGTTCTGGTGAATGACTAGCTACATTGATTTTAAAACGTTAATAAATAACAGAAAAAAATATATGCTTTCAAAATGTTTCTAAAAATATATAAACAGTTCCATATAAGTCTGGCACTACACTGTGCCAGGTCACTCATGAGCTATTTCATTTGAACATTTAGGGATCAGTTGCTGTCATCAATAGACACAAGCTATTTATGTCCTTGTTTGTAGATATGACACCTTTACTTGAGTTTCTTTTTTAATAATCCTCCTGAAAACAGTGCTACTGCAATATTTCTTGCCAATCAAATCTTTACAATTTAAAATACAATTTTGGCAATTTCAGCAGCTGTTTTGGTGATTATATTTTACTTGAAGTAACTTTATTTACTCAACACATATTTTCTATTAGACAATTTACTCAGACTCTACCTCCAAGCTCCACTGAACAAGACTCACAAGCAACTTAAAGACTTGAACTCCAACTTTTACTTCAATACTCTGAGAGTTCATTTATTCATTTCTAATACTAAAATGCCTACTTTATAAAGTTAAATCACTTCGGTGTGCTCGTATGAAGTCGTGGGCAGATCATAGCTCAATGGTTACATTTGTCCACATTACCCTGCCTTTGTTCTCACTAATTTACAATGGGCTGATTTTATTATCTCACTTGTAAGTCTTCTTGGGATTCCAACACACCTCGAAGACGTCTTTTTTTCCTAGGCTGGTGGGTTTCTGCCTAGGAAAATAACTGTGAGGAAAATTAGCTAATTGTTAAAATGAAAACGAGTTTTGATTATTTAACCATCTGACACCGTCGACCCTCTTTGGAACAAATGGCTCCCTGAACTCAAGGGCATGCAACGCGGGGAGACACACAGCGCACCCCACTGTGATCCCCACGGAGTAAGGGACAGGTGAAGGCTCTGCCAGACCCGAGCCCTGGGCTCTGAGAACTTCGGTGTTTCCAGGGAAGGCTTCCTAGATGGAGGGAATTACGGGAAACCGTTATATTAAATGTTGTGATTGCTTCTGTGTTTGAAGACAGAGAGAAATTAATACGGGAAATCTGCAGTTACTGTTGTATAGTTCTTCTATTCCTTAATTGTTAAAAAAAAATAAGCATATAATTTTATGTTGTAGCTGCATCTTTTCTATGATCCTTATTGTGCAATAGCTTCTTAAAAAATAAATAAATAATTCCCAACCTTTTTATTCTTCGGTCAAGAAACTGGATATGGCCCAGCTGGTGTGGCTCAGTGGTTGAGTGTTGACCTATGCACCAACAGGTTGTGGGTTCGATTCCGGGTCAGGGCACATACACAGGTTGTGGTCCCTATCCCCAGTGAGGGGCATGCAGGAGGCGGCCAATCGATATTCTCTCTCATAGATGTTTCTGTCTCTCTCTCCCCCTCTCTCTTCTCTCTCTAAAATCAATAAAAAAAAAAAAAAAGAAAGAAACTGCATATGTGTGAATGGAGAGAAACTTTTATATCTTTTTCTATTTTCCTAAGTTTGTACAAAGTATTTAAACAATTTTACTGTAAGGCTCCACCTTATTGTAAGACTTAAAGATATTGAGGGAATACAGCCTTGTTAGAGAATGGGGAGAAAATCACACTTTGAATCTAACCTGCAAATCAACAATAAGGACAGCCAAGGCATCTGGAGAGGGTGCGAGGACCTGAGACACTGACAGGGGGAAGGGCGGTGAAGGAGAGTCTGGAGCCCTGGGGGCAGGTTTTTGCAATGTGAACTTGTGTGGCCCTTAATTCAGTGTCTAGGGAAAGTTAATAAAAGCTCTTAAAACATTCCTACTTTTCCAGGAATAGCATATAAAGAGAGGCTGGGAGATGTAACTTCACGATTCCATTTCCTGATACACAAGCTGAAGCTGAACAGGTCTTTAACCATTCTGTTGTCTTCATCATTCTTCCTCTTCCTCCTCCTCCGTATCCTTTTATAATTCCATTATCCCCCTGTACTTTTTCAAATCTGCAATGAATATAATCACAAAAATGACTCTGGAAGGATCTTGTGCAAACACAGTGTGCTGAAAGGACTTGATGATTTTATTGTTACACTTGAAGAGTCTGATCTAAAATAAGTGATTCCTGACAAAAGAAAAATAAAATTAGGTTAATCAAGTTTCTCAGGTATACAGTAGAAAAATATATCATCAAACAGAAAGGACCAAATTCTGTATCTTCCAGGTTTATAAAGTATTAAACATATAAAGAGGAGGATTTTAATCTAGTGTGAGAGAGACATCCACATTTTTTTTTTTTTCTTTTACATTTTGAAAATGCTATGCTGCTTCAGGTAATTTAATAAAATCCAAATTCTTCCATGAATAGTAAATATCACTTCTTTAATCATTTTTTTTAATGATAAGCAAAATGGAAGGCATCTGTTTTAAAACTGTTGGCACAGGAAAAAATGATTTATTCTTCTATTAAATTAGACTCATTCACCTATAACTAGAAGTTTATTTTTAGTATATTATAACAAAATAGATGTTCAATAATAAATTAGGTTATTGATTTGTTCAAACATATACTATGTGAGAGACACTATTTTAGGCCTGGAGACACCAGAGGGATTTCCTGAATGAAGCTTTTTTTTTCTACACTGGAGCTTCTAATTTGACTAGAACAAAGATAGACAACAATAAAGTAAACAAGTGAGTAAATAAAATAATGTCAGGTTGGTATATGCTAAGACGAAATTGGAATTGAATGAGATAGAAGAACTGAGGATAAACTTAAGAGTTTGGAAGAGGAAAGGTATAGGATTTCCTAGTTGAATCCTTCAGTTACCTCAATTGTAAATGGATGTACAACCATCTGGTAATTACCTAAGAGTGACTGGGGAGAATGTGTGTGAGTTTGAAAGAGAACAGAGCAATTAAAAAATACTTGGTGTATGAAATTTACCATTGCAAGGGAGTGATGACTTTTTTGGTGGAGGGGTAGGGTGTGTGATTAATTTAAAGCAAATGTAATTTCATATGTGGACATGCAAGCAGGAAAAGTGCAAAAGATTGTTGTTTGTCTTGGCTTATTAATAGGATTATTAAAATTTGCTGTATTTGCAACTTTTTCTTTATAATAAGAGACTTATTATTCTAAGCAGGGTATTGGGGAATAGAAGGAAGATGGTAAATGATAACAGTTTAAAAAAATAGACTGAATTCAAAGATTTTGTCTTGTCCAGTCCAAATAAGTGTTGGATTCTTCGCATGCAATCCTTTATCTGAAACTCTTGGACCAGATGCCTTTCAGAATTCAGTGTGCTTTAGAATGAAGTCAGTTTATGTGGTTTTTATTGTGTAACATCTCCAATAGTGATTGAGGAAAGATGAGGTCATCAAAGATAATTATAATTCTGCATCCATATTCATAGGCACATCAAGTGAGAGAAATAATGATTTATAAAGTGAGATGAATTAAGTCACTACTGCAAAGTGAATTTTAGCACGAAACTTATGAAAATATACTTTTGTATTTTGTAATTTTAGTATTTTGATATGCAGCTAAGAGATTTTTAAATTGTATTCACTTAAATGAACAAGAAATACAGGAGGGGTTTCATATTGTGGAATCCTTCAGTTGACTATTTCACAAATGGTATTGTTATGATAACTGGTCTAAAAATGTGGCACAAGACTGAGGGCTGAGGAGAGGTAGAAAATAAATAATAATTTAGTTGATAAGCTAAACAAATTGAGAGACCAGAATGTTGAGCCATTGCCCATATGGAAATTGATGCCGTGGAGGTAAATGGATGCAGAGAAATTTTGTGAAGCAAGATTAAAAAACCTCATAAATAGGAAAAGTGCCATGGATGTTGCTAAATATCCGTGATTAAGAGAAAAAAACCCTCTATTTTTGGTCAAATGTTCTTTTGTTCTCTTTTGTTTTATAAAGTTAATGCTTATATTTCATTTATTCCTTGGGAAAATGACCCAGTCTTCCATCACACAATCAAAACATGAAAAAAAAAAATAGACTCAGTAAATTGTGAATTGATTCCAGTGCGAAGTCTCTGAAACTCCATCTTCCCCTTGAGAAGTCAAAAAGTCATGGACTTCATGGGAGAGGTCAAGCTTTGAGCCTAGATTCTGGAGAGGGTGGGTAACTTTTAGGCTTTCCTTTAGCAACAGTAGTTTCTCTTTCCTCAAAGAAGAAAACAAAGCAAATACAAGTTCTTCATTTATCACTTACGCCATTCAGGTTGAGTGTATACTGCCTTTCCAGAAATTATACATTGAGATAACATGAAACTTCAGATCCTCAAGGCACACAACGTCACACTAAAGTAATTTCAAAGACAGAAGTAGTCACGAGGCACTAGGTGAAGAAGTGATATGCCTATACAACGGACACAAGTTTCCCGTTTTTACACTGATTAGGAAATACCGAGGTTCAGATTTAATATATGAATATTTTAAGTGTTATATACCATTCTTAATTACATGAAAAGAGCTAATTTCTTAATCAAACCTACCCATTTTATATATCAATAGCTTGTGTGATATATTCCAGGGAGCTCTGCACTCCCTCTTCTATGAATCGCAGGCTTGTTTGTCATAAGTAATCCTAGCCAAATCAGGCATATTCTGTTAATAAACAACACCAATGCATTTGCTAAATATATGTCATTAGCATATTTACAAAGAGATTTGGCCAGAATGGATTGTAGATCTCTGGGTAATTATTTTATTGTCAATACGCACTCTGACTACTGTCGATATATCTTTGACACATGTCTCAGTTGTCTTTTTATAATTCATCTTAAAATTGTTTCTGCAGTATTTTATTCAAAAAAATAAGCCTCAACACCAAAGGATGTCATAATTACTGCTACTAAGAATGATGATAGCAACTACATTCCTTCTGAGGTCTTTTAACAGTATATTTCAAGATCAAGCACTGATTTTGTTTTTTATTTTGTCATCCATAGTCATTTGAACATTTGCAAGTGTATAATAGGGGATGTAATCTTTTAAAAAGCATTTAGAATGTTTTTCTGGCTAATAATTCTCCATAGGTATGATATTAATTAGAGGCTTTTAATCAGCTTCCAGAAATATTTTCTCATCCTGTGGGTCATTGTCTATGTAAGTTTGATTCGCATTTAATTCTAGCAACAAACTTATATCCCTCTTGTTCTAATAAGACACATACATGTAGTAGAATGGTGAAAGTGTTATTTCACACACCATACATAAATTGAAATTCTAGTATCATTCTTATTTCTTACCAACAAATATGATCTTTGACCACTTACCATATATTCCCAGTGACTTAATGGAGACTAGGTGTCATTGATAAATAATTGTAGTAGTTTATGGACATAACCATATTCCAGATATCTAGCAGAGTTTTATAGATACTCACTTTCAAGTGGCATATTATTCACTATTCATCAAACTCTATAATAATAACAATATGATATTATTTTTAACCAATTGTTCCATAGAGAAATCAAATTCCCTTTTTAGTCTGTGTTGCTCTTGCCATTTGAGAACAAATATAAAGGCTACATTGTCCAGAGGTGTCCTGCCCTAACTGAGGCTTACTGTGGTGTTCCTATGAATGACCACCCCCTTTCTCCACTGAGCAATTCTGAACTTTAAAGGCATTTTGTTCCATGCTATTTAGAAAATCAATAGCCTTTCCTGGGTGAGGGTTTAAGTACACTCCTGGTATGGTTGATGAGGATGATGTTCTAGTATAGTGCCCCAAGTTTTCTAAAACTAATTGACCTAAATCTTTGCATCTAGATTAAGAGCTCCCATTAGAGATTTAAATTACCTATTTTGACCTCCCAATCAACCTATATGGTTTTAACTGGGGGACAAAAATCAGCTTCTGTTCAAGTATTTCTGCTCTAAATTATGATCCTCTAAATTTGATTTGTGTTTTTCTAGATTAGGTAGAAAAGAACTTTTCCTGGTGTTTTAAAATGTGGGCTTGTGTCAGAGTGGCTCTTCCATCTCTCGGTAGAAATCATGCCAATTTCATTTTTTCCATCCCTTTCCTCAAATGGCATAAATCTTGTTTCTATCAACCAGCTTCATGATTGTAACTGAACTATCAAATCAGTCACTACTTTCAGAATTTTCTTCCATTCCTCTAGTAAATCTGCATGAGATCTAAGTCTGAGGAATTCAATCACAGCATTTAACATAGTCTATATCAATTACATGAATTAGATATGTGTATGTGGCCATTATAAAGACAGCCTAGGATTATCTGTGTTTTGGAAGATATATTTCATTTGTGGGTCGATAAGGCTGCATGGCTTTCTGAAAATGTCTGAAAAAAATCTTTTAATTCACTCAGAATAGCCCATTAGTTGTCATTCCACAAGCAAGTATCCACAAAAATTTTCAGCTACTTGGACATCAGTTCTCAAGCAAAATTATCTAATTTACAAGCAGAATCTAGATTTATAAGTGCTTTCCCATGATCATTCATTCTAAAAATCCATGTCAATAAATACTGACCAGGCTTCTGCAAGTGCCCCTCTTGAAAGTGTCTTAGCTCTTTAATTATATACTTTTAAGTTTCAATAGACATATGCCTTCGGTCTTTGATTACCTGTACACTTTTGAAAAATAATCAGTTGTCATAATTTAATTACCTTTTGAGTGACTATAGCATCTATCAGGTGGACAAGAAAGACGAATGCTTTTCAGTGACAGGAAAACCAATCTTGGTCTCTTCTTCCACTATTCTTGTTTCTTCTTATGGGCGTTTAGTTTTTACCAGCTGTGCTAACAGCCTCCAGAGAATATGTATTTTCACCAGTCTTCCTTTTGTCATATGCTGCATCTCCACTCACATATCAGATCTCTTGAATCTATTTCCCCTAAATTCCATTGATAAGATTTGTGCTCAAGAATTTTCCCCAAAGCTTTTATTGCTTTCTACCAAAGATAAGAAGGCAACCATCTTGGTATCAACTTCTCCTTCTTTTCCATTCCTTCCTTTTACTTGCCCCCTACCTGAACTGCTTTAGCTGTTATATTTCATGAATCTGAAAGGCAGTCTTGGACACAGTGATAACCTTAAATAACACAAAGGTCAAACTGCCAAATCTGATTCATAGGAATCAGTGTCAAACTTAACTGACTTTATTTTCACCTCACAAGTAAGAGAGAGACAGTGGCAAAGTGAAAAGAGGTTCATGACTATCACCAACAGATTCAAAGGGCTTTCATACATAACTAGAAAATTGTACAGCAAAATTCAATTTTGCTTACAAATATAATAGGAGTGGGTTGGGGTGTAAATAGTCATCAATTTTTTTTTCGATTTTTTTTTTTTTTTATTGATTTGAGGGAGAGAGAAGAAGTGAGAGGGAGAAAGACAGAAACATTGATGAGACAGAACATTGATTGGCCTGCATGCCCCCCACTGAAGATTTGGCCCACAACCTAGGCATGTGCCCTGACCAGGAATCGAACTGGTGACCTCTTGGTGCATGGGTTGACTCATGACCACTGAGCCACACTGGCCAGGCTAGTCTTCAAATTTTTAAATAAATAACAAAAAAAATGAATTCTTTATTATTAGACGTACTTCTCTGTTTTAAGATATCTACTAAGTACATCCATGTTTTTTAATTTGATATTTTCTTTATATATATTTTATACTGCACTCAGAAATCTCATATTTTTTAAAGGAAGATGCCACATTAATCTGCAGGATCCGTTTTCAGTTTATTCCTGATTACAGAAACTCCTTCTGTTTTGAAAATTCTTAGCATAACATTAGCAGAAAAGGAATGAATATATATATATATATATATAATCTTATGGATGAAAAGATTCATTTATGGATCTTTTGTTGGTATATAGATCCAACACCCTCCAGGAACAGTCACAAATTTCCATAATGTCCCTCTGTGTATAATTTTGCATTTGATGTTTAGATTTAACTGACAGATGTGTAAAATTACAAATGATTGAACGACTCCCTACTGACTTCACAGCTGTGCTACAGAAGCTGGAGAGTGTGAATTACCGCAGGGACGGTCAGCAAGAAGCCACATAACATCACACATATCCAGGAGTAAGGCATTCATTTGTAAATATAGGCTTAGATTTATGCATTTAAAACAACTTTTTCATGAAATGTAATTTTTAAGATATAATCTTCAATTTAGAAAACTGGTCATAAATGTTTTAGTGGTTATGTTATGCCTATTATGGAATAGAACTAACAGCATCAAATTAACATAAATATGCTTTTTTCATCGCTTTCAGATTTTACTGTCTTAATTGCTTATGCTTCTTTTTTATATTCATTTGAAATTAAATGGTGTATGACTTTGTTTGAATTATACCAATAATTCATTTTGTGTATATTGTAAAATTCTTGTTCATTCAAAACTTCAAATCACCAAAAATAACTAAAATTAATCCAGAATTAAATTTGGCTGATAACCTTCAAATATGGCCATATGACTTAAGTGAACTTTGGAAATGTTACATATCAGTAACTCTTACTATCCCTTGGGTTGTATCTGAAGTTTGCAAATGGGTGTCTTCCCCATTGTGTTTATCATGTGGGGACAAAAGTAGAAAAAATGACGATGTTCCTTTTAGTACTTTATGAGGCAAAATACTGTTGCTTTAACCACAGTTATTTGTATATATTAATGAAAACATGATCCAAAGAATATCACATTTAGGTTAGGTTCACTATTCCATGAAAAGGAATTGAAAGGAGTTAAAAAGAAAGTAAGACAGAAACAGACCCACTTCCCACCCCATAATGTATCAGGAAGCCAGAAGATTTTACCCTTAGAGCTTAAAGAAAGTATGTTCGGATCTCAAAACAAGGTTCCTGCTAATTTTTCAAACTATTGTTTTATGAGACGATGTGGTCTATAAACTATGGTGGAGACTACTAGTTGCCTACCTTAAGTATTCTTCTCCTTTTCTTCTTAAGACCTCCCATTTTTAAAGAGAACAAATGACTGCCTGTTTCAAAGACAACATTCCCCATCCTCCTTCTCTGTGAAGTTGTGGCCACATGGCCATGCTCATGTGATCATGAGACCATTCAGTTGTCATATATGGTCCATTGATGCTTTTTATTTTTCTACTTTGTTTCCTGATATGGAGGAAATAACAGAATCCCCATCAGCCATCCTAGACCGTGATTATGGAACTCACACTCAGGGAAGTCTGGGTGATGAACTGGAAGCACCATGTGTTCTTGAGAGTTGGGACCGCCTTTCTGCCAACTTTTGCTCTTCTCCATTTACATGAAAGAGAGATAGCTTCTATTTTGTGAAAAATTATTTTGGATTTCACTATATCTTGCATCCAAATTTAACTCTAAGTCAATTTCTAAGCCTGCAACCATCTTTTGGGAAAGCAACATATAAAGGGAACTCAGCTTCCAGCTTCATCAAGTTGCTTACTGTGACCAAAAAGTCTCCAGGCACTAGTTGTGTAGACTTCATTTTGCCCTCAAATAACCTGCCAATGGCCATGATAGGATCTACTTAACACAAAGGACACATAGCTCCATCAGAGGGGATTGTAAAATGATTACTATGGACCACATAAAGTTTCATGAAATAATGCAAGCAATATATAAATATACCAACTTTGAATACAGACTAAATTCCACAAAAAATTAGAGTACAAAATTCTGCCCTCAGTAATTTTTTATCTTTGACAGATTGAATCTGAGTTTCTCCTGCAATAATTGCATTTAGGCTTAGTTCTTATGGAAAGGAAACAACCCTTTTACTATATTCAAAATGTGAGTTAACATATTCCAACTTTGGTTATTTGTTGCAACACCTTTAATGCAATCAGAAACATACTATCACTGTCTTAACAACAGTAGAAAAATTTAGAAAATTCCAAGCATATGTTTACTCTACATAATTGTTTTTATAAAAACAGCATTCCAATACTATGCAAGTAGTAGAAATCATACTCCTCTCTTGTTACCAGTCAGCTAGACTCTTAGCAGAGACTTAATGTTCTTCTGAAAGGAAGAGAGCAAACAGAGAATGCCTCAAGTTCAACCTTGCCAGTATAAAACTTAGTCTATGTAGATAATCAGAAAATAAAAAGTTATGCTATTCATGATAATTAAATAATTTATTCATGGATAGAAGGTATAAACTAAGACTGTCCTAGACAAACTAGGATTTATGGTCACCCTAAGTTTGTACCTTTTTCTGAAACAAATTTGTGACGCTAAACTCAGTCACTCATTTGTTCAGCCAATAACGATTTCAATGCTGATTCTACATTTTGAATAGCTCTTCTAGGGATAAAATGATGAACAAGCCAGACAAGATAAGTATGGTCATGATTTTTCACAGTGGTATGAGGAGAAAAGAAATAACATGTAACAGTTAAAAATAATTTTAGGTAATGGTTAGTTGTGCCAACACAGTATTACAGGTTTATATTTATAGAGAGAATTAACATGAAAAGGTAGACAGAAAAAGTGCCATTTAAAGTAAAGCCTGCATAATGAGAAGGAGCCATTGAAATGGAAATATTACAAAAATTATACTCATTATACAGTACAGAAAATGAAAATTTATTGAGGTAGATGTTAACTTTCTCTGTTCAAAGAACAGACAAAACTTGGAAAAATTAAGAAATTCAGAGAAATCTACCAAAGTGAGTGTACTATGGGCTTTTCATTCACAAATTAAATTTATTGACTACTTGTGCACTCAAAAGAAATTGCAATCTAGTAAGCACATAGAAAAATGAATGAGTACACAAAAGCTCTGAACACAAAGGATACAATCAGTTGGCCAAAGACTTTTATGAATGTATAAATGACAGAAAATTGATGTTTTCATGCTGAGAGTCCACAGTAGAAACTGATATTGTTCCCTGAATATCCCATGTAGTTACTGAAATCAAAGTTGCCAAGTAGGACATGTAGACAACTTTTAGTAGAGAGCAAATATCAGGCACATTTCTCACAGAGTCAATAACAGAAAAAAAAAAAAAAAAGAACAATACAGACAACACATTTAAATTTTTTAAAAGACCTAGTTATTATACACAGTGAAAATTCCTGTCAAGGAGCAAGACTTCTGGGCTTCAATACGTCCTACTGGAAATTAAATCACCTAATCAGTGTAGTGGTCTATGGCAGTCTTTCAAAAAACTTTGCTGCTCCCCTACACATTATCCAAAGCACACAGTTCCTGTGAAATCTTGCGTAAGCCGAAATGGCATAAAGCAAAGAAGCAATTACCTTAGGCCATGTCTTGCTAATGGATGCACAAAACAAATGGAGATAAAGCACAGATGCTCACAGACAGTTCAAAGGCGTAGTGTTGGATGCTGAGATGCTGAGATGCTGAGATGCTGGGTGTAGTTCTCAGGGAAGGAGCTCTTGCTGCCTCAGGTGCACCCTGCCCTTATAACGGCTCGCTGCAAAACAAATCCTGGACACTATTTGCACTTTTCATCTTTTTTTGCATAAGTGAAAAAATCTTCTTCAGATTGTTTTTGGTTAATGAAAACATGTACTGATATAGGTGTTTTGTAGAAGTGAAGTAGTGTAAAGCAAACTTTCAAAGAGTGGGGGAAACCTGTACTGCTAATGATAGCAGCCAACAACCAAGAGATAACAGTAACAGGGAGGATGAATCGGGGCTCAAGAGATTCTGGTATCAATTTCCTGGATATAATATTTACCTAAAGATTCCTACTGTTTGTGTTGTTCCACTTATTTATTATTTTTAATTAAATTTATGGGGGTGACATTGATTAATAGGATCATATATTTCAAGTGTACATATTATGATAACAGGTCTGTATATTTCACTGCGTGCCCACAACCCAAAGTCAAATCATCTTCTTTCACCATATATTAGGCCTCCTTCACTCCCCATGCCCCTTGACCCCTTCCCTCTGGCAACCACAAGTCTAACTGCAGACAGTATATATTACAGAGAGATATAAAGATAATTTAAGAGATATAAAATAGCTGTACTGTATTTTATACATCTTTACTACCACCCATTCAGAGAGATTTCCAGTGTGGTTATTTACCCCATGGCTAAAACTATAGATGAGTTCTTTACAAAAAAGAAACTTGTATCTGTATATTGATAAAGATCCTGTTTGCTTTGGGTAGCAATAGCCAGAAGAGACTTGATTTGTCTATATCTATGATTCTGAAGAAAAATCTTCATGTTTATCTGTCATTATCATTATTCATATGTGAAAGGGGCCAAATATCTAAAATTCTTTAGGTTTTTTGAATTCTATTTAATTAAGATTCTAGGAAACACAGACCGACAATCCCCAGAAGAAGGGGTGGTGGGGGAGAGATAAACCATAGAACTTATATGCATGTATGCATAAACAATGGACATGGACAACAAAGCTGGGGACAGGGCGGGGAGGGAGGGAATTATTGGGGGAAAAAGGAGAAAGATCTGTAACAAAAATTAATTAATTAATAAAAAAAAGATTCTAGGAAACAACATCAGCTGATTTATAACATGAGAGTCAAGAAGGATAGCCCACAGTGTTATTTACAACACCTATGATCTAGAAATAGCCCAAGTGCCAATTAGTAGAGGAGTAGATAAAAAAGCGGTGGTACATTTACACAATGGAATACTATGCAGCTGTAGTAAAGAAGGATCTATTACCTTTTGAGGCAGCATGGAGGGACCTGGAGATGATTATGCTAAGCAAAATAAGGCAGCCAGAGAAGGAAAAATACCATATTATCTCATGTATATGTGGAATATAACGAACACACTAAACTGATGAATAAAATAGAACCAGAGGTATGGAAACATGGAGCAGACTGACAAATCTTAAAGGGAAGGGAGAAGGGGGTGGGTGGGAAGAAATACATATATGCATTACCCTTGGACACAGACAATAGAATGGTGAAGGCCTGGGGCAGAGCAAGGACCAGGTGGTGGGGGTCAAGAGCAAGAAAAAAGGCAGGGGGGGGGTGCATTTGTAATACTCTCAACAATAAAGATAAAAAAGAAGCAGAAAAGCTTGGTCTCCAGAGGTCAGGTGGACTTACTCTAAAACAGGAGGGCTTACTCTAAAACAGTTTGCTGGACCCCAATCTGGACTTTCTGATTCAGTAGGTCTGTGGTCGGAGAATTTGCATTTCTAACAGAGTCGAGGTGGTGCTGATCCTGCTGGCCTGAGGACTATTCTGAGAGCAATGACATTAGGCCCAGGTGAGCAGCACAAGACACATGGCGAGAACCTGTAACTGCTAATGACAGCAGCCAACAGCAAATACCAGGAGCTGGTTAGAAATGCAGAATCTCAGGCTCCAAAGTGTCTACTGAATCAGAAACCTCATGATTGCGCTCTAACTATGCTTTTTAAAATGTCTTTTTCTTTTAGAGTTACAGAAAAATTATGAAGATAGTACAGAGCGTTCCCATATATCACACGCAGTATTCCCTGTGCTATTAACATCCTACATTTAGCATGATATGCTTGTATAATTAATGAACCAAGATTGATATGTTATTAACTAAAGTCCTTATTCAGATTTCCTTAGATTGTTCCTGATGTTCTTTTCCTGTCCAGGATATCAAATTATGTTGAGTCCTCATGTCTCCTTAGGCTCCTCTTGGCTGTGACATCAGACTCTCATTTTTGATGCCCTGCCAGTTTTGAGGAGCATTACTTAGGTATTTTGTAGTATGTCTCTGGCTCAGGTTTTACTTGATGTTCAGTTCATGAGTAAACTGGGAAGGAAGGCCGTAGAGATGAAGTGACATTCTTTTTAACATCATATGAAACTTACATACTACCCACATGAGTTATCACTGTTGATGTTAACTTGGATCACTGGGCTGAGATAGTATTTGTCAGGTTTCTTACCTTCAAAGCTTCTCATCTTTATGCCTTCCTTTTTGAATGGAGTGTGGTCCACACTTAATAAGTGAGAACCTATGTTTTAGCTTCTTAGGGACAGAGCGTTGACATTTTACTCTCACAGCTTGGAGTGCCAGCATGTTCCAAAGACTAGGGGAAGGTAGATGGATGATTTTATTTCTGCTTAGCTGTTCCCATGAATCTGATTACCAGGGACTCCAATAATTTGCACAACTGGTATGTGTTAGTGCACACTTCAAAGCATGTGGACTCTAGCCATATATTTTTTTTTAATCTTGAGATGAATAATTTTTTTTTAATCTTGAGATGTTTGGAAGTAAATCTTAATTGCAATATAATGATGCCTCCCGGTAATTTACTACTTTAGTTGAACCTACATTATCAACTGCAGCTCCGATAATAAGAGCTACAACTCATACAGTTGAAAATCTTCTGCCAAGGCCCACCTGGACTGCACCTGCAAAACCAGCTGTGGTTTGTTTGCTCTCACATGTTGCATCAACATTTTCTAAACAAGGCATCATTAGGCTTGAGTTTTGTGGAGACACTGTCTCAGTCCTCCACCCCTCTAATTTCTAACCCACAGGAAATAATTAAGGGAGGTGTAGAGTCTCAGGACTATTCAGGGTTGTGAAAAATATGGAAGGTCCTCTGTCTCACAGCTCAAGTCCTTAAATAACAGAGCAAAGAGAGAATAAGTAGGAATTACATAAATTTAAATATAGCTCGAAACAGAAGAGAGGCAAGTGGGGCAACAGTGATATTGGAAGAGTTATCGACTAAACATTTTCCAAAATTGATTAAGGATACTCGTCTGAAGATTCAAGAAATTCAATGAATGCAAAGAACAATGACTTCTAAACATCTATACAAACACATCTAGGAGAAAAAATGAAGAAATAGACAACTTAAAAATCCAGATATATTCTGAGAAAAAACATATACAATTAAAAGGAGTAATAACAATTTAAAGGGAGTGACAACTAACTTCTCAAAAGCAATAAAAACCAGAATTTAAACAAATGATAACATCAATATGCTGCATGAAAAGAAATACCAAACTTGAATTTTATAAAGAGCAAAAAAATTATTTATGAATTTTAAGATTATTTAGATAAACATTCAATTTTTAAAATAAATTGATCTTTATTGTTGAAAGTATTACAGATGTCCCTCCTTTTCCCCCATAATCCCCTCCTCCCAGCTCCCGCCCTACCCCTGCCTTCACTGAACTGTTGCCTGTGTCCATTAATTATGCATGTGTGCATATGAGTTCTTTGGTTTATCTCTTCCCACCACCCTTTCCCCCTTTTCTCTGAAGTTTGTCAGTCTGTTTCCTACTTCCATGTCTCTGGATCTATTTTGTTTATCAGTTTATTTTGTTCATTAGATTCCACATATAAGTGAGATTATATGATATTTTTCTTTATCTAGCTGGTTTATTTCCCTTAGCATGATACTCTCTAGGTCCCTCCATACTCTCACAAAGGGTGATAGATACTACTTTTTCACAGCTGCATAGTATTCCATTGTATAAATGTACCACAGCTTTTTTATCCACTAATCTACTGACGGATACTTAGGCTGTTTCCAGATCTCAGCTATTGTAAATAGCTCTGCTTTGAACATAGGGGTGCACATATTCTTTCTGATTGTTGTTTCAGGCTTCAGTGGGATCACCAGGTCAATTTTTTTAAAGCTGAGAAAAAAAATTGACAAAAGCAGACCTTAACTAAAGACAAATATATAAAAAAGATATCTCTGTCAGAAGGAAAGCATTTCCACAAAGAAGGTCAGAGATTTAGGAAAGTATACAAAGAAGAAATAATGAAAAAAAAAAGGAAGAAAAAGGAGGGAAGGAGAATATTTTTTAACTTAAAGATATAGGTATGAGAAAATAATGTCTTTGTATAATAAACAAGATGAAACTATAATCTAAAATAACTATAAGCTGTAAGTTAGTTTGAGTTAGGTATAATGTTTGGTTAAAGTTATCATTAGTCTTTCCCCCCCCTCAGGAGGAGATTAATAAATATATTAAAATTAGACTTTCATAGATTAAATATTAATGTTGTAATTTCTTAGATGAGATGTCAAACTTATAGAAAAATATGATAAAAGATTAGAATGATAAAAATAATATAAAAGGTATAGGAAAAGAAAGTATACAAAGAACAAACAAAGAGTACAAAGTATTAAAAGGTTTGACTTAAATATATCAGTAAATGTATTAAAAATAAAAATGTTAAAGTTTCCAGCTAAGAGACAAAAGTTGTCAATTATTTTATGATAACAAAAGATATAGCTAATATATATATGCATAAAATGTAAAAGGGTAAGGTTCTGTAGTTGTATTATTAATAGACAAATGATATTTTACACTAAACAATATCAACAATGATATACAAAATTTATAAATATGAATTATTTAAAGTTCATAAATGCAAATTTGACAATTTACTATAGAATAAAATCATATGTAGTAATTGTAATAGACCAAAAATAATACTTAAAGATATCGAGAGAAGACTTTGGAGGTCTAAGATTAAGAAACATACTTCTAAATAGCAAAAGAGCCCTGGCTCGTGTGATTCAGTTGGTTGGGCATAGTCCCATGCACCAAAAGGTTGCAGTTTGATTCCCTTGCAGGACATGTGCCCAGGTTGCAGGCTCAATCCCAGTAGGGGGCATGCAGAAGGCAGCGATCAATGGTTCGCTCTCACATCAATGTTTCTCTCTGTCTCCCTCTCCCCTCTCCCTTCCTCTCTCTCTGTAGAAAATCAATAAAAAAAAAAAAAAATTATAAATAAATAAACAGCAAGAGTCCAAGAGCCCAAGAGCCCTGGCTGGCTAGCTAAGTTGGTTAGAATGTCATCCTGACATGCTAAGGTTGTGTGTTTGATACCCCATCAGGGCACATACAAGAATTAACCTTGGCCAGTTTGGCTCAGCGGTTAGAGTGTCAGCCTGCGGTCCAGAGAGACCCAGGTTCAGTTCCCGCTAAGGGCATGTACCTCAGTTGCAGTTTGTCCCCGGCCCTGGTTGGGTCGTGCGGGTGACAATCACTTGATGTGTCCATTTCATGTATATGTTTCTCTCTCTTTCTCTACCTCCCCACTCTATCTGAACAAAAAATGGAAAAATGTCCTCGGGTGAGGATAAAAAAAATAAAATAAATAAAAATAAAAAAGAATTAACCGCCCTGGCCGGTTTGGCTCAGCGGTTAGAGCGTCGGCCTGCGGTCCTGAGAAACCCGGGTTCGGTTCCCGCTAAGGGCATGTACCTCGGTTGCAGTTTGTCCCCAGCCCTGGTCGGTTGTGCGGGTGGCAGCCACTCGATGTGTTCCTTTCACGTCGATGTTTCTCTCTCTCTCTCTGTTCCTCTCTCTCCCTCCCACTCTACCTGAACAAAAAATGGAAAAATGTCCTCGGGTGAGGATAAAAAAAAAAAAAAAAAAATTAACCAATGAATGTATAAATAAGTAAAACAATAAATTGATGTTTCTCTCTCTCTGTCCCCCCTTCCTCTAAAAAAAAAAGAAATGTTGTACATGTAAACTTTGTGTTGTAAATTAGAAAGGCTGAAAATCATTGTGTTAAAAATACTATATCACTCGAGATTCTGCAAACAATTCAAAATAAATTACAAATGATAAAAACAATGTGCAATATAGCAAAAAACAATGAAACTAAAATCAAACGTACATAAACAAAGATTTTAAACACATTAGTGTTTCAAATAACAAAAATTGATAAATTTATAACAAGGTTGATCAGAACTTTATAGTAGAATATATATATATATATATATATATATATATATATCTCCAATATCAAGGACTAAAATGAGACATTAGGTACAGATGCTGTGAAAGTGAAACATAACTATGTTATCAATTATATTTTATTAATGAAATAAAATTTAAAGTTAAATAAACAAGAATAAAAGATGAAATAAAAAACTCATAAAATGGTATAACTATAATGAAATGAAATTATATTTATTCAATTA
The DNA here is from genome assembly GCF_014108415.1 of Molossus molossus. NCBI lineage: Eukaryota > Metazoa > Chordata > Mammalia > Chiroptera > Molossidae > Molossus > Molossus molossus. Next base: position 39,493,776 of record NW_023425403.1, on the reverse strand, counting down.
CAAAGTACTTAATAATAAATAATTTATTGTAAACATTTATTTTCATAAAGAACAGCAACATTAAAAATATTTACCACAGAGAAGATTCCAGGCTCACAAAATTTTTCCTGCAAATTCTAAAAATACTAAAGATAAAGCAAGATACCTATCACACAAACTCTTGTAGAGTATTGAAAAATAGAAACTACACTGTTGATCATTTTATGAGCATTATCTAACCATTATACCAATAACTGGCATGACAGTATAGGATAGCAAATTATGGGCAACTCTAATTCAAGCACACAAGTGAATATTATAAGTAAAATTTTAGCACATTGAAAGAAAATACTTCATAGCATAGTTAGTTTAATTCTAGTAATAAAGAATCAATTTTTACATTACAAAATCAATTATTGTAATACATCTCAGACACAGCTGGAAAAATACCTCATCTGTCACGTAGAATGCAGAAAGGCTTGTGATTAACTGTAATATGTATTTATGACATAAAATACTCCTAGAAAATTAGAAATAAAAGTGACCTTCCACAACCTGAAGAGAGTTATATCCAAAACCAGTAACAAAGATCATATTAATTGTGACACGAAACTTTTCTTTGAGACCAGGATTGAAACAAATATGTCCAACAATCAATGACATTTATATTTGGCAATGACATTTTTTTTTTTTTTTTACTATTTTTATTATTTTATTTTATTTATTTTTTTACCCTCACCCGAGGACATTTTTCTATTTTTTGTTCAGAGAGAGTGGGAGGAAGAGAGAGGAAGAGAGAAAGAGAGAAACATCGATGTGAAAGGGAAACATCGAGTGGCTGCTTCCCGCATGACCAACCAGGGCCGGGGACAAACCGAAACCAAGGTACGTGCCCTTAGCGGGAACCGAACCCAGGTGTCTCTGGATCGCAGGCCGACACTAACTGCTGAGCCTAACTCACCAGGGCCAATGACATTTTTACTCTATAGATTTTGGCCAGTGTTTCCAATGTTTATCATATACGTATGTATGTAACATGAATGTCAATATGGCAAATAATAGCATTTACTTGTGGTTTATTTTTACTTTATATACATGAACTTGTCTGTCATGTATTCTTGCTTCTTCCTCTCATACATATATGTGTTCATTCAGTTTTATAAGTTTAAAGTATTACCTTATATATATCAATTTATTTTTTCATGCTATTGTTGATGGAAATTTTGTTGCTTCCCAACTCCAAATAAGTTCATTTTTAGTTCAGGGCTTTTAGAAACAATGTTGTTATAAACAGTTTTGACATCTTGGTGCATATGTACAAGACAGCTAGAGTTTATCCAGGGTATCTATCTTGAATTGGAATTGCTGCATCCTATAATATTGGTTTGTCAACACTGCCAAGCTGTTTTCCAAAGTCACTGTGTCATTTTATACTCTCTTCAGCCAAGGGGGAGGGCTTCATTGCTCTACATGGTATAACTCACAACATTCTTTATACTCAATTTTTAAAAATCATATCAGCCTTGAATCCTGTTTGATATATTTGTTGGCCATTGACCACCTCCTTATTTGAAGTATCAGTTGAAGGTTTTTTCTCATTTTTCTTTCTCTGTCTGTATTAATTTGAATTGTATCTTGTGTTTACTTATATGCACATATGTCACATATGTATGTATGGAGAGGTTGTATATATACATATGTATATATGGAGAGATTGAAACCATGATATTACCACACACACACACACACATTAAGTTTCAAATGCCTTCTATTTAGTGGGCTGTTTTCAACCTCACAATAATGTCTTTTGATAAACAAAACCTTTATTTTCGTATAATTATATGTACAAATATTTCCTTTACAGTTTATGATTTGTATGTTGTTTAAAAAATTCTTCCCAACTCCAAATAAGTTCATAATATTAGCTATATTAACTGCTTAAAAGGCATATATTTTTTCATTCCCATTTATGTTTTAATAAGCCTGAAATTAATTTTTAGAAATGATATGGTATAGAACATCAATTTCATCTTTATGTTAATGTGAAGTTGTACTATCCCCATTTATTAAAGTGTCATTTATCTGTCATAAGGTATCTTTCAGATATCAGGTGTCCATAAAAATATGAACCCTATGGAGACCCTCTTTTGTGTTCTATGGTCTGTTTTTCAATACCTGTAACAATTAATTACATACTGTGTTAATCCTTTCAACTGTATAAAAAGTTATGATAACTTTTAGATGAAAACCTTCAACATTTTTCTTCAGAAAAATTTTTCTCTTTTTAAATATATATGTAAATTATATAGGTATATTGATTATATTATACATGAATAAATTTGTCAAGTTCAATAAAAAAATCTTGTATGATATGATTGGGACTACATTGAATGTACATATAAATTTATGGAAAAGTAATAGCTTTATGAGATGGAATTGGCAAGAACTGTGAAGGGTCTGAAATTTTATTTTACAGTAAACTATCAAGTTAGCTTGCCATAGTTTCACAAATGCTGGTGTAGGAAACATTTGTTTTAGTGAACAATGAGCCCAACTAGACTCTGCTCAAGAGGGAGATACTGTCTTTATTACACTGGACAATAAACAAACCTTCCTTCTGCTCAAGAGAGATATGCTCCATCTCTGTCTTCCAAGGCAAAACATCCTTGAAAAGACATTTCAGCCCTGCCGGTTTGGCTCAGCAGTTAAAGCGTCGGCCTGTGGTCCAGAGAGACAAGGGATCGGTTCCCACTAAGGGCACGTACCTTGGTTGTAGTTTGTCCCCGGCCCTGGTTGGGTCGGCAGCCACTCGTTGTGTCCCTTTCACATAGATCTTTCTTTCTCTCTCTCTCTTCCTCTCTCTCCCTCACACTCTATCTGAACAAAAAATAAAAAAATGTTCTTGGGTGAGGATGAGAAGAAAAGACATTCCAGAGACAAGGTGTGACTTCACGTGAGAAACACAGAAACAGATATCAATGAAGAATTATATTCTAACAGGAATCTCCCTATCCACAATCACAGCATATTTCAGATTTTATTTATTTTTACTTTAATGTGTCTATATTTAGAAAAAATATGATCTCCAGGAGAAAAGAAAGAAATTTCCATGTAGAGTGTCTTCTAAGGGACTTCCTGGGTACAGGCAATTTTCTATATCTTGATCTTCATGACATTTACATGGGTCTTCTCTTTATAATTAGTCCTTAAATGATGTTTATATTTTACGTGTATATCGAACCTCATATTTTATCATATTTTGTGATAAAATAACTGTTTAAAAATATCCTTAAGCCTGACCAATGTGGCTCAGTGGTTGAGCATCAACCCATGCGCCAAGAGGTTGCCGGTTCAATTCCTAGTCAGGGCACATGCCCAGGTGGTGGGCCAAACCCCCGGTGGGCAGCATGCAGAAGGCGGTCAGTCAATTTTCTGTCTCATTGATGTTTCTATCTCTCTCTCCCTCTCCTTTCCTCTCTCTCTAAAAATCAATAAAGAAAAAAAATTTTTTTTAATATCCTTAAAAGGATATCATTACTTGACCCAATAGGAGAAAAGACCAATATGGATTTGAGCTAACTCCTGCCTCTGTAGCATGTTTTGTTAGTCTTAGTCTATCTCTGGTTTTTCTCCAATCTTAGCTAGTGTTTCCCTAGGGGTCCAAAATGAGATTCTGGGGTTTGGGCATTAATCACAAATATTTAGTAACTACATTCCACTTGTATGTCTGATGGAGGAAGAAAAACTGCAAACCATGATTTTTAAGCTTTCAAATGGATGAACTTAAGATATGAATGCCTTTGTTAGGTTCATAAAGATTTTTAGACACTGTTGCTTTGAAAAATAAAGTATGCATATAAATGTACATATACATATTTTCTTATGTATAATTTTGAACGATTCATAGATCTGCAGAACATCCACAGATCGACTGTGGAGCCGGGGCTTTAAAGGTTCTGACTGAGAACCAATGTTTGCCAGTACTTTAAACTTTCAAACTACTTGACGATGCAAAACATGCTCTTAAAGCAATTAACAACACTTAATGACAATAACATGTAGTGCATGCAAAACACCAGATTAGTGGCATAGCCAGTAATGACTGTAGTGGTTCAGAGACATGAAGGGTCAGAAAAATCTCAGACATTGAAGAAAGGTTTATGGAGGAGATGAGACCTGCATGACAATTGAGATGGAGGGAAGTATAACAGAATAGAGACATCTTCGAAATAAAAATAGCAGATAGAGAAAAGACAGGAAAGTTACAAATAAATGAAGTAAAACGCCTGAATATTTTAGGTAATGGTGATGAGACCAAGGGGAAGTCAATACTTAAGTATCTGATAATGTGAAAGGGCTGATTACGTAGAAGTAAAAGTACTGCAGAAAATACTCAACGTACTTAAGAAAGTGTACTCAAGAGAAAAGTCAGCAACATTTTTAGTTGGAAAGGTGATATCTACACTAAGTCTTAAAGTGGAACTCTGGAAGATAAAGACATGTAGATAAAGCATTGTAGGGCCCTGGCTTGTGTAGCTCAGTTGGTTGGGCATCGTCCTTTACACCAAAAGGTTGCTGGTTCAATTCCAGTCAGGACACATTCTCAGTTTGTGGGCTCTATGCCCAGTAGGGGGCAAGCAGGAGGCAGCCTAACATGATGTTTCTCTCTTTCTTTCTCTAAAAATCTTTAAAAAAATAAAAAAAGAACAGAAAAATAACCAACAGCACAACAACAACAAAAAACATTTTAGGTGCAACAAGGAGGCAAAAATTCTCTCCAGGTGTGAGGCTTTAAAAGCAGTTTAAGCCCTGGCAGGTTTGGCTCAGCAGTTAACACGTCCGCCTGCGGGCCAGAGAGTCCCGGGTTTGGTTCCCGCTTACGCAGGTACCAAAAATAAAAAAGCAGTTTGATGATGTTGAAATATAAAATGTGTGGCAGTCTTGTAAAGAGAACTACAGAGGATGACATAAAGATGATTCTATACCAATTATTGTATTTAGTGAATTTTTATAAAAAATGTCAATATATGTAGAGAGAAATAAAAAACCACAGTGCTGACCTCAAGGGAACAAAAAGTACTGAGTAAGGTGCACTGAATGCTTGCATGTTCATTTGTTTTATACCAGTGATTTTCAACCCTTCATCTCATGGCACACATAAACTAATTACTAAAATTTTGTAATATAAAAAAAAATATGTTATTTTTTTGCCAATCTGAAAAAAAAATTGGTATGATTTTATTTAATTTACAAAAATAAATAAATAAATAATAGTAAGCACCTATCATTTTTGCTCTAAAGTGATGTTTTAAAAAATGAGGTGCCGCCCTGGCCGGTTTGGCTCAGCGGTTGGAGCATTGACCTGCGGACCAGAGAGTCCCGGGTTCGATTCCCGCTAGGGGCATGTACCAAAAAAATAAAATAAAATAAATGAAGTGCCTATATTTGTATGTAAGGATTTCTGGTACCAATAATTAATCAGTCAGAACCAACCTTGTTATGCAAAGTGACCAATAAACTACAACTCTATTATATGACCTACATATGCATGATTCAAGACCGGTCGGCACCTTATGGCTATTGTATTGACTATTGTCATTTGTTTTTATTTGATAATCTAAGGAACAGATGTCAGTGCCACTGGCTAAATAGTCAGGTATTGGATGTTTTAAAAATTCTTGCAGCACACCAGTGGGAAAATCATTGCTTTACATCAACACCTCATTTGGAAAAAAAAAATTGTAAAAAGTTATCAAAATGCATGCTACTATATTTGCTATAACATTTAAGAAAAAGAAAGAAACAAAACAACATAAGAAAATATATAAATGAAGAAACAGGTAATTATAAGGAAGTGCTATAAAGTTAAAACATAAAATCAATTAGGGATAAGAATTAAGTTTAATATTTACATCACAAATTCCTGCATTTTAGCAAAGAGGGTAAATTAGCTCTGAATTTCCTAGAGACAAAAGAAATAAAAATTAGTATTAAGTCCATAAAATATATGCAAATTTATTTGTGTAGTCATAAAATATATACAAGTTTTAAAGATAACTATACCAATTAGACCTAGTAACCACTATGAAGCACATTAATGATTTTTTTTTACATTTCTTATCAAACTTTTTTTTTCTCTCACCCAAGGGCATGATTTTATTGATTTTAGGGGGAGGGAGAGTAACATCGATCTGTTGCCTTCTGTACACTCCACAACCAGGGTTTGAACCCACAACTTAGGTATGTACCATGACCAGTGATCAAACCTGCAACCTTCTGTTATATGGGATGATATTCCAATTAACTGAGCCACCCGGCCAGTGCTATCAATCTTTTAAATGGCAGAATTTAATTTGGTTAATAAGTCTATAAGAAATTAGAATTGTGTAATGTCATTTATGTACATGTGGAATTAAAGGAAGGTACAAATTTATTAATCTATTGCAGTAATCTGAAATATGAGTTGACATTTTTTTATACTTGTGGTGCTATTTCAACTATGTTTTTTAAAATGATTATAGCCTCAAATTGATACTTAGAATATTTAAAAATAATTATTGAAAATATATAGTGCACTGTGAGAAAATACAGTTTTACCTAAACATATTACAAAGTATCTATTAAATGGCACTGTTTAGATTACTGGAAATTGTAATGTTCTTATTGATTTCTGAGTTGTTTTTGAGAGTGGACATAATATTTTGGCAATTATTGGAACAAATAACAATAATGATAACTATCAAACATTCTTCACACAGAGTATTTTTATTAAAGTGACAAGGGAATGGTTTGGAAAGAAGACTAAAGACAGCAACCAACCAGCTGAAGGGAAAGAACACCAAAGATCTCATTATATATTTTGTATAAGGATGCCTGCTTTGGGGACCATTGGATACTCACATGGCTGCTACTCTCTTTTATTATAGTCATAAAGAGGAACTGAAGCTCATAAAAAGTAGCTGGCAGATTTGTAAAAGATATAGCAGCTTATCATAGAGGTTTCTACAGAGCCATCTAAGGAAAAATATCCCTTCCAAAACATAGCTAGGAACTATTTATGTTAGAACGACCTACTTCGTCACAGCAGACTGAGTGTTCCTCCAATCATCTAGGCTGTCAAATGGCACCTGTTCTCTCCGACTTTGCACACAGCACCAGTCAGCAGTGTAAGCACGGAGCATGAGAACGTAATACTTACAGAGTAATAGCATCTGTTCCTGAAGTAAAAGTCAAGTGATATGTATTTTCACAAGATATTTAACATTGCAAAGTTACTACTTTGCACCTATTTTATAGCAGTTCTAGACTTACACATGGCAGAAGAGACAGACACCTCTATGTTGAATTTTGAGAGGTATTTAACTCTCTTTTGTTACTAATATAACACACTTTGCCTGAAACATTCACACTATTTAATTTGACCTTTAATTTTAATGAATAGAAGGACCATTTAAATGTTATAATGTTATCTAGGAGCTTGTACATATAGCACCAGCTGATAATAAATTCACTAAAATTAGCTTTTTAAATTAGTTTCCAAGACATGAATTAACCCTTTTGAAGGATATAAAGTGGTAAAACGACTTGTTGAGAGTTGTTTTAAAAAATTCCAAATGATTCACTCAACCACAAAATCTGGACAAAAAGAGTTCAGAAAAGGTAGACGGGATAAAGAAAACCATAAGTATGTTTTAGGGTTAAAGAACTCTGAAATAGAAGAGAGAAAGAGGAAGAGACAGAGACTGATCAGAGAGTTTAGGAACGGAGCTTATCTGGGAGAAATGTAGCAACTGCTGCAATGCCCTAGAAGCATTAAATGGTGGTTTAAAATGTGGAATCTCTCTTCTAAAAGGTCACAAGGTCAGTAGTCAATTTGTATAATTCAGCAAAGACCTAGGTTTCTTCAAGCTCTCTACTACATCATCCACATTTTATTGGCTTGGGCCATAATGAAATCCAAATCTGGAAATGACTACCGGTATAACAGCTCAAAAATACAGTTGGGCCTTCTGGAGGGTAAGCATGAGAATCTCTAGGGGGTGAGCATGCGGGAAGTCCAGCCGCAAGGAGAAAGGGAGAAAAGAGAGAAATGAGCATGCCCTCTCCTTTTAAGAACTCTTCCCAGAACCCGCACCATTCCGGTTCTTCCTTTATACCTTTTACTAGAATCTGTTTCTATGGCTATAACTAAAAGTAAGGGAAGTTGAAAAGGTGGCCTTTTATATTCAGTTGCTGTAACTCAGCCTATCTTCAAGAATTTTAATAATAATTTTATTTTAATATCCTGTTACACTAGATTACATAGATGCATATATTTTTTTTGTTAAGGAACATTTTTTCCCATACAGTTCAGATATTTGCTATGTCAGTGTTTTTCTATTATAAGAGGTTTGATGATAATAAACCTGTGTTAAACAAAGATATGCTTTAGGACTGAATAAACTCCAATAAACATTTCTTAGCTTTACATAAAGAGCGAAACAGGTATTGTCCCATAGACTTATTTTAGTTTCCGTAAGTCATGTATAAAATATGAAAAACATACAAGCTGAAATTCTGGGGTTCCACCAAAGGATGATAAATTAGATAGCAATGTTGATAACTTAGTTCCCAAAACAAAATGTTTATATTTTCCACAGAAACCATCCAAATTGAGACTTCCGGTCAAGATGGCGGCATAGGTGAATGCAGTATCCCCTTCTCCTACAACCACTCAAAATTACAACTAAACTACAACACAACCATCCTTCAGAACTGCCTGACATAGAGCTGAATGGAAGTCCTACAACTATGGAATTAAAGCAGCAGCCACATCAGACTAGTAGGAGGAGGAGAGGTGTGGACAGTCTGGTCCCAAACTCACGTGTGGTGGATAAAAATTAGGAGGGGCCCTGGCAGGTTTGGCTCAGCGGTTAGAGTGTTGGCCCATGGACCAGAGAGAGACAGGTTCAGTTCCCACTAAGGGCACGTACCTCGCTTGTGGTTTGTCCTTGGCCCGGTTGGGGTCCTGTGGGTGGCAGCCACTCGATGTATCTCTCTCACATCAATGTTTCTTTCTTTCTCTTTCTCCCTTCCTCTCTCCCTCCGGCTCTATTTCAAGAAAGGTGCAAGAATGTCCTCAGGTGAGAAAAATAAATCAGGAAGGTACCTCAGCTGGGAAGGTCTTCCCTGAGGAGTGAGGGGGTCCCTGTTGCACACCAGGCAACAAGCTCAGGGTTCCAGTGCCAGGAGGAAAAGTCTCCATAACTTCTGGCTGGAAAACCAGCGGAAACTAAGGCTCAGGGAGGCTGCAGGGTTGGAGCCCCAGGCAGCTCCTCTTAAAGGGCCTACACATGGACATATTGAACTCGCTCCCTCTGAGCTCAGAGGGGAGGCAGCTTGAGGGGCACCAGAGACATACAGGGAAGAATTGAGCTATTTGGCCTTGGGACGAGGGCTGGAGGGGCAACTTTCTCCTGGAAAGAGGTGCTGGCAGAGGCTGATGTTCCTCTGGTGAGCCCTTCCCTGGAACAGCAGACAGCCGCCATATCTGGGACTCTAGCAACCTGGCTCATACTGTTGGCTCTGCCCCGGTGATGCCCTGAGGCCCTGCCCCACCCAACTCTCAGGCCCACTTAAGCTAATGTCAGTTGCTTTACCAAAGAAATGGCCTGTCTCAGATCCTGCTTCAGTTTCCTAAAATCTCTCAAACAAGCAGCATCTGGTCTTAGGTCTCAGTGAGCCCCATGCATCTCATTAAGTGGCTCCAGGCCTGGCACTAGAAGCAACCAGCCTTGGTTCACAACTTGGCTTTTCCTGAACACCTCCAAGCCCAGTATAAGAAGCAGCCATCTGGAGATCACTTTGTAGCTTATGCCTGTTGGCCCTGAATAGAACACAGGCAGTGGCTGACCTTGCCCCAGAGCCAGCACACCCAGTGCATAGCTTCAGACCATATCAAAACACCACCACCCAACCACCTCCACAAGTGACACACTCAATGAGTGAACTCAGTGGGTACCAGAGCCCTGCAGAAGTAAGTCTAGTTCTGTGTGGTGGGCCCCTACACAGCTGATCCTCCAAGTCAGAGGCCAGTGGGCACAGCTAGTTCTTGCAGCTGATCAGCCTGAGTAAATCCCTCCCATTGATGTGCCAACAGCAATCAAGACTCAATTACAACAGAAGGGTGTATGGTTCACACTAGGGGTGCACCTCAAGGGCCCAGCTGAAGTGATCAGGGAAACTGTGCCCCTCGAGCCTATAGGACACCTACAAAGCCTAAGAGACATAACAACTCTATCTAGTACATGAAAACAATCACAGGCAAGTAGCCAAAATGAGGAGACAAAGAAACATGTCCCAAATGAAAGAAAAGAACAAAACTCCAAAAAAAGAACTAAACAAAATGGAGGTAAGCAATCCATCACAGGCAGAGTTCAGAAAATAGGTTATAAGGTTGCTCAAGGAACTTGGTGAGATATTCAAGGGACTTAGTGAGACCTTCAGGGAACTTAAGGAGACCTCCAAGAAACTTAGTAACTGAAATAAAGAATAATTTATAGGGAATCAATAGTAGAGTAGGTAAAGCCAAGAAACAAACCATTAATTTTGAATATAAGGAAGCAGAAAACACTCAATCAGAATAACAAACAGAAAAAAAAGGAATACAAAAAAATGAGGATAGTATAAGGAGCCTCTGGACAAGTTCAAGTGTGCCAACATTTGCATCATGGGAATGCCAGAAGGAGAAGATAGAGAGCAAGAAATTGAAAAACTATTTGAAAAAAATAATGACAGAAAACTTCCCTATCTTGGTGAAGAAACAGATATACAAGGCAAAGAAGCACAGAGAGTCCCAAACAAGTGCAATCCAAAGAGGTCCACACCAAGAGATATCATCATCAAAATGGCAAAACTTAAATACAAAGAAAGAATCTTAAAAGCAACAAGACAGTTTGTTACCTACAAAGGAGCTCCCATAAGACTGTCAGCTGATTTTTCAAAAGAAACTTTGCAGGCCATAAAGAAGTGGCAAGAGATATTTAAGGTGATGAAAATCAACAACCTACAACCAAGATTACTCTGCTCTGCAAAGCCATCATTTAGAATTGATGGACATATCGAGAGTTTCTCAGACAAGAAAAAGCTAAAGGAGTTCATCACCACCAAACTAGTATTATATGAAATGTTGAAGTGTCTTCTTGAAGGAGAAGAACAAAAATATGAACAATAAAATGGCAATTAATACATATCTATCAACAATTGAATCTACAAACAAAATGAGCAAGTAGAACAGAAACAGACTCATAGATACAGACAACTTTTTGTTGCTTGCCAGATAGGTCGGGGCTAGGAGGATGGGTGAAAAAGATAAAGGAATTAAGAAGTACAAATTGGTTGTTAGACTGATAAAGCTCAAAGGAAAGGGGGGAGGCAGGGCGGGATGAGATAAACCAAAGAACTTCTGTGCATATCTGCATAACCAATGGACACCAACAATAGTGTGGGGAAGGCAGGAAGGGGGTAAGATTGGGGAGGAGGGGATCAATGGGGAAAAAAAGTGTGAACATCTGTAATACATTCACCAATAAAGATGGTAGTGTTTTGGAAAAAACACTGAGGCTCAGTGCTGTACTCTCTGAACTAAAATAAAATGATTAGGTTCATAAATACTGTTGGAAGGTCAGTGCTGGTCACACTGATGTTTAAGCCCAACTCACTGTCAATGATGAACAAAATAGCATGTTGACCTCAAGACATAGGACCCATTTTGCTATCTTTTTTAGGGGGAGATATGTTTTATTATTAGTTGTAGTAGTATTAGTATTGTTAGCTTTGTGCTCTACATAGTCAGAATCAACATTTTAAAAAAGAATTACCATTATTTTCATACTAATTATTTGAACACTGAATTCTTCATTTTAAATATCAAGCCAATGTGATAGAGTAGTCTCATTCTATAGTGCAATACACACAAGACACACATAAAGATGCACACATATGTAAAATTTATTCTACTTATACCAAATTAAAAATACATAATTCACCAGACATATTTCCTTGACTGCTATCAGTCATTTTACCTAACAACTTTTAGGAAATTGACTTAGTAGTATCTTTAATAAAAATAGTTTGCTACTACATGTGAATTCTTTTAAAGCAAATACATAGAAGTTGTGAAGCTTTTAGACTTTCTCAGCAGATTTTTATAATATCATATTTATTACTCTAACATTATGATAACGCACCTTTGTTTATACACAATTGATACATACCTAATTACATTTTCAAATGTGGATCATATTTGCATCACAAAAGCATCCTCCCTCTTATTCATTGTCCCATTTATTAACTTCGCTTTATTTTATAGTGTGTGATATGCATTACTGCCTGAACCTCTTAGAACTTTCCATTTCTGTTCTTATATACATTTACAATAAGGACAGTGATTCTGTGTAAAAAAAAACAAAAACAGAAATGACAGAGTATTAATCATGACATATTTTTACTATGTCTTACTCAAATCAAACAAAAGTCTAGTAAATATCAACTCTTTATTCAGTTTTTTAAAATTAAATTAGAATAGGTTTATGTAATTTATGAAGAATTAAGTATTTTATGACTATTGTAATAGCATCTATGATTGGAAGTGAAGAGGAAGTAGACCACTTTCCTAATCAAATATAAAAGTAATTTTAAAAAAGAAAAAAACTAATAGAGAACTCTAGTATCACTTACATTACTGCTAAAACTTAAGTTTAAAATTGTCTAGTGGGCCTGGCTGGTATGGCTCAGTGGTTGAGCGTTGGCCCATGCACCAAGAGATTGCTAGTTTGATTCCCAGTTAAGGCACATGCCCAGGTTGTGGGCCAGACCCCAGTGGGGGGTGTGCAGGAGGCGGCCAATGCATGTTCTCTCCCATTGATGTTTCTGTCTCTCTTTCTCTCCCCCTTCCTCTCTCGCTAAAATCAATGAAGAAAAAAATAAAATGAAACAAAATAAAATTGTCTAGTGTGAGAGAAAAATAAGATAAATAGACTCCTAGTCTAATCTTTGGAGAATTCTGAGGGAAAAATTGAATTGTAGAGCAGACCTACTTGCCAACATTCCCACTTCCCACATCTAATGGGAATAAAAAGATAAAAACACAAATTCACCCTATATGCAGGAATGCGTTAATGCTAACCAAGTAAGAAGTGTAAACACTGTTGCTCGCTGTCCAGAAAACTCAGATCACCTCTGTCCAGAGAAGTGAATGTTGGTAATCAAGGTCATGGTGTTCAAAGAAAACCTTTTTTTAAATGAAGATCATAGGTAGGAGAGAGACATTTTCCCTAAAAACTATGATTGATACTTTAAGTGCAATCATATATGTTTCCAGAGCATTACAGTGCTATGGACTATTAATATTATTTTATTTTGGTAAGAAATTGATATAACTTTTAAAAATGAACAAAAGACAAAAATTTGGTAAAAGGATCTAATTCATGTGAACATAGATTCTATTAGCTAATCCTTCTCTTGGTTTTTTATTTTTCACCAGCTACACAGTTCAGATCATTTGTTACTTTAAAGTGGAAGGCTCCAGAGACAGCTTCTTATGAATACTTCTTGAAAGATCTTTGAGGTCAAAAAAGTGATTTAACCTCAGAGATCAGCCTCAAATTCCGTAGGGTGCAGAAAAAGAAAAATATAATTTAATTTCTAGGACATACAGCAGCTAGGGATTTCAACAGCTATAGGCCAACACATGATTTGTGTTGTAATAACCAATCATGACAGCCAAATATTTTTTGTACTATGTTTAAAAGAACTTCATACGATATCTTTAATATGCTTGGTAGCTTCTTTGTAGCAGTTATGGCACGCACACGCACACACACACACACACACCCCACATAAAAGGACTTAAATGAATTATGCCTCAAAATTTGAAGAAAAATGATGCATGGTTTATATGGATGTCCAGTCAATGGAGTATCCAGTTGCTAAAGGGAGAAATCACTGTCATTTTGACAGAATTCTTACTAATTCTTGCTACTGACCATGTCTTGATGTTACTCTTTATTTAAAAGGTAAATATTATTTTAGTGCAAAGACATTTTACAATGTACACATATTCAGGGACCATATCTTAATAATATACACTTGAATGCTGTATCAAGACATTTTCAATTGATTCCAAATAGTAAAAGTAAAAAATGAGTTTGTTTCACTGAATATATATATTTTTAGTAACAATATGCACATAAATGTTTTAATTTTGTACACATAAAATTAAACATGAAATAAAATTATTTCTTCAAAGAATTAAACATTTCGATTTGCTGTGAGCTAGACAATATGTCAATATTCAATTTGTTGTACATATGAATATTAATACTTGTTCTTTTATTATTTTGTGGCCACACACTGAGGCACAATTTCTTCTACTAAGTGGCTATGAATGAGACAACAGTCAATGATTTATGAAGCCCTGGAGTCTTCAAGTTTCTCAACAGTAAAATAAGCAAATGAGAAGATATCAAAGGGTTTACTACCCAGTTTTTAAACTACAGAAACACAAAAAGTCTTGCTTCAGTGGCTACCTTAATTGGAACTGTTACATCTAAAATACCTTCATGCCAGGGCACCATGAAACAGAATTCGAAAAACAGTGGATTAGAAGATTTTGAATATCCTTTCAAGCTCAAATTGTATTTTGCCTATTATTTATGAATCACATACATACTTAATGAATTAATGTTGATAATCATAAAAGGTGTTTTAGCCAATATTTATATGCAAACAAGAATAAACATTTAAAAATATGCTAAGTACCGCATTAGTTGTCAGTTTATATGAAAAACAAATACAAATAGTTATTCAGTTCAGGACAAAAGAAATCTATGGAATGCCATGTACAAGTCCCTGGACATTAAGTATAACAAATGTAAATAAAAAATGAAAACAGCCCTGGCCAGTTTGGCTCAGTGGTTAGAGCATCAGGCTGTAGTCCAGAGAGACCCAGGGTCGGTTCCCGCTAAGGGCGGTACCTCGGTTGCAGTTTGTCCCCGACCCTGGTTGGTCGTGCGGGGGCAGCCACTGGATGTGTTTCTTTCACATCAATGTTTCTCTCTCTCTCTCTCTCTCCCCCTCTCTCTCCCTCCCACTCTATTTGAAGAATAAAATGGAAAAATGTCCTCGGGTGAGGATAAAAAAATAAAAAATGAAAACAAACACAAAGCTGGGAGTGCCAAGAAAGAGAGGAAAAAGGAAATGCCAATGTCCAAGCGCACCAAGTTCCAAGTTACATCATTATGCTTGTGCTTCAACAGTCCCTTCAAATACCTGCCAATGACTGTGTGTTTGTTAAATGAAAGTTAAATAATCTAAAACTAGCAAATATGTGAGCAAGAAATGAAATTTAAAAACAGGAGGTCTTCCAATTAAAAAATGGGCAGAGGAGCTGAATAGACACCTCTCCAAACAGGACATACAAATGGCCAAGAGACATATGAAGAAATACTCAACATCACTAATCATCAGAGAGATGCAAATTAAAACAACAATGAGGTATCACCTCACACCTGTCAGAATGGCCGCCATCAACAAATCATCAAACAACAAGTGTTGGCGAGGGTGTGGAGAAAAGGGGACTCTAATACACTGCTGGTGGGAATGCAGACTGGTGCAGCCGCTATGGAAAACAATATGGTGCTACCTCAAAAAATTAAAAATTGAACTTCCATTTGACCCAGTGATCCCACTGCTGGGAATATACCCTAAGAAGCCTGAAACACCAATCAGGAAGAATATATGTACCCCCATGTTCATAGCAGCACTATTTACAATAGCTAAGATCTGGAAACAGCCCAAGTGTCCACCAGTAGACGAATGGATAAAAAAGCAGTGGTACATATACACAATGGAGTACTATGCAGCGGTAAGAAAGAAAGATCTCTTATCCTTTGAGACGACATGGAGGGACCTGGAAAGTATTATCCTAAGTGAAAGAAGCCAAGCAGAAAAAGACAAATACCACATGATCTCACTTATATATGGAATATAATGAACATAACAATCTGAGGAATACAGTAGACCCAGACACATGGAAGTAGGGCACAGACTGACATCCCTCAGAAGAGGGGATGGGGGGTGGGGTGGGGTGGGAAGAGATAAACCACAGAACTTATATGCATGTATGCATGACCAATGGACATGGACAACTAAGCCGGGGACAGGGTGGAGGGGGGGTAGGGTGGGGGGTGCCAATGGGGTAAAAAGGTAAAATATCTGTAACAAAAAAATAAATAAAAATTCATAAAAAAATAAAATAAAAAGAGGAGGTCTTCATGACCTACAATAGTATGAGCATCAGATTACATCAAATAATAGAATTGTCTCCCTTGCAATTGAAAGACACCAAACTTATAGCATGGCCATTAGAGCTAAACAAAACTCCAAACATTTTTCAGGTGAAATTTAATCAAGTGCACAATTCATTGATATGCCTCATTATCAAGTACTATGAGATCAGCACAAGGTGCCTAAAGTACTGTGTTTACAAGCAATTCCCAACACTTAAAGGTTTGCTTTTCTTCTTTAAATTTTGTTTTAAATTTTTGTTTTATCATAGGTAAAATGTTTAGTATGCAACATTTTTGTTGCCACACCAAACTATAGCCTATGAGTTTGTAAGTGCGCATCATCACAACATCTTGGTACAATAAAAGAGATACTTCAGCTCCCCCTTTCCTGTACCTTGTCAATAAGAAAATGTTGAAACTTTTGAAAGCAATGACAGGTAGACTATTTTGAAGTGAAGGCAACAAATCTCCATAGTAAAAACAAATACTTTTTATTGCACATACCAAAATAGTGTTAGGATATATTGAGGAGAGATTCCCATCCCAATCCACCTTACTTTGCAGGCTCTTCCGCAAGGATCCCACTAAAAGTACTGACATTCTTCGTGTGTTCAGTCAGGACAGTCAAAATAAAATGTTTCAAAGCTTTATTCAAAATCTTTAAATACGCAAGATTGCTTTTTTATGTGATTATTATGGATATATATATCTATATATCTATATGTATATATATACACACACACCCATGTACACACACATATATATACATATACTCATATTAATATATTAATTTGAGTGATGATGCAAAAGTTTGAAAGAAAAATTAGGTGTAGCCCTGGCCAGTTTGGCTCAGCAGTTGCAGCCTCAGCCTGTGGACCACAGAGTCCCGGGTTCGGTTCCCTCTAGGGGCATGTACCAAAAAAAAAAAAGAGAAAAATTGTGTGTGTGTGTGTGTGTGTGTGTGTGTATCTGGAAATCCACAGCTAAGAAGTAAGTTAATTGGTGACAGCAGTTTACATACAGTTCACATTAATTCCATCTCTAAGTATGTCCTAGAAGCTCTTTTATTAGTTTATTATATCACTTCTTTCATACTGTTCCATTCTTGAGGAATGACTGTATAGTCTAGATTCTTCAAACATGTGAAGAAAAGTTTTGATGGACACCAATGGTTTTGTTCGAATTAAAACACCAGAAGACAGTTTAAAAACTTTAAAATATTAAAAATAAAACAATGTTTTAAAATATATAATATATAACTACCATAAGTGTTTTCTGTAACAAAAGGGGCATTTGTATAAAAAAATAAGTAAAAGAAAACCAAACAACATGGAAATTATTAAAATATCTTTTTGATGGATACACAGAGATAGGTGGATACAGATACAAATATAGATATTTATATATTTATTCTGAAATACACAGTTCAACGAACCATGTTGGATAAAATGAAATAGTTTTCTAGGCAGTACAAACTTTAAACACGGTTTCCATTTAAATCTTAGAACATTCGATTTCATACAAACTATTTTTCCTATTAATTGTCACTTTATCTCTATTTAGATAACTGAAAGTTCATTTTATTTTCTTTATCTGGTTAGCATTTTGCCTCATTTAAATATTTTTGGGATAATAAAAAGAGATGAAGAATAACACGATTGTTTCTATCATGGGAAAGAAAACACTGAATTATAACTATATTATTTATCTCAGAGCATAGAAATATTAATAAAATTGCTTTTTGCCTCTGATATCTTGCAGATATACCAACACTGTTTTTTCATCATCTTAACATGAAGAGATTTTTTTTTAAAGGAAAGTATTTATAGGGATGATGTATGTTCACCTTAAAAGATACATGATTTTTCTTTCCCTTGCTTGAAATTGTTCTATTTTTTAAAACCATAAAATTTCATAAGGCTAGTAG
This sequence comes from Molossus molossus, assembly GCF_014108415.1. NCBI lineage: Eukaryota > Metazoa > Chordata > Mammalia > Chiroptera > Molossidae > Molossus > Molossus molossus. The sequence continues at coordinate 39,475,542 of NW_023425403.1, read as the reverse complement.
AAAATGACAGTTTAATTCAAGATTAATCTGTGAGTTCTTAGAAAAAATGTATTTTTATTTGGAAATACTTATGAGATAAAAATGGATAGTTATGGAAAGATCCCTTTGCTTTATGTTAAAAAGCACTATGACATGTCTTGACAGGCAAGGGAGTTAAGGTGATAAGTAATGCATTACTTGTTTCTGAAAAATGAATGCAAGGTAAAACTATGTGTGCTATTATTCTCCCAACTCGAAAAGATTCAAAAAGCATTAGCAAGATTTTAGACAGCATTTTTGACCCTCCAAAGCTGTTTTTATTGTCTACTTTTTGAAATATCTTCTAAAGTAAGCTTTTATGTATTATATTGCATTCCCTTAATAATATCTTTAATTGTACATGATATTCTTTGTGTAAGTGTCCCTTCCTTCGTGAAAAATATATTTCATGCTAAAAAATCAGTATGAACAATGTGCAAATAATAGTCCTGTGTTTTATAATCTAGTTTCATATTGTCTATTATATCAATGTTTTGCAACATCTATATTTAAATTGCTCCTTGCATTTAAATTTTGCTTTATAGTTTTATAATCACTTTTCCTTTTAATCTCATTTTGTTTTATATAACAAATAATTTTTGAAAACTGACAAAGCACTTATTACCATTTCTATTTTTAAAATGAAAGTAGTTATCTACCACTATGTACAAAGCATTGTAGTATGAGTATTAAAAAACACAAGAAGTTAGCTAATAAATATTTATATAACCTTAAGGAAAAGACAGAAATTATATTCAATTAACCAAAATGTGACACTGCAAATTTTCTCCACAAGGCCTTGAATGGCATGTTGGAGAGGCGGAGATAAACATTAGGAAGGTAAAGCAGGCAGGGTGTGGCTGAGCTGAGACTAGGACTTGATGTTCTTGGCAACAGTGATAAAAGGATAAATGCTCTGAATCAGAGTCCTTTCTCATAGAGACTAAGATCAGCAGAGGCTTCTCAAATGCTTTGGGTACCTTCAAATGAGCTGGACTCAATACTAACTCATTCATAGAAACATGTACACTCTCACAGAGGCACACTTCATTTCCTACATCACCCTATGCTCTGCTAAATAACTCGCATGTGTTGATATTCTGAATATCAATGTCCAGTATAAACAACTGACTACCGATTTCACTGCTATTGAGCAGCACTTCTCAAATCCAAACCCTACCTTGTTACTATCAGGACAGGTCTCCCTAAAAATGCTGCCTCTTACCATTTCCAATTTGTATATAAGAGAGTGTAACTATACTTTTTGGGGAAAAAATAGAAAGAAACTTATATTCATGTATAAGACAATAATGACATATGTTTAAAGTGTAGAATTTAATACATTTTGATTTATGTGTACATCCATAAAACCATTACTACAATAAAGTGGGGTTTAGGGTGTCAAAGTGGGGAAAAGAAAGAACATTTGTAAGACTTTCAAAAGTAAAGAAAAAGAGATCCTAGAAGAAAATGTAGGCAACAAAATTTCAGACATTATATGCAGCAGAATTTTCACTGATACATCACTGAAAGCAACAGAAACAAAGGGAAAAAAATGAACATGTGGGACTACATTAAACTAAAAAGCTTCTGCACAGCAAAAGAAACAACCATCAAAACGGAAAGGTAACCCACTGTATGGGAGAGTATAATTCCCAATGATACATCAGATAAGGCGTTAATTTCCAAAATACACATAGTGGTCATACAATATAACAAAAGGAAGACAAAGAACCTAATTTAAAAATGGGCAGAGGACCTAAATAGACACCTCTCCAAATAGGACATACAAATGGCCAAGAGACATATGAGAAAATGCTCAACATCACTAATCATCAGAGACATGCAAATTGAAACAACTATAAGGTATCACCTCACACCTGTCAGAATGGCCACCATCAACAAATCATCAACAACAAGTGCTGGTGAGGGTGTGGAGAAAAGGGGACTCTAGCACACTGCTGGTGGGAATGCAGACTGGTGCAGCCATATGGGAAACAGTATGGTGTTACCTCAAAAAATTAAAAATTTATCTGCCATTTGACCCAGTGATTCTACTTCTAGGAATATATCCTAAGAAGCTTAAAACACCAATCAGAAAGAGTATATGTGCCCTTATGTTCATAGCAGCACTATTAACAATTGCTAAGATCTGGAAACAGCTCAAGTGTCCATCAATAGATGAGTGGGGAAAAAAGCTGTGGTACATATATACAATGGAATACTATGAAGCTATAAGAAAGATCTCCTATCCTTTGAGATGACATGGAGAGACCTCGAGAGTATTATGCTAAGCGAAATAAGCCAATCAGAGAAAGACAAATACCACATGATCTCACTTATTTGTGGAATATAATGAACAAGGTGGGCTGATGAACAAAATAGACCCAGACACATAGAAAGTACGGTTCAGACTGACAAACCTCAGAGTAGGGTGGGGTGGGGGAATGGATGAGATGAACCAAAAAACTTATATGCATGTATGCATAACCAATGGACATAGACAACAATGCTGCGGGGGGGGGGGGGGGCGGGGGGAACGGGATGAGGAAGAGGGTGTTCGGGGGTGAGGGAAAGGAGAAATATCTGTAACAAAAATAAATAAATAAAAATTGGAAAAAAAAATTTTAAAAAGGGAAATGTTTTTCAGTATTGTTAGGAATTTTAGTTTTCAGAATTCTGCCCATCAGCAACCAATATACCAACAATAAGAGATGTGTTAAATCAGCTGTGCTACACCTATATGATAATGGGATGCAGTACTTATAAATGCTTTCATAGAAGAATAGTTAACATGTTTTCTGATTGATTTTTATTAGAGAGAAAGAAAGAGAGAGAGAGAGAAATTGAAACATCAATGTGAGAGACAAACATCAATCAGCTACCTCCTGATGCCCCTATTGAGGATTGAGCCCACAACCTGGGCATGTGCCCTAACTGAAAATTGAACCAGGACCCCTCAGTTCATGGAATGACACTCAATCCACTGAGCCACACCAGCCAGGCTCAGAATATCTAATGACATGAGAAAATATTAAAGTTAACTAGGTTTAAATTTTTTAAAAAGACAATGAGAATTGTCATCACCCCCAGAGGTATGTTTGTGCATGAAGACATTGTTGTGTGCTTTGCAAACTAGGTGCAGAGTCAAACTTAGCTTGACAGTCAGAAGAGCCAAGGAACTCCTTTCATTATGGAAATAACGTGCATATATTGTTTAGAATGGAAAAACTAACAGGATTTAAGAAACCATTAGCTTTCAATTATAACATAAGACATTGATGATATCTTGAACATGAAATAATTTACTACTACCACTCCTACTAAATGTATAAGAAAATGCAAGTGAATTGCAAAAAACCTTCTAGAAATAGTAGGTTGAAAAACAGTAATTGTGTCCTGGCTGGTGTGGCTCAGTTAGTTGAGCACCTACTGTGAACCCAAGGGGCACAGGTTTGATTCCCAATCAGGGTACATACCCAGGTTGTAGATTTGATCCCCAGTTGGGGTAGGTGCATGGTAGCAACATATCAATGTTTTTCCTCACTCTGAAGTTTCTTTCCCTTTCTCTCTCTTTAAAAATCAATAAAAACATAGGAAAACAACAACAATAATTGTTCTAATTAGTACATAAATTAAAGAAGAACATGGTGATTTTGAGTCTTACTGATGGCTGTGAAAATCAAATGAGGCAAGCATCTTAAAGCACAGAGTAAAATTGTTTAGTTGGAGATTATGATAAAGGTAGGAGAGTTAGCAGATAGAAACATCGACGTGAAAGCGACACATCGAGTGGTTGCCATCCACACGACCCAACCAGGGCTGGGGACAAACTGCAACCAAGGTACATGCCCTTAGCGGGAACCGAACCCGCGTCTCTCCGGACCGCAGGCCGATGCTCTAACTGCTGAGCCAAACCAGCCAGGGCAAGAAAATATTTTAGATATGATTGAAACCAAATAAAAATTTCAGGATTGAAACTTAAGGGGACATAGAAACAATTTTTTTTTTAAAGAATTTGATAATAAATCCAAATGGAAGATGATAGACTGGCAATATGTGATGTAATTTCTAAATAAAAAGTCTTAAAAATAAAGGGATATAGTTTCAGGAAAACTCTATTACTAATATGGACCAGAGGTGAGCAAATTAATCCTGCCCAGTGATTGTTTTTATAAATAGAGCTATGTGCAGTAATTAATTTATTATTCATGACTGGTTTTGCATTATATCAGCAAATGTAAGCAGTGCTGACAGAGAAAATATGCCTCCTAAAACATAAAAATTTTACTATTTGGCTCTTTACAGTAAAAGCAATTCAAACATAGACAACACAAAAAAAAACCCTAAATGTGCTTGGCAACTTTTCAGGACTTTGAGGCAGAGAATAATATGTAACATCATTTTGATTCCTGTTGATGGGAAGAGGAAGACAGTGGAGAAGTACAAATATTCCAAAGGCCACATTTTAAATGGCCCTCATGTAACAGGAGATAGAAAATCCTATAGAGAAGGAAACAATGTATCTTGAAAATAATATGATTCTGTTTTCAAATATTATTAGAAAATTATTTATCAACACTATACACACAATATTGAGACCTCTGTCATAATAGCTCAACAAGAGAAAAAACATAAAAGTTTATTAACATGTATTCCTCATGTGTACATGGGAGAGAACTACGGAAAAATAAGTAACTCTGAAGTGGCTTAGAATTCAAGCTTACATATCATCTTAATCAGGCAGGGAGGGAGGATATAAGCCTTTTAGTAGAAATTAAGTTATTTTTAGGAAAGATGGAAGAGTCCTTAGAAGACCAGATGGGAGGTATGACAGATTGTGACAGTTTGTCTGGGTGTGGTGTGAAATTCAGGTCTCCTCTCCTCTTCCCTGGGTGATGAAATTCCTGGGGAGAGGGATTTATGACAATTAAATTGTTTTTGGAAGATATGTTTTTAAGCAGACAGGGGAGTTCATAGAAAGCCTCTCGTTGCACTTGTTGTTTTTCAAGTGTCTATAGCTCAAAATAATCAATATACCAAAGTGACATGTTTTAGAGTGGCATGTCCTCAACTCCTACACTTATATTTTTAAAGTGGCATATTCTGCTACACTTCAATACAGAGAAAGGTAAACATTAGTGTTATGGAAAATATGAAGACATTACACATAAGAAAAAATAAAACCTTAATGATTGGCAAATTGAAGAAACCAAGAATAAATAAAAAGGTAAATAAGGAGAAGAATATGTAGGAAATTCAGTGCATATCAAATGGTAAGAGTTTAAATGATTAATTATAACAGTTTTTATAGAAAGTAGAAATAAACACAATCTCCCTCTAAAAAATATTCGCAGGGTAGATTCAAAAAGAAAACCTTGCCACTATGCTATGAAGAAGAAAACTAAAGCAAATTAACAAATGAATGCTTAAAAAATAAGAGTGACTGACAAATGCCAGGAAAGGACAACAAAAGGATAGGCAAAATTGTGGTAACTAATTGATCCCCAACTTTCAATGTTTCGATACAATAGAAAGTCATCTCATACTTACATAATATTTCTTATGCATGATCCATTTTTCTTGTTATACTTTGAGTCCAGTTAAAAGAAAACCAAAGAGCTTGGCAGAACTCTCCCAGAGTCTTCTAGGGAGAGCCAGACCATGTTCATTTCACTGGAGACCTTAGCTATATGGTCATACCCAATCGCACAAGAGAAGATACATTGTGAAGAACATTTTGTAATACAACATCAACTCTCCCACTTTATGAAGAGGTTTTGAGGTTCTCATGCCTGAATGAAAACATCTGAGTTAGACACTTGGAAATGAAATCCTAGTTCTGTTGGCGGGAGGTACAGAAAGCAGATTAGTGTCATAAACTTGGGTCAATGAGGAATATTCAAAGAAAAGGTGGGGCTAGGTCATGAAATGACTCTGGGTTCATGGTAAGGACTACTTCTACTTGAAGTGAGAAGAAGAGCCATGGTATACTTTTGGCAGATAAATATTACAATATGATGTTTTAAAACAATTATCCTGGCTGTTGTGTAGGGTACTGGCTGTATGAAGAGGGTAAAAGGAGGAAGAGCAGGGAGAAGGCTTATGCAGTAGTGTGGATGAGCGAAGTTGGTGGCTGGAACCATAGCACCAGCAATGAAGGAGATGAGAATTGGACAGTATCTGGATATAGCGGAGTTACAGCCAACCATAATTGGCAGATGTTGCTGTAAGAGAAAGAGAGAAGTCAAAGATTCCAGTCAGGTAAGATTACAGGAAACAAGTAAGTAACAACAACAACAAAAAAGCAGGTGTTCTTCTAATTCGTATGTTGGGAAGATTGTTATAAAGCATGGGGAGAAATAATAAAGAAAAATAATGAGTCAAAGAATGTGGTTAGTAGCCTCCCTTTTTTTTTCATCCTTACCTGAGGACATTTTTTGATATTTTGTTCAGATAGAGTGGGAGGAAGAGAGAGAGAGAAACATCGACGTGAAAGGGACACAACGAGTGGCTGCCACCTGCACAACCCAACCAGGGCCGGGACAAACTACAACCGAGGTACATGCCCTTAGTGGGAACCAAACCCAGGCCTCTCCAGACCACAGGCCGACGCTCTAACCGCTGAGCCAAACCGGCCAGGGCAGTAGCCTCTCTTAAACATAAAATCAAGGCATTAAAACAACAGGTGATATGGTCTGTTATACAGCATCTGCAATTAAATTAAATTATAATTAAGTCCATTATCTAGTCTTTATATTATTGATGCAGTTCAATAAAAATGTCTGTCTCCCAGATAGCCTTCACAAAGGACAAAATCTTTACAAATAACTGCAACCTTTAGATTTGTAAGATAAAATATGAAAACAAGTGTGTTTCTTCAAGTGAATTCAAATTTGAGAATGATAACATAATGTCAGATATCTTTGAGGATTTTCTATGTAAATTTTCAGAATGCCTTATCAAATGAGGGCTTGAATCTCAACACCTAAGCAAATTACATGCTCACATCTTTCCAAGAGAGCATTTAGATTCAATTCAGAAATCTGTTTTTGCTGGAGCTGTGGGCCCAAATCAAAAATCCTCAGTTTATACCCCTCTCCCTATAACAGCATAGCCTAAGGTTTTTTAAGCAGAATAATTTAGAGAGCTAACATTCATGTGTTTATTACACAGAAACATTTCTAAGTCAAGCATCGTACTTGTTTATTGGACACAAAAGTTCTAAAGAATAGCTCTGGCTCTTAGGAAGAAGTTGAGTGTACCTGTCAAAGACGTAAGCAATCCTATTTCCGTGAAAAGTGGCCACTATGATATTTTTTTAAGTTTGTTCAAAAGTCTAGCCTAGTATATAACAGCTAAATATATTTTCAAAGAGAAGCTTCAGGTTGACACAAAATTTTACTGTTACAACTTTTAATTATAATCTACAAACTGTGTTCTCTGTGCACACTCAAATTTGATTAAATTTTTATCTAATGTACACAACTTTGGAGAAAAGAAGAATAATTGATACAGGTTGGGCTTTGAATGGGGCCCAATAAATAACACCAGTTTTCTCTGTGTTAAATTATTCCAAGTATGTTTCATTCATTAAATTACTTGTATTCTATTTAGATGAGGGAATTATCTATATCTTGATACAAAGTTGGGTCAAGTCCACATGTGCATAGATTAGAGTTGCTACAAAACCACAGAGAAAAAATTATGCATTATGTCTTAAAATTAGAACATTTTTAACATTTTTGATTCTGCTTTTGTGATATGCTTTAAAAAGTGACGACCACTTGAGATTCAAAATATTCCATTATTACAATACATAATGCCACATTGAAACAGTCTTTTTCAAATTCTGGATAAGATCAATAACTTTCTATTTTATTTAATAAATATCATAGGGATATGGAAACACTACTATTCAATTCACATAATAAAAATACATTTCAAGGTTTGACTATAATGGCACACAGATCAAAAAGTGGCAAGAACTCCACAGAAATGTCTTGAATAAGGAATGTGATGAAAAGCACAGAATTTGGAATTAAAGTTACATTGTGTATTAAAAAAAGGTAAGCACAAAATTTCTCAAACATATAGCCATTGCAAGAGAAACTGCAGTTAATTTTTTTTGGAAGATACATCAATGTACACTGAAAATCAAATATTGATAGGATGAGTGATATTATATATTATCTATTTATTTTTATTTAGTCACACTGAATAAATGTTCAGGTTTACACTGCTTTTCTTGGCACAATTTTAATTATCCTCACTTTTATTCTCAAACTTGGCCTGAAATGAATGATCAAATATATGATCATCTATATGTAATGTACTATTTAGCACAAAATTAAGAGAAAACAAAAGTGAAACATTAGTTTTGCCTTTGTTCATTCTCTAATGAATCCTGTGAAGATTCTTTAGAGCACCAATACCAATTAAGATTTTATTTAATATACTCCATATAACTAGTGGTGAATTCCTAGGAAACAATGCTAAAAGGATTATTCTTCCTTTTTCACACACCCATGTAGTTGATATGAATTAAACATTCTTTGTTTAAATTAAATATTCTTAAATCCAATCTGTAAAAACCATAATATTTCAGGTCCTGGATAATAACAACAATGGTTTACTATGAGGTAGGTACTATACTGGTTTTGAATTATTTAAATAAATTTTGCTTAAATGTAATACAGCTACTAATGCAGCAATATGATTTGAACCTAAAAATCTTATTCCAGAGGCTGTGTTACTAGTCACTATGTCATAAAATGCCAACTGACTATCTTTACAAATTATTCTAGTGTGGACTCCATGATAGAGAAAATAATAGTCTCCTACAGATGTGCACAATAATCCCCATATTTACCTTACATGTCCAAGGGGACATTGCAAAGGTGATTCATAAATAAGTTAAGATCGTGAGACGGGAAGATTATTCTGAACTACATCGGTGAGCCTCACATAATCACAGGGTCCTTTTATTTATTTACTTTATATTTGTTAATTTAATAATTTACTATGTAGTTGAGTGTGATTTTAAGGTTGTCTTCAATGTTGTCTATTAAATGATCTTTATTTTCATTTCTTTTTCTCTTGTTCTGAACTTTAGCCATATCCATTGTGGGATTAGGTAGAAAACCTCTTAATACATTCCAAGCACTATAGACATTTTTCTTTCTGAAGTTATATTATTATTTTATCTAAAGCCTCCCTTGCTAGCACTTTTAGATAAATATGACTATTCTCTGATTTTGAGACCACTTTTTTTAGAACAATTTCTCAAGTAAAAATGATGGCTTTCAATATTTGAGTACAGTGCGTTTGAAGATGTGTTCCCTGCCAAGAGTCAGCAATGTCACAGGTGACTCAGTAGAATCAAAGATGGGGAGTCGTGACAGCATGAGCCATCTTTGTGTCGGAAAATATTTGATCACTAGAAATTATTCTTGTTGTCAAACATACTTGTTTTTTGAAATGCTTCTAAGCAAACAGTAAAGGTGCAAATGAAAATCTCATGACGACTTCCAGAACTTAAGCATCAGTTCAGTTTCTAAATAGTTATGTTCTAGCCTGGGTTGAAATTCCAGTGAGTTATGTATAATTTTGGAAGGCAGTGTGGTAGGTGACCATTGTTTGCCTCTTTCCTTTTGTTTGAGGAGTGGACAGTGGCCATTTCCCCCTCCGGGGCAGTCGCGTGACACAGGGGAGAGGAGGTTCTGTGGACTGTCATTATCTCTGTGCCTGTGAAGCCAGTCTGAGAGGACAACTGCCCAAGGCTATGGGCAGACAGAACTGCTGGTGGTTTTCAAGTCTGGCTCCTGTTGCCTCTGATTCCAGGTTTGCTCACAGCGTCCTTTTATAAGGGAAGGAGGAGTCTGAGAGACAGATGGAAACATGACCACTGAAATTACGTTGATAAGGAGAGAGAGAGAGAGAGAGAGAGAGAGAGAGAGAGAGAGAGAGAGAGAGAGAGATTTTGAAATTAAAATTACCAAATTGTTTTTCTGATAATTTTGTAGTGATAGAATTTTCACTAACTTTCCTCTACAATTTTGTGGAGTACATTTTGGTAATTGAGAAACTCTGTTTCATAAACATTAATTTTCAAATAAAACATATTCTTTAAAAGAAAAATAAATAAATAAATAGCTACATAAAATGAACAACTATTACTGTTTGGTTCTTTATTAGAACTAAGTGTATAATTATTATTGAGAAGTGTGAATAGACAATATTTAATTACTCTAAAACTTCAACATTCTTGTGGTCATAACACTCTGGTTTATTTTAGAATATTTGCACATTCCTTCTTACAGATTTTGCAAGTAATAAACAGACAAAAACTCTCTCTTCTTTCCTCAGGTCCTAATGTATAATCATCAAAATGATTTTATAAATTCACTTACAGCTTCAAAACATTCATACTCATTATGCCCAAATTTGCATTTCTTCAAAATAGCTACAGACAAGCAGGAGGATTCTTCTGGTAAAAATGGCAATTTATCTCAGGATGTTTCACTAAAGAATATTGTCATAGTGGATGTTAACTTTTTTAAAATGTCCATTGTCCTGCTAATTTGAAATACAAATATGTGTATGATGTGTACATTTATATGCTTACATAAATATATATTATATCAATATATACATATTTATACAATACATGTATATATGCACAGTTACATATGTGTATGGATATATGCACATATGCATACATATGTACATATACATGTATATCCATATATATGTGTACTCATCAAACAATTGAGGATGGTTATATCATGTTCATATTGTTAGAGTAGGCAGATAGAAAGATATGATCTGGGAAAGGTAGTTGAGACTTGGAGAGAATTTGTGACAAACCAAAAATAGGCAATGAGAGCAACAGACCCCTGTGTGAGGAGAGGAGAGTTAGAACCTCTCCAGGATATGGTCTAACCGGTGGCATAACTTCTGGGTGAAGGAGCCTTAGAGTTTAAAGATATATTTTTTTGAGATATGAGGGAGGGAGGGACTTGCTCCTTACCTTGGGGCGGGCTAGGTATTAATCCTCTGAACTCACAATTATCGGGGTACTCGATTTGGTCTCGGTCAGCTGAGCTGCCCACTAAGGACGCTTGGTTTGGTTTTGGCCAGTTGAGATGCCGGCTCAGGTTCCATGTGAGTGTATTTCCTTCCCACAAATAAATCCTCTCCTGCTCTTGCTGCTATGTGTTGTCTCTTATTTGAGTTCATTCCTACAAGCAAGACAAGAACTAGGGATGCAGAGTACCCTCTCTGGTCAGAGGCTATCTCCAGCCACAGATGCCCTTGACCACCATTGACAATATTCCTTCTCTGTGTCTAAATGCTTTTAAAAATATGGGTTAAGTGTACTTAAAAAAACAGTTCTATTTTAGAACTATCAAACTGACTAGTATCAGAATTTAGGATGTCTAATAAAGAGGTAATGTAGATATAGGAAACATTTTCCTAGTAATTTTAGATTGTAAATTATTTTTAATGTGCATTTCTATTGCAATCTTGACATGGGCCTCTGTGGGGGCCTTATTAATAGTGTGATGAGATCTGCTTTGTCTCAATCTCATGTACTCTTTGGGACAGCGCGGTCTACGGTCCTTGGCCTCTGGGTCCTACCCATCTGGTGACACATTCTGCAAGGTTTCTGTAAATACACTTTAGAAAGTAGTTTAAAAAATGTGAACTTATATTTTTGAATTAAGAAAAAATGAGAAACAGTGATGAGAACAATTGGCATGGAGAATGTCGATAGGATCCCTAACTTAAAGTGATGGCGTGCATACAGTTCAGTTGAAGATACAAGATATATACATATATCTCCTCACCAAGGACATTTTTCCATTTCCGATCAGATAGAGTGGAAGGGGTCAAAAGGATAAGAGAGAGAAACATCGACATGAAAGGGACACATGGAGTGACTGCCTCCTGCATGACCCCAACTAGGGCCAGCAGGAACGGCAACCGAGGTACACGCCCTTGGCCGGAATCAAACCCATGACTCATTGGTCCGTGGGTCGACATTCTAACTGTTGAGCCAAACTGGCCATGGCCAAGATATATATTTTTTTGAAAATTGAAATAAATGAGTCATATGAATTTAGAATTTTTATACAGAAATATATTCTATGAATAGTTTATGAATGGATAGGTATAGGTTATATGGGATATGAAATTCTACTTTACTATTTAAAGTATTCCTGATCTAAATGAAAAGTGAGAATATATTGCCATGACTTTCTTTGCAAGCACAGGGATTCTATACAATTGTTATCCAAGGTACATGCTGACCGAGCTACTTGGGACAAAGTGCTAAAAGACTTATTCAGTGGAGAAGTAGGGTTGAAGCAGAACACATCAAATCCTTTGAGCCGAATAGCTACTCCAATGGAGAGTTGCACTTACGCCAGCCAGCTTGTTGAGAAGAACATTCTAGTACAGGCTACCCTGCTCTGGCAAGGCCTCTTAAATGTGTCAACCATCTCAAAATAGAGTGAGGAAATTTTTGTGTTCTTTGCATCAAAAGATATGACAAGAGAAGTCAGACTTGGTAAATAAATCCATAACTCAGCTAGAGAGATTCTATACCAATCTTGTCGATATCAGCCAGAAATTTGGCTGCTAATTTAAATATCAGTCCCAGGCAGGTGAATGGCGCTGTACCAGGTCATAGAGAACAGGAAAGGGGACAGGCATAGTCATTCATTCCAAGGACTTCTTTTCTTTCTCCACTCTGTGGTCAACTTTAAAATTCTTATTAAAAGAAGATGAGTACAATCTGAGTATTAAATATGAGTACAATTTGAAGTCAGAGAGTGTGGTATCTCCAGCTTTGTTCATTTTTCGCAGGATTGCTTTGGCAATTTGGGATCTTTTGTGGTTCAATACAAATCTGATGATTTTTTTTTTGTTCTATTTCTTTTAAAATGCTATTGGGATTTTGATGGGGATTGCATTAAATTTGCATATTGCTTTGGGTAATAAGGCAATTTTACCTATATTGATTTTTCCAATCTATGAACACAAAATACCATTCACTTTCTTTGTGCCTTGTTCAATTTATTTTAATGTCTTGTAGTTTCTAATGTATAAGTCCATCACATCCTTTGTTAATTGTACTTTTAAGTATTTTATTATTTTTGTTGCAAATTACACAAAGAATAAATGGGACTTTTTCAAGCTAAATAACTTCTGCAAAACAAAAGAAACTGTCAACAAAACAAAAAGTCAACCAACTAAGTGGGATAATAAATTTGCAGATAACAGCTCTGATGATGGGTTAATAGCCAAAATATATTTAAAAAACTTATACAACTCAACACCAAACAAACACACAATAAAAAATGTAGGGGGCGGGCAGAGGATCTGAACAGACATTTCTCCCCAGAAGACATACAAAAGGCCAACAGATATTCAAAAAGATATTCAACTTCACTGGCTATTAGGAAAATGTAAATCAAAACTATAACAAGATACTACTTCACACCAGTTAAATGACTATTATTAACAAGACAAATAATAGCAAGTGTTGGAGAGATTATGAAAATAAAGGAACACATTCACTGCTGGTGGGAATGTAAACTGATACAGCCACTATGGAAAACAGTATGGAGATTCTTAAAATTTAACAACAGAGTTACAATATGACCCAGCAATTCTTCTTCCGGGTATCTATCTAAAAAATTTGAAAACATTTATTTGCCAATATATATTCACCTCTATGTTTATTGCAGCATTATTCATTCTGACCAAGACATGGTGTCCTTTGATAGATAATTGGATAAAGAGAATGGTGTATATATATACACAATGGAATACTACTGAGCCATAAGAAAAGATAAAATACTGCCATTAATGACAACATGGATGGATCTATAGAATATCATGCTAAGCAAAATAAAGCAGATGGAAAAAGTAAAAAAACATTATTTTACTCATATGTGGAATACAAGACTGAAAGCAAGTGAACAAACAAGACAAACCAACAAACAAAACTCCTAGACACAGGCAAGAGTATATCATGGTATGGGACAGAGAGAGTAAAGGATAAGGGGGTCAAATATATGCTGAAGGAATGAGGTTTTACTTTGGGTTATAAACACATAATGCAATCTACAGATGATATATTATAGGATTATATATCTGAATCCTATATAACTTTATTAACCTATGTCACCCCTAATAAATTTACTAAAAAATTGTTTTAATGTCCATTCTCAGTCCCTTAAAAAAGATGAATTGTTTTGGAGGTAAAAAAAAAAAACAAAAAAACATATAAGATAAGTACATATGCTAATTCTGTCTAGATACTACCTTTTAATGTGGACCAACCTTAAGCCACAGTAACTTAGACTTTAATGGGACCTTCAACATCTGCTTGGAGAGCCAAAAGAGAAAATGCAGATTTCAAGAGATCACAAAACACACAACACCTATCACACCAAGACCGTGATAGGGACACCTGGAGTCATCTGACATTCTCCTCCAGAGATTGCGTGGAGAACTCAATTTAGGCTAAGGTACTGACTGAAAAGTAATACAAATATTTAGATACTTAAGATACTCCTTCCAGGAGAACCATAAGAATCCAGGGCTGACATTTTCTGGACAAAGAATTAATGCTTGTCTGATTTGCAGTAAAGACCTAGGCTGTCTGATCAGCATAATTCCCATAGAATGTCCCATAAATTGAAAATCACACATGAGGTTTTCTAATTCCCAACCAAGGTAGGAATGCTTGTGTTAGTAATGCAAACTCGTGTCCCTCACAGCTCCAAGAAGGCTGCAGTACTGGCAACAGAGAGTAAAAGGAAATAACACTAATACTGCTGGGGTTTTGGTCAGTATCAAAGACTGTACCATTTTCCCAGGAGATAAGCTCATTTAGATCCAAAGGGGAGGCAGGGGAGGGCCTACCATCTATAGAAGAAAACAAGTCCCAGAGGCACAGCACATCCACCACAGTTTGACTCCAGATGATGTCCATACCCACCCAGTGTTGATACTGCCTCTGGGTGGTGCTGGGGATATAATCAAGTATGGATGTATATTCCCAGATCTTATGGAGAAGTACTGATTCTACTGGGAGCTAAGTATAAAAGCTAGACTGTTCAGAATTAAAATTAAGCATGAAAAAGGAGGGGAAAAAAAGGAGGCGCTTTTTATCTTCTAAAACTGTCCAGTCTTTTTCTAATTTTTGTGGCGCAAGGAAACGTGAGCAACAAAATCTCTTGTGACACCCTCTGCAGTGCAGTGTGGGAAATCCTGCATGGAAACCAGCCCTAGCACTGGAAGTTCTTGGAGACGGTGGGGCTACGTTTCAGCTTGAAGAGCTTTGACCTTCAAAAGGACAGCTGCTTTTCGAGCACTGTCCCCTTAAATCCACTCCACACCTCAAGTTCTCCAGATGTGTTCTGGAGGATTCCAGCATCAATGTGACCCGAGGCCAAGGCCATGGATATCCCAGGTATGTACAGCAAGGTGCTGAAAAGCTCAACAAAAACAAGAAACTCGTCTAGAAGCTGTCCGAGAAATATGATGACTTTTTGTCTTCAGAGTCTCTGATCAAGTAGATCAAATCCGTGCATCCTGAGCCCCCTCCTGAATAAAGTTGGCAAGCTCCCTTCCTTGCTGACCCACAATGAGAAGCTGTGGCTAACGCTGATGAAGTGAAATCCATGATCAAGTTCCAGATGAACACTGTGCCATGTCTTGCAGTGGCTTTTGGCCACGTGAAGATGACAGTTAGTGAGCTGTGCACAACATCCACATAACTGTCAATTTCCTGGTGTCATTGTTCAAAAAGAACTGGAGAAGGTACAGGCTTTATACATCAAGAGCACAATGGGCAACCCCCAGTGCCTGTACTAAGGTACAGCTTAATAAACTATACTGCTGCTAAAAAATAAAAAATAACTACTAAATAAAATACTTCAAATTCCCTACCCCTTACACCAAGGTAGAGTTGGAATTATTGTATATAACTTACAAATTGCTGGAAACAGGTCCTATCAAAATCTTCTTCATAGATGCTGGCACAGTAGACAAATAAGACAGACTTTGTAGTTCTTTGTGATAATACCATTACTGTAATGTTTTTAAGCATAATTCCACCAACCAATGTTAGAAATGATGAGTACATGTACAGACTCTCTATAGGTGCTTTTCTTTAATGAGAATGCCCTCTGATTGAGAGCACAGGTTAGATAAAGAGATAAATAGAGATAGCGAGTGAGAGAGCTTGAGAGTAAATTATATGCATATCATATCACTGCAAAATTAGTCATCACTAACTTGGTGGCCCATCGAGCTAAAGCCATTATTAATGATGATCCATGTGTCTATGTGAAGAAGTATTTCAGCTTGTCTCAAGATAGCACTTCTCAAGGTGGCAAGTTTCAAGGTGGCATATCCAAGAGCCAGATCTGAATTTCAGACCAACAAGAAGAATATCCCCTGCTATGTGCAATAATAAACTGTCATTATGGTAAATTGCAATAGAATTGTACTCGATATTCCATACTAAAAGTGGGTTTCTCAGTGAGCTATGCTTTCTTATAAGGTGACAAGTTTCATAAGCAACCTTCTTTGGTACCAGTAGTTTAGAAAATGTGTGAGTGGTACTTGTTCTGTGACTTATGAGGGTGTTGCCAACTCTTCTTGAAATTGACCAAGGCCTTAGGAACCTGGGTTGGCCCCTAGTAGGATGTGCCATTTTTACTTCACAATACGGGACATTATAGCATCAGAGCTCTGAATTTCCTCTTCGTTCAAAGCCCAACTGTCTTTAATCATTGTAGTGTGAGCAATTTCCTCAGTGGGAGTCAGCACCACAATGTCTTCAATGCAAAGGAACATTTCCAATCCCTACCAGCAGTTCATATTGTGTTAAAGCATGTCTGACCCACGGATGAAATATTGAGAAACGGTTCAAATAGCTTTGTGAAAAGAGTGCTCTGATATATTACAGGCCTGACCACACGGAAGCCAATTGATCCTGATCTTTTTCTGGAAGAATACACACACACAAATGTTGGCAATTCTAAGGCTTCATACCAGGCACCATAATGGCAGCAGTTTGTTCAGTCCCAATGATGGCATCAGCCCTTGTAGCTCTTTTTCTGTTTCACCTTTGATATTCCACGGAAGGGGTTCAGCTATAAGTGATGTCCACTGTCAGTGGAACAGTTTCACACAGGATCTCTGCCTTTATTAAATCTTTTGTGAGAAGTCCAAGTGCTTTTCCTTCTCTTATGTTAAGTATATAATCTTGATGAGCTTTGGAAATATAGCAGGTACCTGGCAATGCACTACATATATAATTACGGAACCTGTCAGCAGGAGTTAACAGAGTGCTATGTCCAACTGGCAGGTCTGCGTGCGTGCATTGGGCCTACTTACACCAAAAAATGTTTACATCAGATATAGTACATGTCAAATGACCGTCAATCACAATCCATTCAAAGAATCCAGAGCCCCTCAAATAATTGTAGCCACTATCTCCTGGCCAAAAATAATGCCATTTCATAATGCTGAAAGGGGAACTTGTTTATTAAGGTACTACCAAGCCCTGGGAATAACAGATATCTGAGCTTCCATACAAGGAAGCTCAGAATTGTCCAGCAAACCCCAAATCCTGTTTTATTTCTGGTTACATAAGTTGAAGAACATAGTCAGAAATCCAGTTTGGGGTAACAGAGAAACAGACTTTATCCCTAATCTTTATTTTGCTTTTTTAAAAAAACAAACAAACAAAAAACTCATTTTTATTGATTTTAGAGATAAAGGAAGGGAGAGGAAGAGAGAGAAACTTTGATTGGCTGCTTCCTGCTTGCCTCCTACTGGAGATTGAGCCCAAAATCTGGGTGCATGAGACGATGCTCAATGAACTGAGCCACAACATCCAGGGCTCTTCATTGTACTTGAATGGGCTCATTGTCATGTATGAGAATGTTGTATACTCAGAACAAAGGCATAGTGGGGCCCGTTCAGCTTTTTCTCCTGAAGGGATATCCCAGGTTGCAATTCAACAGTGTCCACTGCACTGATAGCTAGAGGTTTCTCTTTTTCTGCGCCCTCGGCTGGGACTTGCAGCGCCCTCTGTTGGGACCTGCGGTGCCCTCAGCTGGGAGCTGGGTCCACGGCTGGGAAATTCGGTGGCCTCAGCTGGGAACTGCACCCTCGGCTAGGAGCTACGCCCTCAACTGGGAAGTGCGGGGGGCCTTGGCCTCGGCCTGGAGTGACGGCCTTAGCTGGGAGCAGCACCCTTACCTGGGAGTGGAAACCACGGGATACACTCCCAAGTGGTTCTGCAGAGCCAGGACAGAGGCTAAAAGAGCAGCAGCCACAAAACCTTGGGCTCCGGCGGAGGGAGGGCAGACTAGACTGGAACTGTATGGGGACACTTGGGATTTGGAGGGCCCTCAGAGCTTTTGCTGAGTGCAGCCACGCAGGACTGTGGTCATCCTACTCCTTCCCAGGGCCCTGGGGAGAGGTGGTGGCCCCTCCCTCGAGATTCAACCCCACTTGGTGGCCATTGAAATGCTAATTGAGGCCCATTAACAACCAGCATCTGCCCCACCCACAGGAAATCCTCTTACACTGAGCACCTGAGGGAGTTTTCAACTCCAAAACCAAGGTTCTTTAGGTGACCTCTACTAATAGCCTCCAGGCAAAAAACAAGAGGATAACTACCATTCCCTGGGCTAGCAACTCTAACCAGGAAAGTAAGACTTGACAGTGGTGATTAACTTGGGTCCTCCCTGCCTCATCTAAACCCAGGAGAGGGAGCCACAAACAGCAGAACACCAACACCCACCAGGAAAATTTGGCAGACTCCAAAGCCCACAGTAATAGCCAAAATGGTGAACCACAGAAACAAAAGGCAAATAAAAGAACAAGAGACCTCTATCAAAGATGAGATAAATGAGGTGCAGTTAAGCAAGTTAACAGAACTAGAATTCAGAGTCATGAACTTGAGGAAGCTCAACAGCATGTGTAAGGACATGAACACCATGAGTAAAGACACAGAAATGTTGAAAATCAACCAGTTGGAAATTAAAAACCACCAAAAAGAAATGCAGAATGACATATCAGAAACAAAGAACACATTGGAAAGTCTAAATAGCAGAGTAGAGAAAGCTGAGGACCGGATCAGTGAATTAGAAGATAGGGTAGAAAAAATCAACCAATCAGAAAACCAAAAGGAAAAAATAATTAAAAAACAGGAAAACAGCTTAAGAGAACTGTGGGACAACTGAAAATGTAATAATATTCGCATCATAGGAGTCCCCAAAGAAGCAGAAAATGAGCAAGGGTTAGAGAATATATTTGAAGAAATAGTGACAGAAAACTTCCCTGATTTGGTGAAGAAAGAAGGCATTCAAGTTCAAGAAGCACAGAGAGTCCCAAGTAAGAAGAACCCAAACAGACCCAGACCAAGACACATAGTAATCAAAGTGCCAAAAATTCAAGACAAAGAGAGAATCCTAAAAGCAGCAAGAGAGAAGCAACAGGTTAACCCTATAGAGCTCTCAGCTGACTTCTCAGCAGAAACACTACAGGCCAGAAGGGAATCAAGGTCATGAAAAAAAAACAAGGATCTGAATCTAAGACTACTCTGCCCAGCAAGTCTATCATTCAAAATAGGAGGTCAAATGAAGAGCTTCCCAGACAAAAAAAAAAAAGGAATACATTAGCACCAAATCAGCACTGCAAGAAATGTTAAAAGAACTGCTGTAATTAGCAGGAGATATAGGAAGAAAAATATAACCACACTAAACAAAAATGGCAATAAATAAGTACATATCAATAATCGCCTTAAATGTAAAAGGATTGAATGTTCCCATAAAAAGACACAGAGTAGCTGATTGGATAAGAAAGCATGACTCATATACATGTTGTTTACAAGAGACCTACCTCACAACAAAAGACTCACATAGGTTGAAAGTGATGGGATGGAAAAAATCTTCCAAGCAAACGGAGGGGGAAAAAAAGCTGGGGTAGCAATACTCATATCTGATAAAATAGATTTCAAAATGAAGGCCATAACTAAAGACAAAGAAGGCCACTGCATAATATTGAAAGGATCCAACAGGAAGATATAACGTTGATAAACATATATGCACCCAATATAGGAGCACCAGCATATATTAAAAATCTTCTGGAGGACTTCCAAGGAGAAATCAAAAGCAATACAATTATAGCAGGGGACTTCAACACCCCACTGACATCACTGGATAGATCTTCTAGACAAAAAATTAGCAAGGAAACAGAGACTCTAATGAAGCACTACACCAAAAGGATTTAATAGATATCTACAGAGAGTTACACGCCAAAACTGCAGAATTCACATTCTTCTCAAGTGCACATGGGACATTCTCAAAGATAGACCACATGTTAGGGCATAAACTAAGTCTCTCCAAGTTCAAGAAGATTGAAATCATACCAATCATCTTTTCATATCACAATGGCATGAAACTAGAAATCAATTGCAACAAGAACATGCAGACATTTGAACACATGGAAACTAAATAGCATGTTATTAAACTATGAATGGGTTACCGAGGAGATCAAGGAAGAAATTAAAAACTTCCTGGAAACCAATGAAAATGAACACACAATAACACCAAATCTATGGGATGCAGCGTAAGCAGTTCTGAGAGGGAAGTTCATAGCACTACAGGCTGACCTCAAAAAACAAGAAAAATCCCTGACAGACTATCTAACGTCCCAACTTCAAGAACTAGAGAGCAAACAAAAAGAAAACCCCAGAGCACGTAGAAGAAAGGAAATAGTAATAAATGCAGAAATAAATGACATAGAGCGCCCCCCCCCAAAAAAAAAATTCAAAGGATCAATGAAACAAAGAGCTGGTTTTTCCAAAACATAAACAAGATTGATGAACCCTTAGCTAGACTCACCAAGAAACATAGAGAGAGAACCCAAATATACAAAATCAGAAATGAAAGAGGAGAAGTAACAACTGACACCACAGAAATACATAGATCGTTAACAACTACTATGAACAATTATATGGCAACAAATTTGACAATCTAAGTGAAATAGACAAATTTCTAGAAACACATAGTCTCCCAAAACTGGACTAGGAAAAGATAGAAAACTTGAACAGACCAATAACAACAGAAGAAATTGAAGATGTAATCAAGACTCTCCCAGCAAACAAAAGCCCAGGCCTGGATGGCTTCACGGGGGAGTTTTTCCAAACATTCAAAGAAGAACTAACACCCATTTTTCCTCAAACTATTTCAAAAAATTCGAGACAAAGGAAGACTTCCAAACTTGTTTTATGAAGCTAGCATAATTCTAATTCCAAAACCAGGAAAAGACACTACAAAGAAAGAAAACTACAGGCCAATACCCCTGATGAACATAGATGCCAAAATCCTGAACAAAATACTAGCAAATTGAATCCAGCAATACACCAAAAAAAGTATTCACCAAGACCAAGTGGGGTTCATCCCAGGGATGCAAGGCTGGTACAATATTCGCAAATCAATAAACGTGATACACCACATAAATAAAATGAAGAATAAAAACCACATGATCTTATCAATAGATGCCAAAAAAGTCTTCGACAAAATCCAGCACCCGTTTCTGATAAAAACTCTCAGCAGTGTGGGAATAGAGGGATCATATCTAGACATAATGAAGTCCATATATTAAAGACCTACAGCCAACATCATTCTCAATGGGCAACAACTGAAAGCATTTCTCTTAAGAACAGGAACAAGGAAAGGATGCCCACGTTCACCACTCTTATTTAACATAGTACTGGAAGTCTTAGCCACAGCAATCAGACAGGAAGAAAAAATAAAAGGGATCCAAATGGGAAAGGAGGAAGTGAAACTGTCATTATTTGCAGATGACATGAAACTATACGTAGAAAACCCCAAAGACTCCATCAAAAATTTACTAGACTTAATAAATGAATTTGGCAAAGGAGCAGGATACAAAATTAATGTCAAGAAATCAATGGCATTCTTATACACCAATAATGAACTCAGAGAAAGAGAAACTAAGAAAACAATCCCATTTACCACTGTAGCAAAAAAATTAAGATACCTAGGAATAAACTTAACCAAAGAAGTAAAGGACCTATTTCCAGAAAACTACAGGTCATTGAAAAAAGAAATAGAAGAAGATATGAAAAAGTGGAAGCACATACCCTGTTCATGGATTGGAAGAACTAACATCATTAAAATGTCCATACTACCCAAAACAATCTATATATTCAATGCAATCCCCATCAAAATACCAACGACATACTTCACAGAACTAGAACAAATACTTCAAAATTTCATATGGAACCAAAAAAGACCTCGAATAGCCACAACAATCTTGAAAAATAAGAACAAAGTTGGAGGGATCACATTACCAGATTTCAGATTATGCTACAAAGCCACTGTAATCAAAACAGACTGGTACTGGCACAAGAACAGGCATATAGACCAGTGGAACAGAACAGAGAACCCAGAAATGGACCCAAGGCAATATGCTCAATTAATATTTGACAAAGGTGGAAAGAGCATACAGTGGAGTAAGGACAGCCTCTTTAATAAAATGGTGTTGGGAAAGTTGGACAGCTACATGCAATAAAATGAAACTAGACCATCAACTTACACCCTACACAAGAATAAACTCAAAATCGATAAAAGACTTAAATGTGACTCATGAATCCATAAAAATCCTAGAAGAAAATGTAGGCAACAAAATTTCAGACATCATATGCAGCAGAATTTTTACTGATATATCACCTAAGGCAATAGAAACAAAAGAGAAATGAACACATGGAACTACATCAAACTCAAAAGCATCTGCACAGTGAAAGATACAATCATCAAAACAGAAAGGCTACCCACTGTATGGGAGAGCACAATTGCCAATGATATATCAGATAAGGGGTTAATTTCTAATATATATAGAATCCTCATACAACTTAACAAAGGAAGACAAGGAACCCAATTAAAAAATGGGCAGAGGAACTAAATAGACACCTCTCCAAATAGGACATACAAATGGCTAAGAGACATATGAAGATATGCTCAACATCACTAATCATCAGAGAGATGCAAATTAAAATAACAATGAGGTACCACCTCACACCTGTTCAGAATGGCTGCCATCAACAAATCATCAAACAACAAGTGTTGGCGAGGGTGTGGAGAAAAGGGGACTCTAGTACACTGCTGGTGGGAATGTAGACTGGTGTAGCCACTATGGAAAACAATATGGTGTTACCTGAGAAAATTAAAAATTGAACTTCCATTTGACCCAGTGATCCCACTTCTAGGAATATACCCTAAGAAGCCTGAAACACCAATCAGAAAGAATATAAATACCCCCATGTTTGTAGCAGCACTATTTACAATAGCTAAGATCTGGAAACAGCCCAAGTGTCCATCAGTAGACGAATGGATAAAAAAGCAATGGTACATATACACAATGGAGTACTATGCAGCTGTAAGAAAGAAAGATCTCTTATTCTTTGAAACTACATGGAGGGACCTGGAAAGTATTATCCTAAGCAAAACAAGCCAAACAGAGAAAGACAAATATCATATGATCTCACTTATTTGTGGAATATAATGAACATAACAGTTAGAGGAATGGGGAAGTCCCAGAGACATGGAAGTGGGGTACAGACTGACAATCCCCAGAAGAGGGGGTGGTGGGGGAGAGATAAACCACAGAACTTATATGCATGTATGCATGAACAATGGACATGGACAACAAAGCTGGGAACAGGGCAGGGAGGGAGAGGGAGGGGGGAATCAGTGGGGGGAAAAGGAGAAACATCTGTAACAAAAATAAATAAATTAATTTAAAAAAAAAGAAACACATAAGAATAAAAACAAGAAGGAAAAGCCAGCTTAAAAAAAAACAAAAAGAAACAAAACAACAACAATTTGTTCATTATCTCTCAGTTTTTGTGAGTCAGAAGGCTGGATACAGAGCGGTTCACCTACTTCCTCTGCTTTGGGTCTTACAGAATTGAAATTGAAGTGTCCAGAGGGTTGCAGCTTCTTTTTTTGGGGGGTAGGGAAGAATTGACTTCCAAGCTTTCAGGTAATTGGGTTGATTCAGTCCCTACATTTTTTCTGGCTGTCAGCCTGTGCCTGACTTGACTCCTAGTGGTATTAACCCCATGTCATGGCAGATCCACTCACTGCTTTAGGCTTACCTTAGTTGCCACACAGCTTCTTCTTCATCTAGTCCTGGGTATTTCAATTCAGCCAAATGACTTGCCATAACCCTAGGCAGTGAGTAGGCCTAGAGAAGCCCAATTTAAAATTATTTCCACTTCTAACAAGCTATACTACTGAGCCTGTAGCATGGAATGCCCCTGGTGATGCATGCTCATGCAAGGTACATGTGCAGAGAATCAGTCTATTTCCCTTCACCTCCAAACCACTTCTAAATGTTCATTTGTTAAGCTGAGCCAGAACTCCAGCGGATTTATTTTATTGATTGCCTATTCTCTGTCAGGGTCTGAGGTAGCAAGAATCGATAGTGACTGGAAGAGAGGAGGAGGTGACAAAAGAGGCCACCTCTCCTTTGTTTTGTTTTCTGTCAGTGTTGCCATAGCAAGCACCTTCCACTTTGGAAGTGGTATTTGACCCCAAGCTCCAGCTTCCTGCTGCCTTGCCAGAATCATCATCACCTCCCTTTAGGGGCACCAGCACCAGCTAGTGTCCTGTCATCAACAGTTGGGTCCCAGACATAGGATCACGGAGCCCTTCGTCCATAGTTCTAGATCTGGAGGTGCCAACATGCTTTCTTTGTTTCCCCAGCCCTAGGTGTACCTGCAACTGCTTCAGTGTTCCTTGTTTTTCTTTCAGTCCTCTGACATGCTTAATCAATCACCAATGCAGTACAATACAATATTAAATAGTCTTTGTTTGAGAATTAATGTGGTTTCTGTTTTTCTGATTTAATCCCCCTTAATTTACAGTAGAGTGGTAGGTCGGTGCTGCCGTTGGCTGGAAGTCCTGCTGCCTTCCACAGGCGGGGCCGGTGCAGGGCGTGGTGTAAAGACAGTGCACCTGGCCAGCCACCTGAGGTTCGTTTTGCTTCAATCACAATGGGATTACTGCTTGCCTAAAGAAAACAAATCTGTGTTTTAATCCGTATCATGATACCTTTAAAATCAAGTGTGCGTATTTCAGAATAACACAAAAACAACATGTTTCATAAATAGCAGTTTCTGACACTTTATTATCTTGTCATTTTCATTATAGATAGATAAATTACCAAATAATATATTTATACTTCATTAAAATAGGATCATCATCTACATTATTTACATAATTTAAGTGTTCTAGATGTGCACCTGTTTGCTAATAAATAACTTCACATTTTAAATATATGCAGATATAAAATCAATGGGGTCAAATATTTTAAGTGAAAAACAGAGCAAGATGTTTTTTGTTTTGTTTTGTTTTTGGTAATGTACAAATTTACATACAAAAGTTGCATTTATTGTTAAAGACTTGCTTTTCTAAATCTTTTATACTCACTAAGTAAATGCTTTGATATTACAGAAAGTAATGTATCTGTTAAAAGTCCTCTTACTGACATTGTCTACTTCTAAAATAATAATGCAAGTAGTTTTGAATAAAAGCACTTGCACGTGCAATAATTAATACTGAATATTTACCCATTTGGAACGGCATTTTATTTTAAAGCACTGTGTAGAATGCAAGAAAAGCCTTTCAGCTATTATTAACCATGTTGCAAATTACAAGTAATAAAGTTTACTATGTCATATTTATGCAAAATAAGGTAATTGAACATACATACAAAGATCTCCACATTTAAAAAAAGTCAAAGTCATTTACAGCAATCTGAGTTTCTCATCATTTCATGAGGTGTTAGAAATAAGAACGGAAACTTCAATTGTTTCTTTAGCATGCAAGGCAGATATATAAGAAATTATAATGAGCTTGAATGAATTGCAACTTCAAATTTTTTACTCACAAGAAAATAAATACTATGCATATATGCGCACACACACACACAGAACTAAAATTCACTTTCCTATTCAATTATATCTCCTGTCACACATTTGCCTACAATCTCGGGAGATCTCAGTCCCCCGGCACTATCATGAATAAGGACAACTAACTATAGGTTAACTTCTCACTGGCTGAGAAAAGAAACACGCACACACAAGCACACAACTGGGAATTTGTGCCAATCATACATCAGGGAGCACCAGGCAGAGGGGTGCAGAATCTCCCTGCTGTTAGACCACAGATCCTATTAATTCTCCGACCCGCTTGTTCACTCTTTCTTTGTTGATCTCCCAAGACTGGTGAGATTCTGTACTCTTCTCAGAAATACTAATAGACAGCCAATTAAGATAGTATGATCAAAGGATTTTTTTTTAGATTTTAAATTCCATCTTTACAAACCTGGCACTCAAGTCTATTCTTCTGATATAAAATCAGCTACTAATCACTCCCTCCAACCAAAAAAAAAAAGTACTAATTTTTATATGAATTTAGGGAAAGTTCCTAAAAGTCATTAATTAAAGGGACTTAATTTTTAAGCTCCTTCAGAGAAAAAGAGAAATGGCAAGAGAAATACTAACTGCTTCTTCAGGGTGCACAAATAATTGCTTGCTCGCCCTTTGTTAGCATCAAGTCAGGAAATACAAGGACAACTATATTTTCTTTTCCCAGGAATCTATTTTCACTGGTTGAATTTATCTTAAATATTTTTTTTTCTAAATTTAAAGGCAAAAATAAAATGACCAATTCAAATATTTAGTTATTTAATTTTACTTGTTGAGCATTTCAAGTGTTATTTGAAATTGATCTTTGCATTTTGATGACGTCTCTTTCCCTGGTGTACTCTGAAGGTGAACATGCATAAAAGTCATTATTCCAAGAGGGGAAAAAAATCACAAGGATTTTGCTTTTTAAAATTGACTTAGGCAAAAGATTCCAGCAAAGCCGCGACCGTTTAGTCACAGTTGAAGTCACAGCCTGCATGGTACAGTAACTTAGGAAACCCACGTTTGGTCTTCAAACCACAATTTGGAATGCATTGTTTTATCTCTAAATTATATATCAGTTTCTGAACCTGGCATCTGCAGCTTCAGATTCATGCTCTTATAATACCTTTCCTTAACTTTTTGATACTTTTTCTTGAATGTCTGTTGGCCCTCATTTTAATCAGTCCCAGTCAAACACTAACCCAACTCTCCAATGTCAGCCCTAGCCGAGGATCTCCAGTCTACGGATTGTGGGGGAAATAGAATTAAAGCCAAAATCTTCCCCCAGATCAGAAAACCTCCCCACCAAGCTGGACAGAAAGGAAGCAGTTTTGTCATTAAAAAGCATCAAACTGGAATGTGATGTACATCACAGGCAATCCTCTAAGAGTTGGAAGAAATCTAGAGAAATCGCACCCTTTATACTGCCGAGCAGTTACAACCCATTGTATACACATCCTCAAAATAATAACCAGTCCTCAAGTCAGAGGGCTTGACACATCACTGGTCACACATCATTTACCCTAACTTTACCTGGTGATGAGAGTGAAGAAGAACAAACTGTTCTCACCTTTATGACAGTAGGTAGTTTTGCAATTTTGAACAGTGTCACTGAAGTTAGGCTACGACCTTCCCACAGACACTTGGAGATAGGACTGTTCTCTGCCTTAATGATTACATTTCAAAGAGGTGGTTCCCAGGTCCCTCAAAAAGACATTCCTGGGTCTTAAAACTGAGGAGAAGCTTATTTAGCTTTTAAAAATATTTACATACATTTCACAGAGAAAAAGCTTGTGTAGGATGGGTTGGGGTAGGGGGAGATTCTCTTTTATTTCCAAATGGGAGAACTATTTTTCTTTTTGTATTTGTATTTTTCTCTTATAGTATTGACATCAAGACCATGGATGGCTTATTCAAGAGCAAAGGCTGAATGATATGATCCTCAAAGATTTTCTGGTTTGTGAATATTCAGGAAACAATTGTATTTTCAATAATTAACTAATAACTATCTAGTGGTAACATGGTCAAAGGGATGGAAATGATATTCTGCACCCTACAGAATATTGTGTAAGGTTCCATTGTAAACATCGAACTCAGAGCATGAAAAATAAGGATAGTATAAGCTTAGAGAACTTTCCTAAAGAACATTTAATGATTTTCCCCTGTCGCAAACGAAAAATGAAGGCCGCATTATCGTGCTGTAGGGATCAGACGGGCAAGATATTTTACTTTCAAGTGAGTTGGGTATACATAACTTTATACTGGTTGGGGTGATCTATCCAGAGAAATTTCAAATCTCTAAGAAAGAGAGGTTTCTTGATCCAGAATAACTTAAGACTTCTCATTTCTCTAATAGGCCTTAGGGCCAATAGGACCAGTGAGAAAGAAGCCCCCAATTTCTATGAAAGAGTTATGGAGTTATTAAATAACAGGCTTGCTGGTTAAGGAAACAAGTGACAGGGATTATTATTATTTTTTTTTATCCTCACCCGAGGACATTTTTTTTTTCCATTTTTTGTTCAGATAGAGCAGGAGGGAGAGAGAGAGAGAGAGAGAGAGAGACATCAATGTGAAAGGAACACATCGAGTGGTTGCCACCCACACGACCCAACCAGGGCCAGGGACAAACTGTAACTGAGGTACGTGCTCTTAGAGGGAACCGAACCCACATCTCTCTGGACCCCAGGCCAACGCTCTAACCGCTGAGCCAGACCGGCCAGAGCTAGGGATTATTTTTAAAAGTGGGAAAATAGTATAATGTGTTTGGTGCAAGCCTAGTTATAAATAGTGAATAAATGGAGGTTCAGCAAGAGCCAAGATGCCTTTATTGTGTCTATCTCCTGTTATCCCTAAGGCTCTCTTGCACGTGGGACATTTTTCCTGTACCTATTTTACTGTAAGTTCCTTTCCACCTTAGGGCCTGTACACATTATGTTCCCAGTAAGTAACACTCCCACTCACATCACTTAGCCCTTTGCTCAAGTGTCAGCTCCTCACCAAGGCCACCCTTCCTGACTAGGTAGCCTTTCCACCACCCACACACATTGCTCACCCTGCAGTTTTCTTCACAGTACTTATTCTGACCAGAACCCCCAGTTTTAAATTTATTGTGTCTTTCCAATTAAATTATAAGGTGCATCTTGTTCACAATATACCTAGGAAATATTTCCCAGAACAAACCTAGGGAAATAAAAGTACTCAGAAACACCTTGAAACGATAGATGTAACAATATGAATCCTGAGAACTGGGAGAAGAATTTATAGAAAGAGCCAAAATGGTTGATTTCAATATTTTAATTAAGTCCACATATAAAAATTGGGACTTTAAAAACACCTTTCAATACCTGGTGTTCTAGTGTGTTAATATAATTGAACCATGTAGGTGAGAGACTAGAAATAAGCTCTCAGAAGCTATTCTACCACATCTGCTCTGTTCTTTATTGCATTTTGAAGGTAGGATTGTGGTATCAATACTGCATCATATGAGATCATGTCATGAGAATTGTCAGGGAGTTGACCCAAATTATCTGTATTTGTTTTTAAATCGCAAATGTTACTCTTTAATGGTTTGATATTCCTCTCTTTTTGTTGTAAATATTTAGAATCCTGTTATGATAAATTAGAGTTTGCACAAGGCAAAAACATACTGATATGATGCCAAAGGGTGTTAGACAATGGGTTTTAAATATCTAAAAGAACTAACAGACCAAAAAATAAAAGTGAATGGCTTGTAAACATTTTCACTTTTGTTTTTTTTTTGTTTTTTCTTAACACGAAACATGTATTAGATCAATCTGTGAATCAATCAACAAATATTCAATGAGCAACTTTTAATAACCCAAATCTCCTCAGTGTACTGGATATATGGTACTATTCAAGGAAAAGTAAGACATATAGACCCAACACACAGACAGACATGTTTTCTATGCTCCCTTGACAGTGGTATTTCTAGATTCCTGCTATCTGCTCGAGGACACACACACACACACACACACACACACACACACACACATTATAATACTTTAGACCAGGCAACTGTAGTTTAATCTAACACATTTATACTCTCTCTCTCTCTTTTTTTTTTTTTTTTTGGTATGTGCCCCTAGCAGGAACCGAACCCGGGACTCTCTGGTCCGCAGGCAGATGCTCCAACAGCTGAGCCAAACTGGCCAGGGATATACTCTCTTTTTTATTCATTTATAGCTTTCAATAAAAATAGAAGACTAGGCAGCTCTTCTTTATGTACTGTGAATTACACATATCTATCAATCCTTTAATCCACACGTTCCCAAATTTTGATTAATAAGAAGCTGTAGAGAAATGCTGTAGTATATGATAATAGGTATAAAAAACAAAGTATAATACAATCCTTTTATATGTAATTAGATGTTCAAATTTCTAACGGTGGTTTGGAAGAAATATAATGTATTGTACTAATAAATATATTAAAGCATTCTTGGAATAATTTAGAATAGGGAATGTTATTTCTTGAAACTACATTCTAAGATTATAACGACAATTAAGAAACCATCTCAGGAACAAGTTGATGGTCTTTGCAAATCCTCTGGCAGAGTGAATCTTTGCTACAGTGAGCACAATCTTGTGGGATAATTGATTAGAGAAATTGAATTAATTAGTAAAGCTGTAGGAGTTAGGTCTGTACTATGCAACATACTTTCTTTTTCATGTTTTCTGTCACTTCTTAGATATGTTTTATAAACTGATAGAGCTATTTGAAATTAAAACATAAAATTCTCCTTTGGGGACCAATAACATGATGACATTAATGCATTAAAATGACTTCAGCCAGGATAAATTCTAGCTTCAGCAAAAAGAAGATATATATAAATGATACCAGCAGCTTCAGGAAAAGCAGCAACATCTATAAAATATTCTATCATGTGCCATGAATTTGAATATTTAATAAGCAAGGCACAGATACATAAAATATCAAATTTAGGTTTAACACTCTTTTTCCATTGAGTCATTAAATATCCATAAACCATTCAATTTCAGCATGAGCTTTTGACATTAAATTTTTTTGCAATCATTATGGTTTTCTGTAAAATCATCAGTATACAAGCTAAATAATATCGAATACATATTCAACATTTCCTATTTATTAATCACTGTGCTAAGCCCTTGGTATACATTATCTCAATTAGTCCTGGAAACAGGCCTGTAGCAATATTTACTATCTCTTTCTTTTTTACATTAAGAAATGGAGGCTTAAAGTTAAAAAGTACTTGCAGGTCATCTGTCTGTTTAATGGTATACTCACTCTGATAGACTCAGAATTAAAGAATTCTGTGTCCACTGGTCTATGTGTCCAAAATTTCAGCTTTTTGTTTATCATTTTGTCAGCCCCTTCAAACAACTAAAAATTAACATATGTGCAATCGACAATTACATGTGATTACATCGCTGTGCTGGGCACCAGGGAAGTAAAGATTAATCAGACTTAATTACTATCTTTAATTAATTCTCAGACTAGGTTAGACACACTTGTAAGCAAGCTATTATACTATAGTGATCTTAGAGGCATAAAGTGTTATATAAGCAACAAATGAGCAGTGTGTACGTTCTCAGGCACAGCAGGCTTTGATAGACAGCCTAGGCAGGAACAAACAACATGCCCACACCCACATCAGCCTGGATGGGCAAGGCAAAGGGACAGTGATAGCGTCTTGCTAGATCCACATTGGCCAAGTATCCACCTCTAGTAGCTGCAAGTGTTGGCTAATATAAACTCAGTGCTGCCCTTTTCTCCAGTGAATTGGCCCTCGTGCCTTGCCAAGTATTTTCCCCTGGAAGCTGTATCTACCCCAACTACTGGAGGTAGCCCTCCTCAGCCAATGGCTTAGTGACACACAGGGTACACATTTTCCCCTTTGCTTCAAGGGGGAGTAATTCTGTGGTACAAATTGTGCTCCATACTTTCAGGTTGTTTAAGCTAAACAGTCCCTAGTTAAAAGAACTCATTCTTCGATTTTGTTCCCCTGCTGCATCCTGCTTCATCCACTCCCCTTCTTCTGAGAGTGTCCCTCTAAATAATATGAACAAGAGTTTTCATTTCAGTCTCTTTTACTACGTAATCCAACTAAAGACATGTGGTTCCACACCCGAACACTGTAGAGAGACTGGATTTTAGGATGAGAGAGTTGATTAAAGGAAGTAGGCAATTAACAATTACAAACTTACTTATTCATAGGATGTGTGTGAATGTGTGTGTAATCATATGATTCTTGCAAGTAAAAATCTTACCTTCGCATGGATCACATGGATCACATGGATCACACCTGCAGTCATGTACTTTACATAGTAAAGATTATAAGAATTTCTGAATACGTGAACAAAAACATGGAATTTTAAATGTGACAATGATCCTGTCAAATTTTGTCAACATCTGTGTTTGACAAAATATTTTATGAAAACATTTTTATCAATTTTTCCCCATATGTTCTAACACTTATTCAAGGATAAGTGTCATAAAAATCAATTATGCTATTTGGACATGCTATTATTTGAATGGAACAGGGCAAGTATAATAGTGGATTTTTCACAAAATCCAACCCAAATTGATTTAAGTAAAAAGGGGAATTATCATATTTAAATGGGAATCTAAGAATTGTAATTTTGTCACTTCTGTCTTAATTTGGGTGTCAAATATGAAAGAGTCCTTTCTCTTATCTCATGCTTCTGTTCATATTACCTTTTCTCCAGCACCAAATAAATTGTTGCCTTGCCTCAATTCTAAATCCTCCTAAGCATCAAGCTAGCAAAGCAAGAGAGCTTCTATTTTAGTATATTTTCATATAATTTTTATGATTTACTTTGCTTAACACATGGATAATATGTCTAGTCCATGGTGACCAAGACCTAGTTCTATACAAATTTACTAAGAATGTGTCACCTGGTACTCCACTAATAATAAAATATTGTCAATAGAGGATTTGGTTCTTGGGTTGGCTAAATGTGGGTCACATTTGGCTAGTGCGGGGACAGAGACCCTTTTTGTTCATAGAGAAGACAAAATGAGAGTGGGAAGAAGGGAGACATTTCCAAACAGAAATGAAAGATGATAGGTTAGACCAAACCAAAATATTCTGTCATAGAAATGGTAGTTATGAAGAGTAATTTGACATTCAGTCAATGTACATAAATTGCACTTAAAAATAATGTTAAATTACAGAGAAGAGTTAAAGTAACAGTTAATAAAACTATGCTTTAAAATTTTCTACATGCAAATGAAGTTTTTAAAAATGTTTAATAGAGCACTTTCTAACA
Source organism: Molossus molossus (assembly GCF_014108415.1). Taxonomy (NCBI): domain Eukaryota; kingdom Metazoa; phylum Chordata; class Mammalia; order Chiroptera; family Molossidae; genus Molossus; species Molossus molossus. The sequence goes on along the minus strand of NW_023425403.1, from coordinate 39,442,193 downwards.
AAATTTAAATAATTAGAGGGATAAAATAGCTCTATTGTTGAAATGATGTAAAGGGATAAAATATCTTCTTTGGATAAGTCAGTTTTGAATTAATTAATGAGATTACTATATACAATCACTGACAGTAATATATGCTTTGACATTCACCACTTATTATTAATAAAACAGTTACACAAAAAAATACAAAATAAAATACAATTTAATGGATTTTTGTGAAGTAAATACTATCTTAACCAATACCAGTTCAAGAAAGAACACTTTGGCAACCACCTGTATCCTGTATCATATCCTTCCCTCTCTATATAAGTAATAGCAAACCTGTCCTTTTTAGTCATTTTCTGATGTTTTTATATCTTTCTTACAACTTATTTGTTGATAACCATTTGTCTGTGCGCATTATCTTTGACAGTTTAGTTGAATATTAAGTCCTTGGCTTATATTATTTTCTGTTATTTTTCTAAATATTTTACTCAGTCTTCTCCTGATTTATATATTCAAAGCACTATATTGAAACATTTTTTAAATGTTTTTGATCATCTAATTTCTTTCCATTTAATATATATATATATATATATAGTTTTAGTATTTTTGTGTGTGCATGTCCCTTGTTTTGGTTTTTATTTTTAAGAACTCCTATTATCCACGCATTCACTTTGAATTTACTAAATATTTGTTGCTTTTCTTATACTTGTTTATGTATGTATTTATTTTTCTTTTTTTTAATACACTTTTTCAAAAATAATTATATAGTAACAGAAAAGTTGCAAAGGTAGCACAAAAAATGTTTTGATATACCCTTTCTACAATTTGCCCTAATGTTAACAACTTTCATAATTATATTACATTTGTCAAAAATTTTAAATTGATGTAAGTATAATAATGATATAATAAATAAATATAGCAACTATAGTATATTCTTATTCAAAACACTAATATTATTTTTTTCTAGGATTCGATCCAAGATTCCATATTTTATTTAGCCCCATAAATGTTTTCTAAGTAAACTTTTAAATTTTAGAACAGTTTTAGATTTACAGAAAAGTTAAAAGAGTACAGTGAGTTCCCGTATATTCCATATATTAACAGCTTATATTAATGTGGTATATTTGTCATAAGTAATGAACAGAATATGATATACAGGGTGGGACAAAAGTAAGTTTACACTTGCGAGTATGTGAAACACAAGAGTTTGTTCTTGTAATATTATTTATTAATTGTATTATTTTCCAAATGAACAACTGTAAACCTACCTTTGCCCCATCCTGTATTAGTATTACTGGGAAAGGATGTCTTCTCCATGCAGCTTTTCAACCTCCACTTGGCCGCAACATAATGGGCCTGAGCCCTGGAAACTTCCTTACTGAGAGATAAAGAGCCCACATGGTCTTTGATAGACTTAGCACCTTGTGTGAACATGTATTTTCTGTTTCGACACAATGAGTACTCCTCTGTTCTGCTTAAGCATTAATGTCAATGGGCCTCACACTTATGCCTAGTTTCCACTATTTCAGACTCCACAGGGATGAAATGGGGTCCTTCAATGGCAGCAAGAGAAGATTACACACAGGTCAATTGTCCTGGGCTCTAAGAGAGATTTGCTGGCCATGGGGAGGCTATGCTCCCTATTAAAACTGATCTTGTTCTGTCTCTTCTCTGTGTAAGTAAAGCATTGTTCCACCCATGGCTTTATCATGTTGTGTCTTTCTTGGGGACTCTGATACCCAGGTATATTGAGTAGGCAGGTTTGGACTTCATTTCCTGGTGGTTGGCAGTGTCACAATCTTTGCTCTTCTCCATGTGAGTCCTTCCTTGGGATCAGACATTGATGTATGGTCCCCTACTTGAAAATTATTAACTGAATTCTATTTTTTTTTAAATTTTTTTATAATATGTTTTTGCTGAACCAGTGTTCCAGAATGTACCGGATTACAACATCTAGGCATCATGTCTTCTTGGACTACTCTTTGCTATGACAATTGCTGAAAATTTTTTGTTTTTGATGACCTTGACAACTTGATGAGTACTGGATAGATATTTTGTAGATTGTAGCCGAAATGGGATTAGTTTGATGCTTTTCTCATGATTAACCTGGGGTTATGGGTCATTGAGAGGAAAGCCACAGAGGTAAAGCGCCCTTCTCATTGCATTATATCAAGGGTGCACACAATCAACATGACTTATTACTGTCACTGTTAATCTTGACTACCTGACTGAAGGCATTAGGTTTTCCTTCTCTAAAGTTACTATTTTTTTTCTCTCTTTTCATAAAGTATACTTTGGAAAGAAGTCACTATGTGCATCCAACCTTAATGAGTGGGAAGCTAAAAGCTACCTGCCATAAATTATTTGAAATTATTCTGCATAGGAAATTTGTGTATTCTACCATATCTGACTATTCATTTATTCAATTATTTACATATATCAGTATAGATTTATGGATATATACTTTATACCTTGAGTTATAATCCAACACCATTCTATTTTGTTGCTGAATTTTCCCAATATAGCCATTTGAAGCTCTTTCACTAGTTTCTTTGCCCCTTTGATATCTTTGGGGTAATTATTGTCTTACTTTTTGTCACCAAAAGATACTCCAGACTTATATTGTATATTCCCTGCCCCAGTCCTAGGATCAGTCATTTTTCTAGAAACCCTGGTTCCTTTCATTAGGAAATGATATTAGAAACAGAAGTGTATGCACTGGATGTGCTCACAGCTGTTGGGACGTCATCGCTTCTCTGCTTCCTATACTAAGAAATGTATATGTGTGTGCTAACCTGTGTATATACACATATCCATAAATATTTCATAATGTGCATCTGCATGTATGTGAATGCAAATTCATACCGATATCTCCAGCACTAATCTGTCATCACTTGATCATTCAAGGTTATCTGTAATCTCTCCCTCCAACAACGAGAAACCTGACTCTGGTTAGTATTATTTGTATTTTATATATTTTGGTTATAAAAATATGAACTACTCATATATATCATCATATTACAGATGTGCGGATATGTTATTCACCCTTTATGGATCAAACAGTTCAATTTCTGTGGTTTAATTTCCTCTTCTAGACTCTGTGGCACTTTTTTTTTTTTTTAAGATAGTAGTTATCTAATTAATATTGATTAGATCTTCATTGAATGAGATAGTAGCTCCTTTTAATATAATATATAGCCAAAATAAAAATTTAAATATGCTTAATTTAAAGTTTAAATATCAGGTAATGATATCCATGAACTCTTTACAAATGAGCTAAATTTACATGATGCAAATATGATCATATTATATGCTTTGAAAAGATAAATATAATTTTTTTATAATCATAACTTACCAAAGCTTAAAAGTTTGAAGTGAAATACAATTGTAGTATCTCATTAACTATGCAAATATATCTTTGATTTGCCATACTTTAATATCACCTGATTTTTTCTGTGAATTAAGAAAGTTTGGCGTTATTTGATGTAATAAAATAATATATCAAAAATTATTTTCTTGTGACTCTCCCAAGTTTCACTGCTGATATTTGCTTATACTATAATTGACATATATGTTATATCATTGCCTTTCAGGTAATTTTAGTGTATATATATAGCCTGAATCTGTCAAAATGATTTTGATAAAAGCAGATTCAGAAAGTTATTTTTCCTTTCTGATACTTTTCAGCAAATGCCTCAGAAATAAATATGCTCCCTGGAGATAATAATCATAGTAGGTTTTTAAGACATGATGATTTGAAGATATATAATATTTTAAAATTAATTCTTTAAAACAGTATTAAAATGTTACTTAGATTGTTACTTAGAACCTTTAAAAGGTATTACTTATATTGGATTTTATTATGATTTTGCATGTAAATCTACAAGATCTATTACACAAAGAACGTGCACTAAATTTAGATAGTTTAGAAAATGAATTTGAGAAAGTGGTTAGCAACACTAAATAAGTCTTTTTTAGTCTACAATCTTTAAGTAATATTTTCCCATCATACTTAAATATATTTGTAGTTGTTTACCTATTTTACTTTTTTGCTTATGACAGTTAAAGGATACCTTCTGATCGATGTGTTGGAGAACAGATATGAACTTCTCCTTTTCACATCTCCATGGGAGAGGCTGCAGATGTCACCACTCTTCTTTTTTTTCTTTATTGATTTTAGGGAGAGAAGAAGGGAGATGAAGAGGGAGATAGAAACATCGATTAGAGAGAACATCCATCGATTGGCCGCCTCCTGCATGCCCCACACTGGGACTGGGCCCACAACCTGGGCATATGCCCTCACGGGAAATCAAACTAGTGACCTCTTGGTGCATGGGTCGATGTTCAACCTTCTGATCAGAGTAAGTCATTATTTGCAGACTATTATGAGCTAATAAACACAGAAAAAAATCTAATTAGGAAAATTACTATTTTGTAAAAACTAAAAAAATAATTGAGAAAAATAATGTGAATGAGTGCTAAAACATAAGGACAAATACATATTAGTGAGAAAAATCACTCTGTAGTATGCTAAAGTTCACTCAAATATCATTTGCTGGTTATAGGAACAAAGCAATTTCACTATTCAGGAATCCAGTTTTTAGCAACTGAAACTGTGAACAAAATTAACTTTCCAGATCATGGGACAAGCAGACATATTATATCTCCTGACTGATGTAGCATGAAGTACACCTTATATTGATACCGTGGTGATAAACCCAGTTGTGAATAACAGGAAAGGAGCAAAGGTATGCCTCTTGTGCAGCTTTGCCAGGAATTTAGACACATGCCTAGTAAAGTCTGGCTGACTTAGGGAAAGTAGTTGCCTGTCAGTTACACCTGGGAACAACAGGCCATTGACCGGAGTACACACGACCACTATAAACACAGGAAGATTTGATAATCACTTAAATAAAGAAATTCTCTCTCTTGCTCTTGCATGCTGGGCTCCTGGCTCTCTTGGTGCAGGGGGTGAGCTCCCCTGCATTCACCCACATGGCTCATGGCAATATGGACAACACACAATGGACTGATGGACTTTAGCCTAATATTACAATGGACCCAACTCCACCATGGCACAGAAACTCTGGTCACTGGCTTTGCTTTTAGCTCTGCTGAATCCCCTAGGTGCACCTCTTCCAGGACTGGTTTAAGGGAAACAGGACTTTGGAAACCAAGGTATAGAATGTCATGCAAATAAAGATCACTCATACTCCAATGTGAGTCTTAGAAAATTCTTTTTCTTAAGACATCATAAGGACCCAACCCCTAGCACCCAGTGGGGAAAGGGATTCTCCTCTTCCACCAGTGAACACCCCAGTTCCACCAATAACAATATGAAGTTTTTCTAAAACAAATGGAAAAAAATAAGTAAGTATTTAACACTAGCTTTTAGTTTATAGAATATACAAAGGGCAGAGGAACATGCTATACAATAAGATGGAACACCAGAAGATAATTCAGAAAGCAGGAAACTCCCCAAGACAGCTGGACTCAGCCTTTTAGCAAGTCAACGGTAGGGAAAAATGGGTGGAGGTGATGCTCAAAATTAAAGAAATTTAAGAGATGTATCCTCTAAATATCTCATGTATACCTTGATTAGCATGCATGGAACAGAATAACAAATGTCCATGTGGGGTGGGGGAGACAGGAAGAGATTAACCAATGAACATATATGCATATATGTATAACCCATGGATACAGACAAAAGTGTGGGGAAGGCTTAAAATGTGTAGGAGAGCAAAAAGGAAGGAAATGGGACAATCTGTAATACTGTCAACAATAAAAAGAAAAAGAAAAAAGAAATTTAAAAATCAATTAAAATAGATTTTTAAAAGACAAAGGAAAATATAAAAAATGGAATATATGAACCATAAAAATAAATATATTGTGTGTGGAGGAAAATAAAAAAAAAAAGAGAATATGAACTGGATAACAAATGAAATTATTAACCTCTTTCTGCTACTTTAGTTAGAGTTAATTATGATATTTTGATTATGTTAAATAACATTTATACTTTTAGAGAAGTGAAATGAAGTATTGAGGAGTAAAGTGTCATGATAGCAAAGACATGTTTTATAAAACCATCAAAAATAGGAAAAATAAATCAAGCAAATATTGTAAAAATGTTTATTATTATATCAAAGAAATAGATATATTAGGATTAACTATAATGGTCTCTTTAATTTATATTTGCTCATAATAAAATTAAATGTTAAAAAATAAAAAAATATATATTATTTTCCTGCAATTGGATCTGATGAAGCTTATTTTTCTCACACTTTAACCAAAATTTTTTCTATTGAATTTATTCTTCATAAAGGTTGATTTTTAAAAACAAAACAAAACACAGCATATAAATTTAATAGCAAAGAAAAACGTTTATCTTTTTCTAATTTGATGTTTTCAGTAAAGTCAGAATGGAAGAATATAATTATGGGTCTGCCATCCAAAGAAATTTGACTCCTATTGGAACAAAGAGCCAAGTGAAGCTGATGAACTAGCTACTAGACACATTGAACATGAACTAGTTCACAGGAAAATTGCTATATATTCCTGATCTGTTGATTGTAAAGAGTAAATGAATTGAGAAATGTAAAGTGCTTATAACAATGTTTGGTACATATTGAACAATAAACAAAATATTAGCTAGTGTTAATTTATTATTTTCCATATTTTCATTACTCATGTAGTCACCACTTTCACTTCCCCAAGGTAAGAGAAATATACAATTTAATTAATGAGAATAACATTTTCAGGGTAATATTTCCCATGGAGTGTTTTTCCTGCTTCGTTTAAAATAATACACAGGAAGTGCTCTGGCCCTACTGTTGCTCTCTAGACAGACTCTTTGGGACATACTTTGCGGGGGATCCACCATTATCTTGCTTATTAATCTGCAACTAAGCACGTGTTTGGTTTTGAAGTGGAAAGTAATAGCCCTAACTTCATTATCTAAATCTGTTCTTACTAGATGGTTTCTGATAAAGTTGATAAGTAATACAGTTTTGGTTTTTATATATCCTCTGTTAATCAGAACCCTAGAATGTAAAAACCATCTTTAGCAGCTTTATGTTTTATGGATTTGTATTTTCCATAATCAATTTTAATCACATTTGTCTCCTCGGTCCTATACTTACCATGTTGTAGTATTAAATAAGCGTGAGGTGTTGGTACAAATAGATTCTGGTTTTTTATCATCCTGTAACTCTGTATGTATTTAAACATTTAATCTGTCAGTTACATTAAACAGGGATGACATAATTTTATTAGAGTATTGGCTTTATGGGTCAGCTTTCTCTGGTTTATTTCTGACCCTATGTCTTATTATACATACTTTACTTTGTTTATTTACCTTGCAGACATTTTTTTGTAAGGAGTAAAGAATTTTAATACATGCAATGTTTTTAAGTAATATATTAGATGCAAAGTAATTGGTGTATAGTTTGAGGAATTTCTATATGCCCAACTCTCTACTCAATAATTAATTCAGTCATTTCTCTAAATTCTCTCTCAACTTTTTGGTACAAACTTTATTATTATTGTCATTTTACAGCTGATAAATTTGACAAAAAGAAAATTTCAGTAATTTTCTTAAATCCTACACCTATAAGAGTTACTTCTAGGGCCCCTTAATCGTTGCCCTGTACAATGCTTAATAAATATTCACTCTTTTACATTTTGCTTAGGTTTAGGTTCTGTTCTTCATTCTGATGGTACAAAAGTGAATTAAAATATTTGCTAATATTCTAGTAAAGAAAAAGAAGTTATAGAAAATATTAACATTTTACAACATTATGGTATCCATTCTTGGTATTTAAATTTTATATTGGCAGAAAACATACTATTCTCCAAAGACACATTATCTCCAAATTTATTTACATGCAATTCTAAGTAGTCATATCATATTATAATTTTGAGTTAAATTACAGGCATGAAGTATTGTATTTTATTTCATTGTCAACATAGATGCATATTTTTATCACAAGGAAGCAATATTTTACTTAATTTGAACTATGTTACCATAAATAAAGTGAAATGGGTCACAACTTGAGAAGAAATGGGAATTGCAGTTGAGAGAATTTTTAAATGCATGCTCACACAGATTCATCACACTATAAAAGTGACCAAACTCCTTAACTTGGATGCTATTTTTTATTCTCAGAAAATTTACTAGAGATTAGTATCAAAGTGTGGAAGAATGAAATTCACCAAATTTACTTACTGGTAGGTGTGAGGGTAGAGAACAGCTGGAAGGTAAATGTTCTGCTAATGGTTGAAGTGGTTGAGGTTGTATTGACTTGTGTAAGCCCAGTTAAGTTAATAAGAACACGATCAACTTTGCAAACCTAAGGATTAAGATAAAAGCTGCTAATAATAGTTGTATTTTAAGAACAGATCCAGAGACTAGTAAAGGTAAACCACAGTGTTGATTCAGACTATTGTTTGATACACTGTATGTAGAGATTCAGCAAATTTGTATATTGGCAGTAAGGAAAAGAAGTCGAATACATATTGTTGTAGACTAGTAAAGCAAATATTATGATTGGCTATTTACCAAAAATGGGGGAAAAAGCAGGTAAAAAGTTTAAAACTACATGCACAGTAACTTCAAATGTTGAATGCAATACATTAAAGCAAGTATAAAATGACTATCTACATTATATGTAAATCTACTGTTGAAAGAGCATTTTAAAAAATCTTAAATATATTTATCTCTGGAAGACATGTTGCAAAGTAAAGGTAAACAATATAAGCACTATTTGTAAAGACATTTAGCTATGCACAATGCCCCTTAGATTTTTATGCAAAACCAAACACTTTCTGGGATGAGACCATAAAATCCCACAGCTGAATTTTTAAATGGAATAAGCAAGAAAATATTCACCTTATTTTCAGTTGGGTTTTTGTGTGTTTGTGTATGCGTGTGTGGGTTTGGAGGTGGTTAATGGGTTTAAAATGCAAAAAAAAACCAATGCATAATAAAACTTGTTAAGGGCAATATTTGAAATATTAGATACTAAACTTTCTCCACACTATTTTCCCAGTCAACGTGGCTTACACCTTTCTCCCCTTTCTTTTAGACTATTCAGTAACCATTTTAATAGTTTCATATAACCAATGCAAGTGTGTGCTTCACTTAAGAAATATGTTACCTGTAAGTCCACAGAAGAAAAGATTTAAAACATGAATTCATTAATAGATTTCAATAGTAATGAACTGTATGCCCCCATCCAATGAAGGAGTTGGATTTACCAAATCTGTTAAGACATAGAAGAGTGTTTCCTCATTTATAAGCATCTAAGCAGATGTGTATTTCAACCATGATTCAAGATTAGGTTCAAGGGACAAAAATGTCTGGAACGTGTAACCATACGACTCTGCACGTCTCTTTTTGCAATTAATATGTATTGATCCTTCCTAGATTAAGAGTATTCTGTGTGCCGCTGAGAAAATAGCAATGAACAAAGCAGACAGTGTGCCTGCGCTCAAAGCTCATAGGGGCTCTCCTTTAAAAATACCGATGTCACATTGACTCTGAAGTTATCTGTGGATATCTTCATTCAGTAACCGTGTTAAGAAGATATCAGATTGGTATAAATTGAAAGAGAAAACTTTTAACAAGTAGCTTTGGTTTCATTTGTCTAGAGAAAAACTTAGGTAGCCTTGCAAGCCAGCAGACTTAAAAATTCCAGACCTTCTGAAAATGATATTTCTCAACCAAGTAAAATAAATTATGTATCATAGCAAAAACCAATCAATGTCAATAAATCACTAATATAGTGTAAATAGAGATATAGAAAAATAACCTCATGACTACCATACTGTAGATTTGGTAAAACATATATGCACCAAAAGGTTTAAGGCTAAAGATAAAATGATTTTTTTTTTTACTGAGCAACATTTAGTTTTTGCTCAAAGGTATCTGAATTTAAAATAAAGTGAGGATTTTCAGAGGTTCATATACTAGCTTCAAGGTATTTCAGAAGAGATAAAAATTAATTAACATCAAAATCAACGGCGAAGTTTGAAGGGATGACTTTCCATGTATTTTTTAAAAATCAGAATTTTCTTAACATCAGTTAGTTAGCAATGAAATAAGAGCATATATGCATGGTTCTTATTCTGTGGCAAGATTAACTCATTTCAATGGTATAGCCTTCTTGTAGTCTCAACTGTTTCAATGAGCTTTTTTCCCCCCCAATTTTTATTAATTTATTTTTGTTATAGATGTTTCTCCCCCCCCAGACACCCTCCTCCCGATCCCACTCCACCATCCCCCTAACATTGTTGTCTATGTCCATTGGTTATGCATACATGCATATAAATTCTTTGGTTCCATCCATCCCCCCGCCCCCTACTCTGAGGTTCGTCAGTCTGAACCATACTCCTTTCTATGTCTCTGGGGTGTTTCACAGTGAGCTTTTAGTGCGATTTCTAAACACTGGGTGGCTAAAACTGCCATGTTTCCAAGAAATGGGAACTGTAGAATGTCTGCTTGGCTCACAGCCTTCTGGTAACTGCCAGGCCTCACAGTTCTCTCTGCACATACACGGCTATGCAGTTGGCCAAACACTTAAGAAGACCTCTATGCCGATTTCCGGTAGCGTTCCTATGTTTGCCCTCTTCTCTCTAGAATGCTGATATACACATTTCAGCCATCTCCAAACTCCCAACTTCGATGTGATTCTTCTGCCAGTGAGCTCGCTGCTCCCTGCTAGGATTTCACTTCCTTGTGCTGTTGTGTGGAGCAGAAGCTGAGGCAGGGCCAGGGTGGTGTGTCTCAGTTAATGACTTTGCTTTATCAAATGGCTCATAGATCTGGAGTGTTCATTGTCTGAAGATTATTGTTTTATCTAATGTGATTAGGGTTATCTTTGTTTATGATGCAAGATCTGATACCCACTTTTCCATCAAGAGTAGAACCAGAACTTCCCAAGTTCTGTAAAGAAAGATACTTAGTATATTTCTGGCTTCAGGCTTCATGCTTTTGTTCTTTCAATGCTTTACATTACTCACCTTTGCCTATACCAAGTTATCATTTGTCTTTAAGAAAATGCTCCTAGCCCTGGCCGTGTGGCTCAGTTGGTTAGACTATCATCCCTCACACCAAAAGGGATTGCCAGCAGCACTTACCCAGGTTGTGGGTTCATTCCCAATCTGGGTACATGTGGAAGGCAATGGATCAATCTCTCTCTTTCTCTAAAACTCAATAAAAATCAAGAAGATGCTCCTATCTCTAACTCCTTTAATGCTTTCTATGATTACTTCAAGCTTAGGTTTTTATAAGATAGTTTTTTGGTTTTTTTTAATCCTCACCTGAGGACACTTTTGCATTTATCTTCAGATAGAGTGGGAGGGAGAGAGGGAGAAAGAGAGAGAAACATCGATGTGAGAGAGACACATTGAGTGGTTGCCACACACATGACCCCAACTGGGGTGGAAACAAACTGCAACTGAGGTATGTGCCCTCAGCGGGAACCGAATCCAGGACTGTCTGGTCCGCAGGTGGACACTCTAATCGCTGAGCCAAACTGGTCAGGGTACAAGTTAGTATTTTTATGTGAGGGAATTAAGATTTATATTTATCTCTTTTCTTACAGTAGCTACAGAGGCAATATTTTTATATTAACCAATCAAAATATTGAGTAACTAACTTGAATTTTAATAAAATTTTAAACTATGTTTTCTTATCTATATTCACCAAAAAATTAGTAACTACATATTGAAAACCAATGACCATTAGTTTTATAATCATCCAGTGTTATTATTTCTCTAACATTATTAGATATCCATTAGATAAAAAATGTTTTGAATTATAAAATATTAACAATGAGATTCCTTACACTAAATATACATATTTTTTAAGACACAGAAATTGAAAGGAAGTTAGGTTAAATGTTGTCAAATTCCGCACAAATACTTGAGAGATCTATAGTTAGAACACTAGTTTTCCAGCTTCTAATTGAATATATTTTATGCCACATAGTCTATGTGAGACCTTCATAAATGATTTATGAAGAAATAGAATATTTTTAAAACCTAGTTCAAAGAAAGAACATAAATCATTTCAACTATTTGTAGATTTAGAACAGAAAATCATTTACTGAATTTCTTTTTGAATAATTATATAACAATTTATTGAACTGTTTGAACTTTAGTCTAGACAAAAACAAAAATATTCTTATTTTTCCCAACTCACCCTCAGTCACCTCTGAGTACTTTTGCTTTCTTATTGGGTAAAAGAATCTTATAAATAGTCAGGAAAATACCATACACTATTAGGTGTTGTTGGTTATGTAAAAAAAACACAGTTGGTTCTAGTTATAATATCTAATCTTACATCCATTTTATATATGATCCCTTCTACCCAATGCTGAGAATTGGTGTGAGTAGGGAAATTGGTCTTTTTTTTTTTTTAATTATTTTATTTTTCTCCTTTTCTCAGCTTTGAGTGGGGGTGGTACATTGTCTGTTTCTGGAATATACACCTCCTCCCCTTCATTGTCTAGGTTAATTGGGTTCAGACAAAAAGTGAAGAAAAAAGAATAAGAGCCTATTGGTCATCTAATGTGTCCTCTGTTCTTTCTCTATTGATTGTGATGTTTCTGTCTCTCTTTCCTTTGTTCAGAAGACAAGAAATGCTCATTCTTTTGAGAGAAGTATGTGAATGATTTTGGAGTTTTCTAGTAAAACCTTTAAAAGTGTGTTTCTTTTATTGATAGGCAGATTCTGACTGTTAAATCTCTCTCTGCCTCAGCTTCACCCTCACAACCCACTCAAGACTCTTACTTTCATCTTGAATAAGTATCAGCAAGATGTAAAATGGCACAACCTTAGGAAAATTATGAGGACTCAATAATATAATTGAGTCAAGAGTACTCAAAATACTGAAGAATGTCCCTATAAATTAATTACATCAGAAATTTAAAAATCAGGATTTTATAGTAATAGTAAAAAAAAAAAAAAAAAAAAAAAAAAAAAAATTATTGCCATTGACTGAAAATAGAACTTTCTTGATTTTGAAAAAAAAAAAATCTCCACAAGAAGAAAGTTGTTCCTTTTTAGCATTTTTAATTTTCTATTTACAATAAAATAATCTTTTTATAACTTATTTTTAGTCATTAAAAACTGTCATAATCTTCATAACTTATTTTTCCTCAGTGGTGAGTTACCACCCCATACTTGTGGAAAGGGTTCATGGGAGGGGAAATGAAGCTGAATCTTTGTATAAATATAGTTTCTGTGCAGCTCTTCAATCTTCATTTACACAGGTGAGCAGAGCAGGACCTCTTTCTGACTAGTCAGAATATATTTCTTTTTCTTTATGTTTTAGAACTTAACTGCATTGTTACTACTCAATATTAGTGACTGGATTATATTTCTTTGCCTCCCACCATATCTGATATAGTATGGAGGTTATTGTGGGCCTTTACTAATTACTTGTTCATTTGAATATGATCATCTAGCAATAGAAATCCCTTTATGATTTTACACTATATTGTGATGATGGATAGAACTCATATACTTAGTCAAACCGGTATTGGAGATGATGGAACTGAGGTTTTTTGGTTCTAAAAAGCATCATCATTTACCTCAGAAGGTCTAGAAAGCATCTCTTAATGAGATTAATACATGTTTATTTTCTAAGTTGAATTTTTTTTTAGGAAACCTCCTGGCTTTTTTTTATATCTATACTATATCAATTTATGTCTATCTCTCTCCCTCAGTATCAATCAACCAATCATCTACCCATCTTTCATCCACACGATCAAAGGGAATCTTCCCCTGGTGCTGAGGTAGACGGAGAGATGACACAGTCAGAATCTGTATATTAAGGAAACATTTTCATTCCAGTAAAAAACAAAACAAAACAAAAAAATGTCCAATACATTTTTTCTTATTTGCCACCATCAGGGTTTCCACTGGAGAATGCCAAACTGTGAATTTTATATTTGGTTGAGAAGAAACTAAGCTGAGATCTTGGGAATAAAGAAAATCTGAGCAATACTAAATAGTGAAGTATCGCATGTATTCCAACAAGCAGGGAATACCAAGTTCTCGTCATTGGCCCTTTTTGACAGAGAGTCACAGTCTTTGGTAATTTGCATAGCTTCTGTACTAAGTACAAAAGAATAGTGCACATATGAAATGAAGAAATGATAAACTTCTTTCCATTTATACTGTGAAGTCTCTTGAGTTATGAGAATTAAAGAGCTTGGATTTCACCATGTACTTCTCAATTGACTGTTGAAGCCATTCACTCTTGAAGAACGATGTCTTAAGAGATATTTTACACTGTATTTCCTAAGAAAAAGGTATCTTATTTTTGTTATTAAAAATTCTTTTATTTTAATGATGAAAAAACTTAGCTCTGGTATTAGTATGCAAAGACATTTAGAATGCCTGCTAGCAGTACAGATTACCATAAATTAGTAGATTTGAAAGAAGAAGCACATTGATTTGATGCTTGAAAAAATGCAATAGATTTATAGGAACTGAGCAATATGCCACTTATGCTTATATGTTCTCTGTGCCTTGTAATTCCAAACAGATATTCTCCTGGTATCGTATAGAAAGAATACATAATTATTCTTTCTATTGTGATGACTTCTGGCTTTTCTATAGTATTAAAATGCTATAGATACATTTTTATGGTAGTAACAAAACAACAACCAATACAAATATGATAGAATATTTTAATTTTTATGTACTTCATGATAAACCATAAGCCAACTTCTTTTTTCTACTACTACATGAAAAGTATAAGTCATGAGTGCCTAAAATCAGTATGAATTGGAAGATTAAAACAGGAAAATATGGAAAGCAGAATTATGATCCATTTATTTTGTTAAGCTTACAATAAAATTATGAAGTTGAAAAACCCTGGATAAAGGATAAAGAATTTGTGTTCTGCTAATAACTAGTTCTGTGATCTCTATAAAGTAAATCATATTTCTTAAAGCTCAGTTTATTCAAGTGTAAAATAATAGCTTAAGGTTGAAGGAAATGAACATGCCTCGTATTTTTAGCGATAAACTGTAATATATAATAATTTCATGAAATATAGGCAATGCAACCACATTAACCCTTAACTTTTATTCCCCTTCATTTTCCCATCTCTCCATCATATATATCTGTTCTCTGTTCTCCTATTATTACCCAATATATATATCAATAAAAACTTTTTCATAATCTTCATACAGGAGCAATTTTATCTCATATTTTTTCAGCTACAAACACTCTTGAGTAGAATTTTGTTGATTTTTTTTCAAAATAATAATTTAAGTTGTAAAAATTTATCACAAATTTTAATTTCAATACAAATTAGAGATACTCAAGTAAAAATATATTAATTAAAATGATTTTTTTTATGGGTTAGGTTTTTTAATGAAAAGTCTTCATTTCAGACATCATTTTGGATACATTTTCTATTTCTATAATTATTTAGAAAATTAAACATGAATGTTTTATAGCAAAAATGTATCTGAGACAGCTTGAAAAAGACAACACTGGAGTACTCGTTTGATAAACATGGAGGATTATGAGAGAGGAGTGACAACAACAATTATTAATCATTGAACCCAATAAGCAATACAAGAGGAATCAGAATATAATTTTTTAAATAATATAAACACATAAAGACAATATGAAAAATAAGTTACCGCCTTTCTGTTTGGCTCTTTGCTTACCAGGAATCAAAACTCAGTAAGCTTAAGACAAATAGAAAATGTATTGGACATCTACCGAAGTGCCACAAAGAATCCAAGAGCATTAGTTCAGCCTGGTTTTATGATGCAGTTAGTCAAGGACCTGGTCAACTTCAGGAGCTAAAATTCGTCTTCTCTCTCTCCCACCTTCTTTCTCTGAGGCCACTGGACTGGTCCTCACCGCTCCTTTTTATTGATCTGCCTCTTTGCTCTGCAATGGTCACGACTTGCATCGTCTCTTAAAGTGCATATCATTAATGGTAACTTTCATCTTCTTATTCTTAACTCCTGGAAGCAGTGTTTTTGTTGTGTCTGTTTGGAGTTAAAAATCCATCTCTAGGTTAAACAGCTTTTGTTAGGCAATTGTGTCAAGTTGCCCATGACCTACTCAGCAAGGTTGTAAAAAAGGGTCTAGAGAAGAGGCATTGAGAGGAGATACAAAGGTAATGGACTTTGCTAGTTAAAAAAATATGTAGAAAGAAATTTCCTGAAAGTGGATAATGTGTGTCTGAATATATGATATTCTTTTTCACCTTATTATCATGTATGAATCTAAGCATATATCTGATGTACAAATTGGTATTAAACCACTAAGTTCTGTAGATATTGACTGACTCTAATCTATGTTAATCTGAATTGAATCAGACTGAATTACATTGAGCTAGAAAGCTTTGTTTTGCTTTGCTTTGCTTGTCTCATTTTGTTTGTTTGTTTGTTTGTTTTAATCAGTGAGAATTCATTTCTGAAATGTCATATGGCTTTTGAGCCCTGACATGTCTTGCCCAAATTGTGACTAAAATACATATGAAGATGGAAACAGATAAACTTGTACAGAAGTACTGAAATTAAATCTGGTTATCTAGTTATTGTCAAAATCTGAAAAAAAATTTTATTACTTACCAGCATTAATCTCCTGGATTGGGCCCTGGCCTGTTTGGCTCAGCGGTTGGACCTTTGGCCTGCGAACCCAGAGTCCCAGCTTCGGTTCTCACTAGGGGCACGTACCCTCCCACACAAAAAATCTCCTGGATTGGTATATGCTGTGGTTTTCTCTGCCACAACATACTGGGTGGTTAGGAAACACAAACATTAATTTTTAATCCATATTATTTCAACAATTAAGTGATGTAAAGATAGTACTAAAATAACAAATATTATGCTGTTTTTCTCTGCATGAATTCTACATTTTGTCACATGGAAAGTTTCCCCAACCACTCCTTTCATTTTCTACATATTCAAAATTGCCATGTGGCAGAAGCACAAATTCCTGTTTCTCGATAGATAAGTACTACATAGAGCATTTATAGAGACAGAAAGAATTCTATTTCCAAGGAAGATTTCTATTGCAGTTTCTCATTTCCATGATATATTTAAAGTTTACACAGCTGAAGTAGTGAGAGAACATACAAATCACATCTTGGGCCAACATATGATATTTTGTTAGACATTAAGAACTGATATAATAACAAAATGCATCAACCAACTTGACTTCCAACTTTATATTTTGTAAAAGAATTTGTCTAACAGCCAGAGACACAAAGAGCAGAGTAAAGGAGATTGTACTGTTATCAATTAATAAACAAATGCATAGGGGTGGGAAGACAGGATGATATAATCCAAAGAACTAATATGCATAACCAATGGACACAGACAACAGTGCAGTGAAGGCAGGGGTTAGGGGGAGGGGGGAGTAGTGAGTGAGGAAGAGGCGGTCAATAGGGGACAAAGGAAGGAATATCTGTAATACTTTCAACAAAAAAGAAAAAATATACGAACTTTTAGTTATAAAATAAGTCTCAAGGATGTAATATACAGCATAGAAAATATAGTTATTAATGTCATAATAACTATATAGGGTGACAGATGGTTACTAGACTTATTGGAGTGATCACTGTGTAAAGTGTATGTTGAATCATATACTTTAAGTATATGAAACTAATATAACATTATACAATATTATACGGGAATTATATATATTTTTAAAATGGCAAATAAATAGTCCCCCCACCAGACATCTAAATAAATAATCAAATGCATAAAATGATGTGGGTATTTTCTCATTTAATACAAATTCTTAAATTTTATTTGAAATATTTATGCTCTTCAAAGTAAAAGATAATAGAAAATAATAGTGAGACAAAAGAAAAATATAAGAGAACAGAAAATAGCAGAACATAGACATAAAGTAGAACAATTTAAAAAACATTATAAAAGCATTATAAATAGATATATGTTCTTATAATATCCCCTTTTCTTACTTATAAGCAATAAATAAGGAAAGGGGTAATTCATACTATGAGAATTGAGAATTAAAATATAACTCTAAATATAGAGAAAAAAATATATATGAAAATAATCATGCTAATATTTTTTAAAATAAATAGACAAAATGCTAGATTTCTACTAAACTGCAAAAGTAAAAAGATTTCTTGATGGCCTGGAATATTATGTCTTGACATTCATTTTTAGCTTTTGTTCACTAAATGAGAAAAAGATTAAAAATAAAAACGACTCATGAGAACTTGGAAAATTAATATGCATAATGCATATATTAAGAATATGAGAAATATTTCTTTTGAAGAACTACAATGTCAAAATATTCATATATAGTTGGGAAAGGGCTTTATGTTCATATAAGAGGTGTTGCTTTAAGGTACAGTAAGAATGGTACAGAGTGAGAGAAAATGTATCCAACACATGTGAGTCTGCCTTGAATATGAGCAGACTCTATAGTACATTTCTGAAATGCCCCTAAAATTAGACTGTTGGTTAAAGAAGAAAAGGAGTCATAAAGCATAAGAGAAGCATGTAGAATAAGGGACAGATTTCAACTTCATGGTATATTGTGTGAAGTTTATCATTATCAACAAATAGAATCATTAAGTGTATTGATTTATTTCCTGAACCAAGTGCTGCTTATCTAGTCTTACTTCAAATGCTTACTACTCTGGTGGAAGATTCAGCCCCAAGCCTCATCAACAGCAAAGACTGAGTAGTGGGTGGGATGGTTTCCCAGAGGCAGAAAGGGGAATAGAAAATGATCAATTCACTATGATAAAGATTATTTGAATTGAAACAAAACACAAATATTTATTTTCCCTAATCTTATTTATAGCTTTTTTTCTCATGCATAGTTGCCAAGGTTTAACCAAAATATATTAGCACATTTTTATAATTATTATTTATTCATTTTTATTTATATAAAAGCTTTCTGTTTTGCAAATGGCTCATGGGACATGTAAATAAATATCTGATTCTAATTATAAGTCTGGAGGTAGTGAGCGTGATGAGCATGCTGTTCCCTTGCAGAGAAATTACTTCTGACAATATCGTTATTGGCTTTTCGAGCAAGGCAGGAACAGTTTCATCAGACAGGTGATCAAATTAATCCAATGACCTGGAAGGCTTAATGAATTTTTGGAGTTTAGATATAGATGGAGTCAACAGAATAATTTTAAATATTACAATTCTACTTTTCAGAATCTCGCACTCGTAATCAGTGACCGAGATTTAAACTAGTAGATTTGGTAGGCAGCAAATATAACCTAAATTGTAATTCAGTAACTACAGAACAGACCCTATGTCTAAAGTTTAATAACTTGTGAAGTGATGAGTTTTTTATAGCCTTCATTGAAATTGCCTGTTTTCCTGACCATGCCTTTAGGCAAGAATTTAAAACATCTTGCTTGTCATTTTTTATAAATCTCTCTAGTACAGTTGAAATATCCAAACCCATCTTTGATATCTTTCTATCCCCCATGACCTCCATAAACATGTAACATAGTAGATACTTAGTCTGTCAAAGCTAGTTCTTCAATAGGCATTGTAATGTAGGTGCGCACAGGGATCATCTAAATTGCCACTTTGTGCCAGTGTGCCATTTTCGTTAGGTAACAAAGCTTCTGCACAGCAAATGAAACAGTCAACAGAACGGCAAGGCAACCTACAGAGTAGAAGACAGTAGTTGCATACCAGATAGCTCAGTGATTTTCAACATTTTTCATGTTCAGACACACATGAACTAGTCAGGAAAATTTTGCGGCACACATAAAAATTTTTTTGGCCATCTGACAAAAATAAATAGGTACAATTTTAATTCATTCACACCAGATGGCTATTGTTGTGTTGTCTGTTGGCATTTTTTAAAATTTGACAATCTGAAGAAAAAGAGGTCAGTGACCTTCTCTAAGTAGTCAGGTAAATCATATTTTAAAAATTCTTGTGGCACACTGTTGAAAATCGCCAATGTAGCTGATAAGGGGTTAATATCCAAAATATATTTAAAAACTCATACAACTCAATAGCAAAAAATAAATAACCAGATTACAAAATGTACAGAGAACTTAAATAGACATTTCTCCAAAGAAGACATACAAGTGGCCAACAGATATATGAAAGTGTGTTCAACATTACTAATAATCAAGGAACTGTAAATCAAAGCTATGATAAGACATCAATTCATATCTGTCCCAATGACTACTAGTAAAAAGACAAAATGTGACAAGTGTTGGTTCGTATGTGGAGAAATTAAGAACCGTTGTACACTGTTGGGAATGTAAAATGGTGCAACTCCTATAGAAAAAGAATATAGAGAGTCCTTGAATATTTAAAATAGAGCTACTTTATGATTCTGCAATCCACTTTTGGGTATAAATCTAAAATAAATAAAATCAGTATCTCGAAGTGATATTTACATTCCCCTGTTCATTGCAGCATTATTCAAAATTTCAATATCAGTGAATGAATGGATAAAGAAAATATGAGATACAATGGAGTATTATAAACCTTAAGAAGGAAAAATTATTGCCATATATAACAACATGAATGAACATGTAGAACATTATGCTAAGTGAAATAAGCCATAAAAGGCTAATACTGTATAGTTTACATTATATGCAGTATCTAAAATAGTCAAACTCAGATATACACAGAATAGCATGGTAGTTACTATGAATGGGGTTAAGAGGAAATGTACAAAGTGTATAATGTCTCAGTTCTACACACCTGCTGAACACCAGTGTTTATAAGTAACAATTTAAGATAGTACACTTAAAAATTATTGAGTGTAGATCTCATGTTACATGTTTTTACCAAAAGAATAAAAATAAAAAATTGTTTAAATCCCCACAAATACAAAGACAAAGGGGCAGAAAGAAACTTTGGGAGGTGGTGGACATATTTATTAACTTGATTGTGTGATAGTTTCATGGATGTAGGCATATCGCCATACTCATCAAACTGTTTACATTAAATATGTTCAGTTAAGCTATATATATTAAAAAGCTTTTTTAAAA
Source organism: Molossus molossus (assembly GCF_014108415.1). NCBI lineage: Eukaryota > Metazoa > Chordata > Mammalia > Chiroptera > Molossidae > Molossus > Molossus molossus. Next base: position 39,421,207 of record NW_023425403.1, on the reverse strand, counting down.
AGAGCCTTTAAACCAAATAGTGTAAACAGCCTGTCCCAGAATCCTATGTCCTAACAATTTTACTGAATTTTAGATGCCAGTGGCATAATCTACTTTTCATGATTGATGCAAAAAGAAATCTAATGCATGGTGTTGAGTGCATACAAGTTCATTGGTAGAGCTAAAGGAGGCTCTAACTTGAAAATTTTTCAGAAAAAATCCCAGGTTCCAGAAGCATGTGGCTTGATAGAGAACAGAACCCCCCCTCCCCCCCTCTTCAAGAATCTTACTGAAATACTTATTCACTGAAGAACCACCCTCCCCCTGCTGCTGTCAAGTGCTGAATCCAAAATTATAGCTTTAAAAATATGGGGAAATTGTATTTTAGCTTTCCCATTGCTGTGTGAGAAGATGGTCCAAATGGATGATGGAGAAGCCATTCCATGGTCCCCACCAGACTGTTTTAAATGTTTCTATGACTCTTTGACTTATATGTGCTTCCACACTAGAAATAAGACTTTCAGAATTCAGAAGCTCTGTGTGTTTTTGCAATTACCTAGTGTAATGCCTTCCACATATTTCATTCTTCAAAAATATTTATTGAAAATATACATATAAAATATATGCATTAAGATTTTTAGATAGGTTATTTTTTTTTCACCGTACTTATCTACATGATAAAGTTATTATTTTTCAAATAGATTTCCCATGTTTTCCAAGCTATATTCCATTTGCTTTTAGATAATGTCTTTTCCTGAAGCAACAAATTCTATTCATAGTCCTTTCTAGTTATTTTAATGGATAATGAGGTTATGTAGTTAAAATTTCTGAAAGTAGTATTTTGAGCATTCTTGATTATTAAAAACATGCCAAACACCATATAATTTTGCAAAAAATATATAGAACTTATATTTAATCTTGAGAAGATATCTGAAAAATAAGTATAGTTATATTATACAAAATAAAAAGCAGTTGGCTGTACTCTGTACTATTAAAAAACATCAATAACATGAAAAATAAAGGTGTGCAAAAGAAACATTTCGGATCAAAAGAGACTGAAGAGACATGAAATTGAATACATTGAATGTATTATAGTCTTGAACTGAGGTGAGAGATGAGGGGAACAAGTTTGTTAAAAGTCATCATTGAATAATTGATTAAATTGAATAATATTAGTTAATTATATAAGTAACATTGAATACATGTGGACTTTTCTGAATTTGATAATTGCATTGTGGTTATATTAGTGAATATTTTTGCTCTAAGAAATACTCACTGAATTAAAGACATGGTGTCTTAAGCTTATTATCAAATGATTCACACACAGACACATAAAGTAACATGTCTGTGTGTGTCTGTTTACATATATCAACAAGTATTTATTTCTTATGTTTATATATATCTTTAAGACAGTAATATATATGTATATGACTATAGCTTTAGACTTCAGGAGGCTGAGTAGCTGAATTCCTGTTCTTTATAGTATATGCGTCTATACACACACAAACACACAGAACATGATGCAAATTTGTTAAAATGTTAATATTTTGTAAATTTCTTTGAGGAGTATGTGGGAAATCTACATACTATGCTTATAGCTTTATATAAAGTTTAAAATTATTAAAATCAAATTTAAAAATATGTTCTCTTAAACCTATTTGTATGTGTTCAACTGACAAGCAATTTTCTACCACTATTATTTTAGGTAACACCTTTCAAGGAAGGTTTCTATGAAGTATGAGAGTGGTTTGGGGCCAAACAATGCAGGATGATTTGGAACTCCTGTCAGTCCTAAGAGAGAAACCAAATGGCAAGATGGATTTTTACCAACCGGACTTGGGACGCCGCCAGCTTGTCAGCATTGTTTTGCTCCGGCGAGGCTCCGCGAACCTGAGTGCATGAAAAGGTTGGATAGCAGCAGGACGTGACCCGCAGGAATAGCTGGCAGAAACCGCAGCATACAACCTTGGACGATGTCACACAAATGGAAACGTCTGTGAAACAGCATAAGCCAAGTGACCACCCTGGTGACTAAGTCAGACGGCAGGTGGTTGGGTTTGAGCAAGACAAAGACATCAGGAAATCTCAAGATGAAAAGAGAACAAGAGAAATATTCATAATTTATACATGGACCTAGGATGAAAGAATGGCAGAATTCAGATTCAACAGTTTAGCTGACTTACTCCAATTCACTAAGTGCATCATCAGAATATTGTTTAACCAGTGACAGGAAATAGGAATTTATAAATATAAAAATACATTTTTATAAATAAATTATAAATTTCATTGAAGCCAGACATTTTAAACCTAAGTATACAATACTGATCATCAAAATTTAAACTACAGATAATTACCTTAAAGCTAATATAAAAATATCTTGTCATTGCCTGGGCCAGTGTAGTTCAGTGGATAGAGCGTTGTCCTATGGACTGAAGGGTCGTGGGTTCGATTCCCAGTCTCTTTCACATCGGTGTTTCACTGTTTCCCCTTTCTTCCTTTCCACTCTGTCTAAAATTCAATGGAAAAATATCCTCTGGTGAGAATCAACAAAAACAAAAACAAAAATATCTTGTAATAAGGTGCACTTTTAAGATTCGCTTGTTCATATAGTGAAAAAATGAACTGCACTACTTTTGTTTTGTTTTTTAACAATTTAGAGAAAATTATAATTATCTTCACTTTTTTTACACTTTTTTTTACTAAATGGAATATATGGTATGTCATGAAGATGGCACATATTAAAAACCAATCTGGTAATAATTATTATAAGACAATGGTCAATTCAGTTTGTGTACTTCATTGAATATGGTATTCCAAATGTTATTTTTAAAAGATTGAGCAATGGACTGGTTTTGAGAAAGGGTGTGTTTTATATTTGCTTTATGTACAAAAATAATATAAAGCTAGAGATGTGCCAAAGAAAAATAGAGGCATATGGAAAGTAGTTATGAGAAAAATGTAGAAAGGTTTAGAAGCAATTACTACAAACTTATGAACATGTTGTTTCCTAGGCCACGTTTTGCTTTGTTTTGTTTTGTTTTCTAATGAGTGAGAAAAAATTTGGTCTCTTTTTACAATAGAACAGATTGGTGAGATTTGTGTGAAATCAATCATCAACCATATGTCACTTATCTTTTAAAAAAAGTCCAGGTCGTATACAGCATCATTTAATTTTTCATTCTGGATATGCAATATTATACTCAGAAGTGCTTAACAAATATTAAGTAAAAGTTAAATTAATGATTGGCTAGTTTAGTAAATAAATAAAAACCAATTTATTGACCAGAGATAATATACAAGGAAGAAGGGATAAGTTAATAGATTGTGGCAATCTAGCTCTGCTAGATTGCTTTGCATTGCCCAGGAAATGATAGAATAAGAAGAGACCTCATATCTGCTACTACTCCTATTGTCATAAGTTTCCTGATCAATGCTGCTACATCTGGTCTACTGTATGAGGCTTGTACAACACAATAAAATAATATATCATTTTGTTATATTTTAAATGCAATCTATAAGGCTGAGCAGTGATTCTAACCATAAAAGCAATGTAAAAAAACAACAAAACAAAACTGCCCTGGGCAGGTAGCTGAGCTGGTTAGAGTGTTGTCTCCATACGCCAAGGTGGGGGCACATGCAAGAGACAACCAATGAATGCATAAATAAGCAGAACAACAAATCGATATTTCCCTCTCCCTTCCTCTTTCTCTCTTTCTCTAACATCAATAAATTTTTTAAAATTTAAAATAAAAATAAAAATAGAGTTGGAAAAAAAGAAAAAATTGACATATATATATAACTTTATAAAAGAATAATGAAAAATTAAAATTAAATGTTTTAGCTATTAATAAGAGCTTATAAATCAATTAGAAAAGATGGAATTCTACATAGAAAAATAAGAAAAAGGCATGAAAAGTTAATTCATGAAAGAATAAAAACAAAGTATTAATAATTAGTCAAAATGTTTAAACTCATTAATAAGCAAAAAATGTACACTTAGCATAATGAATAATTTTCACATTTGTTTTCTCAAAAGCCTCCCAGCTAAAGGGATCATCATTGATTTTTTTTCCAGTCATTTGTTAAATTTATGTTTTACATTTAACTCATTATATATATATATATATATATATGTATATATATATATATATATATATATATAAAATGTATGAAAAATTTAGGTTAGTTAAAAAAATCTAAATTAATATAGGTTTTAGTCTGGCCACAGTGGCTTAGTGGTTGAGCATTGACCCACGCACCAAGAGGTCACCGGTTTAATTTCTTGTCAGGGCATATGCCCAGGTTGTGGGCCTAATCCTCAATGGGGGGCATGCAGGAGGTGGCCAATCGATGTTCTCGCTCATCAATGCTTCCATTTCTCTCTCTCTCTTTTTTCCTCTTTCCCTAAACAATAAAGAAAAAAGATTAAAATATATATATATAGTTTTTAAATTTTTAAAAATAGTTATATAATCATGTTTATTTTTATAATTAAGTAAAATGTCAACTTTCTCACTTTTTATGAACTAATTTAGAGAAATTTTTTTTTTTTTTAATCCTCACCGGAGGACATTTTCCATTTTTTGTTCAGGTAGAGTGGGGAGGGAGGGAGAGAGAAAGAGAGAGAGAGAGAAAGAGAGAGAGAGAGAGAAACATCGACATGAAAGGGACACATAGAGTAGTTGCCACCCGCACGACCAACCAGGGCCAGGGACAAACTGCAACCAAGGTACGCGCCCCTAGTGGGAACTGAACCCGGGTCTCTCTGGACCACATGTCGATGCTCCACTGCTGAGCCAAATCAGCCAGGGTGAGAAATTTTTTAATCCATAAGTGTTAGTATAAGTGTTAGTATTCTAATACTGACCCTTTCTTGCATGTTACACCTAATTTATTTATAGTTTCATTCTATAAATTCTGTAATTTAAAAAACAAATCTATTATTAGAGGGGTTCCAGTCAAAATGGTTGTGCAAACACCATACTCAAATCCTCCCACAACCACATCAAAATTATAACTAAACTGTAGAATAATCATCATTCAGAACTGGATACAAAAAGGAAGTCCCATTGAGACTGGTAGGGAGAGTAGAGACCTGGAACGGGCTGGTCCCACATCCATGTGTAGTAGGTAAAAATCTCGAAGGAGCAAGGTGCCCCAGCTCCCATCAGATCCCCCTATTACTTCTGGCTGTAAAAATCAGCTCGGATTGTGGCTGAGTGAGATAGAGGGCTCCAGGAATCTCAGGCATTCCTCTTAAAGGGTCTGCACACAAATGTACTCTGACTCACTTGCTCTGAGCTCCAGTTCTGGGGCACCAGGGACATAAGGAGAGGAACTGAGTTGTCTGGCATCAGGCAAGAGCTGGAAGGACACTTTCTCCCAGACAGAAGTTATGGCAGAAGCCACATTCCTTTTCTGGGACCTCCCCCCACAGAGCAGGAAGGTGGACATCTGGTGGACAGCTTCAAAGCACCACTCAACCTTTGCCACCACTCAAAACACTTACGAGGTGAACTCAGCAGGCTCCAGAGCGCCACTGTAGTAAGTCCTGCTCCATGGGGTTGGCCCCTGCTCAGCTGATCCTCCATCACAGGCAGTCCTCATACCAATCTGCCTGGGAGTATAAATCCCTCCGATTAAGGTGCCAACAGCAATCAAGGCTTAACTACAATAGGAGGGTATACACAGCTCACATGGGGCATATCTGAAGTGCCCAGCTTGGGTGATTGGGGAGGCTGTGTCACTAAACCCTACAGGACACCTACCACATACGGCCACTTTACCAAGACTGGGAGATGTAGCAGTACCACCTAATACATAGAAACAAACATAGTGAGGCAGCTAAAAATGAGGAGATAAAAAAGCCTCCCAAATAAAAACACAGAACAAAACTCCATAAAAAGAACTTACCAAAATTAAGACAAGCAATCTACTATAGATGTAGAGTTCAAAACCACTTGTTATAAGTATGTTCAATGAACTTAGTGGGAACTTCAATAAAGAGATAGAAAACATAAAAACAGAACTAGCCCTGGACAGTTTTGCTCAGTAGTTAGAGTGTCAGCCTGCAGTCCAGAGAGACCTGGGTTCAGTTCCCGCTAGGGGCACGTACCTCAGTTGCAGTTTGTCCCCGGCCCTGGTTGGTCGTGCGGGTGGCAGCCACTCAATGTGTCCCTTTCACGTTGATGCTTCTTTCTCTCTCTCTCTCTCCCTCTCACTCTACCTGAACAAAAAATTGAAAATGTCCTCGGGTGAGGATATATAAAAAAAACAAAACACAAAAAACAGAACTAAAAATATATAAAAAGAACTAGTCAGAAATGAAGAATACACTAACTGAAATAAAAAATATGTTGTAGTAAATCAAGAGAGGAGCAGATGAAACAGAGGATCAAAACAGAGATTTGGAAGAAAAGAAGCAGAAAACACCCTGCCAGAACGGCAACAAGAAAAAAAAGAATTAAAAAAAAAAAATGGGCATAGTATAAAGAGCCTCGGGACAACTTCACGTGTACCAACATTCACATCATGAGGTTGCCAGAAGGAGAAGAGAGAGAGCAAGGAACTGAAACCTACATGAAAAATAATGACGCAAAACCTCCCTAACAAGATGAAGGAAATAGAAATACAAGTTCAGGAAGCACAGAGAGTCCCAAAGAAGATGAACTCAAAGAGGCCCACACCAGACATATCATAATTAAAAAGCAAAAGTTGAAGACAAAAATTTTTTTAAAAAAGCAGTTAGATTTTACAAGGGTGCTCCTCTAAGATAGTCAGTTGATTTCTCAACAGAAACTTTTCAGGCCAGAATGAATTTGTAAGAAATACACAAAGTGATGTAAAACAAGGACCTATAATCAAGATTACTCCACTCAGCAAAGCCATCACTTAGAATGGAAGGACAAATCAAGAGTTTGTCAGATAAGAAAAGCTAAAGGAGTTCATCACCACAAAACCAATATTATAAGAAATATTAAAAGACCTGAGAAGAGGGTGCCAATGGGGGAAAAGGGAGGAACACCTATAATACTTTCAACAATAAAGATAAATTTTTTGAAATGTTCAAGTGGAAAAAAAGATCTTTAAGACAAAAAAAAAAAAGATAAAAAACAATAATAAATATCAATAAGTACATAACTAGCAACAATTACTTTAAATGAACAAAAGCTGAGATATCAAAACTTATACCAGACAAAATAGATTTTAAAACAAAGGCTATATAACAAGAGTCATAGAAGGACCCAGCTATTCCATTTCTAGGTATCTTTCAGAAGAAACCCAAAACTAAATCCAGAAGACATATATCTCCATATGTTCATTGCAGCATTATTTACAATAGCCAAGATATAGAAGCAATCTAAGTGACCATCAATAAATTAATGGATAACGAAGAAGTGGTGCATATACGCAATGGAATATGACTCAGCCATAAAAAAGAACGAACTCTTGCCACCTGCAATAACATGGATGAACATAGAGGTACTGTGCAGAGTGAAATGAGTCAAACAGAGGAAGACAAATGCCATATGGTTTCACTTATGTGAAATCTGAAAAAACAAAATAAACAAACAAGCAGAACAGAAACTAACTCACAGATACAGAGAACATTTTGAAGATTGCCAGATGGAAGAAGGGTTGGGGAATAGGAAAAAAAGAGTGAAGGGATTCAGAAGTACAAAGTGGTAATTACAGAATATTCATAGGGATGTAAAGTACAGCACAGGGAATATGGTCAATAATATTAAAATAGCTATGTATGGTATAGGACAGTTATTAGATTTATCAGGGTGATTACTTACTAAGTTATACAATGCCTAATTACTGGGTTATACACCTGAAACTAATATAATAGTGTCAACTGCAACTAAAAAATAGAAATATATATATTTAAAGTAAAAAAAAAAAAGAAAGAAAACAAGTGGGTCCTGGCTGGTTTCGCTCAGCGGTTAGAGCATCAGCCCACAGACTAGAGAGTCCTGCGTTCGGTTCCCACTAGGGGCATGTACCTCGGTTGCAGTTTGTCCCCGGTCCCGGTTGGGGCCCAGTGGGTGGCAACCACTACATTTGTCTCTCTCACGTCGATGTTTTTGTCTCTCTCTTCCTCCCTCTCTCTCTCCTACTCTATCTGAAATGCAAAAAGAAAAGAAATAAAACAATTAGTGTGAAGAATTTAGATGCTTCTTTTCAGGATTCTTTATTATAGTGATAATATTCAAAACAATCTATGGAC